>NC_040878.1:30988198-33488198 GCF_003676215.2 Rhopalosiphum maidis | reverse complement strand
TTTCGTGTATAATAAATAATAATGTACATACTTAATATTTGTTTTTTGATCAGTTCGAATTGTATAATAATAATTATAAATTAAAATATACCTATTCTATATTATGTTTTATAAACGCCGTTATAATACTTAGTGGTCATTATTTGTTTTCCTATAATCTTATTGATAAATATATAAAAAAAAAACGCTTTCATCAGAAATATTTACCGGTTACTATATATATATATCATTCATCGTAAGAATAAAAACCTATTCATATCATACATAATAGTGAACTTAATTTTAGTGTTTTGGTCGATGTGAAAAAAGTTCTATCAATACAAATCGTTATCACCATGGATGAAGGAGTGTATCGTTTTTTTAAAAATTAAAGGTTGTTCGCGTTTAAATCACCTTTTTCGTGTATGAAATTATTAAAAAAAATAAAACATTTAAAAACATTTGTAGCTAGCAGTGGACACAAATAAAAACGTTTTACTCAAAAATATTTACCGGAAATACGATTACTACGTATAAAACACATATAGCTACTTTTTGGGACGAATTTATTGCTAAAGACACGTGCGCCGAAAGTTAATGTTTATCGCACCGCGGCCGTTTATTAACACCGAACGATATCCGGTAACAATTAAAAATAGGAAATCTTTTTTGTGCTCATATCTTTCTCGCTATTGTTTTGGGAATCTTGATGATAATTTCCACCACCATCGTAGATATACGTTTATTACAAATGCATTAAAACCAGTGAAAGGTCTTGCAGCGACCTAGTCTCGGCGTTGACCTAGACCTTACTCTGGACGGCGAGAAAGTAACTTGAGTTGTCGGACGCGTGTCGGATACGAAACGCGTATAAGTATATTGTTTTGCTTTGATCGTCTCAAGTTCAAATCTATGTATTTAATATTATTATAAAACCAAAAAAAAAAAAAAAAAAAAATGATATGATTTTACGATTTTGGACTTGAGGTCATAAGAATACTGCATAACATTAACGCGGACAGGTATTCATATTATTATGTACGTTCAGTGATTTTCAAAAACCGTCATTTGTGCGCCTCCGCGCGCACATAACGCAGTGCTGGTAAGATTTCTCTCTAAACGTATATTATTAGGTATATGCGTCACTCGGATTAATTAGCGGCTCTGTCCTACATCGCGGCGCATACTTCCTTATCCGCTTGACGGACCTCTCTGTGTATATTTAGATGTTCAGGTGTACTCATACGAAAACGTTTTGATGACTCGAAAACCCGCAGATGAGCTGTTGACACTTTAATTGTATTCTGTACAGGCCTGTGGCTTCAAAAGTGTGTATTTTTTCTAATGTGTATTAATAATAATATTATTATATTGTTATATGACCACTGCTAAAGCGTTACGAATTCCAAAGTTTATAATTCCGATCGTTTGTCTAATTGTCTAGTGACAAAACAAAAATTATGACGCGTCTGCTGTGTATGATAGTTTTTTGAACCGTCAGAACGGTCAATCATTTATTGTATATCGTTAAACATAAAAATAAACCATCGACGTTAAAATAAATGTGATTTTCGTATCGATTTTTCAAAACAACTTTATTATTGTTTTATCATCCAAAAAACAGTTTTCTTTTTCGAAATAGTTTATACGCGCACAAGCGTAGCGACGCTTATTATATTGTTCTAAAACGTCCTTATAGGTATATAATCATGCGCAAAGAACTCATTGCCGCTGCCTCCTTAAATCGGTAAATCGCGGCGAAAGGAATCGAAAATCGTGATCTTTGAAATAGGAACGAATTCCCGCGTGCTCTTATATTTTTAAAAATATGTATTATAATGATGGAAGTGAAAGAGGTGTAATTCTAGTATTTTGGCTTCATAGAGTCGTTGGCTTTATTCGTTGGTCCGTCACCCATTGTCGACTTCCTACAGACATCGAGCAAACGGCGTCGACGTCGATATGACGACATCCGTGGCCTAACCAGTGCTATTCTACCACATTAGCCGTTCGATAGCGAAAACAGATACAACATTTACATAGCGATAGACTGATATACGCCACTTCGTGATGAATCGGTCCACTTATGCGGCCGCTCTGGTAGTGGCCATTGCGCTCTGCCACGTCGTAACCGTCACAGGATCCGAAGAGTCAGTGGCTGTAACAACGAATATGAATACGACTACAGACGATCCACAGAGTCAGCTGATGGATATAGTAGACAGGCTATTGGACGCGGCTGATTCGTATCAGCTAGCGCCAGGCATCCGGATCAAGCGGTCCGCCGAGGATACAGCCGAAATCACCGCCGATAGTCAGGCTGACCGAGATCACGATCCCGAAAAGTATCTGATCGACAGGCTGGCCCGGTACGCTGGTACGCACGTTCTGGACGTCGACTTTGCTGAGATATTCCAGACGTCCGGAAGATCGTTCTTCAAACATCATTTGCGTGAGTAAAATATTATATATTTTATCATTATTTATTGTGTGTCTCGGATTTTAAATTAATATACGTAGATAGGTAGGTGTAGGTAGTAGGTAGGTTATTTTAGAAATATAATTTGAATATCATAAACGGTGGGCAAATTTAATCAGAGATTTTTGTTTAATGGCTGACAAATGTTACGTTATAATTTAATATCTCATATTAGTGACTATTATGTGTGCAGGAAGTAATTATTTTTATATTTTGACTTTTTTTAATTTACCAAAAAGTTGAAAATTACAGATAACAATAATTCGTTTATTATTAAAGAATGTTCTAAAAAGTTTGCTTAAACATTTCTTCGATGCTCATTTAAAAGTAGGTATCTTATTACAGCGTATATTTTAAAATATTATGAATGTATATAAATATAACGTAATTGCAGCAAGTGGAGGTAAGAAATTATGTTCTTTGATCGCAAAATATCGAAGTCTACGTACCTATTCTACGTGTACATTTGCAGGTAAATGCGTAGGTTCGATCTCACCACTTACCAGGGTTTATTGATTTACACAGCTTCGTTGTAGTAAGATTAAAATTTAGATTACAAATATACAAGATTATTAAAAATGATTCAATCGGTTTCAAATAGTTTTTTATTTTAAGTTTCTAGGTTTAAAATTATAATTGATACATCAATTAAAATATAAATATTTGATAATTGATATTATATTTAATGGACTATGATATTAATAAGTGTACGCTATGGTATTTCCCTTGGTTACACGAACAAAATCTAATCGATAGTTAAATTCATACCATTATACTTGCTCCAGCATATCTGCTGTGATTAATTCCTCCTATTTTTTAGCTGTTCTATAGTGGTCCATATTTTTTCACTCAAATTATTGGATTAGGATCATATTATATATATTTTAAATATTCATATTATGTATTTTATTTGTATTATGTATACAATTGTAACACACATTATTATTATTGTATTTACTATTTACATTCATATATATATATTACACTCATGATAATAATTATTTATAAGTAATTAAATAAATTACGTTAATTTGTGTATTATTATGTTTTAATTTTAAGTTATTATAGTTCTAAATTATTTAAAAAGTTTAACTAATCTCAATACAATGATTTTTAATTTTAAAATTTAATGTTTACGAATATAGAACGATATTCTTGGTAAGAAAATGAAAAAAATTCTATTAAAATTTGTAAGCGAGTGATAATTTCTTATTTTAATAATAGAGGAGAATAAACAGAGGAGAAATAAGGTATCTCATTTTTGGAAGAAAATGGCTGCAACTCTTTAACATATCCCAAATAGAAGTGATCACATAGAGTTAGATTAGGTAACTTATAGGAGATCTAAAGGTGACAATTAATATAAGAAGAATTTTATATAACTCTATATTGTACGTTTGTATATTATATACATTATATAATATAATAGACGTGCCACAGTACTACACAATTATCAATATATCTTATAAAATGTATAGCTTTTACAAAATGATTTATACTCTATCCACGTACTAATAAATAACAATGATTAGCTAAGGATAAATTGTGGTCACCATTGGTAAAAATTATTACAATTACTATTTCTGTATACATTTTAGAAATACAGCGTTCGTAGGTTTTATGATTTTTAAGTGATATAATGTTAAAACAAACGGTTTTACATTTTAAAGGTAAGGTATATTATGTAATGGGTACCATATTTATAAATATTAAATTAAAGACATTTACGTTCTGAAATTTAGCTTTTATATTATATGATTTTATTTACTGTTATGAATTAAAATGCTGCTCTGTGCTATTATATTATTTTAATTTTATTGAATATTAAAATACTTAACTTTGGTAGTAAAAATAATATGTATATATCTCTGTAAATCATTACGTAACCTTATCAACATATATTAACTTATAACATCTGTAGTAAAATTATACATTTACATACTGTACCTATTGCTAATAATATTTTATGTATACGTATATTGGCGAGTATAAAAAAATAATCGATATAAAAAATTGATGTACACCTTATTTTTATGTATTGTATTTTTATGTATTTGATATGGATTTATTAATATTTTCACGTTACAGCCAGATTTAACTTTGGTAAGAATTCATTTTTGACTGGTTTTGGATTGGGTTTTTTGGCGTTCGGATTGAAAAAATTATTGCTTCCGGTCATCATCGGTGCGCAGATCATTAAATCCATTGCACTTGCCGCTTTGTTACCGACACTTTTAGGTAGCGTTGGAAAAGTAGTTTCAAAAGGTACGTAAATCGTTCTAATAATTAATATTATAATTAATATTTGAAAAAAAAAAATATTACTTACTTTTTTTATCGGTGATTAAAAAAATAATGTATACAAATTTTATGGCGCAACTTATAGACTCATTAAAAAAATTGTTTTTATTTAAAATATTTTCAAATTTAGTATTTATGTTATATTCGTTATCGCAATTTTAACAGTTATTTTATTAAATTTTATATTTTAATAATATGACATTTGTCATATTAATAATATAAACTAAAATTATGCAGTGCGATTGTATCGAAATAAAAATTTCTAGTTATAGAAGAAAAAAATTTGTGACACAGACAAGACGTATTTATTTTTCACTGTTTTCTTTCTACGGTGTGTCTATTTATTTACTTTGTGACCGCTTGTTAGATGTTCTTCTAAATTACCTCAACTCAGACAACTTCGTTTTAAGGAAACTGATTAAGAAAAATATGTGTCTAATAATGTATTAAAATATTATAATACATTATCAAGTTTAAACTTTTATTTTTTGTATGTGGTGTGTATAGTATAAGACAAATTATATTGTTATAATAATTTATAAGTACCTAAATACTACGCTATTGAATGAAATAAATTAAATAAATAAATCAGTAAAAGCAAATAAATAAATATAACAATATACAATAATTGTTATATAAGACATATTTTGGTTCAGTTTATTTTACAATTTCGATAAATTATTTTTCTTTTTTTATAAACAAACTATCGTGTCACAAACAATATATTACATTTCATCAATCAGGTGAAAGTAAATATAAAAACCCTATTAAAGTCTCCATAATAACCACTAATGTATTATCTGAAGTAAACAGGCATTAAATAGTCAATAAATCCAGAAGTAATTTACTTATGAAAGAAAAAAATTTGTGGAAAAAAGATGTAAAACTATAATCAATTTAATAATTATCACAGAATGGAATGTTACAAATATATACAAAATTATTTTCACTGTATAGTGCTTACTATTTACTCTGTATATTAAAACCGATTATCGAGTGATTTTTGAGAATTTATATTGCTATTTAATAAATCATATAAATTATAATTGTAATTTAAAGAAACGTTACTTTTTACTTCACTGAATTTCATTCCTATTTAAGAAGCCCATTAAATTGTGTATGTCCTTAGGAACAGATATATTTGATTTAAAACAAATTAGTTTTAAAAATCTTTATTTTACATTTTAAATTTAATTAGTATCAGTAAAGTACAAGTCTTCAATATTTTTATATTTTTAAAATAATACCTATTATGATTAATAAATTCTGACACTGAAAACTTAATATGTAACTATTGTTAAATTAATGCGATAACTCATTTCAGGCGTGTCGAACTTCGCGTCGAGTTCTTCGCACTTTGGGCCTGGAGCCGGTTCGGACGGTTTAAGCGACTTTGAATTTAAAGACCAACAGTCAAACATTGGTCTGGGTTACGACACGGCTGGTGCCGCGGACACTTCGGGTTCGGAAACGGGTTACCAGAGTATTTGGACGTATCCACCAGATAACAATGCGAATGCGATAACCGCGAGCTACAGTAGCAACAACAGGTAACTAATAATTGTATTATTTCTTAAATAATGTTATATTGTCAATCTACTCGCAAAACTTATGATATTTTTTGTTCTATTGCTATATGTTGAATACATAAATATTTACAATGTCGAATCGCGGTTCAAAAATGTTTATATTGTTTTGTGTAAATATAGACATAATGTACGTGCATGTACTACTCATTTTCCCAAAAATATTAATCGTTATGGAGCACTATTGGTGTTTAACAAACAAAATAAAACGTTGAATAAAAATGTTGACATTTTGAATGTCAGTTAAATGATTCGCGAATTATTAAAAATATCTTTTAGATACTGGACAAGTAAATTTAAAGACAACATTTTACACAAATTTGTGTAGGTATATTGTAGGTATGGCTTAAGTAATAAAAATAAGTAATAAATATCGTTTCTACGTTTTTTGGTATTCAAACATTATTATATTTTCACGATGTTTTAATTTTTCTCTTTAAGCTTAATATTTAATTTTAAACACCAATGAAATTGAATATAAACATAAGAATTAGTTGAATTGCAGAATTATAGGTACTAATAATTATATTTAATACAAAAAAAAAACAACTATAAAATATTTATAAAAGTTAGCTAATTTTAAATTGTTCATGCCTAAAAGATTAAACAAGATTAATAAAATTAACATTAGATTTTTTTTGGAATGATGATATACGTTAAAAGTATAGGTAAGGTTGAGGTTATATACATGTGTTGTACTTACGTACGCAATCGAACTGCGTTACAACTAAAGCTACCAGGAAACGTCATATCAAGACGGATGCTTATATATTTATGAAGTTAAATTAATGATAATATAATTTATTATAATACATACAGAGTATATTTTTGTTGTAATTATATAACCGTTAGAGCTAGAAAATTATTTGATAATATAATTCTATTACAAAAAAAAAACTCATAAAAAGACAGCCGTTAGTGGTTTTGAGCATACAGACATTTGATTTTGACTCAAATGCACTTAAATACATATAAGATCATGACATTTTTGACACTGAAATTACGAATGACATGATTGTTTGTGAATCCAGTTCACACGACGTATTCGTAAAGTCATTTTTTCGTTTATGTACCACGCGTCCCAGTTTTAAAATATTATGACAATTATGATTCGTTACAACCTTTTTAAGGCAACCCGATGACCGTGAAAACAGCCCGCAGCAGGAGAAATATAAAAAAAAATTGCAGCAGTCATCTAAAAATAATCAAGGCACGTTGTATTCTTTTTAAGCTTTTGAGTTTTGGTTTAACCTCAGGGGAAGGCCAAGATTAGTTAAACTATTTATAACAATGAAATGTGCACTTATATTGTTACTATTGTTATATATATCGATTGTGTTTATTGCAATAAGAGTTTTTGATAAGCGTTTTGAAGAGTGTTACAGATTTTTATTATTTTTATTCATCTGTAAAACGTAACATGTTTAGTATTATTTTATAAGTTCCGTTATGTAGATAATAAATCGCTTATATCACGCTCAAAATAATGTATTCCCAATGAATTAAGTTGAATAATAATTAAATTTAAAGAAGATGAATAATGTGCGTGAGAAGAAAATTTGTAATTTGTTTTAAGGAAAAATAATATGAAGGAATAATGATATTATACGTGATTATAGTGTTCCTATCCAGCAGTATTCCTCACTGCGCTTATATTATATTATTATTAACAATCCGGTTTTAGTATGTTGTTTTGGTGACCTAATATTATAGGTACTGAAGATGAAAACATATTTTTATTTTCTCTCAAAAACACCGTGCACTATACACCATTGCTACTAGTCGTGGATACCGCGTGATATATTATTGTATATTTATATATTTATATTTATCATATTGCAATAAGACATGAAACTTTGAACTGTAATTTTTGTACTGGCAGAAAACTGGAGGATAACACGCTATTTTGTATTTAGCGGGAACATTAACTATATCAATAAAATAATAATAACGTGTAGATGAATTCGTCATTACACGTTTCGTTACGCACAAACAACAGTCGCAGAACTGTTTTGTCGTTTGCTGCCTATATAAATATCCACGTATTTAGCTGCTACCAAACGATTGACGTTTCGGCCGAAATCAACTATAATCATGGTATAATACGTATAGTATAACAATAATATAATAGTATTATATTGAACAGTGTTGTTTCGTGGTAACAGGCGAAACACGATTATGCTCATCGCGTTGTATCTTTATACATTGTACACGGCGTTGACGGTAAACGGTTCATTAAGACCACACGATCGTTTATAAATACGAACTATGACAAGTCGTGTATTTTAATAAACGTATTATTGCGTTGTGTCTGACTGGGGTGATCGTATTGTGTTGTCATTGGACGTAAACACAGTCGTGTGGTCGAAAATTTGAATAACCGAGTGCATAAACGCGTATGACGTACGTCTGACACGCACACGATAAAAATATGTCAAATTATTCCAAACGAAATTAAAAAAATCTATACGTAAATGTATTACATTGATATATTATACATGTCATAATCATTATGTACCCATATGATCTCCAGATAAAATTAATGAGTACGAGTAAATGTAAATACTTAATGAGAAGTGATTTGATCGAAGTTTCTAAAACATGTTTATACGTGTATATTGCACTTACATTACGACGTAAACAACGTAGGAATTTGGTATAGATTTTTTTTACTGAATAATATTACGCGGTCGTCAAAAATTACGATGTCAGTACGTAAAACGCGGTCTGATAATATTACGCAACATACTCACATCGTATTGATGCTTATGAACGCGGGAGCTGCAGCCCGGGTGCTTATAGCTTATATCTATGTAAAATAATATACAAGGTGACTAATTCAGTGTGCTTATCCCTGTCGTCACAAGTATTCCTTAAGTATCTACCATTATAGAAAAAATTTAAGTATTTGAAAATATTATACCATTCTACAATACGCTTACAAACTCTAAAAACCAAAATTTAAATTAATTCATTATAAAAGTGAACGTGTTTTGTGAATCGTTCAGTATAATTTAATATAATGATAATATTTGTGGATTTGCGGAGTGAATTGATTTTCAACGCGCGTGCAACACTCGAACGACCGATTTATTTGGATAGTTGGCGACAAATGACAATTCGACGTGTCCGGTGACGCGAAAACGAACTATACAAAAATATAAAATGTTTTAAAAAATCAATAACGTAATTTCATCTTTATTATTGTTATTATTGAACGTCTGATAGAAAACGGTAGAAACTATGGATGGTGGAACAGAAAAACAAAACAATAACGAAAGGCATGAGGACGTGCTTCAAAGACGTCATATGGTCGAACAACTACCGTTTGCGCGATTTTTGCGTTTGATTTTTTTTTTTTTTTTTGATTGCGTGTTATCGATAATGCGAGTGAGCGCGAACTGGAAAATCATCATTATTATTGTTATTAATTAAATACATTTCGGCTGACCGAACGTCATCGCCACGGCGGCAGTCGTCGTCAACGCTCTCCAAAAAGGACACAAAGGAGAGAGAGCTCACGGATGAGCTGACGTATATGCACGCGTGTGTGGAACCAGTTTTTGGTTTTGTACGTGACTAAAGTGACCGGTGTATGAATTCCTTCTAGTCGTAATAATAATAATAATAATAACAAAATAGTAATAATAATAATAGTAACAAAATAGTAATAATAATAATAATGAAAAGAGAAAAACGCACAGTCGGCAGAAGTCATTTTAACCTCAATTATTATTATAGAGACAACCTAGTTGGCGTAAACGTCGTGTTCGTCTTTTGCCCTACGAGAGCGAAATCAAAAGTTGAAAAGTTTCGAAAAAACGTCATTGTAAAAAGAATGTATATACATTAGTCATTAGTCATTACATTATAGTGTTGCTACTGTATTGTATCGAACATTCGTTAAAGAGTGTGAGCTTAATTGTTATCTCAAGAATCTTCTTTACCCATTAATGGATAAGAATTTAAAAATGTCATTTACATATAATATTATTATGGTAAAAGCGCGAACCTGGATAAAATACTTAAATTGTCTTCAACAACGCTGTACTCTTATACGTTAACCAATAACAGTACATTTATATTGGCTTCGTCTTGAATAAGTTAACATGGAATGTATAACTTATCTATAAATACACGTGTAAATAAAAATAAAGTACATTTTATGTTAGGTTTAATCGATTATTATAAATTATAATATATAATTTATAATTATAGTTTACCCCGTATTAACATTTTGTAACGAATTAGTCCAAATAAGACACTTAAAACACCAAAACAACTTATTTTTTTATTAAGTATACATAATATTACAACGAGAATAAAATATATAGATGTTTATAAAATCTACAGACTATTTTGAATCCCGTTAAGTTAGGATATTTTTGTGTTCCTAGAACCATAATTTAACATTTTTTTCACAAAATACCATATTAAACCGCATCTACGCGTTTGATGTTGAAAATAAAATGATTATAATATTATGTTTTTGTTTATTAAATTATAATTTTTTTCCGTAACTCTAAATAATATAGGGAAAAAACTTAGCTATCTATAGTTATATGAAATTTCTCAACGCAACCTATTGTACGACATTAAACTAGACGCGAATCGTCTGTATTAAAATATTCGGAACAAAATCTACATAACGTGTGATAATTGCCTACGAGAAAGCAAGAGCTCAAAAACGTAGTCGTACATCTGGACATTTTATCATACTTATATATGGATATAGACACATATTATTTTTACGATTTTTTAAATCGTAATAATATCATATTATCGTCATCATATCGTTTTCGACGTACTTCCGTGACAACAACATCATAAAACAATATATGTATATTGTATATAAATAATATTCACTTACCAGTGTAGTCGAACAGTCAAGGTCACCGTGGCGTTTTGATGCTTGAGCCTCGACCAACACGCTGCAACGCCGAATTGGTAGACGCCTTTCCGAAAGAGAAACTCATTGGATATGTTGTTGTATGCGACGGAATGTGTGTCAAACATATGATTTATAATTAATAGTATATGTATATTACAAATTGCATGCTTATTATATATATAATATATATCTAAATATTTAATATATAGGTATTTATTAAAAAATTAACTATATGACTAAGTAACTCGGAGGCATTCAAATTTAAAATAAAATTGTTTTTTTATTTATCATAGAATTCCTTTAAAATTTGATATATCCAGCATAATATAATATTTCGTAAAGCTAACTTAAGTTACTACCTTAAATAAAATAAATGTTTCACTCTTAGTTTCAAAGTTTGAACAGAAGATAGGTAGATAACCTATGCATAAAGTTAATGGTGAGACATTTGTTGTTGAATTTGAGTCGTACACACATAGAAGATCACTATAATATTTAAATTAAATAATCTATAATTTTTATAAAAATTTACTTGGACCGTTTGTCTTAATAAATTAGTTAACAATTAAAAAAATATATTTATTTTGACGTTTCATACTAAAAAAAGCTCGTTTTAAACTACTTAAATAAAATAATATATCAGAATTAATACATTTTGAGTTTTAAAAGTCTTGTAATAAGCATAAAGAGTACATTATTAGTATGTACATGCTCCAAAGTTTCAGATACTAATGCCGTGCAATTTAAAAAAAATCTAACCAATAATATTAGCTATATCTATGTATAATTTACATGGATATACTTTTTAAAATAGTAAAACAATGGGACTAAGTGTATTAAATGGCGGTGTATGTAGACGTAACTACATGATATTATTTATATTACAATAAATTTAACAGCGTACGTGATGTGCGAAGAAATCGCAAATCATAATATAATTATATACACTTTTTGTGAACGTGGTATGCCATTTTTTTTTTGTGAGGCGGCGTATTCGTAAAAGTGAGATTAGGTTATACTAACATACACTTTTATGAATGGAATAATAGTAGGAGGTAAGTCATCAATATATATAATTTGATATTGTTGACTACAGCGATCCGTGCAATCGGAATGGTTTTGAGCAACGAACGATTGCCGAGCCAACATAAATTATTTTCTCGTAAACGTGTTCCTCATAAATCATAATAAATGCATTTTACACATCATCCACCCATTATCACAATTGATGTATAAATTAATAATTTAATCTTGAGTTGATAAAACTATTCATTTGATTGCGAATCTTACGATATACCTCAACAATTACACATTTCAGTGGTAAACAACCTAAATACTATTGTAAAAATAAAATACTCAAGTTTTTTATAAATCTTCTTTTTTTTTAACCTCGGGGTTGATAAAATTGTCTTGTGTACATTTGTTATGATTAGCTAACTGCCCTAGTGCCAACAATTAGTGTCGAGATATTAAAGCTGCAATAAAAAATGTATGTACTATGTACTTCAATCTATTTACCCACCTTTGAAAAATAAGTATTTTTTTTTTTTTAATCAGAAGCAAAATAATCATCCTATAATGTTTGAGTTCTTAAATGTCGGTTAAAATAACATTTCCGTGCATATATTTCGTACTGGACGCCATAATAATAAGAATAACACACAATATATTATATACAAACACTAAATTATTATTATATTAATATGTTTCTGAATGATATATTTCCATAGTGTATTGTTCCGTTCGTATTGTGTTATCGATAGACCGCCTATAATAGGCAGATGAAATAATTGAAGCGCCGCGTGGTTTTCATCGAACACAATATATCACTATATACAATATATAACTATTGTAGCACGCGTCACGAACTTGGATCGGAAGACTATATTTCAAAACATCGTTAGTTTATCATACTATTCGATTGTATACGTACGAGAAAGAAACATCGGAAACGGGACGTAACATATAATAGTATAATAATATAATATAATGAACATCGATCGCGACAGGCCAAAGAATTTTCGTTTCTCCGTTATTGCAGTTCTTATACACTGCAATGGCACGTAAAACATTCAGTGCGACAAAAATTTCGAAAAAAAAACACATACAATGTTGTTTACCGATTTCTAACGAAAAATCCGACGAAGAGTGATTTAAAAAATCTATTTGTTAGGTTGGAATATACGTAGGTATATAAAAGGTTTACTTTGCTGCAGATAACAGATAAATCGTGTAAGTAGAATAAGTATGTTTTATTAATATACCTACGCACCATTAAGTAAGCCGCCTAAGCTGCCGTTTGTATTACGCATCGTGGCATGGATTTATACATATTCTTTGAAATATTATACTTACCTATGAATGAATAATATATAAATTTCATTTTTGTCACGGGCGACTATTTTTTTTGAGTGTGTACCAACCGCGTTTACCACACGTCCTAAATCCGAAAACAATAAAACGTGTATGCAGTATGCATTATATACAACATACACTATACATTATACATACCACATATTAATATTATAATTGTCATAAAATTCAGCTGGCGTATATACTTAAGCTGTTGGTACACCAATTATACGCATATTATGATTACTTATAACTATAGAGCTCGTTAGTCATTATTATTTTCCAAACACCGTTTAACGTTGATTATCAATTCAAATAAATTTTAAATGGAACGCATTCGGTCAAATGAAAACGGTATAAGATAATACTATAATATTATATTGTTATTAATTAGTCGTATACAGATATTAGAATAGCATATTTGGTGGATTCGATACTAATCAATAGACATAAATGATTTCGGAAGACATATAGGCTGAATTCCAATGAGCGGTCATTACGTTTATGAAATGTCATCGAATCTAAATAGTGCAGCGTATAACAGTATTTTTTTTAGGCCATACGCATATACATTACACCTACCTATAATGGTATTTAAATATTTCTGATTTATCGATCGATTGATTGTGTCCGTGTATATACGACACATGTTTTGTATATAATGTTCTCAACAGCGATTAAGAATCATTAAGACTAAAAAAAAAAAAAATAATGAAAAGTTTATAATATTTATAATGATATTATTTCATATAGGTGCTATATTACTATAAAATCCTATTAAATCGTTTATTTTTATCGACATAACACACTTGTTTCTAGTTTTTAATTAAAAATTCTAGGTCGAGATATAATGTATAAACTATGTTAACATAGTTATATGTATACTTATGTTGTCGATGTTCAAATTAGACATCGAGTTGACACTAAACCGACGTTTTATTCATTTTTTTTTATCATTATACTCACGTAGTCATAATATTCGTGGTATAATATTCGTAATAATACATCCACGTACCTACTATATGTTATAGCTAATATAATGGTATTGATAATCCGATAATAATAATAAAAAAAATATAGTATTTGATTGATGCAATTCAGTGGTAGGCAGACTTGAAAATTATTAGGAAGAGAGAATAATTTCAAATTACACATACACAACGCATTGTCATACTTGGTACAATATCTCAGTTGTGTGAGATGTACTCCAAACAAATCCCTCGCTTTCGTACGATCTGTACGTTATTGCATTAACGTCCTTTAAATTAATCTCATTTTTAAAAATGAAGTATCTATAGGTATATTATTCAATGTATTAATAATTATTTGTTATCATGTGGCTTTAGGTATCCACTGAAATATGGCCAAAATACTGTGTCCAACACCAAGCTCCAGTCGGGTAATTATTACACAAAAGACAAGACCGAGGACTTTAAGGTATTCCAAACGATACCAGCCAGCTCACACCTGTTGGCCAACTACGATCCATTTTACAGTCCACTCTTGTCCAGAATCGACACGGTATACAAGCAGCTCGGGTACACAACTGAACCCTGCCGGGAACGATTGGTGTGTCAGATGTACAAGAACCCAGCCAAGTTCGCGCCATACAGCAATCTCGTATCAGCGCAACTCAGCAGGTATGTACCTATCTTTTTTTATTACCGATTTTTACGTAGGTAGGTATACTCATTATTTACATCAAGTATGTTTAATACTCATTAAAGTACCTATTGTATATAAAATAGGAGCTGCGTTAACGTAACGAAATATAATTATGTGGGATACAGAGGGGTTATAGATATAAACTATTTCCATGTAACTACAGAACACTGCAATGAATCATTGATAAAAAATATATTAAAATTATTTTTCTTTTTTTATTGTTATTAAGATCTATGTCCAATGAAATAAAAATTACTCGGTATGCTATGAGTATTATGATCGGCATTGATAGATCGTCCTAAAAATATTAGATGTTTTTGAAAATAAGAAAATTATACTTACTATAATAAAATGTTCTAAACCTAAAAATAATCTATTATGTACAAATATGCAAAATATGCAAAAGAAGTATTGTATAATAATGAGTATAATACATAAGGTACTAGTTTTAATATTATGATACAATTTTTGATTAAATTATATAATTTCTTCTTTATTTAAATAATAATAATAATATTTGATTGTTTTTTTAATATTGTTATTAATATTATTACATTGCCTCATTATACTCATAAAAATGTATCAAACGACCAATTAACAATACAAATTATGATTAATATTATCATAAGTGAATACAAATATAAATTAAATTAAAATGTAATAAATATTTAAAAACAGATTACAATATATTAATGAATAATATTATACAATATAGACGGACGATGAACTTACAATTTCGATTCGCGTAAAAGATTTAAAGATATTGATAACATTAACTATGTTTAAGATGAAAATAATATTTTGATCGAAAAATATCATATTATTATGTTTTATTTGTTATACACAAACTATGGAACGACTTCATTTATAATAATATTCTTGGCAGATAATTGAATTAATATTTTTTCTTTTTTTGTTGGGTTAAAAACCAATTTGAACATAAAATAACGATATTTGGTTGCGAATATTATATAGTTTTATTACAAAGTCATGATTTGTATTATTATTATTAAAAAAAAAAATTGTGTAGATACTTTTTCGTTTGTATTAGAATCGCTATTGTATTGCAGTGTTAAGTTCTACGTATTCAATTACGCATAGCGGTTATTAGCTTTTTTTAAACGTGAATATACAATGCAAACTATTTTCTGCAGCGTGTAGGTGTGTGTCTGCGTGAGTTTTATCCGTAATTAGAAATTTACTAGCGCTAGTAGTGCCATACCTTTTAATACAATATTTTCAAATGTTATTCATGAAGACAGTAAATATTCGCCGTCCATGTAGGTTTGTAGGTATAATATATTATAGAATAATGAATATAAACGCATAAAAACGCGGTTTGATCAATCGACGGTTGATTGATGCTCTTCACCGCAGGGTTATCGGACAGCAATTCTATTTAGCACAATGCAAACGATAAGTTATAATTAATAAGTTGCCAAATTGACGCACACGCGCAGTGCACTGATACTTTCACTCGGCCGACGAGCATAAAAGTGTTTTAATCGCGTGCCTATTGTTTTGTTGGCGCTTGTGATGATATCTAGGTCGTGACGAGCTTCTTCTTATTAGGCTGTTAGACAAACATGTTATTAGAATAATATTATTACTTAAACAGGCGGGTAAGTATAATATTTAACGATATTGTTTTCTATTCCGCTTAAAAACTCGACACGTCACGCGACTATCGCATCCACGAACAATAAAATTGTTAATAATGATATTATTATTACCTATTCAGCCAACAATAATTTTATTTTATTTTTATTATTATACAACATAATATGATATGGTGAATATTCATAGATGGTATTTTTAACACTTTTAACCCATACATTCGAAATTAATAATTGGCTCTATGGGATAATAATGGAGTTATAATGATGTTAAAGTGCAGTGAATATAGCCATATATTAATTATTTTATAGTGTGATTAATGATAGATTTTGAAATGTACTATCCAACAACGCCCAAATCAGTTTTAATGCATTTGCGTCAAATAAAGCTTATTCCAAAACAGTAAAAACAATTATAATATAATATCCATGAAGATGATGTACTCAAAAGGAATTAAATGGCATTTTTAAAAGATTACAAAGCATTGTTATGTTTTTATAAGGATAATTAAAAATATATATATTATAATATATTGCTTTGACTGATAAACGTTAGATTTATTTTTAATTAATTTAAACAATACTGGTGGAATTATTTTAATACTTAAATTGTATTTTAATTTTTGATTTAATGATTAAAGACACAACGATAAAAATAGAACTGTAAAACCTGTTATAATTCTATAAGATAAAGTTATTAAAATAGGTAATACCTATCTATTTTTTAGTTAAATAATGCAGATAATACGAGTAATTTGTATAATAAATATTAAATTATATAAATAATATTAATGATAACATTTATTTAAATATTCCATTACACATCTATTTACAAAACAAATTTACAGTTACGCATATACATAATACATATTAAATAGGTGTATTATAAAGAATTGAAGTTTCACAATTATTTACTAATTTATTATTGAATGTGGTAATATAATTCACATCACACCCATCCATATTAAAATAGTAATATTTTTCATTGGATTTTTGTATAATATTTCACGCCATATTTAGAAATCTCAATTAAAATGGAGCGATTATTTTGTTAATTAAATTTGCATTTAGAACATATTCTATACTATATCTATATTATAGGTACTAATTAAAATTTAAAATTAACTTATTTATTATATTTAAATTGGGTTACACTATAATAACCAGGTGAATATTTATTTGCTATTGTGTAATATACATAAAATGTGCAAGTATAAATCAAATGTTTATTGAGTAAACAATCTTATTTTTTATGTTATACTTGAATAATTTATTCTAAAATTTACCTACTTATAAAAGTAAAAATAATATTTACATAAAAACACATTTTAGAAACTAAAACGTATTATACATTTATACCCGGTTTGTTTAATTAAAATTTATATGTGTATATATAAATAAAAGTATATGTATAGAATAAATAAAAGAAGTATCTACATTGATTTATATTTAGAAAATCATCTTATCCTACATAGTTTATATACGCAAACAACCGTCCACGTACATTTTTGTCATTTCGATAAAAGAGGCTAAATGTGAAAGTTTGATAAGACAATCATAACTTAAGCCAAAAATTACTATCAGTAGTTGTAGAAACGTTTAAAATATTTTCTCAAATAAGAAGACTGATTTGATTACCGTACGTGAAATAAATGTAAACACAAATTTTATTTTTATTAATCGTTTGATCAAAGGTACTAATATAAAAACCATTTAGGAACGTAGTACGAAATTCTAACGTAACTTTTACACTTATATTTACTCTTTTTTTTTAAATCGATTTAATTAAATTAATTTAATTTGTAACTGTATAGACACTATAAACACTATAAAATATTTACTATTCGTAGAATCATAAATTACACTGTTACATATTAAACCAGTATCACATATATCAAATTAATGCAGCGTATGTAAAGTATCAATAACAAAATAAAATATTTTATCATATCATTTTATTACGTTAAACGTTAACTTTGTTATCTTAAATAGGTTTTATTTTTAAATTGCGGTTAGTAAGATTATGTTAAATCATATAATAAATTGATTCAGGTACTTAAATATATATTATTTATTCAACATACATCTTTGATTCCAGAGAGCTGAACGAATTGCGCAAACCGTCGTCCGAGAATCCAGAGATATTGCGATTTTTCAAGTACATGAAAGCCGCCAAAGATGGTCAAGACAACAAAAATTGTGAGATGATATTCTCGTCGTGCGTTTCCCAAAGATCGCCAGATGATTCGGTGCCCATGATGACCACTTACAACGAAATAAACAAACTGGTACAGGCCCGAAACGCGAAGAGACTGGCGGAATCGTCCACTGTTTCCGAAAACGTTAAGTCGGAATCATCCATCGTCGCTGATGACGTAAAGTTTGAATCATCCACCGTTACTGAAGACGTTAAGTCAGAATCGTCGACTGTCTCCGACTACGTTAAGTCGGAATCATCCACTATCGCTGATGTAGAGTCGGTATTAACATCGAAGTGAGTGGTGTACGATATATTATTATTTATTATCATTATATCATATTATTATTTATTTCATCACGAAGTACCTTCTCACTGAATGATATCTTCACTCTTCACTTTTTGTAATTATATTTTCGATACACGTAACAGATAACCGAAATAAAAAATTATGTTACAAAAAAAAAAAAAAAATATCATATTTACTATTTTATTATTATATTTTACTACAATTGCCAGATATTAGTCATATAACAGTAACAATGACGGGCGTTTTGAATTTTTTTTTACAGGTGAATAACGACGTTTTTTTGATCCATGACGCAGCGTGGCAGCATATATTCAAAGTCATTAGGAAATATATACGATACCTCGTCTAGCTCAACGTAGTTTTGTAGTTGTAGTTATTCTGTATAGTTACGGTTATATAGTTAGTATGCGGAATGCGCACACATCATAGAATTATAGTTATTTATTGAGTGCGCGGCATACTGTTATATATCGGTATAACGCGCCCGTCGTATTTTTATCATAAAAATAATAATAATAATTTATTGTGTATACGCCGTGAACATAATATTTCGATAATTTGTCATAGTTTTTGCGCCTAATCGAGCTGGATACATTTATATTTTATTCTTTGTTCGATCGAAATACGCAGAGTGCCAATATTGGAGTCATCGCTCTACTGACAAATTCGTCGAACTTTATGTTTTCGATACCTATTAAATATAGTTTACTGCCGAAATAATTTTTGTTAATTTGGACAGAAATTGTTTAAATTATATCAAGTTTGGTCAAAATATAAAATCGTATTTCTAATTCCATTTTTGGTATATTTATTTATTTATTTGATTATTTATTTATTCGATTTTGAGTTGCTCAACCTGAACAGCGGGACGAAAGTACGCAAAATAAGTTTTCTTAACGGTTTAAAATATAACTTGTGATATCGGTACAATCATTATGTAAATATACCAATATAGCTTACTTCGCTATCATACTATTATTACGATGATTGGTTTATAATTAACGGTATTCCTAATTTTTATGAAAAACATTTCGAGACGTTACGAAGATATTAGAATATTATCCATGTTATTGGTTGAACATATTACTATAAACCATATTATAAGATAGAAATGTGGTTTAATATTTATTATTATATTATATCGTATTCAGAAATTTCTTGAAAATAACACTTTTACGTTGTGTTGAGTTTTAATTAATAACTAATACTAACGTAACAGTTATATGTAGGTATCACACATAGATACAATACTATATTTGTACAATATTGATAATTATTTGTTATAAATAAAATGAAGTGCCTAATTTATTATATCAGTGATATTATTATAATAATATTATTTATTTAATTTTATATTGTATTCCATCTTTGTTTATCCAATACACAAGATCTGGTTAATTTTACTTTGCGGGTGATTTAATAATGTTGATTACATTTAAAGATTGTATCCAACGCCTGTATTTATATGATAAAATATTATATTGTTTTAAATTAATTATAAATTAATATATTTATTAATGTTTTATAATTTTGTAAACACCAAACACATAATGTACCTATAGCCATACAATGTAGATAAAATATAGCATAAAATAAGTAATGAGATAGTAAAGTTGTATATTTATCATTGATGTATTGAGTATACAACTGTACATTCATTTTATTAGTATTATTATAGTCAGTATTTTGTAAATTATTTATGCACTAATCAAACACAGTTGGTTATATAATTTTTTATAATCGAATTGAAATTATTGTTATCTTTTCGTTAAGCTTCTGTACTTTCAAAATACTTCTATTGTTAGCTTTAATATAAAAAAAAATATTCATTTAAAAATATTATTATCAATAAATTATGTATATTTATTTGTTATTGTTTGTTATTGATATTTATTATTCAATGTTATAACTAGTATGAGCTAATTTTGATTATTATAGTGTGTAGGCCGTTTATATCTTAACATTTTTAACATAAAAGACAAAAATACTTTTAACTGTAATTATCATATAATATTAAATTCAGCATATTATAATAAATAATAGTAAGGTAATACGTACTAGTACATATACAATTCTTTTGAATATATAAAATAAAATATCTAATTCAATTGTTTATTTTTGATGACACTATCGTCATTAATATTAGCTCATAATAGTAGTACATTATATGACTTTTGTAATTGTTATTTCAGAAACACGGTGAACAATATTGAACTTACATATGAATATATGATGATAACCTGAAATGTTGCGCCCATTTTGATGCGTCATTTTGTAAAACTCTGAAAACGTTTGGATTTCTTAAATCGAATTTACAGTGAATTAAAGTTACTACCGATACCACTAAAAGTTTTATGTTGCGCATTTGTTAGATTTATTTCGGAATTTGTTATTTTTATAGGATCCTTATACTGCAAGTAATATGAACTACCTTGAAACGGTTCTTTGCAAGTTTTTGAGTTTTACAGCTTATTTATTGAAAGTTGAACATATAACTCATGATTATGATTATGAGCTAATAAATAGTTTATAATTACAATAGAAATGGTTGATGATTAGAATCCTTAGCAGATAGTATAGTTATTTAAAACAAGATTTTCCCACTAAAACATATCAATGGGTTGGTTGATTTTCCAGTTAATAAATATTTTCTTTGATAAATATTAAAATCCTTATTTTTATGTTCGTTCATATTATATTTTATATTTGCCCCCTTACCCTTTATACGATAAACTACTGCAGTAATAGACCAATCTATAGAAAAATGTATATTTTCAATGAAGATCCATTTTTTAAATTTAAGTTATCCTCATTGTTATTGTTTTTATATCTACTTTATTACGCTAATTTTAATGCATTTCGAATTAATTATATATTTAATTTTGTTAAACTGTTATCTTTAGTTTTTTTGATCCATATTGAAATCAAATTGTATACATACATTGTTTGTAGATTGTGATCAGTTAGTTAGAATTGATTATTATTAGTTTAATTTAAAATTATATTTTTCGTAGTACGAATTCACTTATTTTGGTACACTATTAGGCAGTCAGTGATTGCCTAGATAATGCATTTGAAATGGAATGAACGTAATAGTGGAAATATATATGATTCGACAAAATTAATTTTTTTCTTTTGGTAATTTAAAATCGGCAAATTATATTAATTATTATGAGTATTATCCAAAACGTAAACATGATCTATAATATATGTATATATATGTTATACAATATATTATAGTGCATTAATGCTTCAATTGAAATAAATTAAACATTTTAAAATATTGTTGTTTTAAAAAATAATATACAAATATTGCCTATTCAATACGCCGCATACATGTATATTTTACCCATGATATAAAAAAGAAGTTTTGAAAAACTATGTTATTTAATATTTTGAATAGAAAATTTTAAGAATAGAATTTGTTATTAAAGCGACAAATAAATAATTTAATTTGTACAGATGTACAGTTTGTGCAAATATAGGCACGCGGAGAAAAACAATATGTAGAAAACAATAATAATTGTGAATATGTATGAAAAATAACTGTCATCTATTATAATGATGATCATATGAATATAAAGGTTTAAAAAAATTGAATATTCCTATTTGTTTGTGTACAATAAAAATAAATGTCTGTAGGCATAAGTGCATAACTATCTATAATTAAATATAAAACGGTTTATTTCATTATTATTTGTTTTGCTTTTTACCTGTAACATAGTCGTGTTTGAATACTATATTGATGAAAGTACTGATTAGTTTCAGAATTTATTTTTCAGTCATAGTATGGCTGACCACGACTACCGTCACCGTCAGAGACTCAATAATATTTATATATCTTTTGATGTTTGATCAATGACGCGTCTGCACTTATATCGAATTTAATAGGACAATATCAAAATTAAAAATGATGGTGTTTTTGAAAGCATGAAGTATATATTAAATAAAAAATACATTGAACTTTATGCTTTCATTCTTAAATACTAATAATCATCTACTAAATGTCTAAATGAAAGATTTTAATGTAAAAAGCTCGTAGTGTAAAGAAAAAATCAAATTTATTAAGTAAGATGAAGCCCGGAAATATGACGTATATGATATAACTACAAGTAAATCATAAGTTCAACACTAATAGGTATACTCAATTAAAAAAAAATCAAATGAGAAAAATAATTAATAAAATTTATTTTACTTTAATACAAATCCATCAAAATATCAATAAACAGATCAATTTACTACGGCGCAATTCAAATAATGAATCTATATTTCATTGATATGAAATTGACCAAAATAAAAATTTGTTTTTCAGTAATACCTCACAATGAATTCATAATATTATTTCCTAATATATTATTCTTGATTAATTTTTGGTTCACAGTGTGAACTTCACATGCAGAACCAATAGAAATTAAACAGATTTCAAATTGTTGAAGTTTGAACTGAAGATGGAATCACTGTTGTATAATAAAAAGTTTATATATACCTGTGACAACTGTAACAATTAAAATTATTGAACTCTTTTGATATGATCATCATCGTCACTTGAATATTCCGAATATACCTATATAATTCTGAAAAAATAGCAAAAAATGGAAAAATATTTTGTAGTTAGTTAGAAATTTATAAAAAATTTTCTTTTATATTATCTAATTTTTGAAAATGTAAAAAAGATGTATTGTATAGGTATTACATACTAAAATTAAAAAAATTAAAAATTATACAAAAAAATATTACTTTATAAAGTGTAATGTATAGTAAAAAATAATATGTTATATTTATAACGTGAGTACGCTTCCACCTTAAGAATACGTATATTTAGATTTGTATTGGTGAACAAATGAAGAGAAGAAAAACAAACAGGGGCCGCGACCAGCCGTAATATAAAATAAAAATCTCTTCGTGTGTTTTTGCCCTCAAACTGTTTCGGAAACCCGTCTTAAGATGCGTATAATGTTTTTTAGAGTATAAAAATAAATCCTTCACCACGAAAACTTGAATACGAGTTTTTTTTAAAAAAAGTAGTTTTAGCGTACTTAGGTGCTTAATATTTGGATTTCCGAGATTTTTTTTGAAATAGAAAGAAAATCCGACGGTCCCTTATGCACGCTACAACGTTTTAGAGGCATTGCAAGTACGCTTCTATCTTAAAAATACATTGTATATATTGTAGTCATAATCTTTGTATTGTTTTATTTTAATAATAAATACATTTTTAATATCTATAGTATTGATATTTTGTGGGGAGATTAACTCTTCACGATAAATAGTACGGCGGTCAGCGGCGAAAAGTTTGACAATGAAGTTTTCTGGTTTGTTTATAGTTTTAGGTTCATCTAACAATGATATCATTGAATTAAAACTGAACACACCCATAACAATGACCCACACGATAATTTAATATTATATAACGTACTTATCGTGTATTGTGTCTATATTCTGTGAACAATTAGATAAGCTATAATAAAATACAATCAATTATTTTATATCTGTATAATACAATTTTAAATAATATTAATTATAAATTATATATTTTTTAGTGAATATTATATTAATATTTCAATATTAATAGAAATTATTATTCAAAATATGATTCAAGCTGTGCTTTTTCTGCTCTCAATCACTTCGGTTGCTACGCTTAACGTCGGTACAGTGTTACACAATCACATTGATAATATGTACAATAATTCCTGGACTCAGAAAGATGTTGCATAGTAATTAATAGAAAGTTAATTGATAATTTAATCCCTAAAAACGTTGTCGACGGAAAAGCATTCCTCAAATACATTAAGTTGATCATAAGAAGATCAGAGATAATCGTTAGTGACCAGACCCGAAGAATTGCTATGGTTTCGGTTGCTGATGCAATTGGGGGGTATATGCATGGAGTGATGCTACCACATGTGAACAAAGAATATTATAAAGGACACGAAAGCTTTGAAGTCACCAATGAGCTGCACGCGTTGTCACAGAAAATCAAGTGAAAGAAATACGCAGATTATAATGTTATTATATACTTAATTATACGAGTAAATACCAATTCATCATAATTTGTATTTATGGTCATTTAGCCTATATCTATATTTCTAGACGTATACGATTTATTTGGTAGGTATGTATAGTCATCAGTGTCGGAACCTCTGTCGACCACGGGGATGAGGAACTACGCTTTAAAATAAATTGTTACCTACTTATAATTAATTTAATGCATTGATTGTGTTTTTCGGTAAGTATTTGAAAAAAAGTGAAGATGGATTTAAAAAAGAAAAAATATAGGGATAAAACTGAGTTTTTTAAGTTAAACGGATGTGGATAACTTATTCTTATGATACATTTTTCCTTAACCAACATTCAATATTTGTAATAATGTATACGTATGTATTTATTCGTTACTAAGTTAGAAAATCTTTCTAGAACATCGACCTGAAGCCCCTAAAATAAACGGTCTATTTTGCCCCCTCATCACTACTCATCAGTTAAATCCGGTACTGAAGTACAATTTGTGACAGTAGTCCTTTTAAATATCTACTCGTTATAGTCCGATTTTTACATGTCGTTATACAACAAACGTGCGTATTTTGGCACAGGTTCATTTTGGACACAGATGGACGTGGTTGGATGATACCTGTAAACATAGGACGGTCGACCACGACTACCATCGCCACCAAAGATGATTATGAAGACGACCAAATCGATAAGGAGATAGACAACCCGTGTACGGCACTACTGCTGTACGGCGTACCGTCTGACGGACAACCGGCCGCCGTACCGATGCCGGCATTCGATGACAACTTGATTCCGGGTTCGTTAGCGTTTCCGTTCGCCATCGGCAAGCGGCTGTTTGTCGTAGACAGGCCGTGGATGGCGGCCAACGACCGCCGTCTGCTGCTTGTTCGGTATTATCGGCTGGCCGCCGGCTGCACGTCATCAGCGCCGGAGCAGTTCCGAGCGGACATTAATCGTTGGCTAGATGAAGTGGTGTTTCCGCTTTTGGCGAATAGCATTAGCACTACGGCTGTGGGTGGCTGACCGAAATTCGGGGTGGCGACGACGACAACGACGGCAGCTACCAACGACAACGGCAATGATATCCGCATGTCGTGTGATGACGAGTCCGACAGCCGAGTACCCAACTCCAACGTTCTGTTAGCTGTGATTCTTGTACGGTTGGTAGTCATTTGGATTATGTACAGCTGTGTGTTCGAAAAAAACCACGATAATTGCAAACGTTCATTATTCTATCACATTATCGGGTTTTCCGTTGTACTCGACTCGTTCAACGTTAAAATTGAAATCTTTCGTGTCTTTTGTGTTGTGCTCCGTTATGTGTGGTAGCATCACTCCATGGTGCAATGTACCCCTCAATCGCATCGACCACCGAGACCATGACCAATCTTCGGGTCTGTCGGGTCTGGTCACTGACGGTTGTCTCAGATGTTCATAATCGATTTTAGGTAATAATTGAGGAATGCTTTTCTGTCAGCCACGTTTTTGGGGATAAATGATCTATTAACATCCGACTATGTGACATAATCATATTATCCTCTTCAGTTCACGTCTTGTACATTACATCGTCGGTGTCGTATAAAGTTATACAGACGTTAAATATAGTGATTGGGATTAGGAAAAACTCGGAGAAAAAAAACAAATGTCCAAATATCGCGATTACTTATTAGTTATTAGTATTGTACGTTAATATTGGTATTTGTTTGATACACGGAATAATAAAATGATTATAGTATAAATAATCTAAATATTTTTCCAAACTTCATATATATTTTATTAAACAATAATTATTATTATCTTTAACTCGTGTATTCTATTTTAAAATAAAAGTAAGAGCCCATTGAGTTTTAAATTTTTTCTCCATAGCTTGCTCGTATTGAAAATAGAGGCACATTTATTGACAACCTTTACGAATAGGATGTCATCTTTTATTACATGATAGCGTTTCTATTTTTAAATCTTTAAATTATATTATTGACATATATAATGTGTAAATGCATAACAAGTGAATTATTATCCTGTATAACCAATACAATTTTTCCAACAATTATAATTAGAAACATAAATATACTATATAAATAGTAATAATATTTTAAAAATGTTCTGAAATTATGTACTTGTAGAATAAATAGTTTTCAAGATTAATTACTTTTAAAATAACGAGTTTCTCTTTTTTAAAAAAAAACCAATAAAAAATCCACATAATTATGTATTTAATAACTTCGTCGCTTTGCTCTGAATTTAAAATTAAAATTCTATAAATTGTATTTTTCGTATAATATTAAAATATTGCATATGATATTTTATATCTTTTTAGTAGGATTTTATATTGAATCTATAATTTTTTTTTATAGTATAGTTATTGTTGCTTTATTAGCAGTGGTAGATTTAACAGCTATGCCACCCCTTATGCCAAATGAAATTCACCGCCTCTATCCTAAAAAAAAATAACTTTTTTGTTACTAAATATCCTTAAATAATTTATTTTTCTCAATAATATAATGCAATTAATTTTTCATTTAAGTTAAGTTTTATAAGTAAAAGTTCCAATCAAATATAATATCTGCTATTTATTTTTGTAAATTAAAAATATATACAAGAAAAATATAATTTAATAAATATTGTAAATAATAATATAAACCTAGGTTACTTTAATGCTAACTATTCATAGATTTTATTTTTTTCTAGATTTCTTTCGAATGTTTGTCAACAATTAAAAAATAAACTATATAAAATGTATTATAGGTACAATAATTATATTCATACATACACACATACATATAATATATTAAGTATGTTTTGGTAAAAATATAGTTAACGCCCAATGAAGTTTTAGTTATGCAATAAAACTAACCTAACTATAAGATTCAAAATGATACATTTTTGTTTATGGTTCATGTACCCATTAATTTCAGTGCAAGTAAAATGCTACAACTGAAGTTATGTATATAAGTATATACTATTTTGTTTAGAAAATTTTAGATAAGATTTTGAAGTATTATTTGTATTTAAATTTATATTATTTTAATTGAATTGTTTTTTTTTTTAGGAAGGTATTCATTTCCTTGATTATTGTCTATAACTTATTTATTTAATTTTACTGTCATGCATATTCTTTTAATTTTTTTATGTGGTTAGTGTAATAATTTTGTAGTTTATTGTTTATTTTAAATTGTTCTTTTAAATTTTTGGATTATCTTGTTATACAACATTGTATTTGTGTACTAAGTTGGATATTTAATAATTTTAATTTCAGCTTATAAACATAAATAATTTAAAATATTATAGCAATTTAAAAATTAAACAATAATTTTAGACATATTTTTCACTATATAAATATATATATTATCCATGGGAACCAATAGTTATTATTATTTAGTACTTAGTGGATTTGGTTCAGTGATATAGTTTGTTTACAAATCTGTTATACAGCAACTATGATATTCCAAATATTAGTTTGGGCAATTTTTCTTCAAGCTTTACTTTACATAGTCACGAAGACTGAAAGTGGTTTGATTACTGACTTTAGAACATTACATGAATACGCTAACGTAAGGTCAAATGTTAGTGGTAAAAGGAGTGACAATACTTGTCAGTATTCAAAAAATACGTGTTAATCATTAAACCGTATTCTTTTTAACTTGTTATTTACTTGTATTAATTTTTTAGTTAGTGTACGACTATCTTATTAGTATTTAATATCAAATAATTTGCATCCATTATAATAGAATATTATACATTTTGAAAAAAATATGTCATGATTTAATTTATTTCGAAAGCGCACTGAGTCGAGTGATCGAAGTGTCTTTTTAATTTTTTATGAAATATTTTAAACATTTCAATTTAATCATATACCAATTAAATGCATCAATGAATTGTTAATTATCAAATATTAAGCGTATTTTCGATCATGAGTCTTTTATATACTAATATATAATTTTTTATCATCACGAACTAGGTAGTCAATAATTAAATTGTTTATTAGTTATGACCGTCTTACTTGTTACTATTATAATTAGGCTACTAAGTTTATGATGGTTTTATAATATTAAATAGATATGGTCAAACAAGACGATCCGTATGAGCCGGTTAAACAGGTGAAAAAATTTGCAACAACAACAACAACAATGATGATTAAGAATAAATTAAGATTAAGGAAGAAAGATTGGTTTGAGGCCAATAAAAATAAACGGGAGTCCTTAATTCAATTCATTGGACAAGATAATCGGCAATTTGAACTCAAGGCGGCCACGATGGAGAAGGTTGGAAACATCAATGGTGTGGCTAAAGAAGATAGCCTGTCGACCGCGGTGAACCAATGTTTGTTTTCAACCAGCTGCGGAACCAGGGGTTCAGTGATAACCATGACTAAAGTAGGTGATCAGACAAAAGACCCGAATCTGACCACAGAGTGTTTAGCACCGTTCACTCCTCGGACTCGGACCGCAGGCTGGTACGAGCTACGGCCGACTACTGGCAGTACAAGATGCACTAAGAAGTGGAAGTGTTACGGTACGTTAGAGGATGAACCGGCAACGGATGAGTGGGCTACCATCGGAACGTTATGGCAAGTATATACGTTACCCACACGAATGCCAATCGCCCAAACACCCAATAATCCAATAACTAAAGGATTTTTGAGAATGACGTCCACGGACAGATGGAGAATACGACCCACTGACAGATGCACCAAATCTTCCGTAGCGCCGTAAGATCCGCCATTTGTCCGTGGATGTCATTTTCAAGAATCCTTTGGTTATTGGATAATTGGGTGTTGGGGCAATTGGTATTCGTGTTGGTAATGTATATACTTGCCATAACGTCCCGATGGTAGCTCTCTCATCCGTTGCCGGTTCATACTCTAACCGAGTCTAACGTACCGTATAGTTCTGTATATTAGAAACATACAGAAATCGTTTATTGACTTGATTCGTTATAGACAATAATGTTATGTAAATAGTACTTATAATAATATAAATATTACTACTATACTATACTTTATATATATATATAATTTGTGTATTTAATTAAATGAATTGGGTATTATAATATATTATGATAATAGTTAGATCGTAGGTGGTACTAGGCAGTAGCGCCGAACACGGATATAAATTGGGGAAAATTCCTCAGAACTATTTATGGGTGGGTCAGGTGGGTGGGTGGGTGATAATCAAAAATAGTTTGTTATGCATTATATCGTATGTATATAGTTAGAAATAAATATAGTACTATTCGAACGTAACTAACTAAACATTTTTTTTTAGTAGGTGGATCTAACACCAGAATTTTTTGAATCCCATAACATTAAATATAGATCGCGGCCACTAGTACTTTAGATATACTATATGAAACGTACTTATTAGTTAATACGTATTACATATTATATATTTCCTAGTCATATTTCTCCTTTACGCCCGGTTATAAGCAGTAGACGATCTTACCGCCTATTATAAATATATAATATGTTGAATTTAAATTGTGCACGTACAATATTATTATATATTATTAATTCATATGTAAAATAAGAAAATACCTATGGTATACGATCAGTATGATTGGCAACCTAACCGATGGAAACAGTTTTTCATATTAAAGGTATACATATAAGTACACATTTTAGCTAGACTCTAAGTCTAGTACATCTATTAATACAATAAAAATCCTGTAAATGAAATAACAATTTAAAAATGTATCCATGATTCCTAGAAAACTTTTGGTATAGATAGTATTTAATATTTTTCGATGTTTTAGTTATGTTTTGGCTTTTGGAAGACGGGATGAGTATTGTGATTTATTTTGGTCAACTCTCAGAGGAAGTGTAAAATGATTCCTATAGGTGAGCCATTGTTATTTAGCTCCACTTGTCTTTTTTGCATAAAACATTATAAAGTTATAGTTATATAAGATGGGTAGGTATTATATTAACATAAAAATGTAAATGTTTATTTAAATACGACTATACGAATATACAAAACCAACAATCTTCGTTGATTTCATTTTTATTTTGAATAATAGACCACTTGTTTTAACACATTTGAGAATTTTTGGGAGCCAAAAAAAGTAATGTACCTATATGATATTTAATTTAATTTAAAAAAAGGTAAAACCAAGTGCAAGTCACTTATGAAAACCTTATTTTATTTACCATGGAAAATAATAATTCATAAATAAATATTTTATCTGATGGAATGGGACATAATTTGGTGACTTTTGTTTTAACTGTATCACATAATGTATTATTCTTTATTTTTACTCAAACAATAATAATGAAAAAAAAAAATATATATTTAAGTTTGAATAAATACAACATTGTTAAATTACTACAAAAATTGTATAGTCAGGTTGGCCGAGCGGTCTAAGGCGCCAGATTTAAGCTCTGGTTCCCAAACGGGAGCGTGGGTTCGAACCCCACACCTGACAAAATAAATTTTGTTTTGTTTTTGTTCTTTATTTACATAAATTATATTGTTAAAAAAAATAAATAAGACATCATTATATCGAACAACCTAAAACCCCAATTAGTTCGGATTAATAAAATTCTACTGGATTATACTTTCTAATTTTAAAATATCTAAAAAACAAGCTGATAGTTATAGAAATGACTATTTTAATGATACAAAACAGTACAATAATCTATCTGTATTTAAAATTTACGCAATACTCGTATTTAATAAATATAAAATAACTTTTTTTTTATTCACAAAATATTTTTGACTATTATTTAATAATTCAATATTTTTTTAACTATTTACTTAAAAAAATATAATAATATGAACAATTTGATGATACGATTTAAAAAAAGAAAAAGAAATATTTTTTATTATAATTATATTTCTTATCCAAGTAATGCAAATAGCTTTATCTATATTTTTTTTTGCATGGTTCCCAGTAGCATCTTGTATAGAATGTATTTTATATGTACGAGTATAGGCGTTAAGTAGTATTTTTTTGGACTTAGATAGTCTATGCTTTTAGTGTAAACGATTATTTAGAATAATCTATTGTACTATCAAACGCACAATTTTAATTTTTTTTCTTTTATTTTTTATATTCAAGAATGATTTAAAGTTATTAACTATAAATAAAATAATAATTTTTTTTATACACACACTCAACTATCTTTTGTTGAAGTAATTTAAGTATTTTTACTTTAGCAGATTCTAATTATTTTCCGTTGTAACAGTTGTAGGGGTCTACTAATATTCTTATTTAGCCCCTCCCTTCCTTTTCCAAACTAATAAACGATATTGGAATATTGCCTGAAATAATGATAAATAAATTATGTGCATAGTTTGCATTGGTAAAAACGCCCATAATTTACAAAAACTAAAAGATATACACATCGCAATATTATTTACATGCAAGTTCTATTTCATATTTTTGTCTAATTTTAAACCCAAATACCTTATACTAGGACTGTATATAATTATTGAAATATTGCAGAATTATATGAATTATAAATAGTTAAATAATAATAATAATTAAATTGATAAGATATGAATTTATAGTTTATCATCCTTATTAGTAGAGAAATTCTTGAAATTTGTTTTTATAATTAAATGATATTTTTTTGTGATTTATATAGTTAATTACCTTATTAAATTATGGGTTAAAAAAAAAAAAACTGTTAAATTCATCTATTGTTTTTTTATAATAAGATGTAATGTTATTTACAATAACCTATGTTAAACTAGTTGATTTTGATCATCAAAAAATAAGTTTTTATAATTATTAATCAAATCGCTAAGTTAATGATAGTTGCTTTTAACATTATAAGCGTGAAGCGGAATTCACATTTTAGCATATTATAAATATAATACAATAATGATAATTATATAATTATAATTTATTATTAATAATAGTTTGCACAGTATTTTAATGGTAATTGGTACTGTAAAATTTGATTTTTTAAAATTTAAAAAAAATTGCATTAATTAAACATTTTATAAACTTTCAATTCAAAATTTATTCATTCTCTATCATGCATAATATGAATTATTTATGTATAGTTATAGGTACAAACTAGTTTTTAAATTAGTACATTATTATAATTTATGTCATTTATGGTTATTAAGTAATTATTTTGTATTATTTAATTAATAATGTACAGATATTATATAAATTTATTAGTAAATATTTTATTATTGCTGTTTTATATAAAGGGAATGGGTTATTGCGGGGGTGGGCCTTTTATCATAAAAATTATACCATGAATGTATATCTACAAATTTAGGATTTTATAATTTCAAGTGGATATTTAAATCAAACTTCAACTAATTTTAAAAAAATTAATAAATTATATATTCTATTATGAAAATTTATATATTTTTTATTTATCTATAATCCGTATACACAAAAATAACACAATAAATAAATACGTTAAAGAATTGTGTGCTAGACTTGGAAAACACGAGGGAAGAAAATATCCATTGAAACTACCCTTAATAATGTATGATTAAAACTAATTTTAGAAATATTTTAAACAGTATTATCTATTTTGTCTTTTTTTTTTAAGTATAATAAGTAATTACTATAAAATATAAATAAATAATATGTTCGACAAAAATAAAATTGTATACATGTACAATATTGTACATAATTTATATAGTAATAACATTTTGTGAAAATTACTAAATATGTACCTATATAGAAACGCACTGTGGTAATACATAAAGAAAAAACCGGTCTTAAGAACAACCAGTTTGGCTTCGAAATTCCTCGTAGATTTTCGAATAAATAATAATATTTTAAATTGTACATAACTTTCGATCTATTTTAAAATCAGCTGTTTTCAATGTATGGTAGTATTGAAAATCAACATCTCCGCAATAATTTAATGTAATGTTTAGTAAAGTAACGTACATAATATTATTATACGTTATAAATAAAAGATGGGTATTATTTTATGTGTGTCGTGGTGAACTCAAATATGCATTCAAGCGTAGCATATATTTAACATTATTATTACTGATATGGTTGATTTGATGTAGTATACGTATTTATTCCTGCAAAACATTCGACAAATCTAATCACATCCATTCAATTATTATGATTATACAATTATAATTTATGCGTTTGAAATATTCATCGCCCTAAATCATTTCTAATGGGTTTATTTTGGAGAAGTATACCGCGAAATAATTACATTCTTCTATTCCTTCTAACTTTTAAATATAGGTCTAAAAAAGGTTATATTTAAAATATAGGTCACTTTCCTAAGAGATTAATAATTCAATGCAGTGGTTGTAAACGGTTTTTAATTCGTGTTACTCTAATCCATGAGTATATCTGATTCCGCACACTATCCATCAACAAAACATGAAAACATTTTAATGCATTGAATTTAAAGGTTATTTTAATAAATGCAATCCATTATAATGTTGGCATATCCGCATAATTAATTGTTATCCGTCGTGCAAGTATAATATCATTATATATCCATATTATTTTGTTTATAATTGAATTCCTTGTTTGTTAATTATGTATTTAATATTCTAGTATATTACGCACATGAATATAATTTAATCGACTCTGTTTAAGTAATTTTGACTAGAACCGATTCTGACTCTTGTGAATAAATACATTTAGACTGCAGTTGTAGGTTTATATTGGAAATAAATAGACGTTAAAAAACAAATAAAATTGCAGATAATATAATATTAGAATAATATTTAATAATGTGCTTATCGTTCGTGTCAAATCATTTATTACAGCGACACCGATACCGAATATGACGTCGGTTCATTTTTGTTTATTGTTCATTGTTGTGAAATTATTTTTGATTCTAATCTCCCGGCGTTTTGTCATTAAAAAATAATTAGGTAGATATAGAAATATGGTGGATTAAAAAATATAAATTAATTTCCATGATATTCATATTACTCATATTACAACTTTAAAATAATAATTAAGAGCATGTTCACATTAGATGATATTATAAAGCTTTTAGTTTTTAATTTTTAATTTTATACTTAGAAAACTTCAGAGGACTAAAATATATATAAAAAAATATTTATTAAAAGTTATTGTATCTTTAGTGAATGTAAGCTCATATTTGTATTTTTTACTTACAGTTACTATGATTATTTTATACTGTGTGCTTCGATTAAATAGCTAGACATTCTAATTATCTAAGTACATTTTTTTATTTATATAAATTAAAGTATTTATTACGTTACATTAATTTTTACATTTTTTCATTAGAGGTTTTAATTTTAAAAATTTCCTAATGACAAATTTTACATTTATAAATATAAACACAACATTTTTCTAAAGATTTTAGAATAATATACTTTAAAGTTTAATTAATAATAAAATAAAAATTAAATACTATTTATTCAATATTTATATATTATTTTAAGATTCCTCTTGTAATTATATTTACTATTTAAATCTTTTCTGAAAACAGACATTTTACTGTACGTTCAGGATCATCTCTATCTAATATATCACCGATTTTTGCTGGTGTACCGAGTGGTCGCAACACCACTACTATTTATCTATTTTTTTCTTACCAATCTACTTTTTCTTATAAAACAATATAATTACAACTGATAACTTTATAAATAATAAGGAACTCCTAACCCTCCATTCCAATTTAGAAACAGCTTCAAACCTCATCAAAAAACCGCCTAAATCTTTTATCAAACTGATATAAACTACACCTACATTCCACCCAATAGTTTCGTTATTTAAATGTACAATTAAACCGATAACTAACTTGGGTAACCTATTTTAATTCTAAACGTCACACCTTAAACAAACGTACTCTACAGCTATGTTTTATTCTCACATTTAAATATATTAAGATAAAAAATAAACATCTCCTGTAAAAATTCCTCTTCACGCTAATTTGAACCTATAATATCTAATTATGTATGAGAGCTGAAAAACTTACCAACATAAATAAAGTTCAAACATTTCAATCCAAATAACTAATGTCCTATACTATATCTCAAATGGTGCTCTTCATAAAAATGTATGTATCCCAACAGTATAAAAAGTGGCCAAGATATTTTGAATTTGCCTGTACTTCAAAATACTCAATCATCGCAACCAGCAGATCTTAAAATTCCCTGTTCCCATTATTTTTGGTGACCTCGGAAGGAGCCTAAAACGAACCTGGTGCTGTGATCTAATAATTGACTAACCCTTTCCATTCTGTGTCACAGAATTCCATCACTGAATGGCTTCTTATTTCAAGTTCTCGCCTCTAAAATGTAATTGATTAATTTATTTTTATTTTATTGATCTTTAAAAATGATTTGTGCTTATTGTAAAAAAAAAAAAATATTTACAGATTATAGTATATTATACATCCTTAATTCAAAATAAAAAAAAGATTGAAAATAATATTTTAATATTAACTATTTATTTAAAAATAAAATAATAACTTAAAAAATTAGTAAAGCTAACTAGAAATGTGCAACGAGTGTGACAGTATGACGACAGCTGAATATACGTAATAACCGTATTCGACTTTTCACACTAGTTGTTCGTGGTTTTCCACCAAATCACGTGTTGTATCGTTAACGCTGATATATAATATTAATTTATTACATATATATATATATATATATTGTTTGCCGTTCGACCCGGATGCCGGTCAGCCCGGCCCATCGAAGAAAGTCCAATGCGTCACCGCCGTACCATAATATGGCATATATATATATATAGGTACACGGTGATCAATGTATGTAAGTTATGAAATACTATGTTTTTTTTTCCTTTCCAGAAGTGTGTACGATCTGCGAGGTCGTAAGCGACTTGGTCGGGCAACGCTAGTAAAATATCTTGTAATCGGGTGCGCGTGCAGCCGCACTGGAATATACGAAAAAAAAACAGTGACTCAGTGAGTACAGTTTATTTATTATGTAGTAGGTGTCCGTACAATAACAATAACATGTAATATCACAACGTTTGTATTATGTAACCCAAGGAAGACTTGCTCTGCAGTTCCCGGTAACCCGAACCGTAGAGTTATTATTATTACTATAATAATAATATTATATCAGACTTTCACGAAGGAGTAGGCGAATTATCGGCTATTATGATGGCGCTGACGTAGAAATAAACATATATTCCGGCCGGTAAGAGTGCATGGGTGATTTTGTTCCGAGGTCAAATGAAGATGATGGTATAACTAAACGTTTGTAGCGTTATAAACTTATAAACTATCTGGCTAAAAGAAGAGTTTTATAGGTTTTTACTTAATTTATTTGATTGATTTAAATATGCTGTATACCGACAAAAAGATGTGGACAATGACTTGTTGATCACAGAATATTCTTAAAAAAAAAAAAAATTATTTAATAAATTAAAGCTTATTAGTTTATCTATATGACATAATAAATGTTTTCTAACCAACTATAAGACAGCAATAAACAATATTAAGATCATTTTTTTAATAATACTTGCTTATATTAAAACTTTAAAATTAAAAATAATTTTTTTTATTAAGATTGTACGACCGTACAATTGGTTTTAAATGACATAGTTTTAAATCAAATATCCAGAACAAAACATTCATTGTATATTTGTATGATTTCGAAGTTTTTATACGTTATAATACTAACTTATTTTCTTTTTATCACATTCTGGCATTTTTTCTACCAGCTTCGATTATTTTGAGGGTTATACAAATATTTTTTTAATTTAAGTATTTCGTAGGTTAAGATTTTAAAAACGCATTGCGACATTGCGTGATACGTACTCATTGTGAACTGTTATTACTCATTAGTAATTTGCTAAAAATTTACCTTATCCCTATACGTTTTCATCCACAATTACAACATACATTTAAAATAATATCGTGTTTGAACCTCTAAATCGGTTGTCATATCAACTATAGGTAAGTCTAATATTACGATCAAATATATTTGCATTGTATCCGTAACGGGGTTTATTTGATTGTTTCATGTTTTCATTATAGTTTTTGAAACACATTATTAAAAAGTTAGAATATTATAATTATACGAAAGCATTGTTTACCAGTTTTTAATGTAGAAGATTGAAATAAATAGATAATGTTCAAAGGTTATGTGCACATTATTTTTTTGAAGTTATAAGCATTGCCTAAAAATCCATTACCTACATTTGAGCTTATTATTTTATGTGTATTGTATAGTACATAGAATAGTTTTATATACTTTCCTTGTTGTCTTTGTATTTGTATAGCGCAAAATAATAATAATAATAATATGGATTTGATGTTTTTGTTTGTTTAGAATTTTGAGACTTGAGTGCGATTACCTAATTCCATTTTATGACACACTCGCACACTAGGTATATGGTCGTTGAGGCGGAGGAGGAGTCGGTGTGTTACGTGCGCGCTCTGTATATATATCGCAGACGGTGGACTACCGACCGGCAGACGGTTAGTGACATCCGAACGGTCAACGGACGAGGTTCAGCATCGACAATCCGGTACGACGTGTTTACGTCGTAGTTCTTTCAGAATAATAATCATAATTCGTCCTCTGTGGTATAACGGTATCGTATACATAAACCGCAACCGTGTGAGCATTCTGGGCGACGATCTACATCAATAGACGCGTCACTAACAGGTATGGGAGTAATCATTTAGTTCGTATAATAAATGTTTGCATATTTACTATGTACAGACACCTACCTAACATACCATGACGTGTGCGCTGACGAACCGATTTCTGACGTTTGTATCTATTACTGATCTGCGTTGAAACTCGATCGACATAATAATATTACACATTACAGACCGAAAATTTGTACTTATACGTACGAACAAACTACATTCATAACCAACGATTGTCGCAAGACGATTTTTAACGCCGATTTATATTAAAACGTTTTAATATAGACTGTGTACACCGTTTTTGAAACAGTAAGACGCTTTTAAAGGTATGTCGAGGTTTTTCTTTAAAAGTATAATATTATTAATATTATATCAGATATTAAATTTTTTTCCCGTCATAACATTATTTTTACGATTTTATTTTTATAACTTACTATAAAATCTCCACTGCTCAAAGTATTACAAACTTATCTAACCTAACCAACTTTATTATTTTTCAAATTGAGCTAACAACAAGTGTGGCTATGTTTAACCATTATACTCCACTACCTTAACATAACCTAACCTAACATGGTTTTATAACGTTACAAGTGACACGCTGGGACAATAATTGTTTATTACCACTCAGCGCGCTCTATACACTGCCGAAGTTGTTATTGAACCCTGCAGAAGTTCACGCCACGTTGAGCAACCTTGCATTAAAATCTCTCAAAGCCAAACTCAACAACTGCCGTTCTGAAAATGTTTACTTGTAAAAACCCGCAATGCATTGCAGACAGGTGACAATAATTTAAAAAATAAAGATATGACATCTATTACTATAGTCATTTAAAGTATGACATAATTATGTCAGATGAAAACACTACTTCGATCAACTACGATTCATTAGAATGCATTCATCGGATAAGTCACATCACTGGTTGTAATAGAAGTATATGATTATAGTATTATATAAACAGAGTAAATTTAATTTAATATTTTTTATATCAATGAATTTCATTCCGAATTAAAAATAAATGTTATATGAATTTGATTCGAGACATTACTATTACAAATTATGTAAATGAAATTATTATGAATTTTATAACTATTTTTTTAATATACGAGTAAGTAATATTATTGCACATTATAAGGGTAATAAATATTTATTCATATTAAAATTTTTTAATATTTGACGAAAAAATAATTAGTTGACACTCTATTTAAGACATGATGATTATCACCTTGAGTACATACGAAGACTTCACTTTATTTTAAATTTCACAGCCCTGTATATAACCCTTTGTTTTTTTTTGTATTTACAGAGGCAATAGCCAAAACAGCGCAAGAGCACTAGAGCATGGAAACGAGCAACGGCCGAACGATGCGTTCACTGACTGTAATGATGTTCTTGGTGGCATTGGCCACGGGCCAGCAGTCCATGTCGTTTCCGGACAGCGAGGACAGCGGCGTTGGTGTAGCGGACAACGGAACGACGTCGGGCGACGCTGGTCCCGGACACAGGAGCGGGAAGAACCTATTCAACTGGTTGGGTAGTTTCTCGGACGAGGGCGCTGATCCGTACTTGTCGTCGGCCAATGGCGCATGTCTGCAGGGTGACATGGCCGAGTGTTTCAAGGCCCGCGCCCTGTCCGGCCTGGGCGACTTCTTTGTCCGGGACTCGTACCGGCTTAACGAGAACGTGCGGGTGATACGCCTGCGCGATGAAGACGACGACGGTGGCCGGCATGCGTCCAGGGCGTTCGAGTTCTCGACGGAACAGCGGCCCGAGGACACCGAGTGGGACAAGCTGGTGAAGTTTGCCACGCGCAAGGCCGAGCGGTTCCTGCGATCGGCCGCCGTCGAGGTGCACGTGCCCGACGAGTTGACCGAGGGCGGCAGGTACTCGCCCAGGTTCATCGACGAGATTTCCTCCGAGCTGGACACGCTCGAAGACAAGAAGGCCAGCGTCATTAGTGAGTTATTGAATATTAATAGTTTTTTTTTCAAATAACGTATTTAAATAGGGATACAAAATTTAAGGGATGGTGTTTATATAGATTGATTTACATGTTGTGGAAAGAAATGAAAATTCGATGTTTTAAAACTGTTTTCGTTTTTGATTTTTGGACATTAAAAGCGATTAATCTTACTATCTTAGTCGTACTAACATTATTACACGAACAACATTTACCGACAAGACGAATTTCGTTATCGTTCGTGAACTGTTCGTATCTTGCAAACTCTGCAGTAATAAGAAGTTGCGCAGGCCACAGTGAGTTCAAAACCGGGAAGTGAGACCTAGCCGTGTCGGAACAAATTTAACATTAATTCGAGTGGTGACGTGATAAACGTTAAAAATAATATAATATTTTACTTACCTTATTTTCTGGACCGGAACACGCGCGCTTAAAATACGTCGTTGATTCGTCATAACAAAACAATAATTTAATAAAATGATACGAAACCGTACGAATGTTCCAATGTTTGACCTGGTCGCTTTGCATTCGCGTGTACTACTTAAATGGTAAGAGTGTACGATTTGAATAAATCATAACGTACGGTCACATAACTATCATAAAATTATTGTAACGCTTTATTCGATGTCCGTCTCCCAAACGTTATTTTATCTTAAAATATAATCCGACTTTTCATTTTTTTAAATTTTAAATACAAAAATATAGTACAATATATACGTCCGGAACGACGGTATGGCAGCATACTCGTGCGTAATGCACAAACTAGAAAACCATTTCTATAATTGTCATATACTCAATATTAAATCACAATATTGCCATTGATTTTTATGATTCGATTGTTACGATTTTAATGAGCATCGTTGAGGTTTATAATTATGTATAGTATCCATATGAATATATGTGTTATATTTATATAGTATAACTCGGTGTAAACTCCGACTCGCACTAGGAAAAATAAATAAATATAAAGTATAGGGCTATACCAGTTTTGTGAACTAATTAGATCGAAATAGGAAATCCCCTAAGAGCGTATTAGACATAGTACTTGATGTATTTTTCAAACACGATGCAAATTACGCTCTAAATAAATTATTCTAATATCTCTAAGAATAATTTTTGAATCGTTCAATAAAGTCAGTCGAGTAAATTTTAAATATATAATTTATAAACATAGAACATTACCTTTTATTTTACATATAACTATATAAGCAACAAATAATAAATTAAATATTTGATTTGATTAAAAAAATAGTATTAAACGTATGGTGCTTCGGCTAGTCTATATCAATTGTTTTTAAATGTTATTTATATTACTAATAATAACTCTATATTATTATAAACAAAAATGATTTGATTTGTGTGAGCTAAAACGAAATTTCTGTACAAGCTAATCCATAGCAACTTATAGTGGTTGGAAGAAGAATCTAAAACGTCTTCTAAGTTTCAAAAAATAGATATAATTTTTATTGAAATCGCGATAAGTGCCTCCAAACGTACAAACTGTTAAGCTTTGCAGTATTTGTATAGATAATATAAATTGAGTCACTTAACCGTGTATACTAGTTATTGTTCAACTACTGTAGGTTAGTGTCTGATGTATACTAATAAAACTAAATACTCTACAATTAATATAATATATAAATACTTAATTTCCATAGAAGTTCTACGAGTACACAGTGACCTTATCAAGCGTTTATTGCCAAAAAATCTCTATTTTTGTAGATTTATTTCTATCTATTATATATTGAAATTTATTATTTTCTGTATTGCTATACATACAATACAAGGTGCTATCGGATGATGAAATTACCAATACCTTAAAGTTTAAAGATTCTTAGCTATCAGCGTTTTCTGAAAAGATAAATAACAGTCATTTTCCAATTTCTAATTTCTAAAATTACACTTATTATATTAATATTACATTTATTTTAGTATGCCAACAGTATCTGTTAGATATTTTTATGTGATTTTTCATAGAAGCAATCGGTTTCCCGTAATTTACCGTTCAGTCGATAATCGTCAACGAAGACTGTCCTGCACGTGTACACAATCAACAACGCACAATTGTGCACGTATTATGTATTGGAAGCTATGTATACAATACACTTTCTCCCCGAACAATCATCCTGTATAATTGTCTATAAACAATTTGGTCTTAATTTTTCTATCGCGCCGCACCATCACCGTACGTGATACTACTATAATTCGAGAATAACTTGTAGAGCGTACATGTACAAAGAGATACTTAAATCGTGAACTATTAGGCCAGTGTATCTCGGAAAAATATCATATATAATTTTTAAATTATTATTATGTTTTTAAGCGTTTAAGACGGTTGGTTTTACATTATTTATGATTATCAATATTGGTTATATTTAACAACAAACTCAACTATTTCTACTAAATATTTCTTGAAGTATTACCCGATTAACAATAAAAAAATGTCCTTTATAAACTATTTAAATCGTATCTATCTTCAAAGCGTACACACGCCATCCACGTTCATTTACGATTTCACATTATTGTTATTTTTTGTTCTCCGCGTAACTGGTTATAATAATAAAGAAACATAAAACAAATCGTTTATTATATACGTGTGCATTGCACAGCTACGTGTGGATTTAAGAGGTCGCTAGCTTTCGAACATTCTGAAAATCGGGATACGTTACGTCAATAATATTATTATTAACTAATTTACTAAACACTTGTTGAAAAATATTCCGCCAAAATAGAACGTTATATTTTATTTGTTGTGGTTCATTGGTATTTTAGACGCCCCACGTTTTTTTCATACTAATATTATGTAAATCTTATTATTAAATCGAATTACGTTATATTACGATAATAATCACTTAAACACGACTTAAACATCGGTTGTACTGTTGGCGCAGTAGGAAATTAGCATCGTCAATACAGTTTGTATTCATACGTCGGCTGTGGTACACTTTCTATTTGCACTCGGCAAACTGTACACTTGCACATAAGATCAGGCCCAAAGAATAAATGGATAAGCGAAAATTCACAAATCGCATTATATTAATATATTATTATGTATTCTACGATTGTGGGTCGCGGGCGACGGGACCTCTATGATATTATGCGCTTATAGACTTCCGCCTCTCGCGGTCATAAAATATTGTTTTGATCGTCGTCACGATTTATGGTCGGTTTTTAACGCGCGCAATATATTATCGTAATATAACAACACGGCGCACTTCCTCGACGTTTTTGTGTCGCGCGCGATCGCGTAACAACCGGCAGCTATGATACAAAGAACAAAATATGACGCCCACGATATTACGACGGGTGCAATGAAAACGAAAGCACACACAAAAGGTTCGACTTTGCAGTGAATGGACGCTAATAATTGGCGAGAAACTCACTCAGGCCGATTCGTTTAATTTTACCACCGTTTTCCTGAAACAGAAAGCGACATTACGACGTTAGGTATGCTTATTAGTAAGCCTATACATTATCATGTTATTTTTTGGTCATAAAAGGTACGAATGGCTTGTCTACCGATGTTATTCAAATGTTACCAGTTACGTGACGTCTCGTCTGTTGCAGTTACGTCCGGTCGTGTGTATAATATTATTCTTATTATCTATACTGAGACATATATATATATAACGAATTACAAGTACTTTTTGACTTTAACGCCCACTTCGGGTATAAGACGTTCTTTATATTAAATAATAATAATGTAAATGTACAATATAAGATAAAACATGTTTCACATGTAACAAAATAATCATATGTGTATAGTGTATACTGTATAATAATATCGATTATATAGATACTTAAATATAACTATATAAATTCCACATAAATGAGTAGTTACACGGATTCTATATAATTTTTATTTCATCAATTTTTCTAAATATGTTTCAATTATTTTTTTTAAATAATATTGCATATAGATATATAAAATATGTTTTGAACTCGAACGATACTATAATGATTATACGGCGTTTTGGATAGGCTATTCAGCAATATCATTGATATCGACTACAATATTTACTAATATATTATATTTATATCTTCGTTAAGTCGACATTATTTTTGTTTTATATAAAAATATCTGGATACAGCGCTTACTATTAATGATATTGAACACATTTCATAATGGTCAACAAATTTTTTTTTTACAAGAAAAACAAAATAAAATAAATAAGTGATAATTTTTTTTGGCAATATGATAAGATTTTATAAGTTTTGCAAATTTTTACATTGTTACTTATATTATAATCAATACCGTTTTCGTGTTTCAGCCAAGAAGAAGGTGAAGAAATTGCTGATTCCGTTGCTGATCGTACTCAAGCTGTTCAAGTTGAAGCTCCTCCTTTTCCTGCCGCTCATCCTGGGTTTGGCTTCGTTTAAGAAGGTGCTCGGTTTCCTGGCGCTGGTCGTGCCCGGTCTCATTGGGTTCTTTAAGCTGTGTAAGCCCGACCTCCAACATAACTACGGCACGTTTGGGCACAGTAGCTACTATCATAGGCCGTCTAACGGTGGGGCCCATTCCGGACCCGTGTACTCACCATACCGCGAACACCAGGAGCCACAATACCACCGCGAGCACCTGGAACAACCACAGTACCATCGTGAACATCCGGTTGATCCTCAACAGTATCTGTATGAGTCGGCCGACGCACAGCCGTATAACAGCCGGCCGGCCCGAAATCAGCCGGATGTCAAAGCACCGTCTACCGGTTCGGTCGCGTTCAAGGATGAAGCCAACGACATGGCGTACAACGGCTACAACAGACAACAGCGGCGATAAAACAATAATATTATTTGTACCTATTGCTACAGTAGACACTCCATCGTCCCCGTTATTGCGAGATAACGATGTACATAGATCGCTTGTTAACTCTTCGTAAACTATGTGGTCCCTATCGCGCATTCTCTCTGTGTCCGCCGACTTGTCTTTCTGTACCTACGTTTTGCACTCATAAATCTACAACTATTTTCGTATTTTACAATATATTATAAAAAATATTATATTGTACGACGCGTTAACATCGCGATCTAATAAATTTCTAACGAGCGATTTTGACTCGTCGGGAAATCTCGTAATTTTAAACTATTTTATCCTTGTGTTTACATACAATTTGTTACATACTATTTGTTAGCGATAAACGTCGTGACAGTTCGTTCTGTTTAGCCACATAAAATAAATAAGTAGTGCGCGTTTTCAACACAGAGCTTGTAGTTCCTCGTAAACATGGCCACAGAATACAAAAATATATTCCACTGTTTGCTGTGACTGCAGTATAACATACAATTATAAGACCTTATTATTATTATTATTATTATTATTATTTTATATATTTTCGTGAAGCGTGACAACTATGTACGATATTTTGTATAATTTAACATGATTTTGTATTTTATTGTAAATATATAAATATTTTTATTTTTTAAATGTAATTATATAAACATATATGTTATTGGTATCATAAATCCCACTGATTCAAGTATAATATTAATAATTGATAATATAATATATGATTTAAGTGGTTAATCATACAAAATATCCCAGTTTAATTTATATTCTATGATAAACAAGCAAAATAATTAAATAACTATGCACTGTTATATCTAAAGACCGGATTTATATGCATTTTAAATTGTAAAATATGCATACAAACATGCATTAAAAAAAGTCAAAATATGCAAGAAAATAATGCAAAACATGCAAAATAATTTTTGATTATTACAACTATTTACTTATTGTAAAGTTATAAAATCAAAACATAAATTATGAAAAAAAAAGACTACAATATTATATTACTTAATGATAATAAAATTGAATAAAAATGAAAAAATATACAATTTATTCGATATTGGAAAAACAATAAGTAACAATAATATATTCCATATTGACCTCGATTAAATTATGACGGCGGTTTGTGATGATATGTTTGTATGCAGAAAAACTTCGTTTCACATCAACGCTCGTTATGGGCGCATATTTAAAACTCGACAACATTTCCGGGGAAAAATGTTTGATGGAGGAACTCTTAAAGTCAACAGTCTCACTTAGGTGTATTTTAACAATTTCTTTTAAAATTAGCAAGCCTTTATTTTTATTAATAATTTCGGAACATTAATACGCTATTATCATTTTCAGCAAGATTTATAATAGAATTCGTAACTTATTCAAAAATGTGTAAAACATCTATTAATAACAAACCTTAAGTCTCAAGCTTTTTAATGCTTTCAACAATAATCGAAAAATTTGTTTTAATTTAAGTTAAATCGTTGATTATATTTGATTTAGTTAGAATTTGTTCATAGTTTTGTATGCTTTGACACCATCTTCTTGTAAGTTTTGAATAACATATTTTAAAATTTTCAAAATTATCTGCATAAAATATTGCCGATTCTAACCAAGTACCCCATCGTGTTATTATAGGTAAAGGTGGTAACGGTTTATTAGGTAACATTTCGTGATATAATTGAATTTTATAAGGAGCTTTCAAAAATATCATTTTTCCGTTGTTAATTAAATCGTTTATTTCATGCAAAATATCCATAATTTTTTCTGCGATCTGATAGATCCCATGAGCATCACAAGTCACATGAATAAGATTAAAATAAAATGGTTTTAAATTGTTAGCAGCCTTAACCATATATGGGGCTGCATCGGATAACATTAATAAAACTTTTTCGTTGTTACCTCCCTCTGGCCATAATATTCTAAGACAATCATTTACACATTTTGCTATGATATTATTATTTGTTTTTTCAAGAACTTTTGATGCTAAAAGATACGATTTTGATGGTGATTCGACATTTAATTTTCCAACAATAAAGTCCGCAATATATTTGCCTCGTGGGTCAGTAGTTTCATCGATACAAAAATATATGAATGAACTTCCTATGATTTCTCGTATTTTTTTTTAGACGTCTGTGTAACATTTGATTACATAATTTTCCTTAGGGTACTTTTATCAGGTATATGTAGATGAGTATATTTTTCCAAAAAAGATCTGAAATTGGTATTTTGTAATTTATGTATGGTATTTTAGAAGCAATCAAAGCTGAACAGAGGTCTTGGAAAAATACTGATTGATTTTCCCCTAATATTGACTGTTGATTAACAAATGTTTGTTTAGACGTGGGAGTTTCCGAATATTTTTCGTGTGAAAATGACTTAACGTGCTGATTAGTTTGAGATTTTGAAAAACTCACCTGATTTGTTATACGGTTCAATCCATTTTCTAAGTGCTGGTAATTTTGAACTTGGACCCTTTGGCATTGTAAAATAACAAACACAAACAATGTTATATAAAATGTACACGTTTTTTTACTACGTTGGTCGTTGACTATTGCCGAATGTACGCTTCGAACTACATTCGCCAGTTTATCAGTTCGTGTCAGTATTGTAGTACTGACGATAAGTCGATAATGTTAGACAAAATCGATGAGATAAAATATAGGAAAACCAGTATGCAATAAATACCTACCTACCTACCAATTAATACGGAAACATAGTATTATATTTTTTTAAATAGTTTCAATTTTTGTATTGTGGAAAAATGTATATATAATAATCGTACATACAATTATAAAATTTAATTTAATTTAATTTATACCTGGTGTATACGTATTGTGCAAAAACATGCGTTTTATGTAAAATATGCATTTGTACCCAAAATATGTAAAAATATGCAAAATAAAAATTTATAATATTATTTCTTTAAGTATGATTGATGAAAACCTATTTACTGCATGTAATTGCTTATAAAAATATGAACATGCATTATATGCAAAATTCAGTCTTTAGTTATATCAATAGTAGTATTGATATCGAAATAAGATCTATAATGGTCCACAGGTCGGTAACTATGTATGTATATTTTTTGTTTGGACTTAATTTACAAAATGTATGATAGTAATAATTATTAAAAATCATTTCTTGATCTATTACGATTCATTTACATGTTGACTGATTAGGTATGTTCATGTGGACCATCCAATTTCGATATTGAAAATTTGTATTAATTCATAATTCACATATTATTATTAGTATTTATTTTATTGATACTATACATTAATTATAAACGAATTTTCTACTGCAGTGTTAACATCTGTGTACACATTTGTTTTTTTGTTATAAAGTTCTGAATGTCCGTATCCAATAAATTAGTTTATTTAAAAAAAGGATTTTGATTCAAATAACAATAATATAATATTTAACTAATGTCTATTACTTAATCAAATTTAAACTAACTGAACTACTTAAGATTATATTGATAATCAAGGAATATTGTTCAAACATTTCGTCGAGTGCTCATTTAGGCTATGTATTAAAATTAATTTTCAACGTTCCATGAAATATACCAGGAAAATTATAATTATTTTGCATATTCATGGGTGCCACCCTCGCCACCTACGATATGGCGTTTTTTCTTTGTGAATCACATGTACAGCTATACATTCCAAGAGAAGGTGACCAATCTTCCATGACGATTTATTTTGCATATCATCCGTCTCTTCCACGACCGAAAATGTTCATCGACTGCCGTTTCGCATTATATTTGAGATGGTTGAATAAAAATCTACAAAATTAAAATTTATTTTGCTAATGGAATATAATATTAAAATAATATAAGAATCAGTGGATCTAAAGTTGTGGCTGTGAATCAGTGAATGTACTTACTACAAATAAATAAATAAATAAAAAAATCAAGTGTCGATTATTGTCATTCTAACGGGTGTGCTAAATTTGATCCAATTATATATGATTCTATTATAAGAAAAAAAATTCTGAACAGGAACAATCTGTCAATCTATGTCACTAAGTATACTTAAATTATGATGTATATATTTTTTTTATTGATACGTCTATTAAAATAATTAATTTTACTATTAGTGTTACCGTAGATTGATTTAATTTTTGTAGAAAACATTGAATTTATAATATTATTAGTATTTAATTATTATTATTATTTGACCTAATACCATTTTACTGTAAAAAGTGTAAATATATAAGTTGATAGTATAAATGCGAATAACTTAACATTATTCCGCATATTTAAAATGATGTCATTGTGTATGGAAAAAGTTTAATTTATGTAAAAGTTTTAAATTCCCGTGAATAATGTTTTAAAATTATAAAAAATAATTAAAACTGTTATCCATGTTTAAAATACTTAATTTGAACTTTAAATAACTATAATAAATAGTATGATTGTACATTATTTTCTAAATTGTCTAGTCCCAGTATATAAACTTTTTTAACTATTTATGAAAAACATTGTATACAATTGTCAATTTCCAAACCTTTGCTATAGAAATTGAAAATTTTATCTAAATTTGTTACTACGCAATACTTGTAGTTCATAATTTCGCGATTTTGTAAAAATTTGAAAAAAATACGTATAAAAAAAAATAATTCTTAAGTATAAGAACAATTTAAAGGTTTAGTGCCCAAGCATACAATGCGGGTTATTTATTTTGCTCTATATCAATCAATATGAAATACGGAATGTTAGTATGGGGGGGGGGGGCAATTGGGCGATACTGTTTTAAATTAATTGCAAATAAATCAGAATAACATAATAAGAATCTACTTAAATAAGTACTCTCTGCAAGGTTCTACAAATCAAAATTATAAGGAGTTGGGATCTTTACCGATTAGATTTCTCTATAAAAAAATTACTATTTTGATCACTTTTAAAAGGTTCAGTCAAGATAAAGATTACAAATAGTTGGATTGTAAAAGAGAAATTATAAAGTACAATATACCTGTTGGATATTCTTATAAATCTTTCGTAAATTATCTAGGGCCTGTTTATTTTAACTGTATGCCATGCCAATATAAAAAAAATATTCACTGTTCCAAATTTAATATTAAAAAAATTGTGTATCATTGGTTATTTTATCAATTAATCTAAGACCTTCATAATATGTTTCGTTATATTTAATATGAAAAATTATCTTATTTTCAAAATTTTTCTACTGTTAATATTATTTTAATTTCTAATGTATTCATCACTTTAGTTTGCTAATTACATAATATAAATTATTTTTTTAGTTATTAATATTACTCTCTTTCTCTAACATAAGCTAATAGTTTAAAAGAGATAATCATGTAAAATATATCAAATTATTTGTATTCTATGTAATTTATGATGATTTAATAACAAAAAAAAAAAAAATTATGTCAGATTTTGTCTTAAATTTTCGAGGATTTTTACACTGTAAATAATTTTTTTCGTAATTGATTGAAAAAAAAAATTAAAATTTCAAGACAATAAATAGTTTAAATAGTCGAAATATTTGGAAAATTTTACCTTGTATAGGAAATGAAAACATAAAACATTAACATTTAGTGAACATTTTACGTATTTACAGTTATTCGTTTTTGAATTAAAACAAAAAACAAAAATCGTTCGAGGAGAAATAATTATTTATCTAATATCGTAAAAATTTCAACTTAAGGCAGTCATAAAAAAAATAATTTGACTTTTTGTTAAACTTTTGATTTTTACAGATAGAAAAACTAATGAGAAACCTTGTATCAAATTTCCAAATCATAGATATTATAAAAAGATAAAATTGTATGAATTTTAAACTACAAAATAGTTTGTATATTTTTGAGATTTATACGAATTTCGTTAAAATTCTAAATTTAAAGCTTATACAATTAATGTGGTTTTAAATTGTTGGTATTTTTTAATTGGTAAATTAATAACTTTATTAGGAAACTCGTATTGCATTTTCAAGCATATTTTCAACTCGACAATAAACTTGTTATCGGAATTTGTACAAAAAATAACTAAAAATTATACCATGCATAGGAAATTATAATATTATATAAATATAAAATAGGCATAAATGTTATATATTATAATATTTACATGTATGCGGTGATGTTTAGTACTGGAAAAATCACATCGGCTCTTAACAAAAATATAATATGAACGGAATTAAATTTTAAAAATATAATAAATATTATAATGATAATGAATATAATATAAATAAATAAATAAATAAATAAATATTAATAATATTATAATAACAATTGTATTGACGTCGACTGTGAAGCGGATGCTTAAACAAATAACATCAAAACTCCGATTGGCCGTGACGTCAGGCGTTGTTGGTGGGAATGTAAGCGACGGGCGCCAGTGGATAAGATAACCGGCCGACGGTGGCCTCGTCGTCCGCGTCCTCTTCGCCGGCCTGCTGACCCGGGCCCGACGCGTCGTTGGACTGGGCAGGGGCCGGAGCGGCCGGCGCCGCGTGCACTACGCTAACCCGCTGGGGCTGCGGCGGCGGCCCTCGTCCGATCGGATGATGCGTTCCGCCGTTCTCGTCCATGTTGAGGTGCCGAGCGTAACTGTACGGTGCCGACGAGTACGACGCTCCGTGCACCAGGTGTTCGTGATCGTATATAGCCGGTTTGGTGATGATCTCGTAATGTGACGTCTTGCCGTAACCGCCGCTGCCGCCACCGCCGCCGCCGCCGTGGCCCTTAAGCGCGCACACGGCCGCCAGGACAAGCGCCAGCATGGCAGTCATCAGCGCCTTACCCGACATGGCGGCCAGCGACGCGAAAGCGATTGCTGCCAGCGTGCCTGCTGACCACATGGCCGCTTTCATACCGTCCTTCTTACCCCGTCCTGCGTGTCAACAAACAGAAATATAAACGATTATCAAAACGATCGTGACCCTACAACAGTGTCGGTATACACCGCTTTCAGCGGTCGTCTTCGGGTTGCGGTCGATGTTCAGACCCGTGTCGGAATAATGCATGTTTTGTTTTTAATTATAATAAATCATTGTCATGATCGTTTTCACAAATTTTAAATGTACATGTACACAATGAAAATAATTCTGAATTATTGTACAAGTGCTAAATTTAAAGGAAAACATATAACGAATATCGTAATAATGATAATAATATGATCATACTTAGATATTTGATGATTTCATTAATATGACATTATAAAATATATTGGTATAATATACGGTGTACTGGTTATATGAGATCTAATCGACGTTCCTTCTTCTGAATAAATGTGGTCATAAACTCATATAAATTAAGTTCAAATGCAGGACACGTCTGACACGTATACACGTGAAATGACCAGTAGGAAAGTCGTAAGATATTACAATTTATTGGTCCATTGAAAATATTATAAAATATTAAGTACTCGCATATGACGTCAACATTTGTGAGAAGTAAAATATATTATACACGTACGAATATTTTTAAATCTAATATATTTTGTATCAATTAGAAATTGTAGAAAACGGACACTACGCTATATGGGGTTGTATTAATACGTTTTTTATAAGTATTTTTCAAGTGTGTTAAACGCAACAAGCATAATAACATTAAAAAAAAAAAAAAAAAAAAATGCTTTGATAAGATTAATTTAAAACAAAAATAAAACCGTAAATTAGGCTATGATATACTTACTTACAACCACATAGATAATACGTTTTCGTGACCGCTTTTATTTGTACATATTAAAATCTATCTTAATCTAATCTAATCGACAATAAATGTTTTTATACGTGCATAATACAAGAAAAGGTTATTGTTTTTGACAGTTTAGTGCTACGTGACAAACCGATACCATTATAATATTACTTCAATATACACAAAAAAAATAATAATGTCTCCGATACGGAAATGATCGTGTCAAAAACACGCAAAACTGAATATTAATAATCGATTTGTGAAAACCATTTGGTCTACAATCAAAAGAACGTGTAAGTGAGGATGAAATGTAAGAAAAAATATCGTAAAAATGAATGTCCGTCATTCGATGGGAATGAAAATATTATTATTCTAGAGAATTTATTGCTGTACATATTGAGCAAAAGGATAATTGTTTTGAATAGCATTGAAGATGTAAACTTAATCTGTTTATTATTATTACCCACAAAATATACGTTTTAAAAACCACAAACCACACTAATAAATAATTCAGCGTCACGAAATGAAAATAAACTCTACCGATAACTAATAGTAATTTAATAGGACATGATAAATAATACCAATTTAGTAAGTATTTTTTTTTTTAAAACCATATAAGTACCAGGTACAATGAAAGTTCAAGTCAGGAAGTCAAGAAAAATAATACTAGTTTATGCGAATATAAAATTGTTCATTCCAATCAGCATTGAGATATTTCCATAGATTCCTAACTAACGTCTTTGTGGAAACACTGAACATTTCACCCCGATGACGATCATATTATCGACTGTTGTTACTTAACACGCGACGATTATCATTACCGGTCTCGAGTAATCCGGTGGGCAGTATGTTGACGAGCATTTGGCTGCTGAGATTGCGCACCTTCTCCACTACCGCCGAATCGACTAGCTTGACGCTGATGGACAGGCTGTTCAGATACGTGTCGACCTTTTCCATCAGATATCCGTCCAGCTCGTCGGCCGAATCGTTGCCCCGCACCAGTGATCTGACAACATCTGGAGGTATGCCGCTGTGATGGTGGTGCTGCTGATGATGCTGGTTCTGTTGAGGATGTTGACCGCCAGTGACCGTCGTATGGTTGCCGTCAGAAGCTCGGACAAGTGACACGCCGGGAACCAGCTGATAGGCACGCGCCGTGCCCAGCCGGTCAATCAGCCGGACCAGGTCCAGTTTCAGGCACGTCATCGTGTATCGGTGCAGACATTTCTTCATCAACACCTGTTGCGCAACATATACGCGGGCGTGCGCACACACAAACGACGGTATGTAATAACAACAGACACGTCGACGAAATCGCCGCGCGAATATAATAATAATATTATATCATTATATTATATTTCATATAGTTTCAGTACAGTTTCAGACAGGGTGTACTAATCATGTCGATAATAATTATGTGTCATGAATAATAAAATATAATACTTATAATAATTATTATTACCGACTTTGAGTATATTTGTATACTGAGTCCTAAGGGTATTCTCGTCGATGCGACCGTGTAGCCGAGAGTAATATATACGAGATGATTTATTTAATTATCTACATAAGGCATCCATTATTTCAAAAACACATTTATAATTTCATATTCGTAAGCAGAATATATTAATTCAGAATACTTCAATACTTCGATTTATAAAAATCAAATTATTTTAGACAAATCGTTTATTTGTTAGTTTTAAGTATATAAAATTTAGATTAGTAGTGGGGTGGAGTGATACAGCACATGTAAACTTTTAATACATACCAATATTATTAATCACTTTTTCTAAACTCAGTTTGTATAACATAAAGAATTTCTAAATGATATCGATAAAAATAGTATAATTTATTAAATGTATTTGTAAAAAATATTGTTTTAAACAACTCAAAATTATATAAAACAAATATATTTAAAACAATTATAGTTTTTAAAATAATGAATGTCTTACGTTAAATAGATCATCCGGTAGTTACTTGTATATGCATATCATTTATAATCTTACGTGACAGGTAATTCGATTATAATGGTGAAAAGATGCGTACGCAAGAAGATTTCTAAAAACAGTGCGTGAAAATCGGACACAGTAGCGTGATGGAGTGATAAAAAAAAATCAAACGAAATGAAAAATACATAGATACTATTCATAGACTCTTGATTTGCCTTCAAGTGTATTAATATGTTAAAAATCATCTATAAATGTATTTATAGTTGTATATAAGCGTAGCTGGGATACAGTTTTAGGAGCTTAAATATTTAATATAAATATTAAACGATAAAATTAATGAATCCAATATAAACGAAATATCACACCACTGTTCGATAACGGTTTACGTACAATTCGCAATGTTTTATGGCAATAATATGATTGTTATTATCACATAGGCGAGATCAAAATTTTCTAGAAAACTTTATGCATAGAAATCGGTGATTTTGTCGTAAGAAATTAATCAGATCCCAGATTATTGGACTTTTCGACGACAGCGGGCCGTGACACTTCAGACGCGAACGACGGTTTGAATTCAAAAACGTAAAATGACGTTTCTAGAATAACTTAAAATGTCCGGCGGCGTCGGTTTGCAAGACGAAGGAGGCTGCGGGGGACGAAAGAGTGGATCGCGTGCGAAACAGCTAAATAGTTCGGCGCGGGGTGTAAGCGAGAAGAAATAACGATTTTTCTAATTACCTGCTTCAGGAGTTCCGTGTTGGCCGAGTCGTCGGACTTGGGCTGGTGTTGAGCGGTGGTCGTCGGCGGTTGCAACGACGACAGCAGTTGCGGTCCTCCGCCATCGACGTCCGGCACCGCCGTGACGGTTTCGGGGTGGCCATGTACCACCGAGGCGGCGTTCAGCAGGCAAGTCGCGCACAGGGCCGCCGTGATGGCCGCGGTCGCGCCGCGTTTTCGCCGGCCACACACGTACGTCTGCATGATGACGGCGGTGGTCGAAACGAAACGCACGACTTGAACGACTACGCGAACGGAAGGACGATGGACACCGTCGGCGCGGTGGCGTGCTTGTGACCACGGTGTATATATATATATATATGTGTGTGTATACGATGTAGACGCGGACGACTACCGGCGATGGTAACGGCTGTGCAGAGTGGCTGTGTTATCGGGACGGAATGAACCCGCGAACTGGAGCTGACCGATGGCGCGTGGGTAGTTTTTATAGAGCCGTGTAACGAAACGATTACCGGTGGAAGCGTGTGCGGCGAGCGCGTGCGTGTGCGCGAATCGCGAGAGACGGAGTGGATGGTAAAACAAAAAAAAAAAAAAAAACAAAAAATTACACGTTGGAAATCGTTTTGCGTAGGTAAAAGTAAACGGGCGGTGATTCGGCACAAACCGACACAACAATGTGTGTCAAGAGGGTAGATGTCGAGATTTCTGCGGAAAATTAATTATCGTACGGACCGCGCGCGACTGCGATTTTAATGGGCTCGCGCGCGGTTTTTTTCTCTTTTTTCTTTTTTCTCTCCCCCCCCCCCCTCCGTCTTTCGTGTCGGAAAATGAATTCGATTTTTTAACCGCTTTTGTTTTTACTCATTAAACTCGCGCCGGACCACCGCCAGTATTATATGGTTTACACGCGTGTATTCCGATATACTATATTTTTATACGATCGTTTACAACACGCTCGCCAGACCCGCGGACCACCGGCCTGATTTGATTCCGTCTGATATACCTACACCTGTTAGATTCCACGTACGCGCGCGTGTGAAAACGATGCCGAACGCTTGTTTGCGGGGGTTTCGAACGCTCGCGTTTTCACTGTTTTTAATTCCCCGTGAATACGCACGCACGCGTGTGTAAACAACACGTGCGACGAGCATAATTATTATACTACTATACAATTATACCTAACATACAACGACACAACAACAATACTATCTACCATAATGGCAATTACCGACTGTGCATAATATAACATCATTATCGTTATTACCATTATCGTTATACGCTATAAGACCGTAACCGGCCGATTTCCGAAATCTTCCGTCGACACACGTCATGATCGTGTGAACCCGCCCGCGTTTACAGACTCCGGCGGCGCCCGCCAGTTGGCAAAGCGGTCCCGCAGCGGCATCATCGTAGTCGTCGTCGTCGTCCGTGGTCTTATCAGCAAAACGACGCGTACTATCAAAACGTACGGAATTCGATATAATAATATCACACGGCGTGTGTCTGCAGCACCAGCTATAGAGTAATTATTCACAGATCGATACCGATATACTTGTGTATATTACATTGACGTCGAAACGAAATTCGCGGACGGGGGAGGGAAGGAAAAAAATAGCAACCGATTTTGGATGGAAACGTTTATGTCGGGCGCTATTGTTTAACGGTTCACTTGTCGCGACAATGTTTTTTCGCCAATTCACGCGACGACAGCAATAATTATACATATACATAAACCGGATTCGTATTTATTGGCGGTGGCGGAGGCGGATCACACACCCCGACGATCACGGCGACGGCGCCCGCTCGTTAGCGGTATAATATACCGACATCCGTCAGTCATTAACCTTCCGTGCACTGTAGCCGTCGTAGCTCTGTGCGGAGAACGGACATCACCGTAATATCACAATAATATATTAATTATAATATCTATTATTATTATTATTATAAAACGTATATTACACGTTAAGGTACCACTCGCCACGAAGACATGCATCACCCGCCGTGGTCGCCACTGTGTCTCGTCCTGTGTCTGGTCGTCGGGGCAGAAGTCCTACTGGCCGCCGAAAACGTCACGTCCATCCCGATACAGGTGCAGTATAATAAAATTAGTAATGATAATACTCTTAACATAGTAATATAAAATATATCATGTCGATTGCGTGGTTGCGGCACGACAGATGATTTGTACTTATGGCAAACGCAGAGTGTAGTATTTACGCGTTTCCAACGGATGCCTTTAAAGGAGCAAGATGTCTTATATATTTTTAACAGGTTTTTTAAAACCCTCTCCTGGTTAGAATTTTTACCCGGCTATCGAATTTGGGTTTTTTATGACAACAGACATGCCGCCCAGGACAAAAGTAAAATAACTGATTGTGACTTTTGTGTTCAGTTTTGGTCGATACACTTCGATAAGCTCCATATATATTTTTCTGCAGCGCAAACAAATTTAATATTTGAAAGTGCATATACATTAAGTAGTGGTGAAATAATTGAAAATCGAAATATTATTAACTGATTTTATTTGAAGAGAGAAGGTAGAACAACTTTAATTTGAAAATATTTTACAAAATTGTTATGTTACTTATTATTAAAAAATAATACTATTATTATTAATAATTTATTGGTCACTAATTTAATAATCAAATGTAAATATATATACTGTATGAATCTTAAAAGCTAATGGCCTATGCTGTCAAAGCTATAACAAATAATAATAATAAAAAAAAAATTATTAATTTCAAATCTTTGTAACCACTTTTACGTACAGTCAAAAAAAATTATTTACACGATATACTCGTATTTTACGTCTTCAACTACCACTTTGTTAGTGAGAACTAACGATGTTTCTAAGTACTTTTATTATAATTTTTCTTATTATAAAAATTTTCAATAGTTACAATTATTAACGAATAGTGTTAATGTATAAATATTGTTAAGAAATATTTTTGTTTTTTATTTTATTTAAATTCATATTACACATATGGATATTGGGCCCCCACACAAGTTTTCTCACTAGCGCCCAGTATTAAGAATTTTTAACTTTAATATAAACTAAGTTTTATAAATTTAACTACAGTAATAAAGTAGAGTACTTGAAAAAAATGATACCATCATAGATTATTATTATATATTTTAAACTTATTTACTAGACATATTACTTGACGAGGGACTAATATTAAGAGTCTAACGTTTCAGAATACATTTTTAATTTACGCAATCTATGTCCTAAAAATTAAAAATTCCGCTCGTGATTGTTTCCTTAACCTCAAGTTAAAGATCTTATTATCTCTCTTAATATTTCAAATTTATCCATTCGATAGCTAAATACCAATCTAAATTTTATTTTGACTATTTTCAATGGATTCTTTTAGCTGCACATATTTCCTTTTCGTATTCCACCTAACTATTTTTCACCCACCAACTGTTGAAAATTTTTACTCGTTCTACTTTAATCAATTATCCCCTCTACACAATGCATAACCATTTAAAATTTAAATCATACATGCTTTGACCTATAACCTAGAGAGTAATAAAACTTTGAATTCAGTTCGAAGGCTTTATTTTTATTTACTTGTACTTATACTATATTTTTAGTTTTAATTGTACATACACTTTATATTATAAAAATTAATTGAAATGCTACCATTTAATAATAATACCAAATTTATTTAAGCCATTTATATATTCATAGCATATTTTTACTGTTTTTCATTATATGGAAACAATTTAATATAATAATTAGAATGTACTATTATATGGATATAATTTTTCATCCTAATAACCGTATACGATTATTAAATAAATCTAGGGTTTTTATTAAAAGAAAAATCATTATTTAACATATTGATTATATTGATTTAGTTAATTATTATTTATAAAAACTACAATCCACTTATATAGATTCTATGTTACAGCATATTCTAATAACCAAGTGGGTTTGGGTAAGTCTTGCGCTCATACACACATATTTTATATTCAATATAGATTGTAACCCAGTTAATCAAAATATTATGTCCAGCGATACATAGGTAATAATAATGTATATTGTGATTAGTGTTTTTTCTCTTTATTGCTATTCTCTAGTGTCACTGTGTCGACTTCCTTATCATTCATTCATTCTAGATTTGCGACTCATTATCAGAATTCAGAACACTTAACACATGGATAAACGAACTGTATTGCCGTAAAACCGTTGACAATGGCAAAAAACCATTCTATCATCGTGTACCGCACGGTTGGCCAATGAACAATTTTTTTTCTGTTTTTTTTTTTCATCATCCTGTTATTCGTATTTTTATTTATTCCATTGTTTAGTGTCATTCAAAATTGGAACAAATACATAGGTTTAACGAATTAATACTATTAAAACCAAATAAGGTAAATTAATAAGCATTGTATATTATAATATGTATTAGACATTAGGGTTAAGTATTGTAATTTATTGCGACACGTACGTTAGAAACAATAATCAGTAAGTTAATAAACAATGGGTTGGATCGGTAAAAAATGGCTTGCCAAGATTTACGTAGTTGTTTAGGTTTACTTTTTTTTTGTCTGTGATGTATATAAGATACTTGAACCAAATTTAACAATTATTTTTATGATCACTTTTTTTCAGTAACTCGATAGAAATGTTTATATACAGGAATTATAAATAGTTTAACGTATAATTTCAAGTAGATGAAGTGACATTATGATCATTACATGCACGTAAAATATTAACTATATCAGTTATTTAGTTATAGTACATTACGATGAAAAACGGATTCGTTTTGTTCACAATCAAATGTCTATAATGTATAGTAATGGATTACCAATAGTGGTATTGGTTCGACGTTCGAGTCTATTCCAATAATCCTTATTTTGATTTTTAACAATAAATGATTTCTACTACTTTCACACATACACTATTTTATCGTGAAACTAATTAAATAAGTAAAAAAAATCTACCGGTCACCGAATTAATGTATAAACTATGCAATATATACCAAAATTGAACAATGAATAACTTTCCCTAAGTATCTAAAATATTAAATTTTCTTTTTTTAAATAAATAAATCGAATACATTTTAGATTCTAAGCGGAGCAATGAATGTATTGATTTTATAATGATGTGTATTTTTTGTGTGTATGTAATATGTATACACCACAAATGGTTGAAATATGCTTTCATTTTTAACTTTGATTATGATTTCGTATAGAAAATTAGATTTAGTTTGTACTCTAAACAGGTATAAATAAAAAATGTAAATTATTTTTCAAAATAAATGAGGAAAACAAAATAAAAAAAAGAAAATCAGGGATTTTCACTTAAAATCAGTTTTCAATAAAACCGATTTGAATTTTTTTTTTTTTTGAGTATTATAAACAATAACCTTAGATATTTAAAATTTTTACCAATTGTTTAGGTGATCATTCTCTGTATATAATAAAATTTTATAATATTTTTCCTTTTTTTTAGTTATTTATGAATATTTAAAATTATTTATAATTTATTTGATCTTTTTACACTTTAATAAAAAAATATTTACTGTGTAAAAATGTTTGAAAATTTAATGATATATCTTACATAAGTTTTAAAATTTGTAAAATACATAGGCATAATTTAATTTATAAGTTTATAATTTAAAATTTTGAAAGAATTCATCAAAATCTTGAAAACTTAAATAATGTTAAATACCTATTATATCATATTTTTTTGGTTATTCCAAAAATTAAATCAATCCGTCGTAATAATAGTAGTAAAATAAATGACGTTATCAGATAAATAATAAACAAATCACTAAATGTACTTGGTGATATTATATACTAGGCTGTCTTGCCCAGTGACATAAAATGAAACTTGGTGTCCCTAATGCCTATAGGAGGTTGGACCTCTTTATTTTTTTCATAGTTTAAATAAAATTGTAATGTATAATAAGTAATTGCTATTATAATATAATTTAATAATTACAGTTAAGTAATTATTATGAGTAACACATTAAATGTTAACTCTTTAATTTAAAAAGTGAATTCTTATAAAAGTACAATTATATATGATAAATTATAATAAATAAATATTAATATGTATATATTGTAAGAATTGTATAAATTATTAATGAATATATTAACATTAGATTAATATGTCTTAAAATTTTACTTTATTTATAAAGAACTAAATAAAAGTATAATATATACCTATTATACCATGCCTACGTAATGCATACATTTTGTTATACAACTGAAAAAAGTGAATATAGATTTATGTTCCCATATTGATCGCACAAGACATTATTTCAATAGATATACTTATAAATTAGAAGTTATCAATGGTATTTATACGCAAGTTGTTTTTTCCGTATAACATATATGATTCTTAACTTATTATAATAAAATATTATTCAACATAATATGTTTGCTTTAATTTTTTTTTTATAGTTGAATTTAGTTGATTCTATCATTATATGGATAATTAAAAAATATTAATTTAATTGTAATAATAGATGATTATTATATATTATACTATAACCCTCGTGTTATCCATATAGATACATAATGTATTTATCACAGTGTATACATAGATAATAAATAATAAAAAAAAAGTTACAAAATAGGTAGGATATGCGCCCTGCGTTGCCATATGTCAACAGCAAATATAGACTCATGAAAAAAAAAATTGGGCGCTAATGGTTATATAGATACGACATTATGTGAGGTGTATGATAAATACACAGACATATATCTTTTTGCGATTATATACCTACCTTGTTTACATGCATCCAATCATTCTGGCTAACTTTACTCGTACTGTATTAATTTAAATAAGGGTGGAAGTAAACTTGCAGGATTTAAAATCCTATAAATGTATTATGTTTCTACCATAAAAGTCATACTACATATAGAGTATATATACACTCGAGACAATAATAAACATTTGTTTTTAAATTATTATTTTTTAACTTTATAAAAAGAAAAAAAATCAAGCGTATAATGACTAACGTTTCTATCATATGTTTCAATTATCAAAAATTAATCTTTTGTTGGAATATAAATTTATAAAATACAATTTTTAAATTTATGAAAAAAAAAACTTACTTAAACTAATGCAGTTTATAATAATATAAACTATAAAAAATACTATCTGTTATTCTTGGTTAACTAAATGACCGTTTATATTTCATATCTTGTGCTAAGATGAATGCGAGTGAGTGATAAAAGATTATAATATTGTTAATCTTATTACTAGGTATAATCAAATCAAATCAACATTTTACACGTCTTATGATACCAATCAATATTTATGTATTACTTTATTGTGTTATATGTTGTATGATACTTTTATTATCGTGAATATGAACAAAACTAATACAATATACTATTGCTTCACTAGATTTCTTTAAAACTATAAACAATAAATTAATTTTTATAGTATATAATATTTAATAGTATAATATGATAATATATTAAATAGTGACCGTCATATTTTAAATTATTAATTTATATCCACTTTATAATTATATTAGTATTGTAACCAAGTATTGTTTAATTTTGGTTTGTTAATAACAAACGTTTATCTCTGTAAATACAGTAATGCGATTAATTGTATGTAAAATTATAATAACATTTAAAAAAAAAGTAAAATATATTCAAATCATATTAGGATAAGTTATGATACTAATTATTATGTATTATAGATTATAGTTATATTATTTTTCTTTATAACAGACATTACCTTTTATTTTAATTTAGTTTTTAAGAAATGTACATACAATTTAAACATTTATACAATCAAATTGTAAAGAGTACATTAAAATTATATTCTAGTGAAAACTATAATTCGACTAAATTTACTTATGCGTCAATAATGTTATGTGTAATATAACATGCATATTTATTGTAATGTACATTTATGAAACGCGTATCGCGTATGTAAATAATATTATAGTTCGAATCACGCGAAATCGTCTACGTAAAATCGTATTTTAATTTTATTATATAGGTAAAAAAATGAGTAATAATAAAAATAATAATAATAAAATAAATAAACAAATCGAATGGTTTTCCCTTTTCGTACACGAAACATTGTAGTATGGGTACTTGTATAACATGCGAATACGTTGTTATTATTACGATGACCTGCATATTGATGATACGGTTATTAGTGTCGGATCAGACGTGCTCTACATCTGCAACATAACCTTATACATACACACACACACAAACAACACATATTTCCATCAGCTTAACACGCATACCATACGCGTTTCGCGTGAAGAGTGAAGACAAGTATGATACTATTATGTTATATCTGTACGTAGAGGAATCCGAATTCGTGTACACCTGTAAGTGGTTATGTTTATAGCTGCGGGTGCCGGGTAACGAACGCAGCCGGCGATCGATGAAAAACGCATTTTCTCCATGTGAAATCTAACCACGCAAAATATATTATGTACGTACGTATTATTTTAGTATTATATTCCAACAAATATTGTTGTACGAAATTTATATCAATACTAGTACCTACTAATAAATATGATTATTATAATACCGAGACTGTCCGAGATACGTGAATCTATTGATTCTATTTTAAATGTACTTATAAAGTTATGCATATTAATATAATGTATAATTTATTTTAAATACTTATTGTAATGAAGCAAAAAAAAGCGGCTAGCAGAAGTTTTAATGAAATACAACATTATAACAATATATTAATTAAGATATGATATTATAGATAAGTCTTAAAAAGTTTTAATATATCACCTTATGTATTATTACTAATTAATAAATATATATATATACAACAATATAAAAGGTTACCTATATATATATATAATTTTGATTAATATAGTATGGTAAATTATCATGGTATAGTGGTTTTATATTTATAGGTATAATGGTTATATGGTTATAAAGTTATATAGTTATAAGTAATGAAGTTGTTAATCTAATATATTTTTGAGTATTGGTAAAGATGGTTATGTTAGATTGCATAGGTATATTCTATAGATACATTATAAGTTACTATATTACATATTTTCTTATAAATTACATTACTTAGATTAAATTGTATATGTCGGTTTTTCTCAAGAAAGATATCATAGTATTGGTATTCATTGTGTTTGGACCTAATGCTGGGTGGTAGGTTATTTTCTTTGAGGTCGTTCTTGTATTGATGTCATACCTTCTATTCAGTTATGAATTTATGATATGACCAACACTAAAGGTTCTACACTCATGAGATTCAGTTATTTAGTTGGGCCTATGAGTGACATATTCAATATTATTGTCATGATATTTGATATAGTTATTCTTATTACGTTTTAATAATATGATATCTCTAGACCATAAAATTATGTGTTTTGTAGGTATGAGGGGTTTCAATTAAAAACGGACCTTTTCCATTTTTCTAATTTTTCACGACAGCTCTTTTTTTGTTTCTCTGATTTTTAAATGATTTAGATAACATTTGATATATTGAAAAATAGGTAATAAAATGATAAATTTATTTCTGATATCAAAAGTTTTCTCCTTAAAATTTTTTTAGTATATTTTTAAGTTTAAAGAAATTGATTTTGAACAAAACGTTCCTATTCCAGGAATAAGTCCCGTATGAATAAAACTGGAATAAGTACCTTTTGGAAAAAAACAAATATATTTTTATCAAAATGCACTATTTCCACAAGTACCTAGTTTTTTCTTTTGTTAAAGATCACTGAAGACTCAAATCATATTAATTTATTGATATAATTTGTAGATACTGAAGTCAAAAAATATCAAAAAATAATGAACAATCAACAAAACAATTTGAAAATGTATCCAAACGTTTTAGATTTTAGAATAAAATATAATAATATAACAATACTTAAATAAAATAAAATAAAACGAAATTAGAACATATCAAGGACATCACATTAAATGTTATGATAAAACAAATTACAAAATAAAAATAATGAATATATTAGCCTTTTTAGTAACTAATTAATTATTACTAATACTAATTTAACGTAAATTAAAAATGTTCTCAATATTTTTTTTATATTTTTATGGTTTTTTATTTTTATTGTTGATAATAAAAGAGATGGATAGGCCATCACGATTTTCCCTCCAAAACTGATCTTGTTATTTGTGGTTTCTATAGTTCTATTGAAGTTATGAAGGAACGATATGTAAACATTTTTTTAAATATAAAATAAATATAAATTAAAAATATTTAATTTCCCTGCATACAAATTTATATTTTAATTATAAAAAATGTAATAACTTTTTTTTGTTTATGAAATGATGACAATATAAAATAAGTCATAAAAATCCATAATTAAAATATTAAACTTATGTTACAACTACAACGGATAAAAAATGGAAAAGAAACGTTTTGCTCAGAAATTAAGGAAATAGCAAATTTTACTATGAAAAATTTGTTTCTACTATGCTGACATATGAGGAAAAAGTGCATTTTGTAGGAAATTGGAAATAGATCATTTTGATTTAAACGTACACCTAGAAAAGGAATATTTTGCAGAAAACGCGATTTTCGATCAACTATTTTATAGGGAATAAGTGAGGTTATCCAAAAATTAACCTCGCCATTCGATTTCCCTCCATCATTTCTATTAGAATCAATACCTAACTCGATTTTGTTAAAAATGTAAAAAGTCCGTTTTGAATTGAAACCCCTCATATAGGTTGGCACGTTATTATTAAATATTTAAGCCCCAGTGGAATCAATAGTCAGTGGAGATGATATGTAGAATGTAGATATTATGAAAAGTAGCCTGTAAGTCGATATAAAATCGATGAAACTTATATAATTTATTTAAGCCCACGAATTTATCGTGGATTACATGAAGTATACAAATTTAAATGTTTTAAAACGAAGATATCCTTTTAAAAATCACCTTCTATAATATATTATGATCCGTAAACGCATCTATAATATTTCTCTTACATACTATTTTTATGTTACCTTATACATAGACTGTCTGAATATGAATTATCGAACATTTATTATCTATTAATTAAGGCAGCTAACTATATTTTCAAAGTAATTATAACAATATATTCGACCGACTATTTGTGTCATCATCTGCAAAAAAAGCTGCATCGGAGTAAAAGATATCTGTACAATATTATGTGATAGTCAAATTCTGTGCCTAGCTAGTATATAATTTGATACATTACTAGTATACAGTTTATCTGAAAGACTAGATAAATTTTTAATTTTTCAATAGACATTTTCTTCTATTACAGCAATAATAATTAAATAATTATTATTCTATTCTTAATTACTCTTAATATGATGCTTAATCCTATAGTATTAAGACTATTATTGTTTTATGTGTTTAATGCAATATATTAGTTTGTATTATTACCATAATATTAAGATATATCTAAATAAAAACGTTTGTTGGAATTAAGAGTTGAAAATTAAACATATTTAGTGACCTTGTACTTAAAGTTAAACTAAAATCTTGACCCTAGTCTATACATAGAATATTATATGTAATTTATAAGTCATATTTAAAACACTAGGTTTTGTTGTAAAATTAGAAAAATAATTTCAACTATTAAAATTGTTTACTTATCTGTTCTTATACACATTATACTGGGTTAAAGTCGAGTTATGAAAGATCCTCGTATAACGAAAAATTCAAGGCAGCTAGAAAAAGTCTTGAGTAAGTTTAAGCGTTTTTCCGTTTACTTAAACTTTTCTAACAGTTACATGATTGTAGTTCCAATAGCAAATATATTTTACCTATATTTCTTAGCTGAACAAAGACACACTGTAGATATTAAGTTCATTGAGAGATTGTTAAATTTTCAAAATTGAATCTTCAGCTCTTGTCCTACGAATATATTTTAAAGTTCCTCAGTGTTTGACCTTAAATATTAAATCTTGTTACGTCTCACAAGCTACCTCTAATTAATTAGCGAAAGGCCCACTTGCATGATTACTATTTAATACTAAACATGCAGCATTTTCACTAATGTTAATTTAAACATATATTATAATACACTTGCTATTGTCAACTAAATTAATTACAACTTAAATATATTTATATAAAAAGGACTTAGCCCATTATAACAATAACAAATAAATAAAGATTTATTAAAAAAAACGTATGGAGAATACCAAGCATCGAAATAAAAATTGTTTTCATCTCTCTACTTTTTCATAAATTATTATACTGAATTACGTAATATAATATAATATGGACTTGAATTATACCTAATAAATGTATTTGATTGTTTCAGGAAAGTCCACAAGCACGATGCTCAAATAATTACACGATGACTTGTGTTAAGAGGGACGTGCTTTTGCTCCTGGACGGTCTGGATGGCGAACGAAGCTATGAAATTTATCCAGGATTTACATTATTTCAGAGGCGTAGTTCGTCTGCTAGCCTACTGACGACCAATGAGTCACTGTATACGGCTAACTCTAGCCAGCTGGACCACATGATCGCCAAACGACTCAATGATTATGTGGAAAGCATCGATCTGCGGGTCAGACTCCTCAATCCGATCAACGCAACAGCCCGATCGGTTGGTAACAGCATGTTTGAACGGATATTGCCGTTTCTCAGAATGAGTATGACCAAACGTATAATGTTATTATTTACCGTCAAGTCTTTGCATTACTTACTTCCTAAACTGTTGAAAAAACTAAGAAATTAAATAAAAAACTAATGTAAAGACAGCATGACGGCACTTACAGTCACCTTACTCTCATTTCTTGTAGTTTTTCAAAATATGTCATAATTGTTTTAGTTAATTTTCCTGTAACTGAACTATTTCTGTATATATTGATATAAATATAATTGTATATAAATTATTATTAATGCATATTATGCATAAAAATAAATAATAATAATTTAAGTGGTTAGATTTTAGTAAATATATATTTTATTATGTGGTATAAATTATCTGTCTATAAACTCATAAGTGGACGTCGTACCCTCATGCGTTGTCTCAATCCAACTAACTCATATCATAGGATATTTCAAATTGAAAATAATTCATTTTATACTATAATTTTAATATTAGAGTAATCATTTTACCTTTAAAAGTTAAAAGTAAGAATGTTATTTAGAGCCCACCGTAGGATTTTTTTTTAAGATTTATTTTAAAGTAGTAAATTGTGTATACATTTAAAAATACTCATAACTTGCTTCATACTTAAAATTTAAAAAAATACAATTGGAGAAGGGAGGCTAAATAATATTATTACTTTTGCATTTTATAAAAGCTTAATTTACTGTAATATTAAAAATAATATTGTAAAATGAATTATTCTGAATATATAACTTGCTATGTTATACATTACCTATCTAGTAAAATGAAAACAAAACATATGACGACCTCTTAAAATAAACAAATATTTTATGATAATCAATTTAAAATTATATACAAAAACTGAATTTAAAACTTTAGTTTTCACTTCCTACCCACCAAAAAATGGGTCTAGGGACGCCCCTAAAACTATAACGATAACAACAATATCTATAGCTATAATAATACAATTAATACCTCCTTAATAATATATTTATTATACGCATTAAATTACACTGATTGTAAACATTATTACATTAATAATTGCCGATTTCATATTATATTGTATATTGATGCAATATAGTTGCCGGCTGTCAACTCGGAAATATTATTACACTCGTTCAACGTAAAAATACAATAACAAATGACATCCGGCGATATTTGATTTTCAATACAATATAAACATAACATTTAACATTACAACCCATTATTACACATTAATATAACATTGTCTATTTTCTATTATCTATATTGATTTTGTCTACGATAATTGATATTAATTCGTAGATATATTATATTGTATGTACAAGGTGAAAGTCGAATAAATTGTTCAACCGACTCGTATATAGGCTCATCAACAATAACGAACATAATTATTTTAAAAACAAATTAAACGCGGTACACGGCAATTATATTATCCATCAACCGATTTATTAGGTACGTCTGTTGTGAAGAAAAAAAAATTAAAATTGAAATCGACCGGCGTGACGTTACAAGGACACGCATCGTCAACGTGTCATACCGTTTATAGATATCACCTATATATAGAATATACGCTACACTCTGATGTATATGGAACTAAAAACGAATTATTATTAAAAAAACATACATAGATTTTCGAATGTGCATTAAAAATTTCAAAGAGACTTGTACAAAACGATACGTGTTATTGTATAATTATTATCCATTTTTTTTTTAATTTAAACAATTCATCAATTCGACGCGTGAAGTAAAATTTCAAATTTACAGTTTTGTGCTTTAACTACGTTGTCTGGCAAACGGTCATCATAACCTCGAAATAGATTTGGCTTTACAGTAATTTAATTATAACAATTTGATATTGCATTTTATATTCTGTTAATTCCAGCATGATGTAATTATATATAATATATTGGTAGTGATCCGATTATCTTCGTGTTTACCTCGTTTCAGGTAGCTGAATTGTATTTGTTTATGATTGTCTCATGTTTTCATAATATAGTAAAGTTAATAGGAAATTTGCAATTAAACGTTTAGACTTACGACAGGCCAATTTTCCATAAAATATAAATATTTTCGTTATTGTTTTATTTAAAAAGTATCAATACACTAGCAAAAACTTGTAGATCATTTACCTAGTGACGTATAAATACGACCATATTCTTGGGTTTTCTGTGTGGGTATTTTGAGTGCCTAATCCTAAGTATCGAAAATCGTTTTCTAGCCGTTCTTTCATATGTTTTTTGTATTTTTTTTTTTTTTTTTGAAAAATGAAAGGTAGAAAAAAGAAAGACTATCACGGATTATACTGGGCGGCGGGCACGATGGCTGCTGTCGGAGCCAGTGCTCTGATAGCACTTTCCAGCAAAGCTCTGATGACGGCGGGTGCGGCATTAGCACTAGCCATCTACAGCTGCATGAAAGGCGGAGGCGGCGGTGGTGGCAAGGGCGGTGGCAGTCACCTAACTGCTACGCTGATGGAGGAGAGCACACTGGTGCCGCACAGGCAGTGTGCCGAAGCGGTGGTGGACATTTCGGGTATGCACAACTATCCGGCGGAAGTGGAACGATATCCCGGGTCACGGAAGACAGTAGACATCGTGTCACCCGCCATGCCCGTCTACAGGATCCACCAGACGTCTGAGGACTATTCATCGTCGTATGGTTTGTCTCAGTCTCAAGCCCAGTACCCATAACGTCCTCGGACAACCATGGTCAGTGGTGACATTTACGACTATAATGGCGATATCTAAAACCTAAAATTGTTTCATCATACAAATTATATAAATAAATTAAGCAAAACAAAAAATAGGACTGCCCCTTCAGTCAAATAAGTATCACATTTGAATTAAACTGTTCTTACATGCTAGCTATTTAAATTTTAAATTTTGACGTATTGAAGTTTACACGAAAATGTAAGATTTTAATTATTATCGGATCCTATTAACTACGACTACTCAACGTTCCACTTCAAAAAATATTATAATTAAATATCATTAACTATATTTTTATTTATTATTTAATATTATTAAATAAAAAGACTATTATTTCTATTAATTTACAAGTAATAATAATAATTATCTTACAATATAAACTGGCAAGTAGTTAATCAACTTATACCTTTTAGAAGTTAATAATTTACATTTTTTTATCCCCCCCCCCACATATTCTGTAAAAATTAAAATATCCTGCTTGAGTCCATTACACATACTTATAATATAAGGAATTCATTTGCGCTGCATAAAAATATTACTAAACCACAAAATCTACACTATAATATCATATTATTACAGCACCACAGCAATTTTTTCTTGTCTACACAATATTATAATGAACCATTATTCATTGACGGCAATATAACTTCGTTTTTTTTTTTTTTTTTTTGTTAACACGAAACCTTCTTTGTCGGCACCACTACCGTCATCCCATCAATTATAATCATAATATTTTATATTATATTCTTTCATGTTTTCTATAAAAAAAATATAAAAATAGTCTTATAAAATGTGTGTACGTTCAGTGGCAATGTGTGGATGATACATTCACGCTACGATGATGTGATAACTAATAGTAGTATTACCATAGGTATATTTCTTGATTTGCAATGTATCATAGTTTTTATTTCTAAGTCCATGACATGTTTTATTATAAAATAAGATAATTAAAAATCTGGTGTTAGTTAGTGTAATAATTTAATAATCATTATTATAATAATAGTATAATATGTTAGTAATATACTTCATATAAGGTGATTAAGGTGATTGGTAGATTTATACCAATTAACAAAATTTTTATTTTTATTTTTGTAAGCAATAAATTATTTATTTTAGAATTATTGTATTTTTTTCTTAGTTAATAACAATATGATTAAATTAAAAATTTGGGACATTCTAAAGTATTATTTTGAATTGTATGGTAACAGAATAATTTATTTAACAATTAAATATTATTTTATATTAATATTTAAAACTTTAAGTGTACCTATCATAATTTTTACCAGTTAATTATATTAATATACTGTTTTTACAATATTATGTCCTGAAATATTACATACAGATACCTACAGTACTAATTATAATTTTATATTATATATTAAAATAATGCATTTTGCTTTTAAGCTTTCTGATTGATCGTCATTGTAGTTTTCTAGAAAGATATAATTTGGTAAGCGTGATTTAAGTTTAGGATTGAGCTTTACTCATTAATTTAGATATTAATATATATTATAATATTTATTTTTAATATTTTGAAATAAAATCAGTAAAATCACTGATGCCTTAACATTTAAATCACATTGTATGAAACAACTAGATAATTTTTATATGTTTATAAATTAAAATGATATAAATATTACATATGTTGACTATGTTTTCGTTTGACTATTTTAATAACAATATAAATTATTTTTACTCGTGCTTTGAGAAATGTTTATTTCCCCTTTAAGTATTTTGTAATGCAACATAAGATACATAAATGGTCAAACTGTTGATGTTTTGCTTGTTTAAAAAAATAATATATTTTGATACTGTGTAATATAATACTATTATCCATAATTAATTTATTTATTTTAACAAAAATTATGATAATCAACATTCAAGTTTATTTCTTTTAAATATATATATAATTTTAATTTTTAACGTCATTTACAAAACATGTGAATAATAAGTATATTTTTTTACACCTTTGTAATACATATTTAATTTTACAACGAATTTATAGTTTTACAATAATCATGTTAAAATACAATTTAATTTAGGTTAACGCATTATATTTTTAAATTCATAGATTTAAAAATTGTAGACGAATGCAAATTGTCTTAAATTTATTACTGTAAACAATTATTTTTCAATTATTTATAAATTTTATTTGACATAATACAAGTGGAAATATACAGTAAATTGAATCTCATAAATCCAAATTTACTCGTGATTTGGTCCGAAAAAATAACTTATTAAGTCCAAAATCATAGTAAATATATTTTACTTCTTATTTTACACATTTAAAAGTACTTTAAAAATACTTCTAAGTTAGAATATCAAATGTTAAAAATTAATAAAATAATAATTAATTAAATACACATGCATTTTAATGCAATTTAATTTTTCTAATTAATTATTATTATTATAAAATATTGCTACCTAGTACCAACTATAAATAGACTTGACCGTTGATTTATATTTGGACGGAAATAACTATCTCATTCTACTTATTGCATATCATATTATAGTAATAAATTACGTAGATAAGCTATTAATATGAAAATCAAATATCAATTTATTTTATCGTACACAATTGGAGTATTATTGAACAAAATTCAGCTATAAAATATAACTTAAAATTTGGGACCTATCTGTATAGAAATGGGAATTATAGATTTATAAAATACGTATGTTGAAAACGTATCTTTATTTAATAGTACAACTAAAACTATAACTTATTATCCTAACTTCTAACTTAACTTTAATATTTATATTAAACCATTTAGTTTCTCAAATAATTTTGATTTTTTTAAATGGTTTTATTTTTTGTATTTGATGACTATTTTTCAAAATTGAATAATAATATCTATAATAATAGTAACCATATTAGTGTATATAGATTTTATCATAAATTTATTGATTAAAAGGATATCATATTACGGTTCTAAAAAGTTTTTCAATTATTGTTTTATTGTTTTATAATTGATTATAATAATTTAACTTGTAAGCATAAAATACCACATGATAAAATATTAACCAAAAATTTACATTTTTAGTGAATTTTAAATATGTTAAAATATAAAGAACCCGAAAATTGATTGCAGAAGAGAATAAGCACATCTTAAGTTTCAAACTTAATTAATTCAAATCAACAATATTTAATGATACAAATGAGCTAGTTAGTTTTTACAATAAAATATTTTTGTCATTTTTAAATTGATGTAGTTTATTTCTTAAGGAATGTTTGTCTTTTATTTCATAAAAGATGATAAAAATTACGTATAATGAACAAAGTAGAGCGAGAATTTGTAATTGTTGTGAGAATAACACATATAACACAGTTCATCCTCAGCGCTTCAAATTAAGTAGAATAAAATATACTTCCATGTTTCGCGTTCGTATAATAATATCTCAATGAAATATAATACAGATTAACAGCCTGTTTCCGTAACAGTTGGATATGAATCAGTTCGAAAAAATCTAGTGTTTGAGTTCGTCCTGCATCTGTGGTGTTAAAACGTCCGAACAAATTATTACTATTGTTATTTTTCTGAAAATATTAATTATGACTACGCGGTGCGTGAAATCGAGATCAGTAAAAAAAAAAAAAACCGTTGAGATAACTCAATGTCAAAGGATTATATTATTATAGCCTATAGGTATATGCAATGTCATGATCTTCAAACGATACCCTACACAGCCTAAAGACATGTTGCGCCCAACAATCGTAATAGTATGCAGAGTACTGTATTGTTTATTTTTTTTTCTTCGAAATGTGATGGCTCGAAAATAGCCATCCGAATCTGAAAGTAATATCGAATCTATTCGTCTATTTAATATTATATGATATCTTACCTATACACACACACAATATATAAATGTTATACGTATGAAGGTGTATATACATATATATCGTCTCGAGTGTACGAATTAATTTTGCATTCGTACCGGACGCATAATATAATATAATTGTGCCGACACATCTTCACTTGACATACATTCCGTGGAAGAAATACGCGTTTATTAAGTGACAGTGTGTTTTCATTCGATACACTCGCGTATAATATAATATCATATCAAATAGGTGTAATATTATTTTATTTATACCCATACAACGGCCGGTATATTACTTTACATTAGTCGCCGCCGATGAGATACAAATGAAAATCGTACGCCACATATACGCGCACGCATAATAATATAATATTGCAACGAGTTGTGTGCGACGCGAAATTGGTTTGTATGGGACGTCGAAAAGTTGATGATCAGCTGTGTAGAATGCGACACAGATATTATTATATTATTACTGTTATTGTTATTTTCCCGACGATCACCCACTAGGATACCATTTTTTTTTTACGGAGCGTTTTTCCACAACACGATGTTCAGACTACTTTAGTCCATAGTATAATCTAATAAACCGGAAACACATACAGAAAAAAAAAACTCAGAAAAAGATTCATTCGTAAAAAAATTGTTTTTTCTTTTCGTTTAACATATTGCTAATTTGTTGTTATTGATACACGCTTAACGATTTTTTTTTTTTTTTAGCATATCTAGACAAACATCTTTTAAGGGTTGTAACTAGAAAACATATATTTTTTCGTCTATTTATCTTTTGATACTGCACGTTGTGTGTGCTACTGAGCACAAAAATAGGGACTGCACCATAGCTTTATTGTGTGAATAATTATTATGCTTAGTGTTTGCACGATTCATTGAAATAATAATTTAAATTCAAATTCGAGAATGCATTTCCGCGTGCACGGTCTACCATGTATTACCGTGTATTAACGAAGTACACGCGTACAATAAATTATCATTAATGTTTTGATAAAAATCTGACAGACTTTTTATTACTCTCTACATTAATCAAAATGTGTGTGTTTTTTAAAGGATAATATTCATAATGATTCCAAGCACACTATGCGTTTAACTACTTAAACTATTATACAATATTACGAAAGATAAAGATAATATAAAAATGTTAATTTTGTAATTAATTTTTAATTTTTTTTTTTTATTTCGTAAAAAATAATTTTCAGTAGTTATAACTTATAATAATACCTATTTGCATATTATTATCAGTAAAATTATTAAATTGTTTTGTTTAAATAGTTTTTTAAAAAAATAAACATTTTTAAATATAGTTTATTAAAGTAGGATTATTTTAGATTCAATAAAATATAAAATTATGTAATTATATTATGTTTACATAATGGCATATTTTTCAAGGATTAAATAAACAGGTAGTACCTTTAAAGTTAAATATTGTTATAATATACATTGCCATGCCAAACATTTTTTAGGTTCATGTAAGTATAATATTTCAACAAATTATATATTTTCAAAAATATTCACTACCATAGTGGGAAATGTTCATAAACAGTTACACAAAGAAGTAGGATCATACAATTATTTCGGAATGATTAATAAACGGATCTCTATGTTTAGGCATACATATACAGTATACCTATCATTAATCTGCAATATAAATGGACGTGCATGATAATATAGTTACGCGTTTCTTCTGCATCACGAATTTATAAATATTTCATTTTTTTTTTAAAGTAGGTTATTTATAATAACCTTTGTTTAAAAATATTTTAGGCGCATAGCTTTCGGAATTAATTAGGCCACCTTTTATATTTTCAATGCATTTTATATTCATATTATAAACGTTTAGTATAAACCATAAAGTGAAACTTTGAAAACCAGGTAACACGATTATACAATTTAGTAAATGAGCATCCAAAAAATTTAGGTGCTGTTATTATTATTTATGTGTTATGTACCGAAAAAAAATGAAACTTACGTTTAACGAATATAATATTTAATTAATATTACAGCCAAAATAAATATTTTCACAGTATACAATACAAATTAGGTGTTTAATTTAAGAGGACGCCATACCCGCATGTGTCGTCTCTGTCTTACTAACATATATCATAAGAAATTTTCGTTCAGCAGAATACATTTTGTGACGTTAACTTTAATATTAGAGTAAATTTACCTATTATCAAATTTAAAGGTAAGAATATTATCTAGACAATGACACATGGCATATGTTGTTAATGATATTATTATTTTAAAGTGAGTTACAGCTATGTAAAATATAACAACTTTAAATTGTTCATAACTCACTTTGTATATCAATAAAATCATATGCCATTGTCTAGATAATATTCTTACCTTTAAATTTGATAATAGGTAAATTTACTCTAATATTAAAATTAACGCCACAAAATGTAGTCTACTGAACGAAAATTTCTTATGATGTACGTTAGTAAGACAGAGACAACACATGCGGGTATGGCGTCCTCTTAAGTCGATTAATAAAATATAATTTTAAACTATTAATATAGTAAAAGTTTAAATCAAACTATAATATAAATAATATATCAACATAATAGTACCTATACTATAAACATCGTCATAAATTAATAGTCGTTTAATATTAACAAACGGCTACAAATAATGCTACGTACTCTGAAGTCCAATATCCAATAAAACACATAATGGGGGTACTGCGACGTAGACATGAGCATTTAATAATTAATGGGAGAAAGGTATTTATCGTTATCTGGATCGGAAATACGTTAGACCTAAAGTTAATGATCAATAATAACGAGTGAGTCACACCACATGAACCGGGAAATGAACCAACATCACCCGCGTATGATAATATCATAACCGCAATATATTTTAGGCCTATAATCAATGACAACGATTAGAGTAGCGTCTCTGGGAAACTCGGACGCGACCGTCGCGGTTGACAAGCTTGTGCGTATGCAGAGCGTTATCCGGACGCCATAGTAAGGTACGATCATCGCACGTACGCCTAAATCCTAAAATACGCAACAACGCGAGAACTCAGTGACTCATATCGTTGACCAGAAGGGACAGGAGCAGTAGGACGGGGAAACCGACTATATGAGAGAGCCCTGGATAGGACTCCGACAGACGTGATTTACCAGAGTTGGAGCGAACATCTTCGCGTCAGTCTATATCAGACTTTGTTTATTTTTCACTTGTAAGACACTTAGAAATAATTTCAATTTAAAACACTAATATATTTTCAAAAAAAAAAAAGAAACACTGAAAACATTTCATAAGGTATCTTTTTATTTCACCACTACTACTATAATAATAAAATAACATACAATTAATATGAATACGTGTTCTACAAAATAATACGTGATATACCTAACAATACTTAGAGGAAACTCATTATTCATCAAAAAATTATATCATCTTTGGGGTATGCCAGTAAATTGAATATTATTATTTGTAAGCTGCTATTTTATCAATCCCGTCTATTATCAAATAAAATATTTTTTTTTGGTAAATATTATTGTTAAATGTATTAGAGATATAAATAGTATTAATAGCATCGTATAATATATTATATATTTATATGCAATGTATTGTTGCAGCCTCACATGATGACGTGTTCGGTACTACATTGTATATATAAATTATACGCTTTACTTTATCTGAACGAAGATATTCCATGACTGTTGGTCTTATGCTTATAATTCGTTTCATACATTCATATTATACATAAAGGCATTATTATTTATTTACGCACCTTTCACACAGATTGCATTGGAAATGTAACCGTGTTTTATGTTTATTTAATACTGTTTTGTGAGTTAAAAATAAGTAAGAATAAGCAGTAACCCTGGATAAAGTATAACATGATAACTTAATAAAAAAAAATAATTAAATATTAATCACGAATTTCAATGCATTTAAATACTCGTAGTACACATAATAATTTTAAATATCCTACGAAAAAAATATACAATTTTTAAATTATTGAATTCGGAGAGATTAAAATATCTGTTTCGGCGATTTTAATATGAATATACTCCTATAGATAATAATCATCGACACTGAAAGCTGATACGTATGTGTTATGACAATACAACATACGTATATCGTAAATATTAATAATTGTGCCTTTTAAATTGCTGCCATAACTGCATATCTAAGTTGAAAATATTGTACAAAACTATAAAATATACCAGAGTTGTTCTACACTAGTAACACTCGTTGACGTTGATGTTTTCATTTCTCAATGCACATAGGTAATGATACTTATTGTACATAGATACATAGCGATTAGAGTGTGATATATAAGCAGTTTTTATATAATGCCCTAAACGATGACGAAAAATGTGTACTAATGCATTTTCATTTTTCGAGTATACTCCTTTACCATAAATATTAAAACTCGAAAGGATATGGGATGTTTGAAACTTATCTCAGTTCGTTCAAGTTAACACGAGGTGTAATATCATGTTATAATTATAATTATAGTACAATGCAAAATAATAATGCGGTCAGTTAGCTATACTGAACAAAACTTATTACATACCGTATTGTTCATCTGAAATTGTTTTATCATTACATTTGATCCTTGTAATGTAGTATGATATTGACTTTATAAACAATTATTATTAAGTCTATTTTTTTGTATTGCTTGGGCTCAGTTGTTAACGTATATAATTGTATATTTTCATATTTTAATATTTGTATAGCATATTTAAATATTTTTATTCGAAAATTTTAAATAAATATAGTGATAGATAAAACAATAGAATTCTCTAATTATATTTATATTTTAGTGATAGGTTTGAGTAAGCTATCTATTCCATCAATGGTTTTTGATGTAAGCATACACTTCAGTATTCAATATTAATCTAAAAATTAAATTATTGAAACATCGGATTAAAAATTCATATCGATCATTAGAATTATTTAAAGTTATCGAATTTAATATGGAAGTTTTATAATTGTTAAACCATAGTGAGTTTATGACTTGATTGTATTTATTTTTTATTATAATTTTACATCACTATATACTATACTATACCTATTATATTTATTTATGTTTAATTGGTTTAAAACTTTCACACCGCGAATAAAAAAAAAAAAAAAAATGACAAATTCTAGGAATCCAAGAAAAAAACGGAACATTTACGATGTATACAAACATATTTAGTTATATTTTTCTTTTGACGAATGGAAACTATATATACTACATTTCATTCCTGTCGGTTTCTATATACAACAATACACAATATATTTGATATTAAATTTATTATATACGCACGCCATATAATAGATATTATAGTATTCTATAACGTTATAAATGTACAAAAAAAAAAAAAAACAAAAATGCGATTTCCCATAAACACTGTTTTTAACAGATATATACTTTTTTTTCTTTTGGGCCGATTAGATGAATAACGTAGAGAGAGAGTGAGATTGTTTAGCTCCTCTGCCGTAGGTAAGTAGTATAATTTATAATACTCATATAAGAAAGTCATAAAAATATTTATATTTTTCAATTAATTAACTTACTGGAATCAAATTAAATTATAGATATTAATATTTAACGCAACGAGTTTCGTTGTCTACAATAATCGAACAATTTCTATATTAGCGTCTTGTTTTCGTCTATAGCGAAACTTTTCCCATGCATGGCTTATCGTCGTTGACGAAGCAATGATGCCATGACTATTATTGTGACTAAATATAAGCATATGTTTATAATATTAATTATTAAGTTATACGGCTATGTATAATAATTGTATATTTCATGAAATTTTAAAACACTAAGTACAATATGCAATTCATATGATTCCATACACACTATTTCTATGTATAATACACCGTACAGTGTGTACTCAATATGAAATTCAGGTTGACGTGTATTTACTATTTAATACTAAAATATTCTAACTACATAAAGAAATAATGACTTATTAGTTACTTGTCACGATATTAATTATATCATATTATGTTAACATTTATGAAATGTACCTATTTAAATAAAAAGAGCGTAGCTCAACACGTTCAAGTGCTGGAGACACAAAAAAAGTTTAAAATACGAAAAACGAAATAAAAATAGGCCCTGTGAAACTATATCATAATATACAATAAAACGTGTTTAATACTTCAAGATCCATATTTTATTATGACATATTGTCGTAGCGCGCTTAAAAATGTAACCTAGATTCCGGCAAGTCAGCCGCAGCAACAATAAGCGCACATGTAAATTTCTCGAAAAATAATAACTGGCCCTACAAAAGAACTCGCGTATCATGGTCGTGCTACAACTTACACGGGTCATCGCGAAAAACCATTATGGTGTTTTGAAGAGTGGTTATTTGTTCAGTAAAGAGTACTATAACATAAACGCCGTATTTAATAATATTTTTACTATGTTTAATTTTCGGTTATACTCACGCGGCGGCTATGTACTACCAACAACGATTATTCATCAACGCAAAAATTCTATTGAAATCGGCCACATATATGATATCGTAGTCCGACTCGACACTTCAGTCAGACGTGGATCTAGAAATCTAAAATGGGGAGATATAAATTAAATTTTTTTCAGAAAAAATATTATATATTATCATATTATTAGTGCATAACAAATTATAAATAATTTTATAGATACGATTTAATAACAAAAATAACATTTTTATTTATACCTTAAATTTATGAATTTTAAGACGTACAAACTATTTATTATATAAATAAATACACAATACTATATAGCATTCCCAAAGGGCTCTCTTTAGCTTAAACCGCTCGGATAGACTTCGTCCATAGATTCATACCTGACCGCAGTCGTTATAATGTCAATATTTTATTCAAAACACTACAGGCCATGTACAAACTGTTATCTTGGCGATGGCGATTGAAAAGAATAAAATAATATAACGATAACCATATAATGCAGAATCTAAGATATCATAGGCGTGATTCGGAGGGCTTGGGTGTGCTTAGCACCTCCAAATTGTTTCATGTTAATTTAGATTTTAATAGTAACAGGTATCCATAAGCTTAAGATAACATTATGATAAAATATAGAGAAGCTTCAGTACCCCCAGTCTTTTCATTGAAATTGCGCTCCTGTAGGAATATCATAATGCAGAATCTATACACAGAGATATTGTGTGTGACGCCAAGTAGTAGGTACCACGCATTTAGTGGTGTAAGTAAAATATAATATATAAACATATAAATGGGGCAATCCTGTTTGAGACGAATCGGCCAGAAAATACCACAAGCTCCGGCACCGCCTAGCCGGACGAAAGGATAAAAATTTTTCCTGCGAAAGAAAGGAAAGCAAACGACGATAATATTTAATAACCACACTTGGTAATTTGCGACTGCCCAACAATATGACATATTACATTGTAGTAGGTAACTATATAGTGTACTATAAGAGTATAGCTGCAGGCGTACCGACGAAATTCGGTCGTATGTTTTTTGTTTTGTTCCCTATTGACCGTACGTTTTAAAAAACAATACGTCACGAAAAACGTACGCGCACACTCTATATCACATATAATATATATATAATGATATAAGCGTCAACGCGGCCCGGACACGGACGTCCGTCCATTTGTCGTCGTTTCTAATGTTTATATAGGTATGTATGTACGTTCGCGTACACAGAAAGACACCGCTGCCGTCTATCATTATCATCGTCATTGCTCTCTCTAGAAAAAAAAAAAAAACGACGGACGGAAAAGATCTGTTTAATAAAATATATACACACATATATATATATATATATACGATGACAGTACACCTGCACTTGGTCCGGGCCGTAGTATGATATGTGCGTATACATATCTGCATTAAGTCGGTAACCAAAGTGGTGGAATTCCTGTACCTCACCACACACGCTGATGCCTATAATAGTATCACTATTATATTCGAGTTGACACAGTTCTCGAAAAATAAACATGTCATTTACGTATGGGATGCGTATAAGACGTATAATATTATAAACGGTTGTCACACTTACGCGTACGAATCGCGCCCTCGGTATAATCTGCATGCGCTTTCAGCGTGTATCATTATTATTTTTCATTATTATTATTATCAACAATGTCGTGCGGTGTCCGCAATAAAATATACTTCAAATCATTATTTTTCCACGACAGTCAGACTCGGGCTGTATATAAATGCGTATTTATATTATTATTATTATTATATTGTATTATACACAGGTATGACGATTTTCCGGTCAAGGAAAAACACTGTTCGCACACATTAGTAACCGATAAAAAGCTACCGGGCTAAGCTAAACAACATTTAGGGGATAAGACACGTCGGGTATACTATTATACGTCTATACGGGGAAATCGAAAGTTCAAGCATTGAACTGTACAAGCGCTAGTGTTTCGCTGATAATTTAGTATCTGCCGGGCTAACCGAGTAGTTGTGCGGACTAGAATCCCTGTTTAAACTTATTCATTTTTCAGGCCAAGCAATTTAAAAAAGTGGGCTAAATCACGATAGTATTGGATTTAAAGTACCTAGGTAAGCACCAAATGCAAATGCATACCTTGCGTGGTCTAAATGACACCACTGCTAACAACTAAAACATAGCGCTCGGGGTCTACTGTTGTTGAATAAATTTCGGACAACGTGGATTTTTATTATTTTATGCTACGTTGGTATGGGTATAATATAATGTTATTGTCATGATATAATTCTTATATTGATTCGAACATTTAATCAATATAGATGTTTGCTATCAACTCAGTAATATTGCAGAGTTTGAAAACAAATCGATCCAAACGAAATTAAATTATAATTATTATACACTACTCACCGCCGGCGATTTTATTAGGTATAGCTATAAAATATTATTCTAAAATGTCACCATGAAACGAATAGCGCAGTATGACATTGGAATTATTATAAGTAACGGAGAAAGTTATTTCTTATTGATTCAAATAATTGGTAATAATTTATCACATTGGTGGACCAAATTAGTGAGCCTTATTCAAATTAAAGGAAAGTATTACACCATCGTAAGGGCAAAAATATTATTTACAGTTTCTTTAAACAAAAAAAATCTAATAAAATGTTATCTAAATTTATTTTTTACATCTTAAAAATGCATTTAAATTAATAAAGAAAACTGAGGAACAAAAATAGTGTCCTTGATTTTTTTCTTAGTATATTATTATTGTTTTACCATGCATACACATTATACATACAGATTATACCTATCTTTTTTATAAGCAAAATAAATATTGTAACATTTAATTTCATTAAATTTCTGTTTTTTCTGATGAAAACATCATAATGTAAATTATCTACATCCCGAAAATAAGAATAAGTTTTTAATTTATTTTTTTTTCACCATCACCGGAAGAAGAAATCTACTTGAAGATTGTAAGACACAAGTTATTGTGTCGTGACTCGTGTCTCATGAACAATAGACAAGAGAATATAAGAAAATATTATGATCTTCGTGAGATTTTAAAATAGTAACAAAATAACTGACAAGTTTTAAATAAAATAATCTTTTAGTTTTGCATTTTACACTGTCGTTATAAATGAATAAATGCACATTTGCTTAAACTCGTCAAGCATTTTTTTTTGTTTTTTTTTTGATAATTTAGCAGACTAAAATTGCATTCATAATAAATTAAAATTTCAAGTTCTAAAATAAATCAAAACACACTACTGACAGAAAATATAATATATCATAATAGTATACCAGTGACGGTGTCATTTAATTTTATATTTAGTACGCAATATTTTAAACAAGTCCACTATATATTTTGAGATTAACCGAAAAATATCTACACGAGTCAAAATAAATTCTACGCTGTATAATTTCAAATACGCAAATCTATACCTTGTGTGGTCCAAATAATGTCACTTTATTTAGCTACAATATAGTTCTACAATGATACAAATCCATTAGAAATCATTTTATGTTATGCATCCAGGTATTAAAAAGTGCAAAGAAATATTCTCGAAATTTAAATATTAAACCAATCCTGGCAAATTAAATGAGGAGTTGAGTATAAATTTAAAAAATACTTTCAACTGATAAGTAAATACCTACTTAAAATTTAATAATTCTTTATTTGGTATTGAACCTATAAAAATTAGAAAACATTTAAATTTTGTTTTTAAGTCATATTACAATGCTAACTTACTATTATACACCTACAGTTATATTTAACAGTGTAAAAGTAATAATTTTAAAAGAAATTTTATACACAATAGTCAATAGTATAATAATTATATAATTATTATTATTATTATTACAAAACGGTACATTTTAGTTTACAATTTTCAACTTTGATTTACATTATAATAATTAATTTGTAAGATAGTGAAAACGTATTTTTTATCGAAGCAGAACTAATTTTATTAGTTTTTTGTACGGTTTCACTGTACTGTATATTACTATTATTGTCAGTTAGTTATATTCTTTATAAGTAAATATAATTTTACGAATCATAATTACATTGTAATGATTTTATATCATTGAAATGAAACTAAACGCCTAACTGTCCACAGAAAGTTCTAAGTCTTATCTTAGTCTTCTCCGACGATTGGTAAATAATCAGCTGTGAATGCGTAACAAAAATAAGAGCATAAAACATTTTGATTCAAACGTGTTACCATTGATAACAGTGTTGAAATCATAAAATATCGATGTACACGTTCAGACGTTCAACTCATTTACTAAATAATAAAAAGCTCGTGTACAACTAAAAGGGATAAATTAAAAAAATAGATAGGCATTATAATTGAATTACAACGTGTAATTACCTATATTATCATAGTCCACCGTGATAATAGTTTTCGTTATTTTTTTTCATTTAAAACGTTATTCCCTTATGTATCGGTTGCACAGTGTTCGATTGTGTATAGGTTTTTTTTTTTTTTTAAATCGTACCTACAATAAATAGTAATTAATAATTGCGAGTAACAATAAACTGTGTAGATGTGATTTTACGAATGTCGCGCAAATCAAAAGAAAGTGCCCATATATTTTAATAATTTAGACACACACAGTTCCTGTTATTGAGTTATTATTATAATTATTGAAAATTCAAACAACGTTTTTTCGTCTTTCATGTTGGCGCTTTTTTTTTCTTTTTTTTTTTTGTTCACGTCCATTAAGTTTGCGCTAAAATACATTCCTAAAATAATGTCCTTTATTTTTTTTCTTACCACGCTCGGTTGAGTATACTCGCAGACTTATACATAATAATATTGTAAGTATGCATACTCGTGTATTATGGTAACGATGCAACAATACCGATTCGGTAAAATGTCGATCGGTATGATAATTTCGTCCGCGATGACCCATGGTCTCGTCGTTCGGTCGTAGTGAACGTCCCGTTTAATTATAGGTACCTACAGGAACGTAATACGGCTAGCCGACGAGCACACCCATTAAAGTGAATCGCTTAAAATCGATCACAGGGTGTGGAAAACCGCATGGATCGTTGAGCTCTTTGTGTAAACACCATTCGCGTGTATTCTTTTCTGCAGATATTATAATATATTATACTCTCTATACAGCCTACTTTCACGCAGGCCGTCGCATTCAGACGGTCTTAAAGATAATGATAAAATATATATATATCTATTCATATTCATATTATTATTGCTATTATAGTCAACGCGTTTGTGTAGCTCAAACAGTCAAACTGTGGGAATAGTGCACGTATACGATATTTTAATACACTGTACTACAGCCGACATGTATTATAATTTACGAATCTCGTCTACTTGACCAATTCGTTAATTCGATACGTCGTACCTATAAGTTGAGATCGTAAACACACGATCGATTTTGGCCAATTCGTCTTCGATACCTAGGTATCATATACGTATATAATTATAATGACCGCCTATACTAATAGCTAAGTAGGTACCATACGACCACTGAACTATAGACGCGATGCGTTCGTCGAAGTCGCCTCCGGTGTAACGCAATTTTTCACCACTCGTCTAAAAGGTGGGTCAAAATTATTAAAATCTCCAATGAGGCCACTGCAATCAAATTTTATTTTATTTTAATTAGTATCTTAACCTTTGTCGTGTGAAAAAGTACCAATAAGCGGAAACAATTATGTGATCATTACCGATACATACCCATTCAAGTTTTTAGTGAAAATTTCAATTAATCTGTGTGCAATGAAATATTTAAAAAAAAAAACAAATTTCTGACATGACATAAAACCATAATATCACAAAATATATTATATCCTATTATTCATAAAAGTGTTCCTTATAATGACGAAATTTTATAAAATTAATATATTTCGTTTATATTAGTTTAGGATACAGAAAAGTATTGTAAAAATACTATAAACATGGATACGAAAATCATGATTTCATATTTTAATATAAACCTCATATATACGTTTTAATTGCTGTTGCCTATTTAATCTAACATTTTTTTCGAAAAAAAAAAAATGAATTATTATATTTTATCAATTCTCGATAAAAATAGATGGATTATAATTCATAATTTTTTTTAACAAAAATACTTTATTAATTGATGCATATTTCCAAAATCATTGTCACATAATACTATAAATAACTAATAGCAAATTAAATCAAAGATTCTTATTAAAACAAAGTCCAAGCTTGAAACATGCAATGTAAAATTAATTGCAATTTCTTGTGTTTTTAATGAATTTTGTTTTATAAAAACTGTGCCTAGTATGTATTTTTGATGATTATTAATTTCTTTAAATACAATTTATATTTGTTTTATATTTTCAAGCTTTTTTACCGAGCATATCAATTTCTATCAAAATTTAAAGAAAAAAATTGAAAATTTCATAATACGAGAAACAACTTTAAGTTAGTCTCAATATTTTTTAAATTTAATTCTGTAGAAATAATTATAATTTTTAGTAGGCAGTATCATACACATTTGTTTCAAACGTATAACAACAACAAACGTATTTTGTGTTTCTACAAAAACGACTTTCTGGTTCAGTTGATAGCAAAAAGATTTAGAACTGTTTATCTTAATACACGTATTTTAGCTTTAATTAATTTATCTCATTTTTAACCGTTAATTTAATAAAAGAACAAACCAATGCACAGATAATATTTTTTCTTATAAAACGTGTGATAGTTTAATTTTTTCTAAACTAAACTAGCTAGACTAGTAAAAACTGCGGAAATAAGGAATACATTTTTTATTGTGTCATGCATGGGATAGACACAAAAATAAATATTAGTCTGATGTCTTCTTAAGTACCAATATAATTGTTAGAGGTTTCTGCAATTTAAAAAATTTTAAATTCAAATTAAAAAAAATAATAAATCAAACTTTGCAAGACAATTGTAAACTTTATTTGTAATTTCTAAAAAATAAACTAATTTTATAAAATGTTATGAAAATCCTTGTAATAAAATTTAAATTTAAAAATCTTTTAACAGTTAAATAATTGATATATTTTCGTGACTGATAATTTTTTTAAATACTGAACTTTATACTTTATAAGAGATTGTGACTGTGTATTTTAGATATTTATTGTATTGCTTTAAGAGCAACTAACTAGGAACTTTGTGTGTTAAATTTTCATAATTCTTTTCTCATAAACAAAATAGGTATTAACGTAAACACAAAAATTGAAAAAAAAAACTAAAATAGTCGACAATTTCAAATCACTAAATAGCAAAACTATTTTGAAATTTATATCACCTTTAGAAAATGTTTACATTAATATTTGTGTACAAATTAACGTTTTTTAAAAGCTTGACAGTTTTCGACTAGATTTCTCTTAAGCTATTATTATAGCTATTTAAATATATTAAAGACACATAAGCATGATTTTTTTCCTCATTTTAAGGTGAAATGTCGTCATAATTCTTTAAAATCGTGAATATGTACAAATTATTTTGTTCTTAGTTAAAAATGTATCATACAAATTCTCAATTTGTGTACCTAAGACTTTAAGATATATATATATATATATATATATAAGGTTGCACTCTGCACATGATTTATCTATATAAAAAGGAAAATCCTAAAAAATATTTAGATACAATTTTTTATTTTTAGACATTTCAAGGTTGAATTTGGATAAAATTAGATTACCTATTTAAATAAAAAGAACGATTTTAGTTATTTGAAAATAATTTTTATTTTTTATTGATTTAAAATATTGTTGGTAGAAAACTTAATTTATTACAATTTGTTTACTAGGTGGTATAGCTTAAATATTTAAAATATTAAATTTGCTTAATTGATCTGAAAACATTTAAAATTATTAAAAAATTAAAATAATCGGTGTAATATTAAATTGAAACAATTTTTTTTTTGCGGAAGGGGGTTATATATTATTTTATAGGTTAGTGGTTTTTATAAATTATAAGATTATTTCATTGCTATTAGAATTATAGTCAAAATAGGTATCGAGGTTTATTAATATGTTTAGTTTTAATTATTCTGTTTGGTATTGACGGAACTCGGTTTTATTGAGAGGCTAACTCCGCAGCATTCACATTGAGTAGATTCTTCTTTGGCTACAAGGAATCCGTGGATTAGGTTTGAGTATCTTATTCGAAGGTTGTTTATAGTAATTTCGTATTTTTGAGTAAATTAAAGGTTTACTCATTTAAATATCGTGTTTTTAATTTGGTTTAGTTCGATGTTTTTTAGTTTCCATAGATTTTGCCATTTCTGTTCGGTGTTTTATTTTATAGTTTCTAATTTTATCGTAGGGTAATTTTCCTAACTTAGATGTGGTTGGGCATTAAAAATATTATTCATAAGAAATTGAAATTATAACGTAGGTATATTATGATTAAATTTTATATAAACAGTAACATTTTAAAAACATATTTTAGATTAATTTTATGTTATTGCTTATTTATACCACGAATTTATCAAACCTATTCATACAGCCCTACGGTAAGTTTGAATGACTCAAAATGGAGTAATTATTATTATATTATATAAATATTTTATAAAATGTATCTATTCATTTGTTAGGTAATTAAATATTAACAATATAATAAATGTAACGTTCACGGAAAAAACATCCCATAAAAACCTATCGATAGTGATTGCAACCGTATGCAAAGATTTATCATTGAATTAAAAAATGTACCACAGTGATTTCCTCAATGATGAGGTGTTGAGGTACACCCGACCAGCCAACGCACAACAGAGTGATTACCTACTTTTACCGATTTTTAGTTTTTTGGACAGCTTTTCATTTTAAATTTAATGGTTTTCACAATCGTTATCTACACTCAGCTGTATTCAATGCGATCAACATAATTAGTCTATGGACATCAATACATGTGAGCATCTGTTCGACAATCACATAATTATCTTGGCGGATCTTACAGTGTTTCTGATAATAAATTTGTTGTTGGTAATTGTTCTCACAGGTAGATATTATAGTATTAATTTATATTAACCCAAGTATATCATTATCGAGATAATATTACATCGTGTATGTCTTATTAATTTTAAAATATCAACGGTAAAAAACGACGCGCGTATCAGCTTCGTTGTGGTTTCGCCCAAACGCCACCGCCACCGGTTACAGTCACGCGCGGTCTTCGCGGGCGTCGCGTAGGAAGGGGATTCCGCCACAGCCACTATAATACTGGAAGGCCCGCTCAAACAGTCGTATAAAACGTCTTGAGCTCGTGTTCGTCGTAGTCATATTGCTCTGGTAACGTTCGCGTTCGGTACCCAGTGATTTATTAAAATTCGTCTTCGTACCCTCCTCTTCGTATCTCTTTCGTTTCTCCGGTTTGCGTTCACGATTATTTTCAACTTAGTTTTCGCCAAACATATTTATACAATACGAAAATTCGCCGTCTTATTTCCGTCTCCGGCACGACGTACGATATTACCACCATGGTGTCGTGCGCAGTGTCAATGTTGCTGACCGCGGCGGCTTGGTGCGCATCCGCCAGTGCCCTTGCCGTCCCGGAGACTGTGGCCGCGACCGTGTTAGCGAACGGTTCGTCGGCGACCGCAGACTGGACCACACCATCCGTGGTCTCCACAGTAGAAGCCACTGAATCCACGCCGGCTATAGTCGTGTACAACAGCAGCAGTGCAGACGACGACAGCAGGGACTCGAGGTTCCTGAGTTTCTCGATGGGCTCAGACCAGGCGGCCGGAACCGCCACCAATTCGCTGTTGCAGGAAAAACAGGACGACCCGACCACTGACCCGAGCGCCCACCTAGTCGATATTTACACCGACTGTCTGATGCAGCTGTCGTTCCCGTGCGTCCAGCGCAAATTCCTGTTGTTCCTCGACAAGCTTGGCAGGATGAAAGGTGAGTTTCGATGGTCGTCGTAACTATTTTTTTGTCTACTCGTTGAGTACCTTTTTTTTGATTTGATAAATCCTTCAGCAATTACTTTTATTAAGTATTTAAGTATGAGCGCCTAGAATATCCTTTAACATATTATCTGAAGTGCATTCGTCGTCATTCATACCGGCATGGTACACTTCTAACCTGCAAAAGTATGCATATAGCTTTGTCCGATGATTGAGCGAATAATAATAAAAAAAAATTATAAATATATATATATATATTGTGTATTTGGTTGTGTGGCGTTATGCCGTGAAAACGATTTTGTGCGAAATCGGTTTCTGGGCGTGTAACGCGCTTTATTCGTTTGCAACACAAATTATCGGTTTGTGTATTCCATCCGTGAAATCTGTTAAGAAGTTTTTTCCATGCACCGCAAATATATATCATACAATTATATATATGAATAAAAATAATATAAGTGTCATAACGCGGCTATCACATAAAAGTAAAATAGAGGCGACAGAAATTTTTATTAAATTTAAAATATTACCGTTGAAAAGTTGATATAAGTACATTTCCTATCTGATATATCATGTAATACATTAAAAAAAAACTCTCCCATCGTTAAATAATTATTTTTTATGTATAATATTCAGTAATCTTACCAAAAATGTAGACAATAAGCGTTTGATTCGAGTTTTATTAGATTAATGCCGTTGCAAATTTGATACGCGACTACATTATATGTATATATTTGAATTGGTAGTTTCGAAAATCAATAAAAAATTATATTATAACATCGTAATGCATATAAGAAAAAAAATTGAAACCAAAATATCATTGCAATATGATTTTTTAAACAAAAAAAAGAAAATGATATAGCTATTTTAGTACTTAAGTTTTTATACATAGGCAATATAGTAACGCAGGTACAAGCTCGCTTAATTTGATTGTATTATAGATGTGTACATGGTAACGTTAGAAAAATTGTTGCCCATTAAACACTAAGTTTATAGATAGGTTTTTAATCTATTTTATAGCTATTATAAAAATTATTAACCTTTCACCATATTTTCCGTATAATTTGTGTAGTTTTTTTTCTACATTATTAAATTACGGTGGTACATATAATATATCACGTTTACAGTTTATAAAGATTTTTTCAATATGTTATTATATATCAATGAGTTCCATTACCTAGTATAATGATAATATAGGTGCTTTAAATATTATGTCGCATAATATTTACAGTTTTAAAGGCCTATGCCCACCTAATTTGAGAGTTTTTTTCAAATACCTTTATGTACAACTAATATACAAATTCCATTAAACGAATACTATGTAGTATACAATATTTAAAATCATTTTAGTACTATGTATTATTGATGTATACATTGCTCTACTTTTCTGGGATATAAGTGAATAAAAGGAATATTGATTACAAATTTTCGTTTTATTATACATATCTCAGATAAAAGATAATAAAACCTTACATGTCTAGTGTTTGTTTCTAGTTTGTCAATATTTAAAGTCACCGCGTCATACATTGGATGCGCTTTGGTCGTCTCAGTCGATTTCTACGGTCATGTTTGTTTCAATAATATGTTATTCTATAACAAAAAAAAAAAAAAATATAAAGAAAATCCGGAAAAACATTTCAAGTAGTGTATAGTTGGGTTATAGTTAGTTGTTAAACTAGCACCAAAATATCTATTCACGAACTTGACAATAGATTTTATTGAAGTGAAACGCTTAATACCAGTAGCCGAAATATAGGCGCTGAATTCTACAGTTTACTTTCGGTTAGATCTGTGAATCTTTTTTCCGACAACAATCATCAACGACCAAATTCGATTTTTCTCTAAAACGATTAGAAAGCCGTATTTACATTTTATCAATATCTTATTAGTTTTATATCAATATTTTATAAACATTTTTAAAGTAAATTAATTATTCAGTTCAGTGAAAAAATGAGCACGCACCTACGATACTATAACAAATAAAATACAACCTGACAGAGAAAAAAAATTCGATTGAATTGTGTAACGAAAGAAGTATAAACGACTCGATAATTTGACACTAATTTCAGACGAATCCATTATTTTAAACAGTAAATACACAATGATCAATTCAATACCTAGTCAAACAATTGTTGAGAGACAGACGCAGGTTCCCGTGGAAAATGTCAGAATTAAGTTGAAAGCATGGTGAAATCGGCCTTGGTTTTCATTTTCAATCGGACCAAATGTAAAACATTTAAATACTATTCTTGATGTATATATTTAAATAATATATATATATACCTGTGTATAATAAAATATATCACTCATTTTTATTGCTATTCAATTTAAATACAGATAAATATGTCACGGTTCCTCGCGTTCATTTTACTAAGTCAGGTACACATATTGCAGTTTGTTATTATAATATATAACGTGGTCCTGATCTTCATTGAACGTGATTTAATATTGTCGTGGTCAAAGAACAATGTATTGTTAAATATTAGTATTATAGGTGCATTATATTTTTCTCTTCAATAATAATAATAATAATAATAATGACACGTCCCTACAATATTCGTTATACTTAATAACATATTATTTACTACACATAATAATTTCGAGTATGCATTATAATATTATAATAATATGTGTAGTCTCGTTTAAAGCGTACGACGGCGTGACGTCCGAATCTCGTCGTACGTGACGTGCCGGATTTGTATTATCCGTCAATCGTCGAATTTTATTTCATTACGGAAAAAATAAACACACGTTTTGTACACAATGAGATGTCCAGATATTAGATAATATGTATTAAACGTGTTGTCCGAATGAAGACAGTTGGTATTTGGTCTTATTTTTTAACACTCGATTAATCGGTATTTTTTCTTCAAATACAATTTTACAACATTTCTATATAATAAAATGTACAATATAATAACTCGGTCTCATTATAATATTGTTCTGTATTTACAATCTATAAAATAAGCACAATGACGTATTCAATGTAAGGTAGGTATAACATATAATATAATGCACCGAATGTCCTATTATGTTCCGTGCCATAAATTACTAGGCTATGGGGTGATGGAATTTCTATATATTTCTATCGCCACTGGAATAGGAAGAGTGAAATAAAAAACCGATACATCATCACGTGTATTATAGTAGTATAGAGGAATGAATAACGTAAAGAGTGGACTTCAATATACGTACTAACCTCCTATACCTATAAATACTGCAGCAGGTCTAAGAGGATTCATATCAAACGATATTTTTATGAAAATGTATTAAATTGTAACGAATCAAAAAAAAAAGTAGAAACTCTTTGAATACTAGTCGGTTGATATTATTATGATCGATATATTATTAAGTACTTAGGTACTTAGGAGGTTTATCTGAGAAGAGATTAAATGTGATTAGTTCGAAATCGAAATATGTTTAAAACACTTTTTTATGATATTGTAATGGTTATCATCAATAATTGTTAATAATTGATTTTTGATAACTCTTATTGGAACATTTCGTGATCGAATTGTCCTTAATGTATTAAGAGAGCAAAAGTGACAAAAATAAATAGAAATTGAAATTAGTTTCCCCGACATAATGTAATATACTTAAACGTCTTGACACAAAACGAAATTCATTAGGCGCTATTATAATCTTATAATCGAACGGTTACGATCGAATTGGATTTCAACGAGTCATGTTGTCGATTGTTAAATATCAAATGTGTATAATTAAATAAATTAAAAAAAAAAAACAAAAAATGATAAAAATAGAAAACATTAAATAAAATAAAAAAATCATGCAAAAACACACTACACTCGTAATTGAGTGTATTTGTCAATGGAAATTTTTAAATACAATTATTATTAAGACAAACATAAAACTATCTTTCTATCTGTCAATCACTCCATTGATGCATTAATACCATTGGCACTATAATAACAGACAATTGTAATAAACTATGTAAATACGTTCACAAAACAATGAATGATATGATAGCGCGTGTCTTGTTATTCCGAGAACCTAAACAATTTAATTAATAATTATTACTATACCTATAAATATTTATTCAAAATCAAAATAATACGAAACGATGTACACCACGCGGTAGTTAGGCATTATAATGGACCGTCATTTTAAAAGGATCTGCAGAAAATGTTAGGAGAGTTAAAAAAAAAAATGCATTATTATTGTTTTCGCCTCCGGAAATTAGCAAAATCTGTCAGTTTTCCCGGTGAATTAGAAACGCCTAAAAACTGCAAATATATATATATATAGTATGCAGCTAGACGATATTGTTATTATTATTATTGTACGCGTTGTTGTTTACTTTTGTTTTCACATTTAATACTATATTCTAGTTTTCGTCTATTTACCGCGGACTAGGCTATTACAATATAATAAAAAGGATCCGCTGCCGTCATTCGCGACGGTTTCTTCTATGGCTAGCTGCGATTTCGATTGCCGCGTAGGACACGAGAAAAACTGTAGGGGAAACTCCGTAACCCACATCGGCCAACATAATATGCTGAAGTCGAGTCCTATGTGTGATAACGATAATTATAATAATAATAATATATTTTTTAACTATATTTTCATATTTATATCGTCCACACGACTCTGTACGACAACTATTATTTATCTATTATCATTATTATTATTATTATTACTATTGGTATTATTATTTTTATTATTATTGTCGTTGCTGTTATTATCATCATCACCGTCATCATACTGTCACCTTTTCGGATCCATCCTATTTAAACACCATTAATGGGTCACACGACGCCGCAAAGACGAACCATTGTGTTTTCATCCATTCACATATTATAGCACTAAATATAAATCCCATTTTCCGTATGTATAGCAATAATACAATAATATCATTATGCAGTATACGCGTGTGTGTACAAAACCCTTTGTAATGGTAATTGCATCAGCTACTCGGTGTGGAAGTTTTTCTTTATTTTCCTTTCGGATTTTTTTTCATACAACACAAGTTCGCGTCCGATCTTTGACCAGTCACGATGTCGTTGCTCTTCCGCTCCTCTTTGAACCTATATATTATTATAATAACGCATTATTTTTCGACTTTCTTTTTTTTTCATGTGAGAACCCCGTGGACGCGTCGCCATTTTCTCAATAAACGTCCGTCAGATGGTCTAGCCAGCCGTCTTACTGCGTCCGTTCGAATTACAATTCCACGATTTTTTCCTCGGTCAAGATGACGGAGATAAAAACATACTTATTACGTCCGAGAATGTCAAAAAAAAAAAAAAAATCAAGTAGACACAATACAGAAACAACGACTTACAGAATAATTTTATTAAACGGGCGTAACAAATCTTCGGTCTGGAGCAAGGTTATCGGGCCGTTTCTTTGAAACATTTATATTTTAACAGGCCACCCTCTAGGATGATAAGATTTCTCCAACTGAGAGTCGTGAACCGAGATTATCGACAACAATGCTATAACTCCAGTTGATAATAGTATTAATGCTCTTTGACTAGTTCGACGTTTTAAATCTAGATCAATATTATTAAAAAATTATGACAATCGACCGATTGGTGTCATTGTCAGGACGTGCTCTTGTCTCTTGTAAATTATTTCTCCGGGACGCGTATTAATTTATATTCAAATCGGTCATAACTATATCCATTTGTTTATCTCTCGTCATGAGTTATAACAAAACGAAATGATAACACTTACTACTCATAAGCAGGGTTGTGAATTTAATAAATTAATTGGCAAAATACGCTCTAAAAAAACGTAGATAATTTTGAGTTATCCAAGTTTATATATTTGGTCATCTTACTCATCAGCGGTAATATTTTTACAGGATTCAGCGTTCTGGGTGATCTACTGTCGGTGGTTAGAATCAAGAGGGACATGCGACCACCACTGAACGAGACCGACTTGATGGCCAGATTAAACACCGTTGATGAACAGAGCGCTCTGTCCGCACTCATGGTGCACACCCTCGACCGTTTTATCGGGTCGCACATACTCCGCATAACTTTACCATCCGGTATTACAGCGGCGCTAAAAGGAAACGCACGGTCCATCGCAGGCAACACTTTGGACATAAACTTGTCTAGGGCTATTGGAGAAGGTACGTGGACAAATCTAATATTATAGGATAAAATATGTCACTAAGGACATTTTTCCGATCATTTCCGTTCTAAATTCCCGACAATATAATTAAAACGACTATAGGAAGTAATTTCAATAAAATGAGTATAGGTATATTATTATATAATGGATAAGGTGAGAAAAAAATTAAGAATAATACACAATTTAATCAGATAAAACTTGAAAAAGTAGATACATTTATACCAAGCATTAAAAAATCAAAAACATATAATAAAGCAATTGAATTAAATGTGAACATGGCAAGTAAATAATAATAATTATTTATTTATTTTTATTTTAATGATTAGTATTTTTTTAACTTTATAACTAAATATAATATCACTAAAATGTTTTACAAGAAACGATTTGTATTATTATTATTATATTATTTGTTCTCACACAAATCACTAAGAGTTGCAACGTCACACTGAAATTTCACATCACTGTTTAACAACGTGATAAAATAGTATTTCCCACACTATTAAAATTGAAGCTTTAAAATTTAGTGTTTTACAATGCCCGTAACATATAGGAACTAAACACATTATATATGTATATTACAAGTGGTTTCTTCCGTCCAAAATTGATGAGACGGTCTATGACTGATATTTTATTTAATTTTAAATTCAACTGATATCGGTTTAGTGTTCGATCGGCGGTGAACCGTTTTAACGTCTTAATTGAGACGTGCACTGAAAAAGTCGTATTCGTTAACACTTGAACGATAATCGCGAACCGCGGCCGTACGTAATTACAAATTACTACATTCGTATTAAGTTTTCAGTAGTTATGTACGCCTAAACGCCGGAATTTTGAATTTTTATTTTGCTCTTTTCACTATTTTTTTTTATTATTATTATTCCTAGCTATAATACAATAAAATGATATAATTATTTGACGCGATATTATCTGACCTGGATCCGACTTTTACAGGCCACCGATCACATAAATTACCATCAAAGTATATTATATGATATATTTGGTACATAGTATGGTACGTACAACAGTCACTTGATTACCGCTTTTTAATCGTCACAGTTCTGTATATCGTATAAGACTCCATACATTTTGTCGATACACCCTGACGAATTGAGTCGTTAAATTGTTGACGAATCGTCAATTATTTTTCCTTAATTGACCGGCGTGCAGGTGGACAACTGCGACGGCGTCCAAATTATCAGTACGCGTCTCCCGAAGGAGATGAAGCAAATAAAACCGACATAATCCGCGACGGTTATCGTTGTGGACGATGGACAAACTACAAATAACAATATGATATATTTAACACTTAATGTTGAATTTTCACTTTTAGCTGCGATTGGATTCGGAGTATTAAAGTTATTCGAAAACCCGTAGCATAAGGAGACGACAACGACGAAAAATTACTTATATTTTTCGTATGGCTTAATTAACGATATTATTAGGAAACACTTCAGCGAAAATATAAAACGTGTTACGAATTGCAACACATTATAATACGAACGGCGTATACTTTTTAATATGTACATAATTATTTTAATATTGAGGCACACATTAAATTGTTAAACATCCATTGTACTTTCAAAAAATAGCTATGCTACAGTACGTGCCAATAATTACTTAAATAGTCGTAATTTAAGAAATTTTTATTACGATAAAACAAATTTAATTTCATACTTAATTTTCAATATTACATTATTTAATACTTTAAAATTTAATTTCACCAGGACTTGATAAATAACTATTATAATTAAACACGCATTATCAATTAATTAGTAATTATTAATAATAATAATCATACCAATAATTGAGATCGAATAAATTATTAAGAGCTCTATTGAACTGCTGTAATTAATTAATCGTGTTTTATCTTTTTTTTTTTTTTTTTTGGAATCAGGCCGAGGAAAAAGCAAAAAGTACAAGAAAATGATGCACATGATGATGATGGGACTGATGGGTAAAATGGCGCTCATGGGACCGCTCATGATGTTGATGATCAAGGTGAAGGCCATTAAGGCGTTGCTTTTGAGTAAACTCGCGCTGCTGATGAGTTTGGCGCAGCTGATGAAGGGGAAAAAAAGCGGCGGTGGTGCATCTGGTAAGTACAAATTATATGCGGATAGTAAAAACTGACAATGCCGGTGACAAACTTACGTCAAACGACTTAGGCAAAGAAGTGATCATCGTACACGACAACCACGGAGGAGGCGGAGCCGCGGAATATGGTGCTGGAACTGCAGCCGGATGGGTGTCCGGTCACACAGCAACAGGTTGGTCGACGGGCGGCGGTGGTGATAGCTACTCAGCGGGATCACACATTGGTGGCGGCGACAACACGTATGCTGGCGGCCAGGACTCTTATTCATCAGGTACGAGTGAAAATAAACGATGATTTGCTTTTTACACAGACTCATTATAACCGCTAATAGCCCCGTCTCACTAATTATCGTGATTAACATCGTTAGCTAAAAACAGAGGTCTCGCTCGAGTTATAGAAATATTATATTTTATTTTAATTATTCCACCGGTTTTTTAGGTGAATAAATCGCAAACAGGAAATACATTTCTATATTTTCACTTAAAATTTATCTTATTAAAGTTTCCCTCGACATGAAAATTATTCATAGTTAATCAAAGCATTTAAAACGACACTTTTATTATGTCTATATAAAGCGTTGAATTCCGATAAAAGTACACACTTTAACAATCAAACTAAAAATATTTGTAGGTACATTCATATTATCGTATAATGTAATACTGTTTTATAATATAATTGTGTCAAATCCATATTGTTTACTTTTTTAATAACTTAATGCGATATTTGTTGTCATTCAAAAATAGTTAAGTGTCTAAAATCTAAAGATATTAGTGATAAGTCACCATCGGTAAGACTTGATATACATTATGACTTTCTAAAAACATCTTATTTCAATAATTATTTATATTACAAACCCCGCTCAACATAATGTTTGCCAAACTGTAGTAGACATTAGAAGTGTAAAGTCGTGTTGTGCTTGGTGGTTTTTCGTACACCGGTGACTACTGCAGCTTAGTAGTGCGTTATATTTTAATATTATTACTGTACAGGACGTCGGACGAGACTTTCCGTATACGTGTACATTATATTCGTCTCTCTCGTCGCGATCTTGATGTAAACCACCGTAGCTGACGCATAAATTTACTAATCTATCGTGATAAATGTATGGTATTTTAATGATTTGTGTACTTCTAGGCGCCGGAGTGCCCAGTGGCTGGGCGAGCGTCAACGGACACGGCGGTAGCGGCTGGGCGAGAAAGTCCATGGTGCACGAACCGCATTGGGTGGCTTACCGAGCTTACATCCCTACACCCGAAGACGACCACGCCAACGAAAAATGATCCAAAAATCTAGACTAAGGCACACGACCCAATGAATATTAAATTATTGTAGCGTATAGCGTACATCATATTATTAATATGTACGTATTATTCGCGATTACACAAAGTATAAACAACATTATATATAAGTTATTTTATTTTATTATTATTTATTTTAATGGTCAATCTGTGCGTGTATGATATTATGGTTTATTTATGATATATGCAGTATGTACGATTAGGATGAAACGGGAGACTTTCAAATACGGACCACGGGTGTTAGAAATTAAGCGACCCGTGTAGTACGTCGATAAAAATATCCTTTTCGTCATGCCCCATATGTTATTATAATTTAATATTATGCATTTTTGTGACCACGTCATTTATTATTTATTTTATATTTATTTGTAAATATTATTTTTTATCTATATACTCTCAATATTTATTATTTATTGAAGTAAACCATATTTATATATGTAAATTATATAATATATGAATATCGTGAAAATTACAAGCTCAAATTTATTATTTTAAAACCGTCAGCCTATGGTACCTATTATTAGAGTTACTAGAACTCAACACAACAATATTATAATATACTAATAATTTATACGAAAAAAATAAAAAAAATACGAATTTCGACGTTAAGAAAAAACTGCGTGTTATGATAAAAAAAAAAAAAAATAGTTAAAACATTTATCAATCATATTAATTTTAAACAATGATAACGATAAACGCGAATGTATATTATAGTGTCCTAATGTTTTGATTCTAAATAACGCGAAACGATATTTTTAATTATATACAAGTCCTGATATATTTTAGGTATACTCTTCACATACATACAATATAGTGAGTGATCATAAAAAAGTTTCCCGTACCGTGACACAAATGTAATGAGAATTAACTATACTAAATGATACGTTTTTACACGCATTCCGACTATCATTGATATGTCGGAATAGCGGATTTAGCGGTATCATCGATTTCTAGCGTGTATTGCACGAAAAAATCTATTATTGATATTAAACATCCAACATCAGACATTGTACATGCCATTATTTATTCGTTATTCTGGTCATACATCTCCATGACAGCAACATGATAATATGGCATAGGCACATTCGCCGCTTCAAAAAATATTAAATCGTTAAATTTATTGTATAAAGTGTACAATGCAATTACAAAATATTCGAACAGTAAACGTGATAATATCGATATCATTCACTTACAAAATATTTTTAAAAATATCGCCGATCATTTCAATGTTTTTAGAAAATGATGACTGCTTCTTTTCATTACCGTTGAAAACAATAAGATCGTCGTAAACCAAAATAGAGAAATTCCAAAATAGATTTATCCATGGAATGTTGTAATAATGGTATCGTATAATAATTATACTTACCTGGTATATTATTTAGTTTAAATTACAAATAAACATCAATTGCTCACGCATTTTAGATAAAATAAAATATTACAAACTACAGAAGTATATGTAATTATGTTTTACAATAACGCATTTAACAATGTATAACCGTGCTAAATTCATGATATGCAGAATTCAGTTGTTTTTTTAAATACAAGATTTTAGCAGCTTGTTTTTAAATTTTATCTGGCCAAATTAAAAATTTGCTTTTTAAAAATTTCATTTTTTTTCTGTATAATATATACTATGCGTAAACTTCCGAAGATTTAAAAAAAATGATTAAAAATCGAAAATCATAAAAATACTTGGTTGCTATATAATATCATTGGGTACCAATAAAAAAATGCATTACAAAATATATATTATAGGATTCACCTTATAAATGGCTTCCACATTTATAATAATCAGATTGCTATTATGTTAAATCAAATTACATTTTCCTTAAACACAAAATTCATCAGAGAACTATAACAATAAAGGGTACTTAAAATAATAAAACTAAAATAAATAAATAATATTAAGTTATTACATTATAATTATAAAATACAAATATTAAAATAAATTTTAGCTAATTAAATAATCATGAAATAAAATATTATATAGGTAATTTTATGTATGATTCCGTGTACACCTATACTTTTGACACGCTAGCTTGGACTATTTTAAGTGTAAAGGGTGCAACCACATCCGCTCCAATGATAATAAATTTAGGTCAGGTTAATCAAGTTATATAATACATATTATTATAAGTTTTAATATTTTAAAATGTAAAAGTTATTCGGAGTATTTTTTTTTTGACATTTATTAAATATTTTAATATTGGTTTTTTATAAAATATTCATTTGTTTGTAATGTGTATATACAATACAATTATTGTTTGTACAAATGTGTAGAAAATTAATCGTTAATGTTTATATTATGAATAAGTAATATTATTTAAAATGTACGAGTATAACCATAATATTTAAAAAAAATAGCTATTTATAATATTGAAAATTAAATTGAGTTGGTTCTAATTGCAGGTTGTACTTGTTTTTTCCCCAATAGACTATTATAAATACCATAAATGTGAAATAATATTATGATATTATGTAATAGGTATACGTATACCTAATGATTAACCTGAAGTAATGTCGACATTGTAAACATCAACTTTTTTTTTTTATCTTATTACGATGAACCAGTAAAATATAAAGTATATTATTATTATCTGTTTAAATTATAAACGCCCAAAATCATAATAGAGTCAAGGTATAGATTAAATTAAGTGAGAAATATAGTTTATAGTTAAATATAAATATTTTACATAATCACAACTCACTTTAAAATTAAAACCCGACGAGAGAACATAAATAATGTTCTCAACTTTAATTTTGATAATAGGTCATTTTACTTTAATATTTAAGCTAATCACACAAAATTGATTCTACTGAACGAAAATTTGACATATTATACGTTTGTAAGACGGAAACAACACATGTGGGTGTGGCATTTTCTTAAATATATCAATGATATCATGTGATATAAATTGCATTTTATATTATTATTACTACTATTTTTGTCCATTTTATACATGGTTTAGAACTATGCGGAATTGCGAAACATAACAAGCGCATGACAAATTTTTTGATCCGATACCACAACGAACGTTTTTGATTATCAGTTACAGACGTCGCTTCAGATCTCCTTACTACAAAATTTGGCTTCAAAGTAAATACATTGCAGTACATGGCATATCTTTCCACGGTCTTCAATTCATTTGACTCGTTTTCAACCGTCGAGGTAGACGGTATATTGACTTCAAGTCCACACATCGTCACTGTATCATCAGGAAATGTAATATTCTTTGTAGTGCGACCATTGATATTGTTGGTTATAGCCACTTTTTGCGAGTTTGGTCTATTTGGTTTGGTAAAAACCAAACAGGCTGCCGGTTCTTTTGTGTCGGCGGCTCCAGACGTCGTACCTATGATGTTCGGCATCGGCATGTTGTTTTTTTTATCCAGCGGATCAACTAAATCATCAATTCCCCGTCAAATTCTTCCGGCGATTTCGACTTGGATGCAACCACTGGAGTGCACGGCGTTTTTCTCCAAGATTCACACACCATAACTACAATATTAGGCATCGAAACGTAGAATATAATATTCTACGGATCAACGGAAACATAGTTTGTCATGTCTTTACCAGACAGGCTTTTTGATCCGTTTTGATCAATTTATAGGAATATGACATTTCGATTTTGGCTTTATACATAGCTGAAATACTAGGCATAGTTGTACAAGTTGTACAGTTGATGTTGTTCATCAGTAAATCGTGATATAATTAAATTATTTATAACTATAATATATATATATATATATATATATATGTTATATATGTTTATTATGTATATATATGTTTTGTAATATCTGTTATTAGACGTAAGTACGTTGTATGACTGAATACAATAAATGAACTATAACAATATAACGTGGTTTAAATATATAATAGCTTAATATTTGTAAGAACACTTTGAAAATGTATATTCTACGTATGCAGTTCAATATCATAAATAATAAAATACGTTAAGTTTCAAGTTCCCAAAATAACTAAAATCATTATTCTTCATATAATATCTTATTTCATAATCATTTTTCCTATGTTCACGCTCCACAATGAAAAATATATACCTACCTACTATAGTACTACCTTTACTAAATATTTTATTATTTTTCTACTTGTTTGAATTTATTTTATCCTTAATAATTGTATTTGAAACATATATAAGATATAAAACGTTATAGTTTAGTGTATTTTATATTTTTAATTTCATTAAGGGTGTTATTACATAAACAATATTAAGTGCATGGTAAAAATAATAGTATGTCTTTCCAATATCATTATTATATTTATATAATGTCAATATTATATAATATCATATTTGAGGTGCGTGAGTTATAGAATTTAGTTAATATGGTTTTTTTTTTATTACATCACCATGCTGTAGTAAATCATTTTTACGTAATTTTTATTATAAAAATATTTAATTTTTGTATTTTTTTCTTACTTATTTTAAATTATGTATGGAAAATATGATAGTTATTAATAAATGAGACATTTTTTTGTTTCGTGAAATAAGTCACATACTTTGATTATTCCCTTTTACCAACGCACTCTTAAAACAAAGATAATGTTTTAAAAAAAATGAGTGTTAGTATTATGTACTATAATATATAGGATAATGTATTATAATATTGTTGTAATTTATTTATTTTCATATTGATTTAAAAAATGATTTTAAATGTAAGGCTTATCAGTAAAAATGAACAGATTCGATCAATAATTTTGACTAGATAAATTAAATCTGAGAATAAAAAAATGTTTAATTTTTTTTTTTCAAAATATATATTGTCTTTTGTTACTCGTTTGCAAAACAATTTTGTAATTATAAAGTATAAAATAGTTGTATTCTTTTAGTGTTAAATATTATTAAGTAAGTAGTATATTTTTAAGTTAACAGTTTAACGATATAAATGAAATATATCAAGTAGGGATTGCGCACGAATGTATATGCATATGAATAGGAATACAACCGTAATGCATCGTCATAAAGTTATAAGTTATAATGTATGAGTCTCGGTTTGACAAAAAAAAAAACAATAAAAAGTAAAATAAAATTGAATTTACGGTAATTTTATTTTTTTGTTGTTTGTGCTTTTTATGATAAATCTAATGAAAAAATTTCAAATATGGTTGTTTCGTAATAAAATACGAATAAACTTCTCATATTGTACTTTAGCTCAATAGTGTATATTATTATGCTGATTAGTAAAATTAGTCTGAAAGCAGTCACGTGAGAATATAATATATCAAACTTTGTTGTCGTCGTCGAACGAACAACGCTAACATAACGTTTTTTTTATTTTGTACTTTGGGTTATATAATTTAACTACTTACACTTACACAGTTGTGTTGAAAAAGAATAAACACGTGGGTTTAACTCTTTTACCACCCCATTCGTAGGGTTGTACACTTTGATATCGGCCGTTTTTTTGAAACGCGACGAGCGCAGTCTAATATTATTATTACAACATTATTGTCATAGTCGTGACTGGCTCATTCGCGAATTCACGCCACGCGGCGCACGTCGACTGTACAACGCGGTCAGTCGTGTTGTACTGCGTCGAACAATCGGAGGTACGATAATAATATTAAACCTAATAAACATAGCAACATTTTTTTACACAATATCACATCTGACTTGTGGAATTTTTTATTTTATTAAATTAATTCTACTTTTTAATTATTGTATGAATGATAATGATAAGAATAATCGTGGTAAATTTTATTTATTTATTATACTTTTGTTAACACTCCGTAATGTTGAACAGGATAAGTCGCGCCGGGTGTGCACTACAACGATATTGAAGTATATTATAAAATTATAGTAAATTAATTAATGATATTTTACCGATATTATTCTCATCGATCATTTTCAGTGATTGTTATTATTTTTAAAATTATATTTACAATATAACGACTTACTTTAAGCTGAAATTGTTTATTATTGTTTAAAATTTAAAACGGCACTTAGATACAATTTATAGACTTGAAAGGACAATCGACTGTCAGTTGTTATATCATCTCAATGTGTAGTTGACATAAGACCTAATTAAAGAGAAATCGATTTGACTTAGACCCTGCTCAGTTATGTATTGTTTAAAAAATAATATAATATTGTTGATTTTATTTTCACAAATGACACTGGGTTTTTCGGTAAGTTTAAAAAAATATTAATACTTCTAAAATTATCTGTCTATTGTTCATTTGTTATGAGCTCAATATTTCAAGAAATGCAATTTTAATCCTTCGCAATTTAAAGTGTTTTATGTTTTAAAGATTTTTTTTCTTCAATTTATAAAACACGCAATACTGGTACACGCGATAATATCTGTGTTGAAATTTCGTTGTAATCCAATCATATAAACATTAATTGTTGTTGGTAAATAATTAAAATCGATAATCGAAGTTTATATATTATATGATATGTACCTATGTTTACTGTATTTCATAAAATGATTTTGAGTAGTAATTAAAAACTTTAAATTAAATTCAAAAAACTAAAGATTCATTATTTTTTCTAATTCATAAAAATTGATAAATTCGACGTAATGTTAAACCGTTCACCTTACGTACACGCTAATATTTTCGATGATGTTTGTTTATTATTTATCAAAATATTCACGTTTTCAGTCATGCTGACAGCAGAGAAAATCAGATGTGCATGAGACACCCGTGTTCAATTCACAATGAACATTCGTGGGGCGGCTGGTGGGGGTGGCAGCGGCGATGGTTCCGGTTCACCTTCCGATGTCGGATACTCAGCCGCCCTAGTAGACGTTGGCCGGAAAATGTTAGCAATGGATGCGCTACAGCTAAGGCCGATCAGGACCACAGGGCCGTCACCAGTCGCGCACAATGGCCGCTATTGGACACCGGACAAACGCAGAGACAACGCGGAAACGGTCAGATACATCCGGTGTCTGGTGCAGACCTGTGAGGCCATCAAGCCGTGGATCGCAGCTGCTAATCAAACATCGCCACTGCCCCAAACCCGGACCAAAGTGACGATGGACCAATTGCCGAGGATAATGCAAAAGGTAAATAATATGAGTTGGCACTAAGTATATATAGACACTTGTCAGTTAGATGGGTATGTACTAAGTGGATAATCAGTATATGGAAATTTATTAGTGCTGATATATACGAAAACTGACAAATATAATGAGACTAATAATTTTTTCTTGCCGATGTGATCACTTTACAAGTTGCGATCTGCCATACACCAGACAATGATTAACTATGGTACAGACAATATTATGATCTGTAAAAATGTACTCGTGCGTTCTAAAATATTTTAAGATCTATAACATGTTATATCAGAACTTAAAAATACACGATCCAGTGAACATTTTTAATATTACTAGATAATGTCAATTTTTCATACCATCCTGGTTAAAAATGCAATTTTTATAAATCATGAACGTCCAATTTAACAAAGTAATAACGTTTAATGTGTAATGACTATATTAAGGTAAAATAAAAAAATAAACTTAACGATAAAACAACTATGCAACTGCTCTCGTAGTACGTATACTATTATTGTTGCACTAAAAAAATATTTTAATAAGCAATGAAAACATTTTCATAATCTACGATCACATAATTGAATGAAATATAAGGGCTTTAGAACAACCAGCTTTTTATTAGAAATTTTGCACATTTTATCATCCTAGTAATAGTTATATTTAGCTAAATAGCATTAATGTATATTATATTACTGTATTAATATTATTTGTATTTGAAATCAACATAAAGAGTATATTTTTTTATAAGTTATAACCTGCATATGGTACGTTACTTATACAAAATGAATACATCCATGATAAGTCCATGATAATATAAAAGAACAATATTGTATTTATTATAAAGTAATTGGTTATTTGTACAGATTTGAATATAGCATATTATATCGTATATGTAGATTTATTCAAAAACCGAGATTCGTATACGGTGATAATCTACTTGAATATCCTTGTTATTTGAGACCTTAACCCGGAAACAAAAATAATAGCCGCTGGTTTAACGACTCACGAAATCATATCAAAAAAGTTTGCCTAAAATCTATACTTTAGTCATGCAATAGTAAAAATAAGAAGCGTTTTTATTTACATTGCTTTTGCATGCCAACCATATAGGTAAATTAAAACGTTTAAATGTCGTGTATAAAGTATGATATATATTGTATAAACATGCGTCAGAATATTATACAGGATGATACATGTTTCATTATCCTTAACTCCTTATGCGAATAATTATTTTTCTCATTTACCTCTATGTGATAGATTTCGAACGAATGTTCAAGAGTAGATAGGTAAAACTGTTTTATGAAAATCGTTCAAAAAAAAAAGAAGAGTTTGTGCATTGTATTAAATCAAAGTAATTCCATGATAATTCGATAAGATATAATTCTATAGCTCATAGTTTCCAAGCAGCACTTAAGGTATCACGTCTGAGCTTGAAATATTGTTGTAATAAAAAAACAAAACTATAAAAATGTATAGGCAAAAATATTATAAAAATGCACAAAAAACGTAAAATCGTTCTCGAAAATATCGTACACGTGAACCGTAAATAGAAAATACGAATGACTAAATGTAATTTTGAAATGGTTTTATAACACGTTGAGAAATAATAAAAATTCTGTAGGTAGCTAGGTTGATGGGTACATGTCATTAAAAGTAACGAGAGAAAAAGTACACACTAAAATCAAACATAAAGAGTATAATAAATATTTCAAAATGAAACACGATCTATATGCGTGTAAATAAAAAAAAAAAAAATAATAAACAAATAACTTGCCTATTTAAACAGTATACTGCTACCAATAATAATACGCGTCGTATTACAAAGTAGTTTTAGATAAGAAAGAAAAAAAAAAAACAAAAAATTAACACGTCGACTATGATAATGTTATGGCCCACGCGTGCGAGCTCCGTGAACTGCGTCGGGATCGCGTGCGCAAATGGATAATATTATAATATAATAGGTAGTTTTATATATTATGTTGTGTATATTTTATTTGTTGTTATTATAGCCAACTTTTTCGTTTGCTGCAAATAAGTGCGAAAAATTCAAGGACTCACGACGTAGAGGAGCCATCTGTAATTGTATTTTAGTGTGTGTGGAACATAATATTATTATTGGTGGATACTTTAGTGGATCTTTTTACTACATATAAATGAATGCTATAATGCTTTCTATTGTCGTGTGGTTCGAATTATTAATTATTGTCCAACAGTCCGTTTTACAAACTATATAATATTGGACTAAAACGTGAAATTAAAAAAAACTTTTAATCCCACATTTTAAACACTTATTTATTAAAATGTCTTTTAGAATAATAATCACTTTACTGACAAAGAAAATTTAAAAAATAGAAGCTTACGATGGTTTTTTAAGAATAGAAACGCTAACTGTATGCGTCGTAATATTACTATATCTAAGTCTGACGAAATGTATTGTCTAAACGTTTTGACGTCGACCGCATAAAGAGTACTTCCAGCTACCGCGAATCTATTTAATACCGAAAATTACGTACCGCTTTTTATCGATCGTTGTTTATAATTGTAGGCCCTACGAGCTTTATAATTTCATTTAAAGATACCGAGTGAGAGTATCATATTTTCTGTATCACATATTGTTGACGATAAAATAATATACGCAGATCAACGGATCATTAGATTTTATCCTTATGTATCATGGCTGGGTGTTAACAATACTTCGAATACCCGGAAAACGTTCGAATGCTTTCCGTCTTACAAGTAAATTATCCCTCCGAGCGCTGCACAAGTAAACCACACTAATAGTGTATTCTATTGTGCAAAAGACGATTTAGGTTTATTCGTTTTTAGCACGACGTCCCGTATACTCGTCCAACCGACGGTGAACGACTGGTCGAAATAGCGTGTCGTAACTTTATCGACTTGACGTTCGTCCTTATCTGTTTTTCCGTATAATCTCTTTACCTTTAATATTATTATTCAGCTGTTACGAGGTGCAGTGGATTGGGGAGCGTGCCGGCGCCACACCGTCCCCATAAATCACGTGTGGCGCAAGGTCCTCGGCGATTAAAACTACCTATGCATATATATATATATATATACACACACTGAATATTATTATCATCATATTATATAATTATTATTATTGTAATATATTATACACTGACCTTAAGGGTATAATGTTCATGACCGAAAGCAATCATGGTAAAAAACTGGGAGACCTCTATTTATAAAATACGTTATAACGTGTAAGATAATACATACCTCACCGCAAATTCACAACCGCCGACCCTCTGCTTGCTATTTTTTGTAATATATAATATAATAATTGTTTTCTTTTTGCGCAGGTACTTGGGAACAAGATCCGGAGCAACAGGGATCACAAGTTTGTCAACTACTGGACGCCCAGCGATTTTGTTAAAAACTGTTTGTTTTGGCACAACTTCTACAGACACTTTCATAGGTCAACCGAATTGGTCTTGAGTCCACACGTGAGTAGTTATATTGGGGGTGGGAATACGTTAATACATTAAGAAACAAACAAAATACCCAATATTTCATAAATAACAGGTAAAGCGTCTTGTTTTTGTTAAAATACTTAAGTTTAGTATTATAAATAATAATAGACGTGAAAGTTGATAATGTATATTTTAATGCAATTATAATAATTAATTAATTGATTATAAAACGAATTGAAATGTTTACAAACATATAAAAAAATATGATTTTCCGATATATTGTATTATAATTAATTAGGTCGGAAAAGAAAAAAATAATTTTTTTTACGCTTTAATCTTATAGTAATATTATAATAGGCATTAAACTCTGCTTCGTGGTTTATAGGTAATCATAACATAAAAAATATTATTATTTCCATTTCTTAGGATACTAACTACTGTGGAACTTCATTAAATCAGACAACATTAGATCAAACTTCGCTTAATCCGGACAGCCGTTTAAGGCTACTTTCATGTTTATTTTATTCTAAAATAATACTATAAACAAGTTTCACGAATTTTCCACATATTATCGCTATTATAGCACGGTTAAATACTGATTACATATTATCATTCACGTTTTCCTTTCTTCGCCTAACACTATTTATATATTTAATCCAGACTTCCATTAAACCGGTGAACCTAAAGCCCCAATTACATTAAGAAGGTTCTACTGCATTAGTATAATATTTGATTATATTAATTTTAGTTAACAGGCATGTTGTTTGCACAGTGTTATAAAAATATAGTAATTTGTCCCAAAACTCAAATTCTTATTTTTATAAGAATAATATGACAATTAGCATAAATTATAATACAAGAACACGAAAATAAAATATTAAGTACTTATTTAAATTAAATATAATATATATTATTATTTTCTCTAAGATTAGATTAATGTAATTTAAAAAATAAATATTTAAATTGTTATCCATCTTAATTTAATTGCATGACCATAATAATCGAAAATTTTACTTATAACTTTACTGTTGTTAGTATAATATAAGCGTGGTTCGAATTGCTATCTCGTTTCATGGAAATCCGTTTTGTTATAATTTAATTCACTTAAATGTGATTTAATTTCACACGCACCGTGATTTTCAACGAGAACACGCCCTACAGAAGTAAATCGAAATTAAAAATGGTAACTATACAAATGTTCAAAGTCGAAGTAATAATATATATACGTTATAAAAGTATAATAATAATAATACTATAGAAATAATTGCATATCCATTAAACACTTCGTAAGAAGACAATCATCAGGATTTAGAAATAGTATAATAGTTATGATTAAGGATAGGAACTTAATGTTCTTAAAAAGTTTAAAATACGCATTTTTTTATGCCTATAAAATATGCAAAATCACTTGAATATGCACTAAAAATATTATGACTTATGGGACATTTATGTGATTAAAAATAACAATATTATGTTTGTTTTCTGGAAACAATATGTATAGCATACGAATATATAGACCTTACACTACAGTAGATGTTTCGAGCTTATTATTGGTAAATTGGTTGATGCATCAATAATTTAGGATTATAATATTATATTTAATAATACATTTTTAATAAAGTTCGTAATTATTATATATTGTGATACTCGCAAAATACTAAATATTTATGCTATGCTTACTATAATATTGATTTATTCTATCGCTTAACCTTAACAATACGGCTTTTATAGTTATGCGAAGAAGCACAGAACTGGGCCAATCATTTAGCGCATACGGAAACGTTTGCTTATCAGAACAAAATAAATTACGGACAGAATCTGTTCTGCCGAAAACCGACGACAACAGAAATTGAAGGTAAATGTTTTCGTCGCAACACATTAAGTTATGGCCAGGGAAAAATAAATATTTTTTTTCCCTATTCCTTTATTTGAACCGTAGGAAAGGACGTGGTCCGTGAATGGTATTCGTCTTCAAGAGCTTACAAGCCAAGAAAGAATCCGAAAATGTACTCAGCCAACATAAATTCGGGTAAATACTGTTGATTTGCGTTATGTATATATTTTAACAAACATATTAATAATTTTAAATGGCGAAAAAAAATTATATCAAGATAAAAACTATTAACATAATATATATATATATATATATATATATATATATATACACACACACACACACAAATATAGGTCCTTTCACGCAACTTGTATGGTCGAACACGAAAGAGTTGGGCATCGGAAAAGTGTGCAGCAGGTCTGGTCGGATAATCGTAGTAGCCAATTACTACCCGAAAGGAAACGTGAACGGACAGTACGCCAACAATGTGCACATGAACCAATATTTTTTGCCCGCCAACAAGAAAAAATTAGAATTCATAACCAGACATGGAGAATGAAAATGCCGCAGCGACCCTAACAGACTATACGCTCAAATACTATTTAAACGTCACAAGAGAAAATAAATATATATAAACTCGGTTCGAATATTTCCATAGGTAATGTAATTATTATAAATTCGTGAGTTTTCACAGTAAATTATCGCCATCATTTTTTGTGACTATATTTTATGTTTATGTACATCCCATCAATCGGAGGACCCGACATGGTATTACTTCATAATCGATTTCATACAATTATATATTATTATAACTATATTATACATACGACTGATCGATACGTATTGCGTTTTATATAATTTATATTATATGCAATACATATTAAAAACGACTGTTGTATTCTTAAGTCTTAAAAATTATTGTATTATTGTATCGAACATAGATCTTTGTAACTTTTTTTTGAAAAATCAGTTACAAGCACGTTAAAAATACGTTTTGTTTTTGGTTGGTCTAAACTCTGACATCATTTTTTCGTGCTGAATGTATCAATGTAAATGTTGTATTTATGTGCCTGTATAAATCTCAATGAATACCATACACTTTTGAAACGAGAATTTCTGATCACCCTTACATGTTGCACATCAGCCATTATATTTAAATAATGATTTTAAAAATATATTATTGTTATGTATTAAATGTTTACTATTAAAATGTGATATGAAATTATTGAAGCAGTATTATAAAAATATTGAATTCTTCTTTTTTTTAACAACAGGTGTGTGCCATCTGATCTACACTAGACTTATTTTTTAGTTTTGTATAGATTTTGCTCCAAATATTCCAAAAAAATAATATAGAAAATAATATTTTGTTAGAAATACAGTTTAATGTAAGAAATATCAAATATATTAACACGAATAAATGTATTTGATATTATACTACAATATTAATTTAATATGATAATATCAATTAATTGAATAGTAATGAGTAACTATGGAGTCTCTCGAATAATGAACAGTGTTTTTGGGATCATACTAATATGTGTTTTTATATTGTAAATACTAAATAATATACTATATTACACTAGGATAAGTGAATAAATCGAGTTCTCAGTAACTAATTTATTATCTTGTAAAATAGTTATGAAAATGATAAAATATACAAAATGGCGCATTATATAGGCAATATAGGTACATATTTTAGTATTAATATACAATATTTTTGATTGTATTGGTTTTATAATCTACATATTATAATATTATACAGTATTATTTACAATGTTCACGATCAATAGTTAAATGCTTAAATCTTTAAGTTTGAGGGTATTTTCTAATAGTTAATTAGATTTAGTTTTATTTTAAACAGGTCAAAATTAAAAATTCTTAGTATTTTTCAAAATAAACAATAATTAAGGAAAAATTAACACAAAACTGGTTTTTATAAAAATACATTTTGTTTTTTTATGTATCATATAATGAATAGTTTTTAAATCAACTAAATAATTGAAATTTTCAACACATTTTTACTACAGTTATAATAATATATTTCTTTAGATTAGTAAAATATCATATTTATTAAATGGATAATTGAAGTTCAATTTTGGATGAAATTTTATATTAAAATTTTTAATGATGAATAACGATGTTAATTATTTTATTATAATTTAAAAACATTATTCCTGAGGACTTAAAACGTTTACATATATTATGCATTTTTATATTCGCTATACCATTTTCAAAATAGTTTAATATTAAGGAATTAATAATTTATACTATGAACCTATCTACACTGTTTAATATTAATTTACTATTAACTCAAAAGCTAATAACAATAATTTAATAATGATATAAATAGAATATATATTATTATATTAATTAAGTAATTAATTAATAATAATAATAAAATATACAATGTTTTTGACAAAAATTGAAAAATAATGCTAATAATAGTTAAATTAATTACTTTAACAAAAATGTCAAAAAGCTATCATAAAAAGTATTTGTGAAAGACTGATAAACCGTTTCCATTCAGTATCATATTTTATATGCAATGAAATATCATTCAATTAAAATATGAAATATGTATTCAACAACTATATAATATTATACACCAGAGAGGTATCTATTTGCCAACTTTCTTAAATATTCTATTATAATTTATTATATTTAACATTTTAAACGTTATGACATTTTTTTTTTATCGTCTTTTATTCTTTTTTCTTGATTTTCTATGTTTTCCTAAAATCTATAGTGTTTAAAAACATTTTTTGTTTTAAGTTAGTTAATAAACAGAAAAAATTCAATAAGTGATACCCATATATATAAATATATAAGCAGTGACGATTTAACTAGGATTTTGTGTGATTTATGGTAGACTAGCCAATTAGCATTAACCGGAGAGACTGTTAGATATGAAATAACCGAATCATGTATTATATATTCATTTTAGAAATATTAATTTTATTTATACAGTTACTTACAGTTTGAGTAGTCGTTTTTGATAATGATGGCTAGCTTGTTCTGCAGTGACTACTAATTAGACATTAAGTTATATTTTTATTTTATTTTTTTGTTATTTATAAATATTTTATATTATAACATTTTTTGTTTTTATATCAAAAACTTTTGAAAATGTTATACAGCTTTTTAATTTGTTTTACTAATATAAATTTCTAAAATACGAGTATCAAGAACATATATATGAAAAATGTATTCATAAATATTTAAATTTTCAAATGTTGACAAAATTGGATAATGAAAATTGACGATTATCGTAGTTAAAAAAAATAATAAAATCATATAGACTTGAATGTCTCATCGAAATTAAATGTATTGATACAAATATATATGAGTACAACACTGTAATGTTTAATATATTAAGTAAACTTATTGACCAGTTAATAATAAATTCATAGATGTATAACTTTAAATACAAATTATTAAAATGAAATCATATAAGTTTACTTTTTAAACATCTGAATCGTTTAGAAACACGTATGATCATACCGAAAGGCTAAATTTAAGTTTCTGACAAATGTTATTGTATTATAATTATCTCAGTTAAAAATAGCAATACATATAAATTATAAACTAATCAATCCAATAGTCATAATATTGTACTATATTTTGTATTAACTATTTAGTTTTTACATTAAAATTGTTAATTGAGTATTGCGCGGGAGTCTAACTATTTCCCATCGAATTAATTTATACATTATAGTTTTTTTTTTGTAAATTGTACTATAAGTATATTTACACAAATACACTATGTTATATGGTTTGATAATCGATTATGCGTGAGTTTATTATAATATATATATATTAATTAGCAATAGATTAAGTTTTCTTAAAACTTACAATATCCATAAAATCGTCTAAACATGATTATTACAATAATATATGAAAATATTATACTAAGATGTTAAATTATGTATTGTACAACAAAACTATGCAAAGAGGTTTATATAATTTATCAAGTATCTATAATTTAATAATTTTTTCTCATCATTTTAAATATAAAAATAAAAAATCTCTCTGAAAAATTCAAATCTACCTTGTAAGAGTTTATAGCTGTTTGTGCGTATGTGTATAGTTATTAATATAATATTATAGATATTTAATGATAGAATAGCCTAATCAACATTCGCTGTTTGAATCTATTTGTTTAAACAATAGTTCACATTATGAAAAGAACGAGCTTGCAGAAATATTATAGCCAGTTATAGTCGATCATTAAAAACAATAATGACTTATATATATTTGAAAAATCTATAAAAACTGTTTATGGTGTAATATGTAATAGACTTTATGTATAGATTAAAAAAATCACACAGAACCGATATTCGCGAAAACGTACAAAATAAAAAAATAACTAACGTTTTGTTTCTTTTCCGCATAGGTACGTCGTATATAATAGGTATAAGTTTATTATAAACATAAATTAACGCAAAACAGCATGGTATTACGGTATGAATAATATATAAATAAAAATTTTAAAACGGTTAATAAATAATAATAATAATAATAATATTAATAAATTAGAATTGCCATCGGCGTATAAACAATATTATAATAATAAATACACATAAGTTAGACACGAGTTGGCTGGGTGGATAGTGGGGGGGATGTGTTATAAAATATAGCGATCAGCGGCGGCGGCGGCGGTCTATGATGGGTATGTAAATGGGCGTCTTGTCGGAAGTGTGTATGCGGTAGACGACGTGGTCCGCGTCCTCGGCCGACGACGGGGCCGGCACGTGCTGTAGCCCCACGAGGCCGCCGCTGCCGCCCGCAGCTCCGCTACCGATGGACCGCCTGTAAGTTGGGTTGTTCTGACTGCCGGCGGCGTGCGTGTCTTCGGCCGTCGAGTGCGAGTGCGAGTACACCGGTTTGGTGACGATCTCGTAGGTGGTGCTCTTCGGCTCGGAGTGTCCGCCGCGGAACGACGCGAGACCGGACAACAGCAGCGACATCAGCGCCGTCATCAGCGCCTTGCCGGCGAGCACGGCGATCGCCTTCATGCCGAGCGCCAGCAGCATGGCCCCGGTCACCCATCCGGCCAGCAGGATGGACTGCGCGTACTTCTGCTTCTTGCCCCTGCCTGCGAACAGCATCCCGCCAGGACGTTATGAATACTGTCGTCATTACCGTTTTACATGTCGGCAGTACGCGTACACAACCGTAACATTATTTTCGTATTGAACATGTTTCGTTCGCCAATCACGTATATTATATTATAATATTTATACGTATTAATGATGTTATTGATCACACTTTACTTAATGTGTACACGGGAGTCGTGTGTCTTTAGCTCGAATTTAAAAAAAAAAAAAAAAGGAAATAAATACACTCGACTTGTGCGTTTTCTGAGCAACACGGGCACCTCAAATATAATTTATGAACACGTCAAAAGCCAAGGACAAACTTCGAGTTTCTTTTATATAATTTACTTTGGTTCTAGTTCTAACGACGGAAGACAATATTTTTTAATTTGATGTTTTGATGCGAATAACTTGGATACAATAATATTTAATTGGGTGGACAAAATGAAGACCATGTAGATTCTAAATACAACGCAACTGTTTTCGTAAACAAGTTAAGACATAACGGTTTACTTCTTAACAAAAAAAAAGCAAGATCAAATTATTACGACTCTACTCTCGTTTCCTGGAATATGTGTACAAAAGTAGTTCTCTGCCAGCGAATCCGTTCTCGAATTCGTGGTCGTACATAATATTTTCACTTATTTAATCACCATTTAATTTGCCGAATAAGATGTTTTTATTTAGTAACGCGTAAATATTAATACACGAAATCTGCAGTAGATTTATAACGGTATTTAAAAATGTTACACTTTTGTTTGTTTGGTAAAATTTCTTGTCATGTGAAGATTTGATTTCTAAAAACGATTTACAATCTTGTTTGTATAATTACTTAATTTGACAATGATATCATAATTAATAGTACTACGATAATATTACATGACCTACTGGAATCAGCTGGCTCTGATTTTTTTTTTCGGTCAACCGACTTCCTTTTACGTTAAAAATAATCGCGAATATGCTGCACAAACGGAACAACACAAATGTAATATATATATATATATATTTATGAAAGACTCTATATTATGTTGATTGATGGAAATCGAATTGTTTCAATATAGTGACTATGTTTAAGAATTTAATACAATATTTTGATGGGTTCTACAAACACTGCAAAAACCACGTAATCTTCCATAATTGTACTAATAGAAACTCCTAATGTATTTTGTTCAAAAATCAATCATTCTGATAGCTCTGTATACAATTTTTCAATCTATTGTACAAATAGAATCGCGATTTTGTTGGCTTATAATCCAATTAACTACCTATTACTATGTCAAGCGATTGTGTCCATAAATGGCGAACGTGGTTCATAATTGAATTAATTCACGTTTAAATTAACAGTGACTATACCGAATGTAGGTATTTCGTTAGAATGCATACTTAAAAAATACCAGATTTTTTTTACATGATATTACATTTATTTTCCACTTATCTTAATTCAATTTATTTTATTTCATACCCGTATATAATATTTTTAAACAATATTGTTTTATTTTCTAAAAACCAGCAAAATAATAAAAAATACTTAGCTTTTAAAAATTTTAAATCAAGTTGTTCGTTTTAGGTTTTAAAGCATAGATTTAGAACACCTTGTATGGTTTTAAATTATTAAACTCTAGTTTAATACCTTTAAAACCCTCGTTATAGATATTAGAATAGATTATCACGATTTTTGAGGTATAAATAATTATTTTTACATAATAAATTAATTTATAGTTAGGTAATTGTATTGTATGAAAACATGTTAAGAAATCGGGAATTCAGCACGATCATATTATTTTTCAACGTAATTAATTTTTTTTTTTTTTGATTGAATACTGAAAAATAAACATACATGTAAATAAATTGTATATACACAGACGACAGTTAAAATGACTTAATATTTCACAAAATAAATCAAATAATAAAATTATGATAAATAAAATGTCATATTTAATAGAAATATTTAATAAACAGTGTATTATACAGTACACAATTCCAATGGCGTACCATTCGGAAAAACCACAGATGACAAATCACTGTATAAGAGATGACAATATGAAATTCGAATGATATATTAATACCTATTTTAAGGAGTTTGCCGAAATAATCTCAAGTATTCTGTATTTAAATTTCAATTGTGAATTATCACTAATTACATCGATGTGTTAGAATTTTATTTTAGTTTTTTAAATTTATGAACATATTTTCTAGAAGTTTAAAACAGATAAAAACCATTCCAGAAAAATTATAAGATGGAAATGGTATATTTTGAAATTGTGTATCACCTCGTCTAAGCATTTTTGGAGCTAGACAGTAAAATTTTTTGAAATTTTTTGAGTTTCTAGACAAAAATTTGTATAGGAAATTTGACTACCGTCAACAAATAAAACAATTTACATACCCGATTGAATAGACGCGTCAGCAGCAGCCTCTCCTAACTTTCGGACGGACTGAATGGTCGCTTCGTCTAACAGCTTGACGTTAAGCGTGAGGGTGCTGAAGTATCGACCCAACTTGTCGACGAGCAACCGGTCAAAGGCTTCGGACGAGTCGCGGACTGTGTTTTTTTGCGCAGCTACGTCTCCACCACCGTCGTTGTCGTCATCTATCCGATCGTGATACTTTTCGCTGGAAACTGTCACGCCGGGCACCAGCGAGTAGCTGTTGTTGGCCCGCTCCAGACGGTCCATCAGATGAACCAGCGCCAGCTTTGCACACGTCACGTAGTTCTTGGACACGCACCTCTTCCACATGGCCTACATCCAATGATCGTGGTGAAAACACAATATTAACAATAGCAATAATGTATTGATGGCACATTAATATAAAAAAAAAGTATAACAAGAGACGACGTCTATCGATTAATATATAAATTATATATCGGATGTACTGTGTACTGTGTAGTAACATAATATAGTGCTAAAGGGGCCGCCTGCAGCTGCGTTTAGGCCTATAAAACCAAACAATAATATTTTGATTTTTTTGTTCACGTTGGTTGAATAAAATATCGATTTTTTCCGACCATCCAGAATATCGGCAATGTGTATCATAGAGTATCGAACTATTATCTAAAAACTGTAAATAAATGGAATATTATGGTGCAACAATATTTTGGCAGTATAAAAGATTTTGTTAGACATTTCTTCACAATTGGTTTTTAATGTAGAGAAAAACGCATCACTGTTAAAGACAATTTTGTTCACCAATCTCTGAGGATGTTAAAATAATATTTCAAATAATGCAAATAAACGTTCAAAATTTGAAAAATATTTTTAAATTTTTAAATATTCATTCAATATTGTAGTATTTGTCAGTAAACATACATAATATTATTGTACATCCCGATATATAACACTGTCCCCACGTCAAAGAATCGGTTAAACATAAATTCCTAGGTGACGGAAAATAAATAAAAAATTCGATCGACAGTGTTCGAGCGCAAACGCAATAATCGTCGTGTGAAATGATCAAATTGTCAGTCGCGAAAACCTGTTAACTCGGCACGCCGACGATCATTGTTCATTTTTGTCGGAATCGAATTTATTGAGAATTTATAACAGCTCGCATAGGACACACCACACACACGCACAGTCCAGCTTCATTTCACCGATTGTCCTTAGAATTGGAAAATCAAACGCCCCTTACGATACGCATTATTATAGGTACGTGACAGGTACGCTCGATCATAATAATAATAATAATATAATGATGATCGAACACATACACACATACGCACGATTTACGGACGACATCAATTTAAAGAATTGGTTAACGATTCAGTTTTCGCACGCATAAATATAAATATAATAATGTGGAAGAATCGGTGTTCCAAATAATTTCCATTAAACGTATATGTGTAGATAAATATTTTAATATTGATACTACAATATTGTATAATACGATAGTTTCTATCGTTTACGGCCACGTATATACCTCAAAACGAAAAACGTTGTCGTCGTTCTTACCAGACTTCGATGCGAGTTTTTTTTTCTATAAATTATAACTATTAAAAGAAAAACGTTTTTATTCATTATCGTGACACGTCTTAGAACGACCGTGACAAAACCATTTAGAGATGATCCAAAGATAACAAATTATTTTACAAAAAAATACTTAAGCACCGCTGATCCACGAATGCGTTGGTACAAGTGGGTCGAGAACTGAACTCATAAAAAATAGCGTCCACATTTGACGTTAATATGTCTTAAAAACTAGTCTATAAATAGGTGTATGCAAATAATTATGTGAACAATTTCATGGTATATCTTATTAATAAAAAATAATCGGCATCGATGCATTAGGGCAGCGTTTCCCAGTGTGTTCCGTGGGACAATCGCAAGGGTTCCGCTAGATGCATGTGATTATTGAGAAAATTATTTTATATTATATTTGGATTATTTTTATTATTAAAAATTATTATTTTAAATTATTTAAAAAGGGGGGGGGGGTCCGTGAAACTCAAATTATTAAGAGTGCTGTGGTCGTAAAAATTTGGGAACCGCTGCGTCAGGCAATATATATTTTGGTCGTTGCCGTGATCACATTGTAACGTCTCGGGAAGAATAATTAGTGGAGTGTTCGAAAGGTTTTTACACGGAAAATCAATTAAGCGTTTCATCGTTTGCGTATATTTTTCTTGCGGTATTTGACCGTGAGATAAACAATGCAATAATGTAATAATCGAGAAAAACATTTTGAAAAACGCTCGGGACAGTCACAACACGCTCTGTCGTCCGAATACCTATGGCGTGTGTGTTCGCAGCAGATCAGCGGGACACCGTGATCGTTGGATAGTTCTCATTCGCCTGAAGATACGATGTATTTTATCATAATGTGTTGGGTATGTTATGAACGCGTGTTCATAGTGTCGAAAAGAGTCGTCAGAGGAATCACCCGAAGAAAGCTGACACGCGTATTTCACTACGTACACTCAAACAGAAAATTCAATAGATATACGATTGGGACGTGGAGAACAATTACAAGGATATCGATTTGACGACAGCGGATAGGAAATTATAATGCTATATATATATATGCGTTGATGGTTTTCATTTTTTTTTTTTATTCCGGTCATTCGTTTTGTTATGCTCAAAAATCGAAATCACACACACGCACGCACATCAACTGTAACACGACGTTATAATAATGCGTACCTATACACGTTAATATTATAATCGGACTTCCTCACTGTAGCGATCGATCTCGACAATAATAATCGACACGTGTCTATTTATTGGAGTTGATACATGTAGGTACAATTTTTAATTGAATAACGGCCGATATATCGGATAGTTGCATGGCTAGTAGTCTTCACTCTTCGCCACCGCCGCCGGCATTATGGTCACGTATTTGCGACTGTGTATTGTATACGACCACCTGAGTGTGTGACTTTCCAACCCAGATTTCGCGAACAAAAATCATTTGAAATCTATAATTTTTAGGTTAAACGATAACACACGACACTTCGTTTCTTCGACGGTCCGAATTCGAAACGCATCGTTGCCGGGACATATTATTTTATGGGTACGCCTCTCGCATTATAACTTTTCGGAGTCGATACTAAAATCATTTCTGACCGATCGTTTATTGAAGACCACAGCAATAACATAACAAGACCGGATGTTTAATGTGGTCTTGAGATATATTTAAATTTGCAATGCTATGTTAAAAACATAGTGTGTATTAATATTTTAAAGACATACATGCAACATGATGATAGAGAATAGTTGAAATATGTTTTTTTTTTCTCACATGTGATTATTTCTAATGATAATCTTAATTAAGTGTCTTACTTAGTGATGCTTAGTAATATGGTGGGAAACTATTGAAATATTGTATTATTTGTGACACAGTAAAAAAAGAAAGGATAAAGTGTAATATTTAATTTTAATTTATTTATTTTAGCTAAAATTAATTACAATTATATGATGCAATAAGTAAATTATTACATTAAGAATACATTAAGAATTGCTGATACGTATACCAACTGAGCTAAGCTCGTATTTGGTATGCGGAGTTCTTATAAATTAAAATTATTATAATAGTAAAGAAATTTAAAAAAAAGATACTTTTACAATTAAAGATATGACTTAATCAATTATACAGTAGTTAAAATTTAGTGGAACGTATCTTAGTAACACATTTAACATATACACATTCTGATAGGATATTATAATTATTATACATATTCATTTTTTAAAATTTCACTCATACACACATTCTCGTCTAGTTCATTAACTATTTTATTTATAGCCTTTTTTTATTTGATTTTTATTAACTGTATCATTGGCATTATTTGATTGGTTTTCACATACAAACTCGATATTAGACACTTCGCATCGCAAATTAAATTGTTTAACATAGTTTTCTCCATGTGATAGGGAGAGTTTCATGAATTTGTTAAAAACGCATATGACGGTTTGATGTATTTACCTGTTTTTCTGTCCATTATTTCTATAGCATAGTGTGTTGTTTGTATAGATTTTGTTAAAATGTGTTTAATGTATAATTTATAGATAGGTAATATATATATATATATGTTTGAATAATTCACCTGAATTGGTAATGTAAAATAAAGAAAAAAGTATAACATAAAATATAATGATAAATGTCGATAACAGACAACTTATCTTTAATTGCCGTAGAAATTATATCAAGTATACGTATATATTAAATTTTATAAATCGTGTGAACAATTTTTGTACACTTTGTGTTATATAATATACCTACTTCGGGGCACATATGAACTTATTCGGGGGCACTGATTGAGAAACACTAGTTGAACTATTCACAGTAAATGTAGTCAGTAAGTTAATTTTATATTTTTTTACATCTCCATTGTAATTAATATCCAGAAAAAAAATATTTTTATAATACATTTTATGATTAAAATCAATATAACTAATAAAAAAAAACTTCTTTTTATTCATTACACTCGTAAAATAACATAATTTTATTTTTAATGTACCCATTTACTAAATAAATACGCATAAAACGATTCGTATGTATATTTTAGTATTATTTATAGTTATTTTAAAGAATAATATATCAACGATCTCACGGTTCTCAATGGTTTTAGTCGATTTTAATATTAATAAATAATTATAAAAAAGACAAAATATAATAATATTATTCATAGATATAAAGTTTTAGAGATCTCAACTATCAATATTTGCTGTGAAATTCAAAAATATATTTTGCTGAATTTTCCACGAAGAAGAAAGCCAAAGTGAGATTAAATAAATGTTTAGATTATGTTAGGTACATTATAGAGATTAGAAAATTATCTTGATAATATTAAAAAATTTAAAGTACTTTGTTTTCTTAAAAAAAAAAAAAAAAAAAAAAAAAGAAACTACTTATTTTATTTTGATATTTTACTATAATCAGACTAGTACGAGGTATGTATTCGATTGTAAGGTACGCAACTTGATTAATACATAATAAAAACTAAAATTTTTAAAGGTTTGTGTTAATCTATGTTAACTTGATAAACCTACGTTTACGATTTGAAAAAATAAAACATCATAGTTTCGAGCTCAATAAAAAAAAAAATTAATAAAACAAAATAAAAAATTATATACAATTGAATTCAATATGGTAGAAAACAATTCACCAACACAATACAAATATTATAATTTAATACAATTGTTTATTATTATTATTATGTCGATTTCATTTTTTCCACTTTAAGTGAATAATTGATAATATAATTTTTGTTAGAAAACAAATTTTAAGGCCTACACATATTTAAAGAAAATCGATATCTCCTAAAAAAAAATTAGCCTCTTCTTCAGCTAGTATATGGTATTTGAAATATTTGAATGGTGTGAACAGTCCGCGCGGAACGATCGTAATGGTCCGTAATCGTTACAATATTATTATTATTGTTGAATTGGGCATAATACATGAGTTATTGTTATTATTGTTGTATTTTTTTTTTTTTTTTTTAGAAATTATACTTGTAACATGAAAGTGCCGATGTCGCTTTCGATATGTACGAAATACGATCAATGATCGGATCCGTATTCTATTGCGAGAAGAATAACGACGAGAAAACGGATTTCAATGTAATAATAATATTATATGTATTATGTATCATCAATGATGTTATATTTTTTATACCGCCGGAATCGGAATCGTATTATGGAGGATTTGAGTTTGTCAAACCGATATGACTGTATGAAAAAATAAAGTGTATAATAATCGGTTGATAACAATGTGAAAACTCGGTCCATAAAATAAGTCTACCAATCTAAAAAAAAACAAAAATGCATCGATGAAAACTAAAGTGAAAAAATCTTTTCGATACATTCATTTTCAATTGCAGAATGTTGTTATAATTATTTCAGACACTATAATAATTTTCTATTTTTGTTTCTTGTCACTTTTTAACTCAGCGAATTCACTCTCAAAAGAGGAGTCTAAATTGAACAATACAACTTACTAGTTCGTTATATCGATGAAATAAAATGGTATAGTAGAAACATCAATTTGATGACATGGAGACACAAAACAAAAAGCGTTTATTTATATATAATATTACCGTCGAGTAATAACGATACTGTCCGTTGAACATTATAACTCCTGTCATTCATTATACTGTCAATAATGTTTGGCTGGGCTCCCCGTGACTATATTATTATGAGAATAGTGTAACTGAAATACGTCCAGCCACTATAATAATTTTATTATTTATTTTGTATATACGTCCCTTATTCGTTAAACCACAATATTTCCTATAATATATTGGAAAACTAAAGAAAAGCTCAACTTTAACGTTTGTTCCATCGACCGTCAATATATTTTTTGTTGGTGAATCGATATTATGATCTTTCGATCTTTCAGAATAAACTGAATAATAACGCTAGGCACATCATGCTTTTAATAACTTAACAATTTCCTCAGCGTGAGTCACTTAAACAACGTGTATATTTAAACCACAGTGTTTTTAAACTGGTTTAATATTTCCTTTTGATATTTTGCCACAGTTACCTACGCGTGAAACGGCCAATTCGGTTGTATCTATAATTTTTTCTTTTTTTTTTTTTTTTTAAATCATATTATCTATGGAATTATAAAAGTGTTCTGGACGAAGGTTACTAATTGGGCCCATAAACCATGAGCGTAAATGTTACAGTTATCGTTTTAATACCCGCTGGTGTATTATTTTGTGTAAAAAATCAAAAACCGTAGACCCTAAAAGCGATTTCCTGTTTTTCTTATACATCGAATGCGAAAATACTTCAATTTTCTGTATCCTAGTAATGACAAAGCATCGGCATGCCACACATATATATACCCGTTTGTTTCTTAGCAAATCGTGATAATATTTAAAGGATTATTATATTAATTATCGTTGATAATACACCCAAACCCTAAAAAAAAAAACCATACCGATCGCTATTGTCGTATTGTGCTCGGTAATGGTCTCACATTGAGGTGTTTCTCACAACATTTTATATAAATCATAATAATATTATGTATATAAGTCGATGTTCATATTATTGTAAATTTTTTTCTTCTATCACGGTGCGCACATACTCAAATATAAACGTAATCCGTTCGAAAATCGATTAACGGTTAAATACATAAACGTAGATATTGTAAAATATACAGGCATAGTATAAAGTCTATAAATGCAAATATAATAATGTAACAACAGTCGTGTGTTTTCTGTTGATGTTAATCATGTTATTCGAGTGACCTAAAACGCAGTGTATTCAAAGTATTCGTATAGTTCAAATAATTAAAATTAATAACTCAGTATTCATTAATACGTGGGATATAAATTATACTATTGAAGTAATATTCTTGTGACCAACGCAAAGATCAAAATAATAAATTTTGAAATAATTTAAAATTCAAACTTTAGGTACCTATATAAACCTATAACAATTGTATACGTTTATTATATATATATACTACCTGGAGGTTTAACTGTGAATTACCTATCCATAAAATTATGATACCACGTGCACAGAGAATCAGACGCTTTCATCGCCCATCAGGATATTAAATAGTTATTACGAAATATAACAGCATGTATACGTACTTTTTTCATACTTTCTGCTGATCCATTGTAGGATCTGGAAAATGTGGTGGCTGTCGGGTTGACGGAGTTAATATCAGCAGCTGACTGGTCGGATGCTGCTTTTTCCGGTGATACGGGGGCATCGGAGGTAGGTTGGCCCCGAGTTACGGCCAACGTCAACAGCACCAGAGCGGTCATCAACACCGCGGAATCGCGGCGGCCGTACATGACGACGGTTTGATGTGATTTGACGTGTAATATTATGCAATTATAGACCACAAGACTGACCGACCTCGTGTGGATGCGATAGATAACGTCACATGTACACGACAATGTTATAATTTTATGACGTCGCGTGTAATGTGGACGAATCGCGTGCTGTCTATATACCACGATTGTGAGCGGAGGGCGATCGAACGCTACGACGGTCGCGAGGTTGTGTGATGCGCTAGGACGTTGCGAGATCAGTTATAGGTGGACGAGCGTGGTCGGCGATTTGGGTCGAGCGTCGACTGTCCATCCCCCCGCGTGAAAAACCTCGGTAGGGAAAACAGCCGTGTGCATACCCACTCATGTAAACACTACTGTATCAGCATATTTTTATAATAAGAAAATAATGTATATTTTAATGATTTATTCGTATGGGAAGTATGGTATACGATGTGTATAAGTTATAACTCAAAAGCAATTACAAATGTTTAATAGATTATTCAGAAACTTGATCTTACAAGATTTTATTCAATTTTATTCACTAAATTATCCGATTAGGTACCAACTGATAAGCAGAAATTAATTAAGTGTTTAAGTATAATTTAATATTAGGACTATATTTTAAAATACTTAGATTTGTATGTAATTTAAGATGTATCCGATGGTAGTACTAACTTTTTATCTAACTTTATTTATAATAATTGTTACAATATTGTTAAAAGAATGACTTTTTTGAGCATAACTGATTTATATAAATCAAAATTTGTAGTTTTTAAGTTCTTAAAATAAAAAAAAAAAAAGGATATTATTAATATAAAGGATATTCTATGATAATAGATTTAGAATATTAAAAATTATGAAGGTTATTAATTTTAAGTACCTTAGTAATTAATATACTGATATCATAACAATTATATGAGTATAATAAATTCTAAACTGAGTATTACATTTGATGTAAAAATGTAAAACCATTATTAAGGACTATTAGGTTTTAATCCCTACATCTTTAGTATAGCTAAAAACTCAAAAACAATCAAATTTGAATCTCGATTTAGAATATTTAGATGCCTTAAACTGTGCACAGAAATTATCTGATTAACAATTTATAGTATAAAATTGCGATTCCATTTAGAAATATAGAGCTAACTATTTTAAAGTACTTATAGACTTTAAGTGTATGGTAAATAGCTCTAAAAATTGGTATATTTGAATAAATAAATTATGATAAAATAAAAATTTGGATGAGCATAGTATTGGTGAATCAAGGTGTAAGAACGATATTTTGTAATTATTCATTTTAATTTCTATAAAAAAAAATAAGAACATGATTCTAAAAAGTGTTGACTAAGAAAGAAGACATGGAAAATAAATCTCAGAACTATCACATTATTACGCTATGCTACGTTGCTACTAGGGGTCCATTTTAAGAAGTTGCAAGCATTGTGCAGGTAAATTCTTGACTTCACTTAGGCGTATAATAAATTATATATGTATACGCATGGTTAATATTTATTGCGCCTACGCGTCGGGAAAAGAAAGGAAAACACAATGCGTCGCTGGAGCCGATCATATCACGACCGGACTGTCCCATTACAGCGAATGTGTTTATTGTTGTCGTAATGTATAATATAATATAATAATAATAATATTATTATTATTATATTCACGTAGCACAAAAGACTATTAAAATGTACGCGCGCGCGACGTGCGCTGACCATTTTTACACGCTCTGGCCGGAGCTCATCATTGGCGCGTACCTAAATATGCTCAGAGTACAACTGCATATTATACCTATACAGTTGCTACGGAACGTCGCGCGACAATGATATCGTTTTGCTTAATTTAATATCACGTTAGTACGTCACTCGCTAGCAGCTACCGCGAGCGATAGTTCTGCGTGACCGTATAACGACCACCGGTTATTTCGGAAAAGTTAACCCTCAACAAATGGATTTGTTGAATTGTTTCTACTGATTATTAGTTAAAAACAAAATTACAAGTAGAATGGTTTAACGGAAGTCATAAAATATGTTTAATGTGATTTATTCATCCTTATACATATCCATTAAAATAACGTAATTTATCATTATTATTTATTAGGGATCGATTTTCAATAGCTTTTCCATCGTAGAAGAAAATACGTGAGTAACGTGTATATGAAAAATAATACATATACGTATTTTAATTGTGATGACGAAACAAATATTAATAATACTTAAATTTCTTGTTAAGTGCATAACATTTCCCAAGTAGGATTTTAGATGTGGAACATAACAGTATTGGAGTACGGCATGTCAGTAATCTCATTATTATCGTAAATATTTTCAGACAGATCGTACCCGTCGAAGTCTATTTTTCCGAATACTCATACGTATTATATACCCTCCCTTTACGTTTGCGTTTAACCTAAAATAAGTATAAATACTCATCACGCATGTGCGTCTTAAGTACTTACTAAGGTTTATAAACTGTACACGTAGGTGCATGAATATACGATAAACGGCGTATTTGTGTAGAGGAAGAACACTCATAATAACAACATAATAATATAACATGTAATATTCTCGCTTTAAATATATAATTGCCGTGTTGTCTGATTTTTCAGCATTAGAGATAAACTGCTGAACTTGCAATCATCAGTCACGTCCGCTCCGGTAAGGTCTGGCAGTTGATTCCAATTATCATACTTGTTGGGATCCAAACGCGAGTAAAATATAATGCGCATGCCATGACTCGTGGTAATGATGGTCGAATTTATTTTAGAGTGTCGTACAACGAAACGGGATATTCGTATAAGTCGCCTGTTAAGTACATTATGATCGTTATCATAGCGCCAAATTCAGAAAATTATGATAGTTAAGTTTATCAAGCTAGTATAACGTTGACAAACAGATAAATTTAGACTTAATAAAATGACCGTTCTGACTATGGTGGATATGGGACGTGTGATAAATTTTATATTTTTTGTTTAGAAATTTGTGTGATTTTTCAAGAACTCTTTGATATTAAATCAGACCACCAAAAACAAGAATATTATTTGGTTCGAAACAAATACAATATATAATACGCATATAAGTTTTGACATTGTTATGAATATAAGACGACAAATAATAATAATATGCAATGAATTATTGTTTAGTGGATTTTCATAATAATCTGATATCTCAAACATGATAATATGTCAAGCACATTGTCACATCATCACAACCCGCAAAATATTTCAAACGCGAAAAAATAATTGGACTCATTGAAATATAGGTTTAATTAATATAAAAATAATATACATCTCGAAGGGACAAAAATTGAATAACCCACCAAAAACATAGAAATCAAAAAATAATGAATTAATTTATGTACATTTAAATAGTACACATATATATATATATATATATATATTATATAATATACAAGAGGATTCTTTTGTAATTATACACTCATTATTTGTTTACTTTTTTTCATTTTTTTTTTTTCAAAATATTTTGTATCATGCTGTTCCCAAACTATGAATTTTAATTTTTTCACCCATTTATTCAATATTGAAACCACTATCAACTTTTGATTTTCAAATGGTAACCTATATTTAAAATGTCATAAAATAGTAAGCCTATTTTTTTATTAATTTTAACGTTAAAATCATTATTTTTTATTTAACCGTTAGTGAGTTATAGCTTCTCAAAGTCGGGTAGTTTGAGGTTCTTAAGTGTTGATCCTATAGGTTATTACGGCGTTGGTATAACTACAGGTACAAAGTTCATCGCTGCGTCGATAGCTGATAACGAGTTTATTACATATGAAAATATGTACGTTTTATTATCTATTAGTTATTACCCACGTCACATGGGCATTTGTCTACTGGTCTTCAAGAAATATTATAAAAACCGAAAACCACCAAACTTTTAAGCTGCATCTCATTAAAAATTAACGAAAAATAATAATTTTAATGTTAAAATGTATATATAAAAAAAAAAAACAGCTCAATTAATTTAGTACATTTTAAATGTAGGTTGTCATTTGAAAATCAAAAGTTGATAGTGGATTCTTTATTAAATAAAATGGTGAAATAATAAAAATTTCATACAGTTTGAGAAAAGCATGGTGCAAAATATTTTGAAAAAGAAAATGAAAAAAATACAATTATTAACGAAATAATGAGTGTATTATTTTTAAAGAATAACTCAGTATAATATTGATATATAATCTAGTTTGATATTTTGTGTATTGGTATTATACTTCGATAGTAATAAATTGCTATTTCATTTATTTTCCAAGTATAATATAGTTTTGAAAATCGTATAGATTATCATTACTATTTCGTATTAATTCATAATTTTAACATTTTCAACAGTATATTGCGTAAAGTAAATTAAAAAATTCATTGTACTATAAAAACAAAAATAAAAATACAAAATTGTTCCTAATTCAAAACATATTTTAGAAATAGACATTCGATCATATTTTCATTTTCACTTTTATTGACGATTAATATTTGACGTTTGGTATTTACTGCATATTATTACTTTTTATATTATGTATAAACGGAATGATAATCCCAAGATATCGCTTTTTTTCCAATTAGAAATTTTTTTTTTATTTGGACATTTAGTGTATTTTTTGACAATAGTCCTAGAAATCTGGTATTCTCGATTGCTAATTGAGCATATGCAATTTATAAAATCAAATATTAAAATATTTATGCACACATTGGTATTTTATAAGTATTGTATTATATGAATAGCTAGTATTATATCGCTTGTCACGTTTCTACAATTATTATTTATTTAAACCGCATCGAAAAACGTTATACGATTATTAGGATACTAGTAACAACTAACAAGCCATTAACTATATAATCACAAGTCAAACACCTCTGAAGAAAGTACAGCTACCTTAAATTATATTTAATGAATATTTTTAGAAAATATACACTAATAATTAAAAATTAATCACTTTGTGAACATAATTTGTTTTTAAATTAAATATAACTATGTTGAACTTTTTAGATTACTGTACAATATCGCATTATTATATAAATTTATTTAGTTAATTTAGCTTAAAAATAATTTAAGTATAATAATAATAATTTAATTATAACAATGTGTGCCTTAATATCATAAATATATTTTATTTAATATTTACCTAATAATTTATTTACGGTATGTTGTAGGTATAAATCAATAGGTGACGAGTGATAACTTAATCGAAAAATAATTATGACTATTTTATTTTATTTATCGCAAATCGTAATATAATCAATTATACTTAAGATAGATGGGTAAAGTTGCCATCCTAACTCCTAAGGATCAAAGAATATTTTTTACTCTTTTTTAATCAAAAAAATAATAAACGAATATACCAATCGCAAATTGTATCTCTTAAATTGAATAAGCTACTTTTTATTTTGAAAAATTCTTTGATTTTAATATGTAAATGATGGGTTAAAGAAAACTAAAAAATGGTTGGGTAAATGGCCAATATTTAAAAGTTATTGTGTTGACTTGACTTAAATAAAAAAAAATAATTATTTATTTGGCTTAAGAAAAGATAATATTTAAGAATACATATTATAGTTTAGTATAAGCCTTATCCAACACCGAGAAAAACGTTTTATTGGTATTAATCTAAAAACATAAGATGGGATTTGTATATATAAGGTAATTATATTATAATTATCTATAACACAAAAAATTAATTAATTTGTAAAATAAAAATAAATTAATACGAAGTAACTATTTTATGTAGTACTTAAATAAATTAATATAAAATCGTCAATTATTTCATGTTATTAATATCAAAAGTAGGTACCATTTATAAACACGAGAAGAAACATAGTGAGTTTATAGTGAATTATTTTGTTTCAAGTTTTTTGTAGTTTTAAATTACGCGTAACAATATGATAATATCCATTTGAATTACTAAAATGGTTTGAATAACATTTTATTATATACAGTGAATAAAATATCTTTGTCGGGAAAAGTGGTCACTTTAAAAGTCAATAAAATATATATGGCCTTGGACCTAAACTACACGGCTAAGTAAATTAAAATAAACATAGTATATAAGAAGATTGTGATAAAACAACATATAAGATCGAATAAATATAATCTTAATAATTATACTTAAAATGTATAATCAAAAATATGTATTACTTCCCTAAAAACAAACAGGTGAAAAATCGAAAAAATAATATTAATGCAATCAGTATCAATAACGATCGGTTCCTATTTGTTTCAGCGTCAAACAAATCAAATGGTCGCTTTACCCACACACCACACTGACCAATTTAGCCTTCTTTTCCAGTCTTAATACTTCAAATAAATTGTTCTGAAGTAGATTATTTATTATTGAGCTTATCTTAAAATCAGAGTTTTTTTTTTTTGTTTGAAAGAATTTTTCTATAATATATGTATAATACTTGAAAAATTCGTTCAAATAATTTAAACATGTATTGCGAATGTAATAGACCTATATGTACATGTTAAATTTGTGATAAAAAAAAAAAAGAAGAAGATTTGGCTAACCGTTGTTTAACTACTACCACTCACTGTGGGTGGTAACATTATTTTATATTACATAACATAGATGTAGGCTTGAACAATTTACACGAACGTTGTTGAAACACGGATTGTCCGTCACAGTTGATCGAGTCAACTAAGATTGCGGTTGTAATAATTGACGAGATTATGTGGCATTAAATTATTTTTCTTTACATCGCTGACTCGATTACGGCTGATCGCCTGCTATTGTGAAACGAATATAATATTATATAGGATCGCGCGGACGATGGACCTATTTGAGTATCTTGACGGACATTTAAATGAACACGTATGGACAGAATACGCGCCGGCAAATCGACAGCCAATAATAATACTATGATAAATAATAATAAATAATATTTTATACTGCACGATTAAACGTGATGATATTCGACGAGAAATCGCATTGTTTTCGGGACAAAATGCGTGAAATGCAGCTACTGTCGGTCCGCCTAACACATTATGCGATATAATGTACAATAATAGTTGCGCTCGAATTTAATAATATATGGGAGACGTTTTTATTATTCAAGGATATACTCCAGACACGGAGGGAACCCGTGTAAAGTTGTGGAAACTCGTTGACATCGTCATTGACGGGAACGCGTACGGAAATCGGTTATAATAATAATAATGACAATAAAATCACATCGGCGAATAAAATAATAACGCATGACGATTCACCGAGTTTTCTCCGACGCGATTTCCGCGAAAATACGAACATACGAGATACGACAGTCGAATATTTTCATCTTCTTGTATAAATTGACATTTTTAGGCCCGTCGACTCGTTTGCTGTTCCTTGCAGCTTTCTTCAATCTCAGCAGATTTGCATTCTATAGATCACTTTTTTTCTGATCGTCTGACTTGTCATCTTGCCATTTATATATGATTACCAGTGTCGCTCTACAAATCCAGATTAATTAATCCAAATTAAATCAATGAGTTTAGATGTAACTCTTCGTAGGTCCTTATATTATATTTTTTTCGAGAAGGACAATCGAATTCAACAGTATAGTAATAATAATAATAATAATAACACTCATAATATTATAAGGATAATAATAATGACAATAATAATAAATAATAATAATAATAATAAATAATAATAATCGTGATCGTGACGGATAACTGAATAAGAGTGTTACGGGCTATCATCACATCAATGCGGCTGTACCGGATATCCGCTGTAGTACTCTCCGATGGACTGCTGCTGCTGTGGGTACGCTGCTGCATAAGGTTCATGATGAACTTCCGACGAGTAGCTGTGACCGTGCGTGATCTGCGGTTTTGCGACCACTTCGTATACGGTACCTGCTTTATCCCCAGGCTTATGCCACCCTGTCATCCAGCCGGAGCTCAAGCACGTCAACATAATAGAACCGAACGCGAACAGCAGAGCTTTGCTAGCCATCACGACCAGCGCCAATGCGCCCAGTGACAAAAGTGTGCCTCCTGACATGAGCGACGCGCCCACCACGTGCTCCATGAAATCGTTTTTTTTACCTGAAAAAATAAAACATATTTTAATAACTTAAAATGATATCAATATTAAGTAGGTATATTTAATGTTAAAAGACAGAAATATCCCGAACTTTTGAAATCCGAGGTGACGACGAATCGTTAAAAAATAAATAATGTTCACAATGATCATCCCTAATAGTCATACTAAAACAATACATTGTTTGTAAAAGTTATAAATATTTAATTCCATACTATTATGTTTATACGAAAACAATAGTATACTAACAATCTTAAACTAATTAGTAAAAATTGTATTAATTTATATAGAATAATACTTCCATACGTAAACAATATGAACGTGCAAATAAATGTATTGTTTTTAAATAACAAATATCCACTAATATTTTATACCTATATAATATAATATATAAAATAAGGTTTTACTTAAAACGGACGATATAAGGTGTCGAAAGGTTTGCCTATTTATTTAAATTTCAGTTTTTAAAAACTGATTTTTTATTAGTATTTTATGTGTTCTCAGTAAGAGAATAAAAAAGGAAATTTATAGTTTTACATATGAATATAAAATATTCATGTTAAGATTTACTTTATGTCTAGATAAAATATTGTTAACACATTAATAGTTTCCGTCTTATGCGTCACACAATTTATAGAAAGAAAAAAGCGTACGTGTGTGTATTTTTTAGTTTGAAATAATAAATAAAATTATTTTAATATTTTAATAATATAATAATTTAAATTTTAAATGAGTACCTAAATCGTTAAAATGATTACATTTTTTATTTTTTCTTATTAAAATAATTTTGAACATTTTGATTTAAATTTTCCCTCGTTTTCTTGTTATAACTTGATAATGTTTTTATTAATATAATACAAAAAAAAAAATATAATAATTATAAAACAAAAAAATATTTAACTAATATTTATTTTTATTTCTTCAGTTATCTAAAATGTAATGCTAACTTATTATCGTAAAAATAATTTTGTATATAATATAATTTATATTATCGATGGGCATTCATCATATCAATTACTAACGACCAATGTAATAATCTTAAAAACTGTTTTATTTTTAACTTGTTACCAAACAATATTGTGATATTTTGGACTTATTTATTTTACTAACCAGGAGATTGATGTTTCTTTTTTCCCAACATTTGTGTGTATGGGACACCGTAGCGTTGTCCGATTTTCACAATTGCCGGTGTAATTTGAGTGACAGTCGGTATATCTGAATTCTCGGGTAGTGGCATGCCGTCAAATTCTTCTGAAAATGCAAGCCTATATTAATGTTTCATTAGCACTTATTCCTATAGTGTACGTATTTAAATTTAAACGATAAAAAACGTGTACATTGAAAAAAAATTCATCATTAATAACGCGAGTTTCAATGTGTTTGGATGTTTTTAGTACTATTATACTCAATAACTAAAATAAACATAAATAAACTGTATTTAAGTGTTAACCGTGTACAATTATATTGGTAAGCAATAGTGGAATGTATTATTTTAGTTCGTTTCTTAATCGCTAGAAAGCACTCTGATTATATTAAATTTATTTATTTTAAAAGTATTTTAGTCGATAACAGTCAAACGGAATAGGCAACTACACTGGCAGATAAGAACAGTGTATCATCCAACCGTTTTTAAATTCGGAGCAATAATGATTGTTTTGTTGTTTGAAAGTATTAAAATACACCTATCATACATAATTAATATCAGTACCACCTGAAAACTTTTGTTTTTTGCTTAATGTAGTTTTCCAAATTGATTCACCTACTTACTCTCCCTAATCTCTTTTAAAGTTCTTTTCTACATCTGTCTATAATGGGATGAAGTTCCTTTTTGCATCTATCGTTCTAAAAACTCGTATACTTGAAATGTATACTTGTTTCAACGAATCACTGCGCCATTGAATATGTGTGTATTTTGTATACTTACGTATCTAATCTTAAGATGCTATTATTTAGATTTACTATTAAAAATGTTATAATGTGTTTAAATATTTTTATTTTCATTTAATATGTTGTATATTTATGTGTTATGATATGTTTTCACCATTATACCTTACATATTTTAAATGCACTATTTATGAATTTGTAAAAGTTCGTATTGTGTGTTAACATAAATAAATACAATATTGTGAATTTATAATTTGATGCCTATACAATAGTCACGTATTGTTAACTACTCGGTGTTTTATCACTGATCCTTGTAAAGTAGTGTCCGGACAATGATTCTCAATTAGTGTATACAATGATTCAATGCACAATTAAATATATCAAACGGCATTCCTAACCGTTTGAAAATATGTTAAACGATGCTCACACTATTAATTAAAAGTTAATCACATGAGTTAGTTCAAATATTTAAAGACATAATATATTATATATATATATAGTTTTTAAAGTTAAATAATTTACGTTTTTTTTTTTAAATTTTAAATTTTAAATACTATATTTATTACATTTTATTCAAAAATTAATTAAAAAAAAAAAAAAAATTAAACGTTATAATAAGTTATAATATTTGAATAAACATTATAATATTATGAAAACCTTTATTTTTTTGATATATAAATCTAAAATAATTTATCGAATCTTATAACTTTCAAATGATAAATCACCTTTCATAGTAAATTATAATACTCGAAATATTATTATAGTACACGCATACCGCTGCATACGACACCAATAAACAGAAATAAAATTCTATACTTTAATACCTTGTTTTATTGTTGTTTCCCATATGTTGTCAAAATCGGATTCTTTTTTCGCGACACTATGGTTAAAAGCTGACAATGGTATCACAACAGCAAAGGTAGCCACACAAATTAATTTCAGAGCCATTATGGTTCGAAAACACATCGCTATCGACTATGATAACACCTCGACGAAGACTGAACACAATGTTTACATGTCTTTTATTAATAAAACTTACCAAATGCCAAGTCAGCTAGTGTGTGAACTGTTCGTGCCTTATTCGATTTTTTACGTGTGTCTTCACGTAAACAATTGAGTGTGTGTTTTTAGAACAATAGTGCACAACTTCTTCGAGTCAAAACAGTCATCTTTAACTATAATGTTTTGTTTTGGTAATTTTTTTTTCTTTCCTCTTGTTAGCCACAATGTAGTGTTTGGAATCGATTACTTGTATCACACGTTTGTAATGTAAATGAATGTTTCGTATTTTCTATTCAGTTATATAGCGTGGGTGTATTATATTGTTCTTTGACGAACCATGCATATACACAATAATTATAAAAACAAATTGTGTTTTGAAAACTTTATGTAAATATTAATGATTGCATTTTAACTAGTAACTAAAATATCATATTATGTAAATAGGTACGGAAGATAGTATTATGAAGATCTTATAGTTGAATATTAAAATTTACTAAATAATTATGTAAGAAAATAATTTATTATCACTGCAGACCGTTTATTTGAAGTTTACTATAATATTATGGTATCTAATGTGAATTAATTCTCTAATCATATGGTTCTAAAATCGTATATTCAATAACAATTTACATATTCTTGTCTAAGATTATCTAAATTAACTAAAACAATACAAGCAAGTTAAAGTATATTTTTTTTAAATAAAAAAAAATATAAACATACATTTGTTTTAAAATAGTCAAAATTCTTGAATAATACGCAATTTGAACTTAACATAACTATAAGGCTATTATACACAAATTACATTTTATGTGTGTATATAACATATGTGTCAATCAGTTAATTCAACAACATATAATAAATGAATGCTGATAAAATATAATTTCTTTTGATTTTCATGTATTTTTTATTTAAGTAAGTACTTAACGAAACTATCCAGTGTAGAAATGTGATCGGAAAATAATGTCTAAAATAAAAAATCTTATTGAAATAAAAGAACAACTATAAATACGATATAGATAACTAAGAAAATAAAAATATATTCGAAAGTAGGTAGTAAAAATAACTGTGAACTTTGTATGTTTCAAAACAAAATATGTTTATTCTTGATTGTAAAAAAGAAATATTCTAAGTCTTAGAACTTGAGAAGCGTAAATTATGCTTATAGCATTCTTATATTTTGTTCTCTATTGGTGCACGTGCTGTAATATAAGCCTTTTATTATGTATTCAGACTTTTCCGAAAGGTTCGAATACTAGACTATTATTTAATTACAATAATATTATAATATTATTTGTACATCACTGTTTTTATAGTATAATATAAAAAGAAAATTATATTATTTCAAGAAAAATAGTAGCATAAAGCCAAACGGTTGGGCCAGGAATAGAATCAGTTCTATAGCTAGGTGTGTCTGTTCGGTGTGTGTACGTTTTATGCTGGTAATTTTTTTTATATACGTATACCTAACCCACCTAGTAGCCGTGGTTTTTTCACACGCGCGCACGCGCGTGTGAGGAGAGAGAAGAAAGTGCTGCAGGTGCCTGATGGGCGATCGACGATGGAAAGTAGTCTGGAGGCCGCGGATCGATGTTCTTTTTATTTATTTCATGTACCTGAAATACCTATATATCTATGACCGTATAGGGACTGTGCGCTCGCGACTAGTTTCTTATTGTAGGTCAACACAACCTTGGCCGTAACATTCCGACGTACGTTTCCCATCCGTCTATGTGTATACGCACACGCTCACATCAAGGACACGAATTCAGGTCATATATCTATATACCGCCTATACATGACCTGTTGTAATTATTTTTGATATGTTAAGTTATACCTACGCTATCTACGCCCAAATAACGAAAAAAAAAAAAATGTTAATTCGTTACAATCGTTTAATACTCGACGAAGACGATTTATTTAACACAGTATTACAGAAAAATATGATAATATCAATACAGTATACTCGTAACTATAGATCACTGAAGTAATAAAATAGTTTTTTTTTTATCTTTATCAAAATAATAATACTATAAATACATAATATTTATTCGAATATTCGAGAACCATATATGATAGAGACTTTAACGCACGAACTGTTGTTGTGACAAAAATTAAAATACGCGGATACGTGGTACTTTTATTGGATTTCGTGCTACTCGTCGAAACATTATTACTACCGTTTGGCTTATTATGTAGGTATAATTAATAATTACTGAACTATCACATTGTTATACTGAATTGTGGTATGTATTATGATGATTGATATTTAAATGTTGCCTGAATTTCAAAAACCCTGTTGGGAACATCTGTGTCTTCTACACGAGCATCTTGAATTTGAACACGTAATGCCATCGGATATTAGTATGTTTCCACAATAGTATTCAACCCAAAATAAATTTTTAACTTTACTATTTTAAAAAAAAAATTTAATCATTCAAAACGTATGTATAATGCTTACAACCTTACAGTTTACAATCTTACACCTATATTTGTACAGAAGCAAAACAGTCAGTAGTGTCAATTATGTATGACAAGTATATACTTCGCACGTTTACCAAAATACTCAACACCAAAACTAATATTGTAAAAATATTCATCATAATATACTGTCTTATGTCTCAGTAAAATAGCAATCATAATATATATTATATTTTATGCAAAGTTTGGGACATATCTATATCTTAATCAATAACATTGCTGACTAATATCTCAAAACATGCACATACTATTCCTATAGCAAGCATATCGTACTTGAGTATAAAAAAAATCGAACAATTGAGTCCTGTCCGAATAATTGGAATAAATTATCTATTAAACTATAAGAAATCAAAAGTTCGATCACCTCAATTATTTTATTTAAATAAATTTATTATACACTTAAAAATTTATAATTGTGATAATAAGAGGAACTATTATGTATCTCTCATTTTTAATAAGTATAAATTTGTATTTAACGATGTTTTTTATTGAATTAGTCCTCAAGCATAAGTGTTATCAAAATTATCTAATCTTTTGGTAATTTTTTTTAATGTATTAAATTAAATAATAAAGAATTTTTATGTATATTGAATTTTTTTTCTTAATCATATTAATGATATTATTCACGAGGAAAATTCATTTTTATTATTATGATTTGTTAACTAACTTAAATCATATAATTAGTTAACCATTAAAATTTATTACGATAAAAATATCAATATTTTTTTTTTTTAAAGGAATGTTTATATTTATAAAGTATACGTAATTATATTGATTTAAATTTAAATATTTTTTAAAAATTGTTTTACATTTATCTTGAATGTGAATACAATAACATGACATTTCACTTTTGAAAAAATAATTTTATTTTATATCCGTATAGTTATAATATCATTACTAAATATTGTAATTATTTTTAATTTTACAAAGTATTTTTCATAGTTTAGATATGTACAAATTATGTTGGCTATAATAGGCATACAATATCGTTTTAAATATTATTCGATCAATCTTAGTCTTAGGTTAAGTTGAATGATACCTATAAGTGATATGCTGATTTATGATGGAATAGATTTAAAGTCAAATTTCAGTAAGTTGATTAATATAATATATATATGGAAATAATGTTAAAAATAGCACTATTAACTATTATATATCTTAAATATTTTTATTATCTTTTATATTGTATTTTTAAAGCATATATTTTATTGAAAATTTTACATAATAATATAATATTAAAACTAATACTTCATACATTTTTTCAATTTTTTTACAAAAACGCTATAGTATAGTACTAGCCTAGTATAATACTGATAAGTAAACGTATATACAATATTATATTCCTGTACATTTTTGATTAATTTTAAAGTTTTTTAATGTCATAATTAGAGTATCTATTTAACTTATTATTGTATGTTTAAATATTTTCGAAGAAAACGAATGAGTAAATTATTACAATAGTAATATTTAGTATGGAATGATAAATACTACTTGTGATGTATTCATAATTCAGCAGTGGACCCGGATCTAACGATGTTTCACCATCAAAACCACTTTAAGGAAAGAGAAAGTTTTAGACTAATCCTAAAAGAAAAAAAATGAAGTCTGATCACCCGAAAAAAATGTTAACATCATTGATTTCTTTATACTTTTTAAAATAATAATATCTTATTTTTATAATGCTTATGTACTGATGCATGCTAGTTTATAGGTATCTACATGAAACTGTAGAAAATTATAATGTTAAAGAAAACTAGTTTTAAAAAAAAATATTAGTGTTCCAATCAATAAAATACTTCATCGTCCATAGTTTATACTAGGCTCATTTATTTAACATTAAAATAAAGTTTTCTTTTGATAATATATTCATTGCAATTCAAAAAGTGAATAATTGTTAAAATATTTTATTGTTTAAGTGTTAATATGCATTAGTTATTGTCTATTATTATGTTACACATTTATACATATTGTATGAAGTGTAGTCATAAAATAATATTATTATAACCATTAAAAATTAATTGTTTAATATTACCATTATTTTATAATATTAAACCAAAAAAAAATTTAATATAAAGTGAACAATTATCAGTTAATTTTCCAGATTTCTAAGTTTGTCTTAATAAATAAAAACATTTAATGGTGATAGTTTAAGTTTTTTTTCTAATATATTTTTTAAATTGCACACTTAACCATTAATAAATATTTATTATTATTCATGGGAATTGTGTTGATATTGATTCAATTGAAATTATTCTTGTACTCAACATTGTAAATGTACTTGAATAAAAAATTAGAATAATTATCAACTATTAATTATTAAAATAGTTAAACATTAAATATATTTATTTTTTCATCAGTGTTGGAAGTTATTTTTTTAAATTTAATTTTATTGTCTATGAAAATTGTACCTATGATAATACTTAACGATTTTAAATACGTGAAACTCAGTTTAAAATAATACTGAACCAAATGATAATTTATTACAATAAAACAAAACCTTTATAATATTATACAAATATTTTTTTAAGTTTTTTTATCATGAAATTTTGAAATTATTATCCATTACTAAAATTAATGATTAACAGAAATATCATAACCAAATATAAATTCAACCATCATGCACCCATAAATAGTAATAATAATTATTGTTTAATATTAATTATCATTGTATTGTAATAACTTCTCATAAATAATTTAAATTCATAATTTATCGTAATAATAATAATAATACAAATATGACAATATCTAGTTTCTACATCGGTGTTGTGAATATTTATTCACTGAAAATAATTGTCATATTATTATTTGCTTTATTAGGGAGATTTAATGCTGGAGAGAAAGCGGATTAGAGTGGAATGTGCCTGGAGAAATTCTATGTGAAGCTGTTTACGTGCACAGCCATCCGACCACATACACAATATTATTAACGGAACTCGATGGTCATATGACCCACATTTATAATTCCCCACGTTGTCAGTAAAAACACTCATGCAGTATAAAATATAAGACCGATACGAGCTCAGTGATCACTTCACTAAGAAGCATAGTAGACGTTTTCTAGATCGATAAAAAATGTATATTTACCAACTTTTTGAATATGTAGAATCATAAAATAAATCATTTTTAAAATAGAAATTATTTACATTTTTCTAAAAACATTTAAAAAATATTTTTGAATATTCCATAACTCTAAAAACGCTCTTACCTAAATAAAATATGTTTGCAAATATAAATAAAATTTATACAGAATAAAAACATAATAACAGAGTTCCTTTTGAATTTTATAATGTTTAAATTGAAATCTTAAACTTTATTCTTAAGTTTTAAATCAAAAAATAATTTTATTTATATTTAAAAAAAAACGATAAAATATATTTTTTTATATCTAAAAATTAAATAACTTGATGTGGGCTAATCATAAACAATAGATTCAAGTGTTATTACAAAACAATTAATAAAAATCAACCATGTTAATTTTATAAGATTATAAAATAATATAATAATTTAATACAATACAATACAACAAATATTAATGTAAACCTAAAATATAATGTATTCTTAATTATTATAATGTACATAATCCTTAGTTTACTATGCAGATAAAATATTGTTATTTTATAATTATAAAATATTAAAGAAGATAACATATTTAAGTACGATATTATGTATAAAATTAAGTATGTGATTATTAAACAGTTAGGTATTTGGTCAAATAATTATGTACTTTTAGGTTTGTCATTCCATCATTTTTAAATTGTCAAAAGTACTTTTCATAAATAGTTTTTAATTTTTAACTGTAAATAAATATACAATAATAATAATTATAATATTAGTTATATTTAAATTATACTGTAAACCCTATCTATAATGAATATTTTATTCGTAAAATGTAGTAATAAATAACATTTTGCAAATAATATAATATTATTAATAGAGTTACATTTATGAATAAATAAATATTTAAAAAAAATTGAATTTATACGTTATGTACTTATGTATAATAATATTCAAATCGTATTATTATTAATTATACATTTTCATTATTTTTATAAATTCATTACCTATTAAAATAAATAAAACACTCATAATAGTTACAATATCGTGTTGCACGTTAAAAATTTAATATAAATTATTCAAGTGTATATGAAATTTAAAAAATAATAATAATATTTAATTTTAATAAATTGGAACATAATAATAAATTATTGTTAGTAAACAAATAATGTTATATACGTATTGTCCCGAAATGTATTGGCAAGCTCACTAGTTCATTTAATGAATAATATTATTATTCTTATTTCCAACAATTTATTAAGTAAAGTATGATAGGTATAAGAGACCTGTAGTTTGTTACGTTCATTATAAAATTATAATATTAAATAATATTTGAAAGTCTTCTCTAAATAGTAATTTACTTTAACAAACATTGTTGTTATTATTCTATGTATTAGTCTATTTATATTTTTTTATGTTATATCTTATTTTTAAATTATATCATACTATTGTTATTTATACAAATATATTATGAATTGGACATTTGGCTGTATTAATAAATAAATAAATATAGTATTATATGGGAATAAGACGTTTTACATTGAAATAAGTCGATAAAAATATTCTTTTTTATAAAATTTCACCGTCAATTAACATATTAAATAAGCTGTATAATCATCGAAATCGTCGATACTTGAATAACAGATAGTTAATATAAGAAAGTGTTGAATAAAAAAAAATAAGTCAATTATACTAATCTTAAATCACAATATAAGAATATTAATGGAAATTGTATACATTTTAAACGTTCCTTAAAATAACCAATTAAAAAAATACATTTTGTTAACTATTTTAAACAATTCGTTTAACGCCTACTATAACAATAAGATGACATTTTAAACTATAATACAGAACACATTTTTTAATTTATATTATATTACCAACACATAATTAAAATTAAATTTGTTCAAGTTGTATAACTGTTATAAAATATTGTGTATATGAAATGCATTTTAATATTATGCATGTACTTATGTGTATTGTTTACATTTTATGAAAAAAAACTCGAGTTGCATGAATCATTGCATGTTGAATAATATTGTCTTAGTATTGCATAAGGTATATTATGTACATATGTAATGCTTGGTAAATAGCGAATTATATAATATTGATTGATATGATACAAAAGATAAATTATTAATAACTACGCTGCATTTTAATATTTTATATGCTATTGTGGTTGTATTCAACAGATACTTCGATAACTAAATATAACATTGTAATTATTGCTTATTTTACTCCTTGTACTGAAATTCATATTTATTTGTGCCTTACACACGAAAGGATATTTACAATCCACACGCTATTTGCAAGGCGTTATTTTCGCTAGAAAGTATGAAATCTGGTCAGGCGAAAAAAAAGCAACTCAAGATGTGTACAGTTGTAATTTGTTTGCAGCTATGGACAGTAAACGGCGGCCAAATAAATATCAATAATATTGGCATTACCCAATCAGTATTATACAATACGTATAAGGAATATTATGTTAAACATAAATGAAAATAATACTGAATAATATTGTATCATAATAGAAAATTAAACCTAACCTAACCATTTTGACTATCTGAGCAAAGTTAATCATTAGTCTAAATCACTAAGTATATTTTATAATAAAACTATTAAAGACATTAAAGTAATTCATTTTTGTATTAGAATTAAGGTAAGTTGATATTATAATTGAAAACATGGTATTTGCTATATTAATATGATGATTAGTATATAACCATTATAGTAGTATTATCTATATTAAATCATACTATTATATTATTGTCATTGACTTTTGAGTTAATATTATAAATAATATAACATCTTATTGTAAAAATCATGAAATAGCGTGAATAGATTCAATAGGTAATAATAGATATATTAAAATTGATCAATGTATTTTGAAAATACCATTAGATAATTAATACTCATAATATACGTAAAAGTTGTAAGTTACCACGTATAATGTTTGTGAATTAAAACAAAATAATGAAATAATAATTGTTCATCATTAAAAAACAACATTTTTCCCAATATGAATTACAAATATTTATAAAGAAATAATTGTATTTGTATAATTTTATTTTACAATTTGTTTAGTTCAAATATGAAGTGCTTAATATGACAAATAATATTGTATTCGATTTTAAAAGCACAGGAATAAAATTATAAACAATAAATATTTTATAAATATTACAATACAAAATAGATAATATTGTAGCTTAAACTACAATAATTAAGCTTATACTGGATTTTGTGTTAAATTTCAGAAATGTTAACTAAGTAAACATTTTTTATTAATATTTATAGAAAAAAATTTAAAAAAAAAATTGAAACTTCTGAACCCTACAGATAGCCTTTAAAAGAGTAAAAATTTTTGAAAATTATTTTATGGATTAAAAAAAGATAACAACATAAACATGTGGTGGCAATTTAAACTGCGTATAGTTAATTGTTTTTGATTTAAAACTAAATTCATTTGAAGATATAGAAGTTATTAAACAGGTATTCAATATCGTAAACATTTGAACTTCAAACGGTCATAGACACTTTAAATAAAATTGTTATTGCAGTAATATAAAAACGACTAAACAATGGCAGTACTGATATTTTCTATGGTCTCATATGGAATAGATTGTTTTGACCTATAAAATCACAAAGGACATCGGTCACTGCCAATTTTAATAAAAAAAAAATAATTATATTTTAAATATGACATTTTTTTACTGTTTCGTAGAAAATTAAGTGTCCACCAACATCAGGCTCATATTTAAAGGGAGCATTGCTTTTTTTGGTGAAAGTTGGGTGGAGGTGCGGTAAATCGTTATGCACTTTTTTTTATTTTTAAGCAACAAAGTGATAAATTTAAAATTATGTAAAATGTTTTTTTCCTTTTGTATAATGATTTGGTGGAGATTTCTCCAAAGTTTATTTTATGATATTCACTCAAATCTATTTTTATACTAACAATAATAATTTCTTGGATAACTGATAACGGCATGACTGCAGCCTGTAGCTAGCATTGTTTTAAATAAGTAAAACATAACAATATAATAATAATGTTTACTTTAATTTTACGTAACACCTACCTCTTGATTATTTTTCTGAAGCTACTATAATAGTTATTACTTATCAACATTTAACGTTAGTCGTTAGACGATCGTCGAATATCTAATATATACCTACTACGTCTTTCTATAGTTCTGTCCGTTTTATTTATTCAAGTACTAAAGTATTTAATCAAATTGAAGTTAGTAATTTTTAGTTATATTATAATTTAATTATATTTTGCCCAATTGTCACACGAATAAATAAATATATAATAATTTAATGTGAAAAATGTTTACTAAAAATTGGGAATGTTTAACAAATTTGTTAATCGTCATTAAACAATAATATTATTCAATAATAATTGGTTATGACATTAACACCTATAAGCTGTAAACGGATGAAGCGATGAAGCTTTTTAAATACTAGCATTTACGTTTGCTTTTATACTGAGATTATAACATAAACTTCTTTCAGATTGAAATTATGAATAGAAAACTTAGCGGTTGTGCATACTATATTATACCTACTTATACTTATGTTATGCTTTTGTTATCATAATATAATTATTAATAATAAATGTATAATATGTTTAATTGTCAATAAAAATTCATATTAATAATATTATTAAATTCGTTTAAAGGCATGGTGCATGGCGATATACCACAACGTTGTGTGCATACGTAAAAACAAAAATCGCAAGTTTTAAAAAGATACAACTTCCAATAAAATAAATTGAATTTTTTTTGCACTGTTATTCATAAATCATTTAAATACATAATTAAAAAAGGAGAAAAATGAAAAGTAATTAAAATGCATTTTTTCTTTTATTTAAAAGTTAAAATACAAGTAATGTTTTATAATTTTGAATAGGTATTTATAATTTTTATTTTTAACACTAGACATTCACCTCTCCCTGTCATCGAAAAAAGGGTGGAATTTCATAAGTGCTCTATTTATAATTTCGATGTATAATTTCTAAATACTGCCCTGAGTACTGACTAACATGATTATTTGACTTTCCGGTAGAAATTTTTATTGAATAGAAGTTTTAAACAAAATTTATATGCAATTAATTTTCAAATGGAAAATATAAATAAAAAATATTTTTATGAATTATCATTAACGAAATTTTGACAAATTTCGTCAAAACTCTAATTTTAAATTTTTATAAAATAAATATTGTGACTATCAATTATCAATATACAGCCCATTCACGATATGCCAATAGTAAATGTTAACACACTATTAATTATAAACCTAGTACAATATGTATTGGAATTATTGTTTATTTAATTATTTTGAATATAGGTACATAATATTGTAGTGTATACTCATTAGTCATTACTATATTCTAATAATCGATTAAGGATATACCTCTAACTGACAACTATGTAATTCTAAATTTATTATTATATATATTTATATAAATTTATTTCATTAATTATATGAAGTTAATAATAGGTTTATAATAAAATAGAATTACAGTTATATTAAGAATTTAAATGTAGCGCTCATCACAATTTTTAATGCTTGTTTTGATTGTTTAAAATCTAGTGTGAAAAAACACACCTACCTAAGATGTGCTTTGAAGGTAAGTAAATTTATGCTCATTGCTCATCCTTACTTATCATATACTTCAGTCTTTACCACGCCTTATTGAATAGAATATATTTCGATGAACTACTTTACTTGCGTAATTAATGTACTGAATTTTATAGTAATAATGAGTCACTGTATGATATAAAATCTAACGTTCAACGAAGTAACTGTTCCAATAAATTCCATAATACCGTTTCATTTGGATGCAATAAATACTAAAATAATCTATAGATTAATTTTGTGTGTTGTGAAAATGTTGTGGTAATCATAAATTAAATAATAAAAAATTATTAAAAAATATGATATTATAAAAAAAATTAAAAATATAAAAATTATACAAGTATATACACAATGTAATACTAAATTAGTAAGCGCATATTATAATAATATAGTAATGTTTGTACACTGTGGCCACTTATATTTTATAGACGTAACAATAACTTTGTCTCAAAAAATTAATGAAAGTTTTAGAGAAACGTAATATTCTGTTAATGAAAAATACGTTCTTATATTACCTGAATTGCTTTACTAAATTAAATTAATGTGCTGTGGGTGGTAAAAAAAAATATGGTGGTTGAATATTGAACTAGACAAATTATTTTAATTTATATAGTTACCTTTTGAATCCTGTGGACGATATTTCGTGCACGAAGTGTTTATATAATATGCACGCGTGTCCCATATCGACCCGGACGTCGGCAGTGCGATATCCGCCAATTAATTTCATTGGCAAGATCACAATAATATTATTATATAGTTGTTGAAAAAAATTGCAAGATAAACATATCCAAATTATACATATAATATTATAATAAAATACATACAGGATAATTTATTTAACATTTTCACTTCCTTAATTCCTTTAGAAATAGGTAGATTTATTCAAAATTCTGATTTTTAGAAATGTTATGTACTCTTAAGAACCATGTTTTTGTATAATTCGATTTCAATACAATTTTTACGAATATTTTGTAATGAAACAAATTAACTACTCTATGAGAACAATCCTTTATTATAAATTACAACTTTTATTCTATATTAAAATTACTTTTTATAGAGAATAATGTTTTTAATTTTAAATTCAAACAAATAGTTTTAAAAACGAATACTATATTTGTAAATTAAACTAATAATTATCGATAAATCATATTTTTTTAATTTTTAAAACTGCCCGAGTATATTTAAGCACTTTGAAATATTACAAATTTACATATATTTTAAATCGTTTTTAAAATGTCTATTGGTTGTTATTATTAGTTAAAAAACTAATTGTTCATATTTTGATTTAAACCACATAACGATCTTCAAAAAACTTATCTGATTAACAATTTAGTACATAATATTATTTTTCATTTAAAAGAAGAATTTTATGCTTAGTATCATTATAAAATAATCTTTTTTTTTTATTAATTATTTTTTTTTTCAACAAATGGTTTATTTTTACGAGGTTTTTAACGAAAAATACTCCTTAAAGGGCTTTAAAGTATTGTATAATTTTAAAATATGATATTTTAAGTGTACTTAAAAATTTAAAAAAATTAGATTGAAATGAATGTATTACTCACTAAAGTAAAATAGAAATTAAATTAATATGGTAAATTACTCTGTAGTCTGTGTATAAATATATATAATATACATATTATTATATAGCGAATAGAAATATATACACTTGCATATGTGCATAATCGTATATGACATGTATCGTCGTGCAGAAAAAAAATATGATGATATTAATTCAGTGGTTTAACGGTGCGCATAAAACTACTTTTTTTCGACACAGTTCCTATTGTTCTCTATATTTATTTGGAGAGTGCATCATGGATTGCCCAATTGTGTCTATCGATTTTAATTTTTCAACTTAGGTTCAATAGAAATCGTAGCAGTAGCTGTAGTAGTCACTATACTGTTATTCTTATTTTCCTAGTACTTCGTAGCAGCAGTAGTTGTAGTGTTACATTATTATGTATTATATAGTTGTAAAATGGTATCTATCTGCTAGCTATACAGGTATGACGGGGCACAAAAAAGAGGTTTGTGTGCAGGACCCGAAAACTATGCGATCGTTATCCAATCAGTGTATATATAATATATAATATGCATATGTGTGTATTGCATATTTTTAATTTTGATATATTTTATACATATACCTATATTTGTATTTATAGATATAAACATTTTAGAAATCAATCAGTTTGACTCGACACAAGTGTATTATGTATACACAGGATAATAATTATTACCAAACAGTAGCATTCGCGCGCGCGTTCGAGGAAACACTGGTGCTGCCTTGGAGCGCTTGTTCACCTCAATTAACCACTAATGTATTTTGTATTATATTCAAAAGAGTCGCGGTGAAAAGGAAACACAATAATAATAACAACGAGACTCGGGACAAAAGTGGCGATGAGCGACAAAGAAATTAGGTTTTTCCAAACAAGGAATATGTAATTTTTTACGAGTCACACTCAGCGGCTTTCTATATACCTAGGTGGTTACAAGTGTTGCACTGCTGGCACATAAATATGCGTAAAATATCATCTTAATGTGACTACGAGTGTTCGGGCATTGAAGTCACCGAGTCACTGTTATCAAACAACGCATAATACTACCGTCGATGGACGACGATGAAAATCGATCGATCAACAATGATAAAATACCTATATTATTTACGATATACCACGGCGTTACGTCGCATTGGCTTCCTTTTACTGTTAAACGAAGGTGAAACTGAACGGTTATCACAAGTGTTGTGCAGGCGGCCGGGTGCGAGTCGAATACTAAAGTAACAAATTTATTGCTGTTTAATAGTATTTTTATTATATAGGTTATAGTATACATCGTATTTTTGTATACTTAACATAGTGTAAGTGTTAATTTGTGGTCGAATAAAATTGTATTTTTAAATTAAATTTTAATAAATAATAATATAAAATATTCTATTAAAAGGGCTGGAATTTATATGCTAACAATTGTTAACAGCGAATAGCTTATTGAAAAAAAATTGTATACTTATTTTAAAATGAATCCAAGTATAGCCAAATAAAAATATTTATTCAAATTGTTCGTACGAGGAACATTTTACGGTTATCATTTTTCATTTTAAACCATTGCATATGACGTCATGGTTATTTGGAAAAAAAAAGTAACATGATAACACAATTCCGTAACGTAATTTTTTTGTGGTATTCTAGAAATCTTTCATTGACGGTACTTGATTATATAAACAGATTATTACTACATGATATTATAATACTGTAATATGTGGTGTGTAAAAAGTAATGCAATTTGTATACGGTGCTGAAAGAAGTCATTTACGTAGTTTATAACAACGCGTGTTAATGAATCTAAGAAAATCGTAATAATATTATATGACGTGTTCCATAGAAAGTGTCTTTAAACACAATAGTAAATACTAAAATGTATTAGTAAAAATATAACAGCTAATTTTTTTCCAGTATTTTTTTTATAACGTACAATAATTTGTCAATAATTATATGCCTTGCAACGAACCTCTTCTATGTAGTACAGTGTACCAACAGACGTAGTTTATTGAAAAAGTCACGCACGATAATAAATTTTCAAAACAAATTTTACGGAATTAAATAAGTCGACACAATTTCTATTAGATATTGATTAGGTATATATTATGTAGGATATGATCCGTTGAAATTTTAGAGAAAACTAATCTATTAATTGTGTATACAATTATATCTCACTTGCATTTATGATATTTTGCCACGGTGTTATTTAACAACGAATCTGCAGTAACGGAAATAATTGTAATAATTATTTATAATAAATGGTTTTTATTTTAAATTATACGATTAAGAAATTTTTAAGTATGTAAATATTGTTATTTTTCATATTACTTAAATACCATTTAAGATATTCTTATCGTATTATCCATTTTAAACAAACTATTTCGCCAGCATCATTATTCAATAATACTATAATAATATAGTTTAATATATTGTATTTTTGAATACACAGTCGTCTAAAGATTCTAAAGAAAAACGTTAAAAAATGTTTTGCTATAATAAAATCAACAGATCACGAGAGAAATGGCGCAAGGAAGGACAGTATGAACTTGGATAGGAGGGTTGTGAAGAAAAAGAGATTAATATTATTAAATACCAATAAATCATAATATATATTATGCATAAATATATAATATTCACTTTAATTATACTCAACCGTTAACGAATATATTTTTATCATTAGCAATACTAGAATTTTTTTTTTTTTGGAGTATTTTAAATAATAGGTACAGTTTTTAATATTAGTATCGTGTACTTATTGGAATATTTATTTTACTTTGCTGCAATTCTATAGGAATAGAAATAAAAAGTTAGAGATACAAATATGATTTAAAAAATAAAAACGTTCGATTTCCATAGTACTCGTCATTATGTGCCATTTTTTAAACATTTCTAATACATACTTTACGACATATGTGTAACAAACTAATCAAACGCTTAGTAATACATTATTATTCAATAATATTATTCTATATAATATTATACTGACACTACATTGTTATAATGGGCGATAACGCGCTTATAACAACATGCATAATATAATATTAAACTTACCATCATTCAACACGAACGAGAGAGTTGAAATATAGTCGCGTAAATGATTCATCTTGGTCGTGAATCATATTATATATTCATATACCTATACACAAATACACAATACGGTATATCGTTAAATAATTAACCGTATGCTAATTGTTTGCAGGCACGTGAGAAAACGCTGCCAAGCACGTTACTCTACTTACACGACATTAGTTTATTAAGAAAAGTCAAATTCGCAACAGCAACGGATAACGTTTGACTGTATACCTGTACCCGAAGCCATAAAAATAATTTCATGACTTCCTATTGAAATCTAGCGAGTAACACGTTTCTCTTCGAAGATATTTCTTTTACAAAGTCAATTATCAAAATCAAACAATAAATGCATACCTCGTATGACATACAAAACGTGTGTGCTGCTTTTATGAGCGACCAACCACCGCTCACCTCTGTCCATTGTTTTTATTATTATTATATATATATATATTTTTTTTTTTTGGAACAACAAAACAAATATAACCATAGGTAGGTGTACACATCTGCATACGTTAGAAAACAAAAGACTATAAATACACATTTTTAACTCAGTAATTGATTACATATATTATATTATTATTATTATCAAATGCGTATTTAATATTTACAATGACACATTTTTGTTTAAATTTTGGCATGAATCGTAATTCTATGTATTATAATGATATTATGTTTATTAAATCAATGACTTATTCAAACTTAAAAAAAAAATAATTTATCATATTATTATTATATTAACTCTTAGAGTTTACAGGTAATAATCTAATTATTTTTGTGTTTGTAAAAAATCAGCCACATTGGCCAAACACGAGCCGGTAACTTTTTGTCAGATGCCTTTTTCGTGGTAAGTATAGGATTTTAGATAAGTCTTTTTTTGTGGAAACTAAAGACTAATATGGCAAAAAGTTACTCGGCTATCGGAAAGCAACAATAATCTAATACCGAGTGTTACGAGCGTATTTACGTCGCGAGTCAGCATACACGGTGTATGTCGACTAGCGACGAAAAATACGTTCGCATAAATAATATTATAATTATAACATGCAGATGTCACACCATCCGATTTATATCTAATAACCGTTGCACGAGACTACAAAAAAATTATATAAAAAAAAAAAATAATAATAATAATAAGGCTTACACAATTATGCGTATATAGTCGTTATAAATAATATTAAAACTCATCGGTTCGATTGAGAGAAAGAAAAAAAATTTTGGAGTTACTGCAATTTACGGTGACGTTAAAATGATATTACATTTTTATATTGGTAGTCTACGCGATGGTCTGGGCGGACGGTTGTACTTGTCCGTTGTATGCCATCTGTTGAGCTTCTTGCATGCTACGTCTGTAGTATCCACCACCGTTGGCACTGGGGGCGGCGGATGCGGCCCATGGGGTAGCTTGAACGTTTCCGGCGCTCCATGTGTCTGCGATCTTACCGAAGCCACCGGATGCGCTAGCATACTTCTGGAAAGCCATCACGCCAGCGATGAGCAGGGCCAATTTGCCGAATACCAACGCCTTGAGTGCAAAGAATCCGATGATTCCCAAAAGAATGGGCAACACGGCGACGATCTTGACAGCTAGGAATCCTAGGATGGGCAACATCCTTCTTCTTGAGCTTTCCACGGCCTGTGGTAAATACAACAACGATTAAACAAAGGATAGTTAAACGACCCGGCGCGAAAACGGAACCGAAACGACAATAATAACTGTACTACGAAGATAAACAATAATAACAATAATATAATACACCATATTGGTACTTGCCTTCTTCAATAGCCCGGGACAGCTCTTCTGGGTTGTTTTGTGGTAACTTGAACTGTAGGGTTCTGGATTGGAGGAATCTGATGGCTGAGTTGATGACCATGTCGGTGACTCTGGAAGGTTGCTGTTGCATCTGTCCGCGGAGCTCTTCTTCAGTGGGTAGGGCGCGCGAGTCCCTCTGCGATGAAGATCCTTCGTCGGCGTTCTTAAGTACAGTCAGACCTGGAAAAACTTGCACGGAACCGGCAGTACGGGCTGCCCTTTCGAGGGCAGCTGCTGTTTTGGCAGCCACGCAAGCTGCTGTATCCGCATCCTTAGCACACTCATCGGCTATCCTAGTGACCAATGCCCAGTTTCCGCTTACAGTTGGTGGCGGCGGTGGTGAGTCTTCCAGGTAGTTGTTGTCGGCGGACACGACGACGGCGGCATGTAAGCAGAACGGCAACACGGCCAATACGGCGCAACTCGCGAAACGCATTTTATTTAATGTTAATATCGTTGGTTACAATAGCTATACGAAAGACACGAAACGGCAGCGACGGCGGCAGTATGTGTTACGATTTATATTATACGATAAATGTTATTTACACGATTTCGTGCTGAGATTCGGTGATTTGAATGCGAACGGACAAACAGTCAGTGCGATAATGGGGCAAAATGCGGACGGCCGTCCCTATATATCGCCCCGCACCTGTGTTCAGCCGAGGTTCGCCCCACCAGACAGACGCTCGTGTTAGAACGCGCGCGCGCTAGTCGACCACCACCGCGACGACAACGACATTATTATTATTATTTTGATGGCAAACGCGTGGCGATAGAGGTGGAGGACCTCGCCCTGGTAGAAAGCGAATACGCGGCCGATGAGGTTCATATCGTGTACCCTACACCTACGTCCATCCGGGTGGTCGGTTTGCCACTCTACCTTCCCCTCCCCTTTAAACTTATATAGAGAAGGAAGATTTTTGGAATTTTTTTTACTTCTACATACCATACCATCAGTTTTTTTTTCTCCTGAGGTGAATGACTACACGAGCGATGACTGCGTTTTGAAAAACGATTTTGTTTCCCTAATCTCCAGGTCAACTGCGGTGAACGGTCTCGTACGCACGTGCCGGCGATAATGGTGATGTAATATAGTTTTTGGCGACGTTCATAATGAAAAATACGTAATATTAAAGCTAAAATATATTATATTATTGATATTATATATAAATATATAAATATTAATTAATATTAATATAATTAATACACGCGCATGCAAGAGCTTTGGTCTCGTACAAGTTAATTAATTGTATTGATATTTTTTTTACTCTAGAAAACAACGGATTTAAGGTGTGCACTTTTAGTAAAGTATTTACTTAATAGAAAAAAAAGGTTAGAAAGTTGATTTAAAATATTTTATCTGATGCGACATAACGAAATTATTTAATGAAGAAAGCTATTATGTTCAATGACATTGTAAAATACTATTTTGTTGTAAATAGAATTATATTTTTTAATTTTGATTAGGTAAGATTTTTTTTTAAATAGTTTATTATTATCTATTACAGTATTATATCAATATAATGTAATATTATATGAAATATATATTATTATTTGACGTTTTACAATTTATAAAGCTTAAATGAAATGACCTTTGTAAAATAAAGTACACGGTAAAGGTAAATTTGAATTTATTTTTTATATAATTTAAGCTTTTATAGTAACTTGAATAAAATGAAAATATGAATAATTTTAAAGTTTTATTCAAAAATATATTTTTTTTCTTATAAAATGCTTAAATTAGATATATTTTAAGTCGAATTTTTAAAATAATCTTTTTATTTTGGTACATAATTATAATATAAATTTTTCTTTTTTCTTTAACTTTTTTTTCAAGTATAAGAATAATTATCTAGCTATTAATAATGATCATCAATTTTGTTTTAGATGTAAGTTAGCTTTGATAATACCCATTGTTTCATTTTTCTCTTTTATTTTTATAATTAATTATATTTAAATAATTAAGAACTTATAGCTCTTTAGCATTTAAGTATTCATTGTAGGATGAAATTATAACTGTTTATATCCTTATTTTAATTGTATATTATAACACTTAAGTCGGTATACCTCTCTCCTCATAAGATAAACTTAAAAACATTTTAACTAATGCACATTCGAAAGCAGTACGAATACATACCTAAAATTGATTATATATTTATCTCAATTGAAAGCCGAATTGGCATATGTCAGGGAGGTGTCACGGAAATCGACCTCGTATAGACTGTCGTCTTTGATCTTCTTGGCCTCTAACCTCTTTACAATTAAATTCATCACTAGCGTATTCATCAATACATGACGCATTATCTGTCAAGAATTATTAGAATAAACTCAGAGTGTGTCAACATAATATATATATATATACATATATGTATTTATTACATACCGTTGTCTAAACAAAACAATTATTATTATATCGAGTAGGGAAAGTCTTGGGAATTGAATATGTATATATATATATATATACGGGCTGATGTCTACAATTGTTGGAAAGAAAATTTAAAACGCCTCGTTCAATATTAATGAATCATGACTGGAATCGTGAAGAGATTTATATAACACGGTCAGGAGGAACCCGGGCAAGCGATAATACATTGTAACACACACGTGGGTTATTATAGCGCACGCGCGCTGGATCTGAATTTAAAACAACTGACATATTCGTATATTAACAACACGAAGACCTTATCGTATCTGGAACATATTATATTATTATAAGCAATATAACTTATATGCGAAGAAAACCCGAAAAACCTAACTTAATCGGAAATATATACAATATATACATATCTTAATAAAATCGATTACATGACGATCTCATAGACGACTGGTATTCGTATTATATACGCATGTATACGCATATATTATCATTAGACTTTTATATGGTCTATCGTCGTGGATGTCTGGACTGGTGTCGTCAACACTAATAAAATATATTATAAATCAGACGAGTGACGATGTCAATAAGATCGTACGGCAAATGGATGGGACTATTAAAATTACGTCTGCACTACTATATAGTAAGACTTATATATATATATTACAGAATAGATGTGAGAGGAACTCTCGGAGGACGGAGAAAAGCACACGAGTAATCCTTGAAATGCCACTATATAGTTTTCTCCGGGCACGATCAGATCGGTCCCCCGTTCCCCTAAACACGTGTAATATGCTATCATATACATAATATAATATTATAAAACCCAAACTATACACTCGTGGTCATCGCTGTCCGCCGAGATTACGTGATGTTTATGGACAACCTTGACCTTGTTGTACCGCCGTGGTACGATGCAATGCGATACGGCTGCATTATAGATATATAAGTACTTGCTAGTATTATACATTATGTTATAATAATAATAGTGAGTATAAAAAATAATGACTAGATAATGGGATTCGTGCATTTCTCGACGGCAGGAGACTGAAGCGGCGTCTTAAGTTTTTTTTTCGAATTTCGAATTTCGTTTTGAGTTACAAGTTCAACATGTTTTAAACTATATTACCGGATCTTATCGATGCACGGGTGTACGGGGTACATCAGTGTCCATAGTTTATTATTATTACTATTGTAGGCTAATTTATTAAGATTAGGAATTCGAAAAGTCGGTTCGGTCGTCGTACAAAATCTTCGAACACGCGATAATTATAATATTGAAACTGGAGGTCGGGTCGCACATATTTGACTGTCGCGAAATTATAACTTCATCGAGAAAGAGACAATGGGATTGGTCTTTTACAACGGCATTAACGACGATCGAAATTACCACTTGTCCCACATTCGTACGCGTATGAGTGTGAACGTGTATATATATATACGCATATTCCAAGGAGTGTTGTATACAGTGCACATATCGTATTTTGTACTCAGCTATATCACAACTATTTGCCAGCTGTAACACACTTCGTATTCCGAATAAATAATGTTTGGCTCATTAGAAATTATTGCCAAATCAAAGAAACATATAGGATTTTGACATTCGATCATTGCAATTGGTTTATTATTTTATTGTGTACTCTAAAAGCTTATTGGAAATCGTGAGTATTAAAAAATGGTTTCACTTCAATCTCGATGATTTGTCTGACTGTCTCGTTGGATATATACTTATTATACAACTATTGTAGACGTCAACACTGCGACACTATACTATTAATACATTGACTTGTTTACCACAAATAAATTTGAAAAAAAAAATAGGACAGAATACCTAAGGAGCCAAAGTCGTGATGTCACGTACTCGCCAACAAACACAAATGTCACTATACCTAGTCACCTAAGTATATTAAATTAATTTTAAATACTTTCCGATATTAAGGTCACACAAAAAAAATGAGATGGTACCTTTAAAAGTCGACACGAATAAAGATGGATGATGTGTATAAACACGAATTATGTTTTTCGGGGATTTTATAGAGATATTTTTTCCTAAAATAATAAATATAATTTTAGGTTTGTCAATATCTGTTGTATAACTAAAATATATAAATATATTTTCGAATATATGTAAATAAATACTATAGTACATAATATGATATTTATAATGTTCGATTATTATTTTTACGCATTTGTTCATAGTGCAATACATTCAATCAAAATCATATAAAACTAATTTTTTATAATTAATTTAATACATGTCTATAATAGTTGCTTTATTTTTTATTGATGATTAAGGGTTGTAACTTTTTATTTTAAATGACTGCTTCTGTATTATTTAATTTCGTGAATACCTACTTAGATAAATTACGAATATTAAAATAATGGTTTATTTAAGTAATAAAGTAAAAAATGAGTCAGAGGCCATGAAGTCTATCCAATCCATTGGTATGATTTTTTTAATCTATTCATGTGATACAACAATACAAAAACCTTTCACTCGTTAATTGTCAAAAAATACATAGTTATAAAATATAAAAAATTGATATTAAATATATAATATTTATACGCATTATGTTAGAGGATAAAGAGGTTAGATTTGAATAAATATTTCTACGATGAGTACGATGTATATCGTATTTAAATTTATTAAAATTAAAAATAATTATTTTATTTCATTACAGCTAAATTAATTTTTTATTCGTTAATCATGTTAAAAATAATATTATAATCGATGAATATTTGGGATTTTGACATAAAATAAACGCGCGAACGAGCTGTACACTTATTCGGAACTGCGGTTGTATGCAATTAGTGTTGCTCACGTACATACTAATAATTGATGACATCACTATTGTTTTATTTTTTTATTATAGCATGGTAGTAATAATTAGAAAGTGAGACTATACATATATAACAATATATTGAAAAATAAAAATAGACTGTTAAATAACTCAACGTGAGTATCTACAATAGTTAAAACCCTGTTAAAAAGAGCAAAAAGTTACATGTCTTACAGAAATTCAGTATACGTTTAACTGTCTACCTAATTTTATTATGGTTCAAAGTTAAAATCATACAACATAAAACATTTTATTTTCTTCGATAAACGCAAATTTATTAAAACAAGATAAATAATATAATGATAGTTTTCTATAGATATCAATTAATAAAATGTCAAATTAATCAATTATCGATAAAATATTATTACATTCAAGCAATCTTTAATTATTGTATAGTTATAATTAGACAGTAGGGTTTCTAACCAATAGGTATTAAAATTTAATCAATTTTAAGTCATTAAAATCAATATTCGGTATGAACTTTTCAATAGTTTACAAAAATCTGGTAATTTCTATATTGGTAAGATTATTATGATTTAATTATAATAAATAAATAAGAACAGAAAATAACACAATAATATTAAGTATTCTATAGCATGATAAATGTATTAGTAATTATAGTCAAAATTAAATTTAAAAAAACGTATTAACACTTATGTTGACTCAATAAATTTTGTAAAAAATCTAATATTATAATATTATAAAAAAAAAACAATGTTATAATCATAAGATTAAAAACATATAGAACAGTATAACAACATTACAGTTTAAAATATTATTCAATTTTACTTAAGTAAAAATATAAATATAGTTTTACATAATATATTACACTTAAGTCTCATATTACACAATAATTTTTAACCTTACCCACTTGCATTAAGCAATTTGATTTTTATTAAAATCGATATAAATTTAAAAAAAAAAAAAATGAGTTGCGAATTGTAAGAAAACGTCCTATAAATAAGAATATGATTAGAAGGAGCATAAATATTTTGTTTAAAGAATATAAGGACTAGATTACTTCGTCACTTTTAATTGAAGCACTGAAAATCAATATGTTTATCCGAAAGATTCCACTTATTGAATTTTTACTAGTATTATTGACTACTATGATTTTGTACTTTTATTTACTTAACCAAAAATATTAGAGAGTATCTATTGTAAAAATGTTGCTCACATAATAGGATGCCACGAATATTTGTGTTAATAAGCTGTTTAATATTATTATAGTTTATTTAAATTCTAAGTGAAAACATGTTTCATTTAAAACAAACGTGAAGATGGTTAATAATATAGAGCGGATATACTGACGATATTATACTCTCGTATTTCAAAGAATGTCGTTAATAACAATAATAACATATAATATTGTTGTTGTTAGACTTCGAAAAAGCTATTAGTACCGTCGACTTAAATATACATACGTGTTATGTTTATGTGTATAGGTTTAATAATAATTGTTTGTCATCTGAAATCCTAGTCGAAATAGATGAGCTTCAATCCTAGAAGAGGATACTGGTTGAGTTGGACATACTAAACAATAAAGTACGTTAATTCGAGAGTTTCTTAGAAAACGTAATATTGTTTTGACGAGCAGTAACGTGCCAGTTTTTTTTTTCAGTAATAAATCAAAAATTTACATAACACGTAGTAGCTGCGTACTGTCTACAGGTATGTCTACCACGGTAATTTTGTATTCATTTTTTGTACACAAATAATTGGTTATTCGCATAATTTATAACAATGGCCTCGCATGTATGAGCATACTTCATAGACGCATTTTTATGTTTATAGAAAATAACGGAAGCAACGAATTAAAAAAAAGGTACCGCCAGAGATTTCTTTTGTGCATTTTCTTTCCGTTTTAATATTTTGGTCACAATATAATTTTGTTTTATTTATTTACTCATTTATTTAATTTTTTTTTCATACAAATCATTAGTAAAAGTGTATGTGTTTTATAAATCGATTAACTAACGGTCAAGTCAATGGACCGGATGTAATGTCGGTGAAAGTGAAGAAGGATGAATTATACTAATAAAATAATATTATAACAAACGTTTGTAACGCAACAGTATATAATCGGTAGTTATATTTGATATAAGGTAGGATATAGATTTCGACTTAGAACGCCACTACCTATAATATTATTACCTATATCACATACTCGCGACCTAATCGAACCGGTTGTCGTTGCGTCACAATAGCAATAATATATTATATAGTAAAGTCCTGTTCGGTAAAAACCGTACACGGCATCGACCTGGTGAATCATAATGTATTTCGCTCCATTGATGGTTACGGAGTATAACTACATAATAATTATACTATCATACGGCCGGCCATTCATAAACGAAAGTTGATCAGTTCCGTATCGGATCAAATGCAACTGAATCGCTATTATTCCGTGTCATTAACCGCGCGAGTTGCATATTACGATGGGTGCCTGCCGTCCGGACGAAACAACAGCTACATTATAATATGATAATATTGTATACGTATGCTGCACACTTATTATGTTTTTTTTTTTATGTAACACATTAATTGTTATATTAATAATAATGTTATATTGTCGTTCGAGAGGCCGTAACAAATCATTATTATCCGCGTCTGCGAGCTGCGACAATATTGATAGAAAATAATTAATAGTTGGTCTAATCATTGAAATTGCATAGAAACTAATCACACCTATACTAAATAAATAATATTATTAAATTGTTTACCACTCGTTTTATTAATTTCACTACTATAAAAAGTTTTTACCAATATAATTATGTTATTTTGAAAATGAAAAATACTACCTATTAAAAATATTCAATGCTGATCGACTAGAAAAAATCATCGAAGAAAATATCTTTCAACAAAAATGTCACTATGAACGTTTTGAATTGATGCTGAAATATAATAGAAACATAGCAAAATATTATTTGGAGAAAAAAAGTAAATAAATTACATTTTACGGGTGTGGGTAATATAATAATCTGTATGTGCATAATGTATAAGATGTCGTTTGATGAAGAATCTGACATCAGTGAACGCGGTTGCACACGTTATAATATTTTTATCTGTGAAATAAGGCAGGTACCTAAATAATATGATATTATTGTTGTACACCTACCTATAATATAGAACGAGCATTGTGATGAAGTATAGCTATATCAACATATTTTGGCACGATATTGAAAGGAAAATCATCTGACAATTTTTATGATGTCCCGTGACCTCAGTGTTAATACAATTTATAGTTTGCAGTTTGGTTTATTTACTACAAAATCTGGCGTATTGCCCTGTATAAATATTGCACATTACCTTTTAACACGGTTTAATAAACATTGTATTATATTCAATGGGTACGATGTAATGCTCATGGAATAAACAATAATGATCGAAGAAGAAAAAAAAATTAGTTCAAACTGTAATATTTAAACAGTGCTAAGTAAATACGGGATTTCCTATTATAAATCGTATGTAGTATATTAAATCACACAAATATAAGATTTTTATTAAAAGAAACCATAATAGGTTTATGTATTGATTTTAATGTTTTTTTGATTTTATTCATCCTCTGTGATAATAAATTAATAAATAATAATGTTGTCATGATAAATATTAAATATAACAAATACCTGTATGCCATGTATAAGTTATAATGTATTTAATTCAAATATAATTTTATAAATTATTTTTTTCATTATTAATAATGGATACATAATAAAATAACATACTGTAAGAGTATAAAAGGGTCCAATCACAATACCACATTTTAACAATGGATTAAAAGGTTTTAAAATACGATAAAATATACAATATTGCTCTAAATAAATAACTTTCTAGTTATACTAAAAACTTTTAAGTGCTACAATAAACGTATACCTAACGGACCTTATATTCCTCAGGTCCTACTATTGTGTAGGTATATTTTGGTAGATTTTATGTTTACTCGACTGCTTCAATAGTATCATTACATATTTTATTGTTAATACAGGTACGTATCTCCAAAATCAATCCATGATGTAATTCAAATAAGAGACTCGAAAACAATTGTTATAGAGCTTCCATCAAACACACTAAAACTGGTAATAGCGAAAAATTAGGTACTAACTTACTATGGACCATGGTTATAGTTTACTATCCATGTAAAATATAAATATATATAGTGCATAGGTACTTATACTTTATGTAACATTATTATATAGGCACGATATTTTTTCATATTAGACTGATTACAGATATCATTTTTTTTAATAACTAAAAAAAGTGTGAATATAACTTGCTGTAATAGAATTTCTTTGACTTCACCAAAAATAATATCAATATATAATTTAAAGAAACAAACACATATGATACGAGAAATACATACAATTTTGACGTTTAAGTGTATTCATATTTTTCAATAAATAGATGTAAGTATACGCATAGTTTTAATTTAATTTTATCCCATAAAAATTATTACAACATACTAGAATTTATGTTTTAATTTTAACGAGAACATGGAATAATCTACCTGTTCAAACAGAAGTTTCTTTAATTATTTAATTTTGGTTATAACAGTTTGAATCATTACAATCATACCGTTTTCTCCTTCGGCATTATAAAATAATTTGTAGTTGTTGCGCCAAAGACAAGGATTTAAATGATAAAGGGATAATAATAACAACAATGATGAATGGATCAGAGTGAATTTAATAACAATAAATAAATTAATATAATATTATGCAGTGAGACCACCTGTAGCCATTATGTAGATTGTAGATATGCATCCCTATACGCTAACGCATTACCAGGCTATACATAATATTACGGAGATGTAATATAGTGAAAATAGTAACCGCCCTTGAACTTCTTTTTCTCGATGCCTATAGACCTAGTAATATAATCGTATTATACGGTAACGGGTCAAGGACAGATTAATGACAAGTATTTAAGCGTAAGTTTAAGGAGTTTAATAAACACCCGTTCACGGGGCGTGTTCAAAAAGTATATAATATTCCATTATTTTTTTAAACATATATTTTTTTTTTTCAGGAGATTGCCGAGTGTATTGGAATTAATTAAGCTCTAACTGTTTTACGGGTTGAAAATTTCTTGACTATATAACAAAAAAAACGTTCAAGACATTAAATCCATGGTTAAGCATAGGTAATAGATATTTTTTTTCGAGTTTATGAAATAATTATTTAAACCGTTATTTCGAAAATACTTTTCTTTAAAACTAGAGGCAGTACTACTCAGTTTGAGGATTTTCACTTTTAAATGCAAATGATGGTGATTGGGTAAATAATAAAATAGCAATAATGGTAGTGCAGTCCTTATTAGCTTACACTTCAGTATTTACACAAGCGAAATTGTTTTTTTCACGCGCCGGCGGATGTCACATGTTTTCATAGAGAACTTACACAGACATTATGATAATATATTTTATGTACACACCGAGGTAACTATATATATATTACACGTTCAAATAGCCATTTTCTTTCACTTTGCTATTCGACAGCTTCACACCTATAACGTGTACTAGTTAGTCAATATTAAATAATTTAATGTCAAAGTTAAAATTAATTAATTTTATTTTCTCTTTGGGGTCTTGACTGTTCGTGAATTAAAATAATATACTATACTGAAATATAAAATACTAACAATAACAGTCCGCTTCTACGTAACGATGTCATACTATAATGTTTTAGCCGTTACATTAATATACATATAGATTTAAATATAAGTACTATTAGTTTAAAGTGTTTAAACAAATATATACATTAATAATAGAGAATAAATAGGAATAACATAATAATATATACAAAACAAATAGAACATATGCGTCTCAAATGTATATCTACAATAAATCAATATATTTAAATGCATGTTTCTCAACAGTAATTTATAACTCTATGAATAAATTCTAAATTTATAGTATAAATTTCAAAAAATAAATGTGATGTTGAATTTTTAGTAGAGTTAGTTTAAAAAAAACTTCAATAATTTCAATCATCTATAAAAAGCTCAAAAATGTACATAATATTGTACCTTGTCTAGACAATACTAATATAAATATTTAGTGAAAAATGCAAGTATTTATGGTAATCAGTACTTGAACCATGATAAAAATAAAATTGATTTTGTCAAAAACTAATGTTACATAAATATTTAAATTTTTAAATTTTTTCTATAAGATGATGTCAGAAAAAACACAGATCATTGTAAAATCAACACATACAGTGATCCGCACGTTATCATGTAATGGCCGATTGTTAAGTTCAATATTCAAAACTGAATTAAAAAATGAATGTTATAATATTATTATAACTCATTAACGTTTATAATTTGTATGTTAAGATATTTCTATGTAGATCGCTGAATAAATGAATGTGTATCTCACCCATAATGATTCACGATGAATATTATTATAGCATGTCTATAGTAGCGGCTAGATAGTGACTCATTATCTGTTAATTTTCGATTGCTGTGTGCATTTGTCTTGATTTATGGTTTGTACTCATTTATTTTTTGACTGACAACCACTATGAATATAATGTTTTGCTTTATCATTCGTTACATTATAATGTTTGATTCGTTTCATTTTGCCAATTATTAGCCTTTATAGTTTTACAGTCGACATACATTATATAGCATATTATTATACACTATTGAATGTGTTATAAGTTCCTAAATATGGTATAGGTACTACCTAACTAAAATTAATGGGAAGCAAAATATCATAAAATAATTTTTCATTCAAATATATTATAATTAATAATACTATGCCAATTGACCTTTGCTAGTGGTATCATATTGTGCAGTGCAACGTTTGATGTGGTTCGAATCCATCGCAAGGAGTTGGATAAGCAACCACAACAGCCACAAGTCGAATGTATTATAATGTACAGCAAACAAATTCAAATACATTCAGAAACTTTGCCGTATATTATATTGTAATCGACTAACCGAACGTTGACGCAGTAACTTTCATTTCTATTCGACTTTATATCTACGATTCAAAAGTAAAATATGACCGCTTAATGACATCACTTTTATGTTCAAGCGAATTGTTAATGGCCTATTAGTGGTTGATGATTGTCTGGAGTTCCTGTGAAAAAAAATTATTTGACCATACGACTCATGCTTATTGCGATAAATCACTTTTATTTTCACACAATCGCACATCATCAAAAATTATAATTTCTTCAGCAGTTAAACTTCTAGCCATTAAAATTTTAAAACGGTACTCAAAACTATAAGACATTTACATTTCTTTAATGAATATCTAAGCAAGTTATTATAAGTACTCAGATATATGGATTGTAATATGTTAATATTTTTTCTAACTAGCTGAGTATCTATACTTATGTTTATCTGGTACATTAATAGATAATTAAAAAAAAAAAATTAAAATAAATAAAAAGTTTAACAATGACAATACTAAAAATATTTTTACAGTTTACCTACTTTTAAATATTAATAGCCCTATTTAAATTTTACTCGTATAAATGTATTATCGGTTGCAATTCAAAAAATGTAAGAATTAATATGGCGCAAATAAATATTAATATTTCGATTTTAAACGACAAAGACGATGTAAATATTATAATAATTATCAATAGTTTTTCACAGCATGTTAACCAATCAAGAATATTCATTGAACCGTTAATAAATTATACTTATTATATAATATTATATTGTATATTTCATATATTACGGTATAAATAACTGATGTAAATCAATTCACAATTAAATTAGAAAATAAAAATGATAACAAAATAGACTGTATTGACTACGAAATAAATAACTCACGTATACGTAAATATTTATATATGTAATATGTAAAACTTGTAGTTACAACGATATTAATAGTCAAACATTTATAACATATAATACTACAATACACCAATGACTTTATTTCTTTCAAAATACCACACAGATTTGGTGCAATACTAGAATTAAACCAAATTTTAACAATCAGATGACTATTTTTTCTTGAATAATATTATTATATATCCTATTGAAAAATATGTTAATCTAAAAATAAAAATTGTTACTAAAATCAGTAGAAACGTAAACTAGTACAAATTACAAGTACCCTTCAAACCTAGATATTTAAAAAAGTGCATAATGATACAAATGACGTACATTTAAAATTGTATTATTTTCGAAAATACTACCTAGCTCAATAATTACTAGGTTGTATATAAATAATAAAACACCTGTTAAAAAATCAAAGATAAAATGATCCACATATATGAAAAGATTGTTGCGTTTTGAAAGTATAAGGCGTACAATTTAATACTCTGATATTAATACACCACTTCAAAAATATTATGCTAAATACACAATTTTAAGTTAAGTTTTTACCACTTTGTAACTGATGTAACTTTGTAACACTTTCTTTTCTTCATGATTATATTTTATCAACAGTTTCTATCTGGCTATAATAAAACTCTTACAATAATTGTCAAAGGTAAGACAATACCTCAGTGTTTAGTCTCCCAAATATTCATTTTTTTGTTAATTTTATTTCCATAATAATAATACTCCTTTTATTTCAAGAAACAAATTTATTAGTTTTAGAATTTAGATTGTCGTCGTCATCACAGCAAGTATATAACACTTGTTGAAGTATAAATACATATACAAAATAATATTACGAACTGCTACGAAATTGATTGTTATTTACACAAAATAATACAAAAAATAATATGTATAATTATATAAATAAAGAAAAAAAGAGCAATAAAATTAATATATTTTTTTAAATTTTATTAGACATTTAGTATGTTTTGCCAATTTTAAATTTAGAGGAGAGATGAACGTACTTATTTTACGATAATATGTTTTTCGTATTATATCCCTTCAACATTTTCAGTAGCTAACATAAATTATTTCCGATAGACAATTAAATTTACATTTTGGTAGATCCAAAATAAAAATTCTCAGTTTTTTCAAAAATAATTGATAGAAACAAAAATATTATTAGAAAAACATAATTTTTTACATAAAGCACATTTATTACAACATTGATTTTGCATATTTTTTATAATTTAAAAATAATGATTAAAAAGACTTAAAATCTTCAAAAAATATTTGTATCAATATTTATCTATCATGAAAATATATTATATACATTTTATAATATATTCATAATATATTGGTGTCTTTTCTGTTAGTTATAAGCTTAAATTCTATTTTTTTCCGATTATATTATGATAAAATATTTAACTGCGAGTGAAATAGTTTTAAAATATTACAGTGAATTTCTTTGTAAGTTGTTTAATTATTGTACACACTTTTCTTTTTTTAATTTTTTTAAATGCTTAAATATTTACAAAACTTGTCAAAACCAATAGTTAAAATATTTTGTTTTTAAAAGTGTACATAGTTTTAAATTTTAGCACCTATAATAAATGAAAATGTAATAAAAGTTGTTCATACATATTTTTTTTGTTCTTAATTTGGATTTGACAATCTATACATATTTTGCAGAATAAGCTTAAGTGATTACATTACAAGAATGTTACTGCCAACAGATATGGAGGAGTGTTAATAATTGAAATTCAAATTTTGTCAACATAAGATATTTAAAAATATAAAAATGATTTATTCTTAAATAATTTTTAATATAGTTCAAATTAGTACTAATTTTAAGCTGATTATAGATCATTTTTTAAGTTTTCCATTTTATTTTTTTTACGTACTATGATAATAATATTTTATATGTTAAGCTTGAATAATATATAGATGAATCATGAATCCACATAAATTATTTTATAGAAATTCAAAAATATTGAAAATATATTAGTAAGTATTCAGTTTTACAAAATTGGATACTAAACTGAAAAATAATGATAGTGGATATTTCAATATAATTTAAAAGCTGTTATCCTTTGTATCTTAATACTTTTCGCTATTTTTTATTTTATAATATTTTTTCTAAAAAAAATAACATTTTCAAAATATTAAGATTAACTTGACTTAATAATTGCTATTAAATATTATAATAATGACTACTTAATAAATATTCTTTGTTTTTGACTAAAATTATTTAAACCTTAATTATAATTAATAGACAAATAAATTAGGTGTAGCAATAAAAATATTATATGCACTAAAGAATATAGGCTAATAGATCATATTTTCTGTTAAAATGTTTTTTTATTTGTACTTTGATTTATTTTTATATTACTATTCAAATTCGGCATATTGTATTTAACTATTCGTTTATCATATGACCTACTCAATTACGAGTGACATTATAGAAACTTACTGTCCTATACAGAAAAGCTTTTTCACCGGGTTTTAGATGCATATAAGTGCATATTATATCATAGTATAGAATAATATTATTAAATTTACATCAATCTTATTTAAAATATTGATTTATAATACAACTTTAATTTATAATGTTATAGTATTTATCACGAGTTATAAGTGTAACAACTTATATATATATATATATATATAATACTATAAGACATATAACATCCACAAATAAAAAATATGTACGATGGTATGCATTATATTATTTTCACTGACATAAAAAACTAATAATTTTCTATCATAATACTTTATCATACCACCATCGTATAACACACATCGTTTTAACCGCACATGTGAGGGGACCGCGTGATCTAATTGTGTAAACTTTCACGGGATTCATACTCAAAACAAATTTAACCTACTGATAAACTATCATTGTGTTGTTACATACGTTGTAATACAATGTTGGCTACTAAAATTCGCATAAGTAATGATACTCAACAGCCAATACATTTAACTGCTGAATTGTTAATATATATTGAAAATGTCCGACTGGCAACTACGTACTATTTTGAATATTTTTCGACTCTGAAAATCTATATCCAGAAGATCACCCATTAAATATTATATTTTAATATGTTGTGTAATAATCATAATATAGTATATGTTTTGTGTATAATTAATAGTTTTAAAAATCACGCATGTCTCGTGTTTATCAGTTAAGCGATTATTATCATTTTAATTCAATAAACATCACTATAAGAATACCTACTGGCTACTATTATATTATAGTATGTGTCTACAATCATACAATCAACTTTCTAATGGTACCCATCATTGATGGGTTAGGTTAGGTTAGGATTAGAGATGGGCCATCAAACAAATTAAAACAAAGCATTTTATACAGTTATTAGTAGATACGTATTATATATGTATAGATTGTTATGTTGTATTATAAATACTATAATTGATAATACAATAATTTTACTTCAAATACTTAAACAAAATTAATTGATTTCTGTAAGCTCTTCTAATAACTAAAATTTAGAAAAGGCTTTCGTGAATAGTATCTATTGCAATATAGATGTTTAGAATTAATGTGTTAATGCTAAGATATTTTATATTAATTTGCATTAAATCTTAATTTTAATAATCTGTGTACTAAAATATAGTACTATTTTTTTTATGTATCGTTTAATGTTCATACATTGTATTACACATTATTTATATATTAATATATTATGCTTTTCTAGTGCCTACTATAAACAGATTGTTTTTTCTCAACAATTTTAATTGATACTAATTGCATAAATATCATTCATGCAAATGCAAATAATTAAACATCTTACAGTTATAAAAATAAAAGAAGATAGATCGTTGTATGTTTGCAGCAAACATTTAAACGAGTATCAATTTTTAAATTTTATAAAAGCCATAATATTATTATTTGAATAATTCTAACCTAACGTGTTAAATACCATTAGATTATATAAAATAATATAACAACTTATAGCTAAAGTAAAGTATTTAATAAATTCAAATATTTTGCCTCGCTTTAGATGTAATGAATTTACGCGTTGGTTTCATCATTTTGTAGAGGATAGTTAAGTTTAAAAAAATATAACTATATTATAGGTGTAACCAATAGCCGATATAGGTAAGTGTCGTATACATGGAATTTAATTGTTAATCGATTAACTACAATAATAACTATATTGTAATGATAGAGAAAACGGTGTTGAAGAGTGTTAGTTGGGGACTATTATATTGTGTCTCTAAATCATTACTTTTTAAACAATAGTTTGTTAATATTACCTCTCTAATCCTTGTAGCGACTTGCTTGTTGAAATCGTTGTTCGCGTTCAAGATATAATGTGAGGTGATCGATTTATTTCTTAAAATAATTAAGTACACATTTTTTTCTTTGAATCACTATAATAATTTTATTTAATTTTTAATACACTTTTTTAACATACGAATTTGAATTAATTACAAACGTTTACGATTAAATTATTATTACGTATTATTGTATGAACGATCTGCGTAGTCTCTTACACTCGCCTTTGACCGTCCATACAAAAAGACAATAATAACGCGTCTGCTGTTGATCATAAAACTGGAATGCTTATATAATATAATATTGTCTGTGTGTGTGTATGTGTGTGTGTGTGTGTGTACATGTTTTTGTAATATCATATTATTAATGTCCAACAATTATTATACTTATCTTATTGAATAGTTTTAAATTTAAAAAAAGATATGATGCTTATGCGTACATCATTACAATATCATATTTTTGAAAAACTAATCAACTCAATAATTTTACGACTTTTTAACATCATCAAGTCTATCTTAAAGTAGCATAATATCTTGACATTCTTCGTCATATTGTACATTTTATTTTTTCTATATCTATTTTGGTTACAGTTTGTTGCAAGACGGTTTGATGATTGTGATTTTACTTGTTGCGGGGAAGTAAATTTTTTTAATGGTGAGAGTTGATTTAAATACATGCGATTTTTTTTTTTCGGTATACTTATTATAAATATTTGAGGTTTTGCGTTGTACGTACACTATCGTCATAACGTTATAGCCGATGAGCGAAAATACCGATAAAAAATACCTCATCGTGTATCAGTAACAAGACGACGATAATAACGTTTACGCAATCTTGAAAAAGATTTATTTGGGACCGAATCCGTAGCAGATTGTTTCACCGCGATAACCCGCGGCCCTAATAATAGTTACAAGTACAACATACATCGTCATAGGACAGCAGCCGACTCGCACCCAACACCCAACGCAACGTTCGAATGTTGTTAAACGTAATACAAATAAGTGTGTACGATATGTGTGCACTACGAGCTCACCAGTCTAACGTCGCGTGATTATCGTTATTATTGTACTTTCGCATCGGCCGTCACGGAGGGTCGACTACGGTCTTTTTTTTTTTCCCCGTCGCCAATAATCCGTCTCTCCCGTCCGCTTCTGTTTGCGGTCGCGGAAACGCGGCGATTATCGCGGCACGGCGGCAGCGAACACGGAGTGACGATTAGGCGTACACGTTCGACGGGCGAGAACCGAAAGAAAAAAAAAAATAACGGCCGCGGTCGTCGTCACATAAATATGGACGTCCCGCGCAGACACGGGTCATACGTTGACGTCAAGCCGGACGGACAGCAACACACACGGACAAGCGGACGGACGAATAAACGAATAAACGAACATGCCGTCGTTGAAGTTCGCGGTGCTCCGGTCTGGGTGTCTGTGCGCTGTAGTCACGTCGCTGCTGCTCCAGTTGGCGTACCAGCCGGTCGCCGGTGCAGCCGTCGTCCCGTTGGCCGTGGTCAGGGCGGCGTCCCAGTGCTCGGCCGCACCAGACACCGTCGACTGTTTAATGCAAGCCGCGGCCGCTGGCGTTGACGCGCTGGCCCGGTCCGCGGAACCCGTGGACCTGGTTCCCGGGTGCGTGACGCTGGTCAAGAACGCCGCCGGCGAATCGGACCCGCCACCACAGCCGTCGCCGTCGCCACCATCGGCACAAACGACCGCGGGCGTCGACGCCGGTTCGGCGCTCGTCGACTCGTTCACGGCGTTCGTCAAGTCCCGTGCCATCAGCGTCCGGGCGCCCGCGCACTTGTTGGACTCGCTCAAGAGCACCCTAATCGAAGGTACTTAAATCGAATAATAGTTTTACAGTATTATTACAAGTCATACCGTCGTAGTGCGACAACCCTATGGGTCTGACCGCTCATTTTCCGCCGTAATCTTATTCTGTTTCCTTGTTCTACTTTGTGAGTATAGATAGGTACTTATAAAATGTATTTGCTTTCGATAAATCCTAACAAACGTGCATAGGTACATTTTTAAAACATATTTCTTTGGCATCTCCAAACCTTCCATTTTTTTCGTGTACAATAATTTAAAGAATTTCAAGTACAAAATATTACATTAATTATGAACAAAGTATGATGATTTAATAACACGTACATTTTCGACACCGTGGTTTTTAATTGAGTATTCAATAAATTTGATTTAAATTATTCATAAACTTTATTTAATAATTTCCGTTTAAAATGGATGTATAACATATACCTTCCATACCCAATTTCTGCGGTAAACATTGTGGAACCAATGAGTGTGAAATGTAAAAACAAATATTATAAATTTTAGAAAAAAAATGTAAAATACTATTGTAATATTAATATGTTAAATAGAACAATATAAATAATACGATTTAGTAAAACAGCCTAAAAATAAATTCTAGGGTTTTATTTTAAATACAACAATAACCACATAACCACATACGTTAAGTGGTTTATAACGTATCGATAAATTTCAATTTTTTTATATTTCAGTAATATTTTTGAATTTCTCACAAGGACTGTATGTAGGGGTGGCTATGTAGTGACAAAAAGATTATAATAACAATACGAAAAGAATAATTCACGTCTAACGTAAATATATTATGTTATGTATGTTTTAACCCTCCTTCCCTTATAGATACAATTTACTTATTGTTCTCGCCATTATACACGTAAAGACCATCAGGCGTGTCTACAAGAAACAAAATACGATATTATTATTATGGATTTGTTGTGATGTCCTAAGACATGAAGTTATTGCCTAGATAAAACTAATCAAATCGCTTGCCATTATTTGACGAGACAATTAATAACGGTTCTATTATTATAATATACTAAATAGCTTTATGTTTTATATATATATCGAGCATTCGGAAATATTTTCGGCGACGTAAATTTGTCTGCCGATTGTTGGTCATCTCATTGTTATGCAAATAACGGAAATCTTTAAACGCACCCATAACTTTCCACAGACCACATTATATGACAATAATTTTAATAATTATAATTTAATAAAAACAAACAACTGTTTGAGGTTTCACGTGACTTAAATCCTCAGTCATCCCACTACAATTTTCATTTAAAAACCGTTATTATTCGCCGGTAAATCGGTTCACGCCTGTTCGCACCGTTTTTGATTATTTACGTACACACGATTATATTTGCACGATTGAGCTTGGCACTATCGGTTTTGAAATCAACACCCTCATTATAATATTATGTATTCATACTATTTACGATTAATTATTTTTTATTTCATATTGCAAACGACGCTGCAAGTGTGATAATATTAGAGTAGGATTATTCATCGTGATCAAACGTGTCACGTAATTGTAATTGTAAATCGGACTAGTAAATCTGTTCACGAGAGTTGAATAAAGTAAGCAAATAGTTAAATGACTAACTGTTTTTGTGGGCCGTTTCAGCACGTGGTAAGAAGGACAAGTATGCGGGACCGCTCCTGATGGGCGCAATGATGGTGGCCGGTACTTTGTTACCGATCAAGCTGGGTGCGCTGGCCATGATGAGCGGTAAGGCGCTGATGACCAGCATGCTGGCGCTCATGCTGTCCGCAATTCTAGCGCTGAAGAAACTAGCGTCGGGTGGCGGCAGCCACAGCGGCACCACGTACGAAGTGATCAACGTGCCATCGCAGGGCGGCCACGGGCCGCACGGCCGTTCGCTCAGGGCGCACACTATGGCATACGGTCCACCGCCGCCAGCGGAAACCCTTCCGACGCCCACACAATCGACCGACGGGCTATAATAATCTGTAGGGCCATTAAGTTATTTTATTTTTCATACCCACATCGTATGCCCAATATATTTATTATTTATTGTAAAATTATGTGAACGCTAATTGTACAGCGCATCATATAACTATAAACTGTATACAATAATATTTATTGTCGTATTTTTAGTGGTTATTTATTTCAATTGCTGTTAGCTAAATGTATTATAAGTGTATTATTATTATTATTATTATTATTATTATTATTATTATCAATTTGCAAGATTATACATCTTAATAAACAATAATAGTATACTTTATCTAAATTATTTTTCGTTGCAAATAAAATCGAAAAATAATCATATTTATCCATATAAGTATTTATCTGCGTTTGTCATTGTTTTTGAAAAATTGCATTTTACGGTCACCGACCTAACCCATAATACACATCTGAAATATGTGTCGGTGGTATATTACTACACATTATAATACGGTAAGTATATCGTTACCGAGTGCATATGATACGTGCGATCTACAACAATTATACAAATATGTGCTGCCGTCCGACCGACTTGTCAAATTATGTGTGAAGAAGTATACATATAGTAATAATATGGCCATAACATTTATCGATATGCAAAATGCACTGTGAACCACAATAATAATATAATGTTTTATTGTGTAGATCATTACACGTGTGACAGCCAGCATGTGTATGTTCGAGTATCTTGCTATTGATGTTTTTTTTTTTCAATAAAACATGACGACTGAAGTGTTTTTTTTCTCTCTGGCACACTAGGTAAATAGAAATTTTGAATTTAACACGACTAATCTCGTGACTTATATTATATAAACTTGAATTTACTCAACATAGAACTTAAAGTTGAGAACATCATAATATGTATTAATACGTTTACTGTTTTTACGATGTTTTAGAGTTTTTTTCAATAAATATTTATGATCGTTTTTAAATTTTTAAATGTATTACATACTCATAACTCGTATCATACAATATTTTTATTTTCATGATGCCAATTAAAATATAAAAACAAATCCAACAAACAAACACAGCTGGTAATGATTTTAATTTCAAGTAATATTTTGTAATTTAATTTAATGTAATACTAAGCTGATAAAATAAAGTTGGTTATATCAGATGTATGTATATATTTTGATATACGACACAGTCAAATATTTCTTCAAATATTGTCTAAATAAAGTACAATCTTATTTTTTATGATATGTGTCTTATAAGTTTGCGAGGAATTTCCCTACGAAGGAATTTGATTTGAAGTTAGATTTACATTCACATTCTTTTAGACAATTTAGATGTAAGGTTAGTGTGGTACTTATTCTTAAATTTTTAAATGGTTAAGTTAATTAATTGTCCCGAAGTAATAGAAGTTAAATGACGTTTAACATATACATAATACATTGTATATCGTACGTAGGTAACTCTATATATATATATACCCAATTGACAATTAATCTCGGATGTCAATAAACAATAAATAAATAAATAAATAAAGTGTTGTGACATCTTTCAAACACGTTTTATTAATCTGATTGTTACAGTGGCACGATAGGTTCTAAATCGACGTCGGTTTCAGGCTAAACGTATACCTAATCTCAAATCAATCTCATTCAAAACGAAACGGTCGGGTCGTGATTATTATTAATGTTATATTTTTAAGTCCACGGATACTGCAGCCTCGAATAACATATAATCTGCATTGTAGAATTTTGTGATGCAAATATTGCATATTATATGAGCTGTAAATAATAAAACAACAACCTATCAAAATGATTTAATTCAACAAATGCTTGCAATTATTATCAAGACGTTTTCAATTAGTCTATTTCAATATATGATATTCCATAGTACATAGTGAATTAGTGTTATAAATGCATAATAGCATATACACAGTGTTGTAATAAATAATAATACCAAACTATAAAATATGTACAATTTAATGTCAAAAACAAATTATTATTATCATTCATTCGACTTTTGAAATAATTCAAATTCATTAAAATATTTTATTTTTTATTTATCAATTTTGACAATATGGCTTGAACTATATTATGCAGATAATACATTTTACTAGATATTTTCTATCTAGACTAACTATAAACATACTATATATTTAAGTATAAAAATATAAAAATATTATGTATAAACAATTGGTTTCAGCTTAACGCGGGATAATTTGTTTTAAGTTACAGTGAAACTACACATACGTCTTTCTATGTTTGTTATTCAAATTTTCGGAATTTAAATTTGAGCTAGTCGTATTTGCTTAGTCTACACTATGGATATCAATAGAATAATTGATTTGAGATTTATGGAAGTCAAATCATTAGTTTTCGAGAATACGTACACTTCAACCAAAAAAACCACAAACAAACGAAAAATAAAAGTTATTGTGATTTTATACACTACGCTCTTGAATGAGCACAACAATGATTGTTTTTTTTTAATTTTTTCGATATTTATACAAAAATACAACTTATACATAATACAATACATGAAGCTAATTTAAAATATCATATGCTTTGCAGTTCATAGTGATTGCATACTAACTTCTAACTTTTTTTTTCGCCGAATTCAACGTTTTTTTCATTATATTATTATAATTACTGGGTAGAATTGTTTTAATCATTAACCATTTAATAATTCCATTTATAAAGTAATTGATATAAAACCGTGTATCATTAATCATAATGATTTAGTAAAAGTAATTTTCATTTCTATAACATAATATTATAGTTTTTCAGAGCATATAAAGACCACAAAAAAAAAAAAAAAAATAATAATAATAATAACGAAGTTTATATTGTTTAGTGAACCATCACTAAGGGGTTTCTTCGAAGTAAATTACAATATATGTATGATTGGGACCAAATTATACATATTTATTGATTAAACATTGATAAAATATTTATACAATTGTCTTTTTTTTTGGATTTTAAGTGGAGTGATAAATATATTGATTTTACAATGATGTGTGTTTTTTAGTTATTTTATTTTTAGGTTTGTCTCGTCACCTTTTGGGACATTAAAAATTGTATTTTAAATTTTCAACCTCCTATTCTCTAAAACTACCAGACGAATTTGGAAAATTATTTTTGCATTTAATATATAAATTCTTAAGAAAGGTCAAAAACTATTTAAAATCACGCTACGGCTCTTAAAAGCCGAACTATTTTTCTCTTATAATCTATTAAAACTAGTGATGGGTCGAACCCTGTTTTTTAAATCTAACCGAACTCAAACCGAACCTTCATATTTTCTACCGAACTGAACCGAACCGAACCTAGAATCATTTTAAATCGAACTCGAACTCGAACTTAATACATTTTATCATTATTATTATAAATGGTATATAAAGTGCCTGATACGGCTTATAACTTTCTATCGCTAATAGTCTAATTATTTATAAATAACGATTATCAATTTTTATTTATTTTTTTAAAATAAGTTTTGAAGAATTGAACAAATATTTGGTGTTTAAACTATTGTGGCCAGTAAGTCTGACTTGAAAAATATTTTCAAGTTCAATTTTCGAACAGTAAAATATGTTTGATAGTTCGGTTCGATTCGGTTCGAGATTCGAACAGTTCGACCCATCACTAATTAGAATATTAAGCGAAAACGAAAAAATAGCGCGAGTAGGTGATGCTACGTGGTGGGCTGATAATGTCAGTTAATGATGAAATAAGTTTTAACAAGTCCTACACAAGAGGTGGCATTTTTTATTGTCAATAAATTACACGCGGAAAGCTAGTCTTAATGTAATATCCTAGGCTGATAACCCGTTTCGGCTTAGATTCATCATTTTTCATATTCAATGATATATTATTGAATTCAAATTCAATACATCTATTGTGGCTCCCGATCGATTCCTAATACACAACACAACGTTACTCACGTACTCGCCTTTATTATTATTATAAATAATAATTTATACGAAATATTGAATATAAATCTACACATTATACAAATTTTAATAAACGCATATAATGATATTAATATTGACTCCTAACTACACGAGAAAAAGTCATTCGTAACTCATTGAGATACTTTTAACGTATGCAGAGGGGTGGACACACACCGTTTCAAATATTAAATTATTGATTACTGTAATAAATATAAAAAAATAAAGTTATTGATCATCAAATATACATTGAAAATATACACGTTGATCTATAAAAGTCTAATAATACATAATATTAAAATTAATTTTTATGATTATGACTGGATAGTATAATATTATATAGACATTATATTATTTCTTAAAACCAAAACTGAAATACGATAATATTTTAATGTATGGTTGACGGTTGTAGATTCGTAAAGCGTATCAATGTAGTTTCTCGACATTATATATAATAAATAGTAAATAATAGTGATATGATGTATGTCAAACAGTTTTTAAATTTTCAAATATCTTGGATATCACGTACGATGTGACCAACTTTCAAATTCATAAGTAGTAGTTATTAATACTCTTATATAAATGTAATATTTTTTATTTGAACGTGACTTAAGCTTATATTTTAGATATTTGGTGCGCTTTGAGGTATTTGATTGAATTACAATAATGAATTATGAACAATATACATTACATTTCCTACGACAAATAAACTAGTTCGTACATAATTAAGATTAAGCAAATGTATAAAATACATATTACTATAGTAAATCAAATCATAATTATCTCATTTGAACAGCGAAAAAAATAATATAATCTCACCAGTCGTCCAGTATTTTTCAAAATGATACAAAATAATACAATGTCTATATTATATATATATATATATATATTAGTATATGATAAATACACTGGTTAAATTAGGTACCGGTTGAAGAATAATATATTCAAACACTAGTTCCATAACTACACGGGACGGAAACATATTATAATATTACGCGCACACGGCCACCAATTAAAACTTGCGCACCACTGGCACCTAGTACTTGAAAATACGCTGAAATAGCTGGGCGAGTAGTGGTGTAATAGCTTGTACATCAGTGGTCGGGATCGCTGGGCAAATACTGTCGAGCTATGTAATGCGTGTCATGATGTAATAGATGTCTTGTGTACAAGTGTGTATATATTAAATACGATAAATTCCCGTTACAACGAATACCAATACAACGAAAAATCCCGTTATAACGAAAGTCATAGAAGTCTCCTGTCGAAAATCGGGGCTTATAAAGAGCTTATTCGAATTTTCGTTACAACGAAATTTCCGTTATAACGAAAAGAAAATTCTGTTTCCTGGAGTTCGTTGTAACGAGATTTTACTGTATATGTATGTATAATTATATAGTCAACATAAAATAATTAAAAATAATTGACAAAGGTAACTCTACAATAATAAATGGTAACACAATTGATACGATAATAAAATATATAGTATAATAAAATAATAATAAATAATAGATTACGGCCCTTTTGGCCCAACAAGCAAAAATATATATAATGCATTGCTGGTTCAGCACAACCAAAAATAATAAATAAAACAATAATAAAAACTTCACATTTACAATATTATAATAATAAATAGTGGTGATTCGAGCACACGTAATATAATCACGAGAGGCGATTAGCGCCCATAGGATATAACAAAAGTGGCAATCAATGCTCACGATAAAAAATGTGTGTACAAGAATATCAACTAAGACATACGATTCCACGACGATGAGAATCTTCGGACTGGGTATAAAACGAACGGATGCACAATATTCAATATTATTATGTATATATTATTTTATACGTTATCATAACTTGGCGCCGGAGTCTCGCCGAAACTGTCACTAATTATGATAATAAATTAACTACCTTATGGTTTCATACTCATACAATAATCATGTATTATATTTTGTTTAATTAAACAGTTTATTTTTATTTTTGTAGATTTTAAAAAACAGTTACCAAATAAATATTACTTATATATTTAGGTGCTAACTGGTATGGTAGTAAAGTTTTAAAAAGTAATGTTTATTTAGTTAAATAAAAACGCATCTGATTCATTGTATAAAAAGTAAAATACAAAGAATTGATACTGATTTAATGGTTTTGATTTAGGAAGGTTATGCGTGATACTTTAAACGTATAGCTTTCTAGCTGGCCAAATTCGTTCGGACAACGAACAAATTCGTCAGAATGTAGTTGTCATGTCGGGAAATTTATTTATGAACTCATGCGTATTGTTAAAAGAAACGTACACATATACGTAGTCCAATGACCATTCTTTTATTTATCCTATATGATTTCGATTTACTAACTATATTATTACTCTGTTATTTTTGAAATACTTTAAAGTCCATACAGTAATAATATATTATATTAACTATAAATATTTCAATATCTAGTACCTATATTTTATTTTTTTTTTATCAATCTTAAATTCTTAACATTGTATGTACAACATTAAAATAATTGAAAACTCAAACAATGGTTGATTTTTCCACTCCTATAATATTACGATGACCTTACTATCACTAACCCCGAATACCATAATATTTTATGTACACGAACATCATGAATTGCCGAATATCTGTATCTTTTCTTACCCATGAATTTATACCATTCTTACGTGTATCGGTGTAGGATCAAGTAAATCCAGTCGCTGTACCGTACAGGAGCGAGAGGAACACCGGGTAAATACTTTTTTTTCATGGATAATCCACCAATGTAAAGAACGACTTCACAAAAATGTATGACCAGTCAAAAAAAAAAAAAAAAATAAAGACTTCAAGTCACCCAAGTGTGAAAATTATAAATAAATAATATTATATAACATATTAAACGTTTTATTGTACAAATAAATATTATTATTATGATTGATTACAAGATTATATTATTACTTATATAGAAAATTATTATTACACATTATAATAATATAGTCTTGTTTTTGTTCTTTTTGGCCTCCCTTCCCACTACTCCTTCTGTAGTTATAATAAATTAATGAGTTTTACGCGAAAATAACGACTATCGCGGAACTCCGTCGTAAGTACCCGATAATCGTATATTATTATATTAATTTATGTACAATAACGATCGTATACCGTGTCGATGGACAAAAACGTCAACAACAACTATAAAAAAAATACGCGTAAGTGAATCGTCGATAAATTAATACAATATAACACGACAACCGTATGCAAATCCGCAGTCGTCTAGTCGTTTTTCTCCACCACGGCGATTTTGTTGGGCATCATCGGGCCCGCCGCCGACGAGTAATACTCGGCCGACTGGTCGGGACCGCCGTCGCCGTCGTGTTGATTGTGTTGCTGTGTCGGCCGCGAGCCCTTGAAGTACGCGCCCGGAGGGTTGGACTCGCCCGCGTAATAGTTAGCAGACGAGCTGTGCATCTTGGCCTCGGTCTGGCCCTTGTACACGCCCAACTCCTGTTCGAACTGCGCCTCCGTGAAGTGAGCCGGTGGGGCAGCGTACGACTTGACGTGGCCCGCTTCGTGTTTGCCGAACAGGGACTTCAGGCCCAGCAGCCCGGAAATCGTGATGGCCATCAGACTGGTCATGATCGCCTTGCCGGCCAACATGAACAGCGCGCCGAACGCCAACGGCAGCAGAGTGCCGGCCATCACGGCCACGCCGGCGGCAAGCATGGGACCGAGGTTCTTGTTCTTTTTGCCTCTACCTGCAACCCGATACGGTTTCGGTGAAAACATCAAGTCCGATTATTTATTTTAGTAATATAATAAAATAACATCGTGTTATGTACTATGATATATGTATATTATTATTATTATTATCATTAACACGATTCAGTGAACGTTAAAAGCATAGTATTATATTACAACGTCTAAACGTCACAGATGATTGTGAAAAATACATACTATGTGAAGTCGGTAATTATAATAAGTATTTATAAACATTTAAAAGCTTAATTGAACTAACTTCGCTCGCTGCGATCTGTTATCCTGCAAACGTTTCACTAGGTACGTTAAACTAGGTACCTGTGGTTATGTTATAAATTATAATTATAACTAATATTCTTAGTAATCGTCGATTACAATATTATGTTATCATATATTTATGTTTATTTTAAATATATGTGTACCTTGTACACGAATAATGTTGAGTTGTACCCAACAACACGGTAACGTGATTAGTTGCACAATAATATATATATATATAAGAATCTAATATACCAATTGTTTAATATAGATACCAATCAATCGTACAGCTAAACGTCATCATGCAAGTACACGCAAACTTATATAGTGGAATCGCGACTATACATAGATAGGATTATCGAGGGTAATGCGCATATCGTTCTATTCGGTTCACTCACCGTTGAGGAAAGATGACTTCAGCAGGGACCACGGGGCGATGACTTCGGCTGGCAGATCGAACCCAAACGAAAACAATCCAAATATATTTTGGATCTGCTCTATGAGGTATTCCTCGATGCCTTTGGACTGCTGTTGGAGAAGACCACCGCCGCCGTCGCCTAATTTGCTGTCATCGGCGGCGGTGGTGACCGAAACGTCTGCTTTTCGACTCGCGGCGTACAGCAATGCATTCTTGAGTAGGCCTTTGAACAAACACGTGCCCGGACCGTCCGCAGAAGTGCATCGTAACACGCCGAACGACCTTTCCGGGATGGAATCACTTTGACCCGACGACAACCGCACGGCTACCATGATCCCGACGAGACACCACTTAATGGAGGACATGTTCGACGTCAAAGTACGTTTAATGTATTATAAATATAACAATACGGTCGGGTCGCTCAGGTTGTCGTTCGGATGAGTCAAAACTCGCACTGATGTGATTGTAGACGTCGCGCTGCGTATAAATAACTTTCGGTGGTGTGCCGTTTCTATTTATCGATTAGTTTTTGGTATTTGATTTTTTTTTTCTGTCGTCCGTCTTTAATTGGCCAACCGACTCGTCGCCCGAAACTAATGAACAGAATCTGTCGATGCGGACTCCGTGCGATATTATTTATAATATAATGCCGCAAAATGACATAAATATACATCATTTATAGGTGCACGTTGATGTATTTTAATACTATAATATATATGTTGCGATGGGTATATGTGGATATATTGTAAATATACTGTAGACATACTTTCGATCAGGACCTACATGTCTGGATTTGCGTGACGATTTCAGACCGCAACGTGCAAACGCGCGTCAGCCACAACACCCGCCTATGTCTATGATACTTACGCGGCGGCCGATGGTAAACTCACATTCAAAATCTTCCCGCTATATCACAGTACAGTTTTCGTCGCGGCAGTCGACGGGATGACCGTCATGAAGTCACGAATATTGAGTTTTGTGATATTTGTGGCTCTGTCGTTACAGGCCACCCACGTTAACGCGCAAGATCTACCCTGTTTGACTTGTCCAAAGGTTACCACAGCCATTAACACAATCAATACCATCACTGACGTCAGTTATTTCTTCCGTGATAATGCTTCACTAAGCCGAACAGGACCACAAAATATCGCTGCTGGAAGTCTAGATCCGTTTCAAGAGTCGAAAGCAAGTCTACCAGAAGGTAAGCGCAGTCACTTTTTTCGAATTAAATTGCATTTTTGACTGTTATTTGCATTTTGTTTCACTTTAAGGGCGGGGGAAGAAGAAGAAAAAAATCAAAAACAATTCGATGAATATGATGGTCGGCGGAAGCATAATGGCAACTTTCGTCGTGATATTTATATTCTTAAATATGATAACCGTGACGCTCGGAAAAGCACTGCTTTTCACATTTATCGCCAAGTTTTTGATATCTGTAAATTGGAAATCATCGGAATCCTCGTCGAAAAAGAAACCTTCTCATAATGACATAACAGTCTTAATGACGTGAAATACGTTTACTACCAATTTTTTTTATTTCTAATAAATTATTACACAATCAACAATATTTATATAATAAATAAATAATACTACATTCTAGAAGTTTATTTAATCACAATGAATATAATTTGAAAATATATATATATATATATTAAATGCATTAATACATATTAAATAATTTAAATTTATAATGAGTTTTTGTTTAACCCATCGATTAATATTATAGTACTAGAGTTTAGAACAATTTAATTATTGTTAATTTTAATCATATTGTTGGTTACCATACTGAATAGGTTCGGTTTGAGCTGCATTGTATTGACCTGCACTGATCTAAAAATATAAATAAAATTGTGTTAAAATTTAAAATATAGTTTAATCAATTATTATTAAATTACTGTTCTAATTATTTTTTTTATTGCTATGAACACCTATATAAAAGAAAGGACACTTTTAATCCACCCATGTATAATTACTTATTTATTATTATATATTATTATACAATAATAAAAATAATAACTATGGTAAATAAATATATTATAATTAATCCGTAGTTTTAGTTAATATTTATAGTACCATAATATACCAGTGAGTAACATTTTAATAAATACTGGCATACACGTTGAAGATATAATATATAATATACTTTATAAGTTTAACTCGATATCGAATTAAAGTCAACAAGAATTTACCGTTTGAAAATGTTGGTTTATAACATAATAGCCGAAGCTGGAACAGAGTTTAAGGTAACTACGACTCAGTACGTGACGCCGTATGTAGTAGAAACGGACCCAAAAATTCGTCCGTCGATTGTTAAATTGTGCGTAACATAGGCATATAGCCCATAGTATAGTTATTGAAAATATTATATTGTTTTTTACAAATAAATATGTTTTTGTTATATTATTTAATTGATTTTTATATTGTATTTGTTGTATTATTATTAAATAAGGCTAATACACATTTATAAAACTGTTGACTTTGCCTTTATAATAATAAAAGGTACTTTCGATTTTTTGTAACCACTGTAAAAAATCGTGAGGTTAGGGTTGAATATTTTTATGCTTTTTCGCAAGTTAATATAATTATAGATTTGATACTTAAAGCAATGACATTTTACAACTTTACAGTGTTTCCTTCTGATCACCTTCCCCCCGAAAAAAGGACCGCCTGATATCTAGATTTATTTTTACTACTAGAAAATATTGAAGTTGAAAGTCTAAGCATTTTTACTGTTTCAAAAGGCAATGACAACAAACAAATAAAATAAAACACTGGTAATAATTGTAAGATCTATAGGAATATTCAATATCAAAATCAAGGATTTTAAATAGAAATCTTTTATTATGAATTACAGTCATATTCTTTTATTTTTAATGGACAGAAAATAATTTTAAACGATTTAGAATAGATATATTATGTATATAATATGTATGTATTTGGTAACAGTTTTTTAGATACGTAAATACTCGAAATCGAGTTACACCAGCCTTTAGTTATTTTGTGTTACCACGATGGCGATCGACACGACCGCGATCGGAGAACAAACCATAAACGAACGGCTTGAAAAAAATCGCGCGCTGCTCGAATGTGGACGAAACGGACTCGAAAAACGTAGGAAAAATGTTGAAATCGTGTGTAAAACGGAACACTTTTATAATAGCAATAAAAGTAGTAATTTATAAAAACCGCGGTGATAACGAAACGGCGGTACGGAACACTGGCCGGTGGGCGGAGCTAAAAAAATTTAATTTAATTTTCATTTTACATGACGTATGTGTGTGATTGTCAATATTATGTTTTACATGTTTTATTTAATAATCGGAATATTTTAATGTTCACTCACGTCTGATATAACAGCCCCGCTGTTTTCCAATTTGTAATCCGATACCTGTTGATACGCTTGGTGAGGTCCCGGGTTGTTGATGACTTCGTACGTGGTTCTGGCGTGGCCGTGGCCGCCCGACTTTTTCGATACCGCCATCGCCGAAAGCATCAGAGCGAGTATGCTGGTCAACAGTCCCTTGGCAGCCATCAGCGCCAGTGCCCCGAACGCGGTGGACATGAGCGTGGTGATCATCATCATGCCGCCGAGCATCAACACACCGGCACCCTTGTCCTTCTTGCCCCGGCCTTCGTCACCGGCGAAGGGCGTCGACGCCGTGACGCCGATCAGCCACGCGACGGCATCCATAGGCACAGACACTCTCAACGATCTCTTCTCCGCGAATTCCGCGATTTTCGAGTATATCGACGTGGACGGCCATGACGACAGTGTGCCGTTTTTGTGCGACGTCAGTCGCCCATCTGCGCCGCGATGGTCGCCAAAGGCCCGGGCCCGGCCGTTCGGCACCACGGCCAAGTACTGGCCCATCAGTGGTATCTCGCCCGGATACGCGGCCACGGCAGCCACGACCTTTGCACCAGTCCTGGTGAGGCACGGCCACAGGTCCGCGGACTGCGCGCACTTCTCGCCCTCGTTGTGCAGCGCGGCCGCCAGCCCGCCGGCGTTGTGGCGCGTCGCCGCCGCGGCCATCAAGTGTAGCTGAAGGGTGAACGACAGCAGTAACGCGAACGACGACAACGTCGACGTGCTAAACACGAACAAAGACTTATTGGGCGACAGCCGAGGTGACATCGTGTTGACTATCAAAGGTTAATACGATTGAACGGTTGACGGCGAATGAGCAATTAAACGATAACGGGCGAGTATTTATACGGCGGACTGCGATCTGCGCCTCATCTCGGACGCGATGGTCACGTGTCCCGGCGGTTTCCGGCAGACGTGTCGGACAATCGAAACGCGTAACGCGAGATCGACGCAAGACAATGGATCTCGCGGTCGGTTCTGATCGCGAACACATTGCGGCGCGCGTGGCGGTTCGGAACGGCCTATAACTGCTTGCAGCGGTCATCGAGTTCGTGGTTCCATATCATCGTCAAGTGTACATTGTGCAGAGACACTCCGCAGAGAAAAAAACGGTTTCACGCGCGACGGCCAGTGTAATTTAGGCCATTTACGCTTTTCTAAAAAATTTTCAGACCCCCCGGTTTTCCATCTCGGCTGCAACGCCATACAATATTAACAATTTATCACTGTTATCGACAGTTCTTATATCGTTTTTAAGTTTAGCCCGTAAGGTTGCACACACACGTCTATCATGTTATTAGTGTATAGCCGTAAATTAATAGTTGGAATTCAGAATTTACTATCTAAACAAGTAGAACTACAAATGGCAATCTCGAGCGTTGTACATTCTATCTACAAATACGTACGAATAAAATATTATGTTCGGTGAGATTGAGCTAGAGTGTAGGGACTGGGCTTGTTCATTTTTTGGTTGTTAGAGTTAATTTGGAAATATTTATTGTTCATGACCTAAATCATGAATATGGACTTTATTGTTATTAAATGATTTTCAATACTACCTAAAACTACGCTTACACATTTTACTAAATTACTCTTTTGCGTCGGATGTTTCCTTAGTAAATAATAATCCCTTATTTTTAATTGTATCTACTTGTAATACAATTCTATGAATTATTGAATTATTATAAAACAATTATTTATTTTATTTTTGGGTATAAACTTTTCAATTATTAGTGTGATATTGATATTATTAAATTTGGGTCATGAAACTATACTTACGAATGTATAAAACTAAATTTTTAATTTTACTTTAAGGAACACATATTGAAATATAGCGGAATCCGGTAATTGTTTCTTTTTTTGTATAATGATACTAAGAATATTGTACTTAATCAGAATAATTAACTTAATAGTCTAACAAATAATTAATCATTAATTATTCAAAGTCGAATTATTAAACTAAAAAGTAACAATACATTATATAAGACATTAAATCGACGAGAATACTAGTATTTATAGTTAATGACTTTAATTACTAAAATATTTTTTCATGGTATTATAAACGGATGGACTATTATTGAGTTAGTTCAGGCTCATCGATTTTTACACTAGATTATTGAAATATTACGCCCATACATATGATTTATTCAGTAAACTACAGTTAGCTGATAACTGTTATGACAGTGATTAAAATCAATTTTATTTTGAAATAATAGCCATAATTGGCATAATGTCTTGTTTATGAAATCATGTTATTTTAAAATAGTTTGTGTCTCCGCTAACTTTTTTTTTTTTTGGAAATATATAGTATTATTGAAATTTTAACTAGATCATAATAATATAATAATTGCAAAAAACAATATTTTTTAATGGTTTTCGTCATACCTATTATAGCTGTTTCAGTTATGTAAATAGGTATATATAATAAATAATAATAATATATTATATTGAAACTACTATAGGTATTATACTACATGATACTTATCATCTAGAAAAACTCTGAAAAGGAAAATCAACGATTGCAATGACCGTAATTGCCTATAAATTAGTTACATTATAGGTATTTAAAATCATATACAACAAAACTACCTATCTAATTTTTGTTATAAGAATAATATTATAATGGCTATAAAATACCTAAAAATTAATTGCTAAGTGAGCAACTAGTAATTATATTTAAATTCTCTTGTTATTTACTCGTTAATTAAACATAACTTGTAGAATTCAAAATAAACAAAAATAATTGAATTATCTATTATCTACATTTATTAGTTTAAAATCAGTCGTGTGACTCTAAGTTAAATTAATAGGTTAGGTAATAGAATTATAAAATTTCAATTTACAAATTTGTGGACAAAATAACGTAATGCTTAAATTATTATTCAATTTTTAATTATTTAGAGAAATTAAATAGATCATACATTAATACATTATATAATCTTAATGTTCGATATTAATTAAGATAAAAATATTTTCGTATAAAGTATATTATACTATTAATTATTATGTCTGTTTTGTTATATTATTTAATAAGGAACGATCTTTCCACTGTCATTACGATATTAGTAATTTTTGTATCTGTTCTCGTACATTTTAAGTTATAAAAGTAAGAAATTCTTAAACTGATTGTATTTCATATTATCTACCATAAAATAAAAGTTTTATCTTGAACTTTTAAATGGGTTATACTTGTGTATAAACAATACTCAAATTTATGGGTATGTATGATGTATGTATTAGCTTATATTAGCTATAATAATGTCAAGTTATCTAAATATTATGTAATGATGTACATTTATATTGATGAAAAAAAATAATTAGTGAAGTTAAAAATCTAAGGATAAATGTAACAATTAAAAATTATTTTAAAATACATATAAAACTAAACGAAATAATATCGTGATAATATTAAAGAAAGCTTAAAACGTTTTGTTATATATTAATATTTTAACATGCTTTACTTTAATATTGTCTAAGTCTATATCATATGTATAACGATGCATACATATTTTGATAAGGTATATTATAATGTGTAAATATTTTATTAGAGTATTGTAGGAAATTCACTAAAAGGACATTATTTGAGTTTAAAAGATTACAAGAGCTTTAAGCTTAGATGTATTATAGAAACTAGTGATGTCAAAAATCCGGATTGGATACCGGATTATACGGATAAATATTGTTATACAAAATACAATAGTCAATAATGATATAATATATCGTTATAATCAATAATGGGTTTCTAAATAATGTTATAATTTATTTTTATGTATAAAGCATTCAAAATATAAGGTAAATGTTTATTTAATTATTCAAATGCAATAATATAGTATTGTAATTATAATATATAATGTATTGATATATTTAATTTGTATCAAATGTAATTTATAGGTTACTATTATAGTAGTAATAATATATTTTATATTTTTTGTACTCGAATAAACTGATATTTTATATTTTTATCACTTGTCGGACTGTCATAGTAAAATAATTCAGGTTATGCACTAGCTTTAAGATCTATCCTATGAATCCTAAAACGGTCAATAATGTATCCTCTCTAACTTTAGTGAGGCCACATATGATTTTTAAAATTTACTCACTAATTGTTTTTCTTTTTCACACTAATAATTCATCTAATTTAATTTGTGTACTATTTTAATCTCAAATTTCCCGGCATTATGTTATCTCTTACAATAATAAAAAGTATCTTTATTTTTATCCATCATATAGGTTTAAACATTTAACTGTATTTTCTTTAAATATTGTGGTTTATGTGTTTCTGTTATTATTATTGTTAATATTGTTATATTTTTAATTTGTTTAAAAATTCTTTATTTATTTATTTTTTGTTTCATTTCTCTCTAAAAAATACCTATTTGAAATACAATTATTTCTATTGTAACTTCATTAACTGTTAATAAAAATTTAATAAATTAATAATATTCAAAATTTAATATTTATTTAGTCAGATATAATATAATGCTTTAAATAAAAGGCATGCGTACACAAATATGAAAATGTAAGTATAATTTAGTTTTTATGATATTTATGATTATTTATAGCCTATAATATATTATTTATTATAATAATTTGATTGTAAGTATCTGTCTAATCTAGTAATTGTATTGTTTTAGAATTTTATACCAACTATATATAATGCATAACTGTGTGAATATTATGATTTAAAATCATTATTATTTTATATACCTACCTACAAAACAAAGAATAATCCTATTAATGAATTTAATACTTAATACATTTAATAACAAATTGCAAATCACATTATGATGATCATTTTTCTCTCGTAGAACTATTAGATTCAAATATTGCGAACAAAACTGTATAATAATTTAAATCAAGTCAAACTATAATCCATATTGCTATATTATATATTGGTATAATTAGGTTTATCATAGGAAAATAATATATTATTTTATAATTTAAAAACACTATTACTAGGTATATAATATATAATGCTATTTAGTCGTGTGTATACTGTATAAAAAAAAATTATTTTATTAATTAATAAGTTTAATAAAGTTTTTTTTACTAGTATAACTATAAAAATATAAAAAATATCTAACAGTTAAAGCAAATATTCTGTTATTTTATTTATGTGGATACGCTTTATAGTGATTATTATTGATTATTTAAATACTATTTACCTATTGCGAATTTATGAACAATATCATTGATATCATTTTATGTTATTTTAATATTATATTATTATAAAAACAATTAACTACTTTTTACCAATATTAATAGGCAGTATAATAAATTGATAGAAAATAAGTTACATTCATTTTGTAAAAAATATATTTATTTAACATTTGTATAGTTTCAAAAGAGTATAGTCATATTAATTATCACTATTATGTTTAATAATTGTTTTGCTTAATATGTCATACCTATTAAGTACTTATTTTATTTAGTACTTATAATTATATATTTAAATTGTACTTAGATTTCTGGAATTTCATTTTTGAATTAAAACAATATTTTAGTTATTTTAGTATTTAAAAAATAATTTCGTTTTGCATATGTAGTATTTATACTATTATACATTATTATTTAGTACACGTTATGTATATTTTGTTAAACGTAAAAAAAAACATTGATATATAATAAATATTATAACATAATATTATGATCGATAAAATTATGACAATGTTCGTATCAATTCACGTCAAATAACGCAGCGGACACAAATATCAGATGATTGTATAATAGTATAATAATTACGATATCATGGCAATGGCATTCAGTCCGCGATATTATTTTGTCGTGTGTCAAACCGCGAAGACGCGACGACGAGTTAATTCGAAATGTGTCATAATTTTTTCGTTACACCCGATACTTATAAGAATAATAGATAAATAATTTTCGACAATAATAATAATAATACAAAAAAAAAATAGCCTAATAACATCAATAATAAATATGTTCTAATAATAATGTTATATCGTTTGTACAATGCGTCGTTACACAATTACATTTTTTGCATAATGATATTATACCTATATTTACACATTAATGATTCTAATAAATAAATAATTTAATTTAATCATAACAATAATATTGCGTTAAAACGATGCGCGTTTATCGACATGTCGTTTGTATGTAAAATATGAATTATGCCTAAAGCACGAAACACAAATAGAACAATAGGAGAGAAAAAAATGAATTTAAAACCGTATCTTGCACAGTGAATAAATCGTTGATACAGGTAGATAGTACAAACGGACTTGAGCAATACACGTATATTATATATAGTATGTCAACGGTTTGATAACAATAATAATATGAACGAATTATATTTGCTATACATATAATAATATATAATTATGTATTTTGTCGCGTCTCATAACTCGTTTTTTGTCGTTGTATTTTGTTTTCTTTTTTTTTTTTTCGTATATTTTTGTTTGTGTTTTCCTTTCTTTTTGTATTTTGTGTGTCCGCTGACGAGTCATTGCCATCATCCTGCATCTTCCTGCACGTCTTCATTCAATACGACGCATAGTTGTATACAGACGTCGCGTACGCCGCAAACCTAAAAATGAATTCGTTCATCAGTCATCATAGCATGTACATTGTACATAATATATAATATAATAATAATATAATAAATATTAACTATCTTTATTTTTATAAGGAATATAGCATAACAATCACGAGACAATACTAGACGCGTATATGCGTGGAGTGTTTTTTTTTTTTTATCGTTTTCCATAAATTATCCTCATATGTTTCTGCGTCACACTTTTTAACACGACGACAACAACGGCCAACGACCACCATCAATATTCTACCGCAGTCGTAGAACATCGTGTAACTGAATCGTCGGAATTCTCGTGGACATGGGAACCCACACCGCACGTCCGTCCCGTCAACCCGATTCGGTATAAGTATATAATAATAATAATAATAATAATAAGATACGACGATGTCTCACATAGTATAAAGTATAATTTATATGTACCTACACTTATATTATTACCTATTCATATTAACATTGACCGTAGTAATAAAATACATAAACAGACGCGATGAAACACGTAACGGTGTGTAAACGTGGGCATTGTACCTATATATAAATATAAGTAATCGGTAGCGAAATATAAATAATAATAATAATAACAATGCCAAATAATTAGCTCGCATTATACTACATAATATTATATTAAGTATAATACGGACAGTATATAATATTACAGTAAGCTATTATAACTTTATAAGTATGTCTGTGTGTAATTTCTTAACACGTCAGTTTGAAGGTATATAATATTATGATAATTGATTAACTACGCACGCGGCCTCAACTATATTATACGATTCTTCATCTTTGGGCCCCTTCCATCCCCCTAGTGCCGTGTGGTTATCACACGATGTCCGAATCGAATCACGTCGGAAGAATAGCGTCAATGCTTGGATAGAAACAGTGGGAAGAGTATTCGGGCTAATTAATTTATTCCGTGACAAATAACATTCACAGAAAGTAACCTACATCCTCTATGAATAATACATAAAAAATGATAATATTTTATCAAGTGGCCCAATTTTTATTTTCTTTCCATAACTAACTTACACTTTTCTTAACACCCACAAGCATCAAATAGTATATTATGTATTATATAACTTCTGACTGGATTATTATTTCAACTGTGCAGAAAGATTTTAAGAGGATACCATATCCACATGTGTTGTCTCTGTTTTATTAACGTTCAGCATAACACATTTTGTGATGTTAGCTTTAATATCAGAGGAAATTTACCTAATACCAAATTTAAAGGTAAGAATATTATCTATAAAATGAAAAATGCTTTTATTGATATTATAATTTTAAAGTGAGTTATAGCGATGTCTAATATTACACTTTTAAAAAATTAATCAATATGTTAATTGTTTAAACAATTGTCAAGACAATTGAAAGTAATAAATTATAGAAAAAGACGTATACCTTTCATCAGATTTTTGTTTGTCATTCAGACGCATTCTACCATATAATATAGTCATAAAAAACTGCCTATTGCGGATAACTTTAATAGACTTGCGGTTGACTCCAGGATTTATAATGTTCGTCACAAATGACTTATCTCAATCCCTTAGTCACCCTTTTTTTTGTCTTTAATCGTACACATTTGTATTACACTAAAATACTATGAAATGGGTTACATCGTGTAATTGTACTGATTTTTTATATTATTGGATAAAAAAAAAAATTAACAAAATTAAATGAATACCTAATGGAGAAACTTATCACATAAATATATTTTTGTTTTTTTGAATAATTCGATGAAAGACGAATGTATGGGAATCGTAGTCGACTTATATTCCTACATCTGAAGTTGATACTATGGACACAATAAGTTTGTATCACGAAAGTTTGAGTTACATATAGAACTTCTCACGTTTAGACCATGTTTATATTTATAAATATACCTATTAATATATAGGTAAGTAAAACTTATTAACACTTATTAATATTACACCTAGCACTATAATAATAATAATTAATAATTAAATAGTATACTGTATACTTCATCGAAACATATTATATTTAATTTACGTTCTTAAAAACGTTCAATTTTAAACTAGGTATTATAAAAATATCTTATATTTTAAATAACAAATGTAATGTATAGAGAATGATACGGTGTTAAAAATCATGACAAATTGTACAAACGATGATTACCATAACGTCCACAACCCATATCGTGTCTATACGACGGACAGTGTTATAATGATAATGATTTTGGTGTATTTTTTAATAATTATTATTATTATTCAGTTCAATATTTCGTAAAGACCAAATTAAGCATGGCAATATTAGTGAAATCGTATTTGGCACAATTGTAATTTATAAATAGCACATCAGCGTTTTCACGCTAGTAAAATAATATTCGCATTTAAATACATAGGTATCGATAACAATATACATATACATATCAAACAAACAATATATTGACGAGTTTCTGAGAAAATACAATTATAACTAAATAGGTGAGTATAATTGACCATGTTTTATTTGGAACCAATTGTTTCGCATAAAGCACATTTTTATTTTTATAATGATTAAAATTTAAATACCTATATAATAATTGTATTTGAAATAATAATCAAATTTTTTTAGTGAGTTCACTAAATAGGTATATAGTGGTGAGAATTATTGTGATAGTAATAATAAAGTTAACTGAGATATATTGATTTTAATCAGAATATATTTTTCCAAATTGCATCATTATTATCTAAATATATTGTAAACTATAAAAATAGAATATTAGCATCCGTTTAACTATTGATTTAAATACTCTATAGGTCTTATATACACTCTTCTAACAATGTTACTTTAATTAAAAAAGAAAAATTATATTTATTTATCAAATTAACTGATTAGTACTTAGTAATTTTCTGAATAATATTTGATAATATGTACTCATTATAAAAACATATTTTTTTTAATTAAAGCTATAAATATGCATTTTTTTGTCAAAATTCACGTTTGATAGGATTTACAGGATAAACAATTGTAATTACCGTTTTAAAAGATAATTTATTTGAAAATACATTTTAATATCAACAAAATAAATTGACTGCCATTTAAAATTTAGACTTATACCTAGTATAATTGTTAACATAAGGTATAATGGATACAATGTCTGAGAAAAAAAACATGCTCTTAAATTTGATTGATAGATTTTTTTTTTTTAATGGTCTAAAAATGTTTGCGCGCACACATATTTAATTCGGTTAATCAGATTTTTGATTTGTATACACATGCCTACTATGCATATGTAAAAACGTGAGCACATGACGTGCTTTTTCATCAAAGAGAAAACCTTATAATGTATTAACGTTAATAGGTTTGCTAGTATAGTGGTGTATTATAAATATTATTATATTATAATACTCATACATGCAAGTACAATGAAATGTGTACATTTATCATGCTAATATTATATATTATAATGTTTTGAAAAATAATAGTGTTGGATTATGAATGGCATACAAAATATAATGTAAATCCAGGTCGTGCAAATACAACCGATGAGGTGTTAAATAGACCAGAACTAAACCAAGAGAATCAAATATTTATATGCCGAAGTTATTCTATGATTATAATTTTTTTACTGTCGTTTTTCAATGTTGAAAAAATTTATTAGATTATCAGGGAGATAATTTACAAGAAAAACATATTTTATGATCATAAAAAATATTTAAAAAATGCCTAGCACCCATAAAATCCATATTCAGTAAACATTTGATTGGTTTATTAGTTATTGTCTAAATAATTCATGTATATTATGTTATTTTTCTAACTCTATTCAGAAACACTTAATGTACCTATGTTTAAATAATGATTTTACATACTATATTTTGATTTTTTATTATCTACACTAAAGACGGCGACAAGTGGGTAAAAGGTGATAAGCTAAAATCACTACTTTTCATCAAATTAAAATAGTTCTAATTTCGGTATTTACTGTAATGGTTCTAATAATGTTTAAAACAAAAAAAAATAAACTATCAAACATTCTGATAAAAAATTTAAAGAATAATTTTTTCTATAAGATATCATCTTTTTCAATTCAATAGTATTATTCCGTTTCATACAATAACAGCCATATACATGAAGTATAAATTATTCTTATAGAAGACTACTCTGTAAATATGGAATTAAAATATTATTTTAAAAATAAACGAATATAATTATTAATTAAAAATGTTAATTACACATATTTTATAATATCAATAATATATAATTTTAACATAAAGTACTTGAATAAATATTAAAATATCATGTAATTAAAGAATCGGATTTTCTAACTAATTTAAATAATGTACTGCAAGTAGCAAGCTCATAATATTAATTAAATGCATGTACATATAATGTGTTTTGAATTTTCGCGAAACACTAATCTGATCAATTTAGTGTTTAATTTTCTATTTTTTGTAGCACGTATTTGAGTATACACATGCAATTATCCTTTCAAATTAAATAACCCAGACATAAATTCTAAAAAAATTACTATTATAAACCAACTAATACCTATCATATAAATTGAGAATTCGATCATAATAACATATATTATAATTTAAATCTTTTGTAACGCTGAAAGTATTGAAATAACAGGACGTTTTATTTTTCTTATACGATCGATAATCTATAAGTGATGACATTAAATAAATATTAATTCGGGTATCATTAATATACAAGCATTAAATGATCTATCATATTAACCTAGTGGGGGTAGAAATCAATTTCTTTAGATATTCACTTATATAAGATTAATATAATGGTACTTAAGTAATACAGTTATAAACACATATTTTAGGTATTTTCATCATAATTTATTTTTATGTATTCATACTGGTTTTAGTTTATGTGGTTGATTCATCAAAAATATTTCATGACCTAATTTTAAACTTTTTTTTTTTATTTTTTTTATAAGCTAAACTTTTGAGTTTGAGTGATTTTATTTTGTGAACACGAAAAAACAAAATAGTAAGTACAAGAATATAATATTATATAATATTGATAAAGTTAAAATGATTTATATTAAAACAGTCGAAAACTAAAGCAGTACGCTATAGTTATATTACCTTTTATGAATATTATTAATGATTTTGAATTAAAAACATAATAATATATCTATATTTTTTTATTTATTTAAAAACATATACATATTTATTTTGTTAATATTGTAATATTTATTTATTTTATTAGCAAATTATCAATTTATATTATTAACTGTTTATCTTAAATTAAATATATTAGTTTTATGAAGTATTAAATTTTAAATCTGTCAAAAACAATTTAATAAAATTTAAAAACAATTTTTGGTTTAAACAACATTTTAATACAGTTGTTTTCAATTGAAAATATTAATTTTTAAAAGCATTTCTATAGTTGATATATAATAATATTTTTTAATATTATCTCATGAATATATTAAAAAAAATAATACATTTATTATATCATCTTTATAGAATGATATGTGCAATAATTTTCATTTACTCTTTTATGTATATGATAACTGAGAAAATTTAAAATTTAATATTTATTTACAGATATGATAATTAATATTAAAAAAACAAAACAAAACACAGTTCAATTTATATCCACACTGTTTATAAAATATGTACAATGTTGATTGTGCGATATTTATTTATCATCATTTTTAATAGTTAATTTTTATATTTTTGTTTAATTTTTACTGCTATATTTAATTTTCTAAATACTAATGTTCATTATAAGTTATAATTATTTGATATAATTATATCAATGTCATGTTTTAACTTTATTATTCATTAATATAAGCAAGTTTACGAAATTATGTTATCGCGGTATGGCAAGATACAAAGTTAATAAAAACTTTTATTTTTCTAATATTTAAAAATAGTTATACAAGACTTGCTATAATATAGTTTATTGAATCGATCTATAATTTATTTAAATTATCATGAATTCTGTTTTTGGTATATAATACGTGACGATTTGTGAAACATATAAGTACCCTTACATAGGAAACCTATAAAAAAGTTGTGGAGCAATATAGTTGTAGAATACAATGTACTTAAATTTTCTGTATTGCATTTCTAATTATTATAAATACCATTTTCTTGAAGATCCATTAATGGTGTCCCTTGAGACCCAACCCAACTGCGAATAGCGCGAAAAAGAACCCAGCAAAACCAGTGGTGGCCACGATCAGCACCAGTCCACCCAACATTAGTGGCACAAGCGTGAAAAACTTGAGCTTGTACGCCAACAGCAGTGGCAGCATAAATTTTTTTAGTTTTTTGAAATCCTTCACTTTGAACGGCTTGTGCTTTTTGCCTTTCTTTTTTCGTCTGCGTTTCTTTTTGACGATCGCTGGCTTTTCATCTCCGTAACCTGCGAAAAATCACAAACATATTAAGTACCCTTCAGCAAGGCCATGAAATACAAATAATAGTCATAATAATATCCTAATGCGCTGTAAGATGACTACTGGAAAATGAATACTTTACTGGATTTTGAATTGTAGTATGAATATACACATATTTATTGCTGGCGGTCTCTCCATGGTTCATTAAGGAGATGACCGGTATGAACGATACCTATGATTTACATACACTCATGTATTTACGTCATGTGACGTAATCACTAATCCCATTTTGATTCATAAACGAACCAAAAATAAAACACGTGGCCTAAATTATACATATTTATACTTATTTATTAAATGCATAAAGTCGTATAACCGTGCTGTTCTACGTGCGTTTTATGCCCATCGCAGTATTATTCTACCACCTGCTGCATGAAAGATGTCCGTAATTATTCGTCGCTTACGATGGCATTTTATTTTTATAATATTCATCGGCCGTCAACATGCTACGTCATCGCAGCAACGTTTTTCAGAATTCTAGTAAATAGTATTTAATTTCATTTATGGTATATATATATACAAATATGGGTATACCTACTCTAAATAAAAACATTCAAATTCGCTTTGCACTGCACATTATGGAAGATGATTTTAGAAAGTAGAATCATCGTTGACTTACGGGCGAGTCGAATCATTGTCGACTTATGATTCTATTTATCATTCGTTTATTTAACTATTATATTGCAGAAGGGCAATTTAACATCTTCGTAATAATATTAAAATAATAATATTTTCGTCTCAGAAAAGTCGACTGGGATATGTCTATAGCCTCGGTTTTTTTGTGGCAGACAATCTGATTCACAGGTAATGTGTCGGGGTTTGTCAAACGAAAATACACTATGTTATATTTAAATGGTATCGTCTAAAGTGACACATATAATTGTTTTACATTATTATAATACAAATTCGTCTTGGATATATATTTCATTATACACTTTACATTTACTGGTAATTTGTTCTTGAGGGATGAAGCACCCAATAAACATTGCACCAAAGCTCGATTACGTTCGATGGTGGTCAATGTTTACCGATTTTCAGACCGGACGAGGCAATCAACCATGGGTAATACATATTTTAGAGAAAAAAAAACACTGGCTTCGATATGTGTTTTCCTTTTATATATTATAATATAAATAACATATTAAACAAATAATAAACTATCGTCAAATGAACCATAATATACTTAACACAGGGTTTATCGAATCAGTACCGTGTCCAAGGACGAAACCACAACTCGATATCGTGCATTTAACGAACAACGAACACATTTAATGGGTATCATATTGTTTTCTTTTAGCGACTATAGCAATAATGACGATTTGGACGGATTTCATAGCCAGGCTATTGAAAGTAAATACCGTCCAACGTTTTTTCGCATCAGACGCAATTTACCGGATGAATGCCTATACAAAGTCATCCATAACGTCATTGACTTTGACTCAAATTTATACATCAAATATAATGAATATATGATACATAATAATATAATATATCATATGATGATGACACCGCCGTATAACATACGATATACGTGGGTCCTGCGTTTTTCTTTTTTTTTCAGTTATTGAATACTTTTTTGGGGAATTGTTTTATACTGTAACCTGCCTAGTCAAACTAAAATAAAATAAAACAAGCCCATCAGGCGCGTTTTTTACTCACCGTCGGACGAGTCGATGTGTTGTACTTCGACGATCTCTTCAATCTCTTCTTCCTCACCTTTATCCTCATGATCGTCGTCGTCATCCACGTCATACTCGTCTTCGTCATCGTCCTCGTCATCGTCATCGTCATCGTCGTCCTCGTACTGCCTAACCCGCTTGGAGGTCACCTCCTCCGTACCGACGGTCGGCCGGGCGGTGGACAAGCGAGGTGGCGGGAAGGTGATGGTGATCATCGGCTTGGTGGTGCTCATCAGCGGCTGATACCTAAACGGTATGTCCCTGCGGGCGTCGTGCGTGCTAGTGGCCACCACAGACTTGGCAGTGGTCGTGGTAGCGGACTTTACCGGCGAGTGGGACGGAGGTCGCGGCGGCGGGTGCGTGACGGATATCTGTGTCCACGACTTACCCAGGGCCGTAGGAGAGATGGTCGGCGACGCCAGTGGTGGCCCAACGCCGGTGGCCGGGGGGTCGGGGGCCCTCATGATTATGCCCGACGTCTCAGTGGTGTGCGGCGTAGACTGGCCGACCGCGTTCTTCTGGACGACCAGCCCGAACTTGGACCAGACGCCCGTGGCCGTGGCGGCCGCTTCGGGGTGGACGGCCGCGGATCCGCCGTCGAGCGCGGGACAAACCCGATCGGCGGCGGTCAGCAGCAGCGCCAGTACCAGCACGAGCGGTGGCATCGCAGCGGTCATTGTCGCGTGCTGTCGGTCACGGCCGTTGGTGTCGCCGAGACGTTTCGGACGACATGGTGACGTTAACGGCGACGTATTTATGCGCGGCAAACGGACGAAAACGAATCTTTCGGGCGGCTGTGATGCACGGCAAGAGCGTTCCGACACCGGACTGGCCGATGTCTTCGGCGCGGCACGCCGACGTCGGAAAATCGCTCTCCCCTCTTCCCCGGCCGGCGGTGTCCCTCCACAAACCCGAAGATCGCCGCCCGCCGCCGCCGTTTTGCCGGTCCAACGGTTTACTGTGCCTCGATTGTTAGCGCCGCGGCGAGAGGACTGCAAACACCACACGGTCTACACACCACCTTCGCCGCCGCCGCCGCCGCCACCACAGCTACCGTCGTTAGAATGGTAAACGAAAATAATAATAATAACACGTCTACTCTTCTTCGACGACCATAGTAATAGTGCGACCGTGTCATACTTGCAATGGAAATATGTGTAATATTATACACACACACATTATTGTTTGACGCACGAAACCGACCGATCGGTGTTAATAGCTATTTTCACGGTGTGCTCCACACTCGTACGCACGCAATCCGCGTATTATTATTATTATTAACATCACAATCGTCATCATCATCACCGTCATCATCACCATCATTAACGACGACAGTTCCACGCTATGGATAATATGGCGGACCGATCCAATTAAAAAAAAAAAAAAAAAACGTTCAACGAATGTAAAACCGAAAATAATTATTATTACCACATGAATACAATATTACTATTATAGTAGTTATAGGTTCATTTTTCTAATATTTTTATTTAGGTCGATTCGATCGTTACAATTTTCATATTGTTCTCGTCCGGCGATCTATTTACGGTATAACGCCGACGGCTGTCTTATGAGAATTTTAATTATCCAGGTGCCGTGTCGTCATCGTATTGTGGAGACGCGCACATCGCACGTACATCTATATCACATCTACCCATCGCGACGGTCTCAATCTCTTTAGTAAGAATAATATATTATTATTGTACCGCCTACACTCCGAGCAAATGTATAGAACAACAGGACAAACCGTAATGTTTGATTTTGCACACTCACTGCGCACAGTGCCATATAAAACTTTTCACCTAATAAGTAATGGCCATACATTGCATCTCAGTCGAGTTAAGTTATCATCGCTCCACGGTTTTAATCGAGAGATTAAGTCACGTCCTATTCCATATTATTCACCCGTTTTTGTTACGACTACTTAGTATTTACGGTTTTAAGTAATATATTTTAATAACCATACGATACGCGTACAAATAAAAAGAGGTTGTTTTTAGTTCTCAGTAGAGATTTTCCAAACTAAATATAATATATATATATATATATATATATATATGACATACAATTATATTAAAATTCAACGTAAGAGTTGTTCTTCACAAATTATTTACTATGGATCGTTAACATATTTCACTCTGACAATTTAAAAATAAAAGTAAATATTTAACCAAAACTAATGGAACGTTTTAGTCACACGAAAGTAAGAAACATACTTAATTGATATAGTTCTGAAGTTTGTCGATGTTATCAAGTTAAATTCCAGTTTATTAAAGTTAATTAATATGTTTCATATCTGTTATGTTTTCATTACAAATACGTCATGATAAACCCGTAATAATAATAAATAATGTATTATATATTATATAACTGCGTTACAATGCAGATTGATTATTACTGTATTTAAGACAATATTCATTAATAGAAATATATAGTAATATAGTGTTATAAAAATTTAAATTGGTTATGGTTAATATTTTGATAAAAATATGAAATATTATTTAGTGCTATAAAGAAGTAATTATTATGTTATTTATTCATAATTTTTAACTTATATAAAGTATAAATGACTTGTTTGGGTACATAACTTTCGATTTTTTTATTTATTTATATATATATATATACTAAACTTACTAAGGTCAAAATTCAATCGAAGAAAAGCAATAACAATTTTACTTTAAAAATACAGAAAATATAAATATATAAATTATAACAGTTAATAAAATACCGAAATATATACCTGATCAAATTAAATTAAGAATTAAAAACTTAATTTGCTTTTTAGTTTACTAAACTTGATAAACTTTTATTTTAAATTTGTAAATACAACAACTTACAAAACATATTCATAATTATTACTTATGAATAGAGCAAGGACTTTTATGTACTCAAAAATCATCAAATATGTATTTTAAAAATGCAATTAAATAAAAAATGTCTTAATAAATTATATATTTTCTTTAAATATTTTAAATATTTTACTTTATTTAATTTATTATATACCTATTATAGTTATACATATTAACAATACATCCACTATAGATCTAATCACTAGCCACTGACCATTAAGATAAACATTAGTCTTTATCGTTTTTATGGCAAACTCACAGTTTAATACAATTTTTGACTTTGATTCATGAAAAATATTTCCCTTAGAGCTTGTTTTTTGATAAACTATCAAATAAACACTTAAAACTTAAAATATGCTCTTACAATCAAAAATATGATTTTGAAACCTACAAAAGTCAAAGTATACAAACATTTGCTTTAAAATTTTAAGATTTGATCATAAACGTTGTTAAATGCTTCATGTACTTACTTACCATATGATAACGTAAAGCAACAAAAAAAATATGCAAATACATGAAAGTCCTGTCTCTATTTATGGCCTTAATTTTAAATTTACAAAATACATGCTACATAATAATTTATTGTATATGAAAATGTATACGATTCATATAATATTATAATATTGGCAAGTGGGATGGTAAAAAAAATATCACTTAAATTAACCGATTAGAATTTTAATATGCTCATGTAAGAAAATTTAATATGAATTCTATATCAACTGTACAGTATTGTATTTTGACAAAAAATTAAATTTCAAAATATTTTTAGTAAATCGTTTATGGAATTGTAAAATTAATCGGGTTATAACATGTATGTATTATATATAATAAATAATGATATATAACATATATAGTGTATATAATATATAATACATACTAACATTCCGTAAGTATAATGAAATAACACGCAAACAAAACGTTTGGAAGAAAAAATGTTTGAGAATCTCTGATCTGATCGAAATGCAAGAACGGACACATTATTTGGTATGCATTTGACAAGCAGAAGAAAAGATACTGATAATAATAATATATATAATATAATGTCACAGTCTGGTTTATACCAGCAAAAATCTTGTTATTTATGCGTTATATCATTATTTATTGATGGAAATTGTGTCCTGTGTCTATGTCACCTATGTGAATACTGACGACATAAAATACAATAATATATTATACGTTAACGGTTAATGTAATTTATTTAACCCAAATATAATATTTTTATTATGAATAAAACCAGAAACCGTAACGTTTTTATATTGTATATATTATAGTATTATACGTAAAAGTTTGTATGGAATATAAAATGTATATTATATAGGAGATAGGACTTGTGTTATTATTATTATTGTTATTATGGCAATGGCTTATATTATGGTTTTCAATAAAATGAAAATATCCCGAAAACTTAAATGTGAATAATTCATTTTCGTGTAACTTTATTCATTGTTATTTTCTTTCGTCTATATATATATATATATATATATATATATATATATAAATGAATTAATTATTATTATAATATTTAATTTTTAAGATAATTATCGGTGTTTAATGGTTCATCAATAGCTACATATTCAATACAATTCATATTTTTGTCAGATTAATTAATTTTTATAGTTATACCTATAATTTATATTCCTATGCATCTAAATTTATTTATTTTGCTTAAAACGAATAGTGTAAATGTTGCGGTGACTTTATTCTATACCTATGTGGTATAGACATATTGTATTAAAGCGGTCAACCAAGATATTATTATTTTATGAAACTTCATACATTATCACATCATTTACTAATATTTTATAATAACAGTCGATTCAAATCTTTATTGCTATGATCAACGCTATTGCGGTTAAATGTGGATTGCACTTTCTATCCAACTCAGGCATGGTCTGAAACTTACCCAAGGAAAATATGGAACTATATACTATTAAGGACGTAATATTATATATTATGATATATATATAAGCAATTACCTACAATATATTATTTTGTTTTTGTGCGATATCAGACAATATATTTTTAGTGACATATTTTCGCATAATATTTTTAAACATATATGATCCGTTTATGTGTAAATATACTACTTTCACGGCGCTTTTCTTACAAGACGTTGATCCATTTATAATATATATTTTATCTATTGAATAGTAAATGCGATTTTTGCAAGTAACGATTATAATTTAATATTGTACAAGTTAGTATAAATATAATATATTTATGATACATATCATATTATTATACTATTTATACTCAATGTGTAAACAATCTATGTATTGCATTTCAACAGATGTAGGTATTTATGTATATCTGTTATGAAAGTAGAGCGAGTAGAAAAAAATTATATATATCACCCAATAATAGCACAAAAATAATTTAATTAGAGTTTTTTCTTTTTTTTTTTCAAAGTTTATTTTGACGGACAGTAAATATCCCATGACTTGACAAATTACTTGACAGAGTGATATACTATCTGCACGGTATTGTTTTCGTTACTCATTCTTCGCCAACGGCTCCCGTCAAAATCATAAATAACAATGCAGCGTTAAACAATTTGTAGTAATAAACAATATGAGTATATCTGTCAAACGAAAAAAAAATAGAATTTAATTTCTTATAATTTTCCGAGTGCCAGTTTGGACTAACGTTTGTTAAACCTAACAGCTCATTAAAATTGAACATAATAATCTTACTGAAAATATTTTAGTCTGAACATAATCTGTTAAAATCTTAATCATTTTATAAACTGGATAATTCAGGAAATAAAAAAGTATATTATTTTATGTATATAATAGAAATAGAAATTTTTAAAAATCATGATCCACACAAAGGAATTTTAGTTTTTGACTTTTGTATTAAATCGGTGATATTATTTTTAATACTAATGTGTCTTCATTGCATAATTATAACTATACATTTTGTATTAAATTACAAAAATAATTAATGTGATATTTCTATATACATCTATTATTTATAAAAAAAACTATTAATATTATAATCAACATATGTTGTGTTTTATTTATACGTGGTAATTATAATAATAATTGGTTATAAAACCGAATCTCTTATAATTGCCTATAATATCTGAAAATGGGAAACAAACAATATGATACTTTATTTTGTTAATTTAAAAACAAGTGTAAGTTCTCATTTTAAGTTTATTTAGAAATATATATATATAATTTGTATTTAAAATAAAAATCAGTTTTTTAATAAATTAAAGAATTATATTAATACAGTTTTTATAAATCATTTTTAATATTCACTTATGAATTTCTTGGCTATCGTGAAAATATTATCGAGTAAATAGAATGTGTAATAAAGTTAATCCAGTTACGAAAAACTAATACTTACAACTTCATAATCGAATCATTGATTATAGACCCGTATTTTATTATGATGACAATTTTATATGGTTTATGACCATCGATGATTTATAATATTATTTTAATTTTGTTCGATTCCATCCGTATTACTCATAAAACTAGCTACTAGACTAATTATTATATCCATTGATCTAGATATATAAATATTTCATGGTTTATTTGTTTTAGCGAAAAAAAAAATATTTTGAAACATATATAAAGCGTACGTTTTCTTCTTTTACATTTTTGTTTACCACCTCTTATTCTCGATAGTCGCGTCAAACTACTCATTTTCGTACTTATTATACTCTATATAATTTTTTTCGAATTAATTTCAAATCCCAAGGCTTTGAATTTTGAGTTACAAGCAACTTTCATAAAAGTATCACGAGATTTTGATGTGTTGTTTTCTTGAAAAATGACAACTGTCGCTTGACCTTAGCCTTTTACAAGATAAATATTATTAACGTAAATGACGTGTATGTTGACATTTTTAGTATTTAAAATTACATATACATAATAAATATTCACTGTTAAACTTAAAGGTCTCAATGCATGATAAAAACATTGTATTGAATCAAATTTTTGAATTCCTTTAAAAACATTCTTATTAATATAAGACAAATAAAAAAAATTAAAAAAATTAAAATCATTAAAATGGCGAAATACTTATATCAATATTATCTTTTTAAAGTTTTTTTATATACTATATTTTCTTTTATCCAGAAATTTAATTATAATAATATATTTATACAAATAGGTAATCAAATTTCTTTACTGGCTAATAATTTATATCTTAATTTTAACGGTATTACAACAAAATTTTAGTTCAATTATTAAACAGTATTATAAAGATAATTTATAGAATTCACACTCAACTATAAAATATTAATAACAATATTATGAAGTTATTTTACAATAGAAGACTCAGTAGTGACATATCGGTCATCGAAATACTTACCTCTTTGGCGTTTATAGAGAGTACAATATTTCGTCACACGATATTGACCTCACTGAAATTGAAAATTAATTGATTACAAATATAGAACTAATTCTGAAATTTGTCACAAGATTTCTCTTCCAATCTCAACAATTAACAAAGGGTTCTAATTATTACCAACAATAGCGACTATGCATTTTTACTATCTCACCACAATATTTTTTTTTTTTTTTTTAGCTCATTTATATCTCATAAAATTATTATCGTTTTATAAAATTTAAAGACTAATTTATTAATATAAAAGGCTGTTTTAATACATTAAGTATAGCATCACATTGCACAATGTACTTATAAATTCCAATAATAATACATATTTACACTTTATTTTTACCTAGACTTTAATTACTTAAAATAACTCAAGACCGTTATCAAATTTTTCTATTTTTCAAACAGAAAACTGTACTATTATAATTATTGTTTATTACGAATTCGTATACCAAAAATTACTGACAAGTCATTGTAATTATTTTAACTCTAAACATTAATTTTTCAATGACACTCATAACTGTTGATTTACCGTATGATATAATGTATCTGTTATAATATATAATAGTTCTTGTTAGTGTAGGTACTCGCTCATAACATGTAAAAAAAACAAATTTCAAACATAAATAATAATTGGGTTCTGAAAGTCTAAAATGTGTTATAATTTCAATAATTATAGTGAAGTTAGTAGATTTTAATTTTTGATTGTTTGGGAGATAACTTATAGTTATTTTTACTTTTAAGTAAACATAATATTATAATTATCGGGGATAATTTTATTGCCAATATAACCGTTTATTATTAGTATAATTTTGAGTTTTTATGAGGTCTTGGATACTTACATAAACTAATTAATGAAATTATTCGTATGTAATTTATAATTAAAATCTTTACATACAGAATGCATTTACTTCTTTAGAGTTCGAGATACAAATGCAAATGTACTATATAAACTATAAAATATGAAAAATGAGATTAGGATTAAAAATATATTTTTTTTTAGTTAAGCAATAACATTAATCTATTCAAAAATATTGTATCGGTATTATAAGAAATATGATATATAATTAATTCAAGATGACTAGAAATGTATATTTTTTCCTGTTTCATATTTACCTTCACTTAACATTTAACACTCGTAAATATTTGTAGTCTAGTGATGCGCCGTTAAAATAAAGATTCTGAGCTAAGCAATGAATGTATTAATATTAATTGTGCTTAAAATAATGAGCATATTGTTTGTCATAGTGTTTGTCATCTATTTTGGAGCATTAAAAAAAATATAATCTCATCAATCATTGACATTGGAGATAGTTTTTAAAAGTAAATAATATTATGTGTAAGTAATACTCCCTCGTCGGGCAAAGACAATTCTAGTTATTTTCTTTTCTTTTTTAAAAAAAAAAAATTTAAAAAAAAATATGGAATTTATGCAATAAGTGTTCGACCAAATCTATTTTATTTGTAAATAAAAAAGGAATATCTATAGATTTTTAATTTCAATTTTCAAGAATTTTATTATAATAATATATTACCTTTCAAAGGTATTATACAATTTTCAAATATTTTATAAGTAATTATTTTACATATATTTAATAGTCTTTTTAAATAATAATCTTTTTTTTTTTATTAAAAATGAAAAATTTAAGTTAATTATTTTTTTTATAGTCTAAAAGTATAAAAAATAGACAATACCAAATTTTTCAGAGGTTTCTTTTACTGCAATTTAAAAAATTTAATTAAACACCTATTTAAAATAAAATTAATTTTACTAGTGTTTGGAGTTCATATTTTTACAAAATTCATCGTAATTCTAAAAATGAGTAAGTTAATTTGTAGTTAAAAGTGCATACATTTTTATATTTATATCCAAGGTCTAAAAATTAAATACAATATTTATCATACAGAATGATTTTTTTATCATAAAACACTCGATATTTGAAAAAGTAATCATGTTTTTAAAAACATTTTTTTTTACAATAGTTTCAAGTTGTTAAAAAACAACATTTTTATTCAAAAATTATAATTTAAATATTTTTTATCCTTATATTTTTTTAATAAAAACGTTTTATTTTAGAATTTAAAACTATGTAAAAAAAATGTTTTTAAAAACATAAATACTTTTTGAAATAATGAATGTTTTGTGATAAAAGAATCACTCTGTATATTTTTTTTACTGAAACTTAAAAAAAAATAGAGTAAAAAAAAAGCCACTTTATTTTTCAGGAACATCAAAAGTTAAAATGTTGACTAAATTAAATATTCAGACGTAATACGATGATTTCTCCACAAATATTTATTAAAATTAAGTAAATCATAACTGCAGAAGCTTAAAACATTTAACTATAAATTATAAAATTAAAATTGTCTATTTATAATTGAATTAAAAAATTTAAACCTAATTTTAAGCTAAATTATATTACATAATCATTTTCATTGATATTTGATATTTTAGAATTTTTTTTTAGTTGTTTTCTATAAATTTAGAAAATTAGTATATTTCAGTATAACTAAAAAAGAAAAAGAAATGACTAAAAGTAATATTATTAAATTATTAAATATTCTTAAATATAATAGCTGACATACTGTTTATTTGAAATCGTTTTTATATGGTGTAATTTTTCAATTAACACTGAAGTTTAAATTTAACACATCAATTATAATGGCCACTATGGCCTGCTACGACAAGATACACTCGAACTATATTATAGAGTAAATAAAAGTGATTTATCTGATTTTTTTCAACTTATTTAATTAAATTTGTAATTAAATAATATAAATATACTGTTCTGCCCACATATTGAAACCACGTGATACTGATACAAAACATTCCTAATAATTAGGCTTATTAAAATTATATATTTTATTTTTAAACGTAAATCATTGTTAAAATCTCTAAACTATAATTCAATGTACCTTAAAAAGTCACGAATTTTCATTATCTATTTATTTAATTTTAAAGTTTTTCGTTCTTATTACAGTTCTTATCTAGTTATGTCTCTCTTCAATTATTGATTTTTTAGTCTTGATGGAATTGATTTTATAATTATATTTTTATAATATGTTGTATCATTTTTATCTATCATAATATATTCAATAATAATTTATATTAACTTCTTACATAATACATATTAGCCATTAGCTTATAAATTGATTCATAGAAAATATTTATGGCTTAGGCAAGTATTTATTTATTTTCATTATTTATGAATTATACAATCTGTAAATATTGTAAAAGTATAAGTGATAGTGAAGGTATTTAACAATACTTATATTTATAGTAAAAATGTTTGCAGGTATATAAGGTCAATATCAAGACAGTTGTCTCGAGTGAAGAAGCCAACAAGTATGTGATTTCAGAAAATCCATTATATAAATATAAATAAAAATATAAGTTAAACTAGTAAATAAAAGATAGCCAATTTACTAAGCATAGCTATATTAATACATATACTGCTAATGTGGAAAACAATTTTGAATTTTATACGAGTACAACAATATTACATTGCTCCTGTTTGAATTCAATATTTATAAAGCATGGGACATTGTAATTATTCTATGCGATGAAAAAGAAAAGTGTATGATAAGAAAATTAAAAATAGTTATTATAGGTAGTCTCATAAATAACCTTAGTAACAGTAGGTACTCGTACTTTGTATATATATGATTATATTTATTACTGTTAAATGAATTGTCCATATGAACATTTCATAAAACTCATAGGTACAATACACATTGACATACATGTGTTCTTTTTATGCATGTGTGAATACACGTCGGAATACATATGAGAATTTTCAATTTTCTTTTTTCTTTTAATAAATATATTGGATACACAGTACACTCATACATTATAATTTATTTTTACTGGTGTAAGTCAAACAATACTGTCGTGTGTATAGGCCAAAGAAGCTATCTAGATCATTTTCTACATCTCCTCTATGATTGAAAAGGTAATTAAATTGAATGTATTTTTAATGATTTAATCAAATAAAAGTAGGTAAGTGAGACGCTGATATAATAATGCGCGTTGAATTTAAAACTTTACTTCTGATATTCCGATAAAAATGTACTTTATGTACTGGATGTAGTTATTATCTAATTTACTAGTTAATAAATCTAATTCATAGATAAAAAATCAGAATTCTTATGATAATAATTTCAAACAATCCAATGGTAAATTTAACATACCTAAGATAAAAACTATATGAAATTATTAATTATAAAATTCTTTGGATATAAAAATATAAAATACGTAAATCCCGAAACGAAATACCTAATTAAATTAATAATTATTAAGTGAATCTAAATGAATAGTATAATATATTAATCTAAGAATAATAATAAAAAAAAATGTCTTGGTCTTTTTTTATTATTATTATTATTATTATTTGTTAAATGTAACATATGTCAGCATATCACATGCTATTACATGTCTTAGATCTAATTATAAGGATACTAGTATTTACATGTTGTATTATGTTAGATAAATTGTTGAAAAACAGTTGAAATCTTTGTCTGCGCTAACATCTGATAGAATTTAGTGTTTTAAAATACGTTTGTATTAATTGTACAATATTCATTGTAGTAAAAAATCAGTTTCGTCAAAGTGTATCTGGAAAAAAAAGAGTTAATAATTTGTCTAAACATTGTTTCTTAATGAACATAGTTCAAATTGATAGATAATAATTATCTTTTAGACTATTTACGAATTTGAAAAATAAAATAAAAATTACTAAAAAAATATTCACTTTTGGTGTAAAGAGTTAAAACACAATATTGAGTCTTATAACAGACGCTGTAGGTTTATACACTGTCTCATTTATTGGAAACTTGCATAGAACGGGTGATTGTAAACTGCGTCAGTTTTATTTTCTTACTTTCAATAGGTACCTACATGAAAACTTGGGAGATGGCAAACTATGGTAAAATTACACCTTTTCTAAAATTTTATGTATAAACTACAGCATTTTTTTTAGATACCTATACTTACTATATAGATTACATGTTTTATTTGAGCATCCTCATGTTTCTATAACCACTTATTTTTGATACATTTTTAAAATTGTATAACACTACTAATTGTTTGCCATTTTGTTATTCCATATTAAATAAAATATTAAATGACTATTAAACTTCTTAAACTATTTATTCTATTAACATCTAACACTAGTAAATTTTCATTACCAATTTATATCCATTATGACATAATTAATTAAACTATATATATGCACATACTATAATAAGTTATTATTGTAATTTAGAATTGGATACAATTTCAATTTCTTCAGGAAATTCTACAATGACACAGATTATTAGAACAATAGATCCGTTGCGATGACATACGTTAAAATGTCTAAAGTTGAAATTAGTAATAACATAACATATCTATATATTTTATGAATATTATTACGATTATTTATTATGATTATTCAACGTATTACAAAAAAAAATTGTATCATTGATTCGTTCAGACAATTATTATTTTTATTTTTAAGTTTTATATATTTTTATAATACTACCCACATATTAGGAAAATTATTGTTATAAAAATTATTATTTTATAGTTGGTAATTTAATAATTATACTTATAAATTTATACATTTTGATTAATAATTTTATATTTTTAATTAACTTTTTATTTTTTAGTACCATTATTACCCGTAATGTTTTTTAATGTGTATGATTATTATTACAAAAAATTGTGTTTTTATTTTAATAATAATATTTTATAGCTATTAATTTTATATTGTTAACTGAATTTTTTTCCTCGTGGAGTTTACACTAAAAAAGGTACTTGAGGCGAAGTTTATATGCGCCCAATATGACATCTTAAATCACAATACAACGGCTACATACTTTCCAAAAAATTTATATTTTAAAGGTAGTAAATTCAACAGATAACTTGTGTTTTTTTTTAGAATCGTAGACAAGGAGATTAACTATAAATTAGGTAAATGGCTAAAATTATGTTTAGGCTTACCGTTTTTACCCAGTGATGAAATTAAAAATTTCATAGCCTTGAAGAAAATAATTTATTTACAGAATATTTACCATAGATATTATATTGCACCTGATGCATTATTTCTACTGTATCTTTGGGCACAAGAACCTTCAGTAAATTTAAAGTATGATTTAAAAAAAAAAATAAAGTTAAATTCTTATTTCTTTTTATGTGAACTTCACCAGTAGCTAAATAAAAATTTCAAAGTTTTTATAATTATTGTTTAGAATTACCAATGGACCAGAGAGCTTTCATAGGATATATAATGGTCAGTTTTATGATCTTCACCCTCTAACACAGTGATACCCAACCTTTTTTGTTCGGCGTGCCACTTTGGTAAACAATCATCTCCGAGCGGGCCACCAAATATAAAAGTACAAATGATAATATAAATAATATAATATTATAATCTTAATCTAATAATATAATTTTGTTATACATAATAAGTGAACAATATATATAGCACATATCTTATCTTTTATTGACAATCGAAAAGGTCACGGATTGAGGTATACATTGTAGATACATATAATGATCAGAATATAAAAAAATTAAATATAAATGATTTATAAGTTATAAGTGTGTGACATGTTGCCCGCGGGTTGCGGGTTGGGCAACACTGCGTCTAACACATATAGTGATTTCAATTTTAAAACAAATACAAATACTTACAAATTTTGGGAATAATTAATTCTATTAAAAATAATGCACATAATTCTATGGCCAAAAAAAATAAATCTAAAACTGAATCAAAAATAAAATACTAAGCGCAACGATTAAAATACACAGGAATCTAATTTTATATTTACAAAAACTCGAAATTCATACCAAGGAAAAATGTTTATAAAAACTATTATTTTGTATTTTTTTTTTTTTTTTTAATTAGTAACTTAGTTATAATGTAACAGTGTTATTAATATCGAATAGTTTTTATATATAAAAAAAAGAGTTTTGGTTAAATCCTCAAATATAATTAAATTCAGAAATCTATAAATATTTATAAATATATAAACTTGGCAACGTAGCCTAAAAAATCGTTTGCAACCGTTCGTTTTTTGATTGAAAAAAAAATGTTGATAAACGACATTTGTTCGCAATTGTACATGACATTTGTCTAAAAAAGATATTTTGGACAAAAATATAATAGGCTATGATCCTTTATGTACCTTTTTTTGGCGCAAAGTAGTAAAGTTATAAGTTAACACAAAGGAAAACATTAAAATTGAATCTATTTTAAAAGGTTTGGACAAAAACTTCAAATTATTGGTCTATTAATATAATTTAATATTTTTATCATACGTATGTGTGTTTAATAATAATATAGAACGCACACGCACGTTCTGAAACGTATGCGTACGAACCAATGTACCGGAACGGTGGAATTCCGCGAGAGAGTCAAATACGAATGCCGTCGCATTCGTGGACGAATATTAATATCACGACAATGCCACAGAAATGCCGAGCCTGTGCATATTATTTGTATACATCGAATGTATCTACAAATGTATAGATATATATGACTATTGTCACTATATAGGTATTCAATTGTACTACCGGTATATATGATATATACATAATACGCATAGTTGATTGTGTATAATATTACCATTGTGTGTACCTACGACATAGAGCCGTATATTTTGGTGCAAAATAACACGCAAACACATATATATTATATATATATATATGTGTGTGTGTGTGTGTGTATGCATAAGTCATATGTGCGGGAAAGAAATGATGATGATCTCCGTTCGTTTCATAGTGTATGTCTGCTTAGACAACGTGACATAAACAAATACAGAGGATCCGCGTAAAATACAATAGTATGCTTAATATGGTACAACAATTTTTTATCAGTTAAACCTGTGTGGGTATGAACAAAATGTGGTACAATCGTTATTAATAATTTATAGTATATTAATATTTTCGAATACAAGAGTTTGTATTCGATTAATATCAATACATTTGATAAAATTGAGTGAATTCAAATTCTCAAAATACCGATTAAAAAAAAAAAAAAAACATTTTTTAAATATTCGAAATATTTTTATTGTAGTATTATAAATATTATTTTACTAATCTTCATAAAATAAGTATAAACTATAAGTTAAAAATATTTTGTAAATTATCTAATCCAAGTATTAGTATACTATTATAGTATTTGAATACGATACAGGTTCCGTCTCGCACTAATAAATTAAACGTTGTCTTGTCGGCGACGTGTTTATTAAGAAATAAATCATAACCGTACGCTAATACTGTTTCTAGCTGCTGTCATCGCACTAAATGCCAATTTTTCGTATTCATCTCCGGTCAATGTTTTTTATATTACCTACATAATAGTCTACAAATGTTATTATACACACAAAGTATACGAATCTGCCTAGTTGTGTCTGGCCATACGCATCATCAGCAGCGGGCTTTCTCCAGCCTATCATTATTATTATTATTTTATTTTATCATCGTTTAATGTGTCGAGTTGATACGTTTTGTTTCGTTCCGTATTATCTTTTTATTCACGATTCATACATAGAGAGAGCCGTATAAACGATAAAATATAGTTAACAAATTGCACCGGTATTTTGGAACCCGGTCGGAATTTAAATTTTCTTTATTATTCGTGATTATTATTAGCCGGTCAATTAGTACACGTGAAAACGTAGACACGTTGCTATTATAATATATAATATTCACGTGTGTACAATAATTAACCATACTAAAAAATTAATACAACGTTAAAATCAGTTTCGATTAGTATCATTAAATGTAATCGTAAGTATATTATTATCCCAAAATCGCGAAGTACATAGTATACAATTTAAGACGATATTTTTAAACGATAGGTTTTATACCTAAGTACTCTTTTCGTCTTTCGAATATTGAAAATAAATTGCGCCACGTAATGTAATAAAACTATTAATTTGCCGGTACATCACATACTACATAGAAGCCCTTAAATTTCGAATACGTGTATCTACTACAATTAAAAAAAAAATGAATTAGCGTTCTGCTATAGGCTACTACCATATTCATAGCGCTACTTTTTTCTTTTACGAAAATTGATGTACCAGCAGTGATCTAATAGATTACCATTCAACAATTACCTACAGTGTTAAGTAGATTAGTCTTCTTAAAACAGCTTCAGGTTAGTAGGTTATATCCTATCGATATACCTATGTTATATTATATATTTTTGAAAATACCACTATGGGGCTTGATGGGTTTACTAAGAAATAATGATGGGTGTTCTATAACGTGTATTCTATGGCGTATGTAATAATTTTTTTCATTACTAATTATCAAACTAAAACCATTTCTCAAAACTCTCACATCAGTCACATCTTTCCCATTTGTTTGACGGAAGTGCAATTATTTTCAGAACTAAAATTCTTGTAATAAATCATTTTAATTTTTAACTATATTAATTCGAACTGTAAATATATAAATATTATCCTCACAGGATACAGAATTTATGAATAATTATTGTTAAAAATAAATCATTACAAATTATATAATTGTTATACTACATACATTGTACATAGATACTCTACAATGCATATAATTATATCAAATTATAATATTATGATATTATAATTGTATTATTTTATTATGTGCTTAAAAATATTATAAAAACTTACAACCATAGTTTGAATATAAATATAAATATATTATAATATTTAATATTATCAAATATAAATAACTGAGTTTACATACTTCAATACAGAAGTTTTGATTTTGATTTAGGCTATAAATAAAGTTGGCATATAGATTATTTTAATTTATATACATATTTTATTATATAGCAAATTGAAAGAAAAAATTCACAAAATAATTCGTATTAAATGGTATAATTAAGATAACTTACTCTTGATCGTCAAAAGTATATATAATATAACACATTTAATATCTTTGCTACCTGAAATTATTAAATATTTATTTCGTTTTTATTGTTTTTATAATTCAAAGTACGTTCACCTAACCACGGTATATTTTTAAAATGCTTGCGCAGATCAATAATACCGTGTCGAAAATAGCATTTTATTCGATTCGAATACTGTATTGTACGAATCAGTTTTGGTCGATTTACTCTAAATTTTATTACAAGGAGCGCATCCCAAAACCATGAACAGTATATAATAATATAATATCGTATAATATTATTCTTATTATTACAACGACGGGTTTACGGCACGTGGTGGTGGTGCGATAACGGTATATGGTGAATCAAATTTCTACACAACGAGTGCAGTCATACTGCCGTCCAGAAAATTATTCCGATTGTCCATTTCAGATCAAATGGATTTCGCGTTATTTTATTGTGATAGGTACCAGACGTTTATAAAATATCGAATCCGATGAATAACGTGGTTTGATTTGCATGCTTCGACTGTGGCGTTACATATTGTTGTTATAATGTTTACTTATAATACGACGATGTCCGTTTATTATCGATCGGTGATAATGTTCATAACGATAATAATATTATTATGTGCGTATAGAAAGTATTTCTAATCAACTCTAAGATACCTAATCCCGTTGGTACACCGTTTATGGACTGTACAATATACATGTATGGCGGATTGGCGCTATAATATCATAATCTGTTCGGACTTTCGGTTTATGCTCGTGTTTTTTATTTTCTGTCAATTTATATTATTCACGAATATTCTCACCGGAAGAAATTTCTTCGATGTACGAATATTATTAACAATATGCGTGTACGCAAGTACTCGCGTCTCTTTATTCTGATGTCATTGTGCAAAATCGTTTTGGTATTTCGACAGGATAATAAAATAATATTATAATAATAATGCAACTACCTATACGATATTAGATTATTTTATGAATTACAATATAGTACACTTGCTCGCGGTTTTGTCGTCCGTAAACAAAATGTTAACAAAAACATAAACATCGCCTAATATATAACATAATATATTATAATACTATTATATTGTGCACCTACAGAGAAAACACGTGCGATTATAATGATATTTTATTCGTACATCTACTTCTTAATCGTTTTATACAGTTCATACGTGAGAATAAATTTCTCACATCTTATTATACAGAGGATTTATATATTTTGTTGTTAGTCTTTGTCGGATACGTGTACACTGTATATTCCTTTGTTTTTGGATATAGTCTCAATAAGAAACACAATATAACATAGTACAATATAATATTATGTTAGGTACCTACGAATATGCCTAACCACATATTACAAAAAAAAAAACGTATTACCGTGCAGGATGGAAAGTGTATAACATCCTTTTGCATCTACATGCGACGTTTAAATATTTTTTGCACGTTTATACGCATAAGTTATAATACGCTATGTTCGAATCTAAGAAATATAATTACAGTTTAATAATAGGTAGGTACGTACCTACGTACTAAATGATATTGTTTTAGGTCATGACTATTATATTGTATTATATTTTCATGCGAAATTCATTGAAGATTTTTAATCCTATTTTTTATTTTACAACTCGATGGAATTTACAAACAAATAAACATTTGATATTATGTGTTCTGAGTTATTACACATATTTTGATAGTAGAAAAATTCAGAAATGTTTGACAATAATTATTACCAAAAAAAAAAACAATTTAACTTAACATTCAATGTAATATTACAATGTATTGTTGTTTCGGTTGTAATAATTTTACAATTATTTTATTTTACGAACAAATCTGGTAGTTGGCGTTAAATAAACGTAAACGAAATTTAAATAACTGAATAAAATATATACTGAGGATACCTTCAGCAGACGAAAAATACATTTCATAAATATTTTATACCATGCGGTGGTTGTGAAAAAATAGTATAACAAGACTGAAATCCCGTAATCGTGCTGACGTCGGTGTATTTCATTCGAAATATTATTATCGTGTAAGAATCTGAAATGCAATAAACGAGAAATTTACATAGCAGATTTCCTGAATTGTGTACAATTTAATGTACATTGGTATACCGTGTATTCAACAAAAACAATGACAAGCAGTATGACTAGTGTGAGATTATAATAATTAATAATATTAATTATTATTAAAATATGTCGTCCACGAGATGATGTTTTTGACTATTTTATGTTGTGTTTACGTCGATAGTGATAAAGAGGGACATGATATCAGGGTTTTGATCAACGTTTTATACTTAAATCCTTTTTTATGTTCTTTTTTTTTGCTTTATGAAATCTTAAATTAATTAAAATTAAATTAAAATAAACTATAAAGAATAATATTGATTAGTAACAAAATAATAAGCAAATATATACATTTTTAATGAAATTTAATTTATTGTTAATCTCATTGTCTGAGGTTCTTAAAAAGAAACACAAGTTACCTGTTGAATTTACTACTTGTAAAATAAATCTTTTTGAAGAAGTATGTAAACTGTGCCAGGAAAAATACTAGGTATAATTGAGTTAATAACAATAAAACTTAATATTAAAATAATAAACAAATGTATACCGTACTATACGTTATTATTGACGTTTAATTTAAAATAAATTAAATATTATGATTGAATTGAATAAAAACATGCTTAATGTATGGTTCAAGTTATAATGTGTCCCAATGTAAGAAATACAACACATATAAACACACTACAATACTGTAATCATTTTTAAATACAATACATAATTCAATATTCATAATACACGTATATTTATTTATAACTACTAAAAAAATAGTAAAATAAATATGGAAAATTGGGTGGGAGAAATAATCGTATTAGAAAAAAATAACACGATTCCAGTCAGTTTGCAAGCTCTTTTATATTCGATTTTCTGCAAAATTCGCATGATCAACTCACAACGCGTGAAAGTCTCGACTCGTCGACTCGTAATAAAAACGCATTATCACAAAAAACAATTAATGTAACGCGCTTGGGTAGCCTAAAAATAAATGAACATTTATTACGCGAAAACGGCCCGGTAGGATTCTATGTGGACGTGCCCGAGGTGAAATAATAACATATTATACACTCTACTCCGGAGACTATTACCCCGCACCCACCCTCTTACCATGGTGACCCTGCTAAAACAATATTATAATTGTCGGCCGACGTCGTAGACTACTCCGCGAACAACGATCGTGAGAGAATAAGAAGAAAGCACAATGTTAGAGGTCAAGTGCGCGTTCGGAGGGGCGCCGTCTAAGAGCGGACCTAGCCGTTGCGACTCGTGCGCGTTTTCCGCTCCCCGCGCCGCGGCGGTGGTATATATACTGAACGGCCGGGAAACCCAACTAACAGTGCACGTTCTGGCGTCGAAGCATCTACAGCTACTGCCGATACGGTCGCACAAACCATCAACAGTCGAAATCGCAATATCTTTACGCGTTTAGCATAACACAACGTTATCGTATTATTATATTGTACACGGTGTACAGTAGTTTTCGAAAATAATAACTCGATACCAGGTTCAGTGACAGTTCGTGTGGAAAAAGTTTGCTGATAATAAAATGAGTCGGTTACTTACGGTGTTGGTGTGCGTAGTGGTGATTTTAGCGTTAGGAGACCGCTCCGAAGCTTATTGTGGATTACGATCCGGTGACGGCAACGACGGAGGCGGTGTAGACAGTTTCATAACGTGTCTCAAAGCCAAGGCAATCGTTACAATGGACCGCATGTCACGGGACGATTCATTGCCCGTAACCGGATCAGTGGCCTTAGTTCACGGAGACTTAGCTCACCGTCGGCAACGATCGGAACAAAGTCCAGTGGTTAACGAACAAGAACTTCAATCAAAACCAGACGAAACCCTCAACCATATGCTCTACGAAAAAGCGGTTGGACTTCTCAGCGGCCGGGTTATTAAAGTTGGTTTACCTGAACTCACACCAGACGAGTTGAGGACAGCTTTGGAAGAAGGTAAAAAAGATTTGAAATAAATTCGTAAGCTATGCAAACTCATAGATTAGATATAATAAAAAATATACATTTCTATATCTAACTCAAGATCTAACTTATTTGAAAAGTCAGAACGTTAAAACAGATATAAAATAAAAACGATTTATTTTTTTATTTTTAAATATTGATATCAGACAAATGAATGTAGATATAGATATTTACGTTTTTATAGTTTTTTTTTTTTTTTTAACTTTATTAACTAATTTAGGATTGTTTTCCTAGATTTTAAATTTGTAATATCTAATCAGCAAATAATAACTATAGACGCAATAATTAAACGAATTTTTATCGAAATTCATGACTAAAAATATATATTTTATAATTAATACTTAAAGAAAAATCAATATAATATATTTCTATAAAATAGGTACATTTAAAAGTTATTATTGCTATACTTTAATTTTTCTTATAAAATTCACGATCATTTTTATTAAATACCTAATTAAATATACGATTGTTACAAAATAAAAAAAATAATAATAATATAACTTTATGGTTTTAAAACTTATACTTGTGTTCAAATTGAATATATACTTCAAATGTAGGTAGATTTTTTTCTAATAAAACATAATATTTGAATAATAATTTATAATACACAGGTTATAAAAAAATTATTCTTTAACAACTTTTAAAATTTAAATAAGTAGAATGTATCAATAAAAAACCACAAACGACCATATCAATGTACTAATAGTACCTAAAACTTTAGAGATTTAAAAAAATATATCTAAATAAAATTTCATTTGAATAGAAAATAGAACACATGGATAGTGAATAATAATATATATATATATATATATTATGTAACACTTTATTTGTGAAAACTTTTTTCCTCCTCACTCTATTGTTCATCTGCATCATATTATCTCATATTTTTATTTTATCATTAAAAATTATAATTTTAAATCATTGGCATATCATAGAGGGATTCTAAAGTGGACATGTTGACACAGTAAGCTAGTAAACGGTTGTATAACGTAGGATTAAGGGTAGGTATAATGGGCATAGATCTGCAGTTGCTATATTTCGGTTCGACCGAACACGACGGAACACGTGTAATGATATCGTTATTATGCCGATCGAGCGAGAGTCATAAAACTGTGTGGCGTAAGTGCGTGTTTGTGCTACATATTATTTTCACAAACGGGTGGCTTGTGTTTTTTATTCCAACAGTACAACACAATTGACGCACAGCGATTATTCAAATATCAAATACAGATGAAAAAAAAAAAAAAACATTAAAAAAACCAAAACCGAAACGGAATTAATATACTATATTATTATATATATATATATATATATATATATATGTATATATGTATGTATATTAAAATATTATATATTACGTTCTTAAATATATTTATATTAAAATAGTATAACAATAATATCGCACGCGCTTGAGTGTGTGTGTGTGTATGTCAGTCCGTCACTAATACGAGAGCGTACTCCATTCGGACAAACATACCACGCGTATTGCACTACATACAATTTTACAATAATATAAATATGTAATTATGTGTGTGCGTATATGTGTGTGTGAGTGTACACGTTACTTGTAATAATTCCTTTCGCTGGGGCGCTAATTGCACACGATACGAGCAACACAATGGCGACGATGACAACAATAACGACAAATCTAGGGCTACGAATAATATGCGTTTTTCGTTTTCTTTGTACCGATATCGGCGCACGAAAACGAGTCGTCCTTGTAAATCGGTTCGTTCTTTATTTTTTCCATAATTATATTTATTTTACTAAATACATTTTCACGTCTGTCACCGTATATTTTTTCGCTCATTCGATTCCCGAAACGCGTTAAAAATATACTTTGAGGCTATACCAATGTATATTAATTTCTGAATATCTTCAGTCTTCGTATTCGTACAGAGTAAATGTATATTATAAACAGTATACTTTATATTAAATTTAAGTCACCTATTTTTTTTTTTTTTTTAATTCAAACTATATAACATGGATAATAATTGCTCATACATTAATATTTCTGGGTAAATGTTTGCAAAGGTCGTGGAAAAATGAAGAAAAACATGGGAATGATGATGACGATGGTCGGCATGAAGGCAATGATGATCATCCCGCTGGCACTTGGCCTACTGTTTCTGATGGCCGGTAAGGCATTGATCATCAGTAAAATAGCACTGATTCTGTCACTGATCATCACGCTCAAGAAACTCTTATCGAAGTCTGGCGGCGGCGGCGAGCACATTATGCACGAGAGCCACTCGTCATCAGGTTCCGGATGGCCGTCCGGTGGAAGTTCAGGCGGTGGAGGCTGGGACAAGAGATCTTCGTCGTCGTCGTCTGAGGCTGCTGCTGCTGCAAGTCAAATTTTGGCTTACAGATCGTATAACAGGCCATATTAAATATATAATTACAAAAGTTAAAATTAAAGCGTTATTCGACAACGTGTATACGTCACATTGTTATGATACGATTATTTATTTTATTAGTTAGTAGTATTTATTATAATTTATCATTATTATATTATTGTTCAAAAGAATAATTTCAACCATTTATATATATATATATATATAATAAACTGCCAAGTTCTGACTCTAAGACCACAGCCATACGATAAAAAATTATAATATTTAAATAACATTTGATGTTGTTATATTAATAGGACTTTACAATATTATAATAATTTATTCAACGCTCACCATTTTTTTTTTATGTACTGTATAGCGTGTTATTTTTCTACATTTTCCATTCGTTTATAAATTGCACTATCGATCATGTTATTTTCATATTATTGTAAAAGCTAACAGTTTTTCTGTTATTATGTAATTGGAAATAATATTTTAAATTATTTTGTACAACCATATTGTTTTTTATTATTCAATTATACTTTTCTAGAAATATTAGTGACTCGAAATTTCATATTAATATGAAATATTAATCTAATAAATAAGAAAACTGTGAAATATTATTTTCCATTTTCATGATCTAAAATACAAAGTAAATAGATATGTGATCAACAATAAAATGTACAGTAATCCATATACCTGGTACATATAGGTACATATATTATATAAAATCATAGCTTAAAAAAAAAATAAACTCTAAAAATACAAAATTATAATTCGTGTTTGTTGTATTTGATATAACATGTGATTTATATTAAACGGTAACGGTTCACTTGCAATATTTTTTTAAAAATATCGAAAATTTCAGATTGAAATATAAAAAAGTTATATAATAATATACTTGTTTATTAAAATAACGTGTTTAGCCCCGCCAACCGACCGGTGTTCCGTACCGCTGTTTCGTTATCTTGTCAAAACAATAACTTTTATTTTTATTATTATACATAATACAATATATATATATATATATATATATATATATATATATATGTGTATTATTATTTTTTCGTTACGTATTATTATTTACTATTATTATAATATAATTTTATGTTATTATTACTAGTTCATATTTAACATTGTCCGCGATCCGACTTAGTCGGAGTGCCTCTGTCTACCTGGGAGGTTTAGTTGCGTTAAAATCGATTTTCCCCGATGATAATAACTGACATCTTTATTTTACTGTTAACACGTCATTCGACTTTAATTATTTCTCCTACAACACTACATCAGACTTTCGATGTCAGGAGGTATGTCTATCCAGCTACCAAAGTGCAATCGTTGAGCATTGATAGCTAGACATTCGATCCAATCAACCAATTATTTTCGGTATGCATTTATTATTTTTGAATTAAAAAATAGCATCAGGCAAGCGTCAAGACAAACTTTTACATTGAATGATAACTTATAACTAATAACCCATAAACGTGGTAATCGACTTTATCACATATTTTAGTGACCGATTTCTAGACACGATGAAATGATTTTCACTAAATCACTTCGAAGGCGCCGAAGGCGGCTTCTACACACTGGACTCGAATTACACTGGTAACTACTATTAAAATAAAAAGTGACAATATTATTTACACATCTTAGACTTTTATAAATGTTTTAATTTTGAAAATTAGTTATTATTTTATGAAGTATTGCATTTTTAAAATGCTTATGAATCGAATTAAAATTGAAATGCAAATTAAAACCCATTACCTAATAACGACTAACTCGTTATTATTCACTCTGAATTTTTTAAAACTAAAAAGGTAGGCAAGTGAGTATCGCTCTGCTGTACATTAGGTGTCGAATAATTCACTTTTATGGGTATGTTAAATTTGAATTAAATGATATCTCTGATCTCATTGTATGCTAAAAACGGTTACGAACAAAAAAGGACCTTCGGGATGTTAGCCTATACCACTAAAAAAACAGATGTATAGTTTAAATAGTTAATATCTTTAAATTACTCGAAAATGGTAAAGATCATAACAATATTATAAATGTAAAAGTTTCAAGTCCCTATGAATAATGAATTTGATTAATAACAAAATAATTAACATCAAATTTTCAAAGCTTATTAGAATAAAAAGAAAACTTTTTATAAATTTCTAACTTAAAAATAATTTTAGAATTTTGTCAACATTCTAATCTCAAATGCATATAAAAGAAAATTGTGCATATGAATTTTTAATATTTGTATGGATAATAATATAACTATAAACAACTAATATAAAATATCTTAAATAAATTTATAAAAAAAAACATTTTAAAAATCAAACATCTTACATGCCTATAATAAATAGCTGAACATATTTAGAAATTTATATCATGTATATACAATGATAATATAAACATTTGGTGAACATTTAGTATATCTTATATTATTTAAAGTACCTATGACTATTCATATTTTAATTAAAACAAAAATCATTTGGGAAATATAATTTCTAAACGTATAAAAATGCATTGTAATAACATTAATAAATTATTATTATTGTGACCTATTGATCGTATGTATCGATATTACATACACTAAACGCCGTATTGCATTCAAAATAATTAGGTGACAAACATGGTAAATTTAAAATATTTAATTCATATTTATCGTATAAACCTTAACAACATTAACCATCATAGTATTAAATATTGTTATTAGTAATTTTTTAATTGGATCGATATTATTTATCTAGGATCAGTGTTAAAGGAATAAATTATTGTCATGATACACTTAAAAAAATATCCAATACAACTGATACTAGTAAGTTGGTGACAATAAAATAAATGATATTTTAATATAATTTAAAGCTCCAGTTTATTTTACCTGCAAGTAGTATTTTCCGAGAAAATATATATCCAGGGTTTTATATTCGTATTCATACGACTGTGTATCGAAAATAAATCTAAAAAGTAATAATGTTGGAATAATGTTCAAATCATATACACAGGCCGTGCGTGACTAAATTCTAGGTAAGGGACGAGCAATAAATTGTCAATGGTACCTAAAAACATATGTATTCAAATTGTATTATAAATTATTATCGTGCACATTAATCTGTTAGCATTTTACGTCATTCATAGATTGAAGATGGAAAACACAAAATCGTCAAAACCTGCTAGAAACCGAATTCACCACTTTATGTCTATGTGATGAGTATTCTATCCAAATATAGACAGACAGATAAATACAACGCCGAACGTCGAAATCGCTGAAATTTCAGTTCACCGTCGGCAAGTGGCTGTCCACCGTGAACAGGCCGTCATCGTCGGAACACGACCATAGCACGACGATCGTCCTGTGCGTGTGATGGTACCGCGTACTGGCTGGAAGCGACTGTCGATATCGACGACGGAGACGCGATTCAGACGTGCCCCTGTCCACTGTTATGGTATCGTTCGATCACCGCCGATCGGATGACGCTCGTGGGCGACCACGACGATCACGTTGTAACGGAACACCTGTGTAGTGCTGACAACCGCCAGCTGTCCGCCGTGTACGTGCCGTGCGTGTCGGCATAGAATCGCTGTCCGCTGTTCGTTCTGTTCCGACGGTGTCACAACGGGATAGTCGCGGCGTCACGCATCGTCCGGGCCGCGACGGCTAAAAACGGCGTGACTGCCCGTGGCCATCGAAAATGGGGGGGGGAACTGCTACTACCAAACAGACTGTGGCCAGTGACGACGTCGACGATGAATCCGGTGGCCGGGTGCCCAACACGAGCGTGTCAGTGGCCGTCATGCTGTAGTTTTCAATCTCGTCCACCTGGACCTTGTTCTGGGCATTCCGATGTGAATATATTATAGTCCGTCGCGTTGTAGTACAGCTACAATGTCGATATTGTATTTTATTATTATTTTTAAATATCGCGTATGCGTTAGACAACCATATTATTATAATATTATTTAATATATTTAATTTTTATATTATTTTTAATTCTACAGAATGTTGTATAACATTTTGAAGTTGAAAGGTCAGACTGAAAATGTATTATTAATATTATGCATAATTTAATACAATACAAGTTTTAGAATGTAATAATCATATAATTAGTTAATATAGCATATTCAGTATTAAAATAATTTCCAAGAACATTAAAATAGTGTTAAATAAATAAAAATTGTAACAAAAATAACATATTTGCTGCAAAATTAATATATCATTACATTATATATTATAAATATCTATTAATTAGTCGTTGAAAACACAGACGTCGTTTTATTTTTTTAAGATTAATAAATATATGAAAATGTATAGAATCCAGTTTTTATTACATTAATGGTATATTTATAACAAATCATGTTTATATTTGTATAACTTTGGTTTAAATTTTCATATACAACATTCTGTGATATATAATCATACTTTTTGTATAATATTATTTTAGGTGTTTATGTTGTATTTTAAAATATTTTTTCCTAAATTGGAAAATTATTAGTAAATTTTTTTTTTCATATTACTATTTCATCTTTCTTTTATATTCTTAACTGCTTCACAAAAAGAAAAAGAAACGGTAACTATGACATCTGTTTAAAACATTGTGGTAGAATATATTTTTATTCCAATAAATTTCATAATTTTTTAGGTAGAAAATATTAAATGTTAAGTAGGCGTTATTTAAATACTGATATTTATTAATGTATTACCTACTTCTCTCTTCTATCTGTTTTCTTTATATTGTATAGTAAATATATAATTGTAATTATATAAGTAAATAAGTAATAAAAGTATCTGTTTCCTCTGTAGTTAATGTAGATAAATCGTTTAAATTAAAATTATATAATTCATAATTAATAATATACAAAGCTGGTTAAGTTAATGATACTTAATAACTCAGTTAAGATAAATTAATAAATATTATTATTTTTTTTTTTATTAGATTACTATATATTTATAATGTATAAACTAATATTAAAAATACCTAAATTAACAAAGAAATTGGTTATGTAAGATTATATAAAAAATCATCATAAATTATCTATTGCAATATAAAATTTAATTAAATTTACTTAATTTTAATTAAGTTAAATTAATAATAAATATATTTTTTTTAACAATTTAAATAGTCATGAAGATGGGTGATCATCTAGTTGAAAAATTCTTACATAGCTCTTGGATATAGCTTGTAATGTGACCTACTTAAATTTTCGATATTTTTTTGATTCAGAATGCTAGTCCGACGGTGCTTCGTGCACGCTACATCGTTTTTAAACCCGTCGAGTTTACGCTTCCGTCTTGAAAATACATATATTTAGATTTTTATGTGAAAAACGGCAAAAAATGATCAGGGGCCGTGGCCGACCTTAATGTAAAAAAAAAATCTCGATTATTTCGTCTTTTTTTGCGCGGAAACTGTTTCGGCAACACGTCTAACGAATCGTGTGAAATGTCAGAGTTGAAAAATGAATGCTTCCCGGCGAAAACTTGCATACGAGTTTTTCAAAAAAGTGGTTTTTACCGTACTTAGATGGTTCAAATTTGGATTTTCGATATTTTTTTGATTCAGAATGCTAGTCCGACGGTGCTTCGTGCACTCTACATCGTTTTTAAACCCGTCGAGTTTACGCTTCCGTCTTGAAAATACGTATATTTAGATTTTTAGGTGAAAAACAGCAAAAAATGATCAGGGGCCGTGGCTGACCGTAATGTAAAAAAAAAAACCTCGATTATTTCGTCTTTTTTTGCGCGGAAACTGTTTCGGCAACACGTCTAACGAATCGTGTGAAATGTCAGAGTTGAAAAATGAATGCTTCCCGGCGAAAACTTGCATACGAGTTTTTCAAAAAAGTGGTTTTTACCGTACTTAGATGGTTCAAATTTGGATTTTCGATATTTTTTTGATTCAGAATGCTAGTCCGACGGTGCTTCGTGCACGCTACATCGTTTTTAAACCCGTCGAGTTTACGCTTCCGTCTTGAAAATACGTATATTTAGATTTTTAGGTGAAAAACAGCAAAAAATGATCAGGGGCCGTGGCTGACCGTAATGTAAAAAAAAAAACCTCGATTATTTCGTCTTTTTTTGCGCGGAAACTGTTTCGGCAACACGTCTAACGTATCATGTGAAATGTCAGAGTTGAAAAATGAATGCTTCCCGGCGAAAACTTGCAGACGAGTTTTTTTCAAAAAAGTGGTTTTTACCGTACTTAGATGGTTCAAATTTGGATTTTCGATATTTTTTTGATTCAGAATGCTAGTCCGACGGTGCTTCGTGCACGCTACATCGTTTTTAAACCCGTCGAGTTTACGCTTCCGTCTTGAAAATACGTATATTTAGATTTTTAAGTGAAAAACGGCAAAAAATGATCAGGGGCCGTGGCCGACCGTAATGTAAAAAAAAAATCTCGATTATTTCGTCTTTTTTTGCGCGGAAACTGTTTCGGCAACACGTCTAACGAAGCGTGTGAAATGTCAGAGTTGAAAAATGAATGCTTCCCCCCGAAAACTTGCATACGAGTTTTTTTCAAAAAAGTGGTTTTTACCGTACTTAGATGGTTCAAATTTGGATTTTCGATATTTTTTTGATTCAGAATGCTAGTCCGACGGTGCTTCGTGCACGCTACATCGTTTTTAAACCCGTCGAGTTTACGCTTCTGTCTTGAAAATACGTATATTTAGATTTTTAGGTGAAAAACGGCAAAAAATGATCTGGGGCCGTGGCCGACCGTAATGTAAAAAAAAAATCTCGAGTATTTCGTCTTTTTTTGCGCGGAAACTGTTTCGGCAACACGTCTAACGTATCGTGTGAAATGTCAGAGTTGAAAAATGAATGCTTCCCGGCGAAAACTTGCATACGAGTTTTTTTCAAAAAAGTGGTTTTTACCGTACTTAGATGGTTCAAATTTGGATTTTCGATATTTTTTTGATTCAGAATGCTAGTCCGACGGTGCTTCGTGCACGCTACATCGTTTTTAAACCCGTCGAGTTTACGCTTCCGTCTTGAAAATACATATATTTAGATTTTTATGTGAAAAACGGCAAAAAATGATCAGGGGCCGTGGCCGACCTTAATGTAAAAAAAAAATCTCGATTATTTCGTCTTTTTTTGCGCGGAAACTGTTTCGGCAACACGTCTAACGAAGCGTGTGAAATGTCAGAGTTGAAAAATGAATGCTTCCCCGCGAAAACTTGCATACGAGTTTTTTTCAAAAAAGTGGTTTTTACCGTACTTAGATGGTTCAAATTTGGATTTTCGATATTTTTTTGATTCAGAATGCTAGTCCGACGGTGCTTCGTGCACGCTACATCGTTTGTAAACCCGTCGAGTTTACGCTTCCGTCTTGAAAATACGTACATTTAGATTTTTATGTGAAAAACGGCAAAAAATGATCAGGGGCCGTGGCCGACCGTCATGTAAAAAAAAAATCTCGAGTATTTCGTGTTTTTTTGCGCGGAAACTGTTTCGGCAACACGTCTAACGAAGCGTGTGAAATGTCAGAGTTGAAAAATGAATGCTTCCCCGCGAAAACTTGCATACGAGTTTTTTTCAAAAAAGTGGTTTTTACCGTACTTAGATGGTTCAAATTTGGATTTTCGATATTTTTTTGATTCAGAATGCTAGTCCGACGGTGCTTCGTGCACGCTACATCGTTTTTAAACCCGTCGAGTTTACGCTTCCGTCTTGAAAATACGTATATTTAGATTTTTAGGTGAAAAACAGCAAAAAATGATCAGGAGCCGTGGCCGACCGTAATGTAAAAAAAAAATCTCGATTATTTCGTGTTTTTTTGCGCGGAAACTGTTTCGGCAACACGTCTAACGAATTGTGTGAAATGTCAGAGTTGAAAAATGAATGCTTCCCGGCGAAAACTTGCATACGAGTTTTTTTCAAAAAAGTGGTTTTTACCGTACTTAGATGGTTCAAATTTGGATTTTCGATATTTTTTTGATTCAGAATGCTAGTCCGACGGTGCTTCGTGCACGCTACATCGTTTTTAAACCCGTCGAGTTTACACTTCCGTCTTGAAAATACATATATTTAGATTTTTATGTGAAAAACGGCAAAAAATGATCAGGGGCCGTGGCCGACCTTAATGTAAAAAAAAAATCTCGATTATTTCGTCTTTTTTTGCGCGGAAACTGTTTCGGCAACACGTCTAACGAAGCGTGTGAAATGTCAGAGTTGAAAAATGAATGCTTCCCCGCGAAAACTTGCATACGAGTTTTTTTCAAAAAAGTGGTTTTTACCGTACTTAGATGGTTCAAATTTGGATTTTCGATATTTTTTTGATTCAGAATGCTAGTCCGACGGTGCTTCGTGTACGCTACATCGTTTTTAAACCCGTCGAGTTTACGCTTCCGTCTTGAAAATACGTATATTTAGATTTTTAGGTGAAAAACAGCAAAAAATGATCAGGGGCCGTGGCCGACCATAGTGTAAAAAAAAAATCTCGATTATTTCGTGTTTTTTTGCGCGGAAACTGTTTCGGCAACACGTCTAACGAATTGTGTGAAATGTCAGAGTTGAAAAATGAATGCTTCCCCGCGAAAACTTGCATACGAGTTTTTTTCAAAAAAGTGGTTTTTACCGTACTTAGATGGTTCAAATTTGGATTTTCGATATTTTTTTGATTCAGAATGCTAGTCCGACGGTGCTTCGTGCACGCTACATCGTTTTTAAACCCGTCGAGTTTACGCTTCCGTCTTGAAAATACGTACATTTAGATTTTTATGTGAAAAACGGCAAAAAATGATCAGGGGCCGTGGCCGACCGTAATGTAAAAAAAAAATCTCGAGTATTTCGTGTTTTTTTGCGCGGAAACTGTTTCGGCAACACGTCTAACGAAGCGTGTGAAATGTCAGAGTTGAAAAATGAATGCTTCCTCGCGAAAACTTGCATACGAGTTTTTTCCAAAAAAGTGGTTTTTACCGTACTTAGATGGTTCAAATTTGGATTTTCGATATTTTTTTGATTCAGAATGCTAGTCCGACGGTGCTTCGTGCACGCTACATCGTTTTTAAACCAGTCGAGTTTACGCTTCCCTCTTGAAAATACGTATATTTAGATTTTTAGGTGAAAAACAGCAAAAAATGATCAGGGGCCGTGGCCGACCGTAATGTAAAAAAAAATCTCGATTATTTCGTGTTTTTTTGCGCGGAAACTGTTTCGGCAACACGTCTAACGAAGCATGTGAAATGTCAGAGTTGAAAAATGAATGCTTCCCGGCGAAAACTTGCATACGAGTTTTTTTCAAAAAAGTTGTTTTTACCGTACTTAGATGGTTCAAATTTGGATTTTCGATATTTTTTTGATTCAGAATGCTAGTCCGACGGTGCTTCGTGCACGCTACATCGTTTTTAAACCCGTCGAGTTTACGCTTCCGTCTTGAAAATACGTATATTTAGATTTTTAGGTGAAAAACGGCAAAAAATGATCAGGGGCCGTGGCCGACCGTAATGTAAAAAAAAAATCTCGATTATTTCGTGTTTTTTTCGCGGAAACTGTTTCGGCAACACGTCTAACAAAGCGTGTGAAATGTCAGAGTTGAAAAATGAATGCTTGACCGCGAAAACCCGCATACGAGTTTTTTTCAAAAAAGTGGTTTTTACCGTACTTAGATGGTTCAAATTTGGATTTTCGATATTTTTTTGATTCAGAATGCTAGTCCGACGGTGCTTCGTGCACGCTACATCGTTTGTAAACCCGTCGAGTTTACGCTTCCGTCTTGAAAATACGTACATTTAGATTTTTATGTGAAAAACGGCAAAAAATGATCAGGGGCCGTGGCCGACCGTAATGTAAAAAAAAAATCTCGAGTATTTCGTGTTTTTTTGCGCGGAAACTGTTTCGGCAACACGTCTAACGAAGCGTGTGAAATGTCAGAGTTGAAAAATGAATGCTTCCCCGCGAAAACTTGCATACGAGTTTTTTTCAAAAAAGTGGTTTTTACCGTACTTAGATGGTTCAAATTTGGATTTTCGATATTTTTTTGATTCAGAATGCTAGTCCGACGGTGCTTCGTGCACGCTACATCGTTTTTAAACCAGTCGAGTTTACGCTTCCGTCTTGAAAATACGTATATTTAGATTTTTAGGTGAAAAACAGCAAAAAATGATCAGGAGCCGTGGCCGACCGTAATGTAAAAAAAAAATCTCGATTATTTCGTGTTTTTTTGCGCGGAAACTGTTTCGGCAACACGTCTAACGAATTGTGTGAAATGTCAGAGTTGAAAAATGAATGCTTCCCGGCGAAAACTTGCATACGAGTTTTTTTCAAAAAAGTGGTTTTTACCGTACTTAGATGGTTCAAATTTGGATTTTCGATATTTTTTTGATTGAGAATGCTAGTCCGACGGTGCTTCGTGCACGCTACATCGTTTTTAAACCCGTCGAGTTTACACTTCCGTCTTGAAAATACATATATTTAGATTTTTATGTGAAAAACGGCAAAAAATGATCAGGGGCCGTGGCCGACCTTAATGTAAAAAAAAAATCTCGATTATTTCGTGTTTTTTTGCGCGGAAACTGTTTCGGCAACACGTCTAACGAAGCGTGTGAAATGTCAGAGTTGAAAAATGAATGCTTCCGCGCGAAAACTTGCATACGAGTTTTTTTCAAAAAAGTGGTTTTTACCGTACTTAGATGGTTCAAATTTGGATTTTCGATATTTTTTTGATTCAGAATGCTAGTCCGACGGTGCTTCGTGTACGCTACATCGTTTTTAATCCCGTCGAGTTTACGCTTCCGTCTTGAAAATACGTATATTTAGATTTTTAGGTGAAAAACAGCAAAAAATGATCAGGGGCCGTGGCCGACCATAGTGTAAAAAAAAAAATCTCGATTATTTCGTGTTTTTTTGCGCGGAAACTGTTTCGGCAACACGTCTAACGAATTGTGTGAAATGTCAGAGTTGAAAAATGAATGCTTCCCCGCGAAAACTTGCATACGAGTTTTTTTCAAAAAAGTGGTTTTTACCGTACTTAGATGGTTCAAATTTGGATTTTCGATATTTTTTTGATTCAGAATGCTAGTCCGACGCTGCTTCGTGCACGCTACATCGTTTTTAAACCCGTCGAGTTTACGCTTCCGTCTTGAAAATACGTACATTTAGATTTTTATGTGAAAAACGGCAAAAAATGATCAGGGGCCGTGGCCGACCGTAATGTAAAAAAAAAATCTCGAGTATTTCGTGTTTTTTTGCGCGGAAACTGTTTCGGCAACACGTCTAACGAAGCGTGTGAAATGTCAGAGTTGAAAAATGAATGCTTCCTCGCGAAAACTTGCATACGAGTTTTTTCCAAAAAAGTGGTTTTTACCGTACTTAGATGGTTCAAATTTGGATTTTCGATATTTTTTTGATTCAGAATGCTAGTCCGACGGTGCTTCGTGCACGCTACATCGTTTTTAAACCAGTCGAGTTTACGCTTCCCTCTTGAAAATACGTATATTTAGATTTTTAGGTGAAAAACGGCAAAAAATGATCAGGGGCCGTGGCCGACCGTAATGTAAAAAAAAAATCTCGATTATTTCGTGTTTTTTTGCGCGGAAACTGTTTCGGCAACACGTCTAACGAAGCGTGTGAAATGTCAGAGTTGAAAAATGAATGCTTCCCGCGAAAACTTGCATACGAGTTTTTTTCAAAAAAGTGGTTTTTACCGTACTTAGATGGTTCAAATTTGGATTTTCGATATTTTTTTGATTCAGAATGCTAGTCCGACGGTGCTTCGTGCACGCTACATCGTTTTTAAACCCGTCGAGTTTACGCTTCCGTCTTGAAAATACGTATATTTAGATTTTTAGGTGAAAAACGGCAAAAAATGATCAGGGGCCGTGGCCGACCGTAATGTAAAAAAAAAATCTCGATTATTTCGTGTTTTTTTCGCGGAAACTGTTTCGGCAACACGTCTAACAAAGCGTGTGAAATGTCAGAGTTGAAAAATGAATGCTTGACCGCGAAAACCCGCATACGAGTTTTTTTCAAAAAAGTGGTTTTTACCGTACTTAGATGGTTCAAATTTGGATTTTCGATATTTTTTTGATTCAGAATGCTAGTCCGACGGTGCTTCGTGCACGCTACATCGTTTTTAAACCCGTCGAGTTTACGCCTCCGTCTTGAAAATACGTACATTTAGATTTTTATGTGAAAAACGGCAAAAAATGATCAGGGGCCGTGGCCGACCGTAATGTAAAAAAAAAATCTCGATTATTTTGTGTTTTTTTGCGCGGAAACTGTTTCGGCAACACGTCTAACGAAGCGTGTGAAATGTCAGAGTTGAAAAATGAATGCTTCCCGGCGAAAACTTGCATACGAGTTTTTTTCAAAAAAGTGGTTTTTACCGTACTTAGATGGTTCAAATTTGGATTTTCGATATTTTTTTGATTCAGAATGCTAGTCCGACGGTGCTTCGTGCACGCTACATCGTTTTTAAACCCGTCGAGTTTACGCTTCCGTCTTGAAAATACGTATATTTAGATTTTTAGGTGAAAAACGGCAAAAAATGATCAGGGGCCGTGGCCGACCGTAATGTAAAAAAAAAATCTCGATTATTTTGTGTTTTTTTGCGCGGAAACTGTTTCGGCAACACGTCTAACGAAGCGTGTGAAATGTCAGAGTTGAAAAATGAATGCTTCCCCGGCGAAAACTTGCATACGAGTTTTTTTCAAAAAAGTGGTTTTTACCGTACTTAGATGGTTCAAATTTGGATTTTCGATATTTTTTTGATTCAGAATGCTAGTCCGACGGTGCTTCGTGCACGCTACATCGTTTTTAAACCCGTCGAGTTTACGCTTCCGTCTTGAAAATACGTATATTTAGATTTTTAGGTGAAAAACGGCAAAAAATGATCAGGGGCCGTGGCCGACCGTAATGTAAAAAAAAAATCTCGAGTATTTCGTGTTTTTTTGCGCGGAAACTGTTTCGGCAACACGTCTAACGAAGCGTGTGAAATGTCAGAGTTGAAAAATGAATGCTTCCCCCGAAAACTTGCATACGAGTTTTTTTCAAAAAAGTGGTTTTTACCGTACTTAGATGGTTCAAATTTGGATTTTCGATATTTTTTTGATTCAGAATGCTAGTCCGACGGTGCTTCGTGCACGCTACATCGTTTTTAAACCCGTCGAGTTTACGCTTCCGTCTTGAAAATACGTACATTTAGATTTTTATGTGAAAAACGGCAAAAAATGATCAGGGGCCGTGGCCGACCGTAATGTAAAAAAAAAATCTCGATTATTTCGTGTTTTTTTGCGCGGAAACTGTTTCGGCAACACGTCTAACGAAGCGTGTGAAATGTCAGAGTTGAAAAATGAATGCTTCCCCGCGAAAACTTGCATACGAGTTTTTTTCAAAAAAGTGGTTTTTACCGTACTTAGATGGTTCAAATTTGGATTTTCGATATTTTTTTGATTCAGAATGCTAGTCCGACGGTGCTTCGTGCACGCTACATCGTTTTTAAACCCGTCGAGTTTACGCTTCCGTCGTGAAAATACGTATATTTAGATTTTTAGGTGAAAACCGGCAAAAAATGATCAGTGGCCGTGGCCGACCGTAATGTAAAAAAAAAATCTCGATTTTTTCGTGTTTTTTTGCGCGGAAACTGTTTCGGCAACACGTCTAACGAAGCGTGTGAAATGTCAGAGTTGAAAAATGAATGCTTCCCCGCGAAAACTCGCATACGAGTTTTTTTCAAAAAAGTGGTTTTTACCGTACTTAGATGGTTCAAATTTGGATTTTCGATATTTTTTTGATTCAGAATGCTAGTCCGACGGTGCTTCGTGCACGCTACATCGTTTTTAAACCCGTCGAGTTTACGCTTCCGTCTTGAAAATACGTATATTTAGATTTTTAGGTGAAAAACGGCAAAAAATGATCAGGGGCCGTGGCCGACCGTAATGTAAAAAAAAAATCTCGATTATTTCGTGTTTTTTTGCGCGGAAACTGTTTCGGCAACACGTCTAACGAAGCGTGTGAAATGTCAGAGTTGAAAAATGAATGCTTCCCCGCGAAAACTCGCATACGAGTTTTTTTCAAAAAAGTGGTTTTTACCGTACTTAGATGGTTCAAATTTGGATTTTCGATATTTTTTTGATTCAGAATGCTAGTCCGACGGTGCTTCGTGCACGCTACATCGTTTTTAAACCCGTCGAGTTTACGCTTCCGTCTTGAAAATACGTATATTTAGATTTTTAGGTGAAAAACGGCAAAAAATGATCAGGGGCCGTGGCCGACCGTAATGTAAAAAAAAAATCTCGATTATTTCGTGTTTTTTTGCGCGGAAACTGTTTCGGCAACACGTCTAACGAAGCGTGTGAAATGTCAGAGTTGAAAAATGAATGCTTCCCGCGAAAACTTGCATACGAGTTTTTTTCAAAAAAGTGGTTTTTACCGTACTTAGATGGTTCAAATTTGGATTTTCGATATTTTTTTGATTCAGAATGCTAGTCCGACGGTGCTTCGTGCACGCTACATCGTTTTTAAACCCGTCGAGTTTACGCTTCCGTCTTGAAAATACGTATATTTAGATTTTAGGTGAAAAACGGCAAAAAATGATCAGGGGCCGTGGCCGACCGTAATGTAAAAAAAAAATCTCGATTATTTCGTGTTTTTTTGCGCGGAAACTGTTTCGGCAACACGTCTAACGAAGCGTGTGAAATGTCAGAGTTGAAAAATGAATGCTTCCCGCGAAAACTTGCATACGAGTTTTTTTCAAAAAAGTGGTTTTTACCGTACTTAGATGGTTCAAATTTGGATTTTCGATATTTTTTTGATTCAGAATGCTAGTCCGACGGTGCTTCGTGCACGCTACATCGTTTTTAAACCCGTCGAGTTTACGCTTCCGTCTTGAAAATACGTACATTTAGATTTTTATGTGAAAAACGGCAAAAAATGATCAGGGGCCGTGGCCGACCGTAATGTAAAAAAAAAATCTCGATTATTTCGTGTTTTTTTGCGCGGAAACTGTTTCGGCAACACGTCTAACGAAGCGTGTGAAATGTCAGAGTTGAAAAATGAATGCTTCCCGCGAAAACTTGCATACGAGTTTTTTTCAAAAAAGTGGTTTTTACCGTACTTAGATGGTTCAAATTTGGATTTTCGATATTTTTTTGATTCAGAATGCTAGTCCGACGGTGCTTCGTGCACGCTACATCGTTTTTAAACCCGTCGAGTTTACGCTTCCGTCTTGAAAATACGTATATTTAGATTTTTAGGTGAAAAACGGCAAAAAATGATCAGGGGCCGTGGCCGACCGTAATGTAAAAAAAAAATCTCGATTATTTTCGTGTTTTTTTGCGCGGAAACTGTTTCGGCAACACGTCTAACGAAGCGTGTGAAATGTCAGAGTTGAAAAATGAATGCTTCCCCGCGAAAACTCGCATACGAGTTTTTTTCAAAAAAGTGGTTTTTACCGTACTTAGATGGTTCAAATTTGGATTTTCGATATTTTTTTGATTCAGAATGCTAGTCCGACGGTGCTTCGTGCACGGTACATCGTTTTTAAACCCGTCGAGTTTACGCTTCCGTCTTGAAAATACGTATATTTAGATTTTTAGGTGAAAACCGGCAAAAAATGATCAGGGGCCGTGGCCGACCGTAATGTAAAAAAAAAATCTCGATTATTTCGTGTTTTTTTGCGCGGAAACTGTTTCGGCAACACGTCTAACGAAGCGTGTGAAATGTCAGAGTTGAAAAATGAATGCTTCCCCGCGAAAACTCGCATACGAGTTTTTTTCAAAAAAGTGGTTTTTACCGTACTTAGATGGTTCAAATTTGGATTTTCGATATTTTTTTGATTCAGAATGCTAGTCCGACGGTGCTTCGTGCACGCTACATCGTTTTTAAACCCGTCGAGTTTACGCTTCCGTCTTGAAAATACGTATATTTAGATTTTTAGGTGAAAAACGGCAAAAAATGATCAGGGGCCGTGGCCGACCGTAATGTAAAAAAAAAATCTCGATTATTTCGTGTTTTTTTGCGCGGAAACTGTTTCGGCAACACGTCTAACGAAGCGTGTGAAATGTCAGAGTTGAAAAATGAATGCTTCCCCGCGAAAACTCGCATACGAGTTTTTTTCAAAAAAGTGGTTTTTACCGTACTTAGATGGTTCAAATTTGGATTTTCGATATTTTTTTGATTCAGAATGCTAGTCCGACGGTGCTTCGTGCACGCTACATCGTTTTTAAACCCGTCGAGTTTACGCTTCCGTCTTGAAAATACGTATATTTAGATTTTTAGGTGAAAACCGGCAAAAAATGATCAGTGGCCGTGGCCGACCGTAATGTAAAAAAAAAATCTCGATTATTTCGTGTTTTTTTGCGCGGAAACTGTTTCGGCAACACGTCTAACGAAGCGTGTGAAATGTCAGAGTTGAAAAATGAATGCTTCCCCGCGAAAACTCGCATACGAGTTTTTTTCAAAAAAGTGGTTTTTACCGTACTTAGATGGTTCAAATTTGGATTTTCGATATTTTTTTGATTCAGAATGCTAGTCCGACGGTGCTTCGTGCACGCTACATCGTTTTTAAACCCGTCGAGTTTACGCTTCCGTCTTGAAAATACGTATATTTAGATTTTTAGGTGAAAAACGGCAAAAAATGATCAGGGGCCGTGGCCGACCGTAATGTAAAAAAAAATCTCGATTATTTCGTGTTTTTTTGCGCGGAAACTGTTTCGGCAACACGTCTAACGAAGCGTGTGAAATGTCAGAGTTGAAAAATGAATGCTTCCCGCGAAAACTCGCATACGAGTTTTTTTCAAAAAAGTGGTTTTTACCGTACTTAGATGGTTCAAATTTGGATTTTCGATATTTTTTTGATTCAGAATGCTAGTCCGACGGTGCTTCGTGCACGCTACATCGTTTTTAAACCCGTCGAGTTTACGCTTCCGTCTTGAAAATACGTATATTTAGATTTTTAGGTGAAAAACGGCAAAAAATGATCAGGGGCCGTGGCCGACCGTAATGTAAAAAAAAAATCTCGATTATTTCGTGTTTTTTTGCGCGGAAACTGTTTCGGCAACACGTCTAACGAAGCGTGTGAAATGTCAGAGTTGAAAAATGAATGCTTCCCGCGAAAACTCGCATACGAGTTTTTTTCAAAAAAGTGGTTTTTACCGTACTTAGATGGTTCAAATTTGGATTTTCGATATTTTTTTGATTCAGAATGCTAGTCCGACGGTGCTTCGTGCACGCTACATCGTTTTTAAACCCGTCGAGTTTACGCTTCCGTCTTGAAAATACGTATATTTAGATTTTAGGTGAAAAACGGCAAAAAATGATCAGGGGCCGTGGCCGACCGTAATGTAAAAAAAAAATCTCGATTATTTTCGTGTTTTTTTGCGCGGAAACTGTTTCGGCAACACGTCTAACGAAGCGTGTGAAATGTCAGAGTTGAAAAATGAATGCTTCCCCGCGAAAACTCGCATACGAGTTTTTTTCAAAAAAGTGGTTTTTACCGTACTTAGATGGTTCAAATTTGGATTTTCGATATTTTTTTGATTCAGAATGCTAGTCCGACGGTGCTTCGTGCACGCTACATCGTTTTTAAACCCGTCGAGTTTACGCTTCCGTCTTGAAAATACGTATATTTAGATTTTTAGGTGAAAACCGGCAAAAAATGATCAGTGGCCGTGGCCGACCGTAATGTAAAAAAAAAATCTCGATTTTTTCGTGTTTTTTTGCGCGGAAACTGTTTCGGCAACACGTCTAACGAAGCGTGTGAAATGTCAGAGTTGAAAAATGAATGCTTCCCGCGAAAACTTGCATACGAGTTTTTTTCAAAAAAGTGGTTTTTACCGTACTTAGATGGTTCAAATTTGGATTTTCGATATTTTTTTGATTCAGAATGCTAGTCCGACGGTGCTTCGTGCACGCTACATCGTTTTTAAACCCGTCGAGTTTACGCTTCCGTCTTGAAAATACGTATATTTAGATTTTTAGGTGAAAAACGGCAAAAAATGATCAGGGGCCGTGGCCGACCGTAATGTAAAAAAAAAATCTCGATTATTTCGTGTTTTTTTGCGCGGAAACTGTTTCGGCAACACGTCTAACGAAGCGTGTGAAATGTCAGAGTTGAAAAATGAATGCTTCCCGCGAAAACTTGCATACGAGTTTTTTTCAAAAAAGTGGTTTTTACCGTACTTAGATGGTTCAAATTTGGATTTTCGATATTTTTTTGATTCAGAATGCTAGTCCGACGGTGCTTCGTGCACGCTACATCGTTTTTAAACCCGTCGAGTTTACGCTTCCGTCTTGAAAATACGTATATTTAGATTTTTAGGTGAAAAACGGCAAAAAATGATCAGGGGCCGTGGCCGACCGTAATGTAAAAAAAAAATCTCGATTATTTCGTGTTTTTTTGCGCGGAAACTGTTTCGGCAACACGTCTAACGAAGCGTGTGAAATGTCAGAGTTGAAAAATGAATGCTTCCCCGCGAAAACTCGCATACGAGTTTTTTTCAAAAAAGTGGTTTTTACCGTACTTAGATGGTTCAAATTTGGATTTTCGATATTTTTTTGATTCAGAATGCTAGTCCGACGGTGCTTCGTGCACGGTACATCGTTTTTAAACCCGTCGAGTTTACGCTTCCGTCTTGAAAATACGTATATTTAGATTTTTAGGTGAAAAACGGCAAAAAATGATCAGGGGCCGTGGCCGACCGTAATGTAAAAAAAAAATCTCGATTATTTCGTGTTTTTTTGCGCGGAAACTGTTTCGGCAACACGTCTAACGAAGCGTGTGAAATGTCAGAGTTGAAAAATGAATGCTTCCCCGCGAAAACTCGCATACGAGTTTTTTTCAAAAAAGTGGTTTTTACCGTACTTAGATGGTTCAAATTTGGATTTTCGATATTTTTTTGATTCAGAATGCTAGTCCGACGGTGCTTCGTGCACGGTACATCGTTTTTAAACCCGTCGAGTTTACGCTTCCGTCTTGAAAATACGTATATTTAGATTTTTAGGTGAAAACCGGCAAAAAATGATCAGGGGCCGTGGCCGACCGTAATGTAAAAAAAAAATCTCGATTATTTCGTGTTTTTTTGCGCGGAAACTGTTTCGGCAACACGTCTAACGAAGCGTGTGAAATGTCAGAGTTGAAAAATGAATGCTTCCCCGCGAAAACTCGCATACGAGTTTTTTTCAAAAAAGTGGTTTTTACCGTACTTAGATGGTTCAAATTTGGATTTTCGATATTTTTTTGATTCAGAATGCTAGTCCGACGGTGCTTCGTGCACGGTACATCGTTTTTAAACCCGTCGAGTTTACGCTTCCGTCTTGAAAATACGTATATTTAGATTTTTAGGTGAAAACCGGCAAAAAATGATCAGGGGCCGTGGCCGACCGTAATGTAAAAAAAAAATCTCGATTATTTCGTGTTTTTTTGCGCGGAAACTGTTTCGGCAACACGTCTAACGAAGCGTGTGAAATGTCAGAGTTGAAAAATGAATGCTTCCCCGCGAAAACTCGCATACGAGTTTTTTTCAAAAAAGTGGTTTTTACCGTACTTAGATGGTTCAAATTTGGATTTTCGATATTTTTTTGATTCAGAATGCTAGTCCGACGGTGCTTCGTGCACGCTACATCGTTTTTAAACCCGTCGAGTTTACGCTTCCGTCTTGAAAATACGTATATTTAGATTTTTAGGTGAAAAACGGCAAAAAATGATCAGGGGCCGTGGCCGACCGTAATGTAAAAAAAAAATCTCGATTATTTCGTGTTTTTTTGCGCGGAAACTGTTTCGGCAACACGTCTAACGAAGCGTGTGAAATGTCAGAGTTGAAAAATGAATGCTTCCCGCGAAAACTCGCATACGAGTTTTTTTCAAAAAAGTGGTTTTTACCGTACTTAGATGGTTCAAATTTGGATTTTCGATATTTTTTTGATTCAGAATGCTAGTCCGACGGTGCTTCGTGCACGGTACATCGTTTTTAAACCCGTCGAGTTTACGCTTCCGTCTTGAAAATACGTATATTTAGATTTTTAGGTGAAAAACGGCAAAAAATGATCAGGGGCCGTGGCCGACCGTAATGTAAAAAAAAAATCTCGATTATTTCGTGTTTTTTTGCGCGGAAACTGTTTCGGCAACACGTCTAACGAAGCGTGTGAAATGTCAGAGTTGAAAAATGAATGCTTCCCGCGAAAACTCGCATACGAGTTTTTTTCAAAAAAGTGGTTTTTACCGTACTTAGATGGTTCAAATTTGGATTTTCGATATTTTTTTGATTCAGAATGCTAGTCCGACGGTGCTTCGTGCACGGTACATCGTTTTTAAACCCGTCGAGTTTACGCTTCCGTCTTGAAAATACGTATATTTAGATTTTTAGGTGAAAAACGGCAAAAAATGATCAGGGGCCGTGGCCGACCGTAATGTAAAAAAAAAATCTCGATTATTTCGTGTTTTTTTGCGCGGAAACTGTTTCGGCAACACGTCTAACGAAGCGTGTGAAATGTCAGAGTTGAAAAATGAATGCTTCCCCGCGAAAACTCGCATACGAGTTTTTTTCAAAAAAGTGGTTTTTACCGTACTTAGATGGTTCAAATTTGGATTTTCGATATTTTTTTGATTCAGAATGCTAGTCCGACGGTGCTTCGTGCACGGTACATCGTTTTTAAACCCGTCGAGTTTACGCTTCCGTCTTGAAAATACGTATATTTAGATTTTTAGGTGAAAAACGGCAAAAAATGATCAGGGGCCGTGGCCGACCGTAATGTAAAAAAAAAATCTCGATTATTTCGTGTTTTTTTGCGCGGAAACTGTTTCGGCAACACGTCTAACGAAGCGTGTGAAATGTCAGAGTTGAAAAATGAATGCTTCCCCGCGAAAACTCGCATACGAGTTTTTTTCAAAAAAGTGGTTTTTACCGTACTTAGATGGTTCAAATTTGGATTTTCGATATTTTTTTGATTCAGAATGCTAGTCCGACGGTGCTTCGTGCACGCTACATCGTTTTTAAACCCGTCGAGTTTACGCTTCCGTCTTGAAAATACGTATATTTAGATTTTTAGGTGAAAAACGGCAAAAAATGATCAGGGGCCGTGGCCGACCGTAATGTAAAAAAAAAATCTCGATTATTTCGTGTTTTTTTGCGCGGAAACTGTTTCGGCAACACGTCTAACGAAGCGTGTGAAATGTCAGAGTTGAAAAATGAATGCTTCCCCGCGAAAACTCGCATACGAGTTTTTTTCAAAAAAGTGGTTTTTACCGTACTTAGATGGTTCAAATTTGGATTTTCGATATTTTTTTGATTCAGAATGCTAGTCCGACGGTGCTTCGTGCACGGTACATCGTTTTTAAACCCGTCGAGTTTACGCTTCCGTCTTGAAAATACGTATATTTAGATTTTTAGGTGAAAAACGGCAAAAAATGATCAGGGGCCGTGGCCGACCGTAATGTAAAAAAAAAATCTCGATTTTTTCGTGTTTTTTTGCGCGGAAACTGTTTCGGCAACACGTCTAACGAAGCGTGTGAAATGTCAGAGTTGAAAAATGAATGCTTCCCCGCGAAAACTCGCATACGAGTTTTTTTCAAAAAAGTGGTTTTTACCGTACTTAGATGGTTCAAATTTGGATTTTCGATATTTTTTTGATTCAGAATGCTAGTCCGACGGTGCTTCGTGCACGGTACATCGTTTTTAAACCCGTCGAGTTTACGCTTCCGTCTTGAAAATACGTATATTTAGATTTTTAGGTGAAAAACGGCAAAAAATGATCAGGGGCCGTGGCCGACCGTAATGTAAAAAAAAAATCTCGATTATTTTGTGTTTTTTTGCGCGGAAACTGTTTCGGCAACACGTCTAACGAAGCGTGTGAAATGTCAGAGTTGAAAAATGAATGCTTCCCCGCGAAAACTCGCATACGAGTTTTTTTCAAAAAAGTGGTTTTTACCGTACTTAGATGGTTCAAATTTGGATTTTCGATATTTTTTTGATTCAGAATGCTAGTCCGACGGTGCTTCGTGCACGGTACATCGTTTTTAAACCCGTCGAGTTTACGCTTCCGTCTTGAAAATACGTATATTTAGATTTTTAGGTGAAAAACGGCAAAAAATGATCAGGGGCCGTGGCCGACCGTAATGTAAAAAAAAAATCTCGATTATTTCGTGTTTTTTTGCGCGGAAACTGTTTCGGCAACACGTCTAACGAAGCGTGTGAAATGTCAGAGTTGAAAAATGAATGCTTCCCCGCGAAAACTCGCATACGAGTTTTTTTCAAAAAAGTGGTTTTTACCGTACTTAGATGGTTCAAATTTGGATTTTCGATATTTTTTTGATTCAGAATGCTAGTCCGACGGTGCTTCGTGCACGCTACATCGTTTTTAAACCCGTCGAGTTTACGCTTCCGTCTTGAAAATACGTATATTTAGATTTTTAGGTGAAAAACGGCAAAAAATGATCAGGGGCCGTGGCCGACCGTAATGTAAAAAAAAAATCTCGATTATTTCGTGTTTTTTTGCGCGGAAACTGTTTCGGCAACACGTCTAACGAAGCGTGTGAAATGTCAGAGTTGAAAAATGAATGCTTCCCCGCGAAAACTCGCATACGAGTTTTTTTCAAAAAAGTGGTTTTTACCGTACTTAGATGGTTCAAATTTGGATTTTCGATATTTTTTTGATTCAGAATGCTAGTCCGACGGTGCTTCGTGCACGCTACATCGTTTTTAAACCCGTCGAGTTTACGCTTCCGTCTTGAAAATACGTATATTTAGATTTTTAGGTGAAAAACGGCAAAAAATGATCAGGGGCCGTGGCCGACCGTAATGTAAAAAAAAAATCTCGATTATTTCGTGTTTTTTTGCGCGGAAACTGTTTCGGCAACACGTCTAACGAAGCGTGTGAAATGTCAGAGTTGAAAAATGAATGCTTCCCCGCGAAAACTCGCATACGAGTTTTTTTCAAAAAAGTGGTTTTTACCGTACTTAGATGGTTCAAATTTGGATTTTCGATATTTTTTTGATTCAGAATGCTAGTCCGACGGTGCTTCGTGCACGCTACATCGTTTTTAAACCCGTCGAGTTTACGCTTCCGTCTTGAAAATACGTATATTTAGATTTTTAGGTGAAAAACGGCAAAAAATGATCAGGGGCCGTGGCCGACCGTAATGTAAAAAAAAAATCTCGATTATTTCGTGTTTTTTTGCGCGGAAACTGTTTCGGCAACACGTCTAACGAAGCGTGTGAAATGTCAGAGTTGAAAAATGAATGCTTCCCGCGAAAACTCGCATACGAGTTTTTTTCAAAAAAGTGGTTTTTACCGTACTTAGATGGTTCAAATTTGGATTTTCGATATTTTTTTGATTCAGAATGCTAGTCCGACGGTGCTTCGTGCACGCTACATCGTTTTTAAACCCGTCGAGTTTACGCTTCCGTCTTGAAAATACGTATATTTAGATTTTTATGTGAAAAACGGCAAAAAATGATCAGGGGCCGTGGCCGACCGTAATGTAAAAAAAAAATCTCGATTATTTCGTGTTTTTTTGCGCGGAAACTGTTTCGGCAACACGTCTAACGAAGCGTGTGAAATGTCAGAGTTGAAAAATGAATGCTTCCCGCGAAAACTCGCATACGAGTTTTTTTCAAAAAAGTGGTTTTTACCGTACTTAGATGGTTCAAATTTGGATTTTCGATATTTTTTTGATTCAGAATGCTAGTCCGACGGTGCTTCGTGCACGGTACATCGTTTTTAAACCCGTCGAGTTTACGCTTCCGTCTTGAAAATACGTATATTTAGATTTTTAGGTGAAAAACGGCAAAAAATGATCAGGGGCCGTGGCCGACCGTAATGTAAAAAAAAAATCTCGATTATTTCGTGTTTTTTTGCGCGGAAACTGTTTCGGCAACACGTCTAACGAAGCGTGTGAAATGTCAGAGTTGAAAAATGAATGCTTCCCCGCGAAAACTCGCATACGAGTTTTTTTCAAAAAAGTGGTTTTTACCGTACTTAGATGGTTCAAATTTGGATTTTCGATATTTTTTTGATTCAGAATGCTAGTCCGACGGTGCTTCGTGCACGGTACATCGTTTTTAAACCCGTCGAGTTTACGCTTCCGTCTTGAAAATACGTATATTTAGATTTTTAGGTGAAAAACGGCAAAAAATGATCAGGGGCCGTGGCCGACCGTAATGTAAAAAAAAATCTCGATTATTTCGTGTTTTTTTGCGCGGAAACTGTTTCGGCAACACGTCTAACGAAGCGTGTGAAATGTCAGAGTTGAAAAATGAATGCTTCCCCGCGAAAACTCGCATACGAGTTTTTTTCAAAAAAGTGGTTTTTACCGTACTTAGATGGTTCAAATTTGGATTTTCGATATTTTTTTGATTCAGAATGCTAGTCCGACGGTGCTTCGTGCACGGCTACATCGTTTTTAAACCCGTCGAGTTTACGCTTCCGTCTTGAAAATACGTATATTTAGATTTTTAGGTGAAAAACGGCAAAAAATGATCAGGGGCCGTGGCCGACCGTAATGTAAAAAAAAAATCTCGATTATTTCGTGTTTTTTTGCGCGGAAACTGTTTCGGCAACACGTCTAACGAAGCGTGTGAAATGTCAGAGTTGAAAAATGAATGCTTCCCCGCGAAAACTCGCATACGAGTTTTTTTCAAAAAAGTGGTTTTTACCGTACTTAGATGGTTCAAATTTGGATTTTCGATATTTTTTTGATTCAGAATGCTAGTCCGACGGTGCTTCGTGCACGCTACATCGTTTTTAAACCCGTCGAGTTTACGCTTCCGTCTTGAAAATACGTATATTTAGATTTTTATGTGAAAAACGGCAAAAAATGATCAGGGGCCGTGGCCGACCGTAATGTAAAAAAAAAATCTCGATTTTTTCGTGTTTTTTTGCGCGGAAACTGTTTCGGCAACACGTCTAACGAAGCGTGTGAAATGTCAGAGTTGAAAAATGAATGCTTCCCCGCGAAAACTCGCATACGAGTTTTTTTCAAAAAAGTGGTTTTTACCGTACTTAGATGGTTCAAATTTGGATTTTCGATATTTTTTTGATTCAGAATGCTAGTCCGACGGTGCTTCGTGCACGCTACATCGTTTTTAAACCCGTCGAGTTTACGCTTCCGTCTTGAAAATACGTATATTTAGATTTTTATGTGAAAAACGGCAAAAAATGATCAGGGGCCGTGGCCGACCGTAATGTAAAAAAAAAATCTCGATTATTTCGTGTTTTTTTGCGCGGAAACTGTTTCGGCAACACGTCTAACGAAGCGTGTGAAATGTCAGAGTTGAAAAATGAATGCTTCCCGCGAAAACTTGCATACGAGTTTTTTTCAAAAAAGTGGTTTTTACCGTACTTAGATGGTTCAAATTTGGATTTTCGATATTTTTTTGATTCAGAATGCTAGTCCGACGGTGCTTCGTGCACGGTACATCGTTTTTAAACCCGTCGAGTTTACGCTTCCGTCGTGAAAATACGTATATTTAGATTTTTAGGTGAAAAACGGCAAAAAATGATCAGGGGCCGTGGCCGACCGTAATGTAAAAAAAAAATCTCGATTATTTCGTGTTTTTTTGCGCGGAAACTGTTTCGGCAACACGTCTAACGAAGCGTGTGAAATGTCAGAGTTGAAAAATGAATGCTTCCCCGCGAAAACTCGCATACGAGTTTTTTTCAAAAAAGTGGTTTTTACCGTACTTAGATGGTTCAAATTTGGATTTTCGATATTTTTTTGATTCAGAATGCTAGTCCGACGGTGCTTCGTGCACGCTACATCGTTTTTAAACCCGTCGAGTTTACGCTTCCGTCTTGAAAATACGTATATTTAGATTTTTAGGTGAAAAACGGCAAAAAATGATCAGGGGCCGTGGCCGACCGTAATGTAAAAAAAAAATCTCGATTATTTCGTGTTTTTTTGCGCGGAAACTGTTTCGGCAACACGTCTAACGAAGCGTGTGAAATGTCAGAGTTGAAAAATGAATGCTTCCCGCGAAAACTTGCATACGAGTTTTTTTCAAAAAAGTGGTTTTTACCGTACTTAGATGGTTCAAATTTGGATTTTCGATATTTTTTTGATTCAGAATGCTAGTCCGACGGTGCTTCGTGCACGCTACATCGTTTTTAAACCCGTCGAGTTTACGCTTCCGTCTTGAAAATACGTATATTTAGATTTTTATGTGAAAAACGGCAAAAAATGATCAGGGGCCGTGGCCGACCGTAATGTAAAAAAAAAATCTCGATTATTTCGTGTTTTTTTGCGCGGAAACTGTTTCGGCAACACGTCTAACGAAGCGTGTGAAATGTCAGAGTTGAAAAATGAATGCTTCCCCGCGAAAACTCGCATACGAGTTTTTTTCAAAAAAGTGGTTTTTACCGTACTTAGATGGTTCAAATTTGGATTTTCGATATTTTTTTGATTCAGAATGCTAGTCCGACGGTGCTTCGTGCACGCTACATCGTTTTTAAACCCGTCGAGTTTACGCTTCCGTCTTGAAAATACGTATATTTAGATTTTTAGGTGAAAAACGGCAAAAAATGATCAGGGGCCGTGGCCGACCGTAATGTAAAAAAAAAATCTCGATTATTTCGTGTTTTTTTGCGCGGAAACTGTTTCGGCAACACGTCTAACGAAGCGTGTGAAATGTCAGAGTTGAAAAATGAATGCTTCCCGGCGAAAACTTGCATACGAGTTTTTTTCAAAAAAGTGGTTTTTACCGTACTTAGATGGTTCAAATTTGGATTTTCGATATTTTTTTGATTCATAATGCTAGTCCGACGGTGCTTCGTGCACGGTACATCGTTTTTAAACCCGTCGAGTTTACGCTTCCGTCTTGAAAATACGTATATTTAGATTTTTATGTGAAAAACGGCAAAAAATGATCAGGGGCCGTGGCCGACCGTAATGTAAAAAAAAAATCTCGATTATTTCGTGTTTTTTTGCGCGGAAACTGTTTCGGCAACACGTCTAACGAAGCGTGTGAAATGTCAGAGTTGAAAAATGAATGCTTCCCCGCGAAAACTCGCATACGAGTTTTTTTCAAAAAAGTGGTTTTTACCGTACTTAGATGGTTCAAATTTGGATTTTCGATATTTTTTTGATTCAGAATGCTAGTCCGACGGTGCTTCGTGCACGCTACATCGTTTTTAAACCCGTCGAGTTTACGCTTCCGTCTTGAAAATACGTATATTTAGATTTTTAGGTGAAAAACGGCAAAAAATGATCAGGGGCCGTGGCCGACCGTAATGTAAAAAAAAAATCTCGATTATTTCGTGTTTTTTTGCGCGGAAACTGTTTCGGCAACACGTCTAACGAAGCGTGTGAAATGTCAGAGTTGAAAAATGAATGCTTCCCCGCGAAATCTCGCATACGAGTTTTTTTCAAAAAAGTGGTTTTTACCGTACTTAGATGGTTCAAATTTGGATTTTCGATATTTTTTTGATTCAGAATGCTAGTCCGACGGTGCTTCGTGCACGGTACATCGTTTTTAAACCCGTCGAGTTTACGCTTCCGTCTTGAAAATACGTATATTTAGATTTTTAGGTGAAAAACGGCAAAAAATGATCAGGGGCCGTGGCCGACCGTAATGTAAAAAAAAAATCTCGATTATTTCGTGTTTTTTTGCGCGGAAACTGTTTCGGCAACACGTCTAACGAAGCGTGTGAAATGTCAGAGTTGAAAAATGAATGCTTCCCCGCGAAAACTCGCATACGAGTTTTTTTCAAAAAAGTGGTTTTTACCGTACTTAGATGGTTCAAATTTGGATTTTCGATATTTTTTTGATTCAGAATGCTAGTCCGACGGTGCTTCGTGCACGCTACATCGTTTTTAAACCCGTCGAGTTTACGCTTCCGTCTTGAAAATACGTATATTTAGATTTTTAGGTGAAAAACGGCAAAAAATGATCAGGGGCCGTGGCCGACCGTAATGTAAAAAAAAAATCTCGATTATTTCGTGTTTTTTTGCGCGGAAACTGTTTCGGCAACACGTCTAACGAAGCGTGTGAAATGTCAGAGTTGAAAAATGAATGCTTCCCCGCGAAAACTCGCATACGAGTTTTTTTCAAAAAAGTGGTTTTTACCGTACTTAGATGGTTCAAATTTGGATTTTCGATATTTTTTTGATTCAGAATGCTAGTCCGACGGTGCTTCGTGCACGCTACATCGTTTTTAAACCCGTCGAGTTTACGCTTCCGTCTTGAAAATACGTATATTTAGATTTTTAGGTGAAAAACGGCAAAAAATGATCAGGGGCCGTGGCCGACCGTAATGTAAAAAAAAAATCTCGATTATTTCGTGTTTTTTTGCGCGGAAACTGTTTCGGCAACACGTCTAACGAAGCGTGTGAAATGTCAGAGTTGAAAAATGAATGCTTCCCGCGAAAACTCGCATACGAGTTTTTTTCAAAAAAGTGGTTTTTACCGTACTTAGATGGTTCAAATTTGGATTTTCGATATTTTTTTGATTCATAATGCTAGTCCGACGGTGCTTCGTGCACGCTACATCGTTTTTAAACCCGTCGAGTTTACGCTTCCGTCTTGAAAATACGTATATTTAGATTTTTATGTGAAAAACGGCAAAAAATGATCAGGGGCCGTGGCCGACCGTAATGTAAAAAAAAATCTCGATTATTTCGTGTTTTTTTGCGCGGAAACTGTTTCGGCAACACGTCTAACGAAGCGTGTGAAATGTCAGAGTTGAAAAATGAATGCTTCCCCGCGAAAACTCGCATACGAGTTTTTTTCAAAAAAGTGGTTTTTACCGTACTTAGATGGTTCAAATTTGGATTTTCGATATTTTTTTGATTCAGAATGCTAGTCCGACGGTGCTTCGTGCACGCTACATCGTTTTTAAACCCGTCGAGTTTACGCCTCCGTCTTGAAAATACGTATATTTAGATTTTTATGTGAAAAACGGCAAAAAATGATCAGGGGCCGTGGCCGACCGTAATGTAAAAAAAAATCTCGATTTTTTCGTGTTTTTTTGCGCGGAAACTGTTTCGGCAACACGTCTAACGAAGCGTGTGAAATGTCAGAGTTGAAAAATGAATGCTTCCCCGCGAAAACTCGCATACGAGTTTTTTTCAAAAAAGTGGTTTTTACCGTACTTAGATGGTTCAAATTTGGATTTTCGATATTTTTTTGATTCATAATGCTAGTCCGACGGTGCTTCGTGCACGGTACATCGTTTTTAAACCCGTCGAGTTTACGCCTCCGTCTTGAAAATACGTACATTTAGATTTTTATGTGAAAAACGGCAAAAAATGATCAGGGGCCGTGGCCGACCGTAATGTAAAAAAAAATCTCGATTATTTCGTGTTTTTTTGCGCGGAAACTGTTTCGGCAACACGTCTAACGAAGCGTGTGAAATGTCAGAGTTGAAAAATGAATGCTTCCCGGCGAAAACTTGCATACGAGTTTTTTTCAAAAAAGTTGTTTTTACCGTACTTAGATGGTTCAAATTTGGATTTTCGATATTTTTTTGATTCATAATGCTAGTCCGACGGTGCTTCGTGCACGCTACATCGTTTTTAAACCCGTCGAGTTTACGCTTCCGTCTTGAAAATACGTATATTTAGATTTTTATGTGAAAAACGGCAAAAAATGATCAGGGGCCGTGGCCGACCGTAATGTAAAAAAAAATCTCGATTATTTCGTGTTTTTTTGCGCGGAAACTGTTTCGGCAACACGTCTAACGAAGCGTGTGAAATGTCAGAGTTGAAAAATGAATGCTTCCCCGCGAAAACTCGCATACGAGTTTTTTTCAAAAAAGTGGTTTTTACCGTACTTAGATGGTTCAAATTTGGATTTTCGATATTTTTTTGATTCAGAATGCTAGTCCGACGGTGCTTCGTGCACGGTACATCGTTTTTAAACCCGTCGAGTTTACGCTTCCGTCGTGAAAATACGTATATTTAGATTTTTAGGTGAAAACCGGCAAAAAATGATCAGGGGCCGTGGCCGACCGTAATGTAAAAAAAAAATCTCGATTTTTTCGTGTTTTTTTGCGCGGAAACTGTTTCGGCAACACGTCTAACGAAGCGTGTGAAATGTCAGAGTTGAAAAATGAATGCTTCCCGCGAAAACTCGCATACGAGTTTTTTTCAAAAAAGTGGTTTTTACCGTACTTAGATGGTTCAAATTTGGATTTTCGATATTTTTTTGATTCAGAATGCTAGTCCGACGGTGCTTCGTGCACGGTACATCGTTTTTAAACCCGTCGAGTTTACGCTTCCGTCTTGAAAATACGTATATTTAGATTTTTAGGTGAAAAACGGCAAAAAATGATCAGGGGCCGTGGCCGACCGTAATGTAAAAAAAAAATCTCGATTATTTCGTGTTTTTTTGCGCGGAAACTGTTTCGGCAACACGTCTAACGAAGCGTGTGAAATGTCAGAGTTGAAAAATGAATGCTTCCCTGCGAAAACTTGCATACGAGTTTTTTTCAAAAAAGTTGTTTTTACCGTACTTAGATGGTTCAAATTTGGATTTTCGATATTTTTTTGATTCATAATGCTAGTCCGACGGTGCTTCGTGCACGGTACATCGTTTTTAAACCCGTCGAGTTTACGCTTCCGTCGTGAAAATACGTATATTTAGATTTTTAGGTGAAAAACCGGCAAAAAATGATCAGTGGCCGTGGCCGACCGTAATGTAAAAAAAAAATCTCGATTTTTTCGTGTTTTTTTGCGCGGAAACTGTTTCGGCAACACGTCTAACGAAGCGTGTGAAATGTCAGAGTTGAAAAATGAATGCTTCCCCGCGAAAACTCGCATACGAGTTTTTTTCAAAAAAGTGGTTTTTACCGTACTTAGATGGTTCAAATTTGGATTTTCGATATTTTTTTGATTCAGAATGCTAGTCCGACGGTGCTTCGTGCACGCTACATCGTTTTTAAACCCGTCGAGTTTACGCTTCCGTCTTGAAAATACGTATATTTAGATTTTTAGGTGAAAACCGGCAAAAAATGATCAGGGGCCGTGGCCGACCGTAATGTAAAAAAAAATTCTCGATTATTTCGTGTTTTTTTGCGCGGAAACTGTTTCGGCAACACGTCTAACGAAGCGTGTGAAATGTCAGAGTTGAAAAATGAATGCTTCCCGGCGAAAACTTGCATACGAGTTTTTTTCAAAAAAGTTGTTTTTACCGTACTTAGATAGTTCAAATTTGGATTTTCGATATTTTTTTGATTCATAATGCTAGTCCGACGGTACTTCGTGCACGCTACATCGTTTTTAAACCCGTCGAGTTTACGCTTCCGTCTTGAAAATACGTATATTTAGATTTTAAGGTGAAAAACGGCAAAAAATGATCAGGGGCCGTGGCCGACCGTAATGTAAAAAAAAAATCTTGATTATTTCGTGTTTTTTTGCGCGGAAACTGTTTCGGCAACACGTCTAACGAAGCTTGTGAAATGTCAGAGTTGAAAAATGAATGCTTGACCGCGAAAACTCGCATACGAGTTTTTTTCAAAAAAGTGGTTTTTACCGTACTTAGATGGTTCAAATTTGGATTTTCGATATTTTTTTGATTCATAATGCTAGTCCGACGGTGCTTCGTGCACGGTACATCGTTTTTAAACCCGTCGAGTTTACGCTTCCGTCGTGAAAATACGTATATTTAGATTTTTAGGTGAAAAACCGGCAAAAAATGATCAGTGGCCGTGGCCGACCGTAATGTAAAAAAAAAATCTCGATTTTTTCGTGTTTTTTTGCGCGGAAACTGTTTCGGCAACACGTCTAACGAAGCGTGTGAAATGTCAGAGTTGAAAAATGAATGCTTCCCCGCGAAAACTCGCATACGAGTTTTTTTCAAAAAAGTGGTTTTTACCGTACTTAGATGGTTCAAATTTGGATTTTCGATATTTTTTTGATTCATAATGCTAGTCCGACGGTGCTTCGTGCACGGTACATCGTTTTTAAACCCGTCGAGTTTACGCTTCCGTCGTGAAAATACGTATATTTAGATTTTTAGGTGAAAAACCGGCAAAAAATGATCAGTGGCCGTGGCCGACTGTAATGTAAAAAAAAAATCTCGATTTTTTCGTGTTTTTTTGCGCGGAAACTGTTTCGGCAACACGTCTAACGAAGCGTGTGAAATGTCAGAGTTGAAAAATGAATGCTTCCCCGCGAAAACTCGCATACGAGTTTTTTTCAAAAAAGTGGTTTTTACCGTACTTAGATGGTTCAAATTTGGATTTTCGATATTTTTTTGATTCAGAATGCTAGTCCGACGGTGCTTCGTGCACGCTACATCGTTTTTAAACCCGTCGAGTTTACGCTTCCGTCTTGAAAATACGTATATTTAGATTTTTAGGTGAAAACCGGCAAAAAATGATCAGGGGCAGTGGCCGACCGTAATGTAAAAAAAAAATCTCGATTATTTCGTGTTTTTTTGCGCGGAAACTGTTTCGGCAACACGTCTAACGAAGCGTGTGAAATGTCAGAGTTGAAAAATGAATGCTTCCCGGCGAAAACTTGCATACGAGTTTTTTTCAAAAAAGTTGTTTTTACCGTACTTAGATGGTTCAAATTTGGATTTTCGATATTTTTTTGATTCATAATGCTAGTCCGACGGTGCTTCGTGCACGCTACATCGTTTTTAAACCCGTCGAGTTTACGCTTCCGTCTTGAAAATACGTATATTTTGATTTTTATGTGAAAAACGGCAAAAAATGATCAGGGGCCGTGGCCGACCGTAATGTAAAAAAAAATTCTCGATTATTTCGTGTTTTTTTGCGCGGAAACTGTTTCGGCAACACGTCTAACGAAGCGTGTGAAATGTCAGAGTTGAAAAATGAATGCTTCCCGGCGAAAACTTGCATACGAGTTTTTTTCAAAAAAGTTGTTTTTACCGTACTTAGATAGTTCAAATTTGGATTTTCGATATTTTTTTGATTCATAATGCTAGTCCGACGGTGCTTCGTGCACGCTACATCGTTTTTAAACCCGTCGAGTTTACGCTTCCGTCTTGAAAATACGTATATTTAGATTTTAAGGTGAAAAACGGCAAAAAATGATCAGGGGCCGTGGCCGACCGTAATGTAAAAAAAAAATCTTGATTATTTCGTGTTTTTTTGCGCGGAAACTGTTTCGGCAACACGTCTAACGAAGCTTGTGAAATGTCAGAGTTGAAAAATGAATGCTTGACCGCGAAAACTCGCATACGAGTTTTTTTCAAAAAAGTGGTTTTTACCGTACTTAGATGGTTCAAATTTGGATTTTCGATATTTTTTTGATTCAGAATGCTAGTCCGACGGTGCTTCGTGCACGCTACATCGTTTTTAAACCCGTCGAGTTTACGCCTCCGTCTTGAAAATACGTACATTTAGATTTTTATGTGAAAAACGGCAAAAAATGATCAGGGGCCGTGGCCGACCGTAATGTAAAAAAAAAATCTCGATTATTTCGTGTTTTTTTGCGCGGAAACTGTTTCGGCAACACGTCTAACGAAGCGTGTGAAATGTCAGAGTTGAAAAATGAATGCTTCCCGGCGAAAACTTGCATACGAGTTTTTTTCAAAAAAGTTGTTTTTACCGTACTTAGATGGTTCAAATTTGGATTTTCGATATTTTTTTGATTCATAATGCTAGTCCGACGGTGCTTCGTGCACGCTACATCGTTTTTAAACCCGTCGAGTTTACGCTTCCGTCTTGAAAATACGTATATTTAGATTTTAAGGTGAAAAACGGCAAAAAATGATCAGGGGCCGTGGCCGACCGTAATGTAAAAAAAAAATCTTGATTATTTCGTGTTTTTTTGCGCGGAAACTGTTTCGGCAACACGTCTAACGAAGCGTGTGAAATGTCAGAGTTGAAAAATGAATGCTTCCCCGCGAAAACTCGCATACGAGTTTTTTTCAAAAAAGTGGTTTTTACCGTACTTAGATGGTTCAAATTTGGATTTTCGATATTTTTTTGATTCAGAATGCTAGTCCGACGGTGCTTCGTGCACGCTACATCGTTTTTAAACCCGTCGAGTTTACGCCTCCGTCTTGAAAATACGTACATTTAGATTTTTATGTGAAAAACGGCAAAAAATGATCAGGGGTCGTGGCCGACCGTAATGTAAAAAAAAAATCTCGATTATTTCGTGTTTTTTTGCCCGGAAACTGTTTCGGCAACACGTCTAACGAATGGTGTGAAATGTCAGAGTTGAAAAATGAATGCTTCCCCGCGAAAACTTGCATACGAGTTTTTTTCAAAAAAGTGGTTTTTACCGTACTTAGATGGTTCAAATTTGGATTTTCGATATTTTTTTGATTCAGAATGCTAGTCCGACGGTGCTTCGTGCACGCTACATCGTTTTTAAACCCGTCGAGTTTACGCCTCCGTCTTGAAAATACGTACATTTAGATTTTTATGTGAAAAACGGCAAAAAATGATCAGGGGCCGTGGCCGACCGTAATGTAAAAAAAAAATCTCGATTATTTCGTGTTTTTTTGCGCGGAAACTGTTTCGGCAACACGTCTAACGAAGCGTGTGAAATGTCAGAGTTGAAAAATGAATGCTTCCCGGCGAAAACTTGCATACGAATTTTTTTCAAAAAAGTGGTTTTTACCGTACTTAGATGGTTCAAATTTGGATTTTCGATATTTTTTTGATTCAGAATGCTAGTCCGACGGTGCTTCGTGCATGCTAAATCGTTTTTAAACCCGTCGAGTTTACGCTTCCGTCTTGAAAATACGTATATTTTGATTTTTATGTGAAAAACGGCAAAAAATGATCAGGGGCCGTGGCCGACCGTAATGTAAAAAAAAATCTCGATTATTTCGTGTTTTTTTGCGCGGAAACTGTTTCGGCAACACGTCTAACGAATCGTGTGAAATGTCAGAGTTGAAAAATGAATGCTTCCCCGCGAAAACTCTCATAAGAGTTTTTTTCAAAAAAGTGGTTTTTACCGTACTTAGATGGTTCAAATTTGGATTTTCGATATTTTTTTGATTCAGAATGCTAGTCCGACGGTGCTTCGTGCACGCTACATCGTTTTTAAACCCGTCGAGTTTACGCTTCCGTCTTGAAAATACTTTTATTTAGATTTTTAGGTGAAAAACGGTTTAAAATGTAATGTTTTATAGTCTGCGAGTCCATGTTTTTTTTTATCTATATCATACAAATTTCCATAAATCATTATAATTATCAATTTGTCAAATATCTTTATAATCGACGGTTACGAACATAATAACGACCTGTAACTGATCGTTTTAAAATTATTAAATATTATCTGTTTTGTTTTATTAACTAGTTTAACATTTACTGGATTAACTTGATATTTGTTTTACAAAAAATAAAACTAGTGTTTCACCCAAAAATATCTTAATTAGTTTTTTATTAGCTTAGAAAGGAATAAATTTTAGGATGTATATTAAATTGATTGATTGAACATGCTATATAATTCAGAAAAATTTACATAAAACTATTTCAGTCGACGTTTTTCTAAATTTCCAATTGTGATTAACGTGAAACTGTTTGGTTTTTATTAATATTGTTTATTTTTCTTAATCTTAAATAAAATATAATAATATTGAACGACACAACATTGAGCACAATCAGTTATTCATAACAAAATTAATTATACTATCGGAAATCAGTAGAGCAAATAATATTATGATAAAACAAAAAAATAATTATAGTTACGTTAATACTATGTGTATAATATAAAAAAGCGATAATAAAATAAATAAATAAATAATTTATATAGATATTATAATAATATAAACGTGTAATTAGCGGTATTCAATTACGAAGTCTTGGACGGGTTCCCAGGACAGCGTTACGCTGAAAATAATATTCTGTTATCATTTCTCATGATAATGTTGATATAAGGTGGTTGTGGTGGGGTGAGCAGTGGCGGCCGATGCGACGGGATCGGCCGAGAAACTCGTGCGTGTGTCCGGAACATGTTCGGACTTCAGAGTGCTTCGTCCCTCTGACCGGAATCGTGTTGCACGCCTCCGGACACGGCGGACGGCGACGAGGCCGCGGACGACATCATCGCGGGACCACCGCCACCGCCGCCGCCACCGCCTCCACCGCCGATGCCTCTGACGTGGGCCCTGTACGCGGCCAGTTGCGGGTACGGCATGACGTCCGGTTGCGCGATGCTTCGGGCGTATGGTCCACTGTTGTCGTAGCTGCCGAACGTGTCGGCGGCGCCGGGCGCGGCGTACTGATGCGAGTGCGTCATCACCGGCTGCTTGACGATCTCGTACGTCGTCTTGGACGAGCCGCCGTGGCCACCGCCGCTGAACAGCTTCTTGAACGCCACCAGAATGGCCAGCGTGAGCGCGATCTTGCTCACCAACAACGCCTTGCCGGCCAACAGCGCCAGGCCCTTGTACGCCATGGCTAGCAGACCGCCCTTGAGCATCATCAGGTACACCTGGCCGCCCTTGTCCTTTTTCTTCTTGCGGCCTGCGAATGAACGAAAACGGTGGAAAAACCATAAGTCAAACGAAAAGTGTTACCGAATGTATTTTTTTAATAAATGAACTATGAATAAAGAGGTTTAAAACAATTTATTTTTTGAAAAGTCGTTTAAGAGTCTGATAGTTCAATTAGATGGTGTATACGTTATTTAATTTAACTTGGTCATCTTAATGATTCATGTTTTTATAATATATTAATATTATTACGCGCCAATATTTTTAAATTTGATTTATACTATTAATAATTTGACGTATTTCAGTTTTTAAGTAATAATTTTAATATCTAACCTAGATTTCTAGATTTAATCAAATAAATAATATTGTTTAATTTATAAATTTTAATATTTTCCTAGAACTTGATCCGTTATGCAAACGTAATAAGTTAGGTAAGTTAAGGGTTCGGGTTCGTTAATAAATTGTGATACTCAACGCAGCAGTAAAATTTCAGTGGCTGGCCGTAGTCCAACGTATAACCGAAATGTTCAGTGATGAATGAATAATAAAAATAAAAAGATACGAAATATGATTAGGTTGTAATCAACCTACTAAGATAACAGGTAAAAAACTATAGAATGATACGAGTAGTTATATTTCTGGTGTTATATTTTGTACATTAAAGTTTGAAGGAAATATTAATGAGTAGGATCTTACACCACGTGCAATTTATAATGTGATTGAAATATTTACGTCGATCATAGAATTAGGATATTTAAGACATATCACATACCCAAAAAACAGGACACTAGTCCCAAATCTGCTAAATCATAAAAATCTTACATTAATTTACTGTTATTATTACTACATTAAAATTGCAATTTATAATAAAATTCATATTTTACCAATCGGATATCAATTATACTATGTACTTGACACTTGTGGTTTTAATAGCTTAATAAAATATTATCATTTGTTATATTTTGTGTCTTGCAATATTTTTTGACACACGATCTAGACCTTGTCAAAAGTGTAGTGTATGCTAAATATTACATTACCAGTTAAGTACACACCATCATCGAGGTCCCTGCTTTCTTCGAACATCTGTGGCATGGACAGCTGAAGCGATCTTGACCTGGCGAATCTGGACAGTTTTTCATACAACATCGAGTCCACATGTTTACCGAAATCCGCTGAATTCTCGGGTATCACATTTTCAGCCACTTCACTATTGTCTACCTCCAACGATCTGCCGTTATTTTCAGATTTTTTCACCAGAGATATACCTAAAATAATAAAACAGTATTATTATAAGTGATTTCAATGTCGTTCTCGCAAAATACACTAAATGGCGTAAATAGGTAGGTATGATAATTTCTATGAAATTAAATCGCATTATAAAAGTACAATCAAACTCGATGTCCACATTAGCAAACACGTTATATATTTGAATAAAAGTGAAAACATAGATGTCTAAACATGCGTGAAATTGAACAACGTTAACTGTTAAAATTCATCGAAAAAGAAAATATACATGCATCTGGCATTTAAACGTATTTTTGTTTTTAAATTGAAAACAATTATTTGTGTACAGTTCTTAAACTAAACGCATTGCCTTAGTACATAAAAATAATGAAACAAACTACAAACATAAGCGCCATGCTGGACACTGTCGTACGTGTACAAAATCTAAAATAATTAATTATACTTATACACTACCTACGCAATGCTATTATAATCCGAACGAAAATCGTTTCGACCGTATATAATATGGTTTTGTATAATATGTCTTGATCGTTGACAACTTTACGATCAATAACATACCGCAGGTTGTAAAAACCACGTTCGACCATATTTTACTAACCATTTTTTTGGATATAATAATAAATTATTGTAAAAATAATGTTCGGACAATTACACGTTACCGTCAGTTATTTGAATGTTTTCCATATGAATGGCTCTGTCCAACATCCGGAGTGCCCTGCTCTTCAGGCATACGACCATTTCTGGTTGGTCCGAACACTGTCTGTACGCATTAAACATCATCCGGAAACCGGAGACTTCGGAAGTTGAGGATGGCGGAACTTCCGAACTGGCCGTGCACATTGCGCAGCCCAAGACTGTTAACCTGTATATGGACAAAAATAATAGCGACCGGTGTTAAAAATAATGTTTAAGACACATATATTAATGCAAATAAATATTTAATAAATTTAAACCAATAAACCTGAATCATAATATGGTAAGTTGAATTCAACAGATTTTACTTAAAAAAAATTGTATTCAATATTTCTACGGACATAACGAACGTTTTTTTTCTCCGTAATTTATTTCCTACGTTTTTTAGCGTGATTTCGATATTATAATACAACTATTATACAGACGTACCGTACATTTATCTGCGATTAAACGTGTAAATTCCATTCATTTGTAAAATTATATTCGTAAAATAATACATAATAAAAATATGATGATGCAAAAAATCTAACTGACCTACATGGGATTTCAAAAACTGAAATATTGTATAAATGGAATTTGTGCAATTCATGTGTGTCAGATTAAAAAAAACCGTCAGTGTTTTTTTCTTTTTAATCAAAGCGAATAGCGTGTTTATACGCTTTTTATTATTGTATATAAGACTCACTTCAAATTTCAAGCTGAGATATTTGAATTTTACGTTTTAGTTATGGAGATAAATATATATATATATATATATATGCATATATATCTATATATAATATTAATTCAAATTCAATAAACATAATTGTCGAATAATAAACAATCACATAACAAAAAATTCAACTGTATTTTGTCTATGGTGAGAATTGAGTAGGTATTTAAAAGAAATCAAGTCTCTATAGCTCACAGATTATAACTGTTATACAACTTCTCATAAATTCATATAAATAGTAAGTAAATTAATATTAAAATTATTAAAATAATATAATTTAAACGTTTCTCAGAAAATGAACTCATCAAAAAAAAAAAATTATTATTTAACCAAATATATGCATTTATTATAATTGTTGAATTAAGATTGAGATTATTAGACACAATATTTTGAGTGACCAAATATTTGAATTGGAGATACAAAAGTCTCCAAGTAAAATTTTTTTAAAACCAAGTATAAAAACGTTAATTTTTACTTTGTACATTAATTTTATTTTTTTAACAGTATTGTAAGTGGCGTCATGATAAATATAATTTTATAATTTACAGTTAACTTAATATCATCATTTTACCCGTAGTCAAAAACGTAGTATATCATAGTATTTATCCGGGTATCTACTAATAAATTCACTTTTTTGATTAATTAAAAAAAACTATTTAATTGATACAATAAACTTTGACATTATATTATTATTATTATTATTATTATGATAGTTGACTACTATGATGATCTAAGTATTATAATCCTTTCGATAAATAAAAAAAGTTGGACACAATAAAAATCCTAAACTATGCATAAATGTGCATTCACTTTTCTCAACAATGCCTGCAGTATTACAGATTTTCACGGAAAATAAATCATTTACATGACAGTGAATTTTTTCCATGTAGATATTAAAATGCGACTCGCGTAACTATCGACGGGTATTGGAATTAGAAAGTGTTAATTTATTATTATAAATACGGGACAGGCACATGGGCATTTCGGAATCGCATCGATTGACGTTTAGGGAAATTTTTTCCGGACATCGCGAGAACGCGGTTGCTTCGATCGTATTCTATCGCGAGTATCGCAAAATCAAAGCGCCCGTGTCTGCACTTCGTGTCCGAAACGGCAGTGAAAACATCGTTTAATTATTGTTATATTTAAACGTCACGTTATATGTGTCATCCCTAATGATGTTTATTTGCATGTGCCCGAGGTCGCTCATTATTATATTATAGCATGTACATACGACACGACGAAAATCCGTAATTATTATGAAAACAATGTTAATCGCTTTCGGGTTTAAACACCGAATCGCCAAAATATTGTGTTTACATGGTCTAATTTGCTTAGTCGACTTTTACCGCGAGTACGCGCGCAAACTCCGATGTGTCTCTGCTGCGTGCACGACGCATGAGTGTATAAGTAGGTAGACGGGCGGAACGAGTCGTATTATAATAATATATCATAATAGCAGAAATAATAATAACGACGGGAATAATAATGATAATAATAACGACAACGACGACGACAATAATGACGATAATAATAACGACAACGAAGACGACAACGACGACGACGACGACGACGACAATAACGGCCTGGCGTAGGTATATACGGTTAATTTTGCCACGGTACGGGTACGCGCTTTTTGGGTGACGAGGCAAAGTTATTGTTTATTTCCCGCCTTTTGTCTCCGGTATTAATTAATCGACGCTTTTATTTAAATCGTCATTATGCCTCACGCCACGTGAACCGCGGAGTCCGTGTGCAGACATTCCGATAGGGACGACGAGACAAACCTCAACAGTTCACTAGGCCAATACCCCGGCGGCGAAAACCAATCGAGAAGCCGCGCGTGTCTCTTATTAGGTTTTCTGGCGAAAAATTGTAGCGAACACACTCGCGCTATCCAAAAGCGCATGCAACACAGTGTATGATAACGCACACAAAAACGTGTACCGAAAATTAGAAAACATTATCGATAACAACGGCGCTCTCGTCTGCGATATAATACTGTGGCCTACAAGTATAGACGACGGACGTTTCTCGACAGCACTCGACGGTGGCGTAATGAATTTCACTAGCGATCATCAGACGGCCAAGACGAGTACATGTCTAATGAATTTGTCTCACATATTTCGCTACAGTTTATAATATAGACAATATATAGGTATGCGTACGTACACTCGAAACAGTGTGTTCGGTTTGAAACTAGACAATACGCGATAACATCGTGTCGGACTTCCTGTTTTTTTTTTTTTTTTTTTTTTTTACTATTCCTACTCATTATTATTTTTTACTAAGAATTTATAATATGTACAAGAGTTGTCCATTAACAAAAAAATCTCTGCGGATGACCTAATTTAAAATATATGCACAGTATGATTAATGTATTCGATTTGTAAAGACATCGTCGTATAATGTAATATATATCATTCCCGCGGATTTGAGGAATTTGTTTATTGCGCACACGCGCTGTTCGTCGTTTGCGCATCGATAACACCGTAACGTACGGTTTAAATCGAACGAAATACGTACAATATTGTTTAGTGTATCGTGCATGAAAGAAATATACTTTTCAAACAAATATGTGTGTAACGAGTATACACATTCTTTGTACATAATTGAAAATAAAGAAAATTAATAAAAATAAACAAATTGTTATTAGCATCTTAACAATATATCGTTTCAATCAAATATGTGACTAGAAATTATTACAAAAGATATTTAATAATATGTATAATCAATAATTTGAGTATACCTACTAATTACTATACCATGTAAAAATAAATAAATATACTATTATCGTAGTATTAAGTTATTTCCTTGAAAAATAAAACTAAAAATGATTTAAATAATATTATCCAGGATAAAAAAAACATATATATATATAACTAAGTTAGTAGTTTTTATTTAATAAGATTTGATTGTGTCCCTTATAATCCTTATAATGTACAATTAATGTATAATAACTTATATGAAATTATTTTATGCGAAAGTTACGTATACAACATTAAATTATAGTTCTAATAAATAACATAGGTACTATGGAAATCAAATAAAACAAAATAAATATGTACACGTCTTCCTATATTCAATAAATGTGTAAAAAAAATATCGGTAGGTATGTATATATTATCTTTAAAAAGATAAATAATATATATATATAAATGTTTATACTTCTAATTTAATTTTTTTACAACAATTTTTTAAGTGTATATCCAAAATGTCTTAAAAACAAAATAAAACAAAATATAGTTGGAAAAAATTAAAGGGATGTAGTTATTTTAATCAAGCTAGGTATATATATATATATACAAGAATATTGCATTATGACATAAATGTTTGAGTACAATGTATTTGTTTAAATAATGTTTATATATTAATATATATATAAGCTATTATTTTATTTTATTTACATTACAATAATTAAAATTGGCTTTTTTATGTAAACACTTGAATTAATTAATTATGAAATAGCTCCTCTTTTAAAATAATTGTTAAAATTACATGGTCAAAAAGAATCTGATATCTTTTGAACAATATTTTATTGTGACAAAACTATCTTAGGTACTAAAATTTACCACATTCTAGAACACTATTTTCATTTATAAAATAAAATATATTAATTTAATTATTCAAATATGACACTAACTATTAAATTATTTTTTAAAGTTTAGAACAATTGAACAATTCAAAGTAACGTAATTGTCTAGGTCTAGTATTTTTGTTCAATTCTAACATCTCTAATCTAATATAAAGTTATTCGTAATATATTATTAACACATTAAATATTTAACTTATATGGTTTAATGAACAGTTTTTATAATATTTATTAAATAGTAAATGTAAATTTAAATAAAAACGCTTATAATTAGCACTTAAAAATATTCGACCTAACACTGTAGATGATTTTAGACAGTTTAACGGCCTTAATAAGTTGAAGTTGTTTACAGATCCTCAGATCCTATAAACACTATATTAAAATAAATCTGAATAAATTATATTTTTGGTGTTTTGCGTAGCGTTCTTATCACATGTATCCTTATAAAGTTTTTATAATAATAATTTAGTGGTTAATTATAATAACTATAACTTTCAAGTGTCTAAAATAACTTAGTCAACGAGAAAAAACTAAAAAGATACACGTTTTAATATATCGAAAAAACACCTGGTATTGTTGTTTCACATATTATCTCTTAAACTTATATTTATATTGTTTTACGATATCCCAATCTTTAAACTTTACATTAAATTAAATGCGAGGGCATAATATATACGAATACGTAACTTGTGATATGGCATCTATTATAAACTTAACGATGTACTAAGTATAAAATATGTTTTTAAAATCAACTCGTAATTTTAAATGTATAGTTTTTAAAAATTCTTAAATTATAAGTTCACTGTTACGAAAATCTAATTTTTGAACTTAACAAACACATTTTAAAAAATAAGACGCTTGCCGGCCTCGGAGTTATAAGTCGTAACGCGTTTCTATGATGCATAGTATAGCCATACCTAAATAATATCTACATAATAAAAGTATTGTAATGATTTACCATAGCAGTGACGTATCCATGTCTGCGGACGGAAACGACGGTGTTTTCCTATTATAATTGATCCAAAAATACAATAACCGCGGCGGTTGGTCGGTATCGACTGAACGACGGTCCGCCGGCGGTGGCTCGTTTTATTCGACCGGAATCGACGTCGTCCGCTATGATCATCGTCCAGCGGGGAGGGGTCGGGACGTGACGGGATGAGGGGAAATCGGACGGAACGCGGGTAGATAAGTGCGATGAGTCGGCCGCTACTGTAGTGGAAAGGCGCGTGAACTTGTAGGTTCATATGGGCGGGTGAGTGCCAATGGTATATGCGACGGATGGGGAAGGTTGTAACAGAGCGTAAAACATAATGAAAAGCGTTCTACTTGATCCGTAGGTTTCCCCGACGACGGAACGTTATTACACGGGTTCCGTCTGCCCGGGCGGCCTTGTGCAACGAGGGTAGGGGAGATCGCACAGAGGTGTGCGACGAAAATCTTTCACGAAAACGACGACATCGCCGCCGTACACATATTATTATATTACTATTGTATACCCACTGTTGTACACGCACGTCTAATATTATGTCATTATCGTTGTAATTATAAATATAATACAATATATTATACATGCTCATGTGCCTATACACGTGTACGATGATTGGTATAGGTACATCGCGTGGTGTGTACGGTTAGAAGAGTGTGCTTTTTTTTTATAAATATTATTATTTTCTTTTCTTTTGTCATCGGCTGACTGATCTCAAATAACTTCCGATCTGGTCATCGGTACTTCTTAATCGCTCGCTTTACCGTCATTGAAGTTTTCAGGCTGTACAAAACAATATATGATTCGACCAATAGCTCGACCGTTGAATAGATTATACACCACAGCTGTATAAAACTAGACCATAATGATAAAATAAAATGGTCAACTGTATATTATAAATAAAAATTTTAATGTTTTATATAAAATCTATCTTATATTTTAGGCTAAATCGATCCATATTATTGTCTTTAAGTATTCATTCTGAATTTCGATAGTTAATTTTTACCTGTAGTATAAAGAACTGTGTAGAATTTTTTGAATTATGTTGTTTTAGTATATTTATGTTTGATAAAATATATATAAAATGTATACTACGTTTTTGGTCAAAATGCATACTTTTTGAACATAATCGATATTTCGCATAATGTGTGACACACTATGACGAGTAAACATTATCGTTTAAACAACTCGTTATTATTAGATATATACTGTACATAGTATTAGTGTATATTATGTGAGTATTATACTGTGCATATTTGAATAATTTTGGAAAATACATAATATGTATTTTTCATCACAACATTTAATTTAAAAACTAGCAAGTAAAATATGCCATTTGATAATTTTTTTAAAGTAAATATTATACACATGTATGGTAAGTCTACAATTCATTTGTGAATTCATCAGTCATTTATTAATAATTATTATTAATGTATTATAATAACAATAATATTTAGTATTTGTTAAACATTTAATTTATAAGAAAATATCACTGCTCTTTAATATTGAACATATTGTGATGTGTATTTACTATTTTACTTACTTACATGTAAATTGTATATACATAGAGAATGATACTCTTATCTGATCTACCAATTACATAACTCTTACTTATATTTACTTAAATATAAATTACAAACACGACCTCATACTGGTTATAATGGATCCTACGATTTTTTTTAATATAACTTCTTTAAAAAATCGTAGAAGATATTTTAATTTATGTAGCCTCATATTAAAGAAACTTAATTTCAAAATAAACCCAAAAAACACCAGAAACAATAAGTTATTTTTATTAAAAACCATACATTTAAATTATTCAATAAATTCACAAGCAAATATGTTAATGTAATTAGGTAATTCTGCCAATCTAGGTATATTTTATTGTAGTGTTATTGAAGTGTAATGATATTAAACAAATTTGTGATTTGACTATTTAATCGTATAATCTTACCAGTTTATAAATGTTCGTTTTAATAATTATTTTTATTGTTATCCATACATATTTTTTGAAAATAAAATATTTTTCCTTAAATAAATAAATATAAATATTATAAACACGATAAAATGGAATCAAATATGATCATAATAATAATACATTAAGTGATATAAATTATATTTCTGTAATTGTTTTTTTTTTTTCAGATAGATAGAAGTTTTAATGGAAATTGAATGGCATTTCGGTTTCAAAACAGTATTAAAACATTTTAAGATCTTCGTAAATAAACGTGCGTTAATTAAAAATAATAATGATGTATAGACATTGTAATTTGTTCGGTATACGAGAACCGTAGAAATTACTCAGTGTACCTTAACATAATTGCATATACCTAGTTTAAAATGAAAACTGAAAGCGTTAGTTTTTTACCCCGAAAAACTCTCCAACCTATGGAACATCATAGAAGACAAGCCACGCACGTACACATTGTCTAAGACGTCCGGAATTTGTTTAATGGCTAGAGTTTTTGGCGTGAGCAACAATGGCATGCAAAGTCAATAAACGGGCCGTTATTATTCGTTATTATGAAAAGTGTTTAAGCATTGTTACAAAAGTGTGTCGAGATGATACTGATTACCGTTGATTAAATACCTCTGGGCTTTAATATTCCAACAGCAGTGTCTATAACAATAAATATGCGAAAAAACACGTACAAGCCCGGAGTGGTGCTGTACCTAAATATTATGAAGGTATACCTATCCGGGAATATCTACGGGATTAATGTAGATCAAAGATCAACATAGTTGTTTGATTTTCCTGCAGTGTTTTACTGAATATAATCGACGATAGTCGTATACATATAATATTGCATACGTATATATTGGATTGGTTCAGTGTAACTTATTTACTTCAAAAATAATAATTATCGTCTTAGAAAAATCGTATACAAACCATTACTATCATTGTGTATTGTATTTGTGTATATTAAATAATATTTTAATGAAAAAATATCAAATGCATAGAATATACTTCATAAAATATATGATTCCTACACGATGATTAACGTATATTATTTATTAATATACATCATTTTTAAAAATAAGAAAAATATTTCAATATATAGAACTGAACTTTGGTCTAGATATGGTATCCACTATCAATTAGTATGTATTTATAACATGTTCGCTTATTTTTCCAACATTTTATTATACAGTTTTGTAAGACAATGCACTAGTTATACGCTCAAATGCAATCACTACTCGAGTTTTAAGTATAATTTGTGTCCAATATGTATGTCGTCTAAGTAGAACAATCGTTTAGCGCAGCCGTAAGACAAATATGATAATTATTAACGTGAAAAATATTATTATAAGCATTACAATTGGTTGAAACATTTACGGTCAATTCTTGTCGTAATAATACGTATTTGCAATTGAACTGCATGTATTTATATATAATATGTATATTGACATGGCAATATAAAAAGCGTATGCAATTGAAGACAACTGGCCAGTTTAGGTAAGTCAATTGAAAGCTGACAACATGCAATTCGAAATAAATATTTGTCTTCTGTCGGTATTGTCGATTATTGCCCAGATATCCGACTCAAGTCAGTCTGCCACAAATGGTTTACAGGCCACGGACTTAGATCAACCAGTATTAAAAGATGGTTTGACAACTGTGAACGATACTGATTCAACGAACGGAAGGATTTCAAAAGTTTTGAAGTGTTTTATGAATTTGTCGGACAAAGGCAACGAGGCTACAAGGAACGAATGTCATGACGCCTTTTCGTCGATTTGGATTTCAGCACGACACATGCTACTTGGATATGACAATGAAATTGGAGGTATTCATACAACTGGTAAAATTTTATTCTCCTCGATACCTCCAACCAAAAAATACTATTTTTTATTATTTTTTGTCTCGATTCCGATGTTTTATGATGATGGTTACAATTATTAACAATTATATGACTAATATCGAACTCCTTACTTTAAACTATATATAATTTTCATACATAATATATTAATTATTAGTATAGTATGTATGAAATCCATATTTAAAAACAAATCTGAAAATAATCAGTTATAAATATGAATACATTTATTTTTTTTTAAATATATTGAGAATTGATCTTCAAGATTGACATAAAATTACAATTTGTATCGAGTATTGATCACTTTCATTATGTTTACCCATAATCACACGAATTCTAATATTTTAGTATATTGGAGTGGTTGTGTCAGATTATTATAAAATATTATAATATCGTACAATATCAGAATTTAATTTTGACCAAATTTTGATACTCGTATAAAATTTGTTCTTTTTTTCTCCAAAAATCTCGTCTTAATTTTTATATTATTTCTTAAATTTTCAGAAAGTAAAAAATCGAAGAAAAAGCAATGGGATATACAGACTTTAATGCTCGGTGCAGGAGTGAAGCTGATTTTGTTCTTACCAGTTTTAGCAGTTCTAACGGGAAAAGCCATTTCGCTAAGTTTGACATCACTGTTGATCACGTCTTTGGGTTTCCTCTACAGAAACCAATTGGACTCGTTTGCCAGACGCAGCAATTCCGTATGATATATATTTTATACCTATTTAAATATATTGATTCATTCAATAAAAGGGTTCTGTTGAATATTGATTTTAAGTACAACTAACACTACAGTACTACACTATAGTATATTGTAATGTTAACCCCGTGGGGTAAACATTATGACATAATTATTTATTATATGTATAAAATTATAAATATAATAAAATAATAATGTAATCTAATGTGAAAATTGAAAATGTATTAATCTTATATTAAGACATTTTATCCAATTAAATAAGGATTAATTTAATTTTTCAACAGACAAATGCATCAATTTGAATATAACCTATACAGTTAGATATTTTCCTGATATCTTTTGGTATCTATTGATTAATTTAATTCATATCATTTATTTTTAAATTAACCATAGTCTACTTCTTAGTGTCATATTGTAACGTGTATTATACCTATAAAATATAGTATTAACATTGCACAGAAAATATTTAAATGCAAACAAATAATATTATTATTACTATTTTAGTTTATGTTATTTGTATAGATTATAGTTATAGCAGTTGTACTGTGAAAATTAATTTTGCGTTCGACTATTGTGTAATTACTTATTGATGAAAATTTAAAAATAAAAACCTATAGCAATAAAAATAAGTAATTACTAGTTACATAAATAATTGGTTTTAATATTCTGTTATAATCATACTTAAATGTATAAGTTATTATTTTTAAACTGTACAATTTGTATTTAATTTTAGATACTAAATTTATTTTAATTATTTATCATAATACATAGTTTATATCATATGAACGAGTTTAAAGATGAATAATATAATGAATGAAATAATTTTAATTTATAACATTAATATTTTGTACACTCACAAATTAGAAAAAAAATGTCAATTAATTATTTATGTGAACAATACTACAATATCATGTATATTATGAATAAAACCAGACTATAGTTAAATAAACTTGAATAATTGCATGATAACCGCTGTTTTCTATGTTTAACAGTTTAACGCATAAACTGCTAGTTTTTTTTAAATATTATGTTGTATCACTGTTTATAACTTACCTATAATATTATGATATTATATTAATATGTATGTTTTATGTGAAACTGTTTAACAATCTACGCTGATCATCGTACAACAATATATTTTGACTCAAAATCTGTAGAGTGCAGGCTTAACAAAGATATTTTGATTTATAGTTTCATATTCCGCAAAAGAGAAACGCCGATTCTAAGATCAACGTTTTGACGTGTCATGGTCATAATGACAGCTTGATTTTACACTGGATATGTGCATAAAATCGTTTATTATTCGAATAAATTTCACACGTTTAAAGTCATTTATGTCGCTTTTATTCAAAAACTGTTTTTTTTTTTTTTTTAAATAGATGAAAATCACCCGGTTGGAATACCTAATTATTTTGTCCACATTAAATTACATATTCCGTTAGCAAAAATGTCTTTATTAAACAATAATAAATCTATAACACACATCGCCATAAATTGTTTAGGTTTATACGAAACATCAGCTGTCCAACTATAACATAAATAAACTATTTTAACTTTTTTTTTTCTACGCAACGTGAATTTACTCAGATGGTACCACCTACTAATAATGAGAATTTCAACAATATCAAAACACTGATCTGCATGTGTGTCGGATTCAAAAATCTAGGTGAGAGGGCGAGATATGGGCAATATTATAATAGTATGTAAGTATACAACAATAATTATTACTTTTCCTTAAGCCAGACATGTGTACCAGATGATATAAAACGGTAGCATACAAGACTATACAACACGGGCCGCGTATATAATAATGTGATACATAGAGGTATTACAGTGCACTGTTTAGGGAAAAATCAAATCCTCATAATAATATGTAGCTATGCGTATTATTATAGTGTTTAACGCGTGATAAGAAACGCGGGTATTGTATAAACACTAACTCTCATACACCAATGAATGCCATTTTCGACGATCATTGTTTAGATGAAGTAAAAAATAATATAATGCTCGAGACACATATTTAATACTATTTGGATACTTGACGTTGTACATTCAATCGTATACAGTCAGTATTATTATTATTATTATTATAAGTTTCTTATTTTCCTAGAACCATATCCGACCATATCTTGTGATACTGTGGATATTTTTTATTTATTGGACATTTTTTAACATTTTAAACTACCAAACATAAATTAATAAAAATTAAATTAAATTCCTAAATAATTATTATTGATTGCGCACCGTATTATTAGTTTATACCAATAACACCTTACCAGTACATATAAAAATATAATTATAATGTACCAAATCAATATTTCACTTTTTCCTGCTAAAGTATACTATAATCTAGATTATGTAACTAATAAATAAGTATAATATTACTTTCATCACATCACAGTAGCAGTTATACAGTCATAATTAAATTTAATATAATTTTATATAATATGTACATTTTAGGTAATATATACTGTATTTCATCGTCGTAATTATACGCTATAATCATAATAATAATAATGTGTATTAAGATCATATTCAAAAATATTTTATTACGATAAACTTATACCATTAAATAAGTTAACTGGCGCAGTGTTAAGATCGATTTTAATAGAAAGTCATAAAAAAAAACCTAATCGGGGAGTTGCTTGAAGAGCTCAATCCACCTTCCCCTAACCTATTTAATATTAATTGTTTGGGTAATTAAAATATTTGTAATGTAATAAATAACAGTAGTAAATATTAAATGTATTTTATTTTATTTTTGTACTTAAAAGAATAAAATCGAAACATGAATTAGGTTTTTAAAATATTTATGCACTTACAGTACTTTTATCTAATTTGATATAGAATAATAGCATCACCAAATACTTGCTACTATATACAATTATGTAAAAAGAGCTAGAAAATCTTATTTACCTCGATCCTGTAATAGATAAGAAATCACCAAGTAGTGATCAATTTTCTATAATCCCAAAATAATCTATCAGTGTTGAACAGAATCTTCATAAATAATTTATCATACATATTTTATCGATGCTAGATAAATGTTTTTCAATTTTATTTTTATATTAATTTTATTTAATGCTAGGGTTAACAAAAATGTTTGATGTGATATATAAATTATGATTATTACCTAACCTGCAGTAAGTTATAATACTATACAAATCGTATATCAAAATAGTTATAATTTCGTGATAATTCTTTTTAATATCATTATTTGTTCACTATCATATTGTGTTGTAGTGGTATCTAATGAATGTTAGCGAATTACCGTTCAGTATACTTAAGTGCCTATACGCATACACTACCAGTGTTATGCGCACAATCTCCCGTTGGAAGAGCATACTTATAATATAATATAATGTATTCATTGAGATATTGACTATGTAAAAAGCCTGACGCGCATTCAGCAATTATGTTTCATGACCCCCTCGTGACGATAGCTACGTCCTGCGTGTGCGAAACAATAATAACAATAATATTCTACGAAAATAACATCTGCGTCAAATATACTTGGTGCTTGGCCATCTATAGAATACGGTTGGTACTGTTATCATATATAAATATACCTAATATTATTGTAGAATTTACCGTCACGGTTGATCATGTCATGTTTTTTCAAGTTAAGTATAAATGAATACTATTATTTTTTTTTGTATTTTTACATTAACATTAATTATTGTTGTTTTTAAAATATGTATACAATGAAGTATATATTGACGTTTTGACAATTTATTTCAATGTTTAAATATTATGGAAACAATTATTAAAAAAAAAAAAAAAAAAAAAAATGTTTTCTCCGCTGTAAAGAAAAACATTGAATCACAATTGTATATGTTTTTGGTAGTCACTGTTATTGGCTACATAAAATCATTAAGTAAAAAATCGATAAGGAATAACGATTAATTGCTAAAACTAAATACCGATTATCTTAGTTATTGTTTAGTTTCTATGGAAACGAAACTGTAACTATCAGAAATGTGAGTTTGTATTTAATCCGAGAAATATATTTGATATGTTTTTACTCAAAATTCTTTATTTGGCCATCTGTTAAAAGTTTGAACAATAAATTTAATTGATAAATAATACATAAAATAAAATAAAATAATGACATAAAAATAACAAAGTGAAAAAGTCTTCAAGTGGAAGTATTAGTTATAATATTATATTAATACTAATAATAATGGTATTTAAAATAATAATTAGTTAATATATTAGATGCCAATATTGATCTATAGGTTTTTAATAATATATAATATCTTTAAACGATATATTTAAATTATAAATATTAATCTGAGGTTTCTAGGGTATTTAAATTTCATACTAAATTTGGTTTTATAATAATTTAATAATATACTAATATACTAATATACCAAATACCAATGACCAATAAAATATTATAAAATATTCAGATAACATTAAGAATATACTACACTGATATGTGCTGCCTTCGCTTTATAAACGTACAACACAGTACATTTTACGTTCACAATTTTACTCGGTTATTATTTTAATTGTATTGAATTGATTATACAGTTTAGAGTTAAAATTATTATCTAAGAAGTAATGAATATCAATCCATTGTATTTATACAGTTGAGTCACGATAATTCGAAGTTGAAGGAACATAAAAATTATGTATATGTATATGTAAATATGTATTATTCGAGATATCTAACTTAAATTTATAATAATTTATATTTCTAGAAAAATAAAATAAAATTCGAGTTGTCAAGTTTTTCGAGTTATTGTGACTCGACTGTATTTTAATTAAGAAGCTATTAAGACTATAGCCATTTTGTAAATGCACATTTATATACAAGTTAACAATATTGTCACAACTCATTTAAAATGTACTATGCCGTATATATTTTAAACGGAGACAACATCCTCTTAACATCGATTAGTTATCATTTAAATAACATTTGTAGTCTAAAAAATATTATAATACTACACTGACTGCACAATGTACATAACGCTATATATTATGACAATTTACTATAAAAGTATTAACTATTAAGTAATTATTTAAGTAGCTTATTACCATTTTATACTCTAAATATTCCATAAAATAAAATGAGACCATTTCATTAAAATTACTTGACGTATGTATTAACTTATATTGTACACACTAATAATTATAAGTAGGCATGACTCAAATTTATATAATTATAATAATATCTAGCGACCGAAATTATTATAACTAGAAAATGTATTTAAATATGAATCAAAATATTAAGAATATTTTAAAATTTTATTTCGTTTTACAATATTTAGTTAATTCTTGCTAGCTATGTATTTAGTATAATAATAATAATATACCCTATAAAAAAGTAAATCGATTTATATTTCAACCAAAACATTTGAAAATGGAAAATATTCTCAGGATTACGGTAAGAGTTTTGTGGTGTTGGCGCTTTTCCAATTCTCTTATATCGACGTCTTCGAAAATACCAATAAAAAAAAAAATACGCATTCCATATATTTTATTAAACCGAAACAATTTTAGTCGAATCTGAAAAAAAAAATAAAAAATAGGATTAGTCAATCTTTCACTGATGTGATGGACAAAACGCATAGATGGTTTTTATACGAAAAATCTAAAGCGCTTTGTGCTGTCAAACAATATAATATTTATGTATATATATATATATATTATAATATATTCATTGACACACACTTGAACGCGTACATTATAGGTATAGGTATCTATATAATATAGCCATGTAGGCATACACGGGACCCTATTTTTTTTTTTAACTAAAAATCATTACACTCGCATGCACATACTATACAATATTAAATTCGTTTATCACGTGCACGACTACAATAATATTATGACCTGTTATCGCCATATTAACGCGCTGAGACTAAACACAGTGATGCACCGTGTATCTTATACGCGGACTTATGTTGTATTTAAGTCCTCGAATTGTATCACACAACGATCAGCGTGCCTCAAAATACCGTCGTTAAATATGAAAATAAAAAATAGTAACCGATACGGACAATTGGAGAAAAATTTGTTTAGCATTATGGTCTCAACGATCGGTGAAATCAAAGAAGATACGGAGAAGATTGTTAAGTACTCATTCTACATCACGGACGGAAACTTTAACTCGTTGTCATAATATTTATCAACGCTTAACAGCAGTTCGACGTTAATGTTTTCGCTGTAATCGAGTAACAGTGTTAAATCGTTAACAGTAAGTATAATAACCGTTTAAGATCCAGTTTGTGTGCTATTATTATGTTAATCTCATCTTCCGCATAATGTTAATAATTTTCAAAATTCGTATTGTCGCTTTATTATATTCTACTCGTAACATATCATAGGTATCTACGGTCGACCGATCCGTTACAACCGACACCCTACGTAGTTTTGACGTGAAGACATGCATAGTAAAATATTGTATCATAGGCTATTTAGGTAAATAGCGCTCCCGCCGACGACATATATTTTATAATAACATCGTGGTACTTATCGCGTAGTCGATCTAAACACTCGCATCGTTACCGTGTTCACGTCCGTGTATGTTACATTTTATTCGTCGTCGTGCAGGTACCTGACGATAGTGATGTTTAATGACTATGGTGATGACGATGATGACGATGATCGTTTAAAACTGGCGGACAACCAAATCGGTATATAAAAGCAAAGGGTTCGCTCGTGTCTGACTTAATGCCACTATTGCATCATGTGTGTGCAGTACGCGTTTGTCGTATTGGTCGCCTTAGCGGCTATCGTCCGGGTCGACGGGTATCTCGACGTTTTGTCCAACGTACACGATTGTGGATCAACGGATTTGGACACGTGTCTCAAAAGCCAATTGTCGCAAACCATCGATGAAATATTGAACAGGAATGACACTTATCGGCTAAACCGGTATCTGACCATTACTACGGTCGGTAACCATCGACGATCGCCATCGACAAGCGACGACCTAGGTGCGAAGTTTTTGAACTTATTCAACTCTCTGCAAATTCAATACCGACCGGAAGAAGAACACGGGTCAACCAATAGCGTTTCCGAAGGTATCACCTCGCTTGTAAAGCTAGTTTCTAAAATAATACATACATGGATGAGATAATGTTATAAAATATATGCTGAACAGTAGGGAAACCTATTATTTATGTCTTGTAACGATAAATTTATTTCTAGTAAAAATATTATATTTTATTGTATTTTATACAATTTTAATAATTAAAATATCCCCCCTTGTTTTAAATAGATAATGCGTATGTTGAATTAAACTTTTTAATCGTAACGATAATCATAGTATAACCTCAGAAAATCGGTTACAGGTCGTAAGAAAAAAATAGGTAAACACAAAAAGCACAAAATGGGGATGATGATGGGATTTATGGCGATGGGCATGACTATTCTCGGAGGTCTGTTTAACAAGATTATGATGGGTGGTGCGATATCAATAGCCCTGAAAGCACTGATCATATCAAAAATTGCTCTGATTCTGGCCGGCACCATGGCGATAAAAAAGCTGTTGAGTGGTGGTGGCGTTGGCCAAATCAGCTATCATCCATCGTGGACCGGTGGTGGAAATGAACAACATAGCGGGTACCGCAGGAGTTACGCGGCGCAGCAGCCGAGTATGGCTACCGCCGATGCGTTACCATACAGGGATCAAATCGATTCTTATAGCAACGCTAACTATTCCAGATAGTTCGGCAACGTAAATGTCTTGCGATGTACTATTAGACACGTATCGTTAAGTGTATATTATATTATATTTGACAAAAAACACTTCGTGACAACAAAGTCTATGATGGTGTACACATATTTTTTTCATATAGATATATAACTGATAAAAATATGTGGACAAAATCGTTGTTTGTATACAATTTTTTTTTTTGGTTTTGGGAGTAAATAATATAATACACATAGCTATAATTAAAATTTTGTTAGACATTTACTTATTTAATATAGTGATACCTAATATCTGCTATTTCTATAAAATATCGGAGTTTCAAAATTATAATATAATCTTGTATTTTATACTTATAATACACAATGGACTAAAAATATAAAAGAAATTAAAATTGTTATGTTCAAAGTATAAAATTCTACAAAAAATTGGAATTCAATCTCACACTCTTTAGTCTATCAAGTTTTAAGTAAAAATTAATTTTTCCCCTCTTATGTCAAACGATAAGGGACGTTCGACTAGTCAGATCAAAAATATTTTACGATCTAGGTAATCATCGCCGCTCTTTATTTAAAAACCTAAGAGAATATTGATATATTATGAAGTTTCACTGTGTTTTAATAATTAAATAATACGATTTTATTAATATATTATTAATACATAAAACTGTTATATTAGAAAAACTTTTTAAATTAAAATTATTTTCTGAATTCAATAAACAGTGAAATGATTTGGTTACCTACTTATTAAGAGTTTTTTACATATTTAAGTTAAGATTATTAGATACATCATGTTATGTATATATATATTTTTTTTTTTTATTTATAATAAAACTTATGTCTTATAGATACATTTCTTGTATAAGTGTACAATACTACACTATAAGATGAAAATACGTATTTTAGTTGGTAATAGAGCTGTACGGTACTTTTTAAAGTGAATTTAGTCGTGTCCCGTTGTCTTAGCTCTGTTGGCGATCACACTAAACGACGCTCTAGAACACAACGGTTATATCAAGATACATTTGCGACATCACATGTTTGATAGTAAAAATGATATAACGAATTTTTACAATGGATTTATTGTATTTCATTACTTTAAGTTTAACCTAACAATCTACAAGAAATAATATGTAAGCAACAAATCAAACCATTAATTTTAGAAAACATTTAACAGTAATATTTTTAAAAACTTAAATCACATATATTGAATTCGTTAAAATTGGCTTAAGTCAATTTTGTACATTTTATGGTTTATTATAAATATAAAATGATGTGTTATATGATGTCGTATTTTATATTATAATAAAGTTAATAGTTATACATCAAAGAAATTTTGGAATAAAATAATACATTTTAAATAAATTGAGTTTTTTTTTAAATATGAATCAAATCAATATTACGCGTGTACTTATACTTATTTAAAATAATATTTAATAGAAAAACATATTTTATTAATTAAATATAAAATATGTTTTTTTATTAAGATAGCGTTTTATTATGTAAGATAATTTTTATAAATATAGTATTGGGTATAAAAATATAAACAATCCATATATTGTAAACATTTTATTTCATTTGCAAGTAAAATAGTGTTCATAAATCATAATATATTACACATAATGATATTATGACAAGTATTTAACAATAACACTTTACATATTAATACACTTATAATATTATGAATTGTAGTCTATAATAGTATACTAAGTTGAAGACTAAAAAGGAATTTAATTAATTATAAACGTTTTTTCTTAAGAAAATTGTTTTGTTATACTCGTACATGTCATTCAAAATAATGCATAAGGATAGAGCGTTTCTCGAAGTATAGAAGTACTAACAATATAATATGTATTAACTAAGTATATTTAAATAGGCAAATACTTGTTATACACATAACATACAAAATACAAATGTTATATAGGAACTAAATATATCTGTAACTATTTTTCCAAAAACCATGTAAGTTCATATAATATTTTAAGGAAATACAAAATTATGTTTTTATTAGTTATTACAATAGTGTTACAATAACAATGTACATTAATAAAAACTATCATAGTGCGTTTAAGAGTATAACTATAATACTTATTTATGTAATAGTGAACATTTGCATATTTAGAAAATAATATCATACATATTAACATTATGCCAAGACCATTTGATTGGTGCAATATGCTTACATTTATTCCGTTTCTTTTTTTTTTCTGTCTACCGATTCCGTATACTTATTATTATCGTCTTCTTGTGGAAAATAATTGACTCCCCGGAAAATCGATGACGGTTTGGATGAAGAAATCTGTTGAAACGCGTTTAAGTTCTCATAAAACTTGTTACCCCTGATGTCGCCAATGAACGCGTTGTGATGGTCACCAATTGGTTGATGATGATGATGATGATGATGACCACCAACTGGACTATGATATAAACCACCAAACGGATTTTTATCGTAAAATTGATGAGTTCCTAACGAATGGCCTATAATTGGCTTCTTGTTGTGGTGTAGAAACAACGAACCGTATCCCACCTACAGAAACGAAAAGATTAATTTAATTAATGTTTATTGTGTCCGTCGAAATTATAAAAATTAAACGTATATGATAGTTATAAGCACTCACTACACTGGTGACGACTAATGCAATTTTTGACAAAATAAAAGCTTTTTTAGTCAGAAAATACAACACTGCAAACATGATCGGAATAACGGAAGCGATACTTATTTGCGTAGCCAACACGTTTGGCAATAATGATCTTTTGAATATCATGTGTCCTGAAAAATATAATATTACTTTATGAGACAGTATTACTATAACATTACTCGTTGATTAATTTTATGGTGGCGTAAACCAAAAATCCAGCCAGTGAACGTTCTATTCTATCTAAATTAATTATGTTAGAAATAGTACATAGTATATTCTAATATTAAAATGTATTATAATATGTAATAATGCAACAATATTAATAATAAATATAATGAAAATTATTAAAACTATAAGTTGCTACTGAATACTAATAATTGATGAATATATTAAAATTATTTGTACTTATTATAGTTATAATTTCTTGAGTAATCATATTATAATCATATCTTTAAATACGTGTATTATACAATTTTATTGTTCGTGAAAATTATGTATTGTTAACAATTTAAAACATTAATAAAAATGATTTAGTTTAAGACATAAAGCGAGATCTAGTGGTCCGACATAAACTTCATGATTTTGACTGAGTCTCTTAAATAGAAGCTAGAGGAGCCACAGCAGTAGATTCACTTAATTTTAAAATCAGTTATTAACTTAATGTTATTAATAGTACAAGCATTAAAAATTATACTATATTATTCATATTGAATAAACTTAAATACATTTCTTTAATAATACAAATTTCTAAAAACTTTAAATGTTAAGCAATTTTAAATTTATCGTTAGTACTACTTTGATAATTTAGATAAATATCAATAAAGGCAATATAAATGAAAGTATTGACTCATTATTACATTTATAAAATTATTTATAAAAGCACCGGAAATATTATGCGAATTTCATGTTTTCACTTTTAATAAATTGTATTTTTCTAAATGTATACAATTTTTATTTTTGGATTTAAAAACAACTGCTTTAATATGTTTATTACAACACGTTAGTTGTAAATATCACTTATGTAAATAATAAAATATAGGGAATGAAATAATATAGATACTTACCGAAACCCAAACTTCGCTCGTCAAATTTACGTTTGGGATTTACAATAAAATCGATTATTCCTCTACCGGTATACGTTGGTCCGATTCGCATCTGCAGTCCCGGATATAAGAGACCCAAGTCCCAACAAAACGTTCGCCTGGAAAGCAACGAAGACGCAGCTTCAATCACTGCACCGATGTTGTACGGGTTATCACCTGTACAAAATACAAGGAACACGACTATGATAAACATTAATATAATTACTGTGAAACTTAATAAATATTATTATATTTGCGGGCTGATAATAATATAATTATACATTATTGATGACTGATACACGGTTAAAGCTTACACAATATGTTTATCGTGGTACACTTTGATGTATCAAATTTTGATCAGGTAGAATCAAATTCATTTTTTTTTTCACATTCTCGATGTTGGTTATCACGATCTCGCCGTAATAATATAGTATCCTATAAAAATAGCCTAACTAAATATATAATTGTACTTCAAACTATTTAATATTATGTACAATATAAATTAATTAAGTATACAATTTTCAGACGAATATCTATCAATTCTAGTAAAATTAATTACAATTTTTATAATGTATAATTATTTAACGTAGCATTAGTTTAAGAATCTAACTGCAGTTTAATACAATAATAGTAGTACAATATTGAATTAATTATGTCCCGTTGTAGATCGCAGCTTCCAATAAGGTCAACCATCTGCATAATTACTAGGTAAATTAATGAAAAAAAACATGTTTCACGTACACTTATTCAATAAAATCTTTCAGTGCATTAATTATACAACCGCGTGCTATTATAATAACAGAATTATTGTTATTAAAATGTTAACGTACATAATTGTGCAGTGTGAAATTTAGTTATGAGTACAGATATCAACATATAATCTTACTTTGTGTATAAGTAATAATACTATTATAGGCTACTGGTTAGGAATTTGGACAGATCGCTCGAAAAAATGCGTGTTCAAGCTGCATCGTAATTTGTAATTTTAAATTTGAATCGAAACTACTTCTCCGTATTACTATATTACTATTATTATTCTGTGTGTACGGATAGCACATATTATTTTATGTACAATTTTATAAATAGAGGACGAATAACCGTTTTAAATTTTTTCAAAGGTAGGGCAGATATCAAATACACATTGTAATTTAAACAAATATATTATCTAAAATGTGTTGACCGTTATTTTTCAAATTAGGTAGTTATTTAATTATAAAGTATTGAAGTTACATACTAGAAACAAAGACTCGGTATCTACTCGACCCTCTTTATAAAACGACTATAGTGATCTATTATTTTAGATTCAAACAATGTAAAATTGTCTTTACCGAGTCTAGTGTATTATAAACGACCGAATCATAGCTATTTTAAGTACCTAAAAGTTGCATTGAAATCAAATTGAATTATTTGACTATATGATTTTATATCAATATTATCGTGCCAAATTGTTTAAAGATTTAACAGCATTTATAGCCTTAATTTTGTTCCTGATTTTTCACAATAGCTATTATTTTTAATTTAAGGTCCAACCCTAAGGCATCTTTACTTAAATAGACCGAGATATTTATAAATACTATTAGTATAGTTGTTTTATAACATAGATGATTAATAATAATACTACGATTACTGTTAGGAAATAATTATGGAATTGATTCAAGTATAACTTTTCAAGATTCCATAGTCCCCAAATAATAATTCTTCCTGGAATCTAAATAAATGTAAAGTTATACTTTTATATTAATGTATTATACATTTATGCATAACTTAAATACCATAGTATAAATAATAATATATTATGTAGATTTATTTTTCTTATTATACTGACTTCTCCTGTATGTATAATTACGCATCTATTGTGTGATAAATGTGTCAAAATTATATTTTATAGTATACATGAATGTATAAATTTGGTATGTTGTACATTATAGAAATCTTAAATGTTTCAATAGTGGGTTGATGGTAATATAATTAAATCGTAACGAGTGGTTTTTTAAATTAGTTTAGTTAGTAATTTTTTTTTTTTTTTAATCTTGCTTAAATCAAAATTATTATAACTGAACTTATTTAAATCAATTTTAAAATTGATGTGTTAACTATCATAATATTATTATATATTTATATAATCAATGAATTTTTATATTTAAAAAGTATAATATGTATGTTTCTCTCCACATTTTAGTACCTGTGTTAAAATGTGTTAATATTTCGTCCACGTTATATTAATGAAATTTTGTCAGTCTCGACTACATTTTTTAATCTTAGTCAACAAACAATTTAATAGTTTTTGACTATAAATAAATTCATACATATATATGTATAAGAAAATACGTAGAAAAATGTATGAATGTTGTCTAGTGATCTCGTAAATTGACAGACTACTCGTAATAATTATAAACAATATTAATGTTTAAAAAAAAATCAATATGGCAAACATTCACACGATTACTGGATTATGCGAAAATACAAATGTGGAAAATGTTGTTGAGTCTGATATTGAACAATATTCAAATATCGGTAATTATAAAATATACTCAACTACTTATTATAAATAACTGCCTAAAAAATGGTTACAAATTACGCTAAGTAATGACCAACGGAGATTTATAAATTTATTGATTTCTTGGGGAATGAAAAAAAAATTATAATTTAATCAATTATTATTATAGATCATCTTACTCCTGGCAGTAGTGGAACTGACAGTAGTCTTGAGCAGAATATAAATATAAATCGGATTCCATTTCTTCAAATTTTTGAGAAATCCATACAATTTAAAATACCAATAAGATGCAGAAGTGACAGTAAATGGAATGAATAACGTGGAATTTAAAGAAATGCAAATATCAATGAAGTATAATGGTATATATGCAAGTATGTTTGTTAATCTTCAGTACAAAAATACAACTGCGATACAGAATTATGTAATACCAATTCTTATAAGTGGAAGAGATATAATAGCCAGAACACCAACCGGTTCAAGGAAAACTGTAGGTACAAATATTAATTGTATAAACGAATTTTAAATAGCCCATTAAATCTATTTTTGGTATACCGGGTGATAGGCACGTAAATAGATGTTTATTTTTAGGAAGAGAGAGGGTGCGATTAACCTTCAGCGGAATAGTTGAGGCTTAAAAAATGTACAAAAACTGTATTCATCGTAGTTGCGGAATCGGTTACTTACGTTCGGTGGCTATCATACTAATTGATCATAATTATAATTCAAATTTTTATATTTCTTATTGTTTATTAGTTACTAGTTTACGACTATACAATTGTTCCTAACGCCCCCCTAAATTACGTATCTGCTGGGTGATTCACCAAGTATGCCCCAACCATTTTTTCAATTAATAATGCATTTATTAAAATTTTTATTTATGCAATTTTTTAAATAAACTTACAAATTATGTTTTCATTTTTTTTTTTTTTTTGTAATTTTAAAGAAGTATTCCGTATTCCTGTGACAGGTCATATACAAACTTCTGCTACTCAGTTAAATTGTTTACTTGTGTTTATTATATTAATTGGTAAAATATATATTTATGTTATTTATTAGACAGCTTTTGTTGTGCCAATACTGAGTTGTATACTAACAAATTTATGAATGATTTTGTGACAAGTAATTTGTTCTTTTTTTTTAGCAATTTGTTTTGAAAAGTTCGGTATTGTTCACTACCCACTTACAAAAAGCTTTCTGATCAAGTGAATCTAATTGTAGTATAAAATTGAAGCATAACTTTTATTTTTTTGTGTCTTGTATGTATATTACTATATTTTATGTTTTGCTTTTAATGACTTAAAAGGAAACAATAATAATAATGGTAAATCTACATATTTTTCAATAGATTTTTTTACAATGTCTGAAACTTGAAGTTGAGTTTTTATATATAGATATGTCTTTGATTTTTGTCTTACTGTACAATTTTAATAGCACGAACATCTTAATACTATATTATACTATTTATATTTTAATATTTAAGCATGCTATAATAAAAGGGTTAATGAAAGGTTAAATTAGGTTCTATGGCAATTTTCACATCCTGAAGCAGTAAATTAAGACAATTTATGAGATTCATATATGAGCATTAATATTTGCGTTCAATGTATCCATAGGCACTATTAATATAAAAATTCTGATGGCGGATAACAATCCTCACCAAAAATGTTAACTTAAAAAACATATTAGGGTTCCATTACCTCACCCACACCGATTACTCACCATCAGACAGTTTAGTAATTTAGATTCTAAGCAATGTAAAATAAATAGTGTATTGATTTTACAATGGTGTTTTTTTTATTATTTTACACTATCATGAGCAAAGTAATAAGCCAATCATGGAAAAAGTCTACACAAAAAAAATATGCTCCCACCTCTATTATTTAACTAGGTTATTCGAACGTATTAAAACAAATTTATTTATCAGTAAAAAAAAAAAAAAAACATTATTTGTTAACTGACTTTTGTTTTTGTTTTTGGGTGGAAGGAGTTAAGTATTAGTCAGGGGATATTAGTGATCAGAGCTTCTCCCCCCCCCCATCTAGTACTACTACTGTATCTCCTGTTTACTGCTGTAGATGCAAGAGTTTCTTCAAACCGATTTCTTATGTATGTAATGTATGTACACGTCTCACTTATTCAGATGATAACTTGATAAAATTAATAACAAACATTTGAATTTAGTAAAACAGTATTATATTATAAAAAATGTACGATGCTCTTACTGAGAATCATGAAAGATAAAATACATTATATTATTGTACATGAAATAAAACCAGTAAATTATAAATAATAATACATAGCCACATAGATATTACTGGTTTATGAAACGTAATAACTTATGTCAGTTTAAAAATGGTAATCACGACAGCTCTAATAATAAATACAAAAATAAATAAATTTAGGCACGTTCGCCTCGTAAAATATGTATTTCGGAAAACATTAAAACGGTAAAAATAGCCCTTTTACCGACATAAGTTTCTAAAATACGACGGCGTAGACAAATTAATTATTATCGTAACAACTTATTGCAACCTTCAAAACGTTCGTCGTGGTCAAGGCCCGGGGGCGGTGTTCGTAGTGACTATAATAGACGGACTTCACGAATATACCTCGTCGGTGAATACAATATTAATAAAATGGTGTATCCCATAGACAGTTTTTGATAATAAACGTCTTAACAAATTGTATGTCTAACACAATATAATGTATGGTTGAAAAAAATTTTAAAATCTACGTATTGTATTATATTATTACGTAAAATAATACGATAAAACAAAAACATAATTTTAATTTTTGCAAATAAAAATTATTGAAAATAAAATCAATTTTTATCAATATTTTAATAACCCAGACAATTCAAAAGTTACATTTCATAGAATTGCTTAGAATTTAAAATATATGATCAGACTTGATGAAATAGATAAATTGAATAAAATAATATACACACGTGTTATTTTATTAATTTATGGAATATAATATATGTGTGAATTTAATGTGGTGATATGATTTTCGGCAGTGCATCTGTACACATCTTTTAAACAAGCGTATGCAAGTAATATCGGGAACGTTATTTGTCTCGAAAACCATAAAACCAAACAATATTAGTCGTTTTGACGGCCTTCAATGAAATCAATTTTATACGTCTTACTGAATTAGATATTGCACATTGAAGTCATGTGATTTATCATTCATAACACTCAGGTCTCTCACCATTGGAATGATTGGGGAGGGTCTAAAAACAAGGTGCATTGCGGTAGGGTCGCTTACCTAAAGAATAGACTCCTCGGGGAGCGGCAAACGCCTCTCCGCCAGGACGTCTGGAAATCTCCAGCCCCGAATCCAAGAGCACCGAGTCCATGGATTCCGTCTGTTCGATAGCGGCCATAGCATGCCCATTGATACAAGGCAAAAACGGGTCGGCTCCTGCCAGGCAGCTCTTGATTGCCGTGCTGACCGTTGGAGTTAGGGGGTCGTTGTTTTCGCTACTTCTTTCGCCATCGTCGACATTGCCTCCAACGTCCGAATCAGAAGAATGTCCATCGGAGAACATGACGCACTGCGCGCAGCTGACAAGAAGTATCAGCTGGGCAAGGTAAACGCCGAGCACGGACATCGTCGCCGCCGATATTTGGACGGGTTATGCGATTTCGATACAAGTACAAGTTAGTATAGGTACTTTTTACCGATAAAAAAATGTATTCGCGGACGGTGTTATATTATGTAGGTGTAATGATCATTTGGACGTCATTGCTCGCCTCGGGCTGTGTATTATTATTATTACTGTAATACTGATGACGGTTCGACCGGACTGGACGGCGCAGATATCTGTTAGCATACGACTGCGACTGCGACTACACACCAGTGCAGTGGGCAGTAAGCCAGCTAGCGAATCGCATAAGTATGATACGTCATACCGATATTATAATATTATTACCGTGTTGCCACGGATATAATGATAATATATAATACAACGGCCATTTAAGCTGTAATAACACGCACCGCCTCCACCGCTGATTTAACGGGTATGACGACGGTAATGTATAATACCAAAGAAAGTTTCCGAGTTTTTCCTTTCGAGCGCATCCGACTGTTTCGCTTTTACCCGATCGTGGGTTTACAGGTACCCACGCAATATTGCGTGTATTTGTATATCATGATGCACTGCATCAAGAGCGAGGGTCGAGCGATGTACATTAGGCGAGCAATGACGGTATAACATATTTATTGTTCCATATTATAATAGTCTTCGCGATATTATACCGTCGTTTTTTATGTACCTATATAACAGTGCAGCGTTTTGTTATGAATTGCCGGACCGGATCCATCGCGATCGCGTGGTACATTGTCGATTCGACCGCTTTCCAGGTGACCGGAAGAATAAACAAAAACGTTAAGACTCGTAACCGCAACCAATAGTTATGATTTAAATGTATAGGAATGAAAACAAATTAGTCATAACAATGATTTATTTAAAACAATAACATCGATTATATTATTTGCGGTGTACTTACGCATATTGTACTATACCGCATCAGACTAAACCGTAAAAGTCGTTTCCGTCAAATTGTATTTTAATTGGATCCGTAAAAAACCTCATTCGTTCAAGATGTACGAATACTACACGAAGGTAAAGTTGAGATGTTATATTTATTTTTTCTCCGAAAGTGTTATACGCCGATGTCCTGCAAACGCTATCGCGATTGTCTTATAGGTCTGTCGAGCACACCACCAGATGACCTGCCATTTTTTCCGCATAGAAAATAATTGTATCGTAACATTATTTTTTCTGGATATACTTTTATCATTGTAGTCGCCGATCGCAGAGCATATGTATGATCTATGGTAATAATACGAATAATTATAATAAAAATAATTATATTACCGTTGCGGGCGCCATTGTCCGAGCCCCATAAAATACAATACAATTATTTTTTACCTATACGCCGGGCGTTTGTACGTCGACATTATCGTACGAGACCTACTGTACGATAATTCACCGACACAGAATTAGAAGGAAAATATAACTAGTTATACGGCACCCGATAGCCCGTTACCTATACCAAATACGTATGCATATATTATTTATTATATAAAAAAACATTGTGTCGCGTAACACATACGGTGTATAGTGTATAATATATAAATAGATACAAGTATTTATTATTATTATTATTGGTATCGTAGTTTTAAAGGCGCCGCTGGCTTAGTAATAATATTATTTCGGCCGAACGTTTTGGGTCTCGGACAGGTTTTGATTTTGTTTCTCTCCTAGACGCATGCGTCCGTCAATCGTTTAGTGTATCGGGTTAAACTCAGCCGTATATCGGTGCTTATGCGAACAGATTATAAGTCCGATCTAATATTAATCCTTTCCGAGCCGTGACGTGCAAGTCAGTAGTTGAGGTTAACGGCTTTACATACCGTATATACATATATTATTATTATTATTATTATTATCATGTACTGACACTACTAACATGCACGTATCCCCCTCCCGGCTGTTATTGTCGAATGATTTAGATTTTTCCTCTCGTAATAATTAGATTGATCGCGCACTTTCTAAATCGCAGGGTCTGTAATTAACTCCGAAGTAATCAAAACGGTGCTTAGAAATTGTGGCCTTATATAGGACGACTATAACTTATTGTACGAGTTTGAACGTGTCAACCGTAAAAAGTCGTGCTTTTAAAAAAAAAGATAGTATTTAGATGATCGAGTAAAAAATATCAATCTGAAATAAATCTGATGTGAATTTACTTTAGAAATCTACAGTTTCTCCGCTTGGCTGGGAAAACATCACTCATTATAACGAAAGTTTTCTTCTGATAATGTAAAATATAAACGATACACAACATCGTATTGTTTTTATTTAATAAGCATATCGAAAATTTTCAAACGCGAATTGAATTTACGTACTGTTTAAGTGACCAACACAGTAATATTTCAATAACTACCTAGTCTAATAACATGAATTAGTATAGGTGTTCATCGTCGTGTAGGCGTGTTAACTTTGAATTTATTGTCCGTAACAATTGTAAAAGTACTTATTATTTTGTTCCAAAAATCAAAGAAATAATACAATCTAAGATAGAGGGATTTTATAATTTAAAAAGAATAATATTAACTATTCATTTTCCTTGGTCAAGTTATTCATAAAGTCTGTAAAAAAGTAAAGTTCTACAAAAATAGGATTTTTTTCTAACGTATACATTATAATGATCCTTGTTAGTATGTTTTACTCGTTTAGAATTAAAATGTAGAAGATATATTTTTACGAAACTTGAAATATTCTGTCACATAAATAATTATGAATCCAATAGAAATTAAAACGTCAACAACAAAAAGTGAAGGGACGCTTTGTATTCAATAGAAAATAATACTATCTATAATTGTAGCACACGACTCTTATCTAAACTTTTACGTTTTATGCTAAACACATAATAATGTAGTTAAATAAACAGAAAATCGTGTAGTATTTCATCAACGAATAAACTGTGATTCACACGATGAATTTATCAAAAACACGACCGTGATCTTTTTATGTAAGTGTTCGTACTGTGTGTAAATGTAAGTACACCAAGACACGATTTTATTTTTCGTTCACCGCAACAGATTTCTTTTTTTTATAAATGGGAAAGGAGCTATATAGCCAGCAGCCCCAACTATTTATACATCATTTATAGTACATTATATAAACGGTGTAAGTAAAGTTTCACTTATATATATATATATATCAATTAGTGTTGATACTCATAGTAATTTGTGTTGACCATTGATAAAAAAACAAAATTATATGTACCTTAATTCATTAGCATCGTGTGGAACGCTAAACCGGTTTTTGGAAACAAATCAAGTGTACTTACGTATATTTATCACACTTATTTGACACATCAAGGTTTTTTTTTCTATTAACGATCTTAAAATTGCATGAACTGTATAATATTTCTCGATTTAACACATGTAGGCTTAAATAACTTAGCATGAGTTTGTTAGGAATTATCGCAATACAATTCAAGAGGAAAAAATTAAAAATCATTTAAAAAATGAATCTTAATAAATTTATTTCATTAAATAAAAAAAATAAATAATAATAATAAAGAATTACATAAATCAATAACAGCCGATATAATGTACTTTTTTCTTCAGTTGGACAACAAAAACAATGATTATTGTATTATTTGAGAGGAGATAGACGATGGCACATTCGAGTAAGTAATGTCAAGTCTTGTTAAGTCAAATAGAGTCAAGTCGAGTCGAGTCAAGGTGAGTCAAATTGAGTTTAGAAAAAAGAAGAAATGGATTTATTACAAACAAATCGATTTTATTTAAGTAGGTACGTAATAAATAGGTGAGTCTTCGATGTACACACAAAAAGTATAATATAATTATTTGTATAAAAAAAATGACACAATATAACAATATAAAACAAAAATGAATCATATAATAAAATATTATGGTTTGTGATCAACGATATTTCCGGTAAAGTGAAAAGTAGTCTTTGGCCAACGGTCGTTTTTATATTGGTATGTCCGGGTATGTGCGATCAGGAAGAGCCACAGCAGCCGAGTAAGTCATCGTACTAGTTTTTAGTGAGTATGTGTGTGGGTATGTGAGTATAATAATAATTATAGCACACATATGAAGAAGTAAATACTAGTCCTAAACGTATAGGTACTTGTAGTCATTGGTTGGTGTCGTCTCGTAGATAAGGTCAAAAGTCGCGATGCTGTAGCTGGTGTGTAATCGTGGTTATCGTTAATGACGGTAGAAGTGGTGATCGTGATTAATATAGAAAGAATAGATAACTAACAATTTCTATTCGTATTTTATAGAGAAAAACCAGTTTTGGAAATAGTTGTTTTTCTTTTTTTTTCGTAATAATTCTTCTTCTCTCCTCCGGCCGACCTATATCGCCACATGAGCGGCAAACACACTCTCACATGAACACACATATAGTGCGCACACGCGCGCCTGTGTGTGTGTGTATGTGTGTGTCACTAGGTTAACTTCTGTATTTTTAACCGACCGCCCGGGGTAAATAATAATCGTATATTATTATATAGTTGTGTATATGGTAGTAAAACGTTTTGTTATGTGTTGTGTTCGATCATTGTCCCGAAGTGATTAAGCAGAACCCGTTATTGACCGCCGTCGTATAGTTTAGTCGCCTCCAGTGTACGGATGTCGTATAATAATATTACACGTGGCGGGCGCGATGTACGGACGCCTTGACTTATATATGTATATATAATTGTATATATTATACGTGTAGTATAATAATATAATATATACATATGTAAGTTCGCGAGAGAAACGATTTGTAAACGTAGGCGGGCAATTATAACATTATCAATGGTGAGGGTGAGATGAAGAAATAAAAAGTGAATTGCACGGTAGAATACGATCAGATGTATGTTTGTGTGTATAAATATAAATAATATTAAAATAAATTATTTTGTTCCTAGGGGGGAATATTTTTTTTTTCGAACTATTTACAAATAAATATCGCCCCGTTGGGTGATGGCAGAGGGGCGAGGGTAATACTAACTACAGGGAGAACGCTATAAGAGGGGATGGTTTGGAGGGATGGCGGCATTAGTGTTGACCACGGTACGCCATGTCTTGAGCGCTTTCGCCTTCTAGGGATCGTCTGTATCCACCGTGGTGTCCGTGTTCCTCGGTGTAGTGTGGGTGAGACACTACTTCATACGATTGTTGACTCTTGCTGTTAGCCAACAACTTTTGGATTCCGATGATAACGGCCAAGACGAGGGCGATCTTACCAACGACGAGAGCCTTGAATGCCAACAAAGCAAGAGCACCGATAGCCAATGGGACAAGGGCGATGGCTTTCATCTTCAACAACATCAAGAGTGGCATCAACATCTTTTGGTGCTTCTTCTTCTTGCCACGGGCTATAAAAAAAAATAAATAAATAAATAAATAAATAAATATTGAAGTTTATTTACAGTCGAATGGGATAGTCGACTGCAGACAGAATGAAAAATATAAGATATAAAAAAAAAATATTGGTCTTCCGAAAACGGTTGAAACCTTTAAGTCTAGAGCCCGCTGGGTGATATATATCTGAACGATATTCCAGTGAAAGGATCAAACGGCTTTCTCCGGTTGCGATGACACCGTCACGCCTACTGGGGCCCCCCTAGCGGCGCACTATTTGGGTTTTCGGGCCATCAGTGACCGTGCGGCCGCACCTGGCGGGTCCGTAACACACATATTTATATTCGTATTATTATTTTTATGTACGCCTGTCGACGGGTGTGTAATTTGTATATAATATCGTATTATACGCCGCAGTTATGGTTAGGCCCGAGGCCAAAATCTTGGCCCGATGACAGACAGAAAACTTGGAACGCGTGCGCGATACCGCGGGGTCTGCGTATTGTGACGCGCATTATGTACCACGTATATTATACCAGATGACGGTGACCGAAAGGTTAAGTTAACGTTAGCCGGCGAGTTGTGTTCGTCGTCAGAGACATAGGTAGAAAGAAAGACAAAGGCAAATAGATACATAATCAGTAAGAAAAATATAAAGATGGCGTAAAAGTTTACAATACTATTATGAACGCGAAAATGGTTAAAACAGCAATAGTTTTTAACGGAAAAAAAAAATTTAAATTGAATTTTTGAATTTGCCGAGTATAGTCTTATGTCTACAATGCATCGACAGAGAATCGTGTTTACGTGCATGTGTATATATATTGTTTTCAAATAAATTGTTATAAAAGCATAGAACACAATTTTGGTAAATTTGAGTGTTTAAAAATGAATGGTTAAAATAAAATATGATTCTAGATCGACAAGTGTTACTATAATACGTATGTATGTATAAGCCGAGATGACTCCACTGTAAAATCTAGTTAAGTGACTTCACTGATCAAGGTTAACCGGTATACAATATTACAATAGTTATTTATAACGGTAAACGAGAGGATAAAAATAGTTTTTACCTTCATCGAGGGATCTCCTCATGCCAGAGATGGACGATTCCGGGACCTTGAGTTGAAGGGTGTGGCTCTCCAGGAAACGGGCGACGCGATCCAAAAGTAAGTTCTCGACTTGGGCATCTTTCTCGTCATCGTCTTTGGGTTGTCCTTCTTCGAGTTCGGATTCGGCGAGCGATCGGCCGTTCAAGCCCCGGCTGGACTCGACGGGTTCGGACTTCACCAACGATATACCGTCGAATACGTCGATGCTGTCGGTCTTGCGCAACGCCCGGTCAACGTACTGCAAAGCTCGCATTTTCAAGCACGTGGCCATGTTCTTCTCGGAGCAATCCTGCATTACCTTGTACACCTTTTCCAAACCGGCTGCCTCATCGGCGGCAGGGGCGGCAGGAGATTCTTCGGCGGCCGGGTGTCCATAGACGGTTTGTGCTGCCACCAAGAACAGGCACGCGAATGCAAGTTTCCTCATCATTTTATGCGCGTCGATTGTTAAAGTTCGGAGTTTTATTTTTTATCGCTGCTAATGCGATATGTGTATAAAAAATATAATGAGATGTGATGTGCGAGTGTTTTACTACTGTGTACCTCTTCACCACTGAACAAAAGCGACTACACTGATCTATCGTTTGCCGAGTCAGTTGTCTTTTATTCGAATGCGTTTCCGCCTGTTATTCGATCGGCGCGCCACCGCCACCGCCGAGTTGGTGGGGTGCCGGCCGGCCGCTGCCGCCGCCGCCGCCGCCGCCGCCGAGCGATCGGACAGAGTCAGTGGCTGCGACTCCGGCGGGGGTACACGCACACCACTCCGATGGTCCGCCAGGACGCGTCGGCCGGACTGTGTCAACCTTGGCCGATATAGGGTTCGTGTTCAGAAACGGATGTACGACGATGGTAATAATAATAATAATAATATTATTATAAGCTTCGTGTGTCTTTCTTTCCGTACGCTTTTCGTTTTCCTATCTATTTTTCTTGTCTTTCTCTTTTATCCCGTACACGCGCAACGGACACGAGTCTATGACCGCGCGCCGGACGGCGTGCTCGGGTCCGCGGAACAGTATCTCTATAACATTTTCGTTTCGAATATTTCTTCGGTTTTACTTTTTCGTTTTGATTTTTTTCCTCAATCATACGCGGGCACACTCGGCGTGAAAGATCTACGTGGCTAGAATCTGCGCAGCTGGTGCAGCGGACGAATCAATAAATGGTGCAGTCTAAATCGCAGTGTGTGTTTTTGTACAGTCACATAATAATAATATACCTATAATATGCCTACAGTTAGTACAGTTAATTTGGTATTGTTTTTATTTTTCCACGTCGAATTAATGTCGGCGCGATCGTGTAGTAACGATGATATCATATTATTATAATCGTAGAATATATTATGATAACTCTATAGTACTACGTATAAATCATATACGAATCGAATTACTTAACATATTATAATAGATTAATATAACTATCGTTTTCGGCATCACAGCATAGTATCTCACTTACACTCGGAGTTTAAGGTGTTATAAAGTTTTTTTTTTATCTAGATAGAAATAAAAAGAAAAAATACTAACGTCAAACTACTCAATTGAAAATACTATAAATATATTTTTATTATTATTATTTTTTTGTTTTTAAAACCTCTGTTTACAGTCGACATAGGTGTTAACACGATTTATTGAAATATTAATTGTAATTTTAAAATAATCCCGAAGCTAATTATCTGTCTCTTTAGAACTAAAAATTAAAGTTCTTTAAATAATACTAACACAAAAATGTATTATACCGACATTTCAGAGAAATTGTATTTGTATTTACTTGAAAATATAATTATGACTATAACTATATTTTATATTACAATAAATTAATATTATGACGATAACAATATAATTACATAGCGTCAGTTTAAGAACTGCTTAAATAAAAATATTTCTAATTTTTAACAAATTCAAATATAATATTATTTTGATATTGAAATTTTAACTGCATTTGAGTTTTAAAATATCTAAATTAGTTAACAGTAAAATTGTTCAAAATGTAATCAAGGTAATTTTTCCTCTCATTAAATTACCGTAATATCATAGCTTTTATAAATTACAATCTTCCAGTAAATAAGGAACCATTGATTAAAATATACAATACATAACATTAATAAATATAAACAATCGACAGATATGTTTTTATTGATTGTACCTAAAAATGTCGTTTTTTTATTTATCAAAATTTTAAGTTATTTACAATACACTTTCCATTTCCTTACGACATAATATATTTTATTTTATTATTTATTAATTATTAGCCACGCACAACTATGAATATCGTTCCAACATATTAGAATAATATCACAATATTATAATGCATGCTATTGTATACCCCACTTATCATTCTCTGTATTCAAAAGTAAATTGATTTCCAACAGTGTATTTCATTACAACGTCAGCCGTATGAAAATTGTCAATTCATTCGAGTCGTCTAAATCTATTTTATTTATTTAACAACAAAAAGGGTGAATGTCACGTTAGAATAATGACCACGACAACAATAAATTAATTGGCGCTGTCTTATATTATAATATTTGTCATAGACATTATTTTACAACCAGTGAACGCCTTCTGGTGTAACATCAAACCACTGCCTACCTAACCAAGCAATTATTCACTAATCCGTTTTTCATTTAGTTATCGAGTAGATCCATAATATAAAGAATCAAAATCAAAGAATCCGGATGGAATAGCAGAATATGATAAAAAAAAAAAAAATAAAAAAAACGATTTCTATATAATACAAACGATAGTATTTGATATTTCTTACTATGGTGAATATTATTTTATTTTTATTTTTTCGTCGTTGAGTAGGTATGTACCTACTATGGCTGCAACCTACAACTGTTTCCCAAATCGCAAGACTGAGAAATTCGTGATGTGGCACTGACAATCCAGTTTCATTCATATACGCCGTATGTACATGTACAATATGATTATACTCTGCAGTATGTAATATTACGGCAGCTAGTATATTGTGTTATCTACTAATTATCACTTAAAAACTGATCGATAGGTATTTCTCGATTTCTCCGTTTAAAGACGAAGACTAATATACTACCTACACGCATAACATCGACGAGTCTGGTGTTCTGTCATAACGGCGTGTCTAGATTTCTCGCAAAAATATTTTCTGTCCATTCAATTACATCGACTCGCCGATATTACTGTAAGAATGTAGGCATTGAAATAATAATAATAATAATAATAAAAATAATCGTCTATTCAAACACGAAACGTTTTTTATTCGCGCCTATTCGTAATACGCTATGTTTTCTATTGAAGTGAAAAAATCAATTTATTTACTTCGCTTATGTTATGTACCACATATAATATACAATATAATACTATGTTATAACTTACAATAATAATATAACAATGATTATGAAGAATATTTGCATGTTAATAAAGCAATATTGTACTGTTATAATAATTTAAATAAATCAAAGTTTAGCCAATAATGCGCATTGACCTATTCGCATGATATTGAGATCTTTTAATTTACTTACTCACTCCCATTCACTTAAATACATGATATCATTATTATATTCAACTTATACCATGTATATACTATTTTCCAGATAAAGCAGTATTTTGTTATAAACATTTAATGAGAATAATCGATTTTTAATTTTTAATTTTGCATTATAGATTCATTCTTAGACGACAGAACTTATAATATTATGATTAAAAATAATATTTTTTTTATTATTAAAGCATTTTATACGGAACTAATATAATCAATATTTACTAACCATTCTAATCCTTATTTTACTTACCATAGTAGTGTATAGTATAAAAATATCAATAATTTGAAATAAAGAAAGTACATCATTATTCTTGAATAAAATTAAAGATACGATCGTTAGTCCTCGTTTTTTTTTCTGTCGAGATAATGATCCGTTAGTGAGGTAAGCCATGACCATATTATTATATTATAGTCATCCACTCTTTATATACAATGTATTTATTTAAATTATTTTATGTTCAGAAACACAGAATAGTCAAATTATTAATAGATAGCGCGTGAATAATACAAGAAAGTAATGGGTACAGAACTAAGTAAATAAATTAAATTATTATATTATTTTAAATAAAGTTAATATCAATTTTTAAAAAAAGTAAAAAGTCTACAGAAGAATCGAAAAATAGTATGATGTATAAAAATAAAATATGTACGATAGTTGGACAAGTGACATTCTAAGAAGAGACGCCTGAGCAGTGTTTTATAATAAATTAATAACCTCTACAACTTAAACTTCATTATGAACCAGTTTTGATGTTGAGTTTTATTTTACCAACGAACAATTATTATTAAAGAATGTATCTTCGATTAGAAAAACGTCTGTTTGGATTTTTGTTTTATTTCCTATTTTCTATTATTCTCGAAGACGTCTATATAAAATAATACAACGATGTGCACGAAACCGCATACTGAAGTATATACAATCTCGTAGGCACTCGACGAGGCACAATTTTATTATTTAACTACACGGCGACAACTTCCTATCCGTCTGTGATTTATAACTGTAGCGATGTCACGTAAATGTAAAACCGGAAAATCATGATAAAAATAACGTTCTTATAACATTAAAATACTATTTTATATACACCTTCCCGTGTAGCTTAAGATGATACTACAGTCTCATCAAAACGATAGTAATTTACCAGTAAGTATTATAGGTATATTTATTTATATTTATATAGGTTAATTTGGCGTTCGGATATTTTAATATATTATACACAAAAACAGAAATATATTATAGTAAAAATACTGCACAAAAAGATAAAAATATATTTGTATATTTGAAACAAAAAAATAACAGAAAGAGAGACCATAAAATGATAGACCTCACTACTTTAAGTCATAAATGAGGTATTTAGGTTAATTTTTAGTTTGTCGATTGATTGAAGGGATCATATTATTATAGTATCGACCTTTCTTTGAATTTCAAACTGGGTTATCTGGTAATGTTATTGTTGGAAGATTCGAAATTAATAATATGTTTTGGTGAGATATTTGTAAATTTGGATAGGTAGTTATATTTATGTTATTATGTAGGTACCTATGTTATTTCTATCACTATATAAATCTGGAAATAATTAATTTAATACTTCCAATAGCTAATATTTTTTTATTTATAATACATATTATATAACATCATAAATAATATACATATTTTTTTTTTAAAACAATTATTTTTATAAAAGTGTTTAAATCTATACGGGTCTTAAATTAGAAAATATTAACTGAATGTGACTATAAAATTGATTAACTGGTTAGTTACTTCATATTCTAATAGAAAAAATGTAACTCGTTATATGTTATTCTAAGTTAAAAGTGATTTAACTTTGGCCCAGGTATACATGGTACATGGTATGTATGTATGTATAAATACGCGTTTTATTTTACGATTATAATAATTATTATAATTCGGTCATCTAGATTTTCGAGTTCAAACAATTATTAAAATACCTTCGGTTTGGATACCTATAGCTGGTACCTTTATATCTACCGTACCTGGTGCGCGGTATTCGCGTGTGTACCGTCGTCGAGTACCCGCATATTATGTTACACGCCTATGTATAACTGGGCGCCGAAGAAGTACGTCGAAATAAGTAATAACGCAACGTATAAATAATATAATTGGACGGTCAGCCGACGACGAGCAACTCGACGATCGGGACAACGGACGATGAATAATAATATTTAGACTAATAACATACGCGGGGCGAACCGGAGGGTATCACCACAAAATTAATGTTCATCACGTCCTCGCCCAAGTCGTCTGGCCCACATATCGCATGTGTGTAAAACGCAGTTGGCCACGATATCTAGGCGATCCGTGTGAAAAATGATTTTCGATGCAGTTGCACAAAACGATCGTCGCTTTCGCCGAACATCCTCTATATATTATATTGCTATAGTGTGGGTGCATTATTGTTAGGTCGACGAACGGACGATATGCGGCACGTCCCCAAAACGGTCGATTTTGAAACGTCGAATCATCATGGGTGATTCGTCGTCGGAAAACCGTGAGTCGTATACGACCGTCGTTTCGTAAAAAATAGTAAGATTACAGTTAAACGAAACCGTGATATAACCAAAAAAAAAAAAAAAAAAATACGAGTAGAGGGTAAGTGGAGATTGAGTATTTGAGATAATAGTGTACGAGTGTTTGAATGGTCGTCGGTCGGCGAATCGGCGGCGCGGAAGTTATCTACCACGCGAATCGGTTATGAAATATATCATATTATTATGTACAAAATATATAATAGTGTATGTTATTATAATAACGTTGTCGCCGTCGTCGTCCGCGTGGAATAGTGTACGCGCGGGCGGTGATCCTGACCTTCGCTCGTCCGGAGACCGTGACCCATAACCAGGTCAAGGTTTCGAACATCGGTTTCACGCGATCACACTGTACACAGTGACTGCAAATACATTCGATATCGTCCGAAAGCTCTCAGAAAACAAAACTGCTACACATACACACGCGTGTAAGTGTAGAATACTATACCGCGACTTGTGCAACACGACGGTGTACACCGCGCTGCTCGCAGACTTTCCCGAGCGGCGCGGCCGGCTTTCCGATCGGACGACTTTCTCGTATTCCTCAATGGTATCGATGTACACGACGTTACGCAATGACAGTTGTAATACCGGCATGAATGGCGACCGTATAGCGCCACGATAACCATATAATATTATATTATGCATAATTGGCCAGGATTTATTCATTTTTTTTATGTTTCTTTCGTTCATATATACATTACGGGCCGCGATTTCGACGTCCGGTTCGCGCGTCCAACGAACTCATCGCCGAGCCCATCGCCGGAGCTAAATCCAGGAGACCGTCCCGCGCGTCTATTCTCATCACCGTGGTATTTTACCCACATCCGTTTTGTCGGCGGAGAAAGTAAAACGGACCGATCGCAGAAGTGATTATATTATTTTATTCACATTATTATATTATAGGCGCACGTCGTCGATCGGATATCTAGTTTCTATGAGAGGCCGCGCAACGTTGAACCCAAGTGCTTCGCTGGGACAAGTGCGTATATATGGAGATAGCCGACGAGAATAGGAGAATCCTGTACAAGTATAGACGGGAGGGCGTGCAGGTTCATAATGTACGCATTATAGAAAACGTAGCTGCGCACTGACCAATAATGACGGTGGATGGGCACATTATTATATTATATGGAAATAGTGTTTCAAACATTGTGTGTACTGTGTTTTCTTTTTACCTTTCCGCAAAGTGAATATCGAAAGTATTTACGAGATGCATATACGCGTTAATAATGTTACATTAGATGCTGTAGGGATAGTACGTTCATGCGCTGAAAATTATAGCCTATTAATACGCTCATTCATTTGTATGTGAAAAATGACTCGTCAAGTACTGCGTGTAAGTACTTAATAAAAAATTATTTTGCATATTATGGCAAATTAATCAATAAAGTTGAGTTAAACGGACGTTTAACTGAATCCAAATAGTTGATAGACAAAAAGCTACAATTTGACAGTCAAATGGTCGAATGGAATATAGCCGATAAGATCAAAAGACTGAGATGACGGAGTCAAACAATAAATATAAATTATTTATTCGAAAACGGTTTTTTCCAGAAAGTTTAGTTGAAACGTTATCTATTGCAAATTATCTTACAACAGATAATTTATTGTATACTATACTGTAGCCTGTAAATACAATTTTTATTTACTTTACAGTAGTAACTCAATCACGTCGCATAAAAGGGCATCAAAAGTTGGCAACAACAATATTACAAATATCAAATTTCATTATATTAATTTATTATTATATATAATCAGGAGAGGTCTATGTATAGTATTTAAACAAAGTTTGAGCTCACGATGAAGTTCAAATTGTTTCAACAATTGAGCGATCCGTACATTTTACACTGGTATCGCGAATCACTAAAATTGTATAGCTTAACAGAGTTATTTAAGTCAAAGTTTTTTAAAGTATTAAAAAGTTTGATGTAAAATGTATCTTAGTATAATAATAATTCACTATTTAAAATTAAAAATCTATACATAATATTAGCTATCTCCGTGTATTTCGTTAATTGTAAATAATGCATCAAATAATGATTAAGATGTAGTATTACATGATATAACGACGAACCTTTATCATTTTATTTATACATTTATATATTATATATATATATACCAATATAAATTAAATACTGTTTGTCGGTAAGCATATAAATTTAAAACTGAAAATGGATGGTTCAATCGGTCCGATTGGGCTCGTTTATTAAAAAGTGTCTGTAATAGTATTAATAAAGTTTTTACATAAAAAAAATTGGAAAAATTTTCTAGAAAATTATAAAATTCCAGAAAAGCTAGTTTATTTTAACTTTTAAATATATATTCTCAAAATAAAATAAATTTTATTTTATATCAGAAAATATTATAGCTTGTGGACATTTTAATTATTCGGATATTTCGTATTTCAACATATCAAGCATTAGCCTTAGTCTGTCGGTGAAATAGGTGTCGACCATTTGTACCAATATATCACACACAAACCAAGTACTTAGGTATGTATACAAGTATCGAGGTATGTGACTACAGTGCGGCAGAATTTTGTATGATTTCCTTATATAGTAAATAATAATTAATTCTCGCGAGTTACAACTCTTCGAGACGCATACTGTACAGCGTATATAGAACTGTTTTAATTTGCCCATAATATAATAGTGCTTAATCTTTTACCGCGATTTTCTATCGGACTAGGAAATAATAATATAGCAATGATATATCATTATTTTATGTATAATATGCGAACTGATTCTCACGCATTAACGAGAGCCCACCACCGCCGAATAGACGAGAAATTCGATTAGAAGACGCCCGCGTATGCATACTGCATAGGTATACCGACAATAATAATACGATTGCCGCTGGAAAGTGTTATTTACGCAGCGCCCGTTATTAAAGCCATAATGGGTGTACGGTCGTCGAACGCGTTGTATAGTTTTACGGATACGGCGATAAAAAAAAAAAAAAAAACCATATTATATCCTTTAAGATCGTGCACATGCGCAGGATAATAATAATAGAACGACGAGTGCCGCGCCAAGTCATGACCTTTAAAACGAGTGCCAACGTCCATGGCCGTGATTCGTACAAATAAAGAATACGCGTTTCGAAATCGAAATAGATCGAAATTCGCGTATAATATTTTATACGCTGTGCGGTCGTTGGCGAAAATCAAATTTAAAAAAATAAATACAAAGTTTAGATCTGAATTATTATTATAATATTATATTATATTATAGTATAATAGTATACATTACGCGAACATATTGTGTGGGTATACCGTAGACGCCCGAGTTAATGAGAAAATCGTATTTGTAATATTAATTTTATATCGTAATCGCGGCTGCAGGTATACGGTGTATAGGCTATGATTATCGGTCGATTGAACACACGGTAAGCGGTCGCCGCGTGGTTTCGGGATGTCGTTATTATTATAATAAAAATGCATATAGCCACGAGTTATATTTTAAACTATGACGTACACTGTACACCCATACATTGCAATCCTTTAATCGGGGTGATTCACGAAATTATTTTCGAAAATAAAGGTAAACTTTCACGCGAATAACTGAAGAAAACCGATTATCTGCAGCGAAATTGTCCATAAATAATATAATATCACCGCGGTATGATATAAAATAATATTTTACGATACTATTGCAGTAATATAGGAAACATCGTCACGAATCACTACCGCATACTCGACTGTGCGCATCATCGGGACATCACGCACGTGCAAGTACAAAACCGCCCCAAGTACGACTGGGTGCTGGGAAAGGGGGACGAAATAATATGAACTCCGTGCAGATTTCAGTCACCGCAGCGTGCACACACACTCAAGCACACGCGAATTTATACGCGTATATGGGTACGTATACACAATAAATACGACTATTGCATCACCACGGTGTGTACGGTTGGAAAGTGCCGAGGACCGAGAGAAAGGCGCATATAGATGGATATAGATACACAGTAGGCGCACCGCGCCGTCTATAGCACACGGTCGCTTATATATCATTATACGTATACACACACAATATAATATGATCACCGATACGCACATACCGGAGGAGTGAGCGTCGTCGTCGTCGTCGTCGCCGCCGCCGCCGACCGTAGAGTTTACCCAAGTCTCTCGCACGCACGTACACACACCCGCTCGTGATATGCGCACACACGTGAGTAATATATGTTATTATATTATATTTTATATTGTAAAGGTATACGCGAGCCGCCGGAGTGAAAGCCGAGTGCAGATATGTACACACACACACACACAGACACCATCGCACACCCTTTTGTACAAACAAATATCGTTCTGCCTAGTTTGGCAACGATATTATCATTGTTTGGACAGCGTCGTGCGCGCGGAAGAAAGTCATAGGTATATCGTTCTGTATTTATATATATATGTGTAATATTTATTATATTATATAGATACCGACACGTTAATATTGTTATTATAACCGCGATATTATTGTGTGCATTTACCGCGGTAGGTGTATAATATCATATCCGTAAAAACGACTCGCTTTAATTTCGTTATTATTATGGTCTACTCGTCGTTATTCGATTACTTTTTTTTGTTTTTCATTTTCTCGTCTCCTTTCGTCGCCAATCGATTTTCCGACACATAACACTGCGAGAACGGAATGCGGAGGTAATGATTATAGAACGGAAATAAGAAGAAAAAAAAAGTCGAAATCGTAATCGACGACGTTCGTCCGCCCGTTCGTCCACGTCTACCGTCGCCGGCTAATCCGTTTGTTTTCCCTTTCGTTCTGCCCGTGCGCACGCATATAATCGTATGACTATTATCATTTTATTATATATTATTATTCGCACGACGCGATGAAACAATATTTGACCGTTTACGATAGACGTATAATTATCATATAGATAGCGACGATTATTACGATGACGGTATAGTATATGAGCTGTATGAGACACACGTTCGACGAAACTGCGTTCACAGAGTCTCCTATGTTGGCCGTGAGATCATACGTATTTTTTTTATTTTATACAAATGCGAATTATCGATATATTATATCAGCAGTAGACTCAAACGGATATTTAGACGGGAAACTTTGTTTTTGACATACTTTAATAGATAAATCTGCTTGTCGTCGACGAATAAATTTTTTGATCGAGGACTACTATATAGTATTTTCTTCAATAACATGAATGTCTTTTTACGACTTGGTCTCAAAAAGTCTGCAAAACGCTACCATGAAGAAATATTATGTGCAAACAGTCAGTCATATTTTAATATGGTAATGGTTTAAGGTCTTAGTTCGTTCTGATTATTGGTTATCCAACAACTAGTTTATTCGTAACCTGAGTAACCGTATTTAATTCTATATCAGCTCAATAACCCAATAACCGTACTCAATAATGTATAGGAAATATTATTATAAGAATAATATATCGTACAGATCATAACTTTATGGGTATTCTTACTGAGTTAGTATTAGTATCTGCGTATGATATTAAAGGAATAAGATAGATGATTTACAACAGAATGAAAAAAAAAATTACAGTCGCGTGGCGGCAACCGTCAAAGCGATTTAAACGGAAATAGCAAATAGAAAACGAGAATACTAACGACGATGACCCGACGCGGAATAACTCACTGTCGACGCGTCGCGCGTCGCTGTAATGTTTATAAACGTTTTACTAATATGACCCGCAGGCACGCGTGCGGTCGTTTCGTTAAGTCGGTTAACGCGACGAGTATCACTTAAATAATAAATAAAAAAAATGCACTTTACTACGGAGTACACGTTTAGAGGTATTTATTACATATTCATACGTACGATACAAGCTGATATTGTTATAATATTAAAATATTATTATATTAATTAAAATATCTATTATATAGTGAATTTAATTATTATCATGATAAAAAAAAAATTGACAGTTTGAGTATTGAAATATTTATGTTCAATTTGTTTATGAATATATTATTTATGTAGCCAAATGTAAAGGGCGATTGTAAAGAAAACGGGGTACATAGCCTACTAGTTAATAAAAATGAAAATATATTGAAATCAGTGTCGTTCCTCGTCGCCACCTCTACCAACACCTGTACCAACGTGTTTGATAATAACTCGTTCTGCAAGCTGCTGCTGAAACGCGGACAACCGTCTATAATATTATAATGTGTTATAATAGTACTTGCAGAATTGCGGAAACGGATTCCACCGAATTTGGCAGATCGAACGAATACTTCTATACGTTTCGTTTTTTGAAACGACGTTTTCTCCTGACCTTTCTCCGCATGCGTGCCTATATACTACTAAATTATAATATTAGTTGTCCTGTGCCTACTTTTTGTGAGATCCGTCAGCATGCGAATGACCGACACTCAGAGTTCCCATACATTATATTATTATTATTAGTAGTAGTAGTACTACTACTACTAATAGTAGTGTGGAAGAAGCGACAAGATTAAAACGATTGTTATCATTGTTCTCTTAAAAATTATAATCAAAACATAACATTATCAAATCATAATCGTACTTAAACGCAACGTGAACTCCGTCTTCTCGATATCATATTGAAATCGTAACAAATAAATCGAAAGTTTTTAATAGTAATAATAATACATTTCTTTATTCCTATAGTTAAATGATGCTTACATGTAAGATATTAGTACAAATAGGAAAATCTAGCAGCACCTACGCTTATGTAAACCCTCTTATCAGAGAGTAGATACTTATCTAGTTATCTAAAACGTATAACACCTGTTAAGACTGTTAATAGAACGTTGTACTTGCGTGTGTTGTTTCCGTCGCACTAATGTACAATGTAGTATATAGCAAATTAGTGCTCAGAAGAATCCATTGTATGCTGTTAGCTTTAATATTAGAGCAAATTGACTTATTATCAAACTTGAATATGTGCGTTTTAAATATTTTTATATTTTATATAATTATAACTCAGTTTGAAATTAAAACATCAATAAAAACCTACTTGATGCCATACATAATATTTTTATCTTCAAGTTTGATGATAGGGCAATCGACTCTAATATTAAAGGTATAACAGCAAAAAATCAATTCTTATCTGAGCACAAATTTGTTATATTATACATTAGTATGACGGAAACAACATGTGCGAGTAAAACGTCCTCTTAATATTAATTAAAAATAAAAATAAAAACGAATATGAATAGAAAAAAATTATATGGCTAGTTTAAAAACAATTAATTATATGAAAAAACCTTTTTAGATAATAATATATTTCATAAAATCTTATTTTTACTCTTATAAATATTAGTGTGAAAGCAATTATTTGGGTTGCATCTGAAATAAAAGTAACTAATACAATACACTTATCTTCTCTCTTTCTTTAAGATAAATTTAGTACTATGCGACACATATTTGGGCTAAACCATCCAGCATACCGTCAATACAAACGCATCAATGCACCATGATGTTACTTTACAGCTAATCACAGGTGCTTCACGTTAATTCATCAGCAATTAAGCTCTATACTAAGACTTCAGTATCACAACAATAAAATTAAACAACAGATTATAACCACTACACATTAGTCATTAGTCATTACAAACGTTTTCACACTCAATAAAGTTCACACGAGAACATATTCTTATGAAAAAAATATTTTCTTATTATCGAAAACTTTAAACATTGTCTTAAAAGTAACTGGTTCTGTAACCTCCTGGCTCCTACTAGTTCAAATATTATTTATCATTATACGTATTGGAGACAATAAAGGTGTTGCCATTGGGGACTTCTTCCCTAAATCACATTATTTTTGTTCATTTTGCTATTCATTTTCACAGCACATCATTACCTATACTATGCTGATATATTTCTTAACAAATAGAAAATAATTGTCTTACAATGACAAAATAGTTTTCTCTAAAAGTTCGTGAGTGACCACACGCCCAAAAAAGCTTCAACAGCTTTGTTGAAGATAAGGCGGTAGCACCACAATATACGCAAGCAGCGGCCATGATAAAGTTTTATTTTTAAAATAAAAAAGAATCGTTAAATCGCAGAAAATAAATTTGTATACATGTATGTATCAGCCATACGATTATCATTGCAACTGAAACCATACATAACTGAGGTGTTATTTTCAGATACAGAATATTATTCTCTGTTTTTTCATGCGTGTGCGAACTTTTCAATGCGAATAAAAACAAATCGACCGAATCTAACCTAACCGAGAACGGTGTCTCATTATTCGAGTAAACGCGGCGGCGATGGCGTTAATAACAATCATTATTAGTCGTTATAATAACAACTATTATAATCGTCCGTCGTCGCATTACCCGGTCGGGTCAAAACGTACACCGGTTAATCGAGTCACTACATATCATATATATATATATATATAAATATGTATATCACCTAATAACGACGGACGATACTTAACCTTGCAGCGGTGTTATAAGACGTACTACACGCCGTCTGCGTATCGGGCGCCACGACGGCTGCGCGCAAAAACTCGTTATCTTACACCTGCGGTGCACGTTATGGTATGTACCCGCCTGTGGTACTACCTATACGTGCGTGAAACGATCGAAAAAAAGTATATTACAGTAATGTCATATCGGTGGTCACGACGGCGTCGGCGGTGGTGCGCGAAAAATAATTCCAAAAGCGACGAAACTCTGAAATCAACTACAGTACGACGTACACGCGTTCAGCACGTACCTACACCGTATTATTATTATTTTCTGGTGTATAAAAAATAATATCGTCGACTCATCTTCAAAACACTATAGTGCATCACGGCTGGATCATTGAGTCGACGACGACTTTCGAAGCGATCGGCCATCACGTTTTAAACTCGGACCTATAGGCGTGAATACTGCGCGTCAGTAATCTGTGGGTATACTATGATAAATTGTTATTACAATATAGTTCCATTATGTTATTATTGATAGATATTACACTTGCAGACACCGTGTACCCATTACAGAATCGTTATAGGTACGGCGCGTACGTGGCTTTCGCAAACGGTTTCGCGACGTCGATGATGTGTGCCGAGTGCGTAGAACGATATTAATAATGCGTGTGCTGTGTGGTGAAAATCCAAATGTCAACGACGACGGTCGGTCGAGGTGTGGCGAATAAGCGCGCGCCTACAATGTCCACGGGAGGCGAGATGATGTTTTCCCGTCTTTCTTATAACCGGAACTCGCGGGGCGGCAATTTTCGGGGGTACAGGGGAGGGGAGGTGCTGTGTGCGAGCGTGTGTGCGTGTGTGTGAAGAAAGCATTTCTATCTGGGCCCGTTCACTTTCGCCCGGCCGTGACCTCCAACAGCGCTACGAAATGGACTCGACTTGACCATTGAATTCGCGTGATGTAAAGGTTTCCCTTCGGCCAATGATCCTGCAGTCTCTTTCGGTTTTCTTCTCGACGGAAACTAAAATTGTATGTCCGGAAAAACGGCGCGACCGCAGACAGACGACCATCATATATATAACAATACAATATGTATGTGTTTGCTTCACTTCGTGCACGTCAGTTATTATTTTTGTGATTATTATTATTATATCAGGCCAGAAAAATGTATTTTATTTTTTCTTCTTGTTTATTATGTCTACGGCGATTTCCGGAACATATGATCGTGGTATGACAGCGATAGTGCGTGTAATATCATATCACATGCGGTGTATTGTGTATCGCTTCCGCCTTCGCGCCATACAAGCGGAAGAAAGTAAAAATTATATTCGCCGAATGTATTATATTATTTATTTTTATAATACTTACGCATTACACGTTCATAGAATTACTACACGTCCATCGTCTGTTATCATAATCGTTTTAACCGATATTATTTTCAAATTTTCCAGAAGACAGTAGGAAGGTAATACATAAATATAATTTACACTCGAATTCCGGCACGTTTCGTTTATTTAGATTTGTCGTTCGATTTGTTTGATTGGCGACCGAGATTCAACGGGGTCACTGACGAACGGCATCGACTTATACATACCTATCATTAAAAATACCTAAATATGATGGGTGCAGCGTTAAACACGGATGGTGGTTCTAGAGAGTACCTATACCATTATTATTATTATTGACTAGCTGACTTGACAAACGTGACCGTATATATTGTCTTCGTCTTATAGCCAATATGTGTAAACGTCAAACGGCGCTCAAACAGTTATATTTTTTCCTACTTATGTATGTACATCGAAAAAAGTATTATGGTTTTCGTCTTAACGTTTTAAAATGTTAAGTGTCTAAACCGTATTTATAGAAATAATTGATAGTATCTAATATATTTACCAGCATCCTTGATTTGTAAAGGTCAGCACTCAGCTGGTAACTAAAAGTTGAAGAGCTGAATAAACCTTTGAAAAAATTCTCGCAGTCGTTTGCATAACGCATTTAAAATTTATATACTATAGTTTACGACTATAGTCATAGGTGTGTACACCTCGTACAAGTCTCTCATTCAAAAATTTAAACGTTTAAATTTACATGCAAAGTATGTTTGGTGTTATTCTCTTAAACGTATGCAACATTGTTTTAGTTTACAACCTTAATTATAGCTACATTATTTACTTTCAACACACAATAGCTTTATTATAATAATTTAATCAAATCCATTTCTTTACTTATACGTCATGCTTATTAATTTTATAATTTAAACATTTCTTGACCGCAATATTGCTATAATTAATATATAATAATATGTTGGAAAAGTTATGGTTAAATTATTTTATTATTTTTTTGGAGATATAGGAGTTTAAATTAAAAAATATGATTATACTTTTTATAGCATTTTAAATACTTTTCTTTATTAATATAAAAAGTACAAAAATTTAAGATTTTTAATTGTCATGAATCATATATTTTTACAACACCAAAATGTGTTTTGTTATTTGTAAAGAATGAAACACTTTTATCAGTTTAGTCTAAAAAATTATTCGAATAAAAATTAATTAGCCATGACGTTTATACTTACATTAATTCACAGCAGTAATTATACTTTATAATTTTTGAGTGCCGATTCACCGTTGGCGATTCGATTGATTTCACGTCATAATGTCTCCTATGGGTATCTCAATTTCAATAAAAACTATGATGTACGCAATGGATATATTATATATTTCAATTAATGATTTAAATACCTATATTAGATTTTACATAGACTGATATGCGGTTGATAACTGTAGATCATAATATCATTATATTGGTAGGTTGCCAACTATTGAAAGTGGAAAGAATTTAGCATATTGAATAATGACTGTGATGTCCAGTAGGTCGATTGCGTGTAAGAGCTGAACGTAATAAATAAATGTATAAACGACTGTTACAATATAATATTTTATAACGCGTACCCATACAACATTGTATTATTATTATTATTATTATTATAGCATTATCGTACGCGATTCATTCAAATGTGCAGACTCCGTTTTTACGGCAATTGTTTGGCTCTATAACTGCGCACGCCCCGTTCGCTTACCGAAGACAATAAATCAATTTCACATAAGAAAATCGCGAAACGTGTATAAATTAAATCGTTTTGTTTCTTTTTTGTTTGGGCTTATTATTATTCTACGTTGGATAGCCCGAAACTATTGATCGTATATCGCGTAGTGTATAGTAGATGTTTAGATCATATTTATATTATATATTGTAGTTGTAGTAGAATATCATAATCTATACTATAACTACGAGTGGCACGTTTTCTTCGTATGCGTCTAACAGATATGTAATTATGGACCGATCATATTATTGTAGAGTCCGTGTACTATAGACAATGATATAATTATTAACGGTCGTGTTCGGTTGTGGGTGATATGCAAACGAGACACCTTTTTTAGATAATGCTACTAAGCTATAAAAAAACATTTAATTACGACGAAATATTTGAGTTTTGTAGGATACACGTTTATAATAAATGTATTGTAATATAGCTGTTATTTTGATTTTAAACACATTTTATTATACAAAGAATGACAGCATTAAAATAACATCTCATTCTTATTTTTTATATATTTATATAAATATACAATTTATGAATTCAGTTTACACAATAAATATAATGTGTTATTAGATATAATTTAAAAGGCATGCGTGAATAAAGTACGTTTACGAAATTCTTGAAGTTATACACATCACTATTGTTAATAATTTAATATTATATATTATTAACCAATATTTTATATTATAATATAGATCTCTGTAACAATTTATATTTACGTGGCGAGATTATATTGAATACCATACCCGCGATCATTAGATTTACATGATTATGAGGTCAATTTTATGGATCTTTTATATTTTGTTAAAATATTATGATTTATGACATTATAACAATTCGGAAATGTATTATTAACAATTAGTAGATTTGGTTAAAATTATTCAATAATCATATTTTTTTTTAACATTAAACTTACTAATTTTAATTTTAAGAATTTTCAAGTATAGGGCTATGTTTTCAAATAATTAAATTTGTTGTACAATTTAATTAGAATCGATTTTTACTGTATATTTAAGGCAGATGATTTGTTTGAATATTTCAAAGTATTTATATAAAAACGTTAATTATTTTATATTAATCACTTCAATTGTCAAGTCATCATAGCCCCGCAACCTATATCTTCTAAACCATACATAAATGTATCATGGACTCTATAAATTAATCACGATCAATAAAGTAGGATCATATTAAATTAGATAAAAAAATTACAATAAATCAACAACTTTAGAAGGCATTATTGTTAAAGGTTTTCGACCACCCGCATAGACATTTCAATTCCGGAAGTATGTTTTTTTTTTTAATTCTCTAAAAATGTCCATATTCATATAAATATGTAATAAACGTGTAAGAGACGATATTAATTCAAAAATCACGTTCCGCGTATGATTATCGTTGATTTTTGGTATGATGGCGTGGACATTTGAGATCGGCAGAGCGAAACGGAAGGCTGCGCACAAATACCTGTTCAACTGTTGCAGTATATAAATAATAATTGGCGCCTGTAAGTATTTCACTATATACCTACGAGACAACCGAAAATAAGCTACACATAATAATAAAATAATAATAATAATAATAATAATAATAACAATAATATGTAATATAATATAATATTATTATCGATTCATATAGATGACTGTAATTTTTTGCGCCTATCGCGGTCGTTAGTTAGAAAGTTATAATATCGTTTCGCCTTCGTATTATGTGAGATGTTTACATTTGTGTGTTTACAGCAGAGTAGCGTTTTCACGTTTTCATTTCACTTTTTGCGTTTATGGAAGGCCTCGTGGTACATATTATTATTATCGTATAGGCGTATATACACGTGATGATAAAGCCGTACTCGTATTTCCGACGTCTCGGGAGCATGAGGCATTATTAGTCATCACGGATCTACAACGTCGCTGATGAAGTTTTTCGCCACCCGCGGCGTTCATTGACCCAGCCGTTTCCAGTGCATTACAATTATAACATATTATACCAACCGTAATAAATATAATTAATAATGCCCGTCCCGTTTACAACTGCGGGAGGTTGTAATCACGAAATTACGTATTTATTTTATTATGTTTTCCCCGTAGTCGAGAAAAACTCAACAAAAGTATATAATATTTTTATATTTCAATTTATGCAGCGTGTCTTCTGTAGTACGTGCGTATTTGGAATTTAGCCTGAAGACCCGAAGTGCATACTCGTATTAACGGTATCGTCGTTCAAAGGAAATATTACGTAATGTATAATTAATTTTTTTTCGTATAAATGTATTTGAAAATTAACCCGTATACGAACAAATTTCTCCAGACAATTTATTTCGTACTTTCGAATCGTCGTCGACGGTTTTCATCAGATATTGTGCACAATATGCTATAGAATCGAAATACATTATAATTATATTACGATATTTATACCGATTTCGAGAAATACACGTATACATTTATAAATTCAATAATATTTTAATATACTGAGGTACGATATGTTAAAGGCTGGAATACGACATAAATTACGAAAAGCTATATCGTTATAAATGTTAATTAATTTCTTAAAAGTATACATGAATTTACTATGCATAGTCGATGTCACGTAACTCGTATTCAAATCAGATGAACGGGATTATAATACACTATTATTTAGCTTATTTAAATTACATACACGCTTTAAATATTGTACTTCTAATTATTGGTCCAAATAATTATAGAACATTGATTTGCATTCCGCGTTTAATAATAAAATTATATTATTATACACAATAATGTCTAAACACGCGAAATAACTACGTACCCTAAGGCCTGAGGTCTCATTTTTATGTAACTTTGAAAAAAATAGTATTAGAATTTAGAATTCATATATATATATATTTATTCGCTATATATTAATAATAATCATATGTCCACCAAAATATTACAGAATAAAACATATTTATCACGGACGGGACGAGTTTTATACAAAATCGGGTTTTCAACTTTCACGAATTTTATCGTCACAATTAAAAACAGTCGTAATAATATTATTTACATATATATTATTGAATGTAGGTGACTATAAAGTTCAAACATATTATAATCGCGTTCTAATATTGTTCATTTTAAACGTGAAAACCGGTTATGATTGGAGTTTTATACAAATATTTGTCATTAAGTCGTTATATGCGGCTACAATATAATATATAAATATATGTATATAATATATAATATTTTATTTAGCTATACTGTGAATAAAAAAATCATGATAAACAATAGGTCAATAGATATAGATTTTCCAGACCGTTGTCTGTTTAATTTAAAATATTACGACGGAATCTTTTATTTTTGAAAGGCGGTAAGTCATAATATTTCAGAAAGCACCCATTTCCTTTCTAATTATAAGCGGTATGTATATTATGTTCTAAAATATTTTCGTTATCTGTCGTCGTAAATTTAATAATTTTCTCCATAATTTAAACGATAATCGTTTAGTTTAGACACGAAAACTCGATTACCTATATTATGTACGCATAGCTTTACGAATCGATTGACTTTCCGATGTAGTACTTGCCTACGGACAACACGATTACCACACATTTTCCAAGATCAGTTGAATTTAAACTATTGATCTCATTCAATTGTTGATGAGAAGACCTCTAACTTTCCTAAAGACTTAGAAATATTTTAATTATTAAAATATAAAACAATAAGCTTATTATTACATTGTTGATTGTCGACTGCAAACTAACGATACAATTATTAGTTTATGATGACAAACGACAATAATCTCTAGCATATATATATATATACATATAATATTATTATCGTTGCACGACTTTGTGAAGTTGGCGTTTCATTAAATTTCGTTTGTACGTGAGCGTTGAGCGCACGCACAATAAACGAGTACGTACCAAAATATGTGTATAATGTTTTGTTCTTAGTACACTGTAAAACGTATTAAGCAAAACGTATTCGTCTCAAGTCCGCAAACCAACAAGCTTTTAGTAATAGTTATAGTATAATATTAATGTATTGTAGTGTCATTAATGTTTATATGCCTATCAAATTTGATATTATTACTAAGAGGTTAAAATAAACTGTCGGGAGATTTTATTTTTCTCCCGACCTGCTGCGTTTATGCGATCAATTATTATCAATAGTGTACAGAGAAAAATTGTATTAAATGTGATGTAGGTGTTCGTCTACCGGTTAAAATATTATCTTACCTATTATAATTGGCTAAACGCCGAAGAATTAATTAGCGAGGTATAATTCTACGTATTATCACGTGATTATATCGTTGTATAATAGCACACTAATCAACAGCACACGTCACGTTTTCACCATCCCATAAGAGGTATAGGTGTTGTATCTCGTCGTATCACACGTTATTACACTTTTATAGCACTATAATAATATTATTATAATGCATAAACGTTAGCTCGAAACGAACCGGGAAATCATAGTAAACCTATATCCGTGGTCTATCATGCATGTATTTATTACTTTTTTTCCTCAGAATCGAGTCTAATTAAGCTCTTTTTCACTTTCTAAATTTTTACTATTTAAAAGCAAATCCGTATTATCCTACAAAGCTATAGACGTGTTCTCTTGTACAACTCTAAAGAGACAATTTGAAATGAATAAATACAGGAATACAGAAATGCGTATAGTAGACAATAGAGTATAAAATAATATGTTTATTGACCTTTATTTAAGAAATGCATAGTTTTTTCAAGGACAAAAAAATGTGTATACTTAATATATAGCCATTGTGTTACAGAAAAAAATTATATTACTACTGATTTGCCCGAACAAATTACTAATTTCGTGATAAATAATAAATAATAAATTAATAACCAATACATTTTATCTGAATCAACTATAGTTTTAATTTTGTTTTTGAAATATTTAATCCGTATTATTATTTTTGATTTTATATTTGAAAAATAAATCAATATAAAAAATGAATAAAAGTGATTATCGTGTAGGTTAGTTATTTAATTGCATATGTCTGTCATTATTCTTTACTGTTACACTCTGTATATTCTATAATAATTATTATTATAATACTCTATACGTTCATCGATCTTATAACCTATTTGGGTTATATACTGTGTCACGATCTTGAATTATATTTTATTTTACGTATTTTTATATTAAATCGTAAATTGTTATGATCATAAATAACTTCTTATTTAACAAAAAAAAATTCATTTTTATAAAGATCTCACTTAACTATGACTCACCTTTTGCGAATTTAAATAAAGTACCACAGCTACAGTGTAACTCTTCAGCTCTCCCGGCCGCATACCAATAATTTGTTCTACTTTGTAGTTTGTAAAATTTTTTGTACTATAATTATGTATACCCTAAATATTCGGGAAATGTAAACCTGAATAAGATTTTAAATTAAATTATTGTAATCGTTTACATAGTTTTACGAATATAGATTCAATGTAAAATTAAATCTATTATTATATAATATTATTTCTTAGCACATTGATATTGACGAAGAATTTCTTGTTGAGCTGTTCAATATGTGCATAGCAAACGCATATAACAATGAATAATATTATAGTAACTAATGAATATTATAATATCATGTAGGTATTTGTTTCTGTGCTTGGTACCTATCATAAATCATTAATTACATTTTTGAAATTCAATTCAATGTATCGTATTTAGTTTTTAAGCTTTTACAATTCTACCATAAATATCCGAATTCATTCATTGTAATTGATTCGTGTTGTTATTAAAGAGTATCAATAGAATAATTAGTTACAAAGCCAGTGATTCAACGTTGTTATTTCATTAAAATAAAATACTGACAAATAATATTAAGTGTGGATTTAATATGTTGATTAACTATCTAACAATCTAACATTTAAATCTGCTTATATAATTACTGAACTACTATACTACATTACTAAATAATTGTAGTCGGTAGGCACCTACTTATCTAAAATCTATTTTTGAAAATGTGTCTAATTCACAGTTATTCCTTTGTTGAAAATTATTCAATTAGATAAAAGTATGGCTTTTTCTAAATGAAAGGATGAACAATAATACATTAATGACTAGGTATCATGAGGTTTTATGAACATTACTAATATCTGAATATATATCGTATATTATTTATAAATAGTATATTTAATTAATACCTACACTATATTCAAATATGCAAATATCTCAATTATCCAATCATTAATCCGTAGGTACTACGTTATCAATTCAAAATAATAACATGAAAAAAATATTTATTTATATTGTATCCAAGTGAATTAATGAATTTAGAATTTGAATAATACGATTGGATTTATTTATAATTCTTAAATATTGATGCATAAATATAATATAAATTTTTTTTAATAAACTGATATTCAACACTTATCGTGATCTCATAAAATTGCTGAGTTAGTTGAGTCATTATAGCGTATAGGTTATTTAAATGATTTAATTAAATCGTCGATTGACATAAATTATATATCATATCACAGAAACTATTATTTTATAAAAATCTATTTTTACACGTGACATTATGTTAATATTTTTTTTTTCTAGTTACACACCAATATCTCTCAAACTGAAAATCGCGAAGAATTCAGATATGCCTTGAAACCATATAATATTTCTGGGCATATTTAACATTTTAGATTCAAGGTTTCTATAATAATATTCAAACAATCAATCTTATTGTAAATTAATATGTAACTATTTTTCAATCATAAGTTTGTTTAATTGATTTTATATAATACGATTATTTAAGTACAAGTAAAAATTATTACTAGTATTAGATAGTTCAAGTGCATAAAGTAAAATATTATATACTAATATTATATATTTCTAATTTATATTAATACAAAACTACACATAATGCTAATGACTTAATGATTGAATCTTAGTGAATAGTGATCAATGAAAACGACTAAATTTATGTTAAGCGTATTATTATTTTTTTATTTTAAATGTATACAAAAATAATGCTAAATTTGAAAGCAAAATTTATAAAAAAAATATATTTTGTTCAATTATTAATATAGCTATTAAAGTATTAGCCATTTTTTTCCACTTGTAATTAAATTTGTGCACACATAAGAACTTTGAAAATCTTAAAACACAATACTGTAATATTGCATTCCAAATTACAATATAAACTAACATTATACTTAAGGAGATGATTAACTCTCTTATATCATAAACTAACGTTTAGCAGTATGCATTCGTTTTTAAGGGGCAACATTAGAACTTTATTGTTTGATATCACTCATAATTAATTTGATTAATTTAATTTTTGCACAATATTAGTAAAAATGAGAAAATATTTGTCTAAATATAACTTGAATGGTTAATTAAAAGTAAACAAAGGTTGATAAGTTAGTAAGTAAGTGCCACTCTGCTGTACTTTAGGTATGGAGTGGGTCACTATTATAGGTATATTAAATTTGAATTCAACAGTACATCATTGTATACGATAAATAAATAAACTATTTTGAGCAGAAATGATCTATCATTCATAAATGATATATTTTTTTTTTGTATAGCTATTAATTTGAAAAATTTTGAAAATTATAAACTGTTAATAAAAAACAATAATATTTTAACATTTCAAGTACGACTATTGGTTGAAAAAACAAAATAGATTTTGTCGAAAATTGAATTTACGTAAAAACTTCCGTTTTCCTAAATTTTTATTTGTTTTCCCGATTATAAAAATAAGTAATGAACATTTTTAAGTTTCACTTTTTTTAAGTACAACCAGATTCTATTTGATACATGCAACTACCTTTATTTTTAAAATCGAAGCATTTTATTGATACCTTATTGCGTACTCGTTCACAAAAAAAAAAAATACACCAATGTAAAATCAATACATTCATTAGATACTCCGCTCAGAATCTAAATATCTTATATACATAAAATACTAAGTTCTATGACGTTATAATAAACATCGGCTTAAACCTATCGATAAAATATGTATATTATTCAACAAAATATGAAAACAATTTTATGGGGTTTGATATATTATTATAATGGACCTGACCATAGCAGTAAGACACGTTGTTGGTGTTTAGAAATCAGGAACATACTGAGATCTATATCAGATGAAAATATATATTTTAAATAATAAAAAAAAATCAGTTACGGTCGTGTGCAGTGTGTCAGCGTCTCACTTAAATTAAAACCATTAATTTATTTCACTGCCCACGCTTATAGTATGCCTCATTCATTACCTGGTCAAAAACTTATGACACGTCATAGACTAGGTGTCATCAATCATCGACCAATGTTTTTTAAAAATTACAGATTAACTTTGTAGACATGTAGATATTAACGTAAACGTATGTTTTAATTATTGTTATTTAATGAGTTCAATAAATACATTGTTAGTAAAAATGTAATTTGTATCTTCATAAACGAGAATAACTGTAACAAACAACTATAATAGGTGATGGTATAAGGTGACGTAAGAGATAAAATATCGCCAATATTAATGATATAACGGAAATATAACATAAATATATTTAAATATAATTTAAACCGTTCATTTTTTACTAACGGTATACTTGCATTTTATACACGTGACTATTATAATAAAGGGGAAGAAAAATTGTTATAATGATAATCAATAAAATTTAAGTCAAATTATGACTTATAATTTTTGTATAATTCAATAATAGTCAAATTATACGACTTAAATTTTATTTCAAATAAAATAACTCTTATAGTTATAATTTATTATAGTGCTTAAGTGTATCTACTTATGCTTAAATAAAATTTATATTCAAAACTTAATAAGCTAAAAGTGTAAAAATGTTCTCTCTCGTATTCAAATACCAACGATGTCATTGGTAATAATGTTGCTCCTCATAAAAATATTATCAGTATAATAAATACATTAAATTTATTAGCTCTGCAGCGCCCTATAGTCTTAAAAATACTTCACATTATACACCAATGCGGAATGAAATAATAAATATTATAAAACACGTCTTATAATTTTAATGCTCTGAAATTACTAGAATAACCTTGAGAGTTTACAAATAACAAATAAATCTAAATAATAAAGTTAAATTGAATTATTCAATTCTGTTAACTAAATGGTTTGAATAAAATTGATTTTAAATGCATCTACATTTTTTTTTTGATGCCACTGATATTATAACGATGCAGATTAATAATGGAACTATTTTAAAAGTGTATTAGTCATGCTTCGACTAGATAATATGAGTCCTATCACTATCATTACATCCAATACATTTTTCTTAGTGACTTTAACGCCTGTTTATGTATAACCATATCGTTAAATTGAATATTAGCGATTTTCTTTTTATAAAATATTATAATTGATTAATTTAAAAGGTATTTTTTTATGCTACACTGTGCGAAATTTCTCTTCGTTTACTTAAATCCTTTTTCTTTTGAACAAAAACAATTAACTTTAAAAATATGTGATTTTAATATTTTTAATTGTTTAATACCACTGAATCAACACGTCATATTATATTATATTGTTATGATATTATAGATATAATATAATACATTTATTTTTCAATATTATTTTAACGTCCTACCTCCTATATTTAAGTCATTTAAGCAATCGATTTTTGAGTAATTTATTATATTTTCTGTTTCTATTCATACACGGTGTAGATTTTTTTTTTTTTAACTTTATATTTTAAATGGAAAAATATTGTTTTATATCTCTTCATAGTGCATACTTTAATTTATAATTTTTAAATTACTAATCTTTTTATATTTTTTAACGCTATACAAACTTCAATTTTGATTATAAAATAATTTGCCGTTTGCATTATAATTTACATTTAGAGTGCTCAATAAATTTGTAAACTTTTATCAGACAAATTTGAATTGATAAACGGTAATATAATATAATTAATGAGGTTATTAAATATCTGACATTATAAATATACAACAGTGTTATTTTTTATTGTATTGGTCCATGTAAGTATTAAAATACACATACAGTAATTAAGAATTTCCAATCTTATTAAACTTAATATATGTAAACATAATATTGTAATACTATTTTTATCTAAAGTTGAATAATTTAATAATATAAGATTCAAAAATAAAATAAGTAATTTTAAAATATTAATTGTTAAATGTACAAACTTTAATACATTAATACACTTATTTAAATGTTAAGATATTTTTATATCTAAATAATTAGTATTGTCAGTGAATATATAATTATTATTGCTAATTTTATATTTTAATTTCGATAAATTATCTTATGACTTTTATAAAAATAATTGTTTTTCAAATGTTATCAAACTTGTAAAGTTATCACCATAGTCAATAATAATGGAATAACAATTTAATTTGAATTTTCATGAACATTAGACATGGACATGACGTGTGGATCTTAGTATTAATTTTAAATGAACTGACAAAAATACACATTTAGTTTCAATAATAAAGAATAAGGACCTAGCTAGTAGTTAGGTATGTGAAACGAAAAATTGATCACGCCGTATTATATTTTGTAGACTCGGACGTGCAGGTTCTATATGACGATAAGTGGAGAATTATATAGTTTCGCTTACGGATCTCAAGCGACGTTCGCGACATGAGTTCGACGTGTAATTGAATTGAAATGTTCTAATACAATTTTCGGGTCTTTATTTATATTATTTTATGGTTATTTAAGAGAAATTTCGAAAAAGAATTCTTGTGGACTGTGGCGGAAAAAAATATAATAAAACAAACACACTTACCTATTATACTTACTAGTATTTTGCACCTATATTGTCATATTGGAGTCGATTATAAAATTCTGTATACGATTTTCCATTGCAAATCACGTACAGTCGTGGATTATTTTGTAAACACAACTGGCTAGTACAATATGTATACATATTTTGAATATAATATTTGTTTCAAATGTATGTCTCTAGTATAATAATATAATATCGCCGTGGTCATTGCTCGCTGTTTAAAATGTCATTTTCGTGACCAAACTAAATACACACGTGCGGACGCGAGTCATCAGAAGCAGATTAGACATATATGTATATGATATACGATGCTGTTTTACAACCAGTATATTACAATAATGTCGTTAATTTGGAGAGTTTTCTAATTTCCGTTGCAGTATAGGACATTATGATATTATTATTGCCTGTAAACGCAATAAATCTTCACGGATTAAATATAAGTACAACGCGTAAATTATAATAGGTATACGCTCGTATGTGTATTGAATGCTGCTGTGTAATGCGCGAAAGTATAGGTACCTACGAAATACATTATCGGGTCCAGTGCGAAACAATAATAATAATAAAATATGAAAAATATATTACAATGAGTTTTTGGAGAACAGTCTATCAACTGGTGATATAAATATAATAATAGTAATAATATAATGGATTAATGTCGACAATGAATAAAAAATAATAATAATAATAATAATAATTTAGTATAATAATTCGTTTTACATCCGATTCGGACGTGTAGGCTCTTCGACCGGGCGAGTCTGTTTATAATATATTTATTATATATAATACCGTGACCACCACACGCCCGCGATTTTCACGTCTGAAAACGAAAACGACGATTGTGTCGTCGTCGTTATAATATTACACACACGCGGCCGATATATATTATCAAAAAACGAGACGTCTGAGGAATTGGTATATTTTCATTATCGTTATACATCGCCGTTTAAACGGAAAACGCAAAAACATATTACGTAGCTATTCATGAAATTCGGGAGAAATTTAAACCGAGTCTTTGGACGTTATTATACTCAATTTACAGCTATGCGATACAACGTAAATCTACAAACACGTTCACTCATCTAGTGGTTACATTTAGACTTACCAACCTATTATCTATAAAGTGAATATTATATAATTTATAAGTATATCCGCTATAATCTATAGTTATTGTATCTGATTTTTTTGTGTTGTGCATAATTTAGGTTCTTAGAGCACGGATGCATTTCGTAAACCACCATACAATTTATATTTTATTATTTTTATGATTTTCATATGAATGCTCGAAATAAATCATTTTTACGTGGATAATGATTTCACGACATAATTTATGTGAGCTTGAAAGTGGATAGGAATGCTGAAAAATGAAATCTATAACAATGGTTTTTACAGTGTATAAATAATAAAATATAATATATGACAATATTGTATTGTTGTCGTCATCGAACACATCGAGCGGATTGTTATACATATAATATACATATATAGGTATATATATATATATAATAATATATAGCAAAATAAAATAAAGATATTAAGTTATAAAGGCTAATCGAATTTATTCGATTCGAAATAAATAATAAAATAATAATAATAATAATAATAATAATTCTAGTTAATAATATAAATGTTATACCATTTGTCAATAAATAATAATCTTTGTCTCCCGTACATAATATGAGGAAGACGTTGTATTATGTAGTCGGCCACGAATAATGTTATACTGTCGATCATCGCAGAGGGATCGCGTTGGACGTGGTGCTCCGGATGGGTTCCTCGTAGACTGGCATGTATGAGCTGTACGCCATGTTAGATGCGGAAATGGGTTCGCCAGGCAGGCTCCGACGGTAATGTCCACCGCTTCCTCCGTGAGTGATGTACTCGTGGCTGCTGCCTCCTTGGTCACTGAACAGCTTTTTCAAACCCACGATGGCGGACAGGGCCAGCGCCAGCTTGGCGATGATCAGTGCCTTGCCGGCCAACAGAGCAAGCACACCGAAAGCCAATGGTATGGTCATACCACCCATCATAAACGGATACATGAGCAGCGAGTTGTACTTGTTGCTCTTTTTGCGACCTTCATTAACCATAAAAAATAATTTTAATTAAAAAAAAAATGACAACATATTATTATATTATTATTTTCGGGGTTTAGCTGTTTGTTGAAGTTATTACATGGGTTTTTGACTTAGGGAAATAAATCTCCATATTTCGTTTAATACAGTTTTGTTCCGTTAAAAAACGTGCAGTGAAAACTTAGTAAAAAGATAATATTATGAATACGCAGCATAATATATTACAATAAATTATTATATTGATAACGCCAAGAATAAAAATTATATTATATTTAATTCAAAATGTATTATCCATTTATTCATCGAGTCTAGTTTTAACGATACAATAGATGGCAATACGCATAACCGCCAATCGTAAATATATGTTAGGCTATGCTCATATCTCTATCGTTGCCGTCGATTATTACAATAATTCCAAAAGGTGCAAAAATAGAAACTATTAAGAGCTGTTGTGACATTGTATATTATAATATTTAAGAGCTAATAAGTTTTCCGACGTAATCGTAGTCGGGCGTGTGTATGAACGAACAGAACAATATACAGTTTAGGATATCGGAAGAGAAAGGTCGATAGCTGTACAATATACGGTGCCCAACGATATTATTCACAGACAATCTGCAGTAGGTAGATGATGGTTGACGTCGCTGAGCAAATGAATGGACGATAGATACGAATACAGCCGCGGCGCGACGACAATTCATAGAAATACAGGTCGAGACTAAGACGCGTAACACCTCTTGTCGGAGGGTGTGTGGATGACAGCTAATGAAAACGCCGATAACGATAAATCATAATGACATTGTTATAACGGATAGGAGCCTGTGGTGTGCTACACAGGCCGTCGACGAGATGCGTAGGCGTATCGTTTTATTATTATTATAATCATTTATATGGGTGGCTGCGCTCGGCGATTGTCCGTCAAAAAACCGTATCGTCAGATCACATATTGTTATCGTATTAATTAATTAATTATTGTTTTAAAACGACGGTTTTGATGACCGCGAATCCATCGACGATTCGATCTGTGACCCGGTTTCCGCTGTCGTCGCGCACCGCTGCGGTGTGAATAGGTTCACGTGTGTGTACGCTACAGGTAGGTTATAACATAATAATAATAATAATAATAATACATGTATGTTAGAATCGACTGATGTGGAAACCATGTCGTGGAGAATCGTCTCCACCAGCGTTTGTTCAGACGTGGATAATGTCGGGAGTGGGGTAAGTCACCATTTCTTTTAACATCCGTAGAACTAGTGAAATCGGTTTTAATTCTTAAAATATAATATTAATTGTTGATTTTATTGTAGGGCAGACACTGTACGTAATGCCGGACCCATATTTGTCGTAGACGTCGCTCGCCGTTTAGGATGGCCTTTGGGAAACTAACATTGTATGTCTAGCTATACAATATCATTTATACTCTCGATTACTCACCGATATAGTCGGGTTCGGGGTTATCAATTTAATGCGTTCGTTTAAGCTGTATAACACTCGTGAAATTACTTATGCCCTGAACTATGAGAATAAACGAAAGCATCGCGGAGATCGAAAAATACGATAATATCCTTGAAATTAATAACTTTAATCGTATACTCAATATTCACGAGTACAATATCACGTGCTAAAAATCTGCAGCCACGGCAGAGATGGCACGAATCGTTGCATCCGAAAATCGTAATCCAATTATCAGATTATACACTCCGTAAATAGCGCGTTCTGTATGGTTACGAGTTTCCGCGACATCAACGAGTTTTGAACATCGACACTGAAATAATTGGCGGGTGGGAAATCCGATCGAAATAACAGCCAACCGATCACAAGCATCGCTCGTGCGGCGAGTTTATATTATAATATATTTTCATCGATTCGTATATAGTGTGCGCCGTATATTATAACAACAATATGATAATATAAAAGTATTATAGTACAATGCTAAATTGTCATTGTTGTTATCGCGATATTGATGTCACCTAGTCGACTGTAAAAAGACGTACACCGACCGATATGAGCGCGCACAATAATGAACTACAGGCGCATTGATAAAAATAACATATCGATTGGTCGTTACACGGTATGCGGCGGCGGATAATAATATTATTGTACGTACACTATAGATATTACCGCCTGGGAACTTCGTGCCGACGGTAAAAAAGTGAAAAAGAAACGCCGTACCTATATTAAAAATCAATCGTATAAAATGCGTCCGGTCATCTGGTTGACGATGGAACGTTATTAAAAATAATTACGTTTTTTTGGACTATAATTGAGAATTTCTTCGAAAAAAAAATTAACCTACACGATATAATGATATAATACAATATGATACGGAGGAAAGCATTTCGACGGCACGCGTCGCCTGAGGTCGCGTTTTTCAGATGTCGCGGTGCGAGTCACTGTATATAGGTAATATAATATATAATTGACGATCGATTGCGTTTTCGGTTTTCATAGTTTTTAATCGGTTTTTAATAATACTTTAGATTCTACTGGTGCATGCTAACGATCACCTCATGTTTGTAGTCTTAACACTTTGAATTACAATATATTTTTATACATTATATTATTCATATTTATGTTTTCGTTTAATAAGTAATAACGATTATCAAATATTAAAGAAATAGTTTTATCTCAATCTTATAAAACATTAAATAAACAAATTAAATACTGGCGGACTGAGACTCACAAATGTTATTTAATCTTTTGTAAATTATTAAGTATAGACTCGAAAGGGATTTATATGGTTAATCACTAATTATAATTTACACTCGTCCTTCAAAACTAAAATAAATTCATATTATTTCGTATTCACGTTTTAAAATAAACATGCAATTAAATTAACGATGAGTATTACAATATTGTAAGTTCAATTTTTAAATAAACCTAAAATGAGTTTATCCATTTATTACTTTGATCAGATACAAAGAAGTATTAAATATTAAATCAATATTGTTTAATTAAAAATATATATTTATGTATATTTGGATATTAGATCAATGTGTATTTTATGTAAGATGGATTTTTAAGAATATTTATCTATTTTTCAATAAATTATTATTAATAATTTGAATGTAATAAGATATTTTTGATATTGTATTTAAATCAAATAACTTTTTTATTTTTTAAATTTCCATTTTTATTATTCATAGTTATTTAAAATTGAATAACACAATACGTTTTATATATATATAGGTTATAGTTGCTATTATAGGATTTTTAATTGCCAAACATTTTAACTTTTATTTATATAATAAAAATAATAATTATTGTTATTAATATGGTGCTGTCATAAAAAAATAATTTACATTTTATAACAGTGATCAAAATAAAATAAACACAATTATAATAGTTTAGTTAAATTTTATTTTAAATCGTATTTTGTTTTTAAATAAAATTCTTTGTTAAAATATTAAACTAAATATTTTACTCGATTAAAAATTTTAATTACTATGGCATTTTAGTGTATAGAATTATTATAGAAGCATTATCAAATATTATGAAATATTGTCGATATATCGTTTATGCAAATTCTTTTATTAACTACGGAAATCTCGTTCTTGTAGATCAAGATTGGTATAAATGGTTGGTTATATACACAGAAATATATTATCATTTATAACCGTGAGTAGTTATATACGCTAGTATTATTACCATGTTATACTTAGGTAAAATATCACACCACAGATTAAACAGCAGAAAAAACCTACAAATTATATTCGTATATAACGTTATTATAATAATAATTGTACACCCTTCATATGTAACGTATAAAATCCGGTACAAATATACGTGTGTACTAGTGATACGTGCAGTGACAATTAGACTTACCATCGCCCATTTCTCTCGATTCGTTGTCGAGAAGTTTGAACTGAAGACTGCGGCTTTTGAAAAAGTTCATCACTCTGTCAATGACCAACGTATCCAAACCGGTCGTCTCGTCATCGCTAGCAGATCTGGCCGAAGACATGTCATTGGCGACGTCATTTAGTGCAACAGCCGGGTCCTTAACCAATCGTACACCATCGAACAATTCCATTTCCGGTTGTTCACTGATCCGGTCAAGAGCTGTCAATAGCTTGTGTTTGAGACATGGTCCGAACTGCGTGTAAACACGATTACGTTCGTATTATAATTTAGTTACAACGGCATAAGAAGAAAAAATACCAAATGTCGTTTTTCGACATCGGAGAGAGCCGCCGACTTACCTGCGCCTTTGAACAGTCTTGAAACACCTTGAACACTACCTTAAAGTCTCCGAGTCCAGTATCGATCTTACGGGCTTCGGGTTGTTCAGCTGCTACCAACGAGGATGCAATCGCCACCGCGAATACGACTGTAACTAATCTCGACATTGCTGAGAGTAATATAACTTTATGTTTGATCGATCGAATTTACGACGACGGTGACGAATATCGGATATGGCACGACGGACGAAAACTATGACGACGACGACGATCGCAAAGACTACACGGCTGCGAAGGTATAGTAGAGCGCACGAGGTTTTTCCACGAATTGTCCTGCACAGACGGTCCTTAGGATTTTTATACGGCGCCCCACTCTCCCCACCAGATTTTATTTTCACCAACTACTTTTCAGCCGACAGCCCTACACAACGCACACGTACACAACACATCCGGATAACTTCCCGTTGAACATAATTACACTACGTCGTCCCACCAGGAGAAGACGACGACGACGCGATAATAACAATTTTCGTGCCGCCCATCATCGTCGTCATCTATTGTCATCGTCAAACGATAAATGGAGCTTGACCGATATATGTATGTGTATGTGCGTGCTTGTGTGGGGAGAGTTTATGAAAAATAATAAAAGAGTAAGTATGTGTATGAGAGAGGGAGAAAATAATATATATGCATATTATATTGTCTGTCTTGTGTGTATGCAATCCCGAGGGGGCCATGTGTGATGGGCACTCGCCGCCGGCCATTTTCGCACTTAAGTACACACAAAAATACCGTGTGAATGGTTTTTGGGCGTTTGTGATGAAATTTTTCCATTTCACTCTATTCCTATTTTCATTTTTCGCTTTGCGTTCCATATGTGTGCGTGTGTGAACGACGTCATTATCATATTCGAATACCGTTTCGCTGATCATTGTCAAATCGATTTTCTCGTATATGTGTACGTTCGTGAAACTAAAAAGATAACGACAACGATAGCGGTGACATTACGATGGTGAAAATAAAATATTATTATTATTATCATTTATGTTTATAATAATATAATACACTAATATATTATTATATGTTAGCCGGGACAATCGCAATTTCATCGTTCTCCGGGTCACTCTCATAATTGTAGCTACGAACTCGATGAAAAGTAAATATTATTATCCGACTAAATGCATTAACTGAACGTTAAATGCTTTTAGCATGAATTGGTTTCCACCAGATGAGCACTTGATCGACATGAAAGAGCATATTTTTGGAGACTTTAATGCACGAGAGAGTGTGCTCCTGAAAAAACGGATTTTTATAATTCCCATACGTACCTTGAATAGGTACGCTATATATTCTTTTTAACAGTTACTGGTAACATTTTTATATTTTGAGAAGACTTTAGACTAACGGTTACCTCGGAGAAAGCAAAACTCACAAAATTTCCTATAGGTGCATTCATTTCTTATTAGTTTGTACACACATATATATATAAGTAAAAAACATTGCTTGTTATCTATGTTTAAATAATACTGTACAATTATTATTTATCATTTATTCAATATTTTAATTAATTTTTATAGTTAAAATCATATACATATTATTAATTTATAACTTTTACTCAAATTGGGTAGTACTCGTGTTATTGGGTAAATTTGGGGTCTAAATCGATCTACATATATTATAAAAATAAATATTAAATAAAACAAGAAGAACAAAACTATTAAATTAAATCTGTTATAATATAGTTTATAATATGTTCTATGTATATAATATAAAAATTAATTATATTTATAGCTTTGAGATAAATAGTCAATTTATTTTCATTTATCATAAAAAATAATTTTCCAAATTGCGTTTGCTTATTTCTATTATTGCTGAAACGATATGAATATAGTGTTTACGTATTGAAAAACATACGTAGGTACTTCGCATATGTATATGAGGATAGGTACATAAAAATAGGATAAAATAAAGTATAAAATTATTACTTATTAGTTTGTAAATTAAATCGACTAAAATGCTCATTCATTTAAATAATAATGATATATTTATTTTTTATTATTTATCAACATAAAACACATTAAATCAGATTATGTAGGCTATTGATATATAATGTACTCATTATTGCTTATTAAATTAGAATTAAAACTATTTCATTCAACATATCATATTACGTTATTTTAGAAACAATTAATATTTGAATCCGATAATGCATTTTAGGTATAATGTTAATATTAACCTTATGGAAAATATAATTTATAAAATAAAATAATATCATTACTTTATTTTCAACTGGAGTTTGTAATTTTTACATTCGTAAACTGCACAACATTTGGATAAAAAAAAAAGGGACATAACAAGTTGAAACCGTTTGAATAATATTGTACATGCAACGTATAGACCATAATACTATTACTAATACTTGCTCATACTATTCGAGTTATATTACAATATTTACAACTTCGTTTAGAATGGTATACAATATACTGTATATACTACGATATGTGTAAGTCGGCCATTTACATTTGCGTGATGTTCGGGAAAAAGGAAAACTTGAATTAATAATAATCTATCGTGCCGTAACAATACCGTGGGTAAACCACGAAAGCATTTTGTCGTATTTGATATTTCGGCGGCACTTGGCCATATGCGTATACATGTAAACACGCATTCTATCACAATGACAGTAAGTTATGTCGATTTTTACGTTTTATTTTAAATGGCTATCAGTTATCCGTTTTATTCAAAGTCCCGAGTCGTTGAGTCTTCTCGAGTTAGAAAATATACTTTCAATATATCTAGACATGTTCATAACATCTGCGTCGGATATTATTTTTACCTAGCTGCCTGCCTATGACTATACCTATCAGCAGCAGCTACAGGCTTGTTTTCATAAGCAAATTATTTCATTCAATTACGCGTACCAGAAAAATAGTCGTCGTTCATTGTGTTCAGGGTTCGGGCGTGCGGCTACCGGCAACAATGCATGCGCCAGTCCTAATTAAGCGAAATATGATTCCCCGTAGCGATGTTCGCCTTTATAATTAAATTGTGCGCAAAAACAAACAATATCGTTTCACAAAGCACGGGATGTAATATTATGTGTACACATATTCTTACGGGTGTCGGAATAAGGTCATAAGAAATTGGAACTAACACATAGGCATACATTATATCGTACACGCATTATACCTATAAAAATGTTATACATCATGTACCTTATTATATTTGCATGCATACGAAACAAAAAGTAGTCTGCAATAATTGATTTAGTGTCGCGGGTGTACTATATACATACAAATTACGCCCGATGTGAATTAAACACTTTCGATGGATACTATTTCGCCTACAGTCATAATAATAATTACTATTGTAATGAATACCGTCTAAATAAAATTATATAAAAATTTAACGTTTCCCACGATAAGCGTGGTTTCTATATCATTTCGATCATATTAATACAAGAAAAAACGTGTTAGTGAATATAAATACTGTTAATCGTTTCCGTCTGATTGTATACTATAGTATAAAATTTAAAAACTGGGAAACTCGTTTATGATGTACATAGTAAGTTTCAAGTTTAGTTCATAACTTTAATTAAATACCTTGAAGTACTATAGAATATACTCACATCACTTTGAATACAATACATGACTCGAATTAATGGGGAAACAGCCATTTAGTATTTAAAAAAAACAACAAAATTTTGATTGAAATTGAAATTGTTTTTGGTTTTTTTTTCATTACACCAAAGTTTAGTAAAATGCTCAAATGTCTAAAGACTAAAAATTTTTCTTTTCGTGTAAAAAAGTATAATGGCGGTAATATTATGCTTATAACGATCGTGTACACAAAACAATTTCTGGGTGCAGCGTTTACTATAGTAACGTTTGACTCCGTAGAACATGACATATCTTATCATAATATTATGTGTATATTATTATTATTATTATTATTATTATTATTATACATTTACTCATGTAAAATGCATATTATGCATACATTTTGCGAAAAAACGATCGACAGCATCGATAACGTTTGTGGATTTGTAAGATATTTATATATCTAAACAAAGCATTTGTGACTATATAATATTTGGATCAACAATTATTAGTGATCACCAAAGTGTGCAAAAGACAATCGATCGTGAATGAAAACGGATGTGTGGTCGATCGTTGCATATGCATAATATCATAACAATATCATAAATTTTTCAACTTTATACGTTTACTCTGCAGTCCTTATTTATGTATGTCTCCATACAGAAATCGTCACGAAATCGAAAATACGTTGAATTCCGGCGGACTGTTTTAAGATAAACATATAGAAATGGTACGCGTGTATCTATCCACTCTACTCCGGACCAATGACTTTACGATGACTATCTTGAAATCAATAATTTCACACGTGATTGTTTTGTACTTTGTTTAATTTTAATAATATACATAGACAAATAAGTGAAAAAATTAAATAATATTTATTCAAAGAGAGAGAGAATTAGAAACACACTGTACGTCCGCTAAAAATGTAGTACCTAGGTATTAGCTAAAATATCAACTTAAAACTTTTAAAATAATAATATTATTATAGAATAGTTGTGCTGAAGATTATTATTATAATTATTTATGCGAAATTACCGATACCAATATATGTATATCTATTAAATATCTAAAACGTGCGTACGCATATTGTAACCATAATAATACGTGATATTATATATGACCTGAATATTTGTTTGATAATTAAATTATAATATAATACCAAAGTGACCGTAGGGTATTTCTCACGATATCTATTGGAATTCGCACATAAAAGAACAGAATTATGAGGCCTGGTTTTGGCAAAAAAAGTTTTCAATGTATTTATAGCTCACTTCAGATCACGTTTAAGCTACATTCAATATTATTTTTCAGAACTTGAGATTAGATTTAGAAATTTGTTCACTATTGACACTTTTAACTTGTGCTTTTTAATCATAAATCAAAACAATTTATTTATAATAAAGTAATTATTTTAAGTCAACTCGAGTTAATCGTCAAATGGACGTCTTGTTCAGGTGACAATTTTGTATCTGAACAAATTACAGAAAATGTATGGGACCATATTAAAGCCTATAATTTATACTCTTTAATATTCCAATAGTTATAACGATTGAAGGTACGAAGTTTTTTAGTTTGTATATACTGTTAGTGTTGAGCAACGATATAATTGTGTTTTGATATCGTTCCAATTTTCCCGATATTGTATCGCGATCTCGAAATTTGTTCGATATCGATATCGTATCAAATTATATTTTTATAAGTTTAATTAAATTTAGTATTTTATATTTATCATTGGTACACCAAAATAATATAAATAATATAATAATGGACATTTCCCGGGGACACGTGTACAAACTTTATCAGCTGACAAATATTATTACTTATTAGTTATATTAGTTAATGGTTTATTACACAGCACACACAATACAATTTACTAAAGCAAAGAACCTAAAGATAAAATGTATTTTTAAAAAAATTATTCAATTTTATATCACGATATATCATACTATTATAGAACGATATCGGTGTCAAAAATGTGCTACGATATCGATATCGTATCGAATTATGGATATCGTTGCCCATCTCTACTGTTAATAGTGATCCATGAGTTTCTATGAAGATATACAATGATGTATTTTGATACTGTTTTTAATCATAACCGAGAAAAAATCCTTATAGTACTGCACATGCGTGATAATAAGTTACAATCATAAATAATAATTGTGTAAAAAAATCAATTTATGTTTTTTTTTTTTACATTTTAGTTGTCATATTATACTTAACATTGAAGCATCTACACTAATATGATTTTCATCGATACAAGTCTAAACTATATAATATGTGATTAACAACGAACCGCGAAAATGACACGTTTCTCATCGTATTGCCTGTCTCTGTAAAAGACATCAGTTTCGGAGCTGGTGAAAATATTTATGATACATGTATGGTGCGTTTAGTTAAAATGCAAACGATGGACGAAAACAGAATGTCAAATTAATTTTCTATATGACGTCGTTTTCGGTTCGCGCGAAGACAAAGAATAGTCCCTTATAATAATTCGATTATAACAATAATAGTATGAATTGTCGCATTTTTGAATAGACCGCATAAAACCATTTGCCGATCAAATAATATATTATATACTCATTATAACAGTGTGTCTTCTCTGTGGCAATCAATGATAGCATAATATACTACGTATATATATAGTTAGTGATTGCAAAACGTGTACAACAAAATAATAGCCGTGGTCTATATTGACTATTCACTATATTATACCGTCGGGGCAGTATAGTACGTACAGTACGTTTATACCAATAAAAGAAAACCATCATGGGCAAATCAAATTTTGATAGGAAATTTATTCTACGCATAGTATCCATTCACTAACCTATTCATAAGTAGTAGCTAGACGAAAACTTTTATAGTAAAAAACCGAAGTTTTTAATTAAAACTTCATCATAAGCATTTCATAATTTTGGGATTGGGGAGTAGACGACGACATTGGTAAATTTATTTTTATATATTTGTGTTTTAATGAAAAACACGTGATATAATATTATATAATAACAGAAAAATTACACTAGTGATTTCTAAATGCACATCATTTATATTTTCATTAAATAGTTCCTATTATGTCATAATGGATTATTGATTCGAGGATAATATTTTGAAAATTATTATGTATACCGAATATTTTTCCGTCTATAAGTAAATATTTTAATTAAATATAAAATAATATTTTAAGTTATAGTGGAATGTTTTAAGGTTTTTAATTAATATTTGTTTAACATAAATAGTAATATAAATAATAAATATATTATAATTTTAATTTAACTTTAAAAGTTCAAAATAATAACAATTGTACCCATAAATTATAATGAAAATAATGTATACTAATGCATAAATTAATGCATAATTGCATTATTAAATCAAAATGTTTTATTTTATCGTCATTCATCACAGAGGTAGTATGGTTTTTTGTTAGTGTTCATTTGTGAACGTGAACGTCAAAGTAATTTCTACTTTTGAAGCTTTTACGTTATTCTTGTACATTATTCACAATAATATTATATCATGAGCTGGTTGGTTTAAGATAGAATATAATCGATTTTGTCGATGTAGGTGTTCAGATTAATGTTGTAAGTATGTTTGTAATTTTCTTTTATTATTAATTATTACTAATAATTATATTATCGGACTATTACACGTGAAGATTTTATTTGATATGAATTTTTGAATTGATGCTCCGTTACTTTTAAGTATTTACCACGCTACAATGAAAAATATACCGATTGTAGAACCTTTATAATAATTTTAAGATAAGTAAACATTTAATACATTTTTTCAATAAAATATTATTACCTAAAATTATTTTACTATTCATAATGAATTTTGTACAATTTTTATATTTTAGTATCATCGCTAAATATATTCTTAGTTACTTAAAAAAAAACATATAGTATTATAAATGATTTTAATTCGATAATCAACATTTTTGTGTTCTTATAATTCGGACTAAAATTTAAAAATATGTAATACCTACCTAATTGTAATTTATTTGTTTTAAAAAATTTAAATATCGGTGTTGAACACATTTGAAAACATAGGTATACTCTACACACTAGTAAAAAGAATATAATATAATTGAACTAAATGTATCTATGTACAAATATATTGCATCATATTGTCTCTTAACATTTACGGATTTCTTACAGTTAACTAACTTTTGTCATTCAATTCGTGTATAGAAAGCCATCATAAGCAGCTAATAATTTCAAATATTGTCTTCATTGCTTTTCTCCGGTAATGTTTACTTTTACTTTTAACCGAAGAATATTTTCATTTAAAATCATCACAATATGTCTCAGAAGACGACACAGAAAATGTTCCGGTCCGTCACCATTATTCATGCATTCGACCGTTCATATTTTGATTTGTTACATTCCCAAGGTCCTATTACTTATGCATTCAACACGTGTTTCCGCGTTCATAAACAATGCCGTTATTTAATAGAAATTATCCATAGAAAAGTGAAATAATAAATAATTTTTTTTATTGTAATATAAAGTATTATTTAGTTTTCCGTCATCTTTTAAATAATAGTGAAAAGGACCAAAACAATCAACGTATATGATTTAAAAATTTCATCATAGTTATTTGTATTTTTACCTATATATTATAATGATATAATAATACTACATTTTTTTGTCGTTAAATTCAATTTTTTTTTTAAATAAGTTTAGATTCCTGCTTTATACATAAGACTTTCCGCAACAGTAATAAATCGGTAACATTTTTATTCTAAATAAAATAAATTCTACTATTTTTCTTGTCATTGGCATTATAGGAACTCTAATTAACTAAAATTAATTAAAATAAAACATAAAATATTAGTATTATTATAATAACTGTGCAATCAAAATATTATACTGTATAGTATTTTCAATATCTTAATATTTTCATACAGTACAATTTAAAAGCGATCAATTTCAAGATTTATGTTATAGTGGAGTATCACATATAACACGCTTTTTACTTAAGAAATACCGGTCGTTAGTAGAGTTTTAATTTAATATCAATTGGATTAGTATTGTATAATATTGGTTAACCATACAATATTTTTAATAAGTTATATCTTTAATTTACCTGTGACCTAACAAACGTATAACATCTTAAATAAAAAATAATTATTAATTATATCCTATACAATTTAATAGACTTAAATTTTTATAAATCGCATTATTAATATATTGAAATGTTCTAAAATTATTGATGATCTTACATAACAATTTTTAGTAGTGCGACGCGCAACGTGACAAATTTGATCATCCACTAATATCACTCTAATCTATTTCTACCATATCTAAATATTATGTTTTATTTTATTATAATCTTATCCTAAGATATAATATATTATGACACAATATAATATTATGGTTATAAGAACTAAAACATATAATAGTTATAACAACAATACATGACATAACGATGTTATTATTTTTTAATTTCCTGGATAATGTACATTGGTAGAAATGTATAACATATTGTATTTTTTATTCAAATGACTTACATGAAAACTTAAAAAAAAATACGATATATTCCATTCAATCAAGTAAGTACAATAATTTTATATTATATTATTGATCGGATTATCGATATGGATCGGATTAGAAATATTCAATTTTGGTTAGATTGTAGAGTTATTACACGTATAGTATGTTTAAATATAAGTAGACAAATTATGAATGAAAATGAAAGTTTTCGAATAAATTATATATAAAAAATAATAATTCGGTTCAAACGAATGTTGGTGAATGGGATACATTCCAATAAGAATGAATCGATTTTGACAGTAAAATGTTATTTATCGTTTAAAAAGTGACATTGCATTCTTTTTTTATGACAATAAAAAAATATTTAACGGATTAAAATAGAAGTGACAAGTGTGTTTCGAATTATAAAATATTGTAAAAACTACTCGTTCGGATGATGAAAGCAACGGGGTATAGACTATAGATTATTATACATCTCTATATATTTTAACAGCGGGAATAAATATTTGGATCAAAGACCTCATTCCTAGTGGTAGGACTTGAGATAACGATAACTATTTATCTGTTGATATTACAGTAAAAATAATGTTTGAAAATGGTTCTCACATTTTTTTTTTAATTTAAAGTACGAGCCTGAATACGCTATAACCAGTGTTGTACAATAGCTAAGTGAGACACATTCAATCTAAATATTTTATTTAATATGTCAAATTAATTGTTACATCAATTTTATTTTATAACCAACGTAACTTTTTTTTTTCATTATTATCATTATTAATAGCAATTTTATATTTATTTTTTTGTATTGTTCTTTTTTTATAACGCGTGTTCTTTATCTGATACCTTTTTCTATCCATCTTAAAATTTACAAAATGATTCTAGTAATGGTTGTTATGGTAATTTTTTAATAAAACTATTTTTTCATACTACAGAAATGCACAACACTTATAATATTGTTTTAAATTGTTTGTAATAAATAAAAATGTAATACTATTATAACTAGTTGTGCTGTCTATACACAATATATTTTAACATAGTATTATAATTTGTAATCAGTACAAATATTTAAAAGATAATTTAAATTCAAAATATCAGAAAAATAATTAGATAAATAACTATTTTTAATCATTTGTTAACAGGTAGTGAATCCCTTAGTTGTATTACAAATACTTCACAACATGCGATCAAAGTGATTATGATACGGTGCAATGTATAGGCAAATAGAATGTTTATTCGTATTAATAATAATTAATAATTAATAACAAAATACGGTTATACTTTATGTCCGGTTATGTTATTATAAATAAGAATATTTTATTTTATTTTATAATATCATCCGGTATAATAGTAAAATTATGTAAAAATTATTTTCTTAACGATTTACTATATTAATATTGTAATCTTTGAAATATTCTTCCCCACTTATATTTATTGTTGTTGATTATGTGAATAAAATTACATATACATTATACTGTTGTGTTTAAAATAATCTTATTATCTATCAACTACAATATTTTAGTGTTTTATGTTGATAGTATTAGTAGGATTATAATGAATACAAATTATAAAATTTTCGATAATGCATTTCCACGTGAAGCTCGCAATTAGATTACATTTATTTATTAACAAAATAAGTGAATTTATATGATTTATGCAGTTACATATAATTGATTAATTAGAGATTGCAGGATAATTCTTTGTTAGCTTTAACATAATGTATTAATGTATTATTGATTTGTAATTATTCTAATAATTTATTACTTATACAGTTAAAATTCAGGTTTTATATAATTTATCAATAAATACACTTTTCATAGAATTATATTTTAAATAAATAACAGTAAATTTAAAATTATAAAAGCGTCAATAATATGCTTTATTGTTATGGTTAAGAAATTGAAAATGTAATTCATCTTGAGTTTGAAATAATAAAAACAAGAGTCATACATGTATTATATGTTGCATAAGCCAACACCTTATTTTTCTACAAAGAATATTCTATATAATATTATTATTATTTAAGAAAACATAAAAATAAGGGTTTACGATTTTACAATGACACTCGTGATAACGTGTGTTTCTACTTAGTCCACTTCCACAAGTTATGCCCATTATTTATAAGTGTTGCTAATCCAAATACTATTAATCACGTATTTTATACACAAAAATGGAAAAAGTCGTGTACCGAGATAATCAAAGTAAGACTAACACAGGAAAAGACAATTTTTTAACTCAATCCAACGTTTAATAATTTATTCTCTAATTATATTTTAAGCGTATAGTACATATTTTTTAAATGAATTACAAAATGTTGCGATTATAATTTTAAAATATATTTTGATGATATTTTTAATTCTTAAAACCTTAAATTAAATAATAAAATGTGCTATATTTGTATTGTATCTTAAACAGTAGGGTGCAAAAATATGAATAACAACATTATGTTAATAAAATCTACGATTTAAATTGCGTTTTATTTTTTAACATTTTAAAATGGACCAATATAATTATAAATCAAATAATAACTACTGAAGATTTTTTGTGATGACTTATTTCGATTGATTACTTGTAGACGTCTCTCTGTTGTGCTCAAAATAATATTAGTATTTTTTTTTAATTTTTTTTTCCAGTGTAAGTATATAACCGACAACCGTGTATATATAAATTTTAAAAATACTAAAATCTATTAGTACAATAATACAAATAATAATAATAGTTACTTATATTGAACTCATTCCATATTATATACGTGTGTTTATATTTTAAAATAGTAACACGATTTAAATAATATACTCACATAGATATCGTAAACAAACAACAATAGATACGGAGAGCCACGAAGGTACCATTAACAATATTTAATTGACATACATACGTTTGATATGGTTCGACTTAATGTGACACAATATTACATTTGTCGTGTTGTTCAATAATATTATATTGACATGAGTTGGTAATTATTTCACGTTGAACGACATATAATTTTAAATAAAAATATATACATATACATAAATAAACATACCGATGTTAAAGCAAAATAATATAATTATAACAATAATAACAATGACTATTATTTTTTACTGTAAATATTGTAAAATATATTTCAATCACATCAGACATGAGATATTTTGTATTTTTCACAGATAATTTAATAATAATGCGCTGATATTCGTCAGATGCGATAGCTCCAAATAAAACAAATATTATTTTATTTTTCCCTTTAAAAGAAAAATGCCGCTGAATGAATTTTATAGTAATAGCTAATAATTATTAGAATTATATTACATTACAATCTTATTGTTTTTTCTTGTTAATAATTAAAAATGAATCGCAATTCAGGTCTATTAAAAGACTTAGAATTTTGATTTTAAAAAAATACGTTATTAAAATACGTATGTAATTAATTTGTTGATGTTAAATAAATTAGTTAAACAACAGAAAAAAATATTAATATGTAATTATATTACAATAAAATAAAAAAATATTATTATGGTACGCAAAGATGAAGTTTTTGGGATATTTAAAAATGTCAAAGAGTTCAATGGTATTTAACACGTTAAGATTAAAACTAACAATTTTTTTATTGTACAATAAATAGTTAGTTTCACAGTGGTTTCAATATTATTAAAATTAGCAAATCCTATAGTTACGAAATGTATATTTCCTAATATACTTAGCTACAGTTAACGCCATACGGAGTAATACATAGGCAACATGGATTAGCTTACATTTTAATTCGTTATCCTTATAGGATTATAAATAGGTACTTAAAATATAATTTATACATTATGATTGATATTCATATTATTTAATTTTTCAGAATAATTATTATCTTGATGTTATAATGTTATTTTAAATAACGGGTTCAAGAACGAACGATTTTAGTAATTCATATTATATTATAAAATGCTAATTTAATAATAATATAGTATTATTCTGCGGAGATTGCCTAGGCAGATTTTTTTCAGGAGATATGATAATACATTGTTTTTTGGCCAATTTAAGGTAAAAATAGCATGCTAAGAATTTAATTTTAAAGCGATTTATCGTCCTTATTAAACGCATGTAACGTAATCATACTAGCTTCCGCCTGAGTGCCCAACATCCAATCACTGTGTCCTGTTGTTCGTATTTAATTTTGTTATTTCTCCTTGTAAGAATGCATATTTTATAAAAATTAATGTTTAATTAATATTATGCATATTTTAATACAATTAATTGTATATAATGTTTTAAAAAAAAAAAAAAAAAATACGGTTATTCTAACTGATCTAAAATAAAAAATATACATAAATGTTTTTGAATGTTATACATATTATGTGTAGTGTTTAATATCAAGTTAAAATAAGTTGTAGGAAATTATTCATAATTAAACCGTCACACCTGGTATATTAATTTTTTAATAAATTACGCTTTAAATAAAGGCAGTAAGTATCTACTTTTGATGCAAATACTTATATGAATATATTGGAATTATTTTATGACTAACTATAATTATACATAATATAATGATACCTCTTTTAATAAATAACCATAACCTCAAAAAGTATGAAAATTAAAAAAGTTATCTGAAAATTTTAAAAAAGTTTATAATTAGTGTTAATCATAATAACATTGACTATTATATATATTTATAACCAATAGTAATAAGTAATAGGATTTTAGAGAAGAGGAATAAGGGGACATAGATTTGCCTAGAAAAATGTCTATCCACTACTCCGCTAATGTAAACTTTGATAACTTAAAAATTATAACTATAATTAAATACTCGTTTAAAAATGACTTTTATACGAAATGCCAAGAAAATATTCTTTTTCAATAAGAGGAATTAAAAAGAGGTTACTTCTTACTACTGTAGAGTAGGTGCTGAATATACATCGCTAACATATTTTTTTATTTAAGAATTCAATGATAAATCATTACAAACAAAAAATGATTTTTAGTAGATTGACTTTATATCAGTTTTTAGTTACTTAATATACTTTATTATACATTTATAGTGCTATCATATTATTTTTTTTTTTTACTGTTACACGGTAATGCATCTTATCGTATAAAATTAATTTTTGTCAAAAACATAATATATACATTATACTTAAAAAATAATTTATTAAATTATTAATTTGCATAATTGTATATTTGTATATTGTACTCATATATGTCAGATTCTATAGCTGTGTTAATAATAATATTATGTTCTTGGTATAATATAACTTATTAAATAATTTAAAAAAAATCAATGTGTATTGTAAGATATATAATATTATACATTTTTTAAGTCCCACAAATAATATTTTTGAGTTAATATAAAAATGTTTAAACTCTCATTTTTCATTTAAATCCAATTTATTCAAAAAATAAAAATAAATAAAACTTATAGAATTTTTGGAGTTTTGGGTATCAGTATGAACTACTTACGAGGAACCTTATATTAAATTGTCGAGTGTTAGTCATACAAATTTAAATTATTTATGGTTTTGTGTAATGACAAAATAATATTAGCCAATTTTTGTGATTTTGACAAATTTTATAAACATTTTAAACTTTAAACAATTATAAAATTATTGTGAATTTACGTTAAACTATGTTTTTTAATTGTGGTGATAAAAACTTGCGTTTAATATTTTAAATATTTTTTTACTTAATAATTACCAAGCTTATTGAACACATTTAAAAATTACATCAGTCAAAAAAGGATAATGATAATATTTTTTATTATACGAGTTCATCGTATTAATAAATTCACGTTATTTAAATACATAGATATTTAGAAGAAAAAATGATTTATTTTTCGATCTCTAAATTTTTTTAAAAATATTTATTGTCAACGACTATTAAAACTAAAATATAAATCAAAAATTCAATAACAACACAATATCATCAAATAAATTACTTGAGTCGTTTCTAATATGAAATAAATCTAAACTAATATTTGACTGGTTTCTATTATAATATTATACTTATACCTTTGTCGAAGGTACTGAAATCTGTCAAATGATTTTTAGGAATTTGTAACGATTGATAATAACCCAATTAATTTTTTTTGGACTTTTCGTGTACATGATAAGAACCATAAGGTATATTTTAACCACTCCCGCATTCAAAATGAATACATTGATTATTCGTATAAACGGCATGTTCTTTTTCTAATAATTTAACACGGTATCCGCGCGTTTGTTTCCGTTTTCTGTCACTGTAACAACTTTACTGTACAAACAGTCTACGACTCCGTTTCACTGTGGGGAAAATCATCAAATCAATATGACCAATAGCTACGCGGACATAACACTTTATTTTCTTGAAGTTATCTTATAATTTATACACGTTAAACGGTGAACACTGTACGTATAATATTATGATATAGGTGTGTAGAAATAAAAATATGTGAAAGTTCTCAGACGTCTACTCGGGGTTATTTCGTTTAAAACGAGGTATGGATTACGGTGATCTGAATCGTACGACTCTATCGTACAATATCGGTATATACGCGCGACTCGTTATATCGTCGTCGACTCCGCGCGAAACCAATCTACGGTACTCGAAACAAATCGGATACGGGTTAGGTCTCCGATATTATAATAATATGTTTATGTTACCATAATCATGATTATCACGATGTGTAAAATTATAATAATAATAATAATAATAATAATATTGGTATATTACAGTGTACGCGCGTCCAGCTGTTTCGAGTCGACTTGCATACTATATTGTAATATAATAACAATATACCTAAGAATATGGCGCGTCAAATTAATATTTACGTACCTACGTTTGTTTGATTCGAACACGTATTGCCGGCCAGCTGTATCCCGTTAAATAACGAGAACTACATGATTTCAATGCGTCCAGCACCTCGTTCGGAACGCCATTAACGCTGACCTACAAATCCTCGATTAAAAATAATTATAAGGTGTGCGTATTATAATATATTATATTCTTTATCGAGTCTTATAGTTAACGAGTTTTATCATATTTTTTTTTTTTTTTTTTCATTAATATTGTAGTAATATAATTTTACGACCCTAATAAAATATAATATTTTTGCAGGCAATGTGACGTATCAATTAAGGTACTCATTTTATTTTGCTTTATCGTACCTACATGACTCTTTGCAACTTTTCAAAGCCAATATAGGCAATAGTCCCGAAATCGTTTTTCATTTTTCCACTTTGTCGTGGAGACTAGACTATTAACGATAATATGTTTACGTCGTGAAATGCGCGTCGTCATCGCCTGATTTACGAACACATTACACATTACATGCAACGATACAGTATCATGCGTTATTCGTTATTGTCGAACACAACGTGTTTGTTTTATGACTATGTTATATTATGAACAATTTAAAAGTTTCTCATTGATTAAATACGTTATTCAATTAATATCGACACTTGAATTTCTATTGCACACATTTCGAGCTGTATATTAGTTATATTATGGCTGGTACGTGGCCTGCCTATGTTTTATACCCGTTCGGAGACCTCATGAATAAAACATAAATTTGAGAAATTTGTATAATAGTATACATATCGCGGCGCCGTGCGATTAATGACACATATTTGATCGCGTCGTATTACATGCCCAACACGAGAAATGTAACGGACGAACTACATCGTCGTGTTTAGTTCACGCGTAAAACTCGTCGCGTTTAATATTAATATTATACACCGTTGACTCCGCGACGACCGCGGTATATTCGATGTGGAACGGACAGTAGTACTGTGGGATATGTTATCGGCGAGTCAAATAAATGAACACAAAGTTTTTCGAAAACATCAAAATATAGTATGAACGTTTCAAACAGTGTTGAAATAAATCAATATAAATATTATATAAATAATAAATAAATAATGTACAAATAAGTTTAATGAGCGTTCGTGTGTAGTGTAGCTCGCGTTTCGATGGCTCGTTTGAACTTTGATTGTCGTCGGGGTTTTAGTGTGAACTGCACCGCCGGTATTACACGGTGTTGGTGTAGGTATATGTGATGATGATATCATATACGTCGTCAACTCGAGAACTTCTACTGGAAACGGTACCGAAAAAAAACGAAAACGTTATATTATATAAGCGTGACAGCGCAGAGACACATTTGCAGCAGATGTCGCAAAGGCCGGGCCGGAAACTCACGTTTGGAATGTGCGTTCATTGAGATGTCTGCGGTGCTTGGGCGCTGTAGGCCATTTGTTGGGAGTCGACGCTGCGTCCCCAACCGCTGCCGCTTGATGAACCACCTCCGTAGCCACCGCCGTATCCACCGGATGGGATGTCGGCAGCGCCGGCACTACCGTATGAGTCGTGTCCTCCGTGAACTTCGTGGTGGTGTTGTGGGATAACCTCGTATGTGACGGTCTTCTCGTGTTGTTTGCTGAGTATCTTCTGCAGGACGACGATCAGGGACAGGACCAAAGCGATCTTGCCGAACAACAAAGCCTTACCGGCGATCAGGGCAATCTTACCGATGGCGAACGGAAGGATGGCGGCCAATTTGATCTTGAGGAGGGTCAACAGATGCAGGAGCACGTGCTTACTCTTCTTCTCTGTAAAAACGCGAGGAAACGGATTGAGTATAATAGTATCGTATACGAGTGCAACGAAAATATTATTAGGAGAGACCTAGAGATATTGGGTTATGGTTTATCGTGGTACAAGCGGTAACGTTATTGTTTCGAGCGAGCCGCGTAATCGGAAACGCGAAAGATCGACCGAGGCGAAGATCGGCATTCAGTGGTTTCGGCGTAGGTACGTGTGCGTGCGCACGTCGTTTTATCAATATCGCATTACGGATTCACGGCTCGGTGACCGCGACGGCCGCGGTCGTGTGTTTTTCACCCGCTGGCGGGCCGCCGACGGGTATCGCGTTCCTATTGCTCGTGGGCGCAGGCAGGGGTTGAGCACTTTCTAAAACCGGTTTTTCGTGCGGCACGACAACGTTCTCTACGCCAGGCCTCGTCGCCGTTTGCCGCGAGAACTTTGGTGCGCGGGGGGGTGTTTATTTCGATTTATTCGTGTGTCCGACTGTTGTTTTATTGTTAATACAAAGAGAAAGAAGACACGGTGTCGTGGGAGTGCGTGGAAAACGAGATTCTCGCGAGATTTGATTGACGCGTAGAAAGTCGTCTCCGCGGCCGATCTATAATAATGTGTATCATTACTACTGTTCAGGTACATATACATGTACTAATACAACTGCACTACTTGGATCAGACTACATCTGTGTGTTATTAAATCGAGGCGGCGAGGCCGGTCGACGGTCGGGTTTTTTTTTATCGAAAAACAACATGTGCGCACTATAATAATAATAATAATAATAATAATAATAATAAACAAGACCGGAATGTGGGTTGATCGACTCTCGGGAATCGGGTCAGTAGGGACACCGCGGCGGGTGAGCGTCAACTGTCGTTCCGGACCGATCTGACGGCGGGCCGCGGGTCGTTTACGGAAGTTGTTGCGGACGGAAAACGCGAGCCCGTTTCTTCTCCGGCGGTCACCGCACCGCTACGATATTATTACCACAGTCGTAATTATATTATCGTCATCACCGCTGTTATTATTATCGTTATCGCCGCGCTGTATAACTACCGTTTACACCGTACAGTGTACGCCCGAGGGCCAGCGGGTGTCGTCGTCGACCACTATTCGTTTGCCGAGTCACCCCGACGCGTGGTACGAACCGTTTATCTCGTTTGAATATTAATATTTATTTATTTATTTTGACCGATGTATAAAAATATAACAACTGCGCTGTAGCCGATCCGCTATTGAGTATGTTAAAATATGTGGTTTCGATATAAACAGCCGAAACGTGATTATCGATTAACGCGCAAAGCTATAAACACGAAAGCAGTTAAGTTATCCATAATATTGTATCGAACGAAATGAGTTTGATAATATCAATCAAATTAGATGAACTTTTTACTATCACGTTTACCGGAATAACCGTAATGATAATATTTGTTTGTATTCGCCGCATATTGAACAACTCGCATTGGTACAAATTATTTTATAACACCTAACTTATTAGCTATCGTTAAAAATATATCAATCGACATTAACGACGATTAGTTATAGTTTTCAGATCAATAAAACGAAATAATACAGTTGAATTTAACCAATAAGTATCTATAGTAAGATATTGAACTGTTAAACTTACTAAAAATATAGCCATTTATAAATATTTTATAAATATTAAAAGATTAAATATCGAATAATTGAAATTATAGTCCCATATCCATACAATAACACCTATATATGTACGATTCGTAAGCTTTAAAGGCTGGGAAATGCATGTTTATGCGATATTTGAGTTTGTTTTTTTTTTTATTATTATTAGCGCCGTTCTAAACACCCCGTTGTCTTAATGATTATCAGAATATTATTATAATATTATGAACTTACTCTTCTTGATTCCACGGTTTTCTTCGGACGAGTCAACTTCTTCGTTGTCTCCGATCAATTGGCTGACCATATCGCTGATGGACTTTCCAGTTCTGGACACGGCGTTGACCATATCGGCTCCCTTGATGTCGACCTTGATGGAGTGTTCGTTCAAATAACGTACGACGCGTTTGACGACCAGGGATTCCATGTCCTTGGGTTGTTCATCTCCGCCGTCCAATGATCGTGGGGCACCGTCTCCTGGGCTTCCAGCGGACCTGACCACTGTCACTCCTTCGGTCAAGTTTATCTCGTCCTTGTTTAATGCCTTGTCAACGTAAGCGAATAACTTGTACTTGATACATGACACAGAGCCTTTGTTAATGCAGTCGCTGTAGATGCCTTCCAATAAATCCTCTTTAGCCTGAATGGAGTTGTGGCCGACAGATTGGGAGTCCATACCGGATGGTAAGCTCCATGCCCATCCGACGGTCAAAAATAAGCAAAAACATATCCTCAAGGAGTTCATGGTTGATGAGTAGGTATAGTTTGTGTTGGGACCGCACTGAAGTCTGAAAAGCACACGATGTGACGCCCCGAAACCCAAAAACTGTATGATAGGTAGGACGACAGTAGCCGATGTTTATATACCGGGCCCCCACTTCGTAGTACCGTGCACTTCGACCACTTTTCGACGCCGCCGCTCTGGACCCCCGGAAGATGATGGACTTTCTCTATCTACCGGTTACCGGCTCCTTCCTTTCGCATTCTACAAACACACACACCAGCGGCATAAATTTTTGATGTTCTCAATGAAATCTGTGGTATTATCGCTATTATTATTACTATTATTTTAAACGCCATATATGCTAATTTCAATATTAACTTGTATCGCTAATAACGACTTGGTAAAATTTCAACGGAATGTATGTTTGATATTTCATGTTTCGCTACAACACGAATTGAAATCGTTTACAATTTTCGTAGTCTTAGCATATACTTTTCACATTATAGTAAACCTATACAAATTTTAGATTTATTATGAAAATAACAAAATTTAATTTTAAGTCCAGTATTGTATTTTAATACATTAGATCGAATCAAATGATCATTGGAACTATGTATTTAATGCATTAATATATTATTATATACTTAATTAAAAACTGCTTGAAAATATTTTAAACTATATTTTTTGAATATTTTTTTAAATTCATAGTTTTGTATATTTTTAAATCAAACAAAATACTTCAAATTGTGTTTATACACATTATTTATGCTTTTTATAATTGGTAATTTTGTCAAAAAAAAAGTATATTGACATAGGATTTGACCACTTAAATAAAAATGAAAATAAATTATTAGAAATTTAATAAAGTTTTAATATTTATTTCACGACTGTTATTTTTATTAAAAACAAATAAAGTGGTCTACTTATTAGAAAATAAATTCTTTACTTAGGCGTTGATGAAAAATTGTTCTGTAATGTGGTATGGACATATTGTATATTTTATACTAAACTAAACTACTTTATATCGACCTGTTCATTAATTAATAAAAAATAAAAAAATAGAATTGTCATATAAATTCCATACCATAATATAAGTTTAGACAATTTTATGCGATGACGTTCAAAATTCAAATTATGAACTTGTGAATAATCCATAAATATTTATAACACATTACATGCCATATTGTATTTACCTTTTGCATTCAATTTGCACTGATGAATATGGCGTCTTGTGAAACAAAATATACTTCATTTAATTATAAATTAAATTGTTTAATCCAAATAAAGAAATGCCTGAATCATATTTATTTTATTTAAATTATATTATGTTTACCATATTAGGTATATACCAACATCTGTACAACAAAAATTGATATTACAGATAGTGCTTCATCATTCAGTTTTCCTGAAAAACGAAATAACTTCTTTTTTTTTTTAATATTTATTAGTTAATAATAAATTAATATTTGGGTTCTTTAGACTTAAGATTTAAATTTTTGGTTGTCACATCCATAAAACCCAATTTGTCATTGTTCTGTAATTTTTTGTCTTACTCCACGTTAACGTGTTATATGAACAATAGAAATGTTTGTGGAATACACATTAGACGTATTGAAGATCTTGTGCTTTATTTATTCAGATTGGGGTATACATTTGTTATAGCTGATTTATATCTAATATATACTGAACAGTGAAAATTATTATTTTTAATTTTCATTCACGTTGTATATACTTACGTTAAACTCACTAGTACCAATTTTATGTTTTAATAATGTCATTCTAACAGTGAATAACCAATAATTATCTTAGGCTCTTTATAAATGTATTTTACTCTCATTTTTTGAAAAAAACGTTCAAACAAATATTGGCATGTGAATTCTAGCACTAAATACGTAAATAAAAAAAAAATCACCATATCATTACTTATAAATGATTTAGGTATATATTTTTGATTTTACGTAAAAAACATAAAAAAAAGGATATTCTTCAACGTTAATATATTTTTTTTGTAAGTTATATTATTAAGTTTTGTATAAATTTATAATAGTTTTTATGTTCTTAAAAATCTATTATAATTTTTTCAAAAAGAAAACAGAAAAATCTATAATCTTAAAGTTATAATAAGTATTGTAAATATTCAAAGCATTTTATTTTTCTAATTATTATATTAAGCATAATATGATAAATATGGAAACTTTTGCAAGCTGTTTAAATGCTTTGATTGTTATATTTAAAAATATTTGTATATTCTGTTATTTGAGTAAAGTTGTAAAAAATTATATTGAATTTTTTAACCAAAATAACGAACATTTTACAATCTATTTATTTAGTCATATTGGATTACATGGGTATTATAAAAGAATTTAGACTTGTTAAACGTTGTTATATTAAAACTAGGGCTCGTAAGTTGATGACCTTAAAAACATTAAAAAATGACCTAAAAAAAAAAAATGCAAATATGACATAAAAATGACAAAAAATGTCCTTAAAAATGTTTGACATTTCGAAAATATTACAAAAAAATAATAACATTTAGGTATGTAATATTCACTACAACACGACAACGACTGTAGTCGATGAGATAAAATTGGATAGATACTAATCTTAGTCTGTGATAAATTTAAAGTTCTAAGTAAATTATCGGCATAATGATCTTATCATTACTAATGATGAACTAATTTGAAATCAGTAAAAATTACTAAAAATATGGTAAAATGACCTAAAACTGTCAAAAAATGACTTAAAAAGTAATAAACACCAAAAAATGCAAAATAAAAATTAGTTGTTCAGATTCACATACTAATTAAACACATTTGTGGCCAGGAGAGCATCGCCTAAAAAGTTCCAAAAAAAAAAATGCAAAATGCATCAACTTCCGAGCCCTAATTATAACGCTACTACACATTTATAATATTATTTATTTATATTTTACCATGGCATTTTTAATTCAGTTAAATTCTTAAGTTTTCATTTGAAATTTTTTATTTATGATTAAGGCTAATTTGTTTAATTTTATTGAATATCGATCGAAGTGTCTACAAAAAAATGTCATTAGTTACAGTAACACTTATTAAATGAGTTTGAGCCTACGAAATATGACTATTAGGCTTATTAATTAAATACCGACCATGAATAATATAATACTCAATAATCTAAGTATTCATAATTTTACTAAATTGTTTTATTAATATGCGTTTTGGTTTTACGTTATTATTTAGTGTCCTATTTTTGTTCAAATGCTTTTCACCATAGTTAATAATAGGTTGATGTAGCTACATAGGTATATTACGTTTTAACACATTGTTATGTTTCTCTTTTTATTTAATATATGAATATAATATGTGAGAGACAAAAAGAATATAAGTTTAATGTAAATTCTGAAATTATAATTCACAGTAAATACTTAACAATTTAAATAAACAATTCTATGTTATTAAGTAAAATTAATTGTTTTCACATAAAATATTTCACCTGGTCTTTTATTAGAATTTTTTCTATTTGTATTTTTGAAATGTTACGATAAATTGTTCTATATTATAATTTTTTTTTTTACTTTTTAATTACTTTAAAAATCACAGAATGCTTACCATAACAGATAATCAAATATATTTATTTGGAATATTTTATTTATTTTATGGTTATAGCAGAATTATTATAGTTTTTTTTTTTTTTTTTAATTATAAGTGCCTATAATAATATAATCATAAGATAGCATCTTCAAAATGGCAATTATTAAAGCATACAAATGATTTTAGTTTTCTATTAGTTGCCATATTTTTTAATAAATGAATCAATTTAAATATATAAAACATGAATCAAGAATACATCTATAAATCTACACATTGGCTTATTATACTATTGTTCAACAATTTAATTAGTTTTACACCATATGGAATGTTTTGTAAAATTGTTTGTACCAAACCTAGGACAATAAATCAAACTGATTACCAAGAAATTTAAAAAATATTTTTTAAATGTTATTGAGATTTACGTGATTCAAACGAAATTTTTGACATTTTAGGTACTTTCTTTAAGGTAACTTTATGTAACATATAGCAACGCGACTTATCATTTTTAATAACGCATAGACCTGTAGTATAGTATTGAATAAATATTGCTGAAGCACTAGTCTTAAACATTTTCTGTACTTATATAATTTATTGTTTCAACTGGGAATATTATTATTGATATTATTGTAAAATTATGATTATTATAAATCCTATTTTAAACTATGATCACCGTAAGCATTCCGCTCATTATTGAATCATATTTTAAAGTTTTCTAAAATATGATGTTCAATAATTCAATACTAGTCCAATCAATAGATATCCAAAAACGCCGTTGCATTGCAAAAAATACTACGGTTTTGAAATTTGGCGAAAAGCTTTGTCTCGGGACCCTGAATGACCAAAAGAAATGCGCCATTCCTCCGAGGTCCGCAACCGTCCGCCATCTTGGATTTTATGTGAAATTTTTCACTTTTTTAAGTTTTTTTTACAATATCTCTAAAATAATTAACATTACGATAAAAATAGCGTAAGAGTAATAGATAAACGACTAAGTCCAATGGCCGTCATAGAATGTGGCGTCGCGTGATATAATTATGTATGTATACGTGTGCACGTAGTCTGCTTATTCTTATGTTAAAAATGTATAGAGCTTTTCTTGTTACAAATTTTAACGATCTTGAATTTTCACATAAGTTATTTTTTTTGTAGTTAATAGTTTTAGAAATATTGTAAAAAAATGAAGAATTTCACCTAAAATTCAAGATGGTGGACGGTTGTAGACCTTTAAGGGATGGCGCATTTTTTTTGGTCTAACAGGGTCCCAAGATGAAACTTTTCGTCAATTTTCAAAACTTAAGTATTTTTGCAAGGCAAAACCCCATATTGACTGAACTATACAGCTAAATCAAATATTTCCAATTCTACTTAAAAATATTAATATAAATTAATTTCATTCACTATCTATCTTAATTATAGTTTTTTTTTATTGGGAATTATCAATGTCCAACTGTATGCTCCACGTGTGTGTTTCTTTTGTTAATAAAAAAAGAACAAGTAATTATTTGTGAGTTATAAATTTGTATATTCAGTACCAACTACTACTATAGTATATTACTTTACTACTTATAACTAAAAGATAATATATTTTATTAATGAAATCGGAAATCTATCATACGTCACATACAATAATAGACATTTGTGCCTTAAATATTTATATTAAAATAAATTATTTCTCTAAAGTAGATAAAATAAAAAAAAAACCCAAACAAAGATAATAAATCGTTAACATATAGTTTATAGATATACAAAAAGTGATTTGATTTTTTCAATCTATTTTTCACAAATATAGAAATTATAATATAAATACCCTCTATAGGTAAAACAATCTTTAGGGACGTCAGTCAATAATATTTTAAATAATTAAAATATAATATTATATAACATATTGTACTACTCTATACGTATCATAATACTAAATTATTTTGTTTCAGTTTTTGGTCATTAAGAGTTGTATACAATATGTGTAATGTAAATATTTCAATAAATGGAAAACGTATCGATTTGTGAAAATATTCGCAGACTGCTAACCACTCTGTACGTTGATTGACCTCCGCGATTCCCGTAAACTACATTCTTCACGACAACTGCTTCGACAACCACCGCGTTGTCGTCGTAGTTCCGGTGAATGATGAAAGTGGTTTTATGAATGAATGTATACGTATCGTATGTACACACACAAATGTGTAAGTACATAAACTGGAACTGGAATTCAAACCCGTCGTATACAAAAGTGGTATCGCGAGTACCATGATCATATATTATTATAGCCGTAAGTAAAATAAAATGTACTTATATAAATATTTGGCAAAACCGGGAGTGTTCAATCGGGAACACTAAAAAATCATCTGGTACAATTAAAATTAAATGCATCCACACACACACACACACACACACACACACACAAAACCACATAACTATATTATATACATCTGTATCTGTGTAATATGTATACACAGGTTGATTCACTAATTATTACGCTCAGTCCCCTTAAAGGCAGTTATTTGAAATTTAATTTTAGAAATGTTTAAATATACTTATAGATTATCTTTTTAAATACTTAAAATTATTTATGTTACTTGAGGAGTATCTTGTAAAAATATAAACTTCTATTTTTTTAATTAAAACTCCCCCTGTCTACTGTAAATTATTTACTTGGCGAATAATTTTTCTGTAAAATTTATGTATCAAAATAAAAGTTTTAACGAATATTTTTTCAATTATAGAGCTCAGTCAATAAATGGTTCATTAAAATGGGTTTAGAAATTGTGGAGGCTATGACTTTTAGAACGCTCCAGCTTATAAAAATGGTTCAATTATAACAAATACACTAGATCCAATATTTAATATATTATATATTTTTGTAAAACCATTTTTAAGAATTTTTATTTTTCTAAAATATTTTTATAACTTCAAAAAAACTAATCGTTTGCATTTGAAACTAATTATATAAAAATTTTCAAGAAAATCATCCACTAAATAAATTACAATAAAATTGGGGATGAGCATGATTGGTGAATCGTATACCGTACATATGATTAAACCCATCGGATTCTGCGTCTACGCGTATAGTTCATAGTCAGGCAATCGACGCGTAGATAATGCGGCAAAGACGAGGGCGATCGCTGCAGATCTTTCGAAAAAAAAAATCACGAAGATGGGATCCATTGGCCGTGGCTCGGTGTTCTTACGACGATGCTGTGATAACAATCACGATAATAATAATAATAATAATAACGGTGGGTAGGTATATTGTAATATATATTCGAATATTATCGGCGGAAAGATAAAATGCAAATGTGAAAGAGAACAAAATTGGAATAGTCAGTGAAAGTCGAACACTTTCATCCGGCGTACGGCGGCGACCGTGTCCAGCAACCAGTATCGGGACGCAAAGGTCAACGTCGTTATTGGAGAAACGACGACGCCGCCGCCGTGCCCGTCCGCAGGAATGCTGCCCTTACGCGCGACCGCTCGATACTCTACGGCGGCCGCCACGGTCACTACCTGACACCAATTTGGCTAAACATAAATCAAAAATGTTTATATATATATATATATATATATGCGTATAGAAGAATATCAACTATTATATACATAGGTACACGTGTATATAAATATTTTTTTTTCCGTCTAGTCGAAAAACTCGGATAGAAACCGTCTATTAAACGCGTTAATTCGCGCGCGCGCGCGCGCGTGTGTGTGTGTGTGGTTTTTTATACGCCCGTTGTCAGACTAATGGTCGTCGCACACACACACACAACGCATGTTACGGCGTATGATTATAATTTATACGAAATTATACGAAAAACGAACATATTATATACGCACTTTCAGTAAGTATACAAGACGTGTTTTAAAAGTGTGTTGCGCGTCTGAGTTTGGTATAATATTGAATATTGGTAAAAATTATGATATGGTATTATTGTTACTGTCATCTTGATAATTTAATCGGTAGGCAACGGTGCGTTAAACAAATAATAATTATTGTTTATCCTCTGATTATCTGATTGTTATATACTCGTCATAGATGTAATTATTTATCGGTCGATGACGGGAATAGCGATTCACTGAGCAAGTATGCTAAGCGATTGTTATTCGGAGAAAATAAAAACAGATCCTATTGAAGGGTGTGTTCGGGTTCTGTACATCACTATAATAGCCGAAACTGACATCCATTCAGCAACTACATATATATTATAATATTAAAATGTAAGAAGAGCGTATTATTGTTATTATTATTATTATTGTCATTACAGCGGCTCAATCGAAAGTCTTAATCCGACTACAACTACAGCAGTGTAATAATATTAATGTGTAAAAAAATAAAACTACTCCGGTGATAAAAAGTATGTGACGTGACGCGAGCAACAAGTATAATGTAATAATAATAATAATAATAATATATTTATATAAACACGAATTTCGGTGCGAAGAATCGCCGCATTCACGCCTCCTCGGAGCATTGAAGTAATGAACTCCGTCTGAATAAAAATGAAAAAAAAAATAGAAAAATAGAAAAACAGATTAAGGCCAACGCGTCGCGACTAAGACTACTGCAACACCCGACACCCATCGGTAAACAGTATTATTGATATTCCACCGGGTCCGTCGCATTCACACGCACACTCGTGAGTCTGGAGTATTCCCGTCGCCGCGTGTAGGTTAGCACATTTAATAATAATAATAATAATAATAATAATAATAATGATGATAATAATAATATAATATAATAACACACGCACCACTCACCCGCCGACCCGCGCACGTATTTCATGTGAGTCTCGCGATATGGGCAGTGGCTCAGGTAGCTGCCGCGGATACCTACCGCGCGCCGTCGAAAAGTGCACAGTCACCGAGTTGCCGGATAACGATACGGTGTTAGTATTACATTATTATATTATTGTTTTCGGTGGTAATTATTATTAACGCACGCCAAACGAACAATTTATCACCGGCAGACGGCCAACGGTACGCTACGCACCCGTGTAGACATATTATTATTGTTGTTGTCTTGTATACATCATTGTGACATTGTTTTTGATATTTTCGGTTTCCTCTCTTATCAGTTTTGACGATGCCTCGTTCTTGGCGATGCCTTCGATTTCTAGGCGGAAAACCCCGAGGGCATGCGTCTCGTTAGTTAATTTATGTTTTGTTGACTTTTTCAATTAAGTTCACTTTCGCGTCAGGGGGTTATGAAAAGCGCCGTTTAAAGTGTATGTTTACTCGACGCCTTATTGATGGCGGTATGCGGTACACACACTAAGTTGGCTGGTGCACGTCATTTGTCGTTTACTTACAGTGTTTGCAGAGAAGATTACAAGTAGCAAATAGGCTACTGACTTCTTCCGCGTATATTATTAGGCATCGTGGGCTTATAAATCATAATTAATTCGGTTTATGACATACGTATATTATGTGAAAATAATAGGTGAAATGTACTACTGTACTAATGTTATGAGATTTGATAGAATTTGTATTTCATAATATTTTATTTTTGAAGTATTATCAACACGATTATTAGCATACGATTTTAGTATTGATCTACAATTATGTGTATACATACAAGGTTTTTCAATCATTATGTTTAGAATTATTGAGTTAAATTAAGTTGTACATTTCGATTTCTTCAAGAATGAAATAGTTTTTTTGTGACCAATTCTAAGTCCGTTTATTATGATCTCTTCTATTCGGCTTGACTAAGTTTTGGTCAAGGTTCGACTGGGTGTTTAATTTCCCTTAATTTATTTTCGGTTTGTTGATGCCATTCTGAGTCCCATAATTGTGTACAGTATTGTCAGTATTTGTCAACATTTCTTATTATGTCAATTGATGGCATAAGAAACGGTGTGTTATAAATAGTATTGACATTACCTGTTGCATTTCGGGCTGATTCGTATATTTTATCATTTCCTTCTATATTGCAACGACCAGGGGTCCGTATGTACTTACTGGATAGGTGAATTGGGTATATTGTTTATTTTTATGGCTAAGGGATTGGTCTGTATTCGGTATGTTATATTTCAGGTTATACGGGGCACAGCGTGAGTCGGAACAAATGTCAATTCTATTATTATTTGTATTAACAGCTGTTTGTATTCCCTTAAGAAGTGCTACGTATTCACCTGTGACCTGTATTAATGCTGCTATGCAACTGAAAAAGTTGATTAGAGCTTTTATGTATATAACTGCCAGACCTATGCTTATTGAGGTTTTTGGTGCGTCTGTATAAATTTGTGTATTATTGGTTGTCTGTATGAATTAGTTTTTTCAATAAATTTCGATAAAATATTCCAGGTGTTTCATGTTATTCTTAAAGACATTTATCTTTATATTATTTTGATTATACAATTGTCTGTGTGTAACATATCCCGGTATGCCATACAGCATACAATATAGAAATAATACCTAACTTAGGAAATCGGCTGGAATATCAGTAATCGTTTATATTATACGTGAACCATAAGTCATGCACAAAAAAATATTTTAATTATCACAACTATGAAAAAAAATATTTATATAAAATCTTTACTTTTTAATAATTACTGGCTTATAATAAATTTACGTAATTGCAAAATTTCAAGTTTTTTTAAGGTTTTAGGTTATTAATATTTTTAGAATGACAACAAAATAGTTCAATAAACTCGTTATTTTACGTTTAATTAGGTATGAGATTCATTAAAATTTCAAAATTATGTTTATTATTATTACATTAAAAAATGTATGAAAAAACGGGTTTAATATTTTTTTAAACCTTGGCTATTAAAATTTAAAATTATGGTAGATATACATTTTTAATTACAAAAAAATATTTGCAAATTTTTGTTTCAGTATAAATCTTGTAATAGATACTACAAAAAGTTTCCAAGATTTTTGACATAGCTTTTTCCGAATGTTTTAAAAAGTTCTAAGAATGCTTTACTTTTGCAGTTAAGAGGACGCCATACCTGCATGTGTTGTCTTTGTCTAACTAACTTACATCATAACAAATTTTCGATCAGCAGAATACATTTTGTGATGTTAGCTTTAATATTAAAGTAAATTTATCTGTTATCAAACTTAAAGGTAAGACTATTATCTAGAAAATTACATATGCTTTTATTGATAGTATTATTTTAAAGTGAGTTATAGCTATGTACAATTTTACAACTTTAAAATGTTCATAACTCACTTTAAGATGATAAAATCAATAAAAGCATATATAATTGTCTAGATAACAGTCTTACCTTTAAGTTTAATAATAGATAAATTTACTCTAATATTAAATAAAAAATCACAAAATATATTCTTCTGAACGAAAATTCGTTATGATGTGCGTTAGTAATACAGAGACGACACATGCGAGTATGACGTGCTCTTAACGGTATGGTATACACGATATCATGTCGCAACGAGAAATCAACCTGAAAATTTAAGATCACAGTATTTTTTCAACTACAGACTATAATTATACCACAAAAATATATATAATACACTTCTTAATGTGTAAAACGAATACATTTGACGGTCTATTCATAATATACTAATACATACCTATTAATATTTTCGTATTTATTAAATAAAATGTATACTATTTTATGAAGTCACATGAAACACTTGGTATATTTCGATATATCTAACCTTTTATAGGTATTTTTTATTAAGTAGTTTTTTATTAGGTAAAAAGTGCCTATCATAACATTTGTGCTTAAAACTTCGTTTTTTTTTTCATTTTCAATTACCAATTGTCTTCTACATATTGGTAAAATACAATATTCGTATCTTTCGTAAACTACTTTCAGATAAATGTTTAAGTTAAAATTTGAAAGTAGGATTGAATATGACGATTCCCACGATGTACCTACTCAATATAATACTTCATAATAATATTATTAATGTACCTATATCATTATAAAATAGTATGTATTGTTATTTATAGATTTACGTGGGCATACGTCACTGTACTGTGTACATACATTACAATATTACTCTGTAATAAATAATTACAATTATTACTAATAATATATTATGTTATGGAATGTTATGTTTACGGTATTTGATAAATAGAGCCTGAAAGTTGAAAAAACCTATATAAATGCACGAAAACTGCCTTAATAGCAAAATAAAAATTAATTATATAGATTCTTATGTTATTGGAATAAATTTTAAGCTAGATAAACATCGTATAATATGATGCATCAAAAAAAAAAAAAAATTAATCAACATCCGGGCCGTATTAATAACGTTTTACCTATATTGTATATATGTCGCATCCACTTAGTGTAATCGTATTTTTCATGAAATTGAAACTCTTATTTTACACTTTGTGTAATATTTTAAATTAATTACATCAATAGGTAACTTTTTGTGTTATGAAAAAATACAATCAGTTTAAATTAAGTTAAATTTTTAATCTATTACATTTATTCATGATTATTATAATTATTTATAATAATGATAAATAATTATAATAATATTATTATTATTTATATAAATAATAAATTATTACTTATTTTTACAAATATTAGAGTTATGGCAACGACTGTTACACTTTACAGAAGCTTTAAAACAAGTAAATCGTTTTGATTAACATTAGCGTTTACAAATACAACTTAAAAAACCTTGTCCCCCAGAAATATGAAATATTTTAACAATTAATTACATTTTTATTTTGGCTGCTTAAATTTTTTTAATTATTAATTGAACCTCATTTTTAGTAGGTGATTTTTTTCCAGGTTTGTCTACGTAGTAAGCATTTAATTTTTCACAAAATTCAGAAAATGAACCAAAATCCATTTTATATAAAATAATTATTTTGTTATAAACGGTAATATACGGCTCGCATCAAGTCAGAGAACGTACTGGCATCATATAAAAATAAAAATAAAAATGATATAATATAATAAAAAAATTTTCCAGAATGCCATAGTCGTATTACACTCATACAATTGATCCGATTATTTATCGATAACAGGTGTTGATAGCATAATAGTAGTACAGCATAGGCGTGCGCAGACCTGAATTTCGGGGGGGTGCCTACAATTTTTTCGAGCCCTATCTTAATTTAGGCCCACGCTTAAAAAGACATGAACATATATTAATAAATTATAATGCACGAATAAACATTGCTTATATTATATCACATATTAATCAGTGGTGTTACTAGTACTAAGTAATATAATATATTTCATTAGATAGTTGGATCTAAAATCTATTTTCAAGATAATTGCAATATTTATTTATTATTTTTACTTTTGTAGTCAGTAACATCTAGCTGTTATAGTCATAATAAGTTTTACCACACAAATTTAAAATACTTTACGTTGTATTATTTTTTTTTATCCCGAAACATAATTTTTTTTACGACATATTTTAGGAAAAATACCATTTTTATTCTAGTAACATTAGTTAAAATACGGATCCATATATATGCTATAGAATTTAAATTTTAGGGCCCCAATTACAATGTCGGAGGGTGCCCAGCCATACCCGAAACGCCCCCCGTGCGCACACCTATGTAGTACAGTACTACAGTAAGTTCTATAATACCTATTTAGTATCTTAAAGGCTACAATTTAAAGGTACTAGATTCGTGTTATCGTATCAATGTTATTATTTCGATTTCACAAAAAGTTACCTATTGATGTAATTAATTTAAAGTATTACACAAACTGTAAAATAAGAGTTTTATTTCATGAAATGAATAAAATATATGTCCATTTCATGAACTAAAATTTGACTTACACGATATGATCGTAGTTCATGAAATGGATATCCATTTCATGAAAAATACGATTACACTAAGTGGATGCGACATATATACATATAATATAAGAAATCCGTGGTAGTACGATAGTAAAAGTTGGTAATTTTAGAAAATTCAAAATAAATTACGAAGGATGTCTAAACCACAGTTGAAACAGCTCTATTCATATAAACATTATACTGATGGTGTGTTTAGGTATACACAACCATCTTTACGCATTAAACTTCTTTCTTTGACAATAAAAATGCAATTTGCGTAAAATAATTTCAAAACAACTTTCTACATAGTATGGTGACTTTTAGATAACTCAGAAGTACTTATACGTATTACCTATGTTATGATATTTCAAACGTAACCAATTTGTCGCGGAGTCATTTAAAATTTCTAAAACTAACATTTAAAAATCCAATGCACTCGGTCGATCGCATCATCCTCGCGGCGCACAAAACTGGAACGCGTCGAGTACCTATAAATTTATATTATTATAGAAATATTATATGTGCGTATACGGACATCATCAGTCGGAGTACAATTGGCTGCGTGTAGTTAATGTAATATAATACGATTAAAAGATTAATAATATATACAACACAGTACACAATATCATCATATTATATTATAGACATCCAGTAATCTATAGTGCTCTAAGACGGTACAAATGTATTTGTTAACGACATTGACTCACGTATATTTTATCGTTATAATATATCCTATACGGATCTCATTTGCAGGAATAGTATAATATAAATTCTTTTGCGCAGATTTCACCTTAGACGACGCGTTTTAATTTTAAATTTAAATACGATCATCTTGAAAATATGTTATTGCTACGTTGTTGTTGTACCACAATGCTATGGGTGCGCAGACCATATTATATGTATATGTATATTATTGTGTTATTGAATTGACGGCCAAGTAAACACAACATGCACCGACCGTGTACCTGCATTATAATATTATAATAATATTATGGGTATTTGACTTAAGGAGAAGACAAGTTCAGGTGGATAATAATTTCTTTTTGCCGCCGACGCGTTTATTTAAATATTGTTATTATCATTTTGAACAATCGTAGGATTCGAGTGTATCGTATCTTACACATTCTAATGCAGAAATTTAGAGTATGTATTAGATTATCGATTGTATTAATATATTTTTATTCAAAGAAGTTCAAATGCGTTTATTTAGTTTTATACGATTTTATCGTTCTTTTATCTACTACAATCTGAACAAAATACTAAACTACGAACAACAAACAACGTTATTTAAATAGTAATACTCGGCGTATTGTTTAAAATTCACATATTGTTATTTTATGGTTATATATAAGCTAAACTATATAATAACTATATAGTTAACTATTTAGTAATAACTAATTTTCGAAGTTGACACAAATGTGTTGAAATACTTACTTATAAAGGCTATAATATATAATTGTTTTTAAAAGAATTACATTAATAAATCTCTAACTTAAATGGTCGGGAATCAAAACGAATATAACCATCGAATATTTGAACATGAAGAGTCGTGACAAATTTACTCGCATACATTAAAAATGTACGTTGATTTCCTGCGTAAAATTTTTTATGTAATACCGGTAATTGAAAGTTAAAATTTACACAAATATAAACCGTTTGGTAAACACGATTCTAATACATGTAAGTCGTTTTGTCGTAACAAATAAACCATTTTTTACTTTTTACTTGAAATAACGATTTCACACAAAGCTACTGCGTGTAAACGTACACATTTACTGTATTACTGTTTCGTGTTGTACCGTCGATATAATAATTTTACAGCACGTTTTACGAACGCGTATGATACTAGTATAACACGAACCTATACTTACTTCGATTAATTGTTTTGACTGCTGTGTAATGCCGTTTCTTCGTGTATAATTTTCGTAGGTATTCGGCCGTTACAAATGTTATCGCCAGTACCATACGATGAGTATATATCATATCATTATACGTGTGTGTGCGCGCGCGCGCGTGCGTGTGTGTGTGTGTGTGTATAATACGAGTGTAATAATGTAATGTAGCATTAAATAATATACCATAGGTATGGTAATTAAATCCTAAACGTAATAGCGGGTATTTAATGGACAATATAATTTAGTGTTTATTTTTTTTACAAGACCACGATTTTATTGCGGAATTTATTATATAATATAGTGCTCACAAAAATGCAACCGCAGTTGCGCGGTCGGCTGACGAAAACTGTATATCAAATCGATATCTGTCATACACATCACCCGTGTTCCGTGCAGTGACATCTTAAGTAAAATAACAATATACGTGGTCAGTCGGCACTCGCGTTGCGCGTCCTTGACCCTACACATAGCCCGTGCGTGTTGTGCCGAAAATGTATACGGGTGGCGGTGGTGTTCCCATCGCGATAACCCCGCGAATTCGATTCACTAACTCGGGTCGTTGTCCGACAGCTCAAGCGCTTCTTTGTAGGTCATATGTTATACACTGATCGGGTCAAATGTCGATCAGTATAAAAATGTTTGGGAAAAAATATTATCATCATGTCGCGCGGGCCCCTATCATCGAGTGTGCCACATCGCGGACCATCGCCCGTGGTGAAAACGTATTATTATACACTTATAAATGTAGGTACGTAGGTATAATATTATAATTTAATACGCCAAATTATTATTCAAATATTACGTTTCGGCGACACGCGATACTCGAGCGGCACGACTACGCGACCGCGCCGCAACACTCCGTCGCCTATCTGGGGACTTGAACGCCCGGAGGATAATTTGACGCCCGACATAGTCCGCGATGCAACTGGACTGTCTAATCTTAAGAGGACGGCATACCCACATGTGTTGTCTCTGTCTTACTGACGTACATCATACGAGTAACAAATTTCGTTCAGCCGAACGCATTTTGTGATGTTAGCTTTAATATTAGAGTAAATTTACCAATTATCAAGTTTAAAGGTAAGAATATTATCTAGAAAATGATATATGATTTTATTGTTATTATCATTTTAAAGTGAGTTATGAATATTTTAAAGTTGCAATGTTTTAGTTATTTTACATTGCTATAACTCACTTTAAAATGATAACATCAATAAAAGCGTTGTTATTGTCTAGATAATTTTCTTACTTTTAAATTTGATAATAAGAAAATTAACTCTAATATTGAAGCTAACATAACAAAATGTGTTCGGCTCAACGAAATTTGTTATGGTGTACGTTAGTAAGACAGAGACAATACACGCGGGTATGACGTCCTCTATTATGATGGATGCAATGAGTTAAAAACGGACACGGCGGGATTGTGACGATTCCTGACTATTATAAATTATTATATTATATGAGTCCCGAACACGTATAAAGTTATAAATTGCACTTTATTTATATTAAACGCTGTAATACCATATAATATGCACAAAATATGTACCGTCATACAATGATATTTTATGACTTAGCTTAACTTAATCCTTTGTAACTAATTGTCCATATAGTATAAACATTTTGGCGAAACATTTCAATTTTTATAATATAGAATAATTTTTTTTTATTAAACTATACAATATAATTATTGTATGTTCTACAAGTCGTATTGAAACATCTAAACTTGTCGCAAGTACGATAATTTTTATCAGTATATGACCTGCGGAGTATTTTTTAAGTTCAAAAAAATTATTTTTTCAGCATAGCTCCATTTTTAGTTTAATTACAACCAACCTTAAATTGTTCAATATATAACTGTTTATTGCAATATGCTTATTAAAATGTCTCATGGTTGAGTCTAATATTATTTTTTACCAAATATGTCATAATACAACGCCTATATTCTATGTATACTCTAGAAGTCTCGTTTAAGATAAATAGGATCAAAATTTTCGTAGATATTTATGCGTACGATACAATGTCAATACAATTACTGTTATTGAAAAAACTTGTAAAAACTTCATCAGATTCCATGAAATTAAAAGGCGTAAGCCAACATAAATTAATAATTTTTAAAAATATACAATAATACGCAGTATATTTATCATTGTGTACCTGGTAAATTTATACAACATATTTTTTGGAATACTTTTATTGAGTGTTATATAATATTATATCATTATCATAATTTATTATGTTAATGAAATATACATAAAGATATAATTCAATAGAAATATTAAATTTTCACCACTCGCGATTATATGTATATTGTTTCTCAGTGCAGTAACCAGCTGAATACCTATATAATAAAAATATTGTGAATTTACAAATGATTTATTGTATTCAAAATGTATGTTATATGTAGTTAACCCAATGCCGTCGCCTCCAAGACGACGACTACGATCGCGGTATACTGGTCGGCAGCTAAACGGCTATATAATAGGTAACAAGGTCACACCGTTAACCGGGCGCGAGCTCAAAAATCTACATTGCAAGTTGTATACATATACAAGTGAGTTTAATATAGAGTCAACTATCATTACAATGTTATAAATATATAATATATTTATTTATATTATACAACGTGTCGCCTTTAATAGTACAAATAGATATATACAAACTTCCCGGGGTCACCGCGATGCAGCAAATAATACATTGGTATATTACGTATATTATAAATAAATGTTATTGCAGGTGGGTCACGAATCGGTTTGACAAATGATTGCTGTAGGTAAGTCTGTATCGTGTTCAGCCGTGATCAATACACGCACTTCATGTATTTATTATTATTGCAAACAGACTACAGAGTATCTCATGAGTTGATTCTCTTCCGGTATTACTAATCCTAATCGCTTGCTATTATATCCGAAGTACTCCCAAAACTTTAATACTTCTCCGAATATGCCGATTAAATATTATTTTTATAGTAATTGTTTATATTTATAGACACTTTTAAAATATTTATACCAATTAGATTCACTTAAAATATACCTATTTAAATAAATAATGTTTGTATTTTCAGTCGTATAAACAAAAAAATACTGTTTAAATTATGTTAATATATATCAATTGGAAAAATGTATTGACATGGTCAAACGCAAAGAGACACCCTGTAAAATAATAATATGTATATATGCAACTGTAACAGCGATTTGTTTTGAGTCTCACACTCTCATTGCATATAGATATCGTTGGTATGATTACAATATTATATTAAGTATATTTGCACCGGATTATTATTATTATACTGGTCTTTGGGCGGTGGTCGTTGTTTAAACGCTTTAACGACGTGCTCACGAAATTCAAACGCTCGTTTAGAAGCATCGGTCGGAAACCTTACCCAGTCATAGTAGTATAATATAAAATATGTACATCGTAAAGATAATATGCTGTAGCACGCCACTAAGTATAATATATTGTTTCACATATTTTTATAAACTAAACGAATCCGACCACCAGGAAACTTCATAATAAATTACCATTATAACTGTATAAGTAGCAATAATAATAATAACGCGTAAAACAAACCAATATATTGCATTTAACAACCTGTAATAATAATACGTGTTAACTATGATGTCAATTTTTACTGCTGCTGCTACAACTATTTTTTTTTTTATTTTTTTTTAGTTTTGAATCGTTAGACCTAATAAAGGAGTACTGCTTTTGCTTTGTTCTTCTGCCGGATCATCATAATTTCTTTAATAAATCATAAAATATAAAACTATGGTTTACGTCTAAATGACAATAAAAGTTAAATACAAAATATAAGATCATAAAAACTATTATAATATTTATAAAAAATAACAACGTTACACGTCCATAAATTGCATCTGGAAACTTTTTAGACAATAGCGCTTCTCAGAACGGCATTCCAATATTCCATCCCCATATGATTACTGTTTTATAACTTGAGTATTTAATTATTACGCACCACGTTGACTGATCAAGATTCTCAAATTAAAATAACTTATTTTTTTATTATTTGGAAACATTTTTAATTTTTTTTCAATTTTTACGTGGACACACGTCGTTGATTTTTTGTGTGTACCTATTTGGCCAATTTTTGACATCCATATTATGTAACTACTTTACTATGGCCAAGCCGTTGTGTATAGCTATGATGAAAAGTTTATATTATCCAAAACATATACTCGTATAATATTTTTTATAATGTTTAAATAGGTAAGTAACTATTTTAATGACAATTTATATGAAGACAAACAAATGCTATAACTTATAAGTAACTAGTAAGGAAAATTAAAAAAAATTAACAATAATCACAACACTATTAATTATTGACATAATTTATGGATTTCTTGAATTTTTAAATCTTTGTACTTTTATAACATTATAGTCTATAGCATTTAGATAATATGAACTCGTTTCCAACGTATACAATTTTTTTTAAATAATAAAAGGCCTGGTAATTAGTGAATGTATAAATCGTAATTTGATAAAGAATTATCTATGACATTACGTATGTATAAATTGTAGACAATAAAGATTTACTAGGTATAAGGTATTCTTAAATAATATTATTTATTGATATAATGATATGTTTGTTTAAAAAAAAAAAAAAATCAAAATTTAGAAAGTATTACGAACTACAGAAATGAGTCCCTTCCTCCTCCTCAAAAAAAGACATAATTAAAGAAAGTTAAATATTTAAGGCGTGGGAATACATGCCGTAAATTACTACTAAATTTTACTGAGTATTATCTGACCTGTTATAAGCTGTTTTCATTCAATAGAATATTAAATATCTATATTTGGTTACACTGCACAGGTCATAAGCCATTTTATTTTATACAATATTCTTCACTATACTGCTATACTAACACTAACATGTTTAATATTTTTATATCGTTAATATATTCATATTATTTACTGATAATAACTCATTAATAACTATGTTGATAACTAGTGTTCAATAAACTCTGAATATTAATATGGCCATAATGATCATATCTTTTGAATAGGATAATATCTAAAATTTAAAAAAAAAAAAACTGTTTCTTTTTTGTAAGATTATGATGGTGATGGCGATAATGATGATGATAATGTATTCATTGCTATGTTGACACTAAATGATACTATGATAAATACGTAAATAAAATTATACATTATAATTGTTATTTATTTTCTATTGGAAAAATATGTTTAATAACTAATGTCTTCCCAAATGAAGGAAAGTTTAACATAATTATTTCTTCTTATTTTTTGGTGATTTATAAGAAAACAATCGAAGAAAAAATATCTTTAGTCAGTCAACTCGGTCGATAACATTAGTAAAAACTGAAGGCACAACCGAACGGCGCGTTTAACAAGCAACTTAACGCTCACACACTTCATTCCAGTAAAAATGTATTCGTAAATGTCTATTGTATTTGGCTCATGCCACTAGATAGGAGCACAAGTATTACATTTTTAATTTGCTTTATTTTTAATAAGTTTGTACCTTTATAATAAAATGTGTATTATTTTTATTGTTGTAATTGTCTATGAAAAAGGAAAAAATAATACTACAATATTAATTTTTTTCTTTAATTTATATTTTATCGGGACATAATTTATTTTTTAACGATAGCCTGGGTACATTTCAGGTCATATTTTATTAGTATAATTGTTATAATATAGCGTTGTAATTTTGTAATTATATTTATTTAAATTGCAAGTGAAATGGGATCTGCGCGAGTTACACCTATAAACTTCAAAAAATTCATTATTCGGTCAGTCAACCCATACGATATATTAATAGAAAACGTGTTCAAAACTACTAAAACCGACGTAATATATTGTATTACAACCGGAGAGATTTGATCATGATAAATCTATAAAAGAAGACAATATATATATATATATATATATACATATTGTTTTTAAAGCTTAATACATTATAAATATTTATAAACAACTGCCGTAAATTATTCGAAAGCCACGTGTGCGGTTTATAAGACAAACTTTCCCTGTTTTATGATTATTATTATTGGTTATATATAAATACATATATTAATATATATATATATAGCATATATGCGTATAAATATTTTCATGTTCACTTAACATTTGAATGTGACCCAATTCGAATACTTGTTCCGTGAAACTACACGGAAACATGACTACACGGATTCCAATATCTATAAATATAATAATTATTTAGGTCCACAAACATTTTGAAAAACGAGTGGTTCGGACTGAATGTATCAATATAACGCGTAATACGTACAACGATGTTATACTGCAGGTGAAAAGTGTGTACTTTGTATGCGTCGAGTAGGGATCCTGCAGCTGTGTAGATACTTGATGGCCTAAATTTAGAAAACCGTTCTAACGATTCGTTTTAAAATGCAGTTAATCGTATTGTGATGATTTGTGTCTGACATTAAGAAAAAAAAAATCACACATTATTATTTGTATATACCTATGACGACGTGCTTTCGAATCACGCCGGTGAAAGATATAATATAATATCAACACTCCCTTACAAAATATATTTTATCGCCTTAAGGTTATCAGTGCTAACGATGATTGCAGTATTTAGTCTGCAAACGCCGCCGTTCTTCTTGTTGTTGCGGTGATTTCGTACCTACATAATCATAATAAAATATCATGATGATCGCATATTATTTCCTCGAACGACCACTATAGTATCGTTCGTCGGCGCGCAAAGACACTAATCTTGTCGTGCACTTCTCTGTTGTATAGTATACCTAGTTTGTTATTCAATTTAAATCATTTAAGTACTAAAAACACACACAATAAAACAATATCGATTTTACATAAACGCCGCGCCATAACTGTTGCTGCTGCTACAGAACCGGTCGGTTGTTGCGCCTACTTATACCATTGTAATATTCTCAAAATCGAAAGATAATATTATTTTATATTAATATTGGCAACCACCCGGGGTCCGACTGCAGTGTTAGGTAGACAGTGTAGGTACCACGATAACACAACGGGCGAAACTGCGCGTATACGCCACGTCGTGTTAGAAACGTGCCGCAGATGAATAATGCGTTTCCATTCAGTCACCGTAATTGGTTTATCGTGTCATCGTTATTGCAAACCTCACGTACACATTTTATTTTTTTTAATGTATGTGTGATGAATGAATCGCAAACAAAGTGTGTGTCTGACAAAATTGAAATTGGAAAATATGTATACCTATCTATTATGTGTGTGTGTGTGTGTGTGTGTGTGTGTGTGTGTAATAAGTATATAATAATATAATAATGTTTATTCGTTTGTGTATTAAACGAAATATAATATCCGAACGTGTGTAGTGTATATTATATTCAACATCAAGAGAATCGGAGAATCCATCGAGTTTAGATATACTAACCAGTTCGGCAGGGCGATGCGGTTTTTCCGTGGTACACTCGACCGAGTGAAAGTTTTCTTGGTTTTTTTTTATTCGAAACAATAGGTAGATGGTATCGTTATTATACACAGGCAGGCGTGTGTGTAGGCAATTTCAGTGCTGTGTTGCGAACGAACGAATAATGGCTCGTGATTGCAGTAATTTATTGCGAATCGAAATAGTCACCAAGGCACTATCTGGTCACCATATAGTCAGAGAACAGAAGCAATGGTAAAAAATATACTAAACACTCAAATATAACTTTCGTATTGACATTTTCTTTGGCAATAACTAAATGCGTTTATTTATTAAATAAAAAATACAAATCTTTTACAAAACGGGTAAAAATAAATAAATATTATTATCTTACGTCCGATACGACTAAGTATAATGAGCAGATAAGCTAATCGAGTCGGTTATACAATGTCAGCTATAGTGTGCGTGTTGTCTGTAGTAATGGTCGTTATTTTGATCGTCGTCATTACAGTACATAATGACGATGGTCAAAGTCAGTGAAGTCAACGAGTGGGGCTATAAAGTCAGTCATGTCCTACACGTTATATTATTAAAATTGTTGGTATATTATTATTATGTCTTTGGCACATATCTATTTGTCATTATAATATTATGCTATAAAATATATGCGTTATGGTTATTTTTGAAAATAAATTATGGTAAATATATTATATACGTTCAGTCAACGTGTCAGTCGTGTGGATGACACCATGTCCGTTTCGGGTTTGTCGGGTAATGTCAACCTACCAAGTAAAGAGTTATATAAATTATTATAAAAATTAAAAATTAAATAATTAGCGAGTCGGGAATATGACGAGAGGATGATGATATTATATTAAAGTCGCGTCGGTAATAAGTGTATGTCAGTCATGTGGTCCCTATCGTAGTAGTCGTCGTAAATAAACACGAGTAGTCGAATCATCGATAGTTTGGATAAAAAATGTCGGCAGTCGATGGCTCGTCGTCCCGGTGTCGTGTGAGTTACGGGTTGCGCCGCGTCGGAGTCGATGATAATTTAAAATAAATAATTTGTGAGTTTTTTTTTTTTTTGCTGATGTTGATTTGCCATCTTTGAACTGCGGCGGGCAAGACCATGCACAAATATTATATATATACAAATAGTCAGGCTTGCCGTTCACGTCTGAAAACAGAAAAAAAAAATCACATAAATAAAAGCGTTGGTATTAAATCCCAAAAATATTTAAGTAAAGAGAGGGAGCCGTGAAAAAAAACTAAAACGTGTTCTCGGCATACAATATTGGTCAGCCGAGAAAACGGTGACTTTATCATTATAGGTAATATTATTATCATCATATTGTTATAATACTATCGTCGTTGTAGTCAAAACCAGTTCAACACTCGCAACACACACACACACACACACACAATATAATAATATAATTTATAAAGCTACATTTGATACTGTCCCGCATTATATAGCGTTGAGGTGAGAATCAGCTCGAATTTCTCGGCCTCCGGAAATCCAAATAAATGCCGAAGACCCGAAAACCAGTTTTGTATAGCTTTCACTCGGGCGGAAAAATTATCATCTATCGATTCGAAATCTCTCAAACGGGTCTGAGCGTGTGCCACGTGTGACGCGAGCACAAAATAAGGAATATAATATAAATAAACGAATCATGGCACACCCGGTCCCCCTTGAACTTGCCCGACTTTCACCTTGTCCGTTGACCGTTTCTCCCGAGGAGGTCCCCCGCGTAGTCCAAAAGCGGTTCGATTACACACGCCTACAACGCATTAAACATTATCAAAACGTATACATTATTATTATACTGCGCGTGTTATGTTTTATCCGTCGTCGTCGCGTACATTATATCTCGGGGCCGGCGATGAAACATTATTATTTATTATATATTTTATAAGGCGATCTAACCACCGGGTGAATGTATAACGACCGGCGGCTGCGAGTTCGATTAAAAACCGACTCCGCCGACGCCTCCACCGTCATTAACCTAGAAAAACGAGTGCGACGACTGCGACGTATTCAGATGTCCGTCCAGGTTTACGGTCGGACGACCGCGGATTTATATAGAATAACAGCACCGTATTTGTGTGATGTCATCCTTGACCGCCGTTGGTGCATCGCATACAGTGTATTATAATGTAATATGGGCGCGCGCGTGTGTGTTTTATGACGATGATAATAGTAACAATTATGATTTCCAGAAACGTTTTCCGACTTACCGTAGTCTCTATCTGGCAACTGGCTTTTGTCCACCGTAGGCCAAAGTCTGGCCAACGTTGTTGGAGTATGATCCGTGGGCGTCGTGTCCTCCTCCGTAGCTGTCCCATCCGGAGCTGGATGCGCTGTAACCGCTTGGTGCGCTGCTACCGTAGCTGCTGTGTCCGGCGTGTGTCTCGATCTGCGATCACCGGGTCAAAAATATTTATAATTAATAATATTTTTTGATTGAGCAGATCAGTGTCGTGAGGGAATGTGGGTAGTGGACAATCGCAAACGAAACGAAAATAATGTGGCTCGGGATGAAGATTTTTATATAATATATAGAGTTCGCGATCTCTTGAGTTCCGTTGGTAAAAAATTATACCTCGAGAGTTTTGAACGTAATGTTGTCGTACTAATATTGTGCGACGCATGTATTTGAATTTTAAATATCTTAGCTCCCATAATGAGTAACAAATAAATAACGCGGAACTTACCACTTCATGGTGAGGTACGTGGTGTTGAGCGGCCAACAATTTTCTGATACCAATGAATCCGGAAACGAGCAGAGAGATGACGCTGGCTAACAGAGCCTTCTTGGCGATCAAAGCGATGACGACGTAGGCGATGACAACAAAGGCGGATAATTTGACTTTAAGAGCGATCAAGAGTGGGATAAGATGTTTCAAGAACTTCTTCTTCTTGAGCAGACCACGACCTGTATTTAAACCGTTTTGTTTTAGTACATAGTAACCGAACACGTGTGTGATAATTAGTTCACTATTTGGTTTGTTTCATTCGTACACTAGGAAGTAATTGTAGTCAAATTGTCAATAAATGTTACAAAATTATAGTAAAAGTAATTAGTCGGAACTAATTATCAAAAATTAAAATACTATTCGAACTTAAGAAGTTTGTTTATATATATCGTAGTTTTTTGATTTTTGTTAAGAAACAAAGTTATAATTTAATTGATATTTAAATGTTGTTATTATTGCAAATAACGTGTTAAAATAAATTAATGTTGGTAATAAAATGATTAAGTTTTGAAAAATGTTTAAAAATGTTAAATATTTAATATAAATCGAAGTAATAAAACAAACAGGCTGATCCTTTGTATTAAAATGTTTAAGTTGTTTGAACTAGTTGTTAGGTAAAAAATATATAACGGACTGTCAGTGTTAAAGTGTTACTTTTTCAAGTTCATTAAGACTTTAAGACGTTAAGCTACTTTGTATTAATGAAAACTAAATATCGTATCAAATTAAAATAATACTAATGAAATATATCGTTTACCTTCTTCGATGTAGTTGGTGATTTTGGATTTGAATTGAGTTGGGATTTGATCAACGACGCTGCGGGCGGTTTCGGACACTTCGGTGACGATTGGCGACAAGTTCCAGTGGAGAGTTCTTTCTTGGAAGAAACGCATTACCTTGTGCATGGTGAAGTCTTCGAGTGCGGTTTCACGGTCATTGGCGTCCTTGGCGTTCTCTACGTTGTTGACATCTTCGGCATTCTCAGCAAGGGACCTACCTTTCTTCTCGGTCTTGACAAGCGACAAACCTCCTAACAAATCAACCTTGTCTTGGTCGAAGAAAGATCGGGCAGCCCGGTAGAATTGCATTTGTGCGCATGCGAACGAGTCCTGGTTGCCGGTGCATCCATCGTCTTGTCTTGCCGCCGCTGCGGGGATCGGATCGGCCGAAGCCAAACACACGCATGCCGATAACACTACTAATCCGAACTTAAACGCACTCATGGTGATGATGGTTGGTTTTTCGATTTTTCGATTACGGAAAATTGTTCTGTCGGATGTGACTAGCAGGTGGCTGATGACTGCTTGTGCTGGTCACTGTTTGTTGTTGTTGTTCCTTTGAACTGTACGACTGTAATGATTGAACTCCGGGGCGGCCGGCGTATTTATTGTGGAGGCTGCCTGCCGGTTTTCGCTTTTTACCGAACCCGCTGCACACGACAGCGCGGCGCGCATCGTAACTATTGCTGCCCGCCCGCCCTCCGCCGCCGCCACCGGGGACCGGACACAGCAACATCCGTTCGGGCAGCCCACTCTGCAGCCGTACTCCCCGCTTGCGGCCGCCCATTTTACCCGACTTTCTTGTCCGTCGTCGGCGGCGCCTTTCTTTGGCCGTGAACATCACGCATACTTACGCCGCGGACACTGTCGTTATCGTTAACCGTCCACGAAATCGTTAACTATAATATTATAATCCGGTCGCGACGACTTCGACTATTTTACCGTGCCGGCGATGATCAAGTCGAAGACGACAACCGTTTCAGAATCAGTTTTTACTGTATACGCGAAACTCTTAGTGTCAGTAATAAACTGCGTGAGTGCATTGTAGCTGCACATCAATCGATTTGATATAAAAATAATATTATAATATATTTCATACTTTTATGTCGTTTTTTTATAAGTGCCGTCTGAGAAGATGAAGAACGAAAAATCCCACGTGCTAATTCACCGCTATCGTGTATATTATTTCTCAAAAAAAAAAAAATAAAAAAAATAATAATTATATTATATTTTAATTTGTCACATATCATCATCATTATTGTTGTCGTACTATTATTATTCCACCTCGGTCGTCGTTTGTTTTTGTTTTTCTTCTTTAATTGTTTGTTGTAGTAAACTGAAAATATAATATGCGTACCTACTACAAGCGTTTTGAGAGAAAAATATTCGTTTTAGTATAAACCGTTCTCGACATTTTATCTGCTCGTACTCTGTTAAAGTGTTAACAAAATTATACGTGTGAACTCAACAGATGTATCGCGTGTTGGACTAGTCTTCATACTATTCGATTTCTCCAGTGTATTTGGTCGCTATTCAGTGTTAAAGAACAAAAATAAATACATTTTAAACGACATAATATTATTATATTACATAAAAATACGGACTGCAACTGTTTTCTATTCTGTGAGTACACTGTGGATAACACTCGAATATATATTTTTTTCAACGGTGTCTGAGAGTAAATTATGTGGTCGAAAAGTTGTGTGCATATTTTATTCAAACCTCAAGTTCGAAAAGCATCTTATAAGTAGTTGATAATATACCAGCTATTTGTTTATGATGTCATCATAGTAATTTATATTGAGTTTTCCAATACTTCGCGGAAAATTCATTCGTTTGATATGACGAGTCGAGACAAAATTACAAAATCACAATAATAATAAAATATGACAGTAAACATAAAGATCTCTTAAAAAGAACAAGTCGGCGCGCACAATAACTGCTCGTATATTATACCTGCCTGTATAATAATAATAGATTAGCGATTTACAATGGTAGCAGTGCGGCGGCGACGACGGTAAAACGTATCGACAGCAGTGAAATCAAAATAAACATAATATGCAATCATTCGACGACAGTAGCCCGGAGATAAGTCATCGGAGCTTTTCGAAATATTCTCCTCTGCGTCATTGTGACGACGTGTGTATTTTATTGTTTACGTATACGTCGTGCCGGAAACGGCGCGGGCGACACTGCAGAAGAGCACTCCGATAATATACGCGTTGAATCGCCAATGTCGCGTATATACTGGTCCAGCACTGTCTCCGGGCGATATAATATTATTGTGCTATTACAATAAACAAATCGCTATACACACGCACGCTTATTGTTGTGAACACTCGCGCTAGCTCACAATAGTCATGAATTCGTGGTTTTCAATCGGTCTGCGTTTACCGATTATTACACTGCGGTATAGGTTGTGTGGCGCGTAAACAATATAGGTATATAATACGCGTCGTCGTTTTCACTTAATTGTTTTAGCTCGAAGGCAAGCGCCATCACCCGAGGTGGGTATATTATTTATTATTATTATTATTGTTATCATCGCCGTCATTATCGTTATTGTTTTTAAATACGCCGCTCGCAACTCGGTCCACGCGCCTCGCGACCATCGCAGTCATTTCGCCGTTCGTCACCGCATCATCGAAATAATAATCGGCAGACGCGAAACCCATACAGAATGACGACTGCGGGGCACTGACAATTCGTTCGTTTCTTTTCAACATTTGTCGGCGTGCACAATAATAATAACGTGCACGGGAATATCAGTACTTTCGATAGAACTGTAGTTGGTTATATTATAGGTATATGTATTATTACTTATTATTGCTATGTTATATAGTTACCTATATAATATAATAATCAAATGATTCACGTCGCATATGTGATTCCGGCGGAGTACCGGAAGTTTCACTTTTTATTTAATTTTTTTTCCATATTAGACAAATTTGGTATGTCACTCTCACATTTTTAACGAACCATTTTAATCGGAATTAAAGCAGAATTCAAAAACACCGCTAGACAACAGAATCGTCTCACGCATGATCACTGTCAGATCCGGTCATTAAAGTCTCTAAACGTGCAGCGTATACAATAGTAATATTATTATTATTATTATTATAAGCTCGGTATATTATAATACACAAGACAACCAATGTGTCTTACAATCATATTTAAGTCCTATTACGCGACTACTTTGATATTTATAAGTATATTGCATTCGTGTATTGTGTTTGAGGATTACTGATCACTTGTATTAATGATGACTGATGTACAATATAATCAACATAATATATTACGGTGTATAATATTTATAAAATATCGTTTAAAATGTATATTGTACTTAGCGTTAAACATGAAAACGTCATAAATTAATGCATTTTATAATAACATTTTTGTGTGCACCAAAATTTTAACGTCGTTCAAAATGCTTCGTTGTTATGAATTTATGATTGTAAATGTATTTACAACGAAGATACTTAAACATCTTAATGAATAATGTACAATTTATTCGCGTTCAAATGAAATAAAAATAATTTAAAATCCTGTATTCAAATTTATGTTTAAATATGCATTATAACTTTCGCCGATAGGTCAAGAGGCCGTTTACACGCATATTTTATTTATGCAGTAAAAAAAAAATCTTAAACAGGTACATATTCCGGTTTTATTTTTATTTTTTATTAATGAGTCTGCTTTCGGATTACAGTGTTAACTTTGTTTAAAAACTAATGTAACAGGCAAAGTTGGTATAATTATATATTTTTATTACTCGTCATATGGATACTACAATTATTATATTTATTAATGATTACCAGGTAAATTTCCTTAACAGTATAGTATAGCTGTATATAATTCATTCCATTGTTTCATTAATATTATATATACTTTATCAGAATTTATGCGTTTAATAAGTATTGCATTTTTCGTTTTAAAGTGTCGTCACAAATCACTTAACAATAAACGTTTAACAATGATTCTTAATATTATGATGTAAATTAAATAATAATGTACATAGGTAAACCCTCATCATGACATTATTATGGCCTATAGGGCTATAGGTTATATTAAACATTGGATTTGCGAAATTGTGTTCGAATGTCAATTCTAATTTCGTCAAATTTAACATCGTATTCACTTTTATGTAGCTTTCTACTTTAGATATTCTTCATCGTTATTTACCTATGTATACCGTATACGTATCATCTGTAAAATGTTTTTTTTTTTTTTTAGACTCACACTCGCTTTATGAAAATAATTTTATCATTCGGCTATTACGGCACATAAAATGTGCTCGAGTACAACTATTAAAATAAATAACTAGTAAATAAAAAAATATCACCAGTTCCGGAAGTATTATTTTTATTATTTTCTATCAATAACAAATATTATATAACATCGTCTAGCAAGGGAAACTATTTTATATCATGTTATAAATCGTCTCCACTTTTACTTACGGTTGTATTTATACTGAAATATTTCACGCCGTCAACATAATATCGAATTGTAATACGATTTTCTATTTATATAAAATATGTATTATTTTAATCGAAGAAATCGAATATTGTATTAGGAACAGCTGTACAGGAAGTAGTATAATAATTACTATTAGATATAATTATATTATAATGCTATTTCATAATAATTATTAATGTCTACTGGATATTTCTAATTGAAAAAATGAAATAATTAACGCAAATCGTTTAAAATTAAATATAAATCAGTAATATTAGATAAAATTAGACATGGATAATGTTCAGACGTAATATTAACTTTATACATAATATATTATAGCTGCCACAACATAATTTTATCATAATAGCGAGGAAAGTGAAAATCTTAATGCTATCTAATTAATAATAAATAAAGAAGGTGTAACAATAATTTTTCATTTTCTTAACAAATACCGTAATTGACAACATAACACATATCAATTAAAATATTCATTACGGTAATTTACTATCGGCAATAATAATAATAATTGTTAGTTATTAGTTAATTAGTTTTCATGTGTTAATACTATTATTGCGAACAGATGCAAAGGAGTAGGTACCAGTAACATTATTATTATTATATTGGGTATATTTTTTTTGGCAAATAAAACCGATTTCATTAAAAAACGGAAAAAAAGTTTATTACGTTAAAATATTATGTAAACTACGAATAAATTAAAATTATCGAAGAATTTATTTTTATAGGTGACTAATAATATTAGGTGTATAGTTTATTGCGTTATTTCTTACACATACATGAAAAAAAAAAAATGCAATGTTTTTTTTTGTCTCTACGCATAAATCAAAACGGAAAATATGAGATGACAACATTTTTTTTCTATCCAAAATAAATGAAGTAAAAACGACGGTCTCGGCGTGGCTGGTTTTTATTATTATTATTTTAGAAGCGGAAAAAGATTACAATTCCCGATCACGTTCTTTTGGTACCGATAGTAAGACTGACCCGAATCAAGACGTGATGGGAGAGTGATCTCCGACGTGCTCGAATATTATAACATCGTACATCAGACACAATCGGCGCGACTGTGATTAACGTCAAGGCGTCCCGGACAACAGGACGCCAAAGATATGCATCTGCTTCGTGTCTCCGCGGCGACGACTATCATATTTTAAACGCGCATGGGCTGGACCGCGACGTCGAGCATCGGCGCGGCACACTCTCATATTATACTGTATTATTTCAATGACCGTGTAACGCGCGTGTACGCACGTTAATATTTTGTTTAAAACAATAATACCGCTTATATTAGTATGCACCATACTCTATCGTAATATAGTTCAACAATAATAAGCCGTATTATTATAGCGATACCGCTGTAGTCACATCATTCATCCATCGCCGTCGGAACGAACGTTATAATAATACTATATCGCCAGTAAAAGTGATTGGAGCATAGGATTTAAGAGCTTGAGTCAAACCGTTTGACACATATATTTTGATGTAGGTGTATAATGCATATAAATATAGTTGCGGTCACGGATCACGAATATAATTTTTGTATGTTATATGGTCGTCTACCTGTTGACATTGGTTATAACAATGATCGTCAAACGGTTTTTGTGGTTTTTGAATTTTTATGCCTGAATTATTGTCACCGCGAGCTATCGCCAAGACGGATCGTTTATAATATGTTATCCCATTATAGGTATTAAGTATCTTATCAAAACCTAAATTTTATTACATCGATTTCGTATAACGAGTAAACCAAGTATTGATTGCAGTAAGCCGTCGTTTAAAAGCTAAGATTAATGACTTAGCAAAGGCTGTTGCAGTGTTGTTAATATAATTAGATGGCATAATTTTAACAAAGCAGTAAATTCAATAGGTACAGTTTTACGATGGCTTTTGCTTCTACTCCGTATAAAATTGAGCTCTAATCTCCTGTTCTCTTACGGTGGCCGCGCTTTAAAATTTCGTTATTCTAGCGTCCGGCTCTAGTCGGACTTTTGATCGATGCCGTTCCCGTCCCGGTGTGTAAGTCGATAAAATGTCCAAAAGGTGTTTTCCGCGAGACGCGTGGAGCTGCTCGCTGTTTTTAAGCCGCACGTGCACACTCGGTTACGCGGAATAGAAATTAGCGCTGGTCACGTCCAACGACCGTGCGGCACGGCGCGGCGTTCCGCGTATACCGACGCCAACGGCGAACCGAGTCGGAGTCAACGTCTATAATAACAATAATAATATCTATAATTACAGTACGCAGTTTTGTACGCAGATGCATTGGGCTTATGCTATATACGAAAAAACGTTCGGTATTGTCGTATACATGGTCGTATGCGGTATGCGTTATACTCCTTATTATGCTGGGGCCAGACCATAGGAGACAGGTTGACTGGGTTATCCAAACAATTATGGGTTGTGCCAATACGATAATTATATTTTTTTACAATAGTGATGGTTTTGAACCGGGTTCGTAATGGCTATAGCAACATCGACACGAGACATCTTAAACGTAAAGCTAAATATTGTAGCTACGCAAATAAAGAATGATTAAACCTCTCCTAAAAATACTCTAAAACCGAGAATTAATTTATCCAGCGTGACTTATGCGTTAACTCTTTCAAACACCACATGCTTCGTGTATTATATTAATACAGTGTTTGAGTTTTAATGTTTTTGAACAATTTAATGGTTTTATTGATTTTTGTTCCAATTGTTATACAGTAGTATAATCGTGGGTATATATTAAATATTGTGCTTATATTAAAACAGAAAATGCGTAAATTTTAATCGCTATACAATCTGTTAATTAAAACCAATTAAAATATTTAATTGAATAAGTAACAAATAATTAGGTAGATTTTTCAAAATATTTTTATTGACTATAAAATACAAAATTATATTATGTTAAATTTAGTGAGTACAATAATACGATAAAATACAAATAAATAAATAATAATGAATATTTTTAAGTGTACGTGACATTTTCTTATTGACTTTTTCAAGTATAATGAACATGGGTCTCTTAAATGAGTCTATATATTGGGACTTCTGTGTGATCAGCCGATACAAATGCTCTCAAAACTTGTATGTAGTTCTGATTAATCATAAATTCATAACGAAAATCTATTGAATAATGTTTTGTTTCCGTGTGCATATATGCTCCATTGACCCATAGTTGACTTTCACGGATCTATCAATCTCTGACGAGATATAATCGGCGGATTCATATCAAGCAAATATATAATAATCGTTTGGTCCATGGGGCATATATTTGTAATAATTGGACATCAGTGGAATTGAAAAATCGTAAAAATATGTCACCCGTAAACATAACACATAATAATATTGCGATGTACATAATAGCGACTTTTCATTTACTTTGTCATATTATGCGATTGTTATTACGATTATTCACTATTAGGTACTATTATTTCAATATAAAACATTATTGATCTCGGGCGTGTGTGTCCCGTTATAGGAGATCTACGAACACACACACACACACACACATGGCATACATGTCTGTACGTCCGCGTCTCACATAGGTATTATCATATATAGGTACACTCGATTTATTTGTTTGCTCTAGTTTCTCGGCCAGACCCCAGCTTCGGGCGCCATTCAGCATCATCGGGCTGAGAACCGAGCCCTGGAGGCGTACGCACCGTGTGATTGGATTAAAAAAAAAAAATAGTCCCAGTCGTATAGCGCAATTATAACCCGTCCGGTATAAGCTCATTTGCATGTGTCGACCCGTCCGCGTGTGGAATTTCGCGGCGCTCTCCCAAGGCCGCCGATTTTTTCGTAGAACCGCAGACCCGACCCGGTTTCGATGATATTATTACTATTATTATCACTACATATTACGATTACGATTATTATTATCATTATTGTCTACATACGGTTGCGTGTCACATTTTTTTTATATTAATGGTTTATTTATGTATACGCGTCGAACCGGAAGAAAACTGACCCAGCCGGGAAACCGGAAAACCTATAGAAGATAAAACAGGAGGAATCCGTTTTTATAAATAAAAAATATTAAAAATCGATTAATTTTTTTATGTCAGTCGCAGTTTATAATAATATATTCATAAAAAAATACGATGTTTATTGTATGAATATCTGATGTATAATGAAATACGATATAATAAATTATTTTATGTACACACTTAATTTTTCTGGTCCCAAATCGTTGAATTTTGTTGATTTTACACACATTATGTTCAAACTCAAGTAATAGATTTTTGGTCATGTTGGAATTTATAGATAAACTTTTATGAATAGGTAGCCTGTTGTAATGTAAATAACCTGATAAAAATAATTAAATTAGTAAAAATAAAAACTTTTGTAATTTTTGCTAACAAAATTATTAGTAACCTAACCTAATTCTACCGTTTTTCCGTTAATTGTTTTTGAACAAAACTATACTCAACATTTAAAAATTGATTTTAACTTTGACTTTAACTATTATCTTTAAAAAGCATGGCATACAACTTTTGGACTATTTTACCATAAATTCAGTTAAATCGAAAATCCCGACTATTTCGAATCACTTAGAAGTTAACTTTCACGCGCCACTAGTTACATCTCGCTTAAATTGTAAATGGCGTATTATTTTTATTTTTTACTAAATTTTATTTAAAAATAATAATAATTACTACATTAATTTTATTCTCAAAATTGAATTGTAATTACGTAAATTATTCTGCATGTTATTACGTATCAACTGTACACTAACCGCCATCTACTACCATTCATATATGGCGACAATGATGAATGAGCAGTGGTCGTTGTGGATATATTAATTACAAAATCACTGTACGCCAGAGGCTTTCAACTAGAAGTATGTATTTAGAATACATGCTTGCACCTAACACAGTGCAGAACCTTAAATATGAATTTAACCCAGTTTTCTAAAAAAAAAAAGAAATCCTTATCCATAATAATTTTTAGATAGGTACAAACTTTAGGTACTCTACAACTCAGTTTACAGTCTGCGATAACTAAAACTATAGTAGTCTTACGACGTTGTTCGATGTTTGGACATATATTCATATTTTTTATCACTATTATTTTTAAGTATGAAACTCACTCACACACACATATTATCATTTAAAGGGTTTTACACACAGTATTTTACGGCTATGCGAACGACAAGATAACGTTTGGCGACGTTTTCTCTGAAATATATGCAAAAAATGTAAGAAGATAATAATATTAAATCGCATTGTGAGGTCAGCGTCATGTTTATGGGAGTTGATATTTTACACGGAATGAGGTTAAATGAATTATTAACAGAGAGCATACCTACACACGGTAACTGTACATATTATTTATTTTTTAAATATACCTACATTCTTATTATGATAGGTAGGTACATACCTACCTACTAAACTTACCGAATTTATTTTATTTCGTATTGAGTTATAGTTTATTATATATTATGTACGAGTATATTGTAATGCAAAACCGACTAAGACTTGAGATTATGCCAACGGTAGATTGTTATCCACGTGACTATTAGCCGATTAAACGTACGAAATTTACCTTCTGAAGACTACCAACACTCGTGTGCACCGGTGAGTGTATTAATACGCCAGTATCAATCGACATTGCGTGAAATCAAAATAAATGCAGAACATGTTAATATATTGTTTTGCTATTTATTTTGTTCGCTGTTTTACATTTAAAATCTCATGTCGAAATAAATATTTAAAGTTTAAACAATATTTAAAACGTCTTTAGAATATTTATAATGAATTAAACAAACCCAATATTGACCTAGGCCGGCTGCTTTAGTGTTTGTTCTCGACGGATCGGACTGCGGATCTTTTGAAAACGATCAATGCACTTGCGCGATATATATTTTTACGGTTTGCTCCCAGCGACTCCCAATTCGACGACACCAGGTTTTTCGACCAAAAAACCAGTTTTTTAATGGTTTTTTAAAAAAAACCTAATTCGCCGAAAACGATGATGATATTATAGCTACATGCTGCTTGGCATAGCAATTTATACAACTGTAATAAGGTTCCATTTACTATCTATTTATCATATTCTTATAATACGCCTATCACACGATTATTGACATCAATCAAAATATACATATTATATTATATATGCGTAGAATATAATTAACTAAAAAGTCCACTGGCCACTACGATTAAAATAAAAATTATGATTTTAGTTTGTAGTAATATGTTACTGCGTGAACTTCAGCACATACAGTATAACATACATCATACACTTATATTATTTATATCATTTTTTTCCGCTTTACTAGAATGGTTCAAAATAAAGTTGGAAAAAGAACAGGACTTACTTGTAGTGAATAATTATATACATATAGAGTAGATTGAAAACGCGAGGAAAACAGTTACATACATTTTTCAGGTTAAGATAAGAAAACGAAATTATTAAGCAAATTGAATGTCGGCGAACTGGGAAAACACAATTTTTATAACGTGTATATCGTAAGCCAAGATGATAATATTATCGCATTATAAGGGTACACGAAACGATAACATAAATTTAATATTTATCGACGAATAATCTACCAACAATAATATTAATATCATACCATGAATGTCATTAATTTAATTTGCGTTTCCGATTATAAAATTATAATTTTATAATTGCTATTTTGTGTACAGCGAGAAAACTTAATTCATATTTACGCACTTTTCTTGAGGTAGATATTTCCGTGGGAATCAGAATAATTTTAATAATTACAAATGTATATAATATTATATATTAGTAAGTTATATGTGTCATTCTCAATGCCCGCGCGTGAATTAACCAATCCTTTCTTTTACTAAATAACATTCCATATAAACTATGTTGTTGTCTTGTGAGTAACTCGATTGAGCTGTTTCTTTCATACGAGAGATAAATATACCAGAATTACAACTTTCTTCGGTGCATCGATACGGTTAAAAGATGGTTTCATGCCACATTTACTTAAACACGACACTATATTACTACAATTATTTTAAATAAATTAATGATAAAAAATGTTCCCTAAAAATTCGATATAATTCAGTTAAAGGTGATTTGAAAAAGAATTATTATATTATTATGCATCAAAATATAACTTGAAAATAGCGGAGATGATAGTGTGTGTTATTCTACGACACTAAATCATACATGACTCCGTGACACATGTTCGTAATAAATTCTTGACATTGCACTATAGAGCTATTATAGTTGTACTGTAGTAGGTAAGACGTATCAATTTTTTTATGGTCTCACCGCTTGATACTGGAATGTTTAGTTGATGGAAAATGTGAAAATCCACATCCACATATTAAGGTGTGTCTGCAGTCTGCCCACAGACATGTTATCACTCAGATTTGAAAGTGAAATTCTGAACGTCCGTTCAAATAACGATTCCATAATATTTATTGGACTAGCATTTTAATTCTTTCCCGCCGAGTGAACCGATAAAAACATAAAAGTATTTTATTTAATAAATATAATAAGCACGTTTGGAACATGAATGGTAAACGTTAATATTATGCTAATATTATATTTATTATGCTGACAAGCTATGTTTAAATACGGGGTTAATAATGGTAAAATAAATTTTGGTTTTAAGTGCAATTAATAAAACTAGTTTTGGATTATTACATATAATCATAATGGTTGAGTTCAATATTTTAAAAGTCGAATGTAATATTTATAAAGTTAAATATAAGTATAACATTAATTAAAAAATATACCATACTATAATGCTGATATAATTAATAGGAAGAACGACGATACAACGGTGACATTTTGTAAATTGTAAAATTTGATAGATTACGTTGATATAAAATTATACAGAATGATTCTTTTATCAAACAACACTTGTAATTTCAAAAAATATTAATGTTTTTGAAAATATTTTTTTACATAGTTTCAAATTGTTAAAAAAAACAACGTTTTTATTAAAAAATTATATTTTTAAATATTTTTATCCTTATAGTTTTTTACGTTTTTAAATGACAACATAGATTTTTAATTTCATATTCCAAAGCACAATAATTTTTTGAGTATTTTGATACATAAAAATCGAATTTAAGGTGAGTAGTTTATGAGTTATACGTATTTAAGTTTAGTTGCGCGGAGTGGAATGGTACGGGGTAACCCCGAAAAATGTTTGTTCACTACTCCACTTGTCTAAACTTTAAATAAGTATAACTCATAAACTACTCATCCTAAATTCGAATTTTATATATCAAAATACTCAGAAAATTATTCTGTTTCGGAATATGAAATTAAAACACTATGTTGTCATTCAAAACAGTAAAAAAATTAAAAAATTATAAGGATAAAAAATATTTAAAAATATAAATTCTTAATAAAAACGTTGTTTTTTAACAACTTGAAACTATGTAAAAAATATTTTCAAAAACATTAATACTTTTTGAAATAATTAGTGTTGTATGATAAAATAATTATCCTGTATAATAACATATAAGGGTAAATATTAATAAATTAACTAGCATACACAGTGCTCCACTTGGCAAAATTAAAGTAAGGGGACTTTGTTAACTTTAAAAAAAAAAGCGTCCCCATTACTTATTAATCGTTACTAAGCCGTGGGGGCTATGCCCCCACACCCCCTATACCCCTCTTTAAATCATATGAAAAATATTTATAAATAATCAAACTAAAAAAAAAATTACTGTAAATACTATATTGTATACTTTAGTTATAACTAATATTATAACTAACTCAAAACTAACTAAATAAAAAACAATTCATTTTAACTATTTATTTAAATAGTTCCATAATTTATCATAAGACGTATATTCTAGGATGCAATAGTAGTTAGAATAAATATTTTGTGGCACAATTTGTAGTGATGATATAAGATAATTAGTTAAATAATAATAATAAACATCTTAATAGTTATTAAATCTATGATAAGAAAAATTATTATGATGTTATCACGTGCATTTTGATTAAAATTAAGAATGATGCAAACGATGCAGTGTCCCCTGCGTTCCCCTTAAAAATAAAAGTAGGGGTACGCTAAAATTTCTGAAAAATTAGTTGGGTACTCCGTCCCCCTGCGTCCCCCCCACAAATCGAGCACTGAGCATACATAATCTACTATAAAAAGAAATCAACATAATAGTGAGCATGGGGTTGAAACCGAGTGTATTAAATTGAAAATAATCACGCAAAGACAATGTCTTTACCTACATTATACGTTTATCGTTGTATCACGTGCATTATTGATTATTTGTCTACAGTTTGTGTGTTGTGTAGGTGCACGCTGTATCCATTGGAATACACAATCGAATTAAACATAACCACGCAATAGACAATAAAATACAATTTTACTAAACAACATATTTAGAAGTGAAATTGTTTCGTGCCCATTAAGTCAAAATGAAAGTGAAAAAATATCTAATTTGTTTTATAATTGAAACTTTTGTTTGAATTTTTCTACGTTGTAGAACGCTTACTAAAGCATAATTATTTGTAATAATGACTATACATAATATTATGGTTCGAATACAATTTAGAATATATTTTATAAAATATGATTTTATTTTGTTTGTTTTAATATATTCAGTCCACAGTCCACGAGATCATATTTTAGTATAGAATGAGTTCACTAAATATTCACTAAGTATTATTTTAGAAGTCTCCCAACATTTAACATTTGAAAATTAAACAAGAATAACATTTTTAAATGTGTTAGTGATTTCCAATAAAATTTAAAAAAACCAGGAAATGACTACTTATTAGTAATAAATGGAGCTGAATTTTTACTGAGATAATTAATTAAATATTTTAAGACAACACTATTTATTAGTAGATTATTCCGAGATGAGCGTATGCATTATATTTTGCATGTTTGTTTTTTACGCGTGTAATGCATTAGCCATTGGATAGTTCCGATTTAACATAAAAATAATGGAGACTATCATTGAGTAATCATTGATAATGTGTTTATATTTTAACAATAATATAGAACTATAAATCAATTATAACTTGTTGTTTGAACATGTAAAAATGTTTTTTCTTTTTTAAAAACACATAATATTAATAACATTATTTTAACAATTTCAAAATAAATTAGAGATTATTGAATCGAGCATTTAGATTATATAAAAAAAATGTAATATAATTTAATGATTAATATCTTATAATTTCAACATAAGTACAGAATTCATTCGATTAAAAATAATCTTATCTGTTCGTACTGCCAACAAAATGCAACGGTGCTTCGTAAAGTTATCTTATGTTCACGATTGGTAATGGTGTGACTCGCTATGCGTTACCTTCCCAACATCTGTACGTCCATCATGATTATTCAAAAAAAAATTATTTTCAAAAACATTATTTCTAACCGTTTTCATACGTACTTCGTGTGATTGTGATTTTTTTTCTAGACCTCATGTTTGTATCTCATGCAGGCTTGTTAATTTTTTCATTTAAAAACATCTTTCTTCTTTTGTCATCGCTCAAGCTATTCAGTCGTCAAGTCCTCGTCAGTAATATTTGCAGGCCAACTCAAAAGCTAAATCCACGTATTATTTTATTATTCACATTCTTGGAAAATTGTTATTAATTCTTTCGCTATTATTATACCAAATTTATTTAGCTCTTTAAAGTCACTTAATATTGTATTGGTAATTAATTTGACCACTTTAAGCTACGTGATTTCTTTGTATTATAAACAATTTATGTAAGCATCATATTCAGTAAAATTAATTTCTTTGCTTTTAATATTATTATCACATTTTAGAATTATCATTGTTATGTTATTGACTTATTGTACAAACACCTAAATCGTATATGGGTATGATGTATTAGACTGTGGCGTGTGTGTTATCCGGGGAATTAATCGCATTAATCGACTGCGGTGACGGCTTGTTAGTCTCTCTTGTTCGGGATCGTCACTATTGTTTTATTATTATTTTTATTGATTACCATTTACCTGTTAGTCATGTTATATTTATTATTATTGTAAAAACATAGCTATCATCAAAATGTATTCAAAAAAAGTGTATTTAATTTATGTAAAAGCTCATTAACGATGGGAGATTCAGGTAGAAGCATTATTCTTGAGTTAAACCCCTAATACGCTCACATAACTTTTGAAAAATTAAAAGAAACTAGAGTTTTATCACGTCATATTTGTAGGCTTTTCACAAAGAAATTCACATCACACTCTTTCTATTGAAAAATCAAAATTACGCCGAGATGAATGGAAACACCGATTTCCAGATCTTTCCTATATTAAAAATAAATATTTTCGAAGTTTTTTTGCTTATGAATATTTATTCAATCATTTTATTATTTTTCTGACCCTAAATCAAGCGTCATCAACTGATGGACCGTGGTTTACATTCGGACCACGTACACATTTTTTACTAAATTATAAATAGTCACGTAGTTATAAAATATATAATATAGTTTTTATAAAATCGAATATCAATAATATTATATTTAAATTTATTATTTTATGTCAGATAATATTAAATTTACAAATTATAATTTTAAATAAACATTTAATTGGGCCATTATTATAACCATATTATGTATAACTTAAAAAAACAGTTTTAAATTAGTAATTTGTGGCCCAACCATTTAATATATTATTATGAGTGCTTGTGTGACCAAAACAAAATATGAAGTAGTTGGAAAAAAGTAATTTTTATTTATGTAAATTGTGCGACTCTATTTTTTCAAATCTCGTGTTCAAATAATATTTTTATTCTTTATTTTCAGTAAATGAAAAAATTATTTTGTATTTATACATTACTAATAACATTACTTTCTCATATTTTAGTTTAGGTAGCTCTTACACACTACCACGTTGTTTATTTTTCACCAACTCAAAATGTGTGATTATTTAATACGTATATCAACAGGCCGAAATTCATGGGTTTTTGAATAAAATCAAAATTAAAAATTAAAATAAAATAACAGTATGTGTAGCAGACACCGGACACCGAACACTAACTCTAATGCAAGTTTGGCGTGTGGTCGTCCGTGCAATGCGAGACGTTTATTTTCTTATTAATCTGTATATTCAAACACGGAGAGCGCGTATGATCGGACCAACGCTGACTCCGCGCTTTGTCTGTGTATGTGTGTGTGTGTGTGTGTGCATGATTGGCCTCTGTTGGAATTCGAGTAGGTGGCGATGGTCGAGGAAGAGCTTTACTGGGTCAAGGTCACTGGGGCACCGACCTCGTGTAAGGGCGTGACGCCAACCTTTATATTAGTATAATATTAGGTACCCATAATAAGACACATAATATTACAACGTAAACAAGCGGAAGCAATATAGGTATACAATTGTATAGGTATAATGAATTATATTGATACACGGTATTATTATTATTAATTGTTACCTAAGTATTTATTGTCATTGTTTGTTTTTATATTTTTATTTTTATGTTATTTAGTAAAATGAAAGACATTATTTTCATAAATCAAATACTTTATTTTTAGTTATTTATCTGTCTTACGTCTTAGGTCTTGTTCTCGACCTAAAATTTCTGGCTGTACTACAGACATAATTCTTTGATCTCACAGACGGCACTACCGATTTACTTCGTTTCAATAATGTCACATCGTTATTAAACCGTGAATATTTATTATTTTTGTTAATATTATCGTCATTATCTAGGTACGACAACATTATTTCGTAGATGTGGCTTTTCTTTCATTTTGTATTATATTGCTGCTAAATGTTGTTGGTCCATTTTCTCCTAGATACTACAAAACAATCATGTATCTGGTATATCTCTCTATTCCCTCTTTCTTTATCTCTCTCTATTTTTCTGTTTCTGTTTTCTCTATCAATCCATTCGCAGTCCGTCTTTCCAGAATACGTAATTTAGTTATATTAGTATTTAATCGTTACGATAATGTAGAGTTTGCGACGTAAGCGCACCGACATAGATACTTCTGAAGTGTACTTATATATTTGTTTACTCTTAGAAAAAATATTATATAAATGACGCTAAGAGCTTTCCTACATACTAATTGATAACAATTTAAAAAAAAAAAATCTAGGGACTTAAGTCCACCCCTGCCCCAAAAATGATGTATATTTGCGCTACCCATTATATTATTATGTTTTGTGGCGTTCGCATTATCTACGGAAAGCTAATCTAAAAGCTTATCTGAAGGTGCTAGTGAAAATTCTACCAAAAACAACGAACTTTGTGGCCAAAAGAGAAAATATGATAGGTTAGGTACTTACTCACGGAGTAATATTTGCGGTCTTTTTGCGAGCACGCCATTGTGTCCGCCGCGTGATTTTTCAATTCTCCGCCGAAAACGTATGTAACTATATAATGTTATATTATTATTATTATAACATGTGTTTGTGTGTAGTATTGTGCTTTCACATTTTCTGACGAAACACCATCTAATATTGCTATATACGTCTTTCCGATTATTTATATTAGTATTATTATATAGCGCCTAGAGATTCCGTCCGCGATAAATCATCAGCAAACTAGATGTACACCGCATGCCTTACGATCACTGTATAATATTATTTTAATATATGTGACATAACATTTACGAAAATACATGCTTTCGCCCCGATAAAAACGTCGCCGAAAACCCTCTTGCCTATAGTTTCCAGCCCGTCAGATCAGTATTAATTTATTATCAAAAGTGAGCGATCGGTACCTCAACGACAACGTAATATTATCGTGTATAATTTATTATTATAATGCTTTCACGATAACACCGTAGGTAATATCGTATCTTAGGTATACCGTGGAAATTAAACTGTACCTCAGTATACCCACTAACCTATAGACTGGCGACATTATAATAGTACGATATCACAATATCTGTATTGACCGTGATTAACCCTTTCCCTGCAGAATTATTTTTTCCAAGTCCGCAGCACTGTTTTGGGATTAAATTTTATTTTCGTATTGTTTTAAATATTTTTATAGTTCAAATAATAACTATCAATAAAAAAAAAAAATTTTCTAGTAACTTTTTTAGCAGATAATAGTTAATTATGTTAGTGATTGGTTCCCAAATAGTCGATAATGAACTATTATTTCAGTTAATCAAATAATGACAATTTGGGAACCCTGGAAAATCAAATAATTTATTTTGCTTATAACTTTTTTAATATTTTTCATATATTTTTTTTTATTGTCGTTTTGGATTCGTCTTATTTTTTACCATTTAATGATATTATCACATTATCGAGAACAACTATTGTTGATTTTTAAAATGATAAGACGCGTATGTGCGTCCATAGAACATCAAAGTAGTTTACATAGGACGCATATGTGCGTCCATAGCAGTGAAAGGGTTAATAAGCGAATTTGAATAAATCAAGTTCAAGGCTCGCGAATATATGTGACGTTATAATAATACTATGATACTTGTTGCATATTAAACTAATAAACTGTTTTAATTCAAAACCTACGTGCTATACGGTACATCTAATTAATATTTATATATAAAACATTTGCACAGCATTATATAAAAGTTTTACACATTTTCGTCATGTACCGTCACTATTTATATTAATATCGAACGATATGATAAATTATTTGATTTAAATACGAAACTTTTATGGCGTTGAATTATAATAAGTATAATAAGTACACATCCATAAGTGTAAATGATTAACAAACTGCTGTTAGGTATTTATAAATCAAAAATGTATTATTTTTCGTTTTGAAAATTCTATTAGTTTTTATTCTTATACATATACTATATTATAAGTTAAGTTCTGGGTGGTAAAGATAAGTATAGCTACTATCTACTGAATTTAAAATAATATGAGTATATAATTTAATTTATTGGAGGGTCAATTAAAAATACTATTTGGACTATGTGAAAAAGTATAACCACGAATGAAAACCCACGAGATAATGATAATAATAATAATAAGCTCAAAATTATCTCGACGAACAATGCACCGACGTTTTGTCGATCATTGTTATTTCCTTTTACGTCTACACCATATAAATAAGTTACACTGTGTAGAAAGTCGTGGTCGAAACCATCGTTATACATCAAGTATCATATATCAATAATGAAATAAAATCTCAATGTCAATAAAAGTACAAAATGAGTTCACATCAAGACACGTTGTTAGATAGTAAAAGTCACTTTTCCATATAAGTACATCAGTTTCCATGTAAAACCACAGGGTTTCACTGTCGTTGAAAAAAATAGTTTCTTATCTCTAAATAGTAAATAAAGATGTATAATATTCGAAAATTCTAGAAAATGATAAGTAGATATGATTTTAATAATTTTTAAAGGCACTCACAGAACTTATAATATTATAGCACTTGCATAATTTGTTTCTTAATAAAATGATAAATTACTCAAATTTATGTTAAGCATTACTATTTAAATATAAATACACACCTTGTTAGTTAATTACACTAGTGAATATATGAATTTTAGTAGGTACTAAAAATATGTATGATTAAAAAGTATTTACTACTTCAGAATACGAATTAAAATAATAATAATCCTTGATACTATGCACTTGATACTGAGAAAAAAATAAAACTCTTTTATCTTCCAATATAGCTGCACAAGTTGGGTGAAATTAAATATAGAAAATTAAAATATCATTGCGACGATGAAAATAATAATAACACAAGTGTACCAAAAGTCACGCATCCTTTGCCGGGCATATTGCTTTGTGATCTACCGCAATTACAATTTACCGGTTAAATTTGTTTCCGTGATATCGTTTAATTTCAAACGTGCCATTAATAATATTGTATTATTAAATCAAAACATTTGAATCGCCGTCGTGATAAAAATAAGTAATAACACACGAAACGTGAGTATATTAAAAGTACACGCGTCGTACCTGTGTGGATACGTGGATCCCGAACTTGAAATCGCTGACCTACTTTCATTGATATATTATTTTTAAAAAAAAAACCTGATCTTACAATATATAGTGATGCTTGGGGAAACGAATAACAATGTGTGTGTACTGGATTTAAGCAAAACGGAATCGATATAATTATCGAACTTGTCTATCTTACGAAGAAAAACACACACAATAAATGTATACCGGTTAAAAATAACTGATGAAAATCGTCTAAGTTATGATAGATTATAAAACAATAAGCGTGACGTGTTTTAATTTATTTTAAATTATTGAATGTTGAAAAATAATATAAGCCACGCGTATATGATAAACTGTGTTTTGTCTTTAATTTTTAAATTAACAACTTTCTTTATTGATGTTTAAAATTCATAACAATTTCAAACTATAGATTAGGTAAAACTATCACAAATATAAACATACAATATAAAAAGAATTGACGAACAAAATATGAAATTGTTGATGTATTTAATATATTTTTCAATTCGCTTCAAAATCAATATGTATATGTCCGAATATTATGATCATTGTCAGTTAAACCATTTTTGTAAAAAAAATTGTTTCCAATATATTATTATTATTATTTATTACATGATAGTTGCACTTTTTACAGGATAATATATTATTCTGTTCACGAACAAAGTCTATTTTAGCAAAAAATATCGATAATATCGGAAACTGAATCCCATAGTACTTAATACCTATACTAGTAAACTTAACTTAAACTACTAAAAACACTCAAAGGGAAATTGAGAATATTGATTATTAAGATATTTTCATTTAATAGGACGCCATATCCGTAAATGTTATCTGTTTCATAAAAGTATAAAATAGCAAATTTTGTTTCAGTAAAACCAATTTTGTACTGACCTATTATCAAACTTTAATACAAATAAATTATCTGTGATCTGTCAATAGATTTTTATAATATTTTTTTATTTTAAAGCGATTTGTGAGTATTTTTATATTTTTATATTTTAGGTACTCATAATTCGCTTAAAAATTAAAATATTGTAAAAAGCCAATTTAACTTTGATAATGTAACAATACGATCTAATATTTAAACTAAAAACATAAAATTGTTTTGAACTAGAATTTTCATTTTTTTTTTTTTTTAAACATGTGTAAGATGGAGAAAACACGTGTAGTTGGACTATCCTCTTAACTTTTTATTGCTGTAATCAAGAATTTGACTTTAGATACCTATCTGATCAATAGATACTGTTTATATTTTACACATTTTTTATTTTATTTTTTTATCTTGATTATAATTATATATTTGAACATATTTTTAGGACAAAACTATTTTGGACGGAAATAAGGCTCTGAAAATCTTAAAATATGGGGTGACTGATATGTATCGGATACAAAAACCTACAGAGTCTAATATATCTTAATATCATAACGTACTTTGGCTGATAATTTATCTAAACTTAATTTTTATCCTATGACATGTAAAACATTATTTCAATTGAAACATTAATTACCAATTTAGCCTATAGCTTATATTTGTATATCTAAAATTGTATGAGTACGTTTAATACACAAAATTACAAACTTTAAATTACGAATTATTTTTTAATTTGTATGCTCCAACTCAGCTATTTAAACTTAGTTAAAAATATGTCTTTATTTTGGTTTTACACTATTTTAATCAATGTTGGCATTGCCCATTATTAAAGGCTAAATCTGTATTTCCGTTATAATTTTTAGATTAAATATAACGAAAACTATAACATTATGTTATATAGTTCACAGCAAATTATATTTCATCGATTATAATTAATATTGTTGTTGCTTTGCATTAAACACGATCCCATCGATAACACTATACATAATCAAATAATTCCTACACTTGTTCTATTTACCGTTCTCGATTCAAGGTACACAGAAAATTATAAATGAAAAAAAAAATGCATACACCGAAATTACTATTTTGAATCATACTACTTTGCTCTAACACTTCATTTAACCAGGGCACGTAACGGAACACCCAGCTTTCATTCAATTTAATTTCTGTAAGGAACATATACAAAAATTACACTGTAAATTATGCCCACATTCATTTTTAAAAATAAAGCTCAAATATAGACTGTATTATGTGTAAAACGACTTTGTACTGACGATTTCAGAAAAAAATGGAAAACCTCAGGTACACATTTATATTGAAACATATCTCGTTTTGACGTATTGCAGAGATATTTGGGCCATAATTCCGGTATATGTTTATGATTTGCAACCATAAATTAATAATAATAAAGAAAAAATAGGTTATAATTATTATCATCAATATACACAAGTAAAAATAACACTTTACCGGCGTGCTAGATAATATCCTGATTTCTATATGAGTCAATAATATAAAACCTGCATAAATATCACTTACACAACACTTTAACATTTTAATATAGCTTCCACATAGGGCAATTACTTCATTTTAAGTGCTTTATTTTTCTTAGAAATAATTTTTAACTGTTTTATCTATTAATCAATTCTAGTGTTCAGTATAATCCTAAATTAAAACTTCTATTAAGAATTTCAGAAAACCCGTATAGATAAGTGTTGATTAAATTATTATCAAGTTTCATTCATCAAAAAGATCTTTGTAGCCTGCAGAAAAACTGCTAAGTATACATGTCCAATATGTTAATGTTAATATTTTTTACGATATTATTATTATGACCCGTTGTTCGAGGTTTCTTGAATTCAATTTTAATTTTAAGGGGCTATTTTTAAAACTTTTGAAAAATATGCTTATGAGTTATAGTAGATATTTTAGCACAAAATCTTGAGTAATAGTCACTAGTATGAGTGTGTTCTATTTGAATTCAATGATATATCAATGTACATGAAAAACGATTCTAAGCGGAGACGAGACGGTCTGTCAGCCTATACCACAAGCTTATTTCATAATATGTTTTTAATATAGCTATAAAGTAAGGAATTTTATTTTTTGCATAACAGTAAGTAGATTTAATTTTTTTTTCGAAAATAATACATTTATTATACTATTATAGTATATAATAATTATTATAATAGTGTACCATATTACCTATATTATTGTCATTAGCCTATGAGTTAATAATACCTTACTTTAAATATTGTAAAACAGTATGAGTAAGTTTATAAAATAGATAATATTTTTAAAATATACGTCTCTTAAATAGCACATAACACTAATGGAAGATTCTCGTGGTTGTAGCTGAAAGTCAACCAAATTCAAGAGGTCTTAAAATTCATTATATACAAATAGGTATATAAAGTGTATAAGTTTCCACGAATAATCTTTTTGGATTATAGCAAAATAATTAACATCATTAATATTTATCATTAATAAACGTAATTTTGTCCTAATTTCAATTTCAAATGTCTAAAAAAATAATAATGTTTATATATTATATTATACATTTTTATTTCCAATAACAAACCTAAAACTGTTTATTATTTTAATGAATTTTATAAAAATTAATATAAAAAATTGCCTATGTAATTTTAATATTTTTGTACAGAAACAACAACTTAATTGAAATTGTATATTAATTTTTCAAAAATGTTGACAAACGAAAATTTTTTTGTGGACATTTATAAAATTGAAAATTGTTTATACCTATGAATAGCTTAAAAAGAGTCAAAATATCATTAAAATTATACAATGTATAAAAAGTGATAACATAAATATTTGATAAAAATTCTGAGTTAATGAATGCACAAACTATCACTAAAAATATTGAGAACTAATAATAAGGAGTTAATAATCATACACCATTTAGTAATTTGTTTTATTATTTGTTTATCAAATTTGAATTAACCTTTATATCAATTATTTTTTTATGGGATTTTCAATCAAGTATTTTTACATATTTTATCAATTTATTTACCTGTTGTCTCATTATTTCTGAGATGTTGTTTAGCCAAAATTCCCTAAATGTAGTTATGCAACACTAATATTATTATCTAACAATAAAACTTAATTTAACAATAGAATAATAATTAAATAAAATATTTATATGAATCAAACATTTTTCATACTATTCTTAAAATGAAGTTTATTGGACTCTAAAGTGAACAGTATTCAGTATTAACATAGAACCATAATATTTTATAATGAATAAATATTTTAATCCTAATTTATTGCGTACATAAATATTGGAAATACATGATTTAATGTTTGCAGTTACATCTTTTTAATGCCGCTTTAGTACTTTATATGTTTTTAACATATGTATGCATGTTTTATATACATGCTATTTCAATTTAAAAATCCTGGATAAAAAAACACAAACCGGATGTTGGGAGGCACTTGTCTTGCTTCGCTCACATAGACAAAGGATAGTGATGTGTAATAATTGTTATAAATTCGAAAGCATTTATCGTATTTGAAAAACAATTATCATGTGCAGAGGTCCGTTAAAAGTTTTAGACCATTCGTACATCTTGCTAAGATTTCTACAATATGTTGGCAATGTTTTTTTATTTTTGTTTTCCTTTCTTATATAAAATATTATACCAACAATTTTCATAAATAAAATCCAACCAGGTATCCAATTTTCCGATTATAAAATGAGCTTAATAATGGAATAAATGTTGGGAATTTTCAGGCAGTAATTAGGTAAAATAATAATATATTAAAGTATTTCAATACGCATAGTACGGATAGTTTTTTCGTTTAAATACTTAGAATATAATTTAAACGGGCTTATAATATTGATTATTAAATATATCCGTTACCAAAACAGGGCTTGTAACGTTATCAAAACAAAAAAAAAAAAAAAAAATTATAAAAAAATACTAAAACAAATTGTTTGATCTTTATTTTAGTTTTATGGTGATACAATCGTAAATGAAATCGCATAATCAATTATTATTAGTCTTGTTATTTATGAGAAAATAATAAATTATTGGTAAAGATTGTATATAGACAATTTAAAAATAAATAAATTGCGCTTGTTAAAAAATATATGTAACTAAATTTTATTTTTAACTAAAATGAGTACAGTATTTAATTTAATATTAAATTGATTTTTAATTTTTAATTTATTGGCATATCGATAAGCTGACAGGGGGTGTGTACGAGGTGTGTATGATACCGTTCCATTACAGCCGTATTACACAAAAAAATATTTTAAATAATTAAAATGTTGAATAACACACAATCTAATATATATATTTAATGTTAATATTACTATATGTTTAATTCAAAACAAAATAACGCAATTAAAAATAAGCGTTAATTTGTAAACTTTGCTCATAATAGATCTACTAGAAACTCGTTTTTTTTTAGGTAATTCTAAATACTTTAACGTTTAACTATATGTTACTTGTTAGTATTTGAATTATTATAGTCGCGTCAAAGAATTATTTATTCTCACGTTTATTTTTTTTAAATATGATATGTATATATACTGTAACATACATCTATTTAGATCTGTTAACAAATTAATTTTAATAGGTGTTATAAAATAGACTTTATAATTAATATTAATATTTAAAAAAATGTAAACAATAAATTTGAAGCACAATATAACTAACAAACTTAAAATAATTTAACAGTTAGTAGTTACTAAGCAGTAATTATATGATATTAAGTAGACGATTAATATTAAATTTATTTTGTAACCAAATATAATTAAATTTTCGTATTGGGTGAAAATCACTAAAAATAAAAGAATTTATTATTAATTAATTAAATTTTTTGAGAGAAGAAGATTAGAATCAAAAAAATACATTTTTTAAACTGATTAAAAATTCAAAAAAATGTATATAATATATTTACAATGCTATATATCATTTTGTTAGGTACTATTACTTTTAGGTTCTGAGCGGAGCGATGAATGTATTGATTTTACGATAATGTATCTACATATCTGTGTAGTGTGTACACAATAAGTAGTCGTAAAAATACATATATTTTTAACTTTGATGTAGGCTTTGGATCACACATAGGATTTAATTTATACTTTAGAGAAATCAAAATTACCAGTATTTTTTGAAATTATTTCAACCTATCTATTATTTAATAGCAATATCAAAAAAACATAACATGAAATATACTAGTAATAATATAGGCTGTTTACCGTCTCTGGTCAGTATTATTATTTGTAACACATCCATTACAGTGATCCACTCGATACATACCATACAGCACAATAGTACCCACTTAACCATTCTTTTAATAATAATATTTTTTTGAATAAATCATTTACCTGCCTAGTTACATAAAATTAAATTGTTACCATAATCCCCGTCCATGTTAATATAATAATAATTAATAATAGAAATACGAATTAATTAGAGTACATATTATAATTGTTATATAATTAATAAAGTAAATGTAACTCTCTTTAATCAAAACACCGAATTGGGAATTACGGATACGTGTAATTTATACAGACGGCTACAATACCGAAGATTATATGGTGTATAATGTCTAAGTAATTTCACGCTTATTTCAGCTATATTATAATATTACCTACTTAAGATGAAACATCTCAGTTAAATCAACATATCGCTACTGAATAAATATTTAAACTATTATTTTTTTTCGGTCACAAAAATAATATTAAGGTGAATATAAGTATGACATCACCATTAACACGTAGTATAATAATATATATAGTTAATAATTGAATACCAAATTTATAAAGCATTTTTAACGACTATTTTAGAATATTGGTAGTAAATTGTTCACTATACAAAAATGTCACAGTATTAAATTACAAGGTAAAATATTTATTTTTTTACTATAAGTTTAGTTTATTCTACACATATTATACTTCCTTTTATATTATGTATATTTTTAAACACCTAATCCACGCTATTGATAAATAGATGTTCATACTAGCAGATTGACCTATTAAAGAATAAAAATAATAATCACTGTAAAGATTTGTAGGTAAATAGGTAGATAGGTAGGTGGGTACGTAAGTAGGTACTATCAAATAAGTTGTTTTCCGTCGTATAATTTGGCCGTTTACCAAACAGGTAAATGGTTGTAATGAATATTGTAGTGTGCGGTCATGCTGTCTTCGATAGTTTACGAGCCGTTTATTGGTTACCCTACATTTTTAGCAGTATAACAAAAAAATAAAAATTACACTTCATAAAAATTTATTACCAATCAGTTATATTTACTGTGTATATCAATATAATTATAACAACATTGTTTTATTTCATATTCGGGTGTTTTATTTGGTTTGATGTTATAATATAAATAAATTTTGTTCGGCCCGAAGTGTTACAGCAATACATATTAATGAGACAGGATAAATCATAATATAATATTATATTATGGTTGTTGATAAGACGTTTACGATTGCGATTAACTGCACACTACACATGCAGTAGAGTATGAAATATTCAAAAACAAATATAAAATTACTACACTACCTAGTACCTATATGTATTTAGCGTGCGGGTAATTTTTATGTTTTTTTTATTTTATTACACTTATTTTTTTAAAAAACACATGCATTTATTTTTAATTGAAATTGAAATTTTGCTTAAGTATGTTTACTATTTTTACCAAGATTATTTTAGCGTACCTATTTCAATTATAATTTTATAATTTTCAAACAGATAATATCACATTATTAAAATCAAATATTGATCCTATTAAGATTGTTTTATTTTTTTAAATATTATAATATTGTTAACATACGCAAAATTATTAAAATGCGGCAACAAATATATAAGCACTAAATAGTTAGAAAAAACAAGAAGGTTGTAGTTTCTACATTATTCTACCGCTGAAATTAACTCATATTGTATAATAATAATTAACATAAGATGATATGCAAAAACTGCAGTTTAATGTTATTAGGGTTAAGGTTTTTATAACTTCTATAACTTTTAAAACTATTTAAAAATCATGTTAATATGTCATTATTATTACATTATTCAAAGAAAATTCTAAATGTTCTTTAAAATCTAAAATGTATGATAAATTACTTGATGTATTCGTATACAATTTACAAAAAAATTACCGATAACTAAACAACAATTCGTTAAAATATAAAAATAACATAAAAAAAAAAAAGAAAAAAAGACATAGTTAAAAAATGATTAATAGTTTAAAACTGAATATACCTACCCATAACTTACTTACGTTGTATTTTTTTTGTTATGTTATAGGTAATAGGTATCAAATGTATTTATTATTTGGTTCAAAATTTGTACAACCAAAAGAAAAAATATGTTAAAGTTATAGCATACTCTAACTCTATATCAATTTCTGTCTATCAATTTTATCAACATACTCGATCGCACATGACTTGTAATTCTCAAACATACAGAATTATTTTCCAAATAATGTATCATACGATGCAATTTAATTACTATTTTTTTATTTCATTATCCTATTTTTAAAAAAAAATCCTAAAACCTCTTTTTATTTTCTAGTATTCTTTAATACTATATAATACAATATTATGAATCGAAAATACATTAGAGACAGTAATTAATATGACTTGATCTTATCATGATATTGTCCTTGTACGAGGTTAGTTAATTCACCCTACTCCGCGCTACACATAGGCAATACAACAATAACTGCACACTGCACTATTAATTCTGGTGGCCATGGACCACCAGTGGTTGCCTACTATGTACGAGTAATAGTTTTTTTTTTACCTAACAGAAATTTACAGTAAAATTCATAACAATAAGTAAATATGATAAAATAATATGAATATAATCGATATAAGTAACATGATTGAGGGAAAAGGCCCATTAGAAACAGCTTCATAATTTTTTATTTAAGTAACAATTAAATAACTAATGAGAAAATTTTGTTATTTATTATAATAGGTCTCTGGACTAGTTTCTTTTTAGGCATCGACCAGCGTTTTCGGGTAGGGTGGTAGGACATATTCTTTATAATGGTGCTTATGTGAGAGTTAAATTTCGAATGCAATCGTTTGTAGTATGTTCTATGTAGTTAATATAGTACCTTAAAGGTTAATATGTTGAGGTCTTTGTAAAGAGAAACACTGCTTATGTACCACGGTATACCTGTGATTAGCCGTAGAGCAATGCTCTGACGAGCTTGTATTGGATGGATGTTGGAAGGTTTAGCCGGTCTCTATATTATAATTCTATTTTATGACCAGATGAGTCTTAATATTGTCTTATAAATTAGTTATTTTGTTTTTAAGTTTAGTTTGGGCTTTAAGAACGGACGAAGTTTGCGGAGTCTTGTATTTGCTACGAGTAATAGTTAAACACTTAAATATCATAATTAATAAATTCTTGTATGAAATTATAATGGCACAGGCACCTTTATCACGCAAAACGATTAGTATACGCTTACAGTGCATAACAATTTATAATGTATATAGTTATATTATAATTATTATTAGTGTAACGACGTCACGTGTATAATAACGCGTGCATAACGAGACCCTTTAGCAGCTACCCGAATCGGTACAATAATATTATACGAATACACGACGGTAGCGGTGGCAGCGGTGGTCACGAATAATTCGACAACTAGGTATATAATAATATTGTATATACGTGTAAATGACGATCTCCGTGATATAATCGTTAATAGTCGATAATAGCTAATCGTAGGATAACGTCCGGTAAACAGTTGCGGCAGTGCATAATATATGTATATACGGCCGTATCGATTTAATACCTACCCATCATGTTATTATTATTCGTAGTGCACGATCTGTACGGTATTCTCAACGTAAACGGTCGTCGTCGAACTTTGAATAATTCTATTATACTGGACACAATAAATTAGGTATTGAAATAACGATAATAATATAGAAAACGGCTTGTCATAATTTCGGTTACCTGATAGGGTATAATATATTCTACATATATTATGGTTGCGTGATAAATAATAAAGCGTGAACTTTACGCACGTTCGTTGGGATTCACGATAGGACATTCAATGTCTGTCCGTTTTTAGATAGACCTCTGGTGGTTCAGATGTAATACCGATAGTTGGGCACGAGATATCATAATATTATGTAAATCGTAATCCAATAACGGTATATCAGCAGACCTATTTAGTTAAGTGATATTTTTGTACAGGATCAAATGTTACCAGATACTATTTTTTCGCTTATTCAGATAAATAACTGTATTAAACGTACACTACAAAATATTTAACCCCAATAGAATCAATAGACTACACTATGTATTATGTATATTTGTTATAAGTAGAAGGTATAAATATATAATTAAATCTAAAAATTCATAAATATTGAAGATAATATACATTGAAATATGTGGCTTACGTCTTATTGTTTTACAATAATGTTTACTGGTTATAATATTTGAACTAGAAAATAATAATATCTAGTGACATTTGATTGTATGCGAAAATAGACTGTACCGATAATACCCTAGCTGTGACAAATAATATATTTATTATTTTTTGTTAGATTATTTGTTAAAACAAATTACTATCTGAATTATTTTTCTTCATCCATAAATAATTAAAATACAATTATTATAAGAAAATATACAATAATTATAGAGCATAGGCAACGTATTTTAAAATCAATTAGAGTTTAAATTACATAGTTTTTAACAATTTTTGTAACGTTAATAATACAAGCAATTTTATTCGGTAAAAACGACACATGTAATTTGAATTGTATTACTTGATGTTTTAACTAATTATTTTACTATAAAGTAAAATTTATAATTATAAAAATGAATTCACTGTTTGTGAGGAACAATAACTCGTGTGATATCTCGTTAAAAATAATTGTGCGTAAAATCGTATAACATCTCTATAGATCGCTGACCGTGGATACTATATTATGAAGTTATTGAGATATGCATATTATGCACATTGCACATTGAGATTTTGTAGGAAAAATCATTCTTTGTAGCTTATTGTAAAACATAGCTTTCTAAACAAAAATTTTGAATTAGGTACCAACGAATTCAATTTTGAAACTTTTTGCATATTTTTGTACTTTTTGATTTTTCTCTCGTTTTTTTCTATTCTCTTACCTTTTTTTAAAATTTATAATTGCTATCAATTAAAACTTTTTACTCAAATCAATAAATTATTTCCTTGATTAACGTTTTATAAACTTTTGAAAACTAAATAAAACATCTAATAATATTGATTTATATTTTCAATAAAACTTGAAAGATGTTACGAACGTATATGAATTTTTCGGAGTTTATAGGACTACATTGTATTTTTTACTTATATTGTACATTTTTTGAGATTGTAAATGTCTTTTTCGTGTTTATATTGCATTCGATTTACTTCTTAAAATCATAACATAACACTTTAATTATGTACCTATCGTGTTATTAGGACGTGAAGGTACAACACTACTATTATACAATAAAATTCGACGAACAAGCTTACTCGAGCAATGGTATTAAAGTAATATTATGCGCGCGTTTGGATGTTTCGATGGAAAAAAATTTACGGTTCAGCGTGCGCGTGTCCGTGGATTGACGAAGACGCGAATCGCGGTGACCGTTACGAATATTAGAAAAGCTGAGAACCGCACGTAGACATGGAGAAAAGCAACAAACAATTGCACGTGTTATATTATTATGTTTATTATAGTGTCTGCGCGTGTAATAAATATTATGGAAATATCGGAAACATCTAGTGTGACACGTGCTCATAGCGTTATAATATTATCATCGGTTGGCGTATGCTTATGCACTGATTTATGGACATCGAACTTTAATCTCTTTCCGCAGAGTTTTTTCTTTCGGATTTTTTATTAAGTCTTATTTTTTCACTAAACTTTGTTTAGTGAAATCGTTTCAATCGTATCTATGTTGTGATTTTTTCCACAAAAAATAATAAGGCTTAGTTTCTTCTAAACGCGGACGGTTAATAGTTTCGATTACTGAAAGGTACTAGCTGTTTTAAAGGATTGAAATTATAAAATAACTTGCTTATAGATATGGCAAAATGACAGATTATTAAGTGTATTATATTACGGTAAGATTAGGTTAATAAAAATTATTACTATGAACCCATTAAAAAAATCTAAAAACAATTAATATAAAATGAACAATTATAATAGGTCGTAGACCATTAACTTTCTATATTGTAAAATACTATACTTCAATGATAAATGTATAATCATATTATGCATTCGACAATTCGCACATTTACAATTGCGCATGTATACATCAACGGACATCGGTGGTTTGTTTGGGCTATAATGCATCACTGGTTACGTGTATTACTTACACCACGTCGAAAACGCAACGAAACGATTTCCGCAAGCAAAGGTTTTGTCGATAAATCATACCGCATACGTGTGGGTTCTTGTACCACAAATTCTTATATTATATTTGTATTCGTGAGAATTCGTCTTAATCACAACATGCCCACACACACGCGCGCTTACTGAAGATACACCTATTTCATTTCACTGATTTAGTATAATTTTAACTCGAGCCACTGTTTTTTTTTTTTTTTTTTTTTTTTTATCGAATTCAGTCGTCTGCGAGTAAATTAATTATCCTTGTACCTTTCTATTCAAACTCATTAACTTTTTGTTCAAATTTAAATTTTTATATATCGAAATACTCCGACAAATATTTTTTTTTTCAAAATACAAAATGAAAAATGTATTTTTTCTTTAAAAAACAGTAAAAAAACTTTAAAAAATATAACGATAATAAATTAAAAAAAATATGTTATTTTATTTTGACTGGAAATTATCGTCTGAGCGTGTTTCTTAAATCCAAGACTTCGACGATTGTCTATGCCCTACAGCGATAGATTTATTATTATCATCTGACCCCTAGAACCTAACCTTACGTGTTGCGTGCATAACAATTATTATGTAGTATACTCGTATAGGAACGATCTGGCCAGTCTCTATTTTATTAATGACACATTAAGTACACGAAACTGTATAAATCTTTGACTTTTAGTAATCAACTGTGTGATTTATTTGAAATCCGTCGTTATTAAAAATAAGTTGTTTGCTAATAAAATACCAATATAATATTAGCCATAATACGTTTCGAGTTTTCCTGTAACGAAATTATTTAAATTGATTTTGTCATTGAATAAGTTACTGTTACTGGGTTTAATTTGAATTCATTGATAAAATATTCCATACGAAAAACGAAACTGAGTGCGGAAACGATATTTTACGCTATACTCTTAAGGATATCTTACATTGCTTTTAGTAATAAGGAAGATTGAATTAATTTTTGCCAAAAATTCATCGCTTTATTACATAATATTATTATTCTAATTTTTATACGTTATAATATTACAATTTACAAGTATTAGTAACTTATAACTCAATATACTCGAACATAAAAAATGTAAATTAATTCATACTCTAAATATTTTTTAAATATATTATAAAGGAAGTAAATAATAGTAAATAATATTATTTGTTGTAAATTACAACAAAATAACTAATATCGTTATTGTTTGTTTATATATTATCCTAGTTCGTAAAAATTGGAAATTGAAATGATTATAAAAACAAATCATGTATAATATATGTGTTTGTTTCTTATTTTTAGGTTAGATAATTTTAGGTAAGGAAAAATTTTGAGAAATATCATATCATACAATTTTTAATTTTACACTATTTAAATACTTGCCAATAATTTAAAATTACTCGAATTATTTTAAAACTGTATTATATGTATCAAATTAAAATGTTTAAGTAATAGTAAAAATATTATTATAATCATAAAATAACAAAAATTGTTTCTGAATACATTGTTATTACTTATTATGTACGTTGTAATTAGATAACGTTAACATTTGACAACAATAGCACATAAAAATTAAACTAGACGTCTTCTACTCAACTTTTTTTATGTATTTTAATAAGAACTCTTCTATTCATTGCATAAAATTTTTGTCAAAACATAAAAATAGTATAAGATTTAAAATGCCTATAAAAAGTTCATAAAGAACCAACACATTTTAAGAATAATACCATATCTAGAAAATTTCAATTTAAATGTTTAATGCTAATTTCAATTATTTACACTTATTCATTTTTGAATTATAATAAAATAGAAAATTAATCTTATCAAATACAAGACTGTCATTTTTCCCGTTTGTTAAAAAAAAATGTATTTTTTTAATTTTTAATCATCCCAAGTACACATTAGATTGACTAGAAAAAACTACTGTTGAAGTTGAATTTCAAACCATTTTTCAACTTAAATAAGTGTCTTCATACTAAAAAAACATATAATAATCATATGATTGTAAAACTAATAAATCCATAGCTAAGTTTAGAATCTAAAAAATAAATAATCATTTTATTTACACGGTCAATAGTCCAGAACCTTTATTTTATATTCGTAGATCATTGTTAGAAACCACAATGTAGTCTCACGAGCGTGTTCCCGTTTGAAATTAAATAATAACTATCAATGATTTATTTTTCCACTAATTTAGTTTGTGAACTATTGACTTAAATATTTTTAAGATAGTAAAACTGTTTAGATAAATTTCTGAACAATAATTGATGAATATATTGTTAATACTACCACAAGTACCTATACCTATTATCATTACGCACATTTATAATATAAACACACATTATACCTACCTATAAATATTTATATATATTTAAATGTATTGACGCTGTACTTGACTAATTCTTTTAAATAAATGCTTTTTATTGTTAGAAAGTGCAATGCAAAACCATAATCGTAAAAAAGCCATGTATGTATGTACTCTTCAAAATACGTTTTCCTTAAAATTTCACTCAATAAATCAAACTGCTGTTCACGAAACATTTTAATGTTTTCTAACATTTTATTACTACGCGTAAGTTTTGTTTGCACTAAACTATTCAATAAATAAAACTTACTACTAGAATGTTTAGTTAGAATCAAATAAACACAACCACCTACCTACCTAACCAACATTGCAATGATTTGTCCAATGAATCAACCCGCAAAACAAAATATGGTGTGTACTATATTTATCTATTATTTCAATAACTATTTGTCGCTTATATAAATAGGTAAGAAATACAAATCATTCATACGGGTAATTTATAGTCCAAGAGAAATTTCATTTGCACTTTATTTTATCATTAGCATTAGTTGGGTAGTATAGTATATAGGAACGCAGTCTTTAGTAATCGTCACAGTTTGCCCATAACTTTAATAGTAATTTATATCACTGTGGAATATTACTGTCCTATTCGCTATAATTCAGTTTTCTCTTCTTTTCAAATGTACCAAATAAAAGTGTTTATTTTAACATTTCACTTTGTATCCAGTCAGCTATAATGCGTAATGGATGACCAGCTAGGATTTTAATAACGCACCTTTGATCTTGTGGCAAAAACGAAAGGGAACAATAACTCTTGAAACTTTATAGGCAGGTAGGTACTTAAAAACTTTAAAAAAACAACAACAACAATGATATCTTCTATAATAGTATATATTATCGTTTATAAAGCTTAGTAAAACGGCAGCGCAATAAAATCAACATTAAAAAAAAAACAACATAATATATTTAATATAATACTATGTCATTGCTTAAAACAACTATAATAATTTAATAATAATTAAAAAAATAATAAACATAATCAATAATTTCACAACGTTCTATATTGTTTTTTTTTATTCATAATTTTATTGTAACTACGACATAATAATTAACAAATTTACTGCACATTTCAGCATTAAGTATATTTGTAAATTGTAACTAGATCAATTGATTATCTAATTTGAACAATAAATAATTTTTAATCATCACCAATAATATATTAATAATCACCTGTATGGTTTTCAGACATTTTAACAACGATAATAATTGTAATTGTAATTAAAATAAAATGAAGAATAAACAGACGGAAAACGGTATGTATGATTCTTATAATAGTGATTACTCTTCACATGTTTGACTCTTATAAATGGACAGTTAAAATATGAGTGTACTGTTATATTGCTATTTAAAAGGACGTATGTACATTTAATCAATCAGTACACGCAGATTAAATAGCACTGTAATAACTCAACAGTAGCCGCAGGCAAATTTTGTATGAAGAACGACTAATTTACCAAGTAATTTAGCCACTAGCTTTATTTAAGTACCTATAATGACAAACATAAAAAATATGAACATGATATATTTTTTTTAAGACCAGGTTACGTCGAGAAACAATTTGAATATGCATTATTACACTTTAAAATAATTAAAGCCAAATTTATAATAATAGCTTGATACTTGATACATAAATCTAATTTGTAAAAATAATTTAGATAGACATTGCACATTGTGAAAAGTATAACGAATAGGTAGGTACTCAATAATAAAATAAGTTCCGACCATAATAATCATATATTGTGTGTGATGAATTATGTATAAGATTTTATTATTATATTATATATTAGTATATTACTATGCACATTTTATAGATACTTTTATATTGCTTTATAAATTAAAAATTCCTAACAATAATAATTGCGTTTTGATATTATGCAATATTTTCTAAAAAAATGTTAGTTTAAGTTTGTAATATCAACAAATAATGAAAACAAACTAATAGTTAATTAATGGCATAAATTATTCTAATGTTGTTTATTTAATACAAGTATATTAAGAGCAAATATCAAATCACTAATGATTACATAGTACTAAAATAGTTTTCAAATAACTGTTTAGTTGCACTTTAAAAACATGTTACTATTACTGAATAGTACATATAAACCACACACACATACACATATATCAGTGAATTTGTTTCGCTAAATTAATTTGTCTACATGCGTGTGTGTAGGTTTAGCATCCGAACAAACAAAATCTAGCTGCGTATACATGACGGACCTAAGTGGGCCACAGATTCTCGACCGGATCTTCTCGATAATATATATATATATATATTGGAATTTACTTTTGCTTGTTATTACTCGTTTTCTAATTTATTCCACTCCGTCCCTCTTATGGTTGGCCTTTACTCAGCTATTTATTATAGCCCTAAAAAAAAAAAAAAAAATGTTTGATCGCCCAACCGGTTTCCGGACAGCTATACATCGAGAGAAACACGCACTTCTATATATCCTGGACCGTTACTGCACACATGCCACCGACAAAGAAAAAAATAATATATAATATAATATATATAAAGTATATACACATATACAAATCGATTATATGCAGTGCTAACCGACCAGTTTTCGTTCAGAACCGCGTTTTGTCCATAACGCGAGGACAGTTTTCAACTTTCATAGTAGGTATACCTACAACACCACCAGCTACTTCGAAATTTCAAATCCTGTAACCGCCGTCGTCGATTAATATTATAATCATTATATTTGCGGACGAGACGCGTATAAAATGTAGACGCTGCGTCGTAGACATTAATATTGTAATAAGCACATTGGCCGTTGCCGGCTGCTGTGCCTGTACGGGTATTCGAGTACCTATCTGCTGCCTACGATGTATTATTATTATTATTATTATTATTTGTATTGGTTAACACGATGAAAGTAAAATTACTGTCATCCTCGCCATTCGGCGGTACCTATTATATTATTACATTGCCGTCATTCCGTTCGCGGGATGAGCAAATGACGATGGTACATTCTTACGGGCTTACGACGACTACTGCTGCGCATACACTGCGCATAAAAACCGATCGTAACTCGCGCGCGCACAATATGCAATCATAGTTTACTGCGGTTTGTAATGTATCGACTTCTTTTACCCGCTTTCTAATGACAATTCAATGATTATAACGACGGTAATATAATATCGCGTCGCGGTACAATTGTAGCCGTACGAAAATACATTGTTTCAAGATATAATTTTGATTTCGGGTTATAGCCGCAGAAATATGAATCCGCGTCGATTTTCATACACACCGCACACGCATCGTATAATACGCTGTTTTCGGATATGGTTATAATACTCGCAATGTGGTGTCGTATTATAATAATTGTTGGACGGTATTGTATTAATAATAATTATTGTCTATTGAACACGCGTACGCATACCACCAAATGCGTTGACTTCCCGAAACGTGGACGAAAAATTCGAACTTATGTATAATCATACCGAATACAGAAGAGTATAGATATAGCTAATAATAAGTACTATAATCTCCGATGACGGACTTGACGTGTTTTCACAATAATTGCCCGGATACGCCGAAGATATGCTTGCACGTCGTGTCCAGTGTCTACACGCGTGTACATTGTGTTGCGTTGACGGTTTTTGTCGAGCCCGTTTGTAGGACGATAAAAAAAATATCTTATATTACTTATCATGGCGGCGCGGCTCTTGTGTCCGATCGTAATCCACAATAAACGGAAAAAAAATTAACCAGGACAATTTTCCTAAATTTTCTAGTTCGATATACGTCATATATCAACAAATAACTTTAATATATGATATATTATTCAATTAAACGATTTAATAATAATAATTATTATATTATTATCAAGAATTGTTTTTTTTTAGTGGACGACAAATCTATATAAATAAAATACGTGTAACAAGACTTGTTTTCGTTTTTTTCTACAGAATTAAACAATATTATACAAATCGTAATACAAAACTAAACATTATTAATGTATATAAATTATAATCTGATGTAGAAGTATATATATATAATTAAACTACATTTTATTTCCAATGTTTATTTGGCATATTATGGCTTGGTTTTTTAAATGTCATTAAATAACGATTCTTTGCTACTTGATCAGGTTTGATTTTATTTATTGAATTTATACAGTATTCAATTTGATATGTTGATTTATATAAAATTGATAAATGTATATATATTCATAAGTACATAAGTGTTTGTAACTAATAGAAATAAGTATTGTATTTACCTATTCACCATTTTTAAAATATTTATTCTATCATACTTACATTGAAAAATTGTGAGTTGGAATAGTATTCCGAGAATTTATTTTCCTATAGGACCGTGATTTTTCAGTGTTGTTCATTGGAGAACTTTTTTCCGTAACTCGAGAACACGGAGTACGACAAACATAATCAATTAATAATATTATATGATTCGTATAAATCAGTCGGTATGATTATCTTATAAAATATATATATATACGATTAGTAAGAAACATTTTAATAAACCACTGTTATATTTTATTACGTCCAATTTATAACTTATCAAGCACTGGCGGTAGTTATAATGTCATACTGGACATATATTTCGTTCTCAATAATCATCAAAATTATACTATGTATTTAATATTATTACGAAATCATTGGTAAATAAAAGTTAACTATTTGAGATGTACACGTGGAGTAGGCCACTGCAGCTTTGAATAGGTCACTTATAGATATTAGGCGGGTATGTAACGGTGTGTTGTTATTGTAAATTTAATAACCATGAGTCATATATAGTGTTCTAAAAAAGTTCTAAACATTATTCATACTTTAAACTGAATAACTACATTTTCATTTTGTTACATCTCTTCATAAGTCTTACTAAAAATATTTTAGAGCCTATAAATATCTATTCTATATGATATTTACCGTTATTATTACAACATATAAAAGTGCTAGGTATAAAAATCAAAGCAATATTAAGCTAGCCACATCGCACATAAAACGTTAATATTAAATAGTAATTATACGGAAAATAATTGTGTTGAAATCAGTACTTACTTTGAAAGTTATTGACATTTTTAATTATAATACTTACCTACTTAACCTACTTATATTATCATTTTGCTTCGATATCATAAAATATTCTTTCTTATTGATGTGTGTGTAAAACATTTATAAAATTATTAACATTAGAACCTTGTTTGACTTATCTGATGATCAACAAATTATTTTTGTAACTGGTGATGCCATATTTGATATCGATTACATTTGGCTATATAATGATTTCTTTAAAGAACCATAATAAATTCTTATATTTCAAACCCACGACTTTTCGATCATCGTGATATACCTATATGCAGAGAATTGTAGACAAACCACATACTCGCATACCACCCATCGAGTAATGTAAACCGATGAAGGTGCGACGAATAACAGTTAAATTTGTTACTGATGATGGTATATTTTATCGTAATTATATGTATTTGTACATATACACTAGTGAGTCATCGATCAATTGTTTTCACGCATATATAGGTAAGTAATATGTATATTATAATTAAATGTATGTCATATCGAAATAATAAATACGGTGAAAACAGAAAATATGTCAACAAATAACATAGATCGCAGCGAATTATACTTTAAAAATATGAATAAATAATAAATTGTACTTCAATTATCTTAAGTTAGGTATGGGCTACGGCATATTATATCATATTGTATTTTTTTAATTCATACTTAATGCTTTCCTCCTGAACTACGTTGAAACTACTTTTATAATTTGAAATAAACACAGTTAACAATTTAGAAATTCATCAGAATAGTGAATTTTAGACATCATAGTAATGTCTAAAATCTACTATAGTAGATATTATAGTAAGCGTTAAACAAACTATTCGATCGTTAAATTATATAATAATAATATTGATTTCAATTAATTTATTCTCGTGTTATGATTGTATGATATAAAGACGAATTCTTGTAAAATAAAAATTATGAAACGCAGTACTTTTAAGGTGTTTCTTGTGAAAATTATGTTTTTATTGGGTCTAACGTCTAACGTTCTTAACATTGCAACATCACATCAATTTCTTGTATGCTTAAAGAACGCAAACAAATTGTCTACGCCATCTATTGGCCACAGTTTAAAACTCAATGTAAGCACAACGAGTACACAGATGGCAGTGTCTATATCCTTTAGTAATTTAATTCCAGATCTAGCAAATAAAAATTGAATCGCTATGACCTATATTTTGTTTATAATATTTCAAAATTTTATCCAGTCTATGGGTATATCTACCAAGTGATGGATTTAGCGTCAAGCAAGTAGGCATCTGTTTAGGTTGTCAATTTTAGGGCAATGTTATTATATTATTATAGTATTATTTTATCCAAAATTAATTCATATCTCGTGTTTGGCGCTTGCAGTTAACAGAGTATTAGAAAAAAAATGTAAATTATATTTAGACATAAATAAATTATTTAACAACAGTATTAACTTATAAATGTTCAACATTTTGAATATTCTATTTATTTATTTTAGGAAATAAGCCTTCTTAAATGCTTCATCTAGAATAAACAAATATAGAGAATTATAAATAAATAATATATTTTAATTATTGAATACTTTCAAGAACTTTTTTATTTTATAATTTGTAAATGTCTATCATGTTTGTAAGAAAATAAATAATAATTATATATTTTTTAATATTTTAAGAAATTTTATAATGCAATTTGTACATTTTTTAAAGCAATTATATGATTTTATTATGCAATTATTATATTTTTTTCATTGCAATGTTGGCATATTTTTAGTGCAATTCAATCCGGTCTTCTAAAGACCGGATTTAATTGATATTGCAAATTATTTGTATCATCAAATAATTGGAATCTGATCAAATATGTACACGATTTGTATTAATTACAATCTTTCTATTTAATTTTATGTTGCAATTTATTGCAATTTTTAATATTTTTATAATTTATTTGTAATTTCGTATATTTTACGTAATTAAATATATAAATCAATTTCAAATCGCTTTTAAAAATTTAGTAGAAAATTTTGACGATGACGCCATTAGTGTTGGTAAATTAAAATCAGTAAATAATAATGAAGTGAAATGTTGTATGGCATTTTTTAAGTTATATTTATCCGAATTAACCACAAATTTAGAAGAATTTAACAGCCAATTACTCAATAGTTTAAATATATTTAGTGAAATTGAAAATATATTAATAAATATTCCCGGTCCTTATTGAAATATAATAAAAGATAAATTTACTTATGTATTAGACAAAAATGATGGATTTAAAACAGTTACTCTGAGGTTAGGTAGGTAATTTAAATGTTAATTTAGATATAAACATAACACCATATTTTTTTTAATTGTTTTAAATATGCGTCAATAACCAGTGTGGATGTTGAAAGATCATTTTCTTTATGTAAATATATTTTAAGTAACCAACGATATAATTTTAAGGAACACAATTTAGAAATATACATAATTATAAATTTTAATTCAGAAAAATAATATATTTAAATTATTGAATACTTTAAAACAATTTTTTTTTTATAATTTGTAAATGTCTATCATGTTTGTAAGAAAATAAATAATAGTTATACATTTTAAGAATACATTTTATAATGTATTTTGTACTTTTTTTGAAGGAATTATATGATTTTATTATGCAATTACTGTATTATTTTCATTGCAATTTTGACATATTTTCAGTGCAATTAAATCCGGTCTTTACAGTTATAACATTTAACGACAACATTTAAGGGAAATAATAATCATATTACTATTTTTACTGAAATTAATGGTGAGTAAACATTAGTGATTATTTTAGAATTACATAGGTACTTGTAAAATTTAATTAAATTATTTTTTTCTTCATATACATAAGTTATTCTTACTTAGAATATATTATTTTATACAATTTCATTATGTTGAAAATTATATTTTTTTCAGTTTTAAATTTGTATGTAGTTTGATAATACCGTGTAATCTTGAAAGATATCTCAAAACAAAAAAATTGATTTATTAATATGTAATATAATTTATCAATATCATTTCAGAAATCAAAAATGTATATTATTTTTTTCTAAAAATTGAATTATTTACCAAAAATGCTTGAGTATTTTGTTCTCTTTAATTTTGTATAACATTTTGATAGATTATATTTTAATAAATACTCAATAGACATTAATATACTACTCGTATTTTCTCTATTCGAGCACTACGAAAATAACCAATAATTACTGTTTAGTATCGGTCTATACGATTTTTTTTTTTTAGTAGTTACGCCAAATAAGTAGGTAATCAATAATACGTTTTACTCGTATATTTTTTTTTTTTTTTTATTCCAATTACTTACTGGACAGGGGACGTGAACAATTCGATCCTTATTGGAATCAAATAATTATTATATTTATACATTTATACATTTATAGATCGTAGATTAATAGCATAACGACGACAAAAAAAAACAACAATATCGGCAGTGTACAACGTCGTACTATAACGCGACATCTGGCCGGCCCGCGATCGCCATCACTCTGATCCGAACGAGGACCGCTGCACGCCGGCACTGGACGGACAGCGGACAGCGGTCGTGTGCCGCCGAAACGCGCGGCCTGTGTACGGCGCGACAACGGACAGTCCCGAGCTACACGTCCGCCGCGGTTGTCGGCGACCGGAAACTGTCAACGGTCACGGTGTCCGGTCGATCGTCCAAAGCAGCGGCCGATTCGCGTACGGCACTACGGCACCGAGAGCGGTTTTCCCGTCTGTCCGCTCGACAATATCGCGGCGACGCGGCCGTCATGTCTTTCCGCGGTCCGGTAGTACTCCGGTGCAGGCACTAGCGGCGAATCGTCGTCCATCGGAGCGTGCGCTCCTATCGCGGATTCGTGTCATCATCGTGGTGACTAAAAACGCATTTTACGGATAAAGAAAAAAAAAACCCGTAGTAAAGACGAGCACTCTATGTGCGTGTTATGATCATAGACCTTTTACTATAATTTAAGGTCTATGGCTATAATTGTTAAACGCATGTTTATTATTCAGTCGCAGGATGACAATGCTTGCATTACGCACGGTTTTCTATTTTACTGACACGTTTAATGCATTTCTACAAGAAACACGGCACGAGCATATCAATATTTATTATTTTATTTTTTATATTCCATAATATTATATACACAAGGTAATTACAATATTTATTCGTATGTTTTGATAATGAGAACAATAACTGGTATAACAAGATGAATTTGATAACATGTATATAATAATTAGAGCAGCACGAAAAATGAGCGGTGCCGATCATACGCCAAGCAGCAGTTTTTCCGCAGCAGTAAGTCGTGTCAGCGCTTAGTGTTGTGCACGGATACGATACGTAACGTCAGCGTGACAGTTCAATGTTTAAACGAAATATTGCTCTAATATGGACGCGACGTTTCTTGATCTAGGACCATGTCTAGTGTACGGAATTGGACGACTATTTTCTTCCTCGATTGACGTGAATACATTTTATATTCACTCTTCCACTTAAACGTGTATGTCGGCTGATTTTAAAATTGAAAAACGTCAAATTCAATCATAAGCGTGCACGCCTTGCTGCCCCTGGACGGTTTGAATATATTTGTAAGTGCCGAACTGGTCCAAGCTGGGCCGTCACACCGGTAATGCTCAATACAAAATAAGTTGGTTATCCAAAAAGTGTATTGCTACCAAGCTAATATTTTCTGTGCTTAAACTTTAAATTTGAACTTAAAAATGTTAACTTAATAATCACGTATGAGCCGGTAAAAATATTCGCTGCCACCGACTTGAAACTCTGCGCACGCCTATGAATTTAATAAAAGCTAAATACGAATTACACACGTATTTCGTTATTTAAGTGTAATAGGTACACCGTACGGCGTACTGTAGTATACAATATATATATACAAAACATTGTATATACGTATACATATATTACATATTAGTATATTTTATTTTGAAAAAAACATTGTGATAGTATCATCATAACACTAGTGCTTCTATATATTATGTGGGTCTGCTTATTTTTAATATTATATTAATTATACGCGAATCGAAATATACACCTTGCTTACATGCATTCGAATTAATTCGAATTAACTTGATGCGTATTGAATCAATTCGTATTAGGCTACAAGTATGCATGCACGTTTAAAACTGTACTAGTATAATACATTTCCACCAAACCAATATTTACATTGCAACGTTTACGTGCTTAGTTTAAACCGATTTACCTTAATTTGAATTGTTAATCTAATTATTTCTTCACCATGAAAATATTAATTATTCCATTGATGGCATGGCGGACCAATTATAATTTATGTTTATAATGTGTTAATACATAATTGTAATTATGCGATAATATTATTATTTATTATAATTTATACTATTTATAGTGTTTTAATATTTTATAGAACTTTGTTCAGTGTTGAATGGTAATTTTACTATTTTGCTTATTATTTTATAAAAAAGTCATGTATTCTATAAACGATTTGGAATTATTGCGAATGAATTTAAAACGTCAAAACAAAAGACGTTATAAACTGAGACGCTTAATTATAAAAAAGCGAAGCGATTTTAAAAATAAGTTACGCGAATACTTAACAAAAATGAATATGCAATACTGTCAACAATTACTTGAGAACTATAGGATAAGTATTGGACCATTATTAAATAGACCACGCATAAGAACGTTATGGATGAAAAAATGCTTTAGTGACTGGTGGCTGGATATTGTTAATGTGAAGTTCATAAAAGAAGACTGGATAGAGAATTTTCGTATGACTAAGCAAACATTTCGAAAAATCGTTCAGTATGTTTATATTAAATAAATAAATATATTGTGTAGTGTAAATTTGTGATTTATAGTGTTGTAATACATTTAGGGAACTAACAATTCATCTTCAACCAAATAGTTTAATTGTTATAGTGCCTGTTGCAATTGACAAAAAAATCGCAATGACTATTTATAAATTGTCAAGTTGTTGTGAGTACCGGGTGGTGAGAAATGCTTTTGGAGTGCACAAAAGCACAGTTAGAAAAATGTTTTTATCAAGTTGTGAAAGCAATAAATTCAGTACTTTTATTCAAATATATGAAATTTCCTGACAAAAAAGAAGTTTTACGTATAACAAATGCTGTTGAAAAAAAAACTGGGATGGTACAGGTAAATATCTAAATAATAAATTATAGAGACGACTCTATATTGTACACTGATATACGCCTGATAATTAATTTAAGTATACATTTGCTAATTTTCATTTTAACTTAAGTTAATTGGTATGATAAGTGAAACACATATTCCTATATAAGCTCCAGTGATTGGTAGATTAGACTACATTAATAGAAAAGGTTGGACCTCATACGTAATACGTTATAGATATAACAACATATTTTGTTATTTAAAAAAAATAAAACAATTTACTTTTTTTTTACTTATATAATACAAAATAGCATTAATTCTGTTCAGTCTCAGTATAAATCATTTGACTTTAAATTTACGGAATACTTAAACATTTCTAAATAACAGTTTGTACTTATTAAAAAAAAAAATTAACAAAACTTTTAACACATTCACTCTTGTTCAGTCTGAAATGAAGCCAGAAACAACTGCTCAATAGATGATGAAGTCGAAGGAAGATTTGTGTATAAAGTAGGAAGCTGAGTAGATGAAGTTGAAGGAAAATGCATGTATGAAGTAGGTGGATATGTAGGAATATGCATCGTTGGTATATATGAATTAGTATTATTCATTTGTCTTTGCATAAGTTGCAAAATATTGTTCATCGTAAATTCGTTGGATGTTCTATCCGCTAGTGCTATTTCTTCTTCTTATTGCATAACGTTTTCCTACCATGTCTTTTGTTTCTCAAAATATTGATTATTCAATTTTGACCGTTGCTCGAAGAATTCTATTTGTAGTTGTCTCTGTGACTTCATAAAATCTGTGCTAAATCATTTTAGTGCTCTTGCATACGGTGCAAATCTAACAGACTCTATAGTACAAGACAGTTTATAAATAACACAATGCATATTAGTTGAATTGATTAATAAAAAAAAAAAAAATAAACTCATTAAGTAAATTACTTGTTTTACTCAACAATTTTGAAACTTTTTGACTAACTGCAGAACAGTCACTGTTTTCAATATCTCCACATAATGATGTCTCAATTGTATCATAGTTAACAGGTTCAATATTGTTTTCTGGAGTAACTTCGATTTCATTGAAAAAATCATTTATTATTTGTGTATTAGTTGGATCCTCATCAACTCTATCAACTAATGATAATAATGAGTACTACATTTTTTGTAAATATATATAAAATAATTTAGTAGTCTTGTAAAGTATTTGGAAAGTTTTTTAAATATTATACTTGAAGTTCAAATACTTTAAGAATTCAAAACAATTATTCATCAGTCGTCATGTATTAGATTTGTTTTGATAATAATTTGTTATTTTAATAAATTATTTTCATTTCTCAGTATACATTTAAGAAGGTTCAAAAAATTCTGATTTTACATAGTTGAATATAATATTACACTATTTTAAGTTAGTAATTACAAAATTAATTTTGTAAAATGAAAAAAAAATATTTATACATGGCAAGTATTTGTTCTTAAATACTTTTTCTTTAAGATATTTTAAATATTTTTTAAATACTTCCTAAATAGATGTACCTAGTTATTCTGTATTTAAGTACAATTTTAAAAGTATCTTTTACAAGACTGTTAAATTTAAGTGTTTTTTTTTTTTTTATAATTATATACAAGACAAATAAAAAATTATATTACTATTTAATATATCTGAATCTATTCCATCTACAAAGATACCTTTACCTGGTCTATGACCTAAAAGGGAATCAAGTTCATCATAGTAAGGGCAAGTGATTCTATCAACACCACTACGGCTATTGTCTTTGATAACATTTTTATAAGCTACCTTCAATGCTTTCCATTTGATACGGATCTAAAATTATTTTACAAGGCAAATTAAATTACACATTGTACTGTAAGCTATTATAATTTTATCATAAAACTATGACAGAGACCCTTTTATACGGGCGGATTAGCTTATTTTGGTTTTCATAAGTTGCAATTTCATTTAATATTTAGTTTTATACATACTTATACCTAGTAAAAAAAAAGGTTAACTTACTTGATTAGCACTATAATTCAATCCCTGTTCGACTATAGACTTTTCAACCGTTTTAAATATGTAGAAGTTCCTGTATTTTGAATGATCCAAATGACTTAAAATATGTTTTTCTTTAAATATATCCAGCATACATAAGACAGTTGATTCGGGCCAGTTAGTTCGGGATTTCTTTATTTGACTCATTATAAATATTATAATATTAATTATTTTTTAATACTCAACTCAACTGTTCACCGTTTGTACTCACGATTTACTGTCACAGAATAAAATAATGGAATATGAATATTATTACAACTAAGGTTATTTTTACATTATTTGCTTATTATCATAGGCGCAATTTCAATTTAAAAACTGATGGTGCTTAAGCTCTACATTTTCCGGACATAGCGTTGAATAGCTACTGATTGTAATATTATAAAAAAATTATTTGAGGGTGCTACTTTTAAAATTGAGGGTGCTAATACCCCCTAAGCGCCCCCCTCTATTTGCGCCTATGCTTATTATTGATTGTTAACAACTTTAATAACTGATAACATCAATAATTATACTTTATCGCGATTACCAATCGCAATCCTGATTCGGCTGTTGTAATGTTCCGTTTACATGCATTTTGTACACTCACAGTTATTTCTAATGCGCATTTCAAATGTGAATTAACTAAACCGTTTTAGGTAAACCGAATTAACAGCCGTTTACATGCATTTAACTCCGGGAGTTAATTAATACGAATTGAGTTAAATCAGTTTTAGCTGTGCATGTAATATGTAAACGTAGTAATAGATAGGTTTATCACTTCCTAAAATTAGTTGTGCCAATGATATTATGCATTTTAAATATAACATTTTTGACTGTATGTTATAGGTTTTCAAGTTATTTTTTCATTAATATATTTCTTCAAATTGCATTAATTGAGCAAAAAATAAAACAATACATTATGTAAATCAGCTAGATATTCATCTAACTAATATCTGTTGTTATTAGATGATAAAATGTATACAATTTTTATAATCTATTAAAAAGTATCTTATTCGAAGTAATTCCACAATAGGTATAGTGGCATATTGCCTATATATAAAAAACATTTATTTATTCAGCACAATATATTATAATAATATAAAATTATTATCATGATTATTGTTTAATTTTATATTTTATATATTATATGGATTGAATAATCAAATATCACTTGGTATATCTACTATAATATTTTTAACGTGTTTTTTATACAAACCATTAAGACAGAAGTTGATTTTTTTACTACGGGAGTCGGTGCCTTGGACTGTGAAATCTTGAAGTTTGTTTTGGGTGTTACCTATATAATAATATAAAATTATAATAATTAAATGTATATACGTATATACGTATATATTAATATAATTGTTTTAAAGTTATATGAACCGTTATAACAGAAGCATATTTATTATCATAATGCTTAATATTCGTTTTATGATTTTAACGTAAAGATTCGTTTTTGGAAACGATTTGTCCAATTTTACGTTTCACCTATATTTATAATAAAAAAATACAAAAAATGAAAGTGTATCATGGTATTATTATAGATGTTTTATATGAACTTGAAAAAGATTATTTGCGTTTGCTTCGGTGAAATCACTAACTTCATATTCTGTTTCCATTTCATCCTTCAAAACGCGATGAAGTAATCAATATTTTAATAATTTAATACTGTAAAATATTTATTACGAATAATACATACATCTAGTTCTAAATGAGAAATTGCTTCAAAAGAGTAATATTGTTGACAAACTGGTTCCTTGTCGTATATTTTCAACACAGACATTTTAGTAGTTAAATCAATGATCTAAATGATATTATTAAACAATATTATGATAATGTCATGTTAAATGTTCGCAAAATATGAATAATTCGTACTTTATCATCGGTAATAGGTTTCACATCAAAAATCTCAGATTCTTTATAACCTTGTGATATTTTTCCTAATATCAAATTATTAGCGAATTTTTTGATAAGCATCATCATAATGAGATCTATAAGACTGAAACTTTTTATTTTTAACGAATATCAATAGTTGTATTATTCGAACAAAAATAATATATAAAATGTATAAAAATAAATTGTTATGTTCCATGGTTACGTAAAAGTATATAGGATTATTGTATCAAAACCATCATGAACGAGTAACCAAACGTATTACATTTATTTATATGAGACGTTTTGGTGGATACAAATATTATATTAAACGGACATTATTTAATACCAAAACATAGATACAAGAGAATGTAGAGGGAAAGACATGGTTTTAAGCTAAAATAATTTCAATCAATTACAATGTAGACAAATATATTACCTTGCTCTTGCATTTTTTTCATTTGATACCTATATACATTTAGTAGGTATTTAAATCATATTATTTATGTTAGTATATTTATTTTATATAGTATAGAGTAGTCATACGATGGGTCCATGGCAGACTTATACATTGTAAAGAGCGTTAAACGATGTATTTAATCTCAAAATGCGATTAGGAAAAGCCTTAGAAAATGATATTTATGAATCATTTATGTAACTTATGAGTAAATTATGAGGTGAATAAATGGTTAGCGAATCATACAATTTTACATACAAAATAAGATGTAAATAATATCGATTCAAAATATTGATATAAAACGAAAGGCCGACGGTTTCATATGCAAGCCAAACCGTTTTTAGAGACATCGCAAGCAACCTTCACATGTTCACTCTTAAAAATACGTAAAATCATTTTTAACGGCGAAATTGTCAAAAAGTGACGAAGCCCGATAAAATAAAATAAATAAATCGAAGATTCAAGTAAATTGTTTCGGAAAATTATTACTGTCAATGCATGTAATATTTCGAAGTCTAAAAACATATCCTTCACGCCGAAAATGTGCAAACAAGTTTTTTTCAAAAAAATGGTTTTTAATGGACTCATTACGTAAGTATACTAAATTACTAAATAGTTATATAGATACATATTTGCGATGATTAACAGATTTAAAGTTATACCTATTATAGTATTGTATCGAGTACGGAATAAGACGCATATATATATATATTATTCTGGAATGAGAATAAAAATTAATTCTATGTTTCTGAATAAATTAAGCTTTTTTTTTATTTTTTTTATAAACGTTTCATATAGTATACGGCTGAAATAAACAAAAATTGATTATATTATTTTCATGAGCTATTAGCAACCGTTACTATTTAAAGATTAAACCAACATTCGATTCTAAACAATCGATTATGAGTAAGTGTATAGAATAACAAAATACTCAAAATAGTAGATACATGCCTAATTTTTTTTAATAAGAAGAAGAATACTGAACAGGTCATAATATTATAAGAGTATAAGACACAAATATTAAAGGATCAATGTTCTTTTTGTATGAATAGTTAAATATAAATACTTTTGAATGAAAACATTAGCAATTTTAAATATAAATATTTTAAATAGATATGATTATAATAAATAAACATAACCCAATTGTTGATTCTAATTTAAAAAGAGCTAATAAATAATAATTACATATTTATGCCATTTTATACTATTATGACAATTTTTTTCTTTCTCGTGTTTTTTCACATGTTTTTTGCACGCTACAACATTTGCGGAGGCTTTTTTGTAATTTAAATTTTTTAAACACACGAAAACACAAAAAATATAATTTGTATAGTGCTCATGCTTTTATTTATTTATTTTTTATAGTGTCTGTAATTATTATTAAGTAGATTTATTTCTGTTGTTATTAAGAATAATAACTCAATAATATTGATGTAGTATGTGTATATTATTATTTTATTTGTTTATTATGTGTAATATTTAAATATGACAATACTGGTATTTAAAATAAAATACTAAATGTAATATTACTATTTTATTCACCATTATACATAATATACTATTTGCTTTTGAAATAATTTGAAGTTTTGGATATTATTATCCTATTTTATTTAGTCATTCTAATAGTATAACAACACACGATATCTTATTAAAATACCTATTTTCCTCAATTAATATTGTATAAGTGTTACAATAGTATTATTTTAAGTAAAAATGTATTGTAATACAAAAAAAAAAGATTGTGGTTACAAAATTTATAATTATGTAAATAGAAATTGTATTATTTATAATAAATGTATGTATTTTTTGTATCTTCTACAGTCATGAAAATATTAAATAAACATTCTGTGGATTATGTACATTATATTTTAACCGAAATTAAATCAATAATAATAAAACGATAATGTCTGATTAATTTTGATAAAATATACTGGCTTTTATTTTAATTTTGATAAATCTGCATCTATTAAATTTAAAAAAATAAAATATAAATATTTTTTATGATCAACATTAAAAATCATTATAATTATTATTTAAACATATTCATTTCTTCCTTATATCTTATCTTTTAAGAATACAAATAAACATTAACATTGTTTTTCCAAGAGAATTTAGATAAAACTATAAAATTAAAAAAATTAAATTACAAATTTTTTACTGGTTAGTGTTCTAAATAGCTACAGTGTTCTACATGCATGACCTGCTTGCTCGTTATCAGTTAATGTACGTGTGCCTTCATACAATACAAAAATTTTTGAATCTTCATGAATTGGATCTGATCCAAATCTCTTTCATAATTAATATTATATTACTTATATTTCACAATCACAAATGTATATAAAATAATTGAGAAAATTTACTACAAATTAGTATATACAAATGTATTTCGATAACTTCAACCATAGTCATGAACGACAGATGATTTGTTGGTAATAATTTTCTTAAGCATTATTATATTAATAATTTTACTTTAATATGATGATCAACATTTAATTGTAAGTGACGTATTTAGTTAATTTGAACGCTATTTCGTAAAATGTAACATCCATTTTCATCCGTAACTTAATAATATGTTTATACACGAAACAGTGACTCGACCAATGGGTGATAAATAATAATACTTAATAGTGCACAAAGATAATTAATAAATACAACAGCAGTCTAGTCCGAGTTCAAGTGTAAGTATTAGAACTGCACATAGTGATTCTGCGAACGCTTCGGTTCTTTTCTCTGTTTTTCACGCATACACGAGAAAACCGTCCGCAGTCATCTACGATGCGCTTACAACCGAGAAACACTAATCGTTAACATATACAGAGCGTGTCTGGAGTTCAAAATTAACACTTTAAATAATAGTGTTGGCATTAAACTATAATATAATATACCATATATACTAGTACGTGCGGTTTATGTATTTACTAATAATCACATTTTACCTATTGTCTGATACGATACACCAGATATCTTATGTTAAGTTTTTCACCAAGTTTGATCTCGTATATACAATACCTCTATTTATATACTTCTTGTTCTGCTTCTTGCTAAACACGATACAAACATGTTGGAAATTATACTATACTATAATAACTCGATTTTCAAAATATTTATATAAATCTATTCTAATTACTAAGGATTTTGAAATATAAGATAAATTCAAAACATATTTTTGTACCACACCAATTGATTTCTAATATAGTATGTATTAAATTTAATTGAAAAGAAACTAGCTTATTGTACAATAATAATTGTTAAGTTATTAAAATTAATTTACGAACTTAATTAACTAATTAAGTCTAATTACTAAGCTATATGAATTTTTCAAACATATCAAAATTGAATCAAAACAATGATTGTTTTACATCACATCTGTAATATAATAAATTATATTATAGTATTGATTTATATTTTATTATCGACCTGTTAATTTTAAATGCTTTAATAATTAAATTGTTGTATGTTCCCAACGTGTCACATTGGGCTGTGTTTACAATTTAAATCACAAAAAGACATTACAAGAAAACGAAAAAGTAGTCGTTATTAGCTAGTATCTAAACGAGAACCATAATAATTCTTAGCCAAGAATTAGTTGGCTACATGACACTAGTAAGTACCAAGTTACAAACAAATTACTTCACGTCAAGCCAAATAATGTGGAATACTGATAAAGTGATGAGTATGCGATATACATGAACAATATAAGCTTTTATAATTTATAAATAACAAAACCATTGGGTAATTTACTGTGTTATATTATAGGTTTTGAGTATACCTGGCATTTCTAAAAAAACTACATTAAATAGATTTTTATATCAATTATAAATTACTATTAATTGCCCTCAATAAAACAATTCTGAGCGGAAAACCAGCGTAAATGTATTCAGTATGTTAAATATTACATATTTACGTTATAAGAACAAGCGTAGAAATAAAATATATGACCAATCTTGAAATGAAAATTATTTATTAACAGATAAACATTCCAAAATAATATTATACATTATTTTTTCTAATATTGTATTTATACCTTCTAAATTACAAATTATTATAGTATACATTTTAGAATTTAAATCCTTTTATTTTTAAAAAACTCAAATTGGAACAATTCTGTTCCACTATTATTTGTTGATAGTTTTCCTTGTGAGTAAATTAAAAATATCCAAAAATCAAAAAATTATCTCTCAAAGCTAATAATAACATTATACAATTTTCTATTGAAAAATGGCCAAAATGTACATGTACCATTGAATAAGTATTTTGGTCAATATGTTGTTTACGAAAAAAAAAAATATTTAAATCATTTTTGAAAATCACTATCTCCTTACATTCATTCAGGATCTAAAACTGTAAACTTATTAAACGGAAGGTGGAAAATTCCTTAAATACCACAGAAATTATGTGACGAAGAAGAGCGGTGTCATGTCTCTGAATCGGTTCTGGACAATGTTTTAAGATATGTGTATTACGAATTCGTTGATAACACAAAAGACGATGTTTTGTTTATAGGCAAGTGCCTATATCACGCACAGTATAATGGATACATTTTTAGACAAACTGGCTGCAGTAACTGTGTAAAAAAAAAATTATAGTAATATGTTATATTAGACACGCGAAAGGCGCATTGTAATTGTCGGTAGCAGTGGAGAAAACAGTAAAACACTGTACACATACACTACAGTCATATCATGTATATGAATATAACATGCGGATTCATCAAAATTAATCCAACTAAGTGCAATTATACGGATGTATATAATATACAGGATGATTCAAAAGTCTTCATTCGATAAACTATTGTAATCATCAACCGTAAATTTCATGTAAAATAGCAATAAATACCGTGTAAAGATGAGATAGGTAGTCGAGTTTTTTTCTTCTTTTTTTTGTTACTAATACTTATAAGTATTTATAAAAATTAGCGAAATGCTGTCAGTTAGTGTCGAAATCGACGAATAATAATAATACAAAAAAATCCGTTTTTTAAGTACCGTATAAAAGTATACCGGGCGGCCTGTCAGACCGTACTAAACATATTGTTTTATCATATACTATATATAAAAATCTAATTATTTTACAAATAAATTGTACTTCACATAATCCCAGATTATCATATTTATTTTTAAAGTAATATACATTTTTGAAATAGGATAAAGATTTTTGAATCATCCTATACATCACAGACTGGCGTCGTTAATTAAATCATGTCGTATAATGTGATAATAATATTATTTTATATCCCACTGCATCCCGGGAAACATAAGATCGGCACTGCACGGTCAACGGCGTTTGTGGGCAACGCTCACGGCCCGGAACGTGCATAAAAGAACCGAGCTCGCGGTCAGTCGACATCACTGCAAACACATACTTTGGCTCGAAGTCGTCAGTTCGCTGTTTATACGATCATCACGAATCCGTCAGCTGTCGATCTTCTCCGCAATCGTTTTTGCAGTTCTCGTTGCGTCTATCAAAAGTTAATATAATTTAAAAACACGTCAATCACGATGACATCAAACCCACTGGTCGTTTGCACTACAGTAGCCGTTCTGTGGTTGTCGTGTGCCTCCACCGCCGCCGACGTATTTCCTGCGGTCAGTCAAGTCGTGTCCTCCAACACCGCTGAAGAACTCAGCCTAGCCGATATTTCACGGGTAATCGACGCCCAAGAGCTGCTGATGTCGTCTAGCACACCGTTTGACTTGTTGGGCGCTTTGATTACTGGAAACGATGGTGGTGATCTGGCCGAAGGTAAGACACAATCCCCAGACACGCACGTCCGACCTGTACAATTTAACTGAACTGAAACATTACTTATACTTGTTATAACTATTATATCCGGCGAAGTATTAGATACGAATGTCACGTGACATCGAACCATTTTGCTATTCGATAGAAAACGTTTTCGCGTTGTCACAAATTTATATAGTTACTTAGTTACACCGCGATAATCCATATAATATGAATACAGTAAATTCCCGTTACAACGAATACCATTTACCAATACAACGAAAAATCCCGTTATAACAAAAGTGATAGAAGTTTCCTGCCAAAAAGCAGGAATTATAAAATTTCTTTACAACGAAATTTCGGTTATAACAAAAAAAAAAATCAGTCCCCTGGAGTTCGTTATAACGGGATTTTACTGTATAAAGTTATAAAAGTATTAAGTGTATAAAGTTTTTGACGTTTTTGTTATTCACAAATTCAAACCGTCTACATTTTATTTTTTACATTCTTAACGGAAGACTTACGATAAAATGTATCCCTAGAAATATATTTACGCGCAATCGATGTAAAGAAGAACCACTATTGACTTAACTGCATGACAATCCGAAATCTTGTGAATATATGATTATATACAGATTGTATATAGATTATTGTTTATTTTGATTTTTAATGCAATTAAATATTATAATATATCTATAATAACAATAATAATTCGATTATTGAATCAGATAAAACCGTTAATAAATAAAATCAATATTTTCATAATATTATAATATAACATGGTAGATAATTAGATAATAATATAGTATATTATAATACAATAGCTATAACTATTATTAGTTATTATAATATAATTCATATGTTATTATTATTATTATTTTATTTTTGATTCAACATCAACTTTAAGCTTAACAAAAATCTAAAAATATAAAATATTTAAAACAAATTATTTTCCCCACAAGAAGGATATATGATGTTTTTGTTTTTAATAATAAAATGTAGTAATTCATAATATAATATATCGATTCAATATGGGAATATCAAAAATTAATGACGAAATACAAACTTATGGAAACTAATAATAATAATCTAAAAATATAAAATTTTTATTTTCGTCTTGCCCGTGGCCTTATTAATTTGTGTCCAAAAATGTTTCCAACTATTGCCTTAGGTTAAAAGTTTTTAGGAGGAATAAATTCTCTGTAAACAAAAACAGAATTGTATTATTATTGAAATATTTATTTTTCTTGCTTTGAAAAATATACATTACATATGACGTATACTTTAATATAATAATAGATATATATATTTTTAAATTAGTATCACATTATTTTCTATTATATGGACATAATATGGTACTCATTTAAAATACAATAAGAAAGTTTTGAGATCTATAACGGACGCGACAAATACTGTTCTAAATTGAAAAAAAGTATTAAATAAGTCAAAATGGTGTTATTGTTATTTTGTTTATAGATATTTAGATTATTATACTTCGACTTATAATAAAATGTTCATACATTTTGTAAGTACATTTTTCAGTCTTGAAACTTTAATAATTTCTTAAAAACAATTTATTGTATTCATTGTGTGCAAGTTCTCGTAATTAGGTTCTAGTTATAAATAAATTGTATAAAACAATATTTTTATTATTGTAAATTATGGTTTAAGATGAGTATTGAAACTGAATACTAATGATATAATATAATAGTATAAAATAATGAGGGAAATAAAGCAACAAATAACTTAAGTTTTAAAAATGTTAAATAAATACTAAATATATATATACAGCGAAACTCCCATATAACGAAGTCGAAAAAGCAACAAAAATAATTCGTAATATGGAGGTATTTGTTAAATAGAATTACGTATTCAGTATAACAATGAAGGTCTTACAGTTCTTTAAAATATTTCGTTAAACAGAAAATTTCGTAAAATGGAAATTCGTTGTATGGAAGTTTGACTGTATTATATATTTATAAATATATACTTTATAACTATATAACTATATGTATGCGTATGTATGCGTGTGTGCTTATGTATGCTTCATGTGCTTTGATATGTTTTAAATCACAACCTTTAGAAATGATGGTTACGAATTATATCAGGTTTATATTATATACCTAAAGGTTATATCATAATATTCAAAATATAATATACTATGGAAAGTATGAAGACATGAAGTATACCTAGAATTATAGTGCGTTAGAGCAATGGCGAGTATGCGTATGCAGATTTGAAGGAATGGCATATGTTTACTATTTGATTTATAATTTTGTGTTATTGTTTCAATAATACATTTTAAGGTAATACAAATTATTCTTAAGTACCTCGTGATTATATTGGAAAGTGAACGAGAGACGAATGCGTACTTGACGAAAGAGGTCATTGTTTTGAAAATTCTCAGCAATCGCCGAGAAAGTGGAAAAAGAACTAAAAATGAGCGATATATTTAATTACTTAATTTATTATTCATATAATTTATTTTTTATGCGTGGTAAATACAAGTTCTAGTTTGATAATAATATTTTTTTTGAAAAATTAATAAAAACTAATTAAATTTTAGACGTCAAAACTTAAAATGTCTATTTAGATTGATCGTAAATGTAAAATAATGTAATTAACTATTTACTTCATACAATTTAATATTAATATAGTTAATTTTTTTATGCCCTTTTAAAACTATTATAAACACAGAAAACCAGAATAAATAGATTTACTATATAATAATATATTTTATTAGTGAAATTAAAAGTTTTTTAAATATAAAATATGAAAATGATGATCAATTTTTCATAGTAAAATAACAACGCCACACCAATTTGTGTTTACTGATGTGAGCGAAGCGTGATGAGTACCGCATATAAATTAATTGTATATTTATTCGAATTTTTAATTATATATAATATTATGCATATCATTACTTGTTTACACGTGTAATTTTCTTTATAATTATGTTGATATTACCACGAGCAATGAGTATTATATGAGACTTTTGTAATTAATTAATACCTAATATAAGTGAAATGAAAACGTTTCTTTAAATTCAAGTCTAAAGGAGATTGATAAAAGCAGTGCTATAACCAGCCTTTATTTTAAACTATATTTAATTTCTGTAACCATTTTTTTTTTTTTTTTTTTTTAAATAATTAAATACAAAGTCGGTTAATAATTTAGGTCACGTATCAACCAATTCCTTATTCAGTCTTAGAAACATTCAAATAAATACATCAATTTTTGTTTTATTTTAATTTTTTGTTAGTGTTATTATTTTATTTTATTGTAAACCCTTAACTTAAAATTGTACTCGTCAATAATTATCTTGTTATTTATTTTATACATCCTCGATCTTGAGTAATAAAATCAATATCATATTTTCATTTATTTATTATATCTAAAGATTTTTCTGTATTAGTGGTAAAGATTTTTTTTTTTAATTTTATGATTTTTCATGTTCAGTGCCTTTAAATACAATTAATGATCAATGTGAGTTATTTTACTTTGTTCAAAAATAAATATTACAATTAATACAAAATATAATATTATAATTTAGTATGAAATACTCTGCAGATATCAAAATTATCCTTAGCACATATAAGAGAAATACTCTAAAGCTCTAAAATTACTCGTCTGAATTTAAAATAAAATATAATATATATTATTATTAAAAGAAAAATTTTTGCTTATTAATGTGCATTTAATAGAGTTATAACAATGGTAAGAAAAAATGTGTCACTAGAGAAAAAAATTTTTAAATCCATACAAAATTTTAGAATTTGAAAATATTATGTCTTCATAGGTGTATCGAAACAAAAATTGCACCAATCAGGATTAGAATTAAATATTAATACATCATAATCTAAATAATCTAATTATGCAAAATGTATACATTAAAATACGTGCCTATACTTTTAAAATTATAATTTACGTGTAACTTGACGTATTGTCCCACGACACTTACAAAATCTAAAAATGTAGGTTCAATTGATAAAATAACATCACAAAAATAATAGAGTGACTACTAGTGAATTCTTGCAGTGGCGGTGTTTCATCGTGAAACGATTGTACTAGGTGAATTTAATACTTGACATAATGACATGTTTGTTTCGTGTGCAGGTCGGGGCAAAAAGCCCAAACCGGCGAAGATAGCCATGATGATGGCAGGTACGGCGGCCGCCAGCATGCTGATGATGAAGGCCATGGCTGCGATCAAGCTGTTCATCATACACGCGTTTTTCGCCACCAAGCTCGGACTGGTGATCGGCGCTTACCTGTTGGTGTGCAAACTGATGGAAATGAAACAGCCGCCGGCCAAGAAGTCAGTGCAGGTCAAATGGGTGTCGGCGCCTTCGCATTTTGACGAGCATCCTCCGCAGATGCCGCCCATGGCGTCCCACTATCCGGACGCCGGTCAGTCGTCTTACGAACCGCACCAGGAGCTGCAGCAACAGCAACAGCAATCACCCGACCAGTACGGACCGCCGCCACAACAGCAACAGTACATGTCGTACGGTGACTTCGGCGGTGGTAACGGCGGAGATATGCAGGCGCACTATTCACACGTGAGTCCGGTCACGTACAGGCCGACGGCCAACCGCAATCAGTCGGACAATATGGTCAAGTCTACGGGCAGAACTAAGAAATAGAACGAACCTGATGCCCCGCCGCTGACGACGCTCGTACAACTATTACCTACTACCTACTGTACAACAGGGCCAGTTTTTATTTTTATAAAAATATTCAACATCATGTGCCTGTTATACAGCGCGTGTTTTGTCTCTCTACACTCAAGCCCCAATTGATTAATTAACTAAAATCCACGGCCCTAAGAAAATTTCACCACAACGCCATTGACGCACACACACAAACACTAGTCTTCGTTTATCGACCCAACTCTGTAAAAACGTAAAACCGATTTCACAACAATAATTATATATTAATGGAATAATGTATATTGAACCGACAACGGTGATCTAAGTGTAGAGCGAGTTGTACATACATCATGGAATATTGCATATTTTTCGCCACATGCATGACTAATTTTTAATTTATTACTCGTACTAAAATATTGTATAATTAATTTAATTATTTATTTATTTATTTGTTTGTTTGTTTGTTTATGAACATTCTAATATGCGGACAATTCGACGTGTTAATAACGTAATACGTCGACTCCGTTTTGCTCAAAAAAAGAAAAACACATAATAAACTGTCATTTTTGTCAAATTGTGTTTATTTTATTACAAAATTGTATACATGGTTTTTATATTCCATTTGTATATACGTTAGACATACCTCGGCAGGTAACGATTTATGTTATGAATCATTACATTTAAAAATTGCTTGTAAATATGGTACGTGCCTTGTGTTCCGTTGTATTTCTAAAAATCTATACATAACTCACACTACAGACTACGGTAAATTATTTGATTCAATAACGTTGTGTTAAAATGAAATAATATTAATAATTATAGTTACAAATAGTATTAAACATACACATTAATAATAAATTGTGTAGTTCACGAGCCATTGACTTTGTATAAAGACGGGAGTAGATTTTAATAAAAATAAGATATTATTAGCTAAATTAACAAAACAATGAAATATCTAATTTAATTCTTTATCTAAATATCAAATAACTTTAATCGTCTACACTACTGCACACGATTAACGTTGGATATTTTACATCAAATAAATACTTATATAGTTTGTAAGATATATTATATGGATGACATGACATGTAATAAATAGGTGGGTAATATAAATATATAAAAAATATTCAATATATAATATTAGATATCAAACAAACTTAAATTTAACGCAATAAATAAAATATAAATAATAAATAACGTGATTTTCTTGTTTTAGTTTAAATAAATTAATTAATAGACGTTCAGAGACTACACTGGACGCCGGATGTGCTAACGACCAGGTGCTGACTAAACGTTTGGATAGGCATTCTACAGTAGAGTACAGGACTTGAGTTCATCATTTGATGTATATGTAGTTACCTATATCTGTATAAAACAAAAACATAAAAAACGAATTATAATGTATTTAGTTTAGGCTCTATTAACCGCGCTTCCGAGTCTATATCTAGATACCAGAACGCTTTTTGTATTCTGAGATGATAACTTTTTTCTGTAGTTGATGAGCTTAAAAATATTTTATATAACATTTGCAAAATGTTCTTGTTTTACTTTTTTTTATACATTTGACGAATTTAATCATAACATAATTACATTAAAAATTATTTGTTGTACATTTTACACGTCATAAGGTTATACGAAACAACCAATACGCTATTTTTACTATACATTAATTTGTTCTATTAAAAAATTGGCATTGCAGTGTTTATAAATAAGTACACAAAAAAGTAAAATATACTCGATATATATAAGAAATTAAATGCTTGAAAAATATTTATAAATAATATTTTTAATGAAAATAAAAAAAGGGTTTGTGTGATTGGTATCTTGCGTTATTGCTTTTATAAATCATAATAAATGTTTTAGTTGAACACAGAAAACGATTATCTACACTAAAGGAGACAAATACAATATGTAAAAAATTTAATTCAGTCCATTAAGTTAAAACATAAGAACGTTAAGTTAGTTATTTATATTAATTAATAAATATATTAGTTATTTATAATAAAAATATTTGTGTAGGTAACATTTTCTTTTCATCTATTCTAACTTGATAATTTTCACGATTATACATATTATTTTTTTTTTTTTTGTGCATATTGGTCTTTGCCGTTTTAATTTTTAATTTTAATCTGTAAGTTATTTTTAAAATTTTTTTCCTGATATTTTCTGACTCTCTTGATTTGTTGTTAATATATAATTACAAAATTAAACAAATACATGTAAGTACAGTGTACATATAATTTGTATCAAATTAGTATCAAATCAATTTTTAATTTTTGATCTTAAAGATAGTTTTTTAAATCATTCAGAAACGTTGATTTATAACAACGGTCACGCAAACTATTTATCATAAAGTCAATTTTAAAATTAGCTAATTAGCATAAAAAGAACATAAAAAAAAAATTAACTAATCCATTAATTAATCAACAACTTACCTAATACTGACGAAGTAGTATCTACTGGCCTTGTCCGGAGTAAGCCATATTGTGTGCTGCCTCCGACGACGAACGACCCCATCCCGCAGAGCTGTAAGAGTCACTGCCATGAGACTCGTGATGCGGGTGGGCTACCACCTCATACGTAACGTGTTTCTGTTGGCTGAACAATTTTTTCAGACCGATGACAGTGGCTAACAGGAAAGCGAGCTTGCTGACCAATAAAGCTTTACCCACGAGCAAGGCGAGTACTTTAAACGCCATGACCTTAAGCATGCCCATTTTCATCATCATGGCGGCCATCATGGGTCCCATGTTTTTGTTTTTACCCCTTCCTGTAAAATCGAAACAACATGGTCATGGTAATGATCAAAATAAAATAACTTACACTTTTATTATTTATAAATATTATACTAGGTAACCATTATTTTACAAAACTGATTAAAACGTTTTAATTGTATCTATGTATGGGAACTACCGGCATCTTCTATTATAATAAACTATGTTGTCTATATATACACATTTATATTAATATATTCTAGGGTCTAAACTCTAAAGTCTATTGACTAGATCAAACTTTGAACATTTGATGCATGGATAATATTATCTGCCAAGAAAAAAAATGTATGGCGATTGTGGCGATATAGTCGGCTATGTAGTATTATTGTACTGTTTTATGGGTGACCGGTCAAAATATCTTCGAAATAATGTCTTTGGTCAAAATATCTTTAAACAAAAATATCTTTGAACAAAATATCTTTTATACTGATTTTTATAAGCTTATAAGCTATTATATATTATATCATTATGATTATATCTACAATCGACATTTTATATTTTATAATAAATAGTATTTTAAAATAGTCGTTAGTTTACTGATTGCAAGGTATTTACTACATGTACAAATGTACAATATGTTCAGGTTATGCCATTAAAATAAAAATGGTAGAGGCATTATATTCTGTTTATTAGTTGGGATTTTCGTAACTTAACTGTAGCTGGGCGCCTGAGCATTTTAGCAGGTTTGTACATCATTAAGCTATAAGAGTTTTTACTTGTCACTTGTTAGCTAATTTTTGATTTTTGACTTTTGTTTAAGTATGACTCTTACTTTTATTAAAAGTCAAAAAGGTAATAATCTATTATTATATAACGGATATCTCCACATTTTTTATAATAATGGTAAAAACAAATATAATTGGCGCTGCACTGAGTACAATAAATATAAATGCACTTCATGTTTTACAAGTACTAAAGATGAAACAGGTAATTATTGTATTATAAAAATATCATTATTTACAAAGTATATTTATTTATACACATAATATTAAAGGAATCCTATCATTCTCATGCTACAAACGGTGCCAAAATTCAAATAAGAAAAAATTTTGGGAAAAATCAAAGATGATGCTAAAAGTAATCAAGTGTGCACAAGGAAATTGATTAGTGAAGCTGTTACTAATGTTCCATTAGTGGTTGCAACTCAATTACCAAGCCAGACATTGATTTCTCGAACAATCTGTAGAGTGAGATCTAAAGTTCAAGTTTGTCCTCAAAATCCATTAACAGTTAACGATTTAAATATACCTTTCGGATATCAGATAGTTAATAATAAACAATTTTTACTTTACGACAATAAAAACATTACAAATTCGACATCTATGTGCACTTGCTTATGTTTCAATAAATAAAAGTGTACAATATTTTAATGATTTAATTGAATCAAATTATTTTGTTGAAAACGAAGATGTTTTATCCATGGTGCTTAATTATTTTGAGGATACGTGGATCGGACGTCCCAACCGTCGAAATGGTCGACGCCCGCCAATATTTAGTATCAATATGTGGAATTCCTATGAATCAGTAATACAGGATCTTCCGCGTACGAATAATTCGGTAGAAGGATGGCATCATGCTTTCAATGCAGCACTTGGAGCAAACCATGTTTCAATATGGAAATTCATACGCTTCTTAAAAAAAGAACAAGTGTTACAAGAGGTATTTATATTTTATCTTATTTAAATTTAATTAACAAGTAGAATAATTACGTGATATCAGGTTCGATTGGAAAAACGATTATCGGGAGAATCAAGTCCACCATGCCGTAAAAAGTACAACGATCATAATATAAAAATAAAAAAAATTGTGGAAAATTGCCCAGAAATACCAACAGTTCAATATTTAAGGGGTTTATCTTACAATATTCAGTATTAAGTAATAGGTACTAATTTTAATTTAATTAATTAAGTTTTTAATATTAATGATAATAATAATTTTACCTATATTTTTGGCTTTTGAAGAGATGTTACTTTTTACCTATTTTTTATACTTATAATATGTGTAACAATTTATTAAATTAATTATATGAATACATTTTTTTTTTTTAATCAATTTAAAAGATATATTGATCAAAGATATTTTCACAAAAGATATTTTTACCGAGTTATTTTGACCTAAGATATTATTTCGAAGATATTATGACATGGAACCGTTTTATGCCTATAGTCAACCCTTGATGCGGTACAACTACAATATTATTATACTATTTCGGTTAATTGTATACGCGTTACCTATAACTTGTCTGCAGCTGAGATGCGCTGAATTACAAAAAAATAATCTAATATTTTCACGCTGGTCGCCGACCGGATTTTTCCTGTCTACGAGGATTCAGGAAACATTCCCAGAGCTGTTCGGACCTACCTTTAAAATATTATATAGCATATTATGTTTTGTGTATATATGTATATATATCTAAGTATATACTTAATTTTATATATACAACTAACTCGACTAAGTACATACTATTCCCAATGGCAGCCGCCGCCGCGGTAGTCGTTCGCATAGTCCTCCCGCCCACCCGCGGGTAATCGTTCGTTTCCATTGTTGTCAACTCTCGGACGAAAATTAAACGTTAATAATTCGAAAAGAAAAGTGCATTGTGTCTAACCTAGTTGTATTGTTGCGCGTCTGTGTGTGTATATATGAGTGTGAGTGCCCGTGTGCATGTGGGGTTGTGCGTGAGTGTGTGTGTGTGTGTGATGATAATTGACGATAGAGAATCGATGCGAAAACGATGTGTCAAATCGTTAGTTCCCGTCACGTAGGTACAGTGCTGCGGACCAGTGATAGAATTTCAAATGATAATAATACTATTATTATTATTATTATTATTATTATTATGTGGTTGACGACGACGACATGTGTACACGATGATGGTGTGGGAACGTAGGTATATTTAATCAACTCGCACATACAACTGTAGATGGAAGAATATCGAATGGACCTATGTCGAATTTGATCACCATACAGTGTTTAACACGAAAACGACTTTCTGAACGGCCGCAAAATCAGTTTCGAAAAATAGATACGTATTGACGTTTTCATTAGGTGCCATAATGTATCGTACCGGACGAAAGTAAAAACATTTCAATTGAAATATTTCAGAAATGATTTTACACGCTCCGGTAAGTCAAAAAATTGTATCAAATGGCGAAAGTGCTTAAATGCTCGTTATAATAATCATATGTATTACGATTGTTTGCGATGATGCGAAGTGTCCGCATAAGACATTTCAGAATTAAAACAACAATTAGACTTCACGCACAAATGTCACGCAGTCGTCGTTAAATATGACAGAAAGATAATTTATATATATAATATATAAAATATAGTTATTAGACCTTGATTTTCTTAATATAAGCCTAATGTCCAATCAAGTGTTTCCAATATCGGACATCGAGAAAGTGAAATTAAATATCAGTTAATAATTTATGGCTTTCAAATAATCCATTCGACTGATAAACGGTAATTATTGGGAAAAAACATTATAAGCACTTACCATGTCATAAAATCAACTTAAACGTAGTACCATAATTATAATTCAGGCCAATTAATACATACGACACGTTTTGAAATTATTCGCGTATAACGACATTTCAATGTATATTTTACTAATTGAAAACAAATTGTTAGAATACGTGTTACGCATATAGTTAACGATGTGTGTATGTTAAATGTACATTAAAGATAAAACTATACTACTTATAATATATTGTAGTAAGTGAAAGTTAAATGTTTGGATGATTTTAAATGAATCTAATTCATAATAATGGTGACAGATCTCATTATAATTACGAGCTGATTAAGCGAGCCGATTAAGTTCGTATGGATGGAATCCTGATTTTAAGAATCATTCGTCTGAGTAAACAAGCCATATTTTTTAATTTATAGTACTACACATATGATATAGTCCAATTATAGGCCTGATAAAAAAATAAAAACATTTTAAATACATGATTTCAAGAGTATGAGGTATACTCAAAATAATAATATTATATTTTTATAATTTCTGAAAATATCGGTTTATTTAAGCCTTTTTATTATATCTATACAATATATGATACAATCATTAATAACAGTATTCATTGAAATAGAATGTTTTAGCTGTTTAAATATTTTAATTAAAATTGTTTCAATTAGGAAATACCTACATTACACCTATTATAGAAAAATATAATAATATTACATATTATAATTATATTGTTTTCATTCATCTTGAACCTAAAGTTACTCATAGGTGGTTAAAAATTAATAAATTATAATAATAATAATAATAAATTATATTTAAATGAACTACTTATATAGCCGTTTATATAAAACATATATAAAATATTAAGAGTTTGCTTATGAATGTGTATAAAAAAATAATAAATGGAACTAAAGATATATTCTATTTAACATTTTTTAAATGCTCTTCTTATTGATTTATTAAAATGATCGTTAAACTATCTTAAATCAATCAAAATCGCAATTTAAAAAATAAATTTTAGCGATTTACAGTACTCATATCAGTTATCACGTTCGGTTGAATGAGCTCTTGATGTTATATAAAACGAGGTTGTTTCTTAATTTTATTATAATATATAAAATATATAAATTTACTAATGAAATCATTATTATTGATATTGTGTAATAGAATGAAAATATTTTTAAAAATAAATGTATTAAAACTAAAAGGCACAACTGTAAAATTGTATGGAATCAAAAGTCAGGTATTAACGATATATAATGTTTGTTATGCCTGATAACGATAGGAATAAAAACATCAAGACAATGAAAATAATATTAAGATGATATAATATTGTACAATTAACATCCGATCGTTCGGAAAATATTGTAAAACTTATTGTTTTGGTTTGTATATTTCTATTGATTTTGTTATTTTAATATATTTATTATAATTATTGGGCATACTTTTACAAAATTTCTAAAACTGAATTGTATTTGTGTATAAAAAATTAATACTTATTATGTATAGAACAGGTACTTAGTTAATTTCTAATATTTTTTCTGTGCTACTGCATTATCAAACTGAATAACACCTCCTAATAAACGGCTAAATAATGTAACGTTATTATTTATTGTTGTACTTTGGGGAAATAAAAAACCAACAACGACAATAATAAGATAAATATTGCTCACCGGATTCACTCAAGTCTTTGCCGGATCTGAACGACATACCAAAGTTGAGGGACCCGTCTTGTTCTGGAGACGCGGACACAACGAAGTCAGCCTCGGGCAGCACCTTGATCTTGAGTGCTCGGGACTGGACGTACCTCCACAGCTTGTCGGCCATCACTTCGCCGAACGCCGACTCATCGGTGTACGATCTAGCCGAGCCGTCTACGCGAACCGATGACTCACCAGTGGAGGCCATATCTTCAGCTGACCCATCTTTCTTTGCGATCTCCATCATGTCTCCAATCTCCAGGTTGTTCTTCTTCATCAACTTGTTCATGTACGTGACCAGCTTCAGCATGACGCAGCTAGACACGTCTCGGGCACCGCACTTGACATTCAACTTCCGCACCAGTTCATCTTCGCGTACCATGTACGACGGTTTGGCGTATTGGTGTTGCTGCTGCAGATGGAGATCGTGGTGTTGCGGCTGCAGATTCACGTCGTTGTTGCCGTCCTGCTGGTCTCGCGGCGGTGGAGGCGGCTGCTGAGGCACGGACGACGGCATTGGCGAACCGGCCGTCAACACGACCACGGCGACAGCCACAAGTGCGAACACAACGACGAATTTTTCGGCAAACATTGTGCGTGAGTACAGTGGATTAAACTGCGGCGAAGAGCGGAATGAAATAAAAAATAAAAGAATCTGTTGATTTATCGATATCGGCACCACTCGTACGATCCGTTTTTACGATTTCAATATTATATTTTAGATGTATCGTTGTACGCGTTCCCGGCGGGTGTCAGCGGACGGACGACGCAGACTACCGGAAAACTGGACGCGAAGCGAGTAAATAATGAACCCATCGTCCGGTGTGGACCCCCTTATATGCCATTTCGTGAGCGGCAACGCAACCGGTCTTTCACTCGCCGCCGCGGCTCCGCGATTCCCTTTCTTCCGGCCCATCTTTGTTCTCATCAAAAGTAAAACGAGCTAGGTATATTATATTATGTCCGAGAGCGATGATTTTGTTACTAATATAATAGTATAACTCAGAGTCCGGAATTGTCGAATCTATTTTGGGTCACGTATACTTACGTTTGGAGATCAAAGTTTTCGAAAAATTTCACTTTACAGTAATAATAATATGGCCATAAAAAAAAATTTTCTCAGGCCGATCGAGGGCATTAATAAAATATAAGCCTTTTAGGTGAGGTGATGTATTTTGTAAGATTTAAAAGTAACATTATTAGCTTCATCCATCAAAGTAATATAATCCTTTTTTTTAATTCGATTAGATTCATTAAACAAAATAAATGTCCTCAACTGTTGATTGACGCGAATATTGAGTGTATAATTTAAAAGGGTAATTAATTTTGAAGTAAAAAATATATGTACACGTCTAAAATTTATAAGTTCCAAATTGTCAACATTTTATTATTGTTAAGAAATAATTAAGAATTTCTTTTCATTCAAATGCAAACAAAATTTAATAAAAATATTTTTAATATTTTTTTAAGACGTCACTTTTGCGCACGTGCTATAGGTTCGCACCCCTGTGATAAATACGTTATTATAATCAAATTTTCACAGCTGTACTACATACTATTATATCTGGCGCGTGACCTTCTTAACGGAGGTACCCGTGGTTATTACAATCGTTGCCATATTATTATCATTATAGTACGCTGTTTCAACCACGTGAAAACCATCGCATTCCGATACTCCGTTAAATTATAAATAATAATCTTATATTACTTATTAGATATTATAGTATAGTGAACATAATATAAATACTCATAGATACCTTTACGTCGGACCGCTCTGCCGATTAGAGATGATTTCCAAGCACACTGTTATAACCGTTGATGATGGGAGTCATCCGGACGGTTAAAAATAATTCCGATCATTAGAAGAAATTATTTTAGAGCTCGACAGCTACATTTAAATTGTCGACAAGATGCCTCGAGTTTTGTATAATGGCGGAGGCGAAGAAATTGCTGTTCAAAATCGCCTAATCAAATACACGAACGAGAGACTAAAGAAAATCGATTATTTTTGTACGGCTAAATTATATAGGATTGACGGCAAGAATCCGTTCAATTAAAAACACACGTTATTATTATAGTAGAACTCTAAATCCGCACTAGTCTCGACTAGGTCAGCATCCAAAGATGATGCGCAGTGGTCGATCATATGATTTATACTAACACGACGAATAATACTTAAATCAGAGTTGAGCAAAATATTATTTAGATATAAATATGTATTCAAATTAGAAATTATTCAAACGATTTTCTAAAAATTATTCGAATAATATTGTTTTTAAATTATTTGAATAATTTTTTATTCGAATAATTATGAAATAATCATTCAAATAAAATATTATCTAAATAATTATTTAAATAAAATTGTATTCGAATGATGCCCAACTCAGACTTAATACATCACAAAAATAACCTATATACCAAAAATTGAAAAATGTATTTATTTTTTCAATATATTTTTATTATAAGTTACATTGAACTATTAATACACAAATTTGGATAATTTAAAACTGGTTTCTAAAAAATTTGGTACTTGTGAATCATACAAATTTTGGCGTCTTAGGCTCCATTAGTATTTTGAAACAGAAATACGTTGTCAAGTAATAGAAAAATTGATAAATACGTTTATTATCTACTCAAACTTCTTTATTTGTAGCTAGTTTTTAGATTTTCTGATAAGTCTGCAGCGTCATGTTTGTATAATCTTAAATTTAATTACCGAATTCTGACATACTTAATACATGATCACTGTTCACTTATCAGTACAATACAAATAATATATTATACCTAGATACGACGCATGAAAAATATTCTATCATACTAACAAACTATTTAATTCAAATAATAGTAACTCAAATAATTTTACATACCTACTTAGCAATAATATTATGTACATATAATATAATAACTTGTTTTAATTATTTAAGTTTGTGATTACTCGTGGTAATATACGCATACTAAAAAAAAGTCGGATTGTTGGGCAAATTGATGGAATTACAATTTCGCGTTTGTAACTTATACTGTAGTTATCACATTTATAAGTGTGCATGTACAATGCTTATTAAAAGTACACTTGTATCATACGTGTATAACCACATAGTACCTAATAGTATTTATACATGTATAAGTACTGTAATTTTCGTGTCACATCATCACCCGTGAAATATGGTCTTTGTAGGGTGAAATCAATAGAAAGAAACAATAACTATAATCGTGTATCCGAGGGCACATTTATGTACGCCGAGAACGATGATTGTCGTCAATGTACAACCGGACGCGTTAATATAATATTCTAGATTATCAAAAACAACCATCTCCTTGAAATCACACGCATTTAATATACACATATATATATACATAATATACGAATAGAAAAAAAAATACGTGATTATACTTCATTTCTATGTATTTTATTTCGTTTCCACGATATTATAATTCACTACAACGACTATACATTTTCTCAGATTTTGTATACGGCTGGTGATCTACTTTTACATATTTTCATTTTATGTTCGTAAAATCGTAAAAACACCAAATACGGATTGCGTGTTTTATATCCTCAAGTCTCTGAAGCTATATATATATATATATATATTACGCAGTGTAGGTATTTAATAATGTTTTCTGTACGTTTGACATACATTTCGATCAATTAGGTACAATGATATATTTTCTATAGGTATCTACGGTTTTATGTTCTCATCGGTGAGGAGACATTTTTTTTACCCAGCCCGGTAATTTGCATAATTAGTTTCAACGTTCGCTATCGTCAATATAATTATCATACACGAGACACATGCACAAGTTGTTATAATATTATGATATTTCAGATCCACAAATTCTCAAACCCAGTACACGACACTTTTGGTGTGCAAGTACAGCAATAATAATACGTGTAGATACTCGTATTATAATAAGCATACACGTCTGATAAGTAGTTATATAGATGAAATTATATTATAATACTGTATTACACGCCGTATTATATCCAAATCGATTTTTTTTTTGACACGGAAAACACATTATTAGTATTATTATTGTTATTATATTGTGCACTAGAAGACCGATTATTTAAGAGTCGCAGCGACATCCTAATAACAAAAATCATTCACTCGCTAGGAATGCCATTTTTACGCGAGAGCGGATTATCTCCGGGATCATTCGATTGTCTAGAACCCACGATGTAGTCAAATTTCATTTATATATTATGTATCGGTATTATTTATACCACATATATTGTATTATACATGAATTCGATTATATTGAATATAGGTATACCACAACCACGGTTGGACCCACAAAATATTTGTTTTTTGAACTAGTCGCAGCTATTTATTCTCTCCACCATTGATCAAAATAAAATCGTGATTTTATCATAAATATTCTTAGCTCTATGATGTATCATATTATGCAAATCGTGTGACTGTAGCTGTACCGTGCACAAGCATTGTCATAAAATTTCAATATTTTTCCGGTAATTTTTTTCTTTTATATACATAAAAGTCTGTAGTTGAACATTTTTTTGCACTATTTATTATGTTATTATCTTTCACATCATTCATGCGAGCATGAAACATATAGATTGTAAATTCGTTGCGATTAGATACATTAATGACATTACACGCGTATTAGCCACTAAAAATATCTATAATATTTTTAAATTGGGATTGTTACTTTAACAATAATAGTTCTAAAATGTTGCTAATTTTTTATTAAATAACATAAATTACACAACTATAACCTAACCAGTATTTCTCTATATTTTATATTTCCCTGTCTGATTAACAAAAAAGTAAAAGTAAATGTAATATATATGTAATAAGTTACCTACTAACAAAGGCGATATTTACGGAGGAGCTTATGATAAGTACCTATATTAAACTGCATCAATTTAAAAATTCAATCGTTTTATTATCATATTATTTTCGTTTTTCCCTTTTTATTAGCCACTGACTTTTCTGTGTTAATTCTAATAATACAACTTTCTAGATGAATTATTAATGTATTATATATTCTATTAATTTTTAATTTTTATAATTATACATAAATGTAAGTTTACTGTATGGTATACCTAAAGTATGTATTAAACCTGGTATAGGTATACTATATTTATTGAATTATTATTATTATTGGAATATTATTATTTATATTAATAGAATAATGTTTAGTTAATATCTACTTTCAAATTCAATGTTTATATTTTTGAGAGACAGACCGTTTTTTTTAAACTAAATAAATACTATATATACTACGATACATACTATAGTGAGACATAAATAGCATACGAAACTCGCAAATACAATCTATATAATTCATATTTGTAACTGCGCCTAAATGTAAATTTCGTTTTTTAATATATTCAAATAATAACGAGTTTCACAAGAGTATATACACATAAGTAGGTATAGATTCATCTAAAAAAAGATAAAAGCAATTAACAAATCGTTATCAAGCATACAACATTTAGCATCACTTTAATTAATTTGATACTGAAACACTGATAAATCAATATAGAAATCATTGGAATGCAGCATAGAAAAAAAATTAAAAATAGGAGAAATTCTCATAATAATCTTCTATCTATTAACTACATAATATTGTAAATTATTCTACTACGTATAAAGTATTAAATAACACAACTCATTATGATAATCAAATGACTATTTACCATTTACTCGTACAAATGTTAGAAAAGACAAATATTAATTTGGCTTAAGATTTAAAAATAAACACATATATTGAGCTACTAATATGCCAAAATTCAAAATTTATAATATATCTGTCTATAGGATAAATTTAAGCCTAACTAAAAAAATCAATTTAATGAGTCTGAGACTCTAGGTGACATTTATTTTTCTTAATATTCCCAAAGGTCAGTACAATTATTACATTTAATAATAAAATAGTCATACAAATTATATTACCTATTATAATATATTAATATTGCAAAACACAGAAGGAACAGAAATAATGCGTTTTTTAATGTTTGAACGATTGTACAAAAAAAAAAAGAAAAATTTAAATGTATGGTGATCGTTTAAAAACGCACAGCATGAATACAAAACGATTTTAATACTTTATAACAGTCGTTATTGAAAGCTATATAATATAAATAATGTAACATAAGGATTCTGGTTGGTCGAGGATTTACCCAGCCATATACGATGTGCATTTTATCGTCACGCGGAAGCAGTAGTGTTTCGTGCATGAACTCTGCATCGAAGACAACAACGATAACGATGATTATGTACTGCAGCTGTGCTATTAAAAATAGAAAAAAGTTAGAAAATGTAAGAAAAAATACGTCGTGCACACATGCACGCGCTCAGTGTATAAACAGACATAGAGGCATCATGCGTTATACGCGTAAGTATACCACGTCGGCCGCCGCAGCTCGTTTCTTGAGACGAAATATATCGCGAGATGGTCACCCTAAGATATATAATGAATAATGATAATAAACAAACAAAACGGTCGTTACACGTATTTGGCACGCGGCGGCTTGTTAGCTTAGAGGAAACAAATAAGACTAATAATTAGTCGAAAACCTATATATACAGTCGAGTCCTACATCTAAGTGAAAGTTTGGGAAAACTTTATAACACCATATTATTATTTTCAATCCGTCGTAAATAGACGCCTTATTTTACTGAAAATCGTTATTGTTTTTTAAACGCCCGTAATACGGTTATATTTGTAGTTATAAATTAGCAATTATTTATTATAATATTACATATTATTATAACGGTTACTATAATAACAGAATAACACGCACTTTGACAAAGCCATAATGCTTCAACAGTATCTATAAATAATAATAATACTGCATGCATGCATAGTACCTATCCCGGAACCCGGATCAAAATATCTCTAGTCAAATTAACTCCAAATCAAATATCTAAATAGACTTAATATATAATATCGCGTTGTAAGGAAAATAAAAAAATGTACGAAACATATAAATATAATGTGTATTATGCTATTTATACTATAAACTATTAATTGTAATTTATAATTTTGTATACAACGTAATATATTATTAATAATATTTCTTAGTACGAGAAATATAACAAATTATATCATTAACCAATCAAGTAGAACATTTTCTTTAAGAATGGTTGAATGTTCCTAATTTTAAATAATGAATAGTAATTCTTGTGGTTAATTATCATATAATTTTACTTGTCCTGTTTTTTAAATGTCTAAATAATATGTATAACGAATAATAATTATCGTCAATATTAATTGGAAGATTTTGATAGTTTTTAGAAAATTGACCAACTACAATAATGGATAGAGGTTCCGTATTTGGACTTCTCAAAATTCTGATAGTTGTTTTTTTTATCTTGCTTTTTGTTGATATTTATAAACTTAGTCTTGTAAATATTTGGTACCTAATACATGTGAATAATCAATTGTTTTAATATTTAATCTACGCTAAATTTAATATTATTATAATATATATTTTGGCATTTTATAATTTTTAGTAAATGTATAATATGTATAATATTTGTTACGAATCACGTCCAAACTTAATGCAGACCCTAACCATAAATACCTTATACACCTATACGGCTATACACTTACTAAAATAATTGTATTTTTTTTATAAAGTCTTACTTAAGTATACCAATTTATAATATTATAGTATTTTCCCTATTGGAAATTTTTTAATAATATATTTTTTGTTTGGAGTTACTTTTACCAGTCACCATCACCTATCTCAAATATGGAGGCGGTGCGGACTCGATTGTGATATTATACGTAGTATAGCTATTTTAACGATCGCTGAATGTCTGTCAGAGAAAAATAATTCACATTTTTACGCGGCCTCAAATAATATTTATCATTAAAAGCACCGCCACGAAAAATCAAACACGGATTCGGGTTGGGTCCGGGTTGGGTCCATTAACGCGCATATGAGCCATAGGGTACACTTAAATATATACATTAGGTTTATAATAGATATTATATTATTATATGTGCGGTCCGGAGACTTTGCGTATGTAATGAAACCTACGCGTCAAATCACGATTTGAAAATCCGTGCGCTGAGTCCATATCAATCGTGATAGACGCGTGCGCGTATGAGTTTTCTAATGCAGTTCTATATTTAATAACGTTAACTGCATTTACCCGCACACTCACGATGATGCATAATATTATTATGCGATCGGTGAAATTTAGGATGCTGAGTGTGTAGCTTGTAGATGCATCTATCCTTTCCGATAAAGAACCGTTTGTTTTTTGTGATCAATGAATAATACTTGACGATTCAAAGCGTATAACATTGCATTACTCAATTGCCTATACTCTAAAAAAAAAAAAAAAAATAGTATACCTACGCATATTATAAATAAAAAGTATAAATCGTTCAAGCGTAAAATTGTACTAGACATCAGATAACACAGATAGTGAATCACAATACATCTCAATATAAACACGCAGTTTGAGATAGATAATTAAAAAATCAGATTTGTCGACTTTATACAGCATTCACATTCTTAATCATCGTTATTAAAATAAAAAAATAATTAGTACTTCTTTTTATCGTTTCCATCTTATAGTCTACGCAAGACCTTTTCTGATACCATCATCACACCTCTTCCTTTGTCTTGTTGCAGTTTATTTCAAGACCTTATTGTTGTTCCATGAAAAATAGAGGAAATACCTATCTTTATTTACTTGATCTACACATTTTTATCTAGTAAGACCCTTGGGTTTTTCAACCAGTTTTTCAACAAATATGTTGTTTATTATACATTTTGAATACCATATTAAATGTTTTTTTCTCTTACTTTCAAATAAGCACAAATTTTAGGTTGAATTTTAAAAATGTGTATAAAAAAATGATTGATATTCGTTTTGCTTCTCTCACATTTGGATTCATGTAGGTTTATAGATAATACTGTTAAGTGTTAAGAGAACGCTACATCGACATTTGTTTTCTCTGTTTATCTTCAATATAATATAGAAACATAGATATTCCGTAACTTCCACAATTACGACTCTCTGGTTCAGTTTAGAATAAAGACACCTATTATGTATTTTATAAAGAAGATTATTTTCTGTACATTGACCGGATAGATTTTTAATATTTACATTTGTGTATAAGTTATTAATGATTAAAGATAATCAAATTGATTTTAAATAAAAACATGCTTATATATATAAAATATCTATCCAATCAACGCATGGAAATATTTTTCTGTATAAAATATGCAGGTACCTTTGTAAAACTGAACCAGAGAGTCGTAATCGTGGAAAAATGAAATATCTTTGTTCCTCAATTGTGTGGGAGATAGACAGTGAAAAAAATTTTAGTGTAGCAACCCCTTAAGCTGATGATTTTATAGTGAATGATCAGCAATTATAAGACACTGGAATTACATACAGCAGATACAAATATATTAGTAGTTTTATTCGCTAAAATGTCTATGTATTATGTATTATATTCTTCGTAATAAGCGTAACCTAAATTAAAAAAAAACATTTACGTCTATTATATTATTATGCGCAAAGGAAAGACTACAAAATAAATTATTTTAAACAATTCGTACAACTAAAGCAAAAGTCAAATTCTTATATTAAATAAACTTTGTCCCGATAACCGTAAAAAATTGATTTAAATCGCATATTGATATACATAATATGTAGTACGTCTAATCTGTTTCTACTGCGAGCGCATAGGGTTTGGATGTAACTAGTATTATATTATTATTTATTATTATTATATTATAGTCACGATAATCAACAATAATTATTATTGATGTAGATTTTTGACTGTATATATAATGTGTGTGTATTTTTCTATATGATCATTACCTATGTTCTACGTATGGAATAACGTGTAATATTATATGCATAGTCGTGTATTAGACCTATAAATTATAATACAAAGTCGATCCATCGAGTACTGCGCGTTACAAAAAACGTATAGACATATAGTATATATACCTAATGACGATTCAACTCAAATACTGTTATCCTAACCCAATTAAAATAAAATATACAGGTGTGGTATATTAATATCTTATATAGTATATAATAGTCATACATCGACTGAAATGAAAAATAGAAATTTCGTTCGCAACACATATATTATTATAGGCATCAATCGATAAGTTAGACATAATATATTAGGTATATATGTGTATACACGAGTTAAATGGTATTCGTGAACACCGCAAACTAAATGCACACGAAAACCATCTCGATGAGTGGTCCGGATGACGCTATATAATAGATACTAGTGATAGTACGTGATCGTTTGGAAAGTCATACACACATTATACTACGCATATTATATCAATCTAATAATATCATAAATCATAATAATTAAAATATTGTCATAATACTATAATAATTATTTTGCAGCGATCGAATTGCAAAAAATCGCAGTCGGACGGGACGCCAGCGTATGATATTTTAGATCCTCCTTCACATCCTCGTTGTCGACTGTTAGGGCGTCCTTATAGTCCGGTTTACACGATTTAATTGCTGTTTAAAACGAAAATACCGGAAGCTCGGTCACTTTATGCGTTTTAATAACATATAATGTACACACACGCTGAAAACAAAAGCGCGCGCGTACACACGCTATTGTTTACAACGACTGATAGCGAGTGGTCACATCGGTTTTGACCTAATGAACAAAAAAATAAAACTAAGAATAAGAATACCATTTAGAAATCCACTTAAACAAACAGCGTGTCCCATGCACATTTCACATTTCTGGATATTATTATATCTGTGTATTATTACGTACAATAATTATTGTGTATATTATATTATTGACGTACAAACGTCATTCGCCACACGAAAAGGGAATTTATTATAAATGTTGTTGGTCAATAATATATATATATATATATCTTGTCTAAATTATCGAAAATTGTGCAATCACTAAAAAAAAAAAATGTTTGAGGACACAATGTGTTTTTTTCAATCATATTATCTCGAATTAATAATAAATAATAACTTCGTATTTCACTCACTATGATTATATTTCTGAAATTGAGGCGTTAGAACCTATAGCAATACAGTATAACAATATTTGTGTTTTGTCAATTGATTTTTTTTAAGCAATTTTATTTTTAAGTAAGTTGTATAACTAATTATAAATACCTAACTAAAAAATTAATTTAATTAAATACAAATAACTTTCTTAAAAAAGTAACTTATGGCTTGACTATAAACAAAGATAATATTATTTTTATATTAAATAATGATACCTAGTACCTACCTTACCTTCAATTATGTAACCAGTGATCACAAAAAAAGTGTAAAACAGAGAGGTTTTTACTATATTATGCGTGTACAAATCAGAGGAAAAAATGGTAATTGAAAAACCCTCTTAAAAATGAATGTTAAACAATACCTTCCCCTGTCACTGCAATACATAATTCCGCATAATATAGCCTTTCATTCACATACACAAAATTAATTTACAACGTTACCGGGAAATTGTATTTATAAAATAATTTTGGAAATCGAAATGTTTGATAATAGTTATTGAAAAATGTTGAATGCAAAAGAAAAAGAACACTTGGAATCCACCATAAATGCAAACAATAAATTAAAATGATATAATTCAATTTTCGCGAAAAATATAAAATTAGAATAAACCTCAAAATAATATAAATAATATGGTATAACAGTGTTTTTTTATTTTCAGATTACAAGTCTTCTATCACGAATTTAGTTGGGCAGTTGTTACAGGTTAAAAGATGTACCATTGTTTGAACCTCTCCACATTCACAATAATTGGTGTCTTGTTTTTCACCGATTATTCCTTATTTCCTGAGATTCACTCTTAAGCATTCAACTCCTCTATGTGTAGATGGCTTAGGTTGTTTAGAATCCTCCAGAACATCTATTTGTTATCATGTCCCGGGGGTAATTTTTCCATGCATTTTTGATTGATTTCTTCCTCCCATAATTTTAATCTTTCTGTCAGTGCCCAGTGGGCTGTTTTCCAGTTTCTTCGAAAATTTTAAGAAACTCATTATTGATACTAACCGAAAGGTTTCATCATATTAAATAGTATTACGTACATTGGGTGCCTTTCATCCTGCATCCGTTTCGTACATTCAACATCACTAGCGATTTGTCTCTGTATATGTGATGGCATTATTCTTGCTAGAGTGTATAAAAATATAGTAGACCATTCTGTGGGAACGCATAGAAGAATCAATTTTTGTTAGGCTACTGAATGTTCCTTCATTGGACAGAGTATAATACAAATATTACCTAATGACTAATAACTATTAAGAATTTTTATATAATATATAACTATATTACAATAATACTATCATAGGCGTGTACTTGATACTCAAAAAATACAATTAATGTTTAAAGCCACCTCCGACGATAATTATTTATTTATTTATGGTCACTTGGTATCACAAATAGTATACTTAGTATGCACCGAAGTTATATAGATTCGTAATAATAGTAAATTTTAAATATATTTTTTTTAATAGAATATACATAAATTTAAAATAATTATTAAATTTTAATGTTTCAGTTAAATTTATATTATAAAAAAAAGTATTTAATATAACTGAACTTGAATAAGAAAAATATGAATAAGAAATAAATAACAATATTTAATACTTATAATTTAAATTCACATTTTTTTTTAACATATTACAATAGATTTGAATAAACATATAAAAAATATACACTTTAAAATTAGTTAATGATGTATATTGCATATTTTCATAAGCATTGTGAATATCAGCATATGTTAAAAAAACATAGAACGCGCATATCTCGGTTTTCAGACCATACTGTCTACCTGACTTAGAGACAGTACCCCAGTATAATACCCATAAAGTGGAAAATAGATGAAGTATAAAAAAATATGAGTAATACATTAAAACTTAAACTAAGAATTTTTTCTTTAATTTAAAAATAATCAGAAACTATTTCTACAATCAATAATTGAAATATTTTGAAAGTCGATTAATAATATGATGTTACTGTTACTATTATTTCGATAATAACGATACCTAGACGGTTTGGTATTTTCAGAATTAATTTTTATACCACGCACGGACTTTAAAAAATGTTAAACGTCATATTAATACTTAGTCTATGTGTTCACAATGGTGTTCAACGTTCTTAATTATATTTCTTTGTGTCAGTTGAAAAATATATTTCAAATATTGTATTATGTATACAGTATAAAATATACATGTATAAAATAGACATACGCTGATTTAGAAAAAAAGAAAATATACTATTGCTGTCCTATATTCTGCAGTTAGTTATTATATTATGTCCAGTCATACCTATAGCGAATTCAATGAATCAAAAAAGATTACATATTTTCTTGTGATTTTTGACAGCGTTATAAGTATTATATTAGTTGAAGTCTTCATTCGTTTTAGTTAATCCTAGTTAGTGTTCGAAAAAATTCTTCGTTTATTTCCAAATCTTAATTTCACTATAATTATTGTGATAGGACGTGTGTTTGAAATATACTCTTTTGTTGGAATGTCAATAAATCATTTCTTTTAAAATATGCCATCCATTAAGTTTCTATTACTATAAAGTGGAGAGAATCTTGAAATGTCTGCCAAATATTACGTTTTCAATATTACGAGTGCCTACGGAGTGATAATTTAATTCAACACATTATCGTCTGTACTTATCATTGGAGTCGGATTATACATGATAAACAAATAATATTATAATCAGGGCTCGGGACTTAAAGTATTTGCTTATTTTTATGGATTGACTTAAAATGTAGCAGAGTGCAATGGAAGTGTATGTCATGATACAACACGTTCAATTATGAAAATAAACTTTTTTTTACTTTTTCAACGATTTTTCAAAAAGATGCTTATTTCTAGTTTTTGTGATTTTTTTTGCTTTTTAACCAGTTTTTCTACTTTTTTCAGAAAATCAAATCAAATTAAAGATTTTTTTTGATTTTTTTATTTTTATTTTTTAGTTAGAAACTTTACCCAATCATTTTGTTTAATATTTTTTGTAATATTTAATTATATTATTTTTAGCACAGTTACAAATTATGTTTATTACCTACTTTATCATGTAAAAAAAAAGTTTTTTTTTTTGATTAAATATTTTTTTTCAGATTTAAGTTTTTTAAATGCTTATTTGAGTGCTTATAATTATGTTTTAAGCACTTATTTTAATGATTTTAAGTGTTATAAGTCCCGATTATAATATATTGTATAAATCTATCTATTATAAATTATCATATTATTTTTGTCTGCTGATTATTTTTATTATATACCTACTGCAATAATATCAAACATTTTGATTAGGTACTATACATTTTTACCTATACTACAGGAGCTGTACACGCTTTTCGGACAACATAAATATCCTTCTGATATAACATTCAAACGGTTATCAAAAATTAAATTGAATAATAAATTACAGGAAAAATACCGAAGATTTTCCGCACATCCTGTTTGGAAAGCGGTAATATTTTTTTAGTGATTTTATTTTCATCCAGTTGTCGATTACCAATTGTCCAGTATATTTGGATTTTTTTTTTATTATTATCATTATTTTAGTCACGTAAGTCGTGTATCAGCAGCATTCGATGAAAGTAGCTTTTCTTCAATTGTCCCGAGGCCATCAATTGTGTACGTTCGTTTTTTGTCATACATATATATTATAAATGCATGTGTAACTGCATATCTCCGGAGGACGCGATCCAAAGCGTTTGTGTGCCACTTTTTACTCTTCTTCTTTTTCTTAATGGTTTCGTTTTCTTCTTCTTCTTACTCCCTTCTATAACCCTATAATTCACTAAGATTTCATCGTTTCATGTATATGTACTGCCGTTCAGTTTAAATAGAAACTATATATCACGGCTTAACGATTTTATAACCGCGTCTACGATCATATATACATTTATTATGTATACACTATAATAAAAAATATACAATATATACACGAGACAACGGGTCTAAAAATATTTTGGGAACGGTAAATTCGAAGTGAAAATCACCATCATCATAATATTATTATTAGTAAAGTATATATAGTACATACCTAGTTCCTAGAATCTACTTACATGACTAAATATATTAGATATATTGATATATGTGATATATTTTGTTATATAATAAAATGACAAATGAATATAAAGAGGTAAATTTTTAATATGTTTACATTTATAGCTCGAATATTTGTTTACAGAAGTACTAGTTTTTCGGGCGATCTAACACTAACATAATGTTATTACCTATTCGTCTTCTAATATTATTAATTTATCGTGTATAATAATGCATTAATGCATGATGCTCATCTGTATAAAATTTATTTTATATCACTTATTATGCCAATAGTTAACGTATTTAGTCATTTCAACGATTACAAGTGTACAGTGTACACTAAACACGTCGTACAGGTAATAGTAAGTTGTATAGGTACGGTATACTCTTATTTACTTATATAATATTATGTACAATAATATAACTAATGTACCGCACACACAATTTATAATCATAAAAATATGAAATTAATTTGGAAACCAAGTAAAGTTTTGTTCTTTTTAAAAATATTTTATATCATGTTAAAAATATTGATTACATTTTAATGTATAAATAAACATAATATTAGGAACCTTTTTTCAGACAAAAATAATTTTTATAAATAGTAAATACTTTTTTAAAGAAACTTCATTAATTAAAAAAATTGCTCATAAATTCATAAATTATAAATGTATAACAAAAATTATTTACCAATACTAAAATAAATCTCAATATATTTATACACGAACTTTTATTTAGTCCATACTATTGAAAATAAACAAAAATATGAAAATTAAAAAAAAAGGAAAATGTAATTATAGTTTATATATGCTATAGCCATATTGTTTCAGAAAAATTAAATTGTTTTGTAACGTTAACGACTCATTAGTCGTTGTATAATTAAACCGGTTTAGTTATCAAATAATTTAATTAATTGAATAAACGCATCGATAATTGTTAGAATATTAAAATGTTATAGGTATACGCATGATGTAATGATGTAAACAAACAACCAGTGAACGCACATCTCGTAATTTAATCGTCCGTTTATTTTCCATTTCGTAAACCATCAATAATTTTAATTAAATTATTGATTATATAACATGATTTGAAGATAGTAATATTTTCCATGATTCGACGTATCTTAAGTTATAATTATTATCGAGCATTTATCGATTAAAATAAAAAAATGTTGATAATACACGTGCATTTGAGTAAGCGTATATTATATGTTGGCTATACAAAGTTGACCCAAAAACAAAATCTGAATCTAAATCGGATAATTCGGAAGTTTCTCCTATCTTCGAATCTGTACTCACGTGGATTTTATTTTTATACATATATAAACGGTTATTATTACGATCACTTGTCGTATTATGTACGTTCAGATATAATATACTATATAGGTAGGTACGTCGACGCGAATAATAACAATAACAGAATGCGACAACGTTCCTATTGCCAGAGACGGCTTCACAGCGTGACTTACTTGCTGCATTTTCCGAATACCACCTACCTACATACGTATAATGTAATATTATTATTCGTACTATATACGTGCATAGGCACTTTCGAATTAGAAATGCAGCGATCGTAGGCGGTCGTACACGCACGCGGATATGCCTAGACAAACACAGTATTATTATACCGTGCAGGTAATACCATATATATATATATATATATATACATATAATCGCATATATAAATATTATAATGTTTACCAGTGACCCCGAAGTATAAACATATCTAATGTGTGCGCATCACCTGGTCAACGATGCTGCATGAACCTATTTTTATTCGTCGTGATGCTATTTATAACGAATTTTCACAATCACTTTCCATTCGCCACCCGAAGAACGACTTGCAAGATTCAATTACTATGCTGTATACACAGTGATATTTTACACCCTTATTACAGCCGTGGTACCATAATCATAACATGCATTACTGACGTACGACTATTTGCTGTGTGACTTGCCAAATTTTGTTGGAGAGGAGAACACCCTTGAGTACGTAGCTTGCGAATTTCTTACTAACACTCTTTATAAACATTTTAAAAATATCATGAATTCACGGAGTTCTCGTAGGGTTTATAGTACTATCACCTTGATCCGAGAAGAAAAACGTACCTAGCTGAAATGTGTATAATTAAATAAATTAACGGACTTCGTTGTAGAATAAAACAAAATAGATATTAATCAAATACATATATTATGATGTCATAATATTATCAATCAGTTGTATAGTGTATCGGATGAACTGGATTATGTCCGAGCTGTAAAATATCTGATCGTATATTATATAGTTAGTGCCACGTCCTTGAGATGACGCCGACTAAGATCGATGAGAGACGACAATAAGATGTAGGTACGGCTATTGAACCGACAAATACTTGAAATACTTTTTAATACTTATTAATTTTTAATAAAACAATCTTCGCATTCTAAAAAATAAATGAATCATTATTAAATATATACATTTATGCTTTAAACTTAAGCAAAACTCAACCGTTCCATAACTCTAAGGTTTTTATTTTGAAATCAAATATTTTCTTAATTTTGATTTTTTTTTTTTTTTGATCTTCTAAGTATTATATTTATTAAATAATTAACATAATGTTTGCAGCGTTATACGCATCTAACCATAATAATGTAATATATGAATACCTATATCATAATAGATATTTAATACATATTACGGTGATTTGGACTGTTGTAACTTGTGAGCCATCATTGTGGTACTTATAAATAAAAGAAAAAAATACTTTCGAGACGAATCTGTGCTCGGGCTCCGGAGGGCTTATTTTCATTCGAACGGGTCCTACTATAAGATTTAATTGTATGACTGCTATTATTGTATTAACAGTATACGATAATAATAATTAATAACCAGCGATGAATTCGGACAGTGAGTGTGTAAAGGGAGAGAAACTGAGAAAGACTTCGACCATCACTACGTTGTATTATTATTATGATCATACCAGGCCGAACGGAGCAAAGAGGCGGTGGTGGTGAAAGATGTAGGTCGAGATCGCTCGCAGGGTCAAGTGCACATTTTCGCCCGTGACCCGCAGCAGAAGCAGAAGCCAACACTCATCACGATAACGCCGGCTTGGTTATAGTGTACATAACATAGACTCGCACATGGCAGATTATATTATTATACACAGTATAACATGCGTATGTATGTCTGTGTGTGTGTGTGTACACGATGCACTTAAAACGTTACCAGCCAATTAGGTATTATGTTGCGCCGTTACCACGCGTTTATCGTCGCGTTAAAGAATATAACAATATTATCATCGTTTCGGGCATTAGTAAAAAACTGCTTCAACTCTTCGTCCCGTCCCACTGCCAAAAAAAAAAAAAAAAAATCAGACGAGTACAATATTAATATTATTCGTATACCTATATAATAGGTAAGTATACGATATGATGGGCGCGCCACGAACGAGTCCGATAAAACATCGACACAAATATTGCTCATGAACCGCGATCAATTCCGCGTACTGTCAGCTTAGCCAGGTTACAAAATATCCTCTTCGTAAAAAACAATAATCAATCTTATTTTGGCGCTGTATGACTGACGTGCCCCGTCTTCGGGAATAGTATTTAAAATTCCACTTCGGGCATAATTCACGGTGTGAAAATTTTACGACGTCCGAAGGCAGCGGTGCACGCGTGATGTTTGAATAGTTTTTTGAGGGGAGTGGGGACAGTGATAAAAATACGCCTAGAAAAAAGGTATGCGACTAACTGTTATGGACACGGAAGTAGTAAACGTGAATAAATACTCACCAATTTATTAGTAAACTATAAAATTATTCGTGCAACTGATACATTTATTTCAAATAGTATATCATAAAACCATTTTAATTATACCCAAAGTTAATACACTCTAAAATATTGCATTTCTTATCACACACACAGTTCGGACGTTCGATATTAACATTTGTGCTAGTTCTCCTTTTATTTATATCAATCTTATTTTATGAGAAAAACGCTGGAACTTATCTCATATTTAAGTTTTTGAGTCTATATAAACTATAAGGATATTGGCCTTTGATTTTATTATTTTCAACAGTAATTGTCTATTATCATTTTTTATAATAGATATTGTTACTGTTTTTTATATTTCGTATTACCTACTAATTGTCTTCGCTCAATAAACATTTTTTTAAATTTTATTTTATGGGACAGATGGCCACTTGTATGTTCTTATATTTTATATTTTACTTACCTTAACAATATTATATTTATAAAATAAATCTTTCTTCGGTCCTTATCCATATACATTTTAACCATACCAATTTCACACTCCACCGTGCGCGCAATATGCTTAAAAAGAAGTATAGTTTTTTCTTCATTCAACAGTATATCGATTTACTAAATTAATTGTGCAAATCATAATACTACTAATAATAGTCAAAATAATGTTTAAACATACTTCTAAGATTTTTTCGAAAGCTATCGATTTGTTGTTATTCCGCAAGTGTATGTATAGTTTCTGATGACTGCGGAGTAACAACCAATACACTGAGTTATTTGATTTCTGTATTTGCCAACCACTTATCAATTTGTAATCAGTGGTATTGAAATATGAGACTAGAGAAAACACATTATATTATGTACACATGCCTCATGTCTAACGGAATTCATATATTTGTTAAAATCTGAATATTTAATTTAAATAACTTTATAATATATACCTGGTTTATACTACCTAAATTTACAAAATTATTTAATTATTAATTTATTTATTTATATTAATCAACGGGCCTAAGTCCTTTAACAAAATATTACTTATTTACTTATCTATTAGCACATGGAAACTAATAGACAAAGTGATGCTTATTGCTAAAAATAAATTATGATGCCTTTTAATTATAGAATAAAGAACAAAAAAATATTTAATTTTACTATTGAAAAAACCAACAAAAAAAACATAATATATTCAAATGCATTGTTGTGTAAAATATAATAATATGCATACTATGATCCCTATTTTTTCCATTAATTCCAAAAAAAAAAAAAAATCGAATTGTTTATTGAAAATTATTAATTGTCAGTTATCGCAGTAAAATATAAAATAGCCTAATACGAATGACTATGGCAATATGAAGTTTTTAATTAATTATTATATTCAACCAACGTTAAATATACATTTAATATTATCCAATTTAATTTTTCGTTTTTTACCACCTGTTCATTTTGATGTACGGTAAAGGGTAACCGTTTTCTAAAAAAACTACTACAGTGTAGTACGTGTACACTGTACATGCCATTCCGATCTAAACTTATAATATTATGTAGTTACAACAATATAGATATAATTAAAACCATTTTTTTGAAAGATATAAAACACAAAATGTGCTGCGGACGAAACGTCGTGTTTATCTCCGACGTTATCAAATTATAATTATACATACCTATTTCCACGTGTACAATCGTGGTCACATTAGGAATTCAAAATTGTTGAGAAAATAGAGAAAAAATAAGAAAGCTAGTCGTGAGTATACGTAGGTAACATATATTTTTACGACTACACACACATAATTTATACAATAATAATGTATAATAGTATATAATACGCGTACATAATAATATAGTGTAACCGTAGGCAAATATCGTACCTATGGATTATTGTGGTCAACAGTTAGTATACAGAATGATTCACAAATATTGAAAGATTTTCATCTCTATTTATTCCTTTGGTAATAGATTTATTAACTCTAATTTTTTGAATGTCTAATTATAATTACCAATTAGCTATAAAAGCAATAAATAATGACTTATAACAAATAATAATTAAAAAATTAAGTATAATTATGGATTTTATTGTTATTTTGATATAATTAATATAATATCTCATAACGACATAAATTTACTTTTATACAATTAAAACCAATCTTTTTACTGTAAATTGTTTATCGAGTGATTTTTGGAAAATGTTTATATTACTAAACCATATTTTGACCTGGTATTTTCCGAGTTATTGATAATTATATATGTTAAGGAATTTTAGTACTAGGTTCAGTAACTTAAAAACAATTGATTCAAATTTTGATTTAGATATCTTCATGAACATTTCAAAAAAGTCATAGAATTAACATTTTACAGAAGAAAAGGTGGTTTACAATATTAAAAAAAAAATGAAATCTACCGCAAAAGATCCATTAAATGAAAAATATTCTAAGTAATTGAAAATATAGTAAATTAAAAAAATCAAAGCTAAAATAAATTAATCATTAAAGGATTAAGGATCCTGTATACTGGATAAGGCAATCAGTAACAACGCATTATTATTATAATCGCTTGTTTGTTTTTGTGAGTACGCACTATTAGAATACTTTAACCTAAGTCGTTATGTTTTTTAACAAAGATAGTATTTTGAAATATAGCACTTTGTACAGTATACAATATATTAAGTAAACTATTTAATTGTTTTATACATTTATATATATATATATATGTTCAAACATTATACGAACACCGATTTCCAAAAGACATATTAAGCGATCTATTGATTAATATCATCTTTGTAATGTTATATTGTTGAGTTGGTGTATTATAATAACATAGTATATACACTGTTGTATTGTATCGGATATACAGATCACTATATCATGCGATTATAAATTACATATTAATAATAATTGGATTTTAACAAACTGAATCTTGTGGACGACAAAGCATGTATGTGTGTCTACATGATAATTTGAAAAGTTATTTTTAATTAAATGGTTAGAAAACAATAGAGGCCTATAATTTAATCAAGATACGAAAATACACGGTAATGAAAGTGTCTTTTAGTATTAATATTATACTGGACGATGGGAACTAGTTCAATGAATACTAAGATGGACATTTAGCGAATTATAATACTCATACAAAAAATATAACGCATTATAATTTTATTTTCATATACCTACTTTTTGTTTTTATTAAATTAATTATATCCGCCGTGTTCACTTTCTTTTGAATTATTTAAACATCACGATTTTTTTTGATTTTTTTTTTTTTATCTTAATGAATTTATTACCTGATTTGAAACTCGTCTTAAAATTTATTTTATAAAAAAAACGTATACGAATTACTACCGTTTTTCACATACATTTCAGCAACAAAATCTGCCATCGATTTGATTTTTATTAATATTAATGTAATAAAATGTATAAACCAATTTAATATATTTTGTCACACATTAATATAATATTTTACGTTGTTTTTTTTTTTAGTCATTTCAATTAATTAACGTATTAATTTATACAATTCGTATAATTTTAAATATTAAATATTTTTTTGAAGCTAATTCTTCTAGAGATACTCAAACAGTTCTTATAAATAAATACGTATGTGATTTGAATATCTTGTACACTATTTCTTATGGCTACTTTTAACATTAATTTATATCTAACATTTTCTAAGAATATAGAGACTTACTTTTACAGTTACAAAATGAAATCGTTTTAGTATAATATAATGTTAATGAAACTTTCAATTACATATGAAATAGTTTAAAACAAATGAGCAGGCATATACTACTGGGTAGGAATTATATAGCTTTCAAAAAACTACGTAGTATAATCATTTCGATTTTTATGATTTAAACAATGTAATTCATTAATTAATAATAAATTCAATCATAATACTTACTATACTTATGAGTTATGCGGAACCTGTACAACAATTAATAGAGAATATATCTAAAAACTAAGTATTTTCTATTATGACTGTTTTTTTTTTTTAAATAAATTTAAATAATTGTTTAATGTTTATATAGTTCTTAGAACTTTAGGAGAATAGAATGCCATAATTTAAAAGTATAATAGTGTGGTACAGTTTGAAGCAGTTTAATTGTTCAAAATTAGCAGTACATAATCAATAAAAAAAGTAAATTTTAGTAGGTAAAAATAAACTTAAAAGTGCGCTTATTATAATAGATAAGTAATATTTAAATAAAATTAGGCTACCTTTTCTAATAATTATTAGTACAAAAAAATTAGATAATAGTCCATTTCTTTCAGAAATTAAATTCCTAATATAATGTATATATTATATAAACTATTTACCAATTTAAAATGTATTTTTTGTTTTATTATATATTCATAATTGAACGAAATAAAAAAATTCGTTTAGCTGTCGGATTTTGATATTAAAATTATATCATTGAAACGTTCAATTTTCAACCCAAATTTCCGATGCGACACTAAGTAGTTTCACTCACGTAAACTGAATGAAAATTGAAGAAACCGTAATAATAATACCGTAATACAATACATTATTTTGTTTAGACTAGTACATTTGTATTTTGCACTATACACAAGTATGACTTGAGTGAATGTAAACCGATTACCCCAAGAGCTGAAACACGATTCAGATCTATCATAGCCTTTAATCATATTTTGCTACTTTTACCGTGCATACTCAGACCTATAGTGAATCTTCCAATGGCAATTGTCAATTATACTCTGCGTCTCTAAAAGCAGCAAGTCTCATAGACTATTTTATAGTAATTTTATGATAATCTATAAACATATAAAAATAAAATTCTGTTCGTTGATAAGCGCAAAACTAGAAAACGAATGGAACGATTGGAATTATTTTTTATATAATATATATGCTCGTAATAGTCCTAAAATAGATTTTATGAAAAGAAAACTTGAAAAGGTTGGAAAAACTGAAAGTATTTTTTTCGATAAGATTCCTGTATAATATTAGCCAGGTCAGCTATACGATTGACAAAATAAGTAATACAATAATAAATTAACATTTATGGAGTATCGTATAAAGTCTGTATGGTTTTGAAACTATTCTTTCCCTTTTACCTACACATGGTTCATCATTGTTAATTTTTGTTGTAGATAAAATGTTAGCATAACATTATTGTCATTGACAAAATTGCTAGTATGTGCGCATCGCCGCGAAATTATAATCGCACAGTGTGCGTTTACGTCGATAATTCATATCAGTATAATATTATTATACTCAATAGAATCGGGGAGCCTCATCTCGGACTACGTACTATATTGAATTAAAATCTAAAATCTAAAATTTAAATTAAAATATCATGATATTATTATTAGGATGTAAAATACTAAGTGGATATTTTTTTTTAACTATTTACTTAAAATTATATTTGATGTATCTAAATTTAAATTCAAACGAGTAGTTTCGATTTATAAAAGTTTGAGTATAACGTATGTAACAATCTGTATTTATAGTGCTAATATTCAGTACATTGTTTATATTTGTGATATAGGTTAGGTTAAAGATGTGGTACCCAGGCACACAGATGATTTGACAATAATTATAATTATAATTAGTAAAAATGGATCAATTAAAATAAGTACCTACTTAATCCAATATTACATTCATAATTTTTTTATTTTATAAAACTATTTTTAAGGACTAGTATTAGTCCTTATAATAAATTATACATTTTAATAACTCGAAAATCACTCGTTTGAATTTTTATTTCGGTACATCAATAAAAAAAAATATAGTTGTTTAACGATTTATAGCAAAAAGGAGGTGCTATTCGACAAACAAAAGTTTTTATCGCTACAAGACCATCTTCAAGTGGTACGAGTAATAGTATTTGAAAACTATAAAGTATTTTTAAAAATTCCAAATTTTGAACAATTCCTTTATTAAAGAAAAAAAATATGTCTAGCATCCTTGATAAGCCACCCTGAATAAACGTCAAACGTATATCTACGTGTCTACATGTCATGATCACTGTTCAACACTTATATTTATGATACCTTTTCCATAAGGTTCTTTTCCTGTTAATTTATTTAAACATTATTCGTACTGCGGCTAATATTTTTTTTTTTTGCTGATCCGTGAAATTGTATTCACAAATATTGTCGGCTGCCTCAAATACTTAATCGTTCAATCGTCTCGTTTATACATACATTATTACTATTATTTATTATTTGGTAATGTATTATAAATGTCTAAAATAATATTTTATAGGTATATTATATAACTAACTGTATAAGTAGGTGTTATTAATAATAATTTATTAATAAAATAAAATTGTTTTATTAGATTCAGGTACTTACCTAGGAACATTTTATTTTCATAATATTTTAATAATCAAATCATCAATGGTTCATTTTATTGCATCATATCATTTAAAATTAGTCAACACATCAATAATTGTATTTAAAACAATCTTGAAATAAATACTAATTTTCTTAAAAACGAATAGAATAGTTTTTTTTTTGTGTGTGTGTGTGTGTGTGTTTCGTTAGATTTCTTAATAAATTATCAAAATATATGAAATTGCATTAAAAAATAATTGAAAGTATTTTATTTGTAGTAATTTTTATTTATTCAAATATTATTTAAATTAAAACTAGGTATACTATAATAAAATTAAATATGGTTTGACAGTGTTTTCAATTATGTATTATAATAATGATACAATAATAATGTCATCTTGTCACAGGCTAATGCAGTGATAAGCAATTGAAAAACACCTTCCCTTCAACATGACACCTCTGTAACTACCCTGTAAATACCTCACATAATCCAATGTTTTTCTATATAACTGAACAAAAAGCATTTCATGCGCATGTAACAATAGTATAAATAATAATAAAAAAACCTACTTAAAAAATACCATATATTGTCGGCCACTGTGGTGTATCATCCAAACGGTCAAAACTCGATAAAATCGATATATGCGCATATAAAACACCTAAATATTGCTTCAGACATCATACTATTATTGTAACTCTAGTAAATATATATATATATATATATATATAAGAATAGGTATTTTACAGACATTATACAGACGTTTTGTGCGCTCCGCGTGAGACCATCCGTTGAAACGTCCGCCGCGACACACTTTTGGGTCGTACGTTATTATTGTTATTATATTAACAATAATAGGTGTACCACGCACAACAATGAACGCGCGTTAAATCGTGGAAATAATGTACAGTAAAGAAATGCAGTAAACGCTCAGTGCGGTGGGTGTATTATATATATAATATTATGTACATAATAATAAACCATAATATAATAACATATCGATCGGCTGAATTTCGTATTTGTATTATGATAAGAAATTAAATATGTGTATAGCATATTACACTACCTATTCAATAGTTTTTGGGTGATTTGAATGTCTATACCTATAAGGCTATACTGTGTGTGGTTCGATTATAGAAAGTCTAAAGTAAACTTATGGTTCTCGAAATTTATCACCAGAAGATCACTTCACTTGATCTATAACATCTTATACACAGCATATATTTTTTTCCAACGAAAAAGTGTACGCATAGGTCGTTGTATAACGAGCACAGATCATATTATCTTTACTGCCTTTTTATATACTATATACTTATATTACGCAGTGTGTTGAAAATCTAGATAGCAAGAATTTATGATATAGATAGGTACATACATGTTATTATGTATGATATGGTGAACGTAAACTATTAAAAAACCAAAAAGTTTTATGTGTTTTACCATCTTTTATGTATTAAAATAATTAATTTAACCGTCTATCTTTTTTTTTCATTAACATCCAGCTATAATATCAACTTTCCATCTTACACTAACTCTCAGAATATACATTTTTATAAATATTTTTTTGCAAATTAAGGTAAAAATTAAAATTATTACTTGATAATAAAGATAAATAGAGATTTTGATGTAATACCATAATTTTTTTTTTTGTATTCCAAAACGTAGGTCTGCAAGCATAAAATATATTTTGGTAATACTAATTATATTAATGTATTTTTTTGAAAATTTAATCTTTAAAAGCATTTTTCGATGTTTTTGTGGCATTTTTAAAAAAAATTTACAGTGGACAAAAATTGTTTAAATATTCAAAAATGTTTGACTGACCACCGATGGTATGAATAACATAGTATGATATTTATACAGGGCGATTATTTGTCGAACAACACTTATTATTTCAAAATCCATTGACGTTTTAGAAAATATTTTTTATAACTATAGATACATAATTTACAGTTGAGCTAAAACAATATTTTGTATTTTTATAATTTTTAAATTTTTAATTTCATTTTTAATGACAACATACATATTTAAATTCTTATTTCTAAGCATAATACTTTTTGTAGTATTTCCGATTTCGATACATAAAATCGAATTTCGTACGAGTAGCTTATACGTTATAAGTTGTAAGTATTTAAAATTTAGTTGTACCGTGTAGGAAGTGGATAGGTAAGGGAATACCAGTATACTACACACAATTTTGGTTTACTACTCTGCTTATTTAACTTTAAGTAATTATAATTGTGTATGTTGTGATTTAAAAAAAATTAAAAAATATTATAACATATAATGATAAAAAATATTAAAAATATAAATTTTTCAAAAATGTTAATATATTTTGAAATAATGAGTGTTGTTTGATAAATATATTATCATGACAGAATTTCTGTTCAGATTATTGCTGTTATATTACTTGGTATACGGATGATTAATAACGATTGAAGCCCCGTTAGTACGTTCTTCGTCGAAGCGTCGCTCCGTCACTCGGTGTGTTTCTGTGTAACTTTAATTAGTATAATTTTTTTAAGTTAATATAAATAAATTTAAATGTTTCTTAAGTCAATTTCGCTAAAAATGTTTAAAGGTATTGTTTGAGATTTTTAAAGCACTAAAATCCCAGCCTTATGAATGATATATAAATAATATTTTATATAAAATTATTATTGTAACACATCTACGGCATAACTGACTAAAACAAATTTTCAAAAATATATAGATTAACAATATATTTAACTTACGATGGTTTAATTAAAGTTTCAAAAACGTACATATTAACCTAGAAAATAAATTTATATGTAACATAGTTTTACATAACTAAAATGAATTCATTATAAGAGGTCGAATTCTTACTTAACTTTTATAGCTTTCATAGATAATTATAAAAGAGTAAAAGACACACTTTTTGATTTGAGCCATAAACACTATAGCAAAATACTAAAATATGTGTAAACATTAAAATAATAATAATCATAACATAATTTTGTTTTTCAATGAAATTGATTTATAAAATGTTAACTAAAATTAAATTTTAAGACAACAACATGCGTACTACATAGATAAAGTCAAACTATTTACCTTAATATTATAAAATATATGCTGCTAAAAACTGTAAAATTACATAAAATATCAAAAATAATGTTCATTAAAAATGTCATCGTTTTTTATTAATTATTATTATTATTACAACATTTATAAGAACGTATATTTTGCTTAAGATATAGCTTATTCATATGATAAATTACATAAAATATGCGAATTCGTATAATTCCTTATTAAATATTAGATTAAATAAGCAATAAAGATATATTTAGTTTCCGTATTACTATATAAACATAAATTGTATGTAAAAATATAATGAAAATTCATAACAATTTTAATAAAATACAATCGTCACTGTTTATTTTGTGATCAAGCATACTACCAGAGATAGAAATGGTATCCACAATAAATAGACAAAATATGTATCTTTTTATTTCAGTTTCAACGTTGTATATTTAGTTTATTTTTCTTTATTTACTAATAGACTAAAAATTGCGTGTGATATAATGGACGATAAACGTTAACCGGATATCACAGGTTTACATAAACTTTTTATTATACGGTGATTCCACTTGCCGTTCAAACTTCGACAATTTTAAATTTGTTCAATTTCTATTGGTTCTGCAAATGAACTGAAAATCAACCAAGACAATAACATATATCAGTCATCACTCACTAGAACTTATGAACTCAATGTGTGGTATTTCAGAAAAACAAATTTTAATTTCGTCACTGTCATAACTATGAAATATAGATTCATAATTTGGTCTAATTAGTGCTTAAAGAGTTTTATACGAATATCGAGAAGAAACGAATGAAATCCACTCAATGATGCATAATTTTACAAAAATAAATAAATTATAAACTGTTTTATTGTACATTATTATTTTGTGAAAATTTTAAATACGATTAGACAAATTCATCAGGCGTTCAAATAAAATTGAAAGTATCGACATTTTAGGCCCTCCACCTCCCATGGACCAAGAAACCTCTATAATCGATGTAATATGAATAATAACGTTATTATTTTGTACAAGTATTTGCACTAATGTAATTTTAAATGCAACTGCCATATTTATATAATATTAATATCAGAGCCATTCAGTGAAAATAATTAAATTCAATTAAGTGAATACAAGAGCGTCAAGTTTGAAATAAATAGTTCTTGACAAATAATACATTTAACTTGCTAAACTGAAAGTCAATATGGAAAATAATTTAATAATATTAACTTAACTTAATAGAATAAAAAAAATTAATATTCTTTTTAAATATTAATACATGGATCATATAAAGAGTATTTTGTGTATATATTTTACATTATATAAAATATTATTTTTCCAAGAAACATAAAAGAAAATATAGTGTTACGTTGTTTTTATTTAAAACCATTTAGGTATATAGTAATTTATTAATGCATAAACCCATAAAAATAAAATAAAAAATAAAAAAATAATTGTATTTTAAATTTTTAAATATACTATTAAACAAAAAAATACTTATTTTTAACTATTTTATTAGTAGATTACTATAATAATCAATATTTATTGACAGACGAATAAAAAACGTATTAAACTTAAAGATTCAATTCTTAAGGACAACCTTCCTGGTTTTCAAGTCAACCATAAACTAATATAATGTAATTTGACTTAAACACTGTATACATTAATTTGTTTGTTTTTTATAAATAACAAGACTTGACTTATCAACAGAATTTTGTTACATTATTTAAATATCAATGTATTATTATGTTTTATGAATATTAAGTTATTAAAAATGGTCCTAAATTGCCTATCTAACGCGCCGTGGTAAATTGATCTTTTTATTAATATTTTAATGATTATTGTATAGTAAAAGGAATTTTATTAATTGTTTTTTTCATTTGAATAATTTATTCCCATTTTTTTTTTTCATTGAGTATACTTACTAAATAATGTTTAACTTATTATTTACTTGTAATTATATATATACGTAATGATGATTTCCGGGCGTCAACCTACTTAATAAATTTGATTTTTTCTTTACGCTACGAACTTTTCACATTAAAATCTTTCATTTAGACATTTAATAGATGATTATTGGTATTTAAGAATGAAAGCATAAAGTGCAATATATTTTTTATATAGTACTTTATAAGCTTTCAAAAACATTATCATTTCCAATGTTTGCATTATCCTATTAATTTAGATATAAGTGTGGACGCGTCATCACTATTGATACCGCTATCAAACATCAAAAGATGTATTGGTAACCACTAAAAACTGGTATATTTTTCTAAAAATATTATTGTGTCCGCAGATATAGTAGATAAGTAGCCAGGAAGGTACTACATCTGTAAATTTAAATCAATTTACAAAATCCATCAAGCATTTTTAATATTAATTTGAAGGTCAAACATTCGTTATCACCTATTCCTTTGATGTCAGTTTGTTCGCATTCGATGTAGTGTGTATGTGTATTTGATACCAAATTAATAACCTAAGTTATATAGTTTATTATATTATATTATAGTTATTATTAGTTATTACACATAAAATAATAATTTTAGTTCTCATAAACAAATGCGTTGTGTTTAATAAAACTATTTAAAATGTACTACTTTAACACAGCATTTTATTAACCTAAATTATGTCATAGTTTTTACATCACTATTCCCAAATTTCATTTTTATTGAAACACATATATAAATAAAATATAAATTCAAAACCGTATTGCATAACTTACTAATAAAATCTAGCTTTGCTTTAGAACTGAAAAAAATAATTTATGATCTTGATGTACCGATAGAAAATAATATTATCAATAATAATTATAAATGTCTAGGAAATTTTGTGCTGTATTATTTAGAAATAAAAAATTGATTTTCTTTTATAGGTACAAGTATATAATTATTTATTTATATTTATTTCTTAATTAATTAAATAATTTTTTTTTTAATGAAAATCGACCATCTTAATATTTAGACTAAGCCACCAAGAAGAAACATTTCCATAATATATTATGATAAGTACTAATTAAATGTATAGATATTATAATCTCACTCCACTGCGCCGTGTCTTGACGTCACGTTTTTAAAATAATATGATTTCATCTTGTATCCGCTGTAAACGTATCTTGTTTGAACGACGAGTAATGTGTCAAGCGACGATTCAACCAATAATAATAATTATTATTTTTATTATTATCTTCTAAACCTAACCTAGTTTAGAACTGTCAAACTGACGGCGTTTGTCTCTATAACTCGGCAATAAAATAAACACAAAGTAATATAATATCAGTATTAATAGTGTAGGTAGTAGGTATCTACAAATATTTAGTCAAACAATACATGGAAATCGAAGTTAACCGTTTAGAAACCGCCGAAACATTCGGGACTAGGTTTATTGCCGTTTTATGAGAAAATTAATCGTAACTTCATCGAACGATGGAACTATAGGTACATTATTATTCTGTACAATTATTGTTTAGTGTCTTGTATAAAATACTCTTAAACATTAATTAAATTTCCGTTCAAATGCCCTCGTGTTTATCTACGCATGTACTATCGGTATTTAACCATAACGTACATCAATAAATTGCATTCACAATCACTAATTTATAAATGTTTGAGACAATTATTTCAATATAACAGCATAAATAGTACAAACACATTGGCTATTAACTAGTTCATAATGTAGAATATTAACGTTGGTTGCGTGATGGTAAAAAATATTTTTTGAAGTGGCTCGCCTTAAATTTGGCACACTTAAAATAAATTAAAATGGTTTCCGTTAGTCAAAAACGTATCACAATCTTCGAACAACTATTTTATAAATATCATCTATGTATATAATTATATAAGCATAATATAATAATTATATATTAATATACTACACACATACTAAAAAGTATTAACTCGTGGCTCATTCGTATTTGTAACGACGTGTGGACTCTAAATAATGGTATGTACTTTGTATATATTAAACATGATATAGGTAACTGGTATTTTTTCCAAAGATTCGTCGCATTGATAATATTAATATTGATAAATAATTATACTATTTTATGGTCATTATTATATGACGAGGGATTGCAAATTCTGCCGATTTTTAGGTAGTCCATTTTAGGGTTGAATTTATTTTATATAAATTCCATTGTTCATTTTATTGTATCTGAAAAATCAATATTAGTTATTCTACTGATGATGATAATCCTCACCGACTACAACTATTTTTACTTTTTAGTATAATAGCTAGCAACAGCAAATTTAACTACTAATTAATCTATGCGAGTCGTTTCATTCACATCTTACTCAATACTCTTAAAACACAGATTCAAATATACATCACTTTAGAAGTTTAAAACAGCTGTATAGAGGTATTACAAATTCAAACATTCATTTAAAACTAAACAGTAGGTACTAATAAACTTATAATAATCTAAAAAATACGTCAACAATTATACTTAAAACCCATTATTTTGTTATTCATAAAAAAATTTAAATACTACGATGATGCAATCCATCAAAGCTGCATCTCATCATTATAAATCTAAATTTTAATAGTACCTAGACATGTTGTGTTATGTTAACGTATTGTATTTATTCATTTAATTTTAACTTAAATGTTTTATTAACTATAGTGATCATTATTAATCATTGAATACATTTTTAGCGTAGAAAAGCTATAAGTTATATGATACCATATTATAATACCTACTATACAGATCGTTTACAATATAATTTAAATATACCTACATAAATGGTGGCACAGATTCGCTATGTTCCTTACCTAGTGTAAAAATACAAGCCGTAAACAACCAAATCCAAACATAGTATATGCGTCAATTATAAATACTTTTTATTATAATAAAACTACTAGTTAAGCATTTCATAGTCAAAACAAATTATAACATCCAAATAAATCGGTTTCTTTAATTCAATTTGTTGGTGAACTCAAAAAAAAAAAAATATATATAAATAAATTATGATTTTTTTTCGACAGGTTTTTTATATAACAAAACACATAACACATTACAATACACAATAATAATTATTATAATACACAATAAATATTTACACAATTACACGTCCTTCATCCTAAGTGCAACTGGTAATGTATCTTACTTCGTATTAGTTTGTGGTGATACACGGGCTTATCTTATAAAAATTCGTCATTGTACATTAAAAAAAATTGTAGTACGAGTTTTTATGAAAAATAGGGTTGAATTCATATACCGAATTAACGTTGGTATACAGCTAGTATTACACAACACTGACGATATTAAGTACAAGACGTTATGGACTGAGAAAGGTATGTTGGTGTTACATAGGTAGTCGGATATTAATTCAGAATTTAATTCCCGAAAACGTAGCCGACGGAAATGCATTCCTCAACTACATAAAGTTGATCATAAAAACATCTGAGACAATCGTCAGTGACCAGACCCGAAGAATCGCCACGTGATATAATATAATATTATGATTATATAGTGAACGTCTGCGACTGTTGTTTCTTTCCGAATACACAGCCGTACGTTATCCAGATGAGTACCAGCGACACAAGAATCACGGCTAACGGAACGCTTGAGTCGGGCACTCGGCTGTCAGGCCCGTCGTCGCCGTCGCCTCGCGTTTTGGTCGGCCACCCACAGCCGTAGTGCTATTGCTGGCCGTCTAGGCCGCGGCCAGCACGGCGCGAGACGCACCGGCCAGCACGGGACACCACCGCCGGCGGTTCGCCAAAAGAGCGGCACCACCATTTCGTCCAGCCAGCGATTAATGTCCGCTCGGAACTGCTCCGGCGCTGATGACGGTAACACCGAACAAGCATCGGTACGGCGGCCGGTTGTCCGTCAGACGGTACGCCGTATACCAGTTGTGCCGCACGCGGGATGACTGTCTCCTTATCGATGTGGTCGTCGTCTCTGGTGACGGCGGTAGTCGCGGTCGACCGTTCTATGTCTACAGGTGTCATCCAACCACGACCGTCTTGTGTCCAAAATAAACCTGGGTCAAAATACAACGTTGGTTGTATGATCACATGTAAAAACCGGAATATAACGAGTAGATGTTGATTCAAGACCTTTTTAAAAGGACTACTGTCATAAATTATACTTCAGTACCGGATCTAACTGGTGAGTGGTGATGAGAGGGTAAAATATACCGTTTATTTTAGGAGCTTCAGGTCGATGTCCTTGGTAGATTTTTTAACTTTGTAACGTATAAATTATTAAAAATACTAAATGATGGTCAAGGAAAAATGTATCTTAAGAAATTACCCACATCCGTTTAACTTAAAAAACTCAGTTTTATCCCCACGTTTTTTCTTTGTTAAATCCATCTTCACTTTTTTCAAATATTTACCGAAAAAAAAACCAATCAATTCATCAAATTAATTATAAGTAGGTAGTAACTAGTAATTTATTTCAAAGCATAGTTCCTCATCTCCTATCAATTATCATACATCTAGAAATATCGATGTAGGCTAAACGAGACTGTACAATCAAATTGTGATGAATGGTATTTACTCATATAATAAAGTATATCATAACATTATAATATATCTGCGTATATCACTCACTTGATTTTCCGTGATAACGCGTGCAGCTCGTTGGTGACTTCAAAGCTTTTGTGCCCTTCATAATATTCTTGGTTCACATGCGGTAGCATCACTCCATGCATATAGGGACATTTGTATTTTTTATAAACCAGTATTACGAAAAGCATGTATAATATTACATTACACGTAATTATCATGAAATCAAAATCAAAACTTTTTCATGTATTAACTCCAAATTTGAACAAAATGTACACATACACTATATTATATTTATGTGTGTTTTGTCAAATTTGTTATGTATAATAATGATTATCATAAAAATGTAACAAATTGTAATATAACTTTCCTATAAATATTAATGTTTCATCTATTAAAGATATTTCTTAAATCTTATACGGAAAATATCATGAAGATACATAATATGCTCCAACAATAGGAGTTTCAGCATCATTATCAACCTCAAAAAGAGAACAAATCCGTTCTCAGTCGGTTGAAACTCACCGTAAGTATTCATCAGTGGTGTGTTTAGGGGTGGGCCTGGTAGGCATGTGCCCACCCATATTTTTTTATAACTAGTATAAGCTCGATGCTCAATAAAAAAATGAAAATATGATTTATAGTTGGAAAAAAAAATAGTTTTGATTAGATTAGGTATTTCAATAAATATAAAAGATTTGAATATTTAAAGAGTTTATGTTTTAATAAAAGGTAAGCTACCGTTTATTATAAAAATATTAAAATTAGTCATTTAGAATAAAAATACTAAAACTTAAATAGATCAAATTATAATATGAGGAGAGAATAAAACCATTCTGAACTTAACTTTTGTGACCTACCCACAAAAAAAATTCTGGACACGCTACTGGTATCATATTTTCGTTTTTGCATATAGCGACACGCAAATAACGCCTAAACAAATCGTATATTATTTGAAATGCGAAACCTGGCAAAAACCCGGTATTTCGAGAGTACTTAAAGGGAGCAAGTGTGCGGTTAATGATTGAGCATTAAACGTGCAAAGTAAAAGCTATGTAGAATTTTTTTAAATGTTAGAAGCTTTGTTTTACATTTATATAACAAATATTGCAATTTCGTGTTAGACAAAATTACACCAGTTACTTAGTATTAAGCGTACATTCCCCTTTTTAAATGTTGTGACTTAGGTACTAAGAAGTAGGTAGCTAGTAAGTAAACATAATATTTTTGGAGCCGGAAATTAACTTTATAAAAATTATAATATATAATTTTATAAAATTAACGATTCACAGTGGTACTTGCAGCCTTGCGGGAGCTATAAATTTTCATAAATATTACATTTCTTTACTTTCACCCGTCACATTTTTAGATTGACTTAGTTCACTCTAAATTTAAAAGTTGAAACAACATTTATTAAACAGCATTATCATAATACTTTAGACATACCTAATTTAAAGGTTAAGTGTCCATGAAATTTAGTTCTTATATGCATTTATTATTATTATTTATTTAAAACTGTAAATTAGAAGACACAGTCTTATAATTTAAAAAAAAAAAATGTTGAGAACTAATAACAATGGTTAAACAAACCAAAAGCTTATAATTTTTTTTATTTGTATCAGTGAAGTACCATCTTTTAATTTTTGTTGATTTTATAACCTACCTACTGGCTACTGTATTGTTTCAAATTAATAATGGGTACTTACCTAATTAAAAACAACATTGCAGTATGGTTGTACACTTGTACCTATATCTTTTTTTGAGATACTTATATGTAAATTGATTCCCTATAAGCCACTGAAGACTGAATAGTCTATACCAGGGGTGGCAAACCTTTTTTGGGTCAAGTGCCAAATTTTCCCAATCAAGGTTTTGGAAATTTTTTCATGTGTTCACTGTTCAAAGGAAATTATATTTTCTAACGATAAAAATAAAGCTATGGATTTATTGTGTATTATTTTATTAAGTAAGTATACCATTTTTTTATAATTATAATTTTTAAAATGTATATCATTAGTTTCTTTGAATTTCTTATAACAGTTATAATTAATATTTTATAAATAGTATAATTTTTAATAATTTAAATTTGTTCACATGTCATTGAAATTTGATCAATATGCCACCTTTGGCATGCGTGCAGTAGGTTAACCACCCCTGGCCTACACTTTAATTACCTATTTTCTTAAACGTAAAATTATTTAATTCAAAAAATTTAATCTATTATTTATTATCCTAAATGAATAGATTCTTATTAAATCACGAGTGTTATGACTGAAACATTATGTAGAGGTACTTCCAAATCAACAATAAAATTAGGTATTAATTAAAAATGTCTATCAATAAACAATTTAATTTACCATACTCCATTATAGCAAATAGTTCTAGTTTTAGGAACTATTTGTTCACTTAGACTCTACAGGAGCATTAAATTAGTATGGTTTTTGGATCTATATGATATAAAAAGAATTTTGGTTCATAGATAAATTTAGATGTTTTCGGAAATTATTTAAATGTTTAATGATTGCTCATGAAATTTGTTAAAGGTATGTTAATGTTATCTGTGTTTTCTTCAAGTTATAAAATAAAAGTTTATTTTATTTTTATTTAATACCTATTAAGATTGGTAAATTAGTTTTGAGCAGGGTAGAAATCTCTACATATCCAATCAACGGTGTTCTATCATTCTTAGTATGAATGGTTTATTTGTCCCAACAAAATGGTAGTGATTTATTGGTAAGTATTGAGACTTAAAACATTGCATATATTTTACTTTTAGTATAACATTTTCTATTAGTTTTCATTATGCACATATATATTAGTAATAAAATGTTGTCAAGTTATTTGTAACAAGTAAAAAAAAAAATTACATAGTTTTAAATCTTTTTAAATTATTAAATCTTAACATAATAAATTAAATATTTAAGATAACAAAACATTAAAAACTTAAATTTACTATTTATACTACAAACATTATCACAGTAATAGTGTTGTCAAAGCAACCAGTACTTAATTAGTCTTGGCTAAATCAGAATTTTCCAATGGACAGACATCAAGGATACAAAACAATTGACGACAAAGTGGACAGGTACATTTTGATGATAACCATATGGTTGTATCGTTTTGAGGCTGCCTTGATTCATACCTAAAATCAATATAAATTTTATTTTTGACTATACAACATTAATACATTTTTTTTACCATTTAGCCATGCAATCAACACACCACATAGGTCTGCATTGACACGAAGTACAATTTACTATGTCATTGCTATCTTCACAACATTTGGTGAGTTTAACATCGGGAGGATTCACCAAGCAACCGGCACATACATCTTCTGCTAACTAGAAATAATATCATTGTATCAAAATATTTTGTTATATTTTAATATTATTTTATAATTTATATAATTAAGCAAACTAGTAGTATTGACAACTTATTTTTAGTTGAAATTAATTATGAGTAATATGTTTTTATTCTTTTATTATTACTTTAAATCTAAACTACCTATTTAAAATTAAAATAGATTTTCAAATAAAGTCTAAAAACATCTATAAAATGGTCGTTATTTAAAAAATTGTTGACTTTAAATTCAATATAAAGTAATTAAATGTAAATTATTTGTAAAAATTATTTTCAAAGATATGATGTAATTATTGAAATATTGTAAATTAAAAACTGAAAAAAATAATTAAAAGTTCTAACCTGGTAAAACAATTTACATTTATATATTAATAAGTATATTAGCATTGATTAAAAACAAATTTTTAATCAATGATATTAGTAAAAAATAGGTTATTAGCATCATGTATTTTAAATATAATACATAATTTGGTTATCTATTCAAGATATAAATATTTAGTAGATACTGTGTAGGTTAGTAAACAATATTCTGAAAAAATAATATCGACTACAATAGATTTAAACATACTTCGGCTGAACTGTAACCACGATACACTGGATTTTGGGAAACTTGATCACGAAATACTTCAATGAAACGTTCAGTTCTTGAGCGTTGTAGCTTAACATTATCTGCAATCTGTATAGGATGGCCAATATGTTCTTCAAGTGTCTTAAAGTCTTCAGACCTTATTCTATATAAATAATGATCAAAATTGTGTTAATGCAATTTTATGAATAACATTTAAACTAACTAATCATATGAATTACCTAACAAAAAACCATTTAATTCGAGATCGAATTGGTATCACTTGAATGTTGATGAATTGTATACTACCTGGAGTTCCATCAGGTGTAGAATTATGGTTATCCGAACTATATACTAAGAAAGAACTTTCTGATTTCTTGGAAACATAAACCATGTACGGTTTTATTGATATTATCCAGTTCTGAGTAACAACTGTTCTATTTATTGTCCCATATGCTAGTGTCAATTTTTGAAGACTGACAAAAACATAAATCACAATAGGAACATAATTAAAAAACAAACTATTAAATATATTATAGGTATGCACTTAAAAGAGATTTAAGATAAATAACATATATATATATATATATGTAAATTCATGTATTATATAATAATTAAGCATACCATTGATATTCGGTTGAAATTTCCTGTGCTATAATTGTCCAGTCAATAGGATTGTAACGACTCAAAATAATTGATAATGGATGATTGGCCCAATTATTTGATTTCCATTTAGATATTATTGAAAAGCTACAGGTGATGGGCAGTAATGCCAAAAAAATCAACTCGTAAAAGTATACACTCACAAATGCTTTTTCATTTTCATTGACTAGAAGTGTGCCTAGTAAATAAACTGAAAAAAACACACATTTAGATTAAAAAATATAAACATAATCATGATTATGTTTTTTATAATGCATTCAGATACAAAATAATTTAAGAGTTATGCACTAACCTAAGGGTAGGCTTGAGTGTACAATGATGCTATATGATGTTCTTTTGATGTGATGCAATATGAAATTGTTGTATTCTTTGTCGATCACTGATTCGAACAGGCTCTCGACGGTAAGACCGTTTGACACAAACTCAGTAGTTCTGAGCACAAAACAAGCTGACACGATCATGTAAAATAGAGTGTAAACCAACAACGACGTGTATTCAAACATTTTGGCAAAAATTAACAAGGATAATTTACATTAACAGATTTATTTAATGGCTAACGCACTACATAGTAATTAAATTATCGGTAGATAGACTAGAATAACACTTATTATGATATGGCCTTTCAAACAATAAAACTATTGGTATAAATCACGATTCACGTTAAAAGTTAGAGAATTAGAATTGTTAATTATTATTCATAAATATTAAAAATTTAAAGCTAAGACTACAATAAACAGTAAAATAATACCTCTTGAGTCTCGACACCATATTATCTGCCATAGAAAAATGATTAAAGATACCCACGTAGGTAACTCAAATAAACACCAGATAACGTGTGAGACTGTGATAAAATGTTTTGCCAAAAACAAAAAAAAAAATGTTTATCAATTAATTAGGTATATAAAATTTATGAAAGATGTAGATAAAATTTAAACGTTAGTACGTTACATCTAAACTTAACTTAATAATATAAATACCTACGCGGTAAAATCATTTATAACGAATATCTCAATAATCAATACCTAAGTACTCGATATACATATTTTATTAAATTACACTGTAAGTAATCGCGAATTGCGATTATCATATGTTTCGCTTTTTAAGACACCAACTTTCCCAAATTTATTAAATTATAATTTTTAAAAACATTATCAAGATATCAGTAAGCCTAATTCATATTGTATAAATATTTATTATTTATTATAGCTAAAAATTGTTTTTCATAGCTGTGTGTATACTATTTACAATTTTAAAGCTCTGTATCATCTTATATTATTTGTATTATTATACCTAATATTAGTAATATTACAATATATTTATTAAGTTTTTAAGTTAAGCGCCAATATAGTTTGAAAAAGATCTTTAGCAACTGCAGCTGATGACTGTTTTAAATGGCAAGGGGAAAATTTTCATTTCCTGGTTTGGTTGCACTGTAACTGTACTTGTGCTGCTGCTGTCGATCAGCGCGTGCTGTCGTTCATTACGCCGTCTTAAAGACCTGAATGTCCTAAACTGAAACGTAAGTACGCCAAAAGTTGCGATTTCCGAAGACGATAATTTACTAATTTTTGTGTTATATTCCGAACAAATTCGAGTGATACCGCCGCTGTCGCGTTAGTCATGTTGTAGACGTCTCGTCTGGAGTCCAGTCTCCGCCGTCGCAGTTTTTTGTTTCTTGTTACGCAGTCTTTTGCTGAAGAGTCGTCGCGCCGAAATGGAGGCGGTCAAAGCGTTCACATTTGAGGTAGATATGAACGTGCACCACTGTTGTAAACATTTTGTTTAACGTTAAAATATGCTGGTGAAATACTTACCCTTAATTCCTATCCTTTTTGAATGGGCGCTCGACCCTTGTCTTATGTCAACCTGTAATTTGATATTTTTATGTCTGATGGTTGGTTAAAACAGACTGATCAAAATCACTTTTTACCATTAGTTCTGAGCTTTGGCACTGTATACAGATGATGATGGTTGTAATCTTTGAAATACGGGTTGTAAAAAAATACAATTGTTACCATACAAATTTATTGACGTCTTGGATAGAGAGGGTGGGATTAGAGTATATTTACAATTTTTTTAGTGTCACAGATCATTGAAGAATACATATATTAATGGTTTTTTTGTGTTTTCAGCTTTATTCCATCATGGAAATGAAGCCACCAATATCTAAAGCAAAAATGACTGCAATTACTCGAAATGCAATCAAAGCTATCAAATTGTATAAACACGTTGTTCAATGTGTAGAAAAATTTATACAAAAGGTAAAATATAATTACACACTTAATAGAGAAAATATATTGTAATATCATCTACTATATTTTTATAGTGCAAACCCGAGTATAAGATACCAGGTCTATATGTAATAGATTCAATTGTAAGGCAATCACGACATCAATTTGGAAATGACAAAGATGTATTCGCTCCTAGATTTGCGCGTAATCTCAAATTAACTTTTACACACTTATTTGCTTGTCCAGAAGAAGATAAGGTATGTTAATAAAATATTTTAGTTAAATTTATAATTTATTTATAATATAATTAAACTATTCTATTCTATGTGTGTTTATAGAGTAAAGTTATTCGAGTATTAAATTTATGGCAAAAGAATGCTGTTTTTACTACAGATATTATTCAACCTATTTTTGATTTGGCTGCCAATCCTGATTATGGTGAACATCCTCAAATAAATCCCTTATCATCAATGGACAATAGTCCAAAACTAAGTAATTATATTAATAGATATTTTTAAAAATATTAGTTTATAGTAAATCTAATTATTGTGGTATGATTAATTATACTAAATATTATACGCATTATTATAAATTTAACAATACTTAAATTGTATATTTATTCAGATAATAATGAAATATTTCCATTTTTTATTTATAACATACATTTTTGTATTACAAAGTATTTTATTGTTCTACAGGTGTTAAGACAGATCTTTTTAAAAGTCAAGATAATACTCCAGTTAAAGATGATATGTCTAAACATTTTGACAATTTACAAGTAAACAATTTAGTTTGATAAAAAAAAAATAATGATAGTTTTTAATATGTTAATATTTATTTTTTTTTAAATAACAGTCTCAAGACACTGATAATAAACCAATAGATCCAGCTATACTAGAACACATACAAGCTATTCAATCATTGTTAAAGAAACAACCAGGTCACATGCAACAATCATCTACATCTCCTCAAGTTAAAAAATCTGATGCAGTAAGATATAAGTGCAAATAATAATTATTAGTAAATAAGAAATACAGTTTGGTTCCAAATGAATATTTTAGGTGAAATTGTTTGATAAAAAAATTCTTGATTATGATTATGGAGATGATGAAGACGAAATGCTTAATCAATCTCCTGTATTCCATCAACAGCAACATCAAAGTACTACCATTGACGGAATTGACAGGTGTGTTCTTTAAATGATTTTTTATAATTAACTATATGCATACAAAAAAAAAAAAAAAAATGCTATCGAACTTTAAAGAATATCGATAATGACTACTAAATTTTTAAAGTTATACATTATAATAATATTCCAAGCTTATTAGTTGTTAGTTTTATAGGTGTTACAAAAAAAAAAAAAAATCAATTAAAATATTTTGTTATATACTTTTAAATATATAACAAATAGGTATATCGTTAAAATGGATTACTTATAGAATAAGTTTTTACATATCAATACTAAATCAACAACAAGTATACACAATTTTATAATCTTTTCAAAAATATCATTGGTTTAAAGGAAAAAATAATATAGGTACTAAGTTATTTCAGAAATTGAAATCTACTCTTACAAGAAAAGTAGTATGAGCTTCAAAGGTTTGTATTATTACTTTTTATTTTCTTAGAACAACAATGCTTTATTTATTTTATAGGTACATATGTGTACACATGTGTATAAGATATATCAATTTAAATATTACCACTATTAGTGGTTAATGTATGCTATAAAATGGGTTTGATTGAATTAAATACTATGTTATATATTCTGGATTGTATGTATGTTGGATTTTCTGCTTTTAATTTATTACAAATAATTTGTATATATTATTAAGTATTAACCATTAAAACATTGAGAAATCTGATTTAATATAAACATTAAGCATCAATTTTAATTTTAGAAGGCATATTGTTGTTTATATCTTAACAATAATTCTTCAGATTTAAATTTAACATATTTTTTTTTAATATTAATGGACAACTGGTGTCCACTTATAATCAAGAATTTTTCCTAATAGCTAGTTTTTAAATATTTAATGTACCTACAAAATGTTAACAGTATACAGACTTTTTAATAGGAACTCAATATTTATATTATTTATTAATTGTTATGCGCATACTTCGTGTTTGGATTGCATGAATTTTTAAAATTAATTGGTAGAAAACTATCATAAATAGTGTGATTATACATCAAAGAAACTCAATGAAAAATATTGATATGTTAATTTAAAGATTGTTATTAATTGAACAATTATATAATTCTTCAAAAAAATATTTTACTAACACATATTTTTTGATCTTGTTAATGTATAAGTGTATAACCAATTGTATTTTTATAATAGTATAGATATTTTCAGAAAATATATAATTATAAAGAGAAATCACTATTTGTAGAGACAATTTTAGGTCAACTTATTGCTGAAGATTTTTAATTAAACAATAGTATAAACATTTCAAATTTGATTAAAAATTGAATATTTATCAAACCATAGAATTTTAATTAGGAAGTTAGTAGTAATTTTTATTCATTGACATTTTCGATTTTGAACAAGATTCCAAGGTTTTAGAGATATTTTCTATTATTTTGTATTTTTTAAATTCAGCCTATTGAATAACCCAGAAGTTCTGCGCACATTGCGCAATGTCGAAGGGTTAATGTCTACACAGTCTAAACAGCTAGCAGAGTTGGACAAGATAAAAGAAATGAGAAAAGAAGCGGAATTCGACAAGCATCTTGCTCAGACTGTTCAGGTAAGATTACCAAAAATAGTACATGTGTAGCTTTAGCATAGTATTGTTAAACTATTCTTTAAAAATGTCAAAGAATTAAATCGTCAGTCCAAACACGAGTCCCTGTGCCTACTTTTGTTTAGTTGTTCCTTCAAATAAAAATTTCAGCGGTAACGAGCCATCGAAAGGTAGGTTTATATATTGAACGAGTGATCCAGTTTCCGAGCAATCAATTCCAGTTCAGTAAGTACTTAGACTTAAGATAAGCTCATATTAGTGAATCATTTTACTAACTATTTATTTATTTCATATTTTTTAAAAATAAAATTAAGTTTTTTTTATTATTGTTATTAACTTACATTTTTATTTCAGAATTTACCATTTGCCTCTGAATGTGAATTAAAACCAGCCCCCGTGGTTTCTCAAGCAGTTGGTATGATGTCAAACCCATATGTAAATCAATTATTTAGTACTCAAATGTACCAACAACAACAACCTTTGATGTCATTAGAATCTCATCATAAACCTTTAACTCAGATAATGTATATATTTTTATTCAAATTGAGTATAAAACTTTTTGAAATAAATTATTAATTTTATATTTTGTAAAGTAGTTATGATGATCCAAACCAGTCTAAACCTGAAGTGATAGATCTAGATCATATTGCATCACCTCCCCAAAATAAACGAGATACAAGAAGAGATGGTTATTTATCAGGTCCATCACGTAAACGATCGCCTAGGAAGAGTAGTCGTGAACGTCAACGAGAACGAGAAAAGGAACGTGAAAAGGATAGAGAAAGAAGAAAAAAATATCTTCCTCCATTTAAAAAAAATCATTTAGCAGGTAAAAAATATTTTAAAGAATTTGTTAGTATTGTCGTTTAATTTGTACAATATTTACAGTTGTAAGCACTACTCTTTGGGTGGGTCATTTATCGAAACTCATACACCAAGATGATTTATATGGATTATTTCAACCAATTGGTGATATAATTTCATTAAATTTAATATCACCTAGAGGATGTGCTTTTTTGTGCATGAACCGAAGGCAAGATGCTGCTCGTATAATGAGTAAATATCAAGGAGAAAGATTACAAGGAAAACCTATGACGGTATGTGTTTACAATATACATTTTTATATAATATATTATTGGCACTTATTATTTTATTAAGATACATTTTATTCCACACGCTCAAAATGCTAGTGATATATTATGAGTATTACCACTGGTTAAAAATAAATAGAACGTGATTTGATTGACAATATTTTAATTTGATTCAGATTGCTTGGGCTCCGGGTCAAGCAATGAAAGATAAAGAATGGAAAGATTATTGGGAAATTGATGATGGAGTTTCATATATACCTTGGGAGAAGTTAAACAAGGAAATAGATTACGACGAGTTGGAAGTTGGAGGAATGTTAGATGAAGATACAATGCCTGAATGGCTTAAAAGTAAGCTATTTTAAGAATATAAATGATCGCTTTTTGGTGGATGCATCTTTAACTAATATTTCCTGTAATCTATTTTAAATACCCGGAAAGTTCTAGAATTAATATTTTATATAGTGTATAGCACCAGATAGTCTTAAAATATTGTTATTTTTTTTTATAAACTAATTTCAGCTCATTTAAAGAACTTGCGAACATCTAAAAAAAATGAAAAAAAAGAAGAAGAAAAATTATCTGAAGGAAGTCAGCAACCACTAAATACATCCAGTTTTTTTGATCCACAAGGTGTTCAATCTCCTAGTGTTCAAAATATGCAAATGTCCCCTGCTCAAAATACTCAGCCCAATCAGATGAATTTCAATATGCCACAGACAATGAGCATGCCTAATCCGTTTGGAATAAATCCAAGTTTGTACAGTTTTTTAACTTTAATTTCTTATTTTAAACCTTTAGCTATTGTATTAAATTATGATTATACCTAACAGTATTGCTTTAAATTCACTGCATTGGAAATTTCCATTATATATGCTAAAAATCAGAAGTAGCTCATACCTACTTAATAACAGGAAATTAAAATAGTGTTTAATGCCAATAGCACTGTTGCATACATTACATTTGTAAAATAATTATTTTTATATTTAATTTTTAGGATTAATTAATCCAATGATGAACCCTATGATGCCTGGTACTATGGCACCAATGGGGATGGGTCACCCTTCTATGATGATGATGAATAGAATGCCATCACCATTTGGGCCTCCACGTGAGTTACTCTATAACAGAAGTATTTATAAAGACAATTAAATAACTTGATATTTTTAGCAAATATGTCTTTAATGGGAAATCCTCAACAAATGACAATGTCTAACGATGCACAAAAACCACTTGGTGTACCTCCAGATATGATGATGTCTTTTCCTTTTGGTATGAATCTACCATCTCAAAGTAAATAAATAAATACATTTATTATATTTAATATATATATACTAATTATTGAACACAGTCAGTGTATATTATTTTATAAATTAATGTCAAAACATTAGGTACCTATAGTGATTTAGATTTTTTTAAATTTATTTTTACATATATATTTATTTATTTCAGCTGCTGCTATTTCTTCTGCTCAGACTATGATGGGTATAAATCCACCAACTGTCACGTCTGGAACTAATACTGCTTCTACGCTTTCTCAAAATACAAGTCATAAAGATAACCCAAATACAACTAATCCTCCTCCAAATCAGTTAGATCCATCAACCCTTATGCAATTTAATTTACCTCCTCCTCCAACACTTCCAAATTTATCTGATTTTGCAAGAATAACAAGTAACACTAATATAGGCAATGATAAATATGATCCTAATTTATTAGGCAAATCTGAGCCAGAAGATTCTAAAGACTCTGATAGAAATATTGAACGTGATGATAGAATTCATGGACTAGATCACAGGAATCGTAGCTATGATAATAGAGAAAGAGTTGATAGATTTACAGATAGAGATATAAAAAACGATCGTGGGCGAAGAGATGATTTATCTCAAAGACAAGATCCAAGAAATCGTATTAAAGGGCCTGAACAAAGGGAAAGAAAATCATCTCGTTGGGGTGATAAAGTTAATGAAGAAGTAGATAATCCTAATAATATTAACAGATTGTCAGTCAAAGAAGGATTAGGAATAGCTCAAGTTCCAAATATAACACAAATAGATAACGTAAAAGATATTTTGATGCAAAATAATTCTTTGCATCAAATTCTTGATCATGTAATTCAAGACAATCCTCCATTCCAACCTGGCATGTTTGGGCCTAACAATGGACCCCTTCCAAATCAAATATTCAATATGCCCCCTCAAAATTTTCCACAAGGTAATTAAATAATAATACAAAACAATTATATAAATATTTTAGAGTATATTTTATTTGTTTAAATTAATTTTAGATGGTCCTAGACCGCCTCTTATGGACAATGGTAATATGAGAGGACGAGGTGGATGGAATCGTGGAGGACGTGGAGGATTTAGAGGACGTGGAGGATACAACCCACCAAACTGGGATAATAACAATGGTCCACCCAATTGGGATACTAACAGTGGACCTAATTGGGATAATAATGGACCTCCTCCTGTTTGGCAGAATCAAAGTATGAATAGAGGAGGTATGATGGGAAGAGGTAATTTAAGACCACCATTAATGCAGAATGTAATGGGCCGTGGCCGAGGTATTAAATACTTAAATTAATATTTTATGGTATATTTGATATGTTTAATTTATGTTTTAGATAATTGGATGGACAATAATTTACCTGCTAATAGAGGCAGTCGTGATTCAGATAATTGGGTCGGTCGAGGAGGTGGACGTGATTCAGATAAATGGGGAAGTCGAGGAGGTAGTCGTGATTCTGATGGATGGGGTGGTCGTGGTAGACTTTCTCCTTGGAGAGGTAATGGTAATCGGCGACGAAATGAAGATTGGGAAGGACCTAATCAACAAAAACGCTGGAGACGTGATGATAATTCTGAATGGGATGAACAACAGAAACCATGGAAACGTGGAACAATGAATGAAGAAGAAGAAAGACCAAATAATAAACAAGGATCGCAGTGGGCTGCTAATAAGTTAAAAAATCGTGACAACAATGATGAACGTTCTAAAAAACCAAGTAAATGGGGTGATAAAGAAGCTGATGATAATACTAAAGATGATCAATGGAACAGAAAATCTGTGGAACATACTTCATCTATTGATGAAACTAACGCTGAAGAAGGTCCACATCAGACAAGTGCTCCAATGGATTTAGACAACTATGAAAGTGAAGGTGTTGATAATATTGAGCAACTGCACAAAGTTCAAGAACAAGAAAGCGTAAGCTCAAACATAACATTTAGACAGCATGATGAAATTGAAAACAAAGAAGATCAAAAGGACATTCAGGAACATCATGATTTAGGTGTTTATAATGCAGATTCAAATAATGAAGACACGAATGTTAAGCAAAATAATGAAGAGCAACTTAATAACAAAGGTGGACAATTTGAAGATTATCAAAATGATTTTATCAATGATTCACAAGAATTATTTCATGATAATATTAAAGAGACACAGCAGAATTCACAAAAAATACCCTTAGACAATTTTGAACAGAAACATTTAGAAGAAAAACAGCATGATGAGTATGAATCTCATGAAGAATATCAAAAAGATTCTAAGGAAAATTTTAATTTCCAACAAGAAAATGAAGTGAGACAAAATAATGAACAATTTGAACAAAATGTACAATTTAAATCCAATTATAATAATATGGCATATGAAAATGACCAACCTAATAATCACCAATCATTAAATGAAGAACCTTCTCATAATTCAAACAATGATGAAAATTGTTCAATTAACACTATTGTGTCTCAAGTAGACGAGGCTAACCAAGATATGAATATTGAACATAAATCTTGCGAACCTCGTGATGACTTTTATTTTGGGGCAGATAGTGAATCATCCATTAATATGGAACAACAGAATAATGAGATTCTTCCAATTGAAGAAACAGTAAATGTTCCAACAGATAATGAAATGAAAGATATCAATACAGCAGAATTAAATCAAAGTTAAAGTACTTTATACTTTTTTAACAATTTATCATGTATAAATTCCAAAATGTGTAAATTTATTATTGTATATTCAATTTTAATTGTGAATTGTCTATGTTGAATGATAATATAATTGTTATCATTTTCCATTGACTATATTTGACCTAATAATTTACTTTATTATTTTATGATACATTTTTTATTCATCATTGTATAATGATAAACTGATATAATATTGTTTAAAATAAGTCATCTTATGGTACTTAAATTCAATGATTTTTTTTAAAAATATTGCAGTTAATATATCTTTATACATTTGTTTTGTTTACTTCAATTTGAGATTTAACTAACTGTTTAGTACAAGTCATTAATTACAATTAAAAAATATAAATATTTGTTATTAAAAAAAATAATAATAATATTTTTTATTTCGTTATATTATCTACTTCAATATTAATTGAGATTGTATATATTAATCTATTAATGCCCAATATTATTTTATTGTTAAAATATTTAAAATGACATTTTGTATGTATTTAGTACTGCAAGCAATATAATATATATATATATATATATATTGAACCAATGTTTTCTATTGTATTTATTATTGTAATAGTAATAGTACAATAAAATTTAAATAATAATATGTATAAATAGTATTCATTAATATAGATTTTTCTAGGAAATAAAAAATGAACTGTAAAAAAATCATAAATAACTGTATATATTATAAATAACTTATATTAAAGATTTTACTTTAAATGGGATCTATCTGTTATTTATACATACACACACACACACACATATATATATATATATATATATATACAGTATATTTATTATCATAATAATAGTAAAAATATATATATTATTTACTTATATGAAAGGGTATTTATTGTCTTACCTACCTCTGAATGTGCTACAAATTGTTATTCAATACTATAAAATATAATACATTATATCTATTAGTTATATTAAACAGGTTAGTGATTGTGATCATAGCGGTAAAATTGTTTAACGTTTTCAAAATGAGAATAATAATATTGTAGTGTAGAATGTAGATAGTACGTATGTCACCATTAACTTACTATATTATGTCTATTGAAATTTATAGACTGTTGGTCTGCAGATAATGGGAACACTTCATTTATGAAATTTCACGTAAATCAAACGTCAGTCGGCCGACAGCAATCACTATAACTAATATAGGTAGATTACGGTCGTCCATGATCACCGAGTAAATTATTTGTTTCAGCTTTATAATTTGGTGCTATAGTAGATACGCAAAATACCCACTACCTTTATTATAGATAGGTACATACCAACTCTAGCCTATTAGCTATTTATATGTACACTAGTTACTAGTATACTGCACAAGTTTAATCAAAGGCGAAGTTTCACGAAATTTCAAACTTAATTATCTAAAATGTACCTACGCTTCTATAACAAAATGAGTCGTTCCAAAAATGTGTGGGTAAATTTTTAAGTTACTAAAATCTAAAATATTGCAGAGTATACACATTCGCTGTTCACATTCAATACTATATTCCAAAACTAAAAATTTGAAAAAAAAACACAATAACACCCTTTGGTTTTAATTAAGGTGTATCGACGTATCGTCTTAGAGAGTTTTGCAGAATACTCGTATTGTTCATCGATACCAGCGATAATTTTATAAACTATTACCAAGTTACTATATTTTATATTTTGTAACCCCTCCCCCCCCGAATTTTTTTGTGTATACCTACGTGCCTGGAATGATTCATGATAAGCGTTTGTTGTTTTTGAGGTTGATGATGATGCTGAAACCAACATTGTTGGAGGTTATGACTTATGATGCATTTTCATCAATATACGCATTAACTAAGTACGAAACAAAAGTTTTTAATTTTTTGTTTTGTGGATGCATTATTGTTGCTAATATGAATATATTACATTTCTATAACTTCATTTGGATCTATGAAACAATTCGAGAAAGCTTACACTTACATATTTCTTTCAGGTAAACGGTAAACGTAATTTTGACTAGGGAGAATTTACATATTTGCTTCAGCCAAACATCATATTGTCCCGGGAGCAGGGGCGTATTTACGGGGGGGGGAGTCTTATGGTTTTCCCCCAGGTTAGGATTTTTTTAAACAATCATTTATTTTAAACTTATGCCAAGATAACTTTATAAAAACAAAAACTAATCCAAGTAAAGTAATAATAAATCAGGAGAAAAAGGCCATAGCTAGACAAGTCATGGAAAATCGTATATAATATTATATATTATATGTATAATAATATATTATTATAATATTAAGCCTATTAATGAAGTCATAGCTTTACGCAGAAGACTTCTAGCACTTAGAGGATTCAGAAATTCTGGTAAACTGATAATACAACTATCAGAGAATGTTAATGAAGAAAATTTTGGAGAAATATTACGATACAGGGCACTTGGTGATACACATTTGAGAAATATTTTTGAAAACCTAGGGAATCAAAATAAATATACTATTAGTCCCGTCAGTCAAAACGCTATTATTGATTCTTTTATCAATGTATTGTAAAAAAAATAGTATCTCGAGTAAATTAGCAAAATGTATCACTATTATTGCCGATGAAACCGCCGATGTATTGGATGTCGAAAAAGTTTCATTATGTGTTATAGATACCTACGTAGAATTAGAAAAAAACCATTTTACTAGAAGATTGTTTACAGTTTGTTCTCACATATGATTTATGTTGGGCAGGATAAGCAGACTTGATCATAGAAAATTAAAAAAAAAATTGGTATTGAAACAAAATGAAAAGACTAAACGGCCTTGCTTATTACCAATTCACCGGCAGTTAACATTTGAGATCGATTGATTGATTGATTTAGTAAATAAAAACAGAAAGCTTGATTTTATAATTTGACTACATTTATATACATTATCCATAAATATAATATTATAATGTAATAAACTTTTCATCCCTCCCCCCCAAAAAAAAAAAACAGTTGTAAATACTCCACAGCTTGGGAGAGTTTGCAACCTCCCAAAAAATTGTTATGTAACTAATTAATAAGTATGTTCATATTATAGAGCATCGGAGCCGTGAACCGTAAGCATCATCAAAACAAAAGGTTCAAAATATTTTTAATTGATAATTTATTTTAACTATGAAAATATTAAAAAAAATAAATATCTATAAAGGACGATTCACTAAGTTTGGAGTTTATTGTTTATACATACTAAACCTTGTATAATAATTACAAGATATTATAAGGTTATAAGTGGGTACCTACCTATGATTTACCTACCCATTATTTAATTGATTACAAAGTTATGATTTTTATTTTAAGATAATTGAATGTAGGTAATGCAATATTTTATATGTGTATATGAAAAACTTAAATTCAAAATAAAAATCTCCCTATCAACATTCAAAACGTACAAACATTTTTAATAATAATAAAAAAAGTTTAAAATAATATTTATTACCTATAATATATACGATATTATTATTAACAATCGTCGATAATGTTAGTGCTGAATACAGATATACAGTGTTGGTTTGGTTTATGACCTGGCACAGTCATTTTCAATGGGCCCTTTTAGAAAAATAAAAAAATAATGTTTTTTAAATTTATAATTTTTATAAATATGAGATATATTGGTAATTGTATTTTCCATGTACTGCAATTACTATGAAAGTATGAAATTAAATTTTTTTTATGATTAATTAAATACAAAATTAAAATAATACTTTTTAATAATATAATATATTATATTATAATTTATAACAATATTTTATTAAATAATTATCTCTTTAATTCTTGACAAGAAGATGCTATAATTGATTAATTTTATCATATTTTTGAATAAATTAGATTAATCTTCTCCTGCAAATAAGGACATTATGTTAGTTCAAAATATTCTTGATTGATAGACGACAATACGACATATTTATGAATATTGAATACGATATAATATTCAATGTTTACAAATTAATTCGATTGGAACTCGAATCTGGAATCACGAGTAAACTTAATATTTTCCCCCCATTTAGGTATGGGCCCCTAATATACAATAAAATGTTCAAGGGCCTCTGGCGATTGCCGGATAATCGGCTGAATATGACTCAAGCTGTGTTTTTTTCTGCTCCCAATCATTGTGATTGCTACGGTTAACGTTGGTACAGCGTAATAGAACACCGACGATGTGATTTGTAATTAGGTAGCTACCTATTATATTCATAAAACCATAATATACCTACGTATACCGTTTACGGCGTATACCACTCACTTGATCTGCCGCGAGTCTGTGAAAACATGTGCAACTCCTTGATCACTTAATAATATTAAATTGTACTGAGAGATTCGTTAAACGTAATCTTATTAATAAATTGAATAAATATTTTAAAATTTGCTGAAACGCATGAAAAAATAAATATACTTATTTTGTACCTTCTATCACAGCGAAATTAATTTTTCTTCTATATATAAACTAAAAATAATTTACAGTTGATTACCTAAATAAGCATAAAGTTCTTATTATGTTTAGTATGATGTCATTACGATTTACGATCTTTATCAAACGGACATTTTTTAAATAAATTATTAATTAATGTATTGGGTGTATAGAAAAAAATACGGGCGAATGCCTCCTTCCCCTCTCAAATACACCCTTGGTGGCGGGGGAGAGGGGTAAATTTAAAAAATCATATGATTAAACTTATTTGTTTCATCTTACTTTGAAACTAGAAATAAAGAAATCAAATGAATATAAACAATATTAATTTATAACCGAAAAAATGTCGAAAACGAATTTTTACCCGGTCAACCGTGTCGACATCGGTCACCGGCGCTCTACTATTATGGTTTTTGTGGACTGTGGACAATATTTTTATAGTTTGTTTATCGACCACTCCGTACAGACATACTGATTAGGTATATTCTTATAATTTATAAATAATATTTTAATTAAAAACATCTACGACGCGTTGGTGCATAGATTCATGTTTTTTTTGTTCTGGGGGGGGGGTTGAACCCAGGAATACTCCCCCCTGTAAATACGTCACTGTACGCCATGGTAATATCAGTTATGTCTTAAATAGTTATATGAAATATATTCAAAGGTCTATTCACAATAATAATATTCAAGGATATAACAGCTTTCGTTATTTAAATTCTACAACAGTCTGATTATATAATATCAATATATCATCATCTTATTATACTGTATGCGAATTGTAACTAATATGAACTTCAAAATATTACAGCGAATTAATATCTCCGGATTGTATGTAATATCTTATTTTATTAATTTTCTTTAATATAAATCAGTTAACATTTTTGTTAAATACAATACTTGATCTTTGGAATGTTATCTATAGTTGACATTTGTTTCGGAATTGTATTAGGTAAAAAAAAAAAATTGATCAAAATACTATTTTAACAATTTCAATAACAAGAATAAACATTTGAAGAAAAAAATAGATGAGTTAGCATAAGACAATATATTTAAGCTAATTTTAGTTTGACTTATCTGGGGGATATGTTTGTAGTGAGATAGAGAAAATCAGAGTTGCAAAAATAATAAAAGATAGAAAAATGTTTTCAAGTATTTGTCAAGATTAATTTTTCTGGCTTTTCAGTAAAGCGTTTATATTTTTAAATTTCGTTTTTACTTGATGCGGTTTTCCTTTAGGTTTTATTCGTTTGGAAATTGATATTCATAGGAATTTTTGGTCATATGTGTATTTTATATTAAGTATCTATGCGTATTTTGTTGTTTCAATACCTCGGGCGGTCGCAGGTCACTAACATAATATTATATTACAGAACGGACGTTTTGAAACACGTGTAAATGGATAAGATAAACTACTCTGTGGTCTGCGTATTTTTATGGATATTAATATCCATGACGATGACGCATTATTTCCGTTTAAACTTGCTATAATATACTCTCATCGAATATTATAATTTATTTATTATGTAAGGCAATTGACTCGATTGGGATTTTCTTGGACACGATATACGACTCATAACAACTAGAATTTCTTTTTTGAAATATTTGAATTTAAAATATCTTATGCTAGGAAATTTTAATTGTCCGTAGTCTTTTTAGTTTTTATCAAGAGGACGTTATACCCGCATGTATTGTTTCTATAGTCTTGCTAATGATGTGATGTTAGCTTTAATATTAGAGTAAATTTACCTATTATAATTTCATATAGTTTTATTGATATTATCATTTAAAAGTGAGTTATTATAGCTATGTAAAATATTAAAACTTAAAAATATTTATAACTCATTTTAAAATGATAATATCAATAATATAAATTATATATGTACCTACGTGAATAAGACAGAGATGACACACGCGGGTTGCGGGTATAACGTCCTCTTGAAAATTGTGGGAAATCGTACGTGTTGATAACTAATAGAAGTAAATTTATTATAACATTATTGTGATGCTAGATGTGATTACGTGAGTATCCACGATGTATTCACCTCTTGTAACTGGCGACTTCTAAAATATAATACGTATTAGCGAAAAATTGCCACATTTTTCTAATTGATGCATCTACTCTACTTGATTTCTATTTTGTGAGTTCATTACTTATACGAATTTAATTTTTAATTTTTAATCAGATCAAACTTTACTTAATAGAAAATATATGTTTAAAAAATGTACGTATAAAAAATTGAGGTTATATTATAAATCGCATTTATGCAATGTAGTTGTTTGGAAAAACAAAAAATAGAAGTACTTATTTTGTTTTTTTTTTGACGATACATACAAATCGACCATATTACGAATATTTTTATTATTTTCACAGAAGAAAATATCTTTGCATATACCCCATCATCATCACGTGGAAATGACGACTTTATCGCGAAGTCGTTTTCTTTCATACCACAAGCTCATTTTCCGTCGTCTAAAAAGATAAGTCATATCTGACCATGATTAAATGGATAAAAGATGAAGTACATTTCTTTATTGGTAACATTATCAGAACGGGTTTTTTATGGTATTAATGTGTGATAGATTATATTCTATCATTTATTATTACGGAGTGTATGATCACGTACCTATGTAATCATGTAAACAATAATCGCATCGGCATCGGAAGAACGTATTGGTAATATTATAGAAAATATCTGAACTGTGTAATGACACTTTCGCTCTATATGAGTGGTCGCTAAAATGTTATTTATACTCATGGATATGGAATTTTTAAATAAATGTATATGTATCATGTATTTACACTTCTATAGCTTATATATAAAATAGATAATTATATATACTATAATACTATATGCTATATAGTATAATTGTTTATAGCATACAAGTCTTGGTATGAAAAATAGGTATTAAACAAAAATAATAATCATATTTATACATTACAAACGAAAAATGATACGATTTCGTATAGAAGAATGATAAACGAGAAACAATCATACTATAGTGATGACTGATGAATAATGTGAATAATTGGGTAGGTACCTAAAGCTCGTAAATCCACATATGCTATTAATCTCTATACCAAAATAAATTGCAGGACTTTTAATAAATCCGTGTTGTATGTCAGTTTAAAAATTTTCTGTGCTTTTAAGAATTGTGTATTTTGTGAATTCATATGTGAAATGTGAATGCATCTAACTGTTTTTTTTTTTAAAGTCATGCATAAAAAAAATACTTTTTAAGGCTATTCTTTATTTATAGTTTGGCTTAAACAGTAAAACATGAATTGGTTTTAAGCCCATCTTATATATTGTGTAAGTTTAAGCCATTGAAAATTCTATTGTCGAGAAAGTTCGTAATCGAATGTGTATTTCGGAAGAATGTCGGTACTGCCATATTTGTGGGCCTTTATCTTTCACATTTGATGTAGTTTTTTTATTTAATATTAACATATTTTAATATTAAATGAAAATTATTTTCACCATAACTCTTATTTTACGAGTAAAGTTAATATAATATTTATTTTAAACTCATATTTGTGGCCTCGGTACAAGAAAATAATGTGTTACTGTATACTGTCTGTATCGTTGTTGTAAAATCAATGGCTTTAAAATTTGTAACTTTGAGCTAGTTTCTGTAACTGAATATTGAAATGACTTTCCCAAAACTCGAGAACCATCGTTGTTGGCATAATAAGATTCTGCCATCCTGGTTAATTTCGGGTATACTACAGGCGCAGGAATATGAGATATTTTATAGTATAATATGCCATTATTATGATTTATTATTTACGAACTTACGGTGACATCGAGTCGTAGGCTGAATAAAATAATAATATAATTTGACTTTAAGAATTTTAAATTTCGATCATAAAATTGTAAGAGATAAGAAACCATAAAAAAGTTTTCTTTAACGTTTTTTCCATGTACGTTACCTACAACAGGAGTGCGAACACGTTTTGTACTGTATGGTTTCAACACATGACGCGATGCATTATTGTTTTTTAAACAATCTTATATTATAAAACTTAACAGTGTACTAATGTCTTTGGAATAGTATTATGACAAAGTACAAACAGTAGAATGTTTGTCAATTTAATCATATATACATTTTATGATTTATAGAGTTTTTGTCCGATATTGTGGTATTGGTCATGCTGTATTGTATTGTACGAATGAATCTCCTTAAAACGTTTTTATCGATACTCATAGAGTAGACCAAAGTAATTTATATTCCATTATTAAACGAGTGTACACAAAAATATGACATTCTAAAATATATAATGTACCTATTATTCGTGTCTATATAGAAGTACTCACATTAAGTTTGATATATATTTTAATTATATATTTACAGCTTCAGTTATGGTATTACTGCTATAGGTATGTAATGATTATGGTGTTACTAAGTACGGCGACATTGTAAAATTACAACACTTAAATAGAATTTCTAAACACTAATTTATTTTATAGCTGAATTTCTGCAAGTGTATAAAACTTAAATGGATATATTAATTTAAATTTTTTTTTAAATTATTACCATTATTATTTAAGAAACTAAAATTAAGTTCGTAATTATATATAGGTAATAGTAATTTTTCAATAACGTTTTATTGATTTAAATACTTACTTTTTAAAGAATTTAGCAGTACCTATAAAAGTATAGTGTTTCTTGTTTATAATTAGATATAAGTTTTTTGTATTTCACGGAGATGTTTGTTTTTAAAATTGCATATTTTAATTTGATAATAGGTAACAATAAAAATCAAGCATTTTGGTATGTTATCAACGAAATACGAATTATTATTTAGTAAATGTTTATATTTTGTTAGTGGTGTTTTTTGTGTTTATACAATCTATGATATACAAATAAACAAACTTTTTATAGTGGTCATTAATCATTTTTTAAATCGAAAAATTATTGTTTTAAGAAATGCTTAAGCTATATTGAGTTTTATTATTTAATTGACTTGCTGCTCAATGTTTGTCGTTTCGTAAAAAATGTATTTTAAGGTTAAAATTATTGCACTATTTCGTGGCAGTATGTATACTGGTACTACACAGTACTATACTACAGTATATACTTGTACGGCACAAAAGGTCCGTATATAGTAGTTAATGTAATGTATCGTTTTTATTTTATTATTATTGTAGTTTCAGGGCTCGATGGTCACGACGAGTCCAATTACTTATATAAGCTTGCAGTAGAGCTATATAGTTTTTGGCTGTTTTTATAGTTTCTTATTTGCAGCACTCGATTTCTGAGTTCTTAATGCCAGCTGTGTATTTTATTATAATAACTTTAAGTATACCACATATATTATATATTACATATAATGTTCCTTCTGACATCGGTTAAGCTTCCGGAAACTGGTATTTGTATTGATTAATTACTAATTACTAATTATACGGTAATGTATAGGTACTTGTCCGTCACAATGTTATATAAAATAATAAAGTGATCATAGCATAAAGTATACCTAAATAGTTTTTTATATAATAAACAATAATTATTATCGTAAAAATATGTACGCAATTTTAAAATAAAATTAAAATCCCACTGAGTTTCCGATTTTTTGTACATCATATAATGCTATTATGACTAACTCGTATTCAAAATAAAAGCACATTGATATAATGATATACATAATGTATAAAATATAAATGCATAATTAATTAATTATTAGGTAGGTATATCTTAAAAATGTTCTGAAATTATGTACTTGTAAAATAAATAGTTTTTAAGATTGACTGTTTTTGAAATAATGAATTTCTTTTCTATAAATACCAATAAAAAAAAAAAAAACTACATAATTATGTATAACTACATCGCTTTGCTTTGAGTTTAAAATTAAAATTTTATAAATTGTATTCTCTGCATATTGCATATGATATTTTAGACATTTTTAGTAGGATTTTTTGTTAAATCAATAATTTTTTTTATAGTGTAGTAATAATTGCTATTATTAAATTCTAGACTGCTTTTCAATATAGTTGCCATTCCACTTAGAAATTCAATTATTTTTTTAAACAAATTTTAGTACCTATATTCTTATTACTTTTATCCAGTTAGAAAATACTTATAAGAATACTAAATAGAATTTATTTTTTAAAAACGATTTATTTTTATGATATTGTAGTATTGCATTCGCGTAAAAAATTGAATAAAGAATAATTGCACTTCTTAAAGAAACACTAACAAAAACTCATATTATGTTAAAAAAATTATAGCCGATGTATATTTATTTTGAAATTGTCCTTTCTTAATTTATACTTGTACTACTCGTAAAATACTACCATAATACTAGTATAAATTGTTGTATACATACCAACTTACTACTTACAAATGGATTAGTTATTCAACTAGCTAGTGAGTAGTGAGTATTGACACGTACGTAAATTGAAAATGACATCAAAATTAATTAGTTTTATTGAACACGCATTAAATTCGTTAGGTAGAGCAACTCTGTGAATTACTGATTGGTTAATTAAAACGCTTTGTCAATTAATCTTATTGCGTATTAAACAAGACTATATTTTTTTAACTAATTTCTCTTTTATTTAATTTAATCCATTTATTGCTGTGTTATTTTCTTTTATCCTATAGGTAGTATACTTATCATTTATTTTTACCTTTCTAGTTAAATGTTATGTTGTGTTTATAATTATTTTTTTTTTTATTTAAAGAGAGTAATTTATACTTTACACTAATATCTATGTTTATTCAAATTTAAATGTGAAAATTGTTATGTGTAAATTTTTTTATTTGACACTTAAAGTGTAAAAATTAAAACTACATATTGTATATTCAAATTGTATGGTAGGTAAAACGAATTATTTCGACTAAATTACATTACATTTATTCAGGATTTTTCTACTGGATAATAGAGGATATTAAAATATATATATAATTTGTTAAACAATTTATTATATATTCTACCCTTTTTTTTGTGTATGTAACATTTCTTTGAACGTTAGACATTTTCCAAACTGAACTTAGATTATTCTATTTTCTAGTAGAATTTTTTTTGTTTTTAATCTAGGTTAAATAACTTAAAATCAATTTTGTATTACATTTTTCAACTTTAGGTATGCATAATAAATATGTTACGAATTTTTAAATATTTTAATTTTTACTTTTCGGCTTTTGCACATTTGTGTAAATTTGAGGAAATTTAAACTTTATGAAAATTCTTGAGGATTTACACTACATTTTTTTTATTAATTTTTAAATCGTTCAATTCATATTATATAATGATAATACAAACACTTTATGAAAAGTATATAAATAGTATATTATGTATATACTAATTGAAGAGTATTTTTGTTTAATGAAAAGTGAAAACACTTTTATTAACTTCAATAATTTCAAAATTGTTTCATATAAGACAAGCATTATATTACTTATAACAATCTACTGGAATTGAATAATTTAACTTTATAAATTATAATCTTCTATATTAATTTTAAAATCCTATAGCATATTATAATATTTAATTAATACTTACTTACATAGTTGCATATTTAATGAATTAGAACATTTAATTCATACTGGATGATTAAAATATTAATAAGCTAGACACGGTTGATAATAATTTTTTTTTACTATTGGTAATGGTTTATTATTTTTAAGGATGATAGTTATATGAAACGAATGTTTTAAATTTAAACTTTGCAGGAATTGGAATGACATGAAATCGTTTAATTTAAACTAGGTATACTATTTACCGAAAAAAACTTTGAAAATTGTAGAACAATGTGGATATTTAAATATGTATGTAGATTTTTTAATGGAGAAAGTTGTGATTAGTTTCAAAGTTATAAGCCAAATTATAGAGAGTAACAGTCTGCTACAACTTTTAAAACGTCATATCATAGGTAGCGCTCTCCTAACCTTATTATATGGTGTGGCTACTAACTGAGGCAATTGTTGTCATAATCATGATCATACCAACAATTTGCATGCGCGAAAGTTGACACGTTTACTACGTTTTTCGGATATTTTTCAACACTTCATACCAATTATATGTAATTTACTAAACCTAAATTTTAGTTTTTTTTTTTTATAATAAATATTCTGGTGAATATAAATTTTATTTATTATTTGACTATTGTTATTTATTTATGTACTATTTATAATTTATACCATAGCGATAAGTATTAGAAAAAAAAACTAAACCGCTATATTATGTAAATATGTAATACAAATATTTATGATGTATTATCATATTGAGGGTTCATTATGGTATTTTATACAGTGGTAATACTTGAAATAGTGGTTAAGCCTTAAGCGTACCTATAGGCTATAGTTTATATTCTATTTAATAGTATAATATTATTATGTATATTATTTTATAATTATTATAAGTTTTTGATTATCTTTCCTATTTTATCTATAACTTTTCAATTTAGCATTGGAATTATATATTTTTGGGAATTTTGGGAAAAATATTATTTTTAGTTTATAATAAGTTTTAAATATCAAATGGATATTATAGATATATTCCATCTGAGTTATTTTATTTTATTAATTTCTCTAAATGCTTGTAATACAATTTAATTAAAAAATATTTTTCTAACTCTCCATTGGTATATAGTTAATTAAGATGAAACAAAGCTGTTAACATAATCCCACTCAAAACATTGTTTTCGGTATGAAATAATAATTACTTAATGATTTAATATCACATCAAATCCGATCCATTATCCCACCCAAATCCATAACCAACCAATGTGAAAATAATGTTATTTTAAATATGGAAACGTATTAATTATTTCTAATTGATTGCGTTTGGGTATTACGCACATATAAGACATCTATACAGTGTAAGAGATATGTTGATATACAAGCATTGGAATTTTTTTATTTTAAATAGACAAATATATTTTTGAAATTACTTTCGTTTTTACAATAAATATGTGTGCAATGGAGTGTAATTTTTTTCAAATTAATACAGTGGCCGATATTTCACGTTTTAATATAATATACGTAATGCGTATGCGTGCCAGAGTATAAAAATTATTATTAAAACACACGAAGAGAAAAGTCAATGTAATAATTAAAATACAATATGATCATTAACGCGAGTAAGTCGAACCAGAATTAAATATTAAACTGGATTCTGGAATATTATGGTTTTTATTAACTTAGCAGTTAAATAAAAGCGAAGAAATAACCATTGACCATGTTTTACTCAATACATGTTAATAATAATAATATTCGTATTGTGCATCACATACAACGTATGTAAAGTGTAATAAAACTTTGTCCTATACCTTGCTTAAATATTTGAAGCATACAACACACATTACACACTTCACAAAATACGGTCTGTTTTACTGCAAAAGCGGCGAAAAGTTTATGGTATGCAAATACTGAATCGTGTTCTTAAAATGTTAGGTTTGTCTCAAATTTTACAGTGAAAATATACTACAGACAATATTATAATAAAGAGATTTATTGAAAAAAATAGACAACGGATACGTCCATCGGCATATTTCTCCAATCGGTCGAGATAATAGTATTAATACAAAATTAATGATTGATGGGTAAATTTAAGAGTGCTGAAGTAAAAGTTTTTTTTTTCATTATTAACTCATTGTCAGAAATAATGGGGTATCATCAAGTTATATGTATTCCCATAATATATTAATTTAATACTCAACTTTGAACTACAGTAAAAAGAATTGAAAAATATTCATTTAATTTTATCAAAAATAAATAAATATATTTCATTGTATTCATAACATTTTTAAATTTTTTAAAAAATAAGCAAATAGGATGAAGTGATGGATTTTATAAATTTGTATGAATATATTTTGTGTCAGCAACAATGCATCAGATAAATAAATTCCCATGCGATATATGAACTGAATTTTAAATTAGGTGTATACATTTATAATATTATGTACCATATCGATTGATTGTGAATGATACTTAATTTATGGTTATAAAACGAACAAAATGTTATAGGTTTAATATTCTATTACAATGTAGTCTGATTAGGTATTTCATATTTCCAAATTTTCGTTTGAAATTTAGCAATTTTGAACGATGAATAATTTGTTAGGCATTTTGTATTTTATTGTACATAGGGGTTTACGCAGAATATCGTGTATATTTATATGCTTATCTTGTGTTTTCAATTGTTAGAAAACGAAAAATTGAAATTTCAATAATATGTAAATAGTTTATATATTTCATAATATGATTTACCTATAATTTAACTATGTTTTAACTATTGCAATGTTCACACGAGAATAAAATATTATCAAGTAAAAATCTAATGAACTTAAAAAGTATGATACAAAGACAATTGTTTACTAGCGCGCACTATGGAAATTGATCTGTTACCATGACATTATTGGTTTCGTACGATTGCAGGTATCGCATCATACGTTCTTAGCGTATAACAATATTATATTATTTAGTTTTAAGAAAATCAGAAAATCAAATACTTTCAATAATAATCGAATTGGGTATTTTAAATAGGTAAACAAAATATATGGCGCTTATTGTTACATACTTATAAATGTAACATTTTCATTTCGAATCTCCGTTATAAAACTGCTCGTTCAAAAAACTTCGAATAAAATGACGGACTTTGAGTTTTGTATTAGGCTGACGACGGAGGTGTTCGAAGATAACTTCGAAGCTTATGGGGGGGGGGGGGTAGGAGTCGTGGGAGGGAGTGAGGTACGTCCAAATTGCCGCTTTTTGTTAAAAGTGCATTGTTTACGCGCACCACACGAGCGCGTCTTTCGTCCAATAACGGCATAGACGCGGACGGCGTAACGACGCCGGGCTGTTCTACCGTTTGAAGTCGGAGGGAAAACGCTTGCAAGCGAACAGTTCACGGCGCGTCCACAATAAACACTGCCGCACTGGGACGCACGTTGTGGTCGTTTACCGACAGCGATCGGTTTGCGTATGTGTGTTCCGATGCTGTACGACGCGCTCGGCTCTCGTGTACGTCGGTCGGTGGCCGGTTTGTGGTCCTGTATTGTGCGCCGTCATCATGTCCCCGTCGATTTCTCCGCCACACAAGCCGATCATATCGCTAAGTTCGCGATTCGCGTTTTATCGCGTCGCGCGTTAGGCACTGATAACATTATTCCCTTTGTGTTTGTCCGGGGCGTGTGACGCGGCCGGTTTGTTTCGCGTTCGCCCTAAACGTAGTTACAGCGTCATCGAGATGACCACCCACCTCCGATCGGTCGCGCGTTACTTTGAGACGCGTCCGCTGTCCGTCATAACAACGAATTATGTTGGCGCTGTGCCCAGTGCAAATCTGTAACGTATCATTGCCGCACGTCGCCCTGTTGTGCCTTTGCATTTATATTTATCGGCACACGCGTCCACGGGCCAGCATTCGCGCATGCACCGTACTGTGCGTCGTGTTTATACCTTGTCGGGTCGGCGTGTGACACATTGATATATCTGCTGATGTATTTTAATGCGAAACATATTTTCCGGTGTATCGCGACATTTCTGGTCGCCATTGTACACAATATTATTGTGAAGTCGGACCATTCATAACGTTGGGTCGCATTTTATCGCATCTAAGATGTACTTTCAGTCGGTGTATTTAGACAACATATTTATGTATTATAATCTTTCAAATGACCAGAAACGATAATTACGGCTAATTAAATATATTTTTTTTTTCATTCGAGCACTCTTTAAATAAGACGACATCGTCTTTATAACCTATTTGTTTGACTCTCGCCACTCTTTTTCTGGCTACGCCATTTTCCATATAAGTATTTATATATCAAAACATAGGTCTATAATACAGAATATTAGAACCCGAACCGGATTAAGCATCGGATCCGTCCTAGAGCAATTTATTTGGCATACCTCTTTTAAAGAATCTATTAAAATAACATATATTTTATGTATAATAATTCTATGAATATATAAAAGATAAAATAAATGGCCTTTTACATTGCCACCGCGAGGAAAAAGTTCCTTTCGCATCTACATACCTAATAACACAATATGTTAATCTGGCCCTGACAGGAACGATAAGCAACTAAAAGTTCTTTACTAACTGTTATTATTACAATTTTATTATGTATTTTAATGTTTAAATTAATTAATTTTCTTTAAATATTCATAATAATATATTATACTGATACGTCCGTTGTCTAGTCCATAATACTATGTAGGTATTACAATTATAATATGTATATCATAATATTTATCTGTGTTTAATGTACCATGTACCTATGTCACATTACCGTCTTAATCCAGTGGCGCCATTTGAGTTTTATAATAAGGGTGCCAAAATTTAAGCAGGCCAATTTTTTTTTCGTCAGGCCGCTTTTTTCAAAATACAGATATGGTTTGTGTGTAAATTGCTTGTATGGGGTTAAACTCTTGAAGGGTTTTTTTTTAATGAATTCAAACTATTCATTAATAATTTATTTTCCTATTGGTATAGATCCAAAAATATTTAGTATAGGTACTTATTTTTAATCAATGCAATTTATTTAAAAATAATGTACATATTATATTTATTTATTAACATATTATAATAAATAATAATACAATATTCCATACAAAGTACATTAGCTTTTTCAATTAATTATGCTATTCTAGCTTATATACCTTCTAGTTTTTATTTCAGAAAATCTATCTACTGCTTCTATTACTATGACCATTAAATCACTTAATCGTTTGTCACCCATTGAAGATATAATATTATATACTATTGTACTAAGTGTAACCGTAGGTGGTCTGTAACGACATCATAGAAATGTTAGAAATATAGACTTATTCTGAATTACAAGCATAATTGTATAATGGAATACCCATATACGCCGATACGTACCTATTATATATTTATACTTTATTTTATTATACCGCATTTACAGCTACTAACGAAAAAAACAATATATGGAAATTTGGAAATAGATTTAAACAATGGTCATAGATGTATAATTCTGCTATAATCTAATAAGAATCTAAAAATAATAAATATTATGCATTATTATTTATTACCTATCTAATAATAATAATAATAATGAACTTTATTGCAACATCAACAAAAATACAAAATAAAATATACATAAAATACAATAGGATACATATTGCAGCATCCCTTAAAAGCAAAGCGAGTTCTTATCACCTTAAGAATATACAAATAAATCGAAAAAAAATCTGTTATTTATACTAATACTTAACATACGCATTATATTATAGTATTCATAAAAATTAATGGTATATTTTAATTTTTACTCTAAGGGCCATAGTCCATAGGTCATCGCCCGTGCGCCGTTGACGCATTGTCAATTTTAATCCATCAGGCTAATAAGACTAAGAAAAATAGAGTATACCCTGTGCTAAGTATAGGATATGTTGCGGCCGTGCTAATAGACAACCCTGTCGGTGTCGACTTTTTCTGTGCCATCATTGACACTTCGGATTACGAATCGGCGTATCACAACGACACATCATGTGTAATATGCCCGTGTATTGTACTAGCCGTGAAGGACACCAGACTTTGTACCATATGAATATTGATCCGTGTCATATGTTGAGTACGTATGTACTGCGAGTTATATGGATATCTAATGGCATAATAACTGTTCCGATATTCATCGGTTACTGCGCACATCTGATAGAGACTATGACGTGTATAATTAGTGTATATTTAATTTCAATTGTATCTTTTACCAAGTATTTTTAATATTATTTTTTGGTACTTTCCATTTTGATTTATATTCATATATTTTAGTTAAGATCTGCGGCGTTCAAAAACAATGTGAAGAGGAGTTAGGTAGTATGTATATTCAAACTGCTGGATCTTATTTATGCATTCAAAGTCTGAAACAATCCACGTGAGTGGACATGGGACCCAGAACTTTTTACCGCCTCTCCCCTTTACAATTCTCGTTACTCTAAAGTTTTAAACCGACCTGATTACGCGGTCTGTGTCACTTATTTTCCCGCATGTCACCTACGTGCCATTATTTCGTGTGCGCTCGTCGCAAGCTGTTCGACATTTCTACGGAACGTGTCGTTTGTAACCGCTCTATGATGTTTGATCGTCATTCGTCCTAGTGTTTTGATTACTCGCACCGCACCGTCCGTGCGCTGGCCGTGTGTTTTATCGTATACCAGTCTCGCTGTGCCGCCAGTGCGTCCCGTTCTACGTGCACTTTCGCCGGACGACGCATCCCGCCAAAACCGCACATCGTCATAGGAGCGCACGCTGGTCGCCGGCCGCTGTAGTGTAATATTGTTTGGTGCCAAATACGCGCGTTGTGCGTGCACCAACGTTTTATCATTACTATCGCGATCCGCGTAATCTGTGACTTCACAACATCGCAATAATATGATTGTGATCTGTTGTATAATATATTATTTGTATAGGGCCTCGCGTGCATCGTTTCCGACGCTCAACGGTTTTGTTTTTCCTCGCGTCCCTGTGATACCTTTTGTGCTACCACGTGTGATCGGCTACAGTCTTTTTAAGATGTTGTGATTTCGACGCATCACTAGTTATTGTGTATGCACCGCCGCCGTAGTCCGATATTCGCACGTATTCGTCCGTTGATTAAACTGCGATCCTTGGAAACGGCCGGCGTAGCGCAACAGTCAGTATTAATCAGTGCGTGAGATGTAGCTATGTCGAGGTTAACATTTCTGTATTTTGTACCTAAATAATATATTGTAATTATTTGTATTCATATTTATTTCAGCTTATAGTTTGTTTTGATATAATCTTTATTAGCCAAGTGTATTTATCTAGTCATTTTTTTGCTTTCCAAAATCAATTTTTGTCTATCGATTAGCACTAGAGTGAGTATCTAATAGCAGTAAAAATTGTATCTAAAAAGGTGAAATTTAAAAACACTTTTACAGACAAATTACAATATAAAATAAAATGTTGCTGGTATCTCGTGTGATCCATTTCCGAAGCTTAATGGTTTTATTCTCTATGCGTACGTGTGTTACGTTTTTTGAATTTTTATGCTACCAAGTATGAACGGATACGGTCGTTGTAAGTTTCGTTTTAAACATATAAATTGTATTTGCCATAGTGCTGTCGTCAGTAGTTCAGAGCTGAGTACTGTCGCTATGGTTATATAGTATATATTAAAATAATGTACTATATATTATAAATAATATATATATATATATATTAATACTAGTCAATTATTATTTTTATTTTTTTATTCAGTTTGTTAACACAAACTATAACTCATAGAATAATAATTTATTACATATTCCAATTATACAATTGATGGATAATAAAAAGATAATAATTAAAAAAAAAAAATCACTATTCGATTAAAAAACATAATAGACAATAGTTAAGAGATGCACATGAATTAAAATTATATTTTTTTCTAACGGAGTGCATGATGTCCGCATTCGTCACTTAATGTTTTATTTATGTTATTATCTAATTTATTATGCGTTTACGATAAAATGTATTGTTTTAAATTAAAAATAAAGACTAGTTTTTATAATTCGATTAGGCTGCATTACTGATCATAAAATTAATACATAAAATAATAACATAAATCACTTGTCCACAACAAAAATAAAACTAATCCTGACGCCTGACACGCACGCATTAATTTACCTATAATATGAAGTAATAAACTTATAATTATTTCATAAATTAAAATTTACTTTTGTGGACTTGTGAGTCGTGGTATACTGAAATCGTTGAAAAAATCTTCCTTCTAACACGAACACAAGCTCAAACATTATAAAATGTTGAAAATAATATCAGATAAGCAATTATTTTAAGAAAACTTTTGTCTCCTATAATATACATTTTTGACGTATGCGGTACGTTTATAATTATACATAATATAACTTTTTATAATATTATTCCTTTTAAATTGTTATATTGAAAAAAGATTTATTTTGGCATTGGGTCTAAATATAAAAAATATTCAGATATAGTTTTTCAAATAAATGGTCATATAGTTATTGCTAGTTAGATGTTATCATAACAAAAATAAATATAATGTAATATATCTTCAATTATTAATAAATGTGTTTCACGGAGTTAAGATGAAAAATAGCAGCCCAATACGAGTATGTCCCATTTGTCTTCTGCTAGTGTTAATAGTTCGATATATTTATACGAGCCCATCGGTATCAGACACCGATACATCGTATGCATGATACGACGATATGTGGTTTTTGGAACCATGTGTTTTCATCAGTACGGTATAACGATTACCATAATTCGTTCTTAAAGCTGGTTTCCACTATACATACTCGCGTTTAGCGTGTACGTGCTTTCGATGAACGATCCCCCATACGTTTCACAGTGGTTAAATTAGGTAACTAGGTTATATTATTTATGTCGTGTACATAAAAAAAGTTGAGCTGAGTTCAATAACACAGTGGGTAATGTGGTTAATTGTGTATAACCACTCTGGTATACTAATTGCTTACCAATTACCATGGATACCTACCAATCGCAGCAAAGGATTTTTATGCACGTACACGCGAACATGTATAGTGAAAAACCACCTTTTTAATATTTATTACCATGGTGTGTTATTAATTTTCCCTCTTTCCTATAACTGCACGGTTTGTCGTAGCTAATCGTTTATTCGTAGAAACTACACCAGCGCCAACAACGCTTGTTGCTTACATACCAACTAATTGGTAATTTTTGTGTCATTTTTATTTTTTAAAAACTCCACTAAATCATTCTTATCTATAAAAAAAATAAAAAATAAAAACGGTATTAGGATATGAGACATTCCAGAGAATTAATAATGGTTAGATTAGTTACTAATGATTAATTATAATATATCATACCAATTATGAATTAAAACTATATAAATATACAAGGAATTATGTTGTCTTTTGTTACGTTCATGTATTTTGTATTTTTTATATATACATATACAAAAATTGAAAATCTTAATATATAATATTCTATTATTTGTATGTGTTGTGTTATAGGTGCACATTGCGTGTCTTGTAGTCATGTTCATCACCGAAGTTTAAAATAAACACATGAACTGGTAAAATAATGATTATTGTTATAACAACGGAAAGTCAGTATAATAATGGTATTATCCTCTATTATCATTATATTTGTACTAATCTGAAATCACAATATAAAAAACAAGCTAGGTGCTTATAATTATTTCGAATATTGCCACGTGCATTAAGAACAGCATATAAGTATATGTGTATTATTAAAGTAAACATATTATTAGAATAGTGATCTCATCGTCTAAGTATTCTCAATAATTTGAATATCAAATTTATGGAGTAACAATAAAGGTATTTTTGGTCATGAATCATGATTGTGCGTTTAATAATTAATAGTGCATTTAACCAAAATCCATTAAACAACATATTATAAATATTGAAAAATTACAAGATAAATAAATGAAATTGCAATATTAGGGAACAATACTAAATTATCAAATCAAACAAAATCTTATCCTACAATTATTTGCATCTAATATTAAATTATTATATTATTATTTATAACACCATCCCTGTAATACGTTTAATATGGTGTTATATACTATTATATTATCATGTTAAACTTATAAAGTATAGCGTTTAAAACATTGTCACGGACCTTGAGGCCTCGACCACTTTCTTCGTCATTATTGCACACATATAAAATAAACAGCAGAAAATTATTATAATGAATAATCAGCGATTAGGTTTTGACAATATTTATAAATAGTTGATAGATGCAGTACAATCACTATCAATTGGGGTGTATTTAATATAATTCATCATGTCAAAGTGAGTTTATTTAAAACCTTCTGGCACTTACTATTGTCGTATTATACATATTGTAACCGGGAAATAATATATTAATAAATATATAATATCAAATCATAATTTAGTGTTGATGAAATGGGGTTTTATTATAAAATAATAATACGTGATTGGTATAAGGAATACTCGAGTAAATATAAATATATCTAGGTCATAGACATAGTAAAATGTATTTAAAAAAGAATGTGGTATTCAATTGCGGAGAACACTAGAAAATACTTGAATTGGTTAATATAAAATAAAACTGTGCAAATTATATTTTGGTAAAGATTTTTACTTTATTTTGATTAATTTTTTTGTTGGTCATAATTTATTGTATTACACTTCTTATCGCTTAACAACAAATGTAAAGTTATGTTAACACATTACATTAAATTTTAGGGAGACAATACATTTTAAAAGGACGCTATATACCCGAATGCGATGTCTTATTAATCTTACAAACATACAATACAGAAAATTACGTTTAAATCATCGTGAAAATCGATATTTAAATTAGTAAAAAGTTAGATGAGGGTAATTTTTTTTTTTTTTTTTGATAACTTGATTATTCTTTGGAGTGTTGTAATATAATACAATATGTACTATGTATGTAAAAAAATGATTAAAATTAAATAATTCAACTATACACCAAATTAAGTTATAGAAATTTCTCGACAATACTCTCCCTTCAAAATCAAAAATTGATACATTGAGAAGGCCATTATCAGGTATCCTCCAGCTTCTTCGAATTTTTTTTTAGTATACTTAGCATATCATTTACATGAATGTACAATCTTTATTAAAAAATATTTATTTACATGCCTATTATATTAAAAAGAAACATTTTCGATTGTTTTTACGATTATTTATCACACCATTCACATCAATTTCTGTGTTTACTTTTTAAATTTACTCGAAATTCCTTCCCCTAAAAAATCAAAAATAAGTATATTCAGAAGATTATTAAACATACATTTCGGAGGATTAAGTTTCTTTCGGGTGTGTTTTAACCCTGCAATCAGGAAATAAACTATATAGAATGTATTTACAGTTACTATATTGATACATGCATGGATATATTCATACATACACACATACATATATATAAAGTATGTTTTGGTAAAAAATAGATAACGCCTTAAACAAGCTAATACAATATAACTATTAGATAAAAAATGGTTTATTTTTATGTGCCCATTATTTTGATTACAAGTAAAATGCTTTAAATTGCATTTATATTTAAAAATGGAAAATAAAGGTCAGTGAAAAATATTAAATAGACAATAGTTTCATGCATATCTAATATCAATAGATTGAACACTAAATATGGATTGTACAATTAATAGACGATATTTCCAACTATACTTTTATAGGAAAATCAAAAATTATAAAATTTAAACAAGCCAGTATTTTCTTAAAAAAATAAATTGAGCTTTATTTAAAATTTATTTTCAATTAAATGATGACTAGGATCAAATTAACAACAAATAATAAGATATAAATATATTCTTTATCGAGTAGAATATGGCAAGACGGGACTTCAGCGTAGAAGTTGCTCACACATTGTTTCATAACATTTTATTAGTATTAATTATTTTGAACAACATTAATAAAGTAGTAATTAAATTAATTATTTTAATACTAACTAAACTATTATTTTGTTGTCAAAATAGGTTGTAAACCATTAAAAATATATTTTATAGGAAAAAAAAATATTCGCATTGTATCACATTTGATTTCAGCGTAATTAAGTAGGTATAGTAAATTAAAGTATAAAAAGGACATTCCATGTTATTATAATTTATTATGACAATTTAATCATGAATGAGTTGTTTGGTATCAAAACTATAAAATGTAACTTAAAATATTTGTTTCTTTGAAAAAAAACCAATTATTTAAGTTTTAAGTGAGAACATCACTACATCCTTTGAGTTTTATGTACTTCTCACCATAAAATGCTTTAGAATAATCCAACCGAGATAAAAGCTACCTACTTGGTAATAAATATACTCAATGTACCCATTTCTAAAAATCCAATGCAATTTGTTTCTAACATATTTATTTAATACATATTATTATGTGTAAAATAAAATGTTTTAAAATTTGAAAAATAATACTAGAAAAAGAACACAAAGATAAAAATAGCAAAATATAGGTACATTTTATTCCATCAAATAAAGACGTCAAGCAAACTAAATGAGGTAAATTTAAAATAGTGAATTTTCAACGCCTACTGATTGAATATCTTTATACAAGTAAGTAACTTTTTCCTTGTACAGGGAAAAAACCATTTCATTAGACGACAGGTATATACTATATTACTATAAATAATGAACACACTTTTAAAATGGACTTAAATAAAGCGTAGCTAATTTTAGAATTACGCAAGTTTAAAATGTATAAATCATAAATATATAAAATAATGGCATCATAAAATTATGTAACACTATACAAATATATATAACAGCGAAATAACCAAACCTAACAAATTTGCGTAATGTACTAATAATTATGTTTTTATTAATTAAGAAACAAGACGTAAGATGTACATTTTTGTATTTTTGCCCTTTTAAGTTTTAATTTTTAAATAAAACAATATATAAATATATAAGTAATTGTATTCAATTTGTTTTACAACTATTTATCTATATGTACCTAACTAATGTGATGGATAGATAGAGATAAATAATAGAATATGGTCTATAAATAAAGGCCGTACTAATTTATAGCATAAACAATCTAAATTTATATTATGGAATTTAAAAAAACAAAAAATTATTTAGAAATATTACGAACATATTAATTATTTTTAACAATAACCAGTAGATAGTACAATTATTTAATTACTTAATGTACATAAGAAACAAGACACTTAAACATTAAATTAACCTGTAAAGTTATACTAAACTTTAAAAAAAATTATAAAATCACATTATATGATTTAATTATTTTCTTTATTTTTAAAAATAATTGAGAAAAAAAATTGAAAACGTGTTATATTTTAACTGTTGAGGACTTATAAGGTTGATAAAATATGTGCATATTGAAATTGAACTTTTTATAAAATAAACTTTTTAATCCATAGATATATTTTAAAACAATACACAATAGTAGGTACAATAAACTCGTTTGGATTTGAGTTGTATAATTTATTTACGTACAAAAATACTAAAATATTTGACAGTTAATACTTTATTATAGTATACTATAGACTCTAATGAGTCTTATGGTTCCAACTAATTTATAGTATTGGATATCGAAATTAAAAAATTGTTTCCATATTAAATCTACAGTTTAAATATAGTACTAAATCAATAACAATATTTTATAAGATTTTAATTTTTTATTCTCACATTTAAGCGAAAATTATTGTTTTTAACGAATTTACTTATAACAAGGATTATTTTTTTTATCATTTAAGTTCACGCTGTGAGCCAGGGAAGTTGAAATAAAAATATTTATTTTATAGTTATTTAATCGTACGAGTACATTAGCATATACTGTCCATGTGACCAGTGTCGATGTATACATCCATAACTTATAAGTGATAACTATTTGACTTTACATAAACGAAATTAATAGGACAAACGAATTTAGTTGTATTGATATTTATGGTAATTATTGGTTGTCTAGAATTCAATCCCTGATAATATATTGACTGTACGCAATTATCGTAGATTATACATTTTTATATTTTCTGTTAAAATTAATAATGTATCTACTGAAGCTACTTCGTTGAAGTTAATAATTATTTATAAAAAAAATAAAATACACATATATATTAAACAATCATTATATGATAATTTTACAATAATAAAAAGTATTAGATTTAACAAATTAAAAAAAAAAAAAAAAATAAGATAAATAAACAAAAACATCGCTGTGGTTCCATCCGAATGGATAGTGCAATATGGGTTACTTTAATAGTAATAAGAGACGATAAATACTAGTATGTAAATATAATTTCACCATGATTGGAATTTTTTTTTACACATAAAATTAACAATAACACAAAAGGTATTTGGAAATACGGAATGTGTTCTGTCACTTACATATTATATATATATAATAAAGTTTTAGAGTGAAAGAGTGTCCAACGCATGTAATTGTTGTGGGCTCTAGAGATGTCCTTAATATAATACCCTGCAGGTTCCTATTTGCGAAAACACGAAGCCTTTGCATATATCTCGCATGTGTATTATATGCTGAATTTCAGAGTTGTAATGCTGACCTTGAACATGCACGCAATAAGCTGATTTAATCAGCAAAAAAGAAAACCAAAGAGGAAGAAACTTTCATACGAATAAATGCAAACTCAATTTATCGAACCATCTTTATATTTATGTTGCAAGATATTTTAGTTGCATTCTGACTACAAAAGATAAATTTTTCTTAATTGATGTTTTGGTATTTAATTCGAATAGAAAATTTGTTTTATATAATTATGTAAAAAAAAAATAGTCTACCAGCGTATAATATGAAAAAGAAACACGAGAAAGGGTATCAAATTTTAATTCATTATTTAAAAATTTTTGACAGTATCAGATTCAGAAAAAAATATGCTGCATACTACCAACAATTAAATTAAACATACGTTGTACAATACTTCCTAATAATGTGCTAGAGTGAAACAAAAATAATAATTTGATTATTGTATAATATAAAGATATAGCTAAAAAGAGCCAAAGACCGATGAGAACGCTGAAAAATATGTATCATAACTATTGCCGCGCAGGCGTTTAATGTAACGACGCTAACAAAATTTATGGAACGGTTAACCGTGAATAACATTTAAGTCAGTTATTTAAACAAACACATAATATGTACCTACGTATTTTATTTCTCTTGTATATGTGATTTTTTTAAGCCCGGTGTTAGGCGCGTTGGGAGGTAGGTAACTAAGAACTCATTTAATAATTCGGGATATTATACCATCGTGTCCGTTTTCAGGCATACGAATCGAATCTAAGCCGGACCGATTTCGCAGTCCGTAATTATCACCGTTTTTGCCCGCCTGTCTCTGGCGCCGCCACGGATTTCGTGTGCGTCTGTCGGCATCCGATCGGCGTATCTGTGAAACGCTGTGCCGCTTGTGGCCGTCCGACGCACGATAACCGTCATTCGTCGTATGCCTTTCGTCCCGGTCACCCGTACCGACCGGTACACATATTAACGTCGTCGGTTATCGCGCGCCGGGCGCATCCGTCCCGTTATGCCGCCGTCTTCGGTACTTATGCGGTACGAAGCGTCTCGTCTCGCACGGCGGCCGCGCCCGTCTTCTACACAGCCGTCGACAAAGGCGACGCGCACTTTGTGACGCCGCCGCGCGTGCCGCTCTCGGTGCCCAGTCACCCATCGTTTTGACGATCACTCGCGTGCCGCTTGGCTTTGTCGCGATCGCCGCGACTGCATTATCACGTGTACCGTCGTACAGCAATCACCGTTGTACAGCGCGAAGGTTTTCGCGTGCCCGTCCGTCACCAAAATCGCGTGTCTTCGCAGTTTCGAACGTCGTTGACCGCCGAGTAATTTGTGACGTACCAGATACGTCCGTTTACAGGGCACTTGCACGTGAACGCTCTTCGTTTATTCAGTGCCGAAATATCACTCGCTCGGCACTGTGAACCGGTGGAAATACTATGATATGTTATGATACGTCATCGTTGGTGTATCCGCCGACGTCGGTGCTACATAGATATCGTTAGTAATTTCTGTTGTGCTGCCACCGCCGCCGATTTGATGACTGCCGCCGTAGGTTCTGAATATTGTTTGGGTTCACCCGTCTCACGAGCGATATTAAACAATAAACATTATTATTTTTTTTATTAATAATATTATTGGGTAGTAGGTATTGTTAATACTGTTACGCCATCGGTCAGGCGATTATAGACGTTTTCTGCAGCGACATTATATTTTAAATTGTTGTACACATAATTCCACATCGCGTTTATTTGTTTTGGCATGTTTATTATTGCTTCCACGACCTTTTACCTTGCTTTTACCCATCACAAATGTAATGTAAGGGATATTACACATTATTCTTTTTTATTATGTTATTAATAACTGTAAAAACTGCTTAATATACATATATAGTAATAAATATTTACAATTTTACATATATAATACAAAATCTAATTTCTATTTTTAAGACTTCAGATATTTCGATTATCAATGATTTCATAGTGCTATTATAAGTGACAATAGTGACATAAATTATTTTTACTAGCCGCTATCGGTATTTGTATTATGATTATCTGTACATTTAGAGTTATAATCCCTGATAGTTGGATGTGGGTAGAAACCTCTCCCCTCCGTAAAAACGCCACTGGTGATACACATGTTGTTATCATTCAATTATATTCAGATTATTGCTACTAATTCAATCATATTGTTTATAAACAAGTAATAATTCATTGTTTTATAACCAGCTTTAAATTGTCCTCCTCCGACGGCTCAAGACTCCCCGACAATATTTTCTAATTTTTTGAAAATGCACAACTTTCGACGAATAGTAGTTCATTTTAGCAGTAATCATAAAACGGATTGCCACACCGAGTGCTTCTGCAACCTGTATTTGGATGAAATGCATTGTCAACATACATGTATACGAACAGCGAACGTGTATGTGCGGGTACAATTACACCGTGTCATCGAATCATATAAATATTACTTATAATTAAAATATAAAACAGATAAAATTGCGTGTATGAAGTAGGTGGAAAACAAGACTTCCACTCTTTTTGTTTCTGAAATATTTTCGGCGTAAGCTCTATGCATTTTAGGACCCTCTTTACGTCCATGATGTTGTTTAACAAATATTCATTTTAAAACAATATCTATTTTTTTAGGTTCTACAATATTTGAGAACAATGTACCTACACTTAAAGTAATTATTTTATAAAAAAAATATTTTGAACTTATAAGGATTGTAAGAGGAGATTTTCTGTTTTTGTCAAACACACGTACAATATAGAATTAAAGAGGTGTTCTATTTTCAACGTATCGATTGGCATAATGAAGCGATAAAAATTCTGAAAACAGATTTGACTTTTTCGTCAAATCTACTTGAGATCGACTTTCCCATATTTTTGATTTTTTGATTTTAACTTCTCCAAAAATTGAAATATGTCAATTTTTTTAATGTTACGTTTTTAGGATTTTTATGGATAATATCAAATAAAATGTGAGAAAAAAATATTCACATAAATATTCATATTTCTTTTCATTTTTATTATTGTAAATATTTTAACAGTAAGTATAATTATTATATAATGATCAATTTATCACGAATTTGAACATCAAATGATGTACCTGACATTATAATATTGTCCAAATCCAATAGCAATAGTTTGATAATTGAAAAGTACAGTCAATGTAGATAAAGCCATTAGGTACCGATATGGCAATTATTCACATTTATAAATAAATATTCATCGATTGTAAACTGTGACGTGTGCGTTTGAATATGACTATAGATAAATAAATATTATCCATGGCCTTGTTTTGAACTAATTTCCAATTAATTAGTAATCAATAATCTGAAATGCAGCAAAAAATAAATGCAGTTTATATTATCAAATATAATTTCAAATATTCAATATCTAATAATAACTTCGGCGGTTTTTTAATCGAAACTCGATGGCGATTGGTGACGGAAACAGTGAAATTCGTCTATATTTAATTTTAATATTCGTATTTTTTACAAATATACTATGAAAAAAAAAGTATTAAAAATTTTTAAATTGTATCCGTTTTTATATATTTTTACATTAAGTCAATACCTAGATTTTAATTTAAATACCCCTTCCCCCCGATGTATTAGTTACCACTGTTTTGTTGAACGAGGACTCAAAATTGTTAGCGACTCATAAAATTAATTCAAGCCAAGTCAAATGTAAATAATCATATGCGTTTCAACGACCGATAAGGCAATAACAACAGTAACTTGACACAAACCGAAATCACACTGATCCATGATAATAGTCAGTGGGATAAATAGGAACAATGATTTATACGTAAATAAGCAATTTTCATTATTTATTATTAATTATAATAATACGATACACATTTTATTCTACTGCATCTGACCAAACGCATCGTGTGGTCGAACATGGCCTGTCTGCCGGACAGGCCACGTTATGTTATACATTATTGTGTTCACGTCCATCAAGCACTGAGACGCACGTAGTAATCATTTACCGACAGTGCTTCCGCCGCCACTTGTAGTTGTATTATAGACGTGCGTGTCCCCGTGACGTATAATAATTCATACCATTACACCCGTGCGCTTGTTGTCGTCCGCTGTGCTGTAGCTGCGTGTACGTCGGACGCGCCCGTTTGTGGTCCTGTATTGTGCGCCACTGCGCCATCGTAACCCCCCGATTTCTCCGCGACACAAGCCGATCATATCGCTAAGTTGGCGATTCGCGTCTTATCGCGTCGCACGTCAGGCACTGATGATTTGTGTGTGTCTGACCTGTCGTGTGACGCGGTCGGTTTGTCTCGCGTTCGCCTTACACGTAGTTATATAGTGTTGTCGAAACGACCACCCGCCTCCGATCGGTGACGCGTTACTTTGAGACGCGTCCGCTGTCCGTCACAATAACGTTACGTTGGCGTTGTGCACAGTGCAAATCTGTAATGCGTCGCCCTGTTGTGCCTTTACATTTATATTTATCGGACGTATGTTGCGTATCGTGTACGCACCAGGCCACGGCCCATTCGGTCGTTGCGTCACTGCAGTGCTGTACGCGTCTGCGCGTTTGCATTCGCTCATGCGTCATAATGTGCGTTGCGTTTATATCTTATCGAGTCGGTGTCACACGTTGATAATATATCGTCTGCTAATGTATCGCAATGCGTTTTGTCCCTTTCGCGTGTGTCGGCCGCAATCTGCGCGCGTATCACGACGCTCGTGATTGCCATCGCGTGTGCGAACTGTGAAGTTGAACCATCATGATCGCCGTTCGTATTTTATCACGTCCGAGGCGTACGTGAGCATACTTAGACGTATCCCGACAGCATACGACGTGTCGTGGTCGTGTCGATAGACGCAATCCCATCGACGTCGCCCCTTTTCCGCGTCATTGACATTTTGGGTAATGAACGGACCAGTGCAATTACGTATCACCACGCGACTGCGTGTGCAACAATATGTCCGTGTTCAATTGTTCCTACCGTTAAGTCTACTAGTCCGTGATTTCAATTTGGTTACGTATGAAGATTCATTCATTCATATTAGGTGACCGAGTATGTTTCAACTTGTGACCTGTGTGCGGTGTCATTACGTCACTGTTAATCGATTATACCACACTTTGTTGTGTACACACCCGATATTGAATTTTTCTGCGTAATTGCAATCATAATAATAATGAGTTCAATATTTTCATTATTTTTCAAAAAAAAAAAAATGGTGAAAACAAACGAAACATTGAGGAAGAATTGGAAATTTTACACTAAATCAGTTTTTGACAAAATTATATTTGTTTGGTAATACTCAAAAATAATTAGCCATCATTACATCAATTTCTTACCAGATGTTTATATTAGAAATTTGTATAAGTACATTATAAAATTTTAAAAATATTTGAAATTATTTTTAATCTCTGTATATGTATAGGATTTTTTTTTTTTATAAATGTCGATGTAACGATTTTAGTTTAGTCATTAAACTTGAAAATTTAATACAACGTTCCTTCTAAAATATCAATAGCTACGAATAAATATCTAAAATACATAGCCAGAATATTTTTTATAAGCGTTTAAAGTTAGAATTTTAACAAAATTCGTAAATTTTGAAAATTAAAGTTAGATATTCATAAACATTTTTAGTTCAATATCTAAGATTAAAAAATGAATTACAAAATTCCTCACAAAGTTTTCTACTTTAAAAAAAAAATAAATAAAAAGTTGCCCAAAAATCATGTTAATTTTACACGTGTTTTAACAGCTTTATGTCATTGTATATCTACCCCTTTTAATTATTTCTCTTTAAATCATTTTTGAAAACGTATAGTAATTTAAGAAAGAATAACCACAGTACCACACATACTAGAAAAAATCTAAAAATATATGCATATCTATTTTTTTTTTTTTATTGACATTAGAAATTCAAATGTTGACGAAATTACATATACAAGCGAAGTATTCAAGCGACTGACAATGATAGTTATTTTGTTATAATTAAAAAAATATTAATCATGTGAATCCCAAATTATTACATATTTAGATACGAATAACATAATATAATTACTAAATGTTATGATATTGTCAACATGTTTAGACTTATTTTAAGGTATTAATTATTTTTACTATGAATCTATTCACACTGCTATACAGTAAAGTGATACTGACAAAAAGTTAATAATATCGTACTTATTATGGTATAAATATAAAATATGATAATTTATAATAATTTATTCTTATAGTAAATGCAACGTTATTGACAACAATTTAATCAACCTATACATGATACATCTAATAGTGAAATAAATGTCTTTAATAGTAATATCAAAAAACATATTGTTAACTATATACTCATAGTCATAGACCCACAGACAGTGTCTGTTTAGGATAGTTAAATTTAAAATTTAAATTAACACACCCGTCATAGTGACATCTATTGTATAGCATTACAGCAAAGCGGTATCTTCTTACCCACATTTTTTTTTATTTCTACAAGTTATCAAGTTATATTAACTGAGTATTTTACAATATGTTTATAGGAAAAATAAGAATAATTTATGTACATGAATGGTTTGTTGGAAGTAGCCATATAATACCTATAAAATCGCACTACTTTGATAACTAGACTGAATTAAACTTTTTCGGGATTATTGGTGTTTTTAATATATACATATATCAGGTCTTTGGTCACGACACCATTTGTGTTCAAGACATTGGGGACTTTTGGGAATCGTAGTGACTGCTTGATTTATTATATGTGTAATGGTGTGTTTAATGTTTATGTATTATGTTTGTAAAATAGTTTTGCCTATTTTTGAACGGATTATTTTGTTACTTATTTATTTTTATCAGTTGTACTTTCGTATAGTTATTTGAATTGTCTCAAATAATAATATTATTTTTGGTTTGTTATTTATGAATAAATACATATTATATTGTTTTTCGGTACTTGCTTTCTTGGTTTACGTTCCGTAATATAGGCGAGTATTCAACATTTTAAGTTATCGGATTTTATGTTTGCTCTCGAATAAACTGATTCACGTAATACTTACGATTGGAGCACTGAACTTTTCTACCACTTCTTCCCTGCACCATTCTCGTTACGTTAGGCCGGTGTGATAACGCGTGGTCTGTTCGCCATCTTTTTTGGCCGGTTGACTACGTGCCACGCGTTTTTTGTGCGTCCATCACAATCCGTTCAGAATACTTGTGGAACGTAATGCGTGCCATTTGTAGTCACTCATTTGTCACCCCTAACCATCTATTCAAACATTGAACGCATGTTTTATTGTGCATCAGTCTCGTTGTGCCGCCAGTACGTTCCGTTTTATGCACTTTCGCTGAACGGCTCATCTTAGCGAAACCGTGTATCATCATGGGAGCGAACTTCGACCGCTACGTAATTGTTTCTCATACCAAATACGCACATAAAAAAAGCTATTAAAATAACATATATTTCATATATAATAGTTCTATGAATACATGAAAGGTGACATCCTTTACATTTGCCATCACGGAGAAAAACTTCCTTTTGCATCTACATAATATGTTAATCCGGTCTTGATTGGGGCAAGATAGCAATTAAAAGTTCTTATACTAGCAGTTATTAGAATTTTAATAAGTATTTTAATGCTTAAATTAATTAATTTCGATGTTTCCGTCTTACATTTATAAAACAAGGTAAAAACTGTTTTGCACGGTATAAAATCACTCGGGTTGTAGTGATAGTTAATACTCCAAATTGATAAATATAATAATATTATAGTTGAGAACATTATCTGTGAAATATTTTTTTAATTTTAATTTTTTTGATATCACTTGCGAAAAAAGTTCATATTGTTTCAAAATCTATTATTTTTGAACTTGAATTTTTTTTTTTTGTAGTTGTGATATTGAAAAAATAAAAGCGATGTATAAAGCCAAAGTTTTCTTTTTAATGTGGTAAAAATTTTGTTTCTTAATTATGACTGTGTGACGTCCTCATAAATATCCTATAATATATTGTACTAATACATTCGTTGCTAATGCATAAAATATTAAATTACAATTATAATATGTAGTTTAGAGTTACCAATTATAATATTTATCGGTTCATAATCATATAGTTTGCTGAACACAGAGTTGGAAGTTTAGTAATTATACATATCTCTGACTTAGAATCATCCCATAAGTATAGAATATGTTGCGTCGTGCTGACAGACAACCCTGTCGGTGTCGACTATTTCTGCGTTATTAACGTTTTGGATTATAAACGGAACTGTAGGTTTATGTATCACGATGATACATCATGTAAGTCCATCGGACTTGGTAGTATATGAGGATTCATCCGTGTCAGATGTTGAGTACGTGTCAATTATTTGTAATTTCTATATCCGATGACATAATTGTTCCACTGTCCGTCGGTTACTGTGCACATCTGGTAGGTATTATGTGTACTAATGTGTATTCAATTGAAATTGTGTATAATAGTCCGACTATACGTGTATTCAATTTGGAATATGTCGTCTACGTGCCATTCATCTTGTGTGCGCTCGTCGCAAGCTGTTCAACATTTCTACGGAACGTGTCGTTTGTAACCGCTCTATGATGTTTGATCGTCATTCGTCCTAGTGTTTTGATTACTCGCACCGCACCGTCCGTGCGCTGGCCGTGTGTTTTATCGTATACCAGTCTCGCTGTGCCGCCAGTGCGTCCCGTTCTACGTGCACTTTCGCCGGACGACGCAGTCTCGCCAAAACCGCGCATCGTCATAGGAGCGTACGCTGGTCGCCGGCCGCTGTAGTGTAATATTGTTTGGTGCCAAATACGCGCGTTGTGCGTGCACCAACGTTTTATCATTACTATCGCGATCCGCGTAATCTGTGACTTCACAACATCGCAATAATATGATTGTGATCTGTTGTATAATATATTATTTGTATAGGGCCTCGCGTGCATCGTTTCCGACGCTCAACGGTTTTGTTTTTCCGCGCGTCCCTGTGATACCTTTTGTGTTACCACGTGTGATCGGCTACAGTCTTTGTAAGATGTTGTGATTTCAACGCATCACTAGTTATTGTGTATGCACCGCCTTCATTCGACTATTTTCGCCGCCGCCGCCGCCGCCGCCGTAGTCCGATATTCGCACGCGCACGGAACTGCGATACATGCGTATGATACGAGTGATACGGCTGTGCGTGGACCTCGTAACCGGTGTAGTGCAACATGGGACGTCTGCAGTAGTTTAACGTCTCTATGTATTCCGTACACCTGTATCACTATATTATAATATATTGTATAATTATTATTGTTTGTATTCGTATCATACAATAGATCGTTTTAATTTGGCTTTATCATTTTTCTTATACAATATCTATAAGCCAGGCGTTTTATTCATTTTTCTGCTTTCCTATAATATTACATTAACTATTATAGTTCTTCTTTTAAATAAATTTGATAAAGCCTTAGAGTAATAAAACTAAAGGTAATGTATGTGGATAGTGCTGTAAAAGTACTTATTTATTTTGAAAATTTCTTATTACCTACTTACCTATCACTTATTAGTTATTAGTAATGGATTGTAAGGTAATATTATATTGTTTATTTAGTTACGTTATTTTTCATACTATTATTTTTATCGTATCAAAAGTTGAGAAATGCAATAACGCGAAACTAAATAATTGTTTGGAAACATCATGAATCTACCTTAAAAAACTCTTGCCGATAATAATAATTTGAAATTTGAACAAAAACCATTTTAAACTAAATAAGCAATGTAAAAATATAGGTAATACAAGTACAAACAAATGTTTTCAAATTTTCTCCTGAAAAGTTTCCAAATTGTAGATACGTGGAATTATCATTAGTTTAATAAGAGGTAGGTAGGTATATAGTTTTTTTATTGACTTGAGTATGTATCTAATATCAGTACAAATTGTAACTAAAAAGGTGAAATTTAAAAACACATGTATAGATAATACAAAATAAAATGTTGTGACGTATATTTTGATAAGGGTTTTTACATGATTCTGATTTATTTATTGGTTACACGCACATACTATTTTGTACCTCTCGACAACCATAGTCCATAAACAACAATGTATGTTAACGTGGTAAATTTAATTTGATGTAAAAAAAAGAGATAATATAATTTATTTAAGTTTCTTATATTAATAAATAAAGATAAATTAGTTGTAATATAGAATCTATTTTTATATCTCTTCTAAAAATTATGAGATTAGGTATTAAAATTTGTATTATAAAAACTAATAACGCATAACCTTATGTGTATAGCAGTAGAAACTACAAAAATAAAATACTTAAGTAATTTTGAAAATTAATCAGTCATACCAAGCAGGCAAACTAATATTGTATTACTTTTAAATTTACTGTAGTTTAAGTATGAACATCTTCCTAAGTTTTCCATAGTCAATAGATAATAATATTTTTAGGTATACACCTTTTAAATAATATTGTTAATAACGATTATATAAATACATTTTAAGTAGTTTTTATTTGTTATTTCAATTAACAAGTTTTTCTTAAAAAAAATAAAGTAATCAATTTTATTTTGCAAATATTTAAAGTAACCCATTCATTATGAAATCGTAAGCCTAGTTTTGAAAAACGCATGAAACTCCTAGCTTTGATAAAATGAAATTTGCAGTGAACGTGTACAAAATATGTATTTCTAGACCTATCCTAGAAATCTAGGATATCTCTAGGATATAAATCTTATTCTTTATAAAAAAAAAATTTCAAAAATTTTTTTCTACGAATATTAGCACACTATTTTCTTGCTTTGAAATACGCTTGAAACTTCTTCTTCTACAAAACTAAAAATAGGTACATTGAGTGTTAATTAAACTTCAGTTTCTTTACGATTAGTTTTAACATTTTTAATCATTCAGCTATGCAAGAAATAAGCAATAACTATTAAAAAATTACTTATACCTATTAATTGAGGTTCATTTAGTTTTAATTTAATTTAATTTTTTTTAAGAAATAAATGTAGTATGAATAATTTTTTTGTTCATGGTTCACATAAATATTATTAGAACAATGTTAAGTTAAATGTTTTTATTCCTTTATTGTAATAAATATTTAATAATTGGATGTTTAAGTTATAAGCAATTTTATTATCGCGATAAATCTAATAGTTGAATTATTAGTAGATGTTATCCTAGGTTGGGTGTATTGAATGAAAACAATTCTAAAATACATCAGTTTTAAATATTTTTTGCTTGTTTATTATAATATAATTATATTTTGAGTGTTGTAATTCAATAAAATATGGACTATGTACAACGTAGACAATCTGATTACTTTAATTAATAATGCAACTAGATAGAATATATATTATACAGTATTTATATATAATCTTACATGCATATATTATATAAAGTATGTTTTGGTAAAAATACTAAAAATAGGTAGTACCTTAAAGTAGCTTATGCGAATAATTATTAGATTTATAATATGCATTTTTGTTTACAGTTCATATATCCATTATTTTGATTTTAATCTAAACGCTACAGTGCAATTTTGAATTTTGATTGTTTTATATAGAAGTGTAAATAACGTATATATTACACATATACAGAATCTATAAATTGAAAACTAGAGGTGTATTATACAAATAGGTGATATTTTCAATTGTACTTTTCAAAAACATCAAGCATTACAGAATGTAATCAAGCCAGTGTTTTCTAAGAAAATCGTGCACATTATACTCTTGCATAAATTAAACTCCATTGAAAATGTTTTCTTTTCAAATGAATGATAGCTATAATAAAATTAAATACATTGAATAAGATATAAATGTATTCTTTAGGTACCGAATAAAGTAAAGAAAGACACGACATAGCATAGAAACTATTATCATATCGTTCTATAATATTTTATTAGTTAGTAAAAATTAGTATACGTTTTATTAGCAGCTAAGTTAATTATTTTAATACTAATTAGTAATTTGTAGTCAAGATAAGACATAGATACACGATTAAAAAAATATTTCTTTTGAAAAAAGATTATTACATTTAGTTTAAATGTAATTATAGTAAATTAAAGTAGAAAAAGTACAATCTGTGTTGTTCTAATTTATTAAGACATTTTTATCTTGAATAAGAATTTGTTGTACTAAACCTTTAAATGTAGCTTCTATAAAATGCAACTGTAAATGTTCGTTTCTTTGAAAAAATCAAATTATTTATGCTTTAAGTGAGAATATCACTTCATCCTTTGAATTTTATATACTTTTCACTTTAAATGTTTTAACATAATCCAACAGAGATAAAAACTACCTACTTGACAATGCATTTGAATACACAGTGATTCATTTAACGTAAAACGCTCATTATTTCAGAAAACATTAAAAATATTTTGAAGTTATTGTTTAAATACTTTAAATGAATTTATTAATCTATTACAAATAAACGTTTTAAGAAAAAAATTTATTATTTTTGTAATTTTTTACCCTTTTAATTTCTTACTTTCTTAAATGGTAGTATACATTTTTAATTTTATATACCATAACCGAATATTATTCTAAGTATTTAGATTAATTAAAATCACATTTTAGATGAGTAGTATATTAGGTCTAACTTATAACCACGGCTTCGTATATGAAAAAATCTGGTTCAGTTATGAAAGCATTATACTAAAAAATGATAAATATGTCACATGTTTTGGCTTACGGAATAAATAGAATACCAAAAGAAATATGAGGTTGTTTCCAAAATAAAATAATTAATAAATTAATATCGAGAGTGAAACAAGTGTTTTTAAAAACAATGTTTCGTTTAAAACTGAAGCTCCTGAAATTCCATTTCCATCAGAGCCCATACTAGCAAAATGGGGGGATATGTGTACAATACGCAGCTTCGTACTACTGTCAATATTTTAAAGACACATACAAAGTTTTACAACTTCTAAATTCTAGCGATGTGGTTTCTATTAAAAAAAGCTAAAATCATATGTGACCGTTTTATGGAAATGAACTTAAATTGTATTCGTGCAAATCATGGATTTTTACCAAAAGCAATAACGCAACTTGAAAAACAAAAACTTCCATAAAATGAACCAATAGCGACAGTAAAATCCGTCAAAAATAAGGTAAAGTACATTATTGGCGAGGCATGCACCGCAATCAAAGAAAAATTAAAAAATATTTTGGAAAAAACCCGTGATTTTAATGATTTAGAAAAAATATCGAGCTTTTTAAACAGGTGAAATAACGTCAATATAAGGATTACTTACCAGAAGACTTGAATGGAATAATTTGACGCACTTTAAGTATGCATCCGTTACTATTTTATGTTAAAAGAAGTTTATCGTGCTACAAAAATATACTTTTAGACAACCGTCATTCGTTTGATAAAGAAAACATCAAGAAAGTTCTGGTTGTTCAATGCAATACACATTTACAGGGATGACAGTTGAAATAATCTACATGTTTACTAAATAAAAAAAAATAAAAATAATTATTCAAATAACTTTCATTCTATATTTTTATTTTTAAATTGGTAAAATTTTCGTCGGTCAAGATTAGCCAAACAATTTTAAATTCAATAAAAACAAAAAATAATTTTTTTGCGTAAATAATAAAAAATTGTATGCATATTTTACAATTATTTTGTGCGTATTTTGTATTTTCTAGCTCCTACAACTTCCAAGCCCTGATTTTTGTAAGTATGGAAAGCTTATATAAGCAGAGTAATGGACCAACATATTGCATGACAATCCTGTACTACATTATTTCACTCATCAATATTTTAAATATATATTATTCACATAAATTATACTTTCCTAAGATTCGATTTTTACAAATCAAAGTACTCCAAAAAATATTCTACTTTCGGATATGGAATTAAAAATTCATATTGTTATTAAAAAAGTGAAAATTTAATAAATAACAATGATACAAAGTAGCAAAATAGTCCATTGTAAGGATTTTTGTTAAAAATGTATTAAATTTCCTCTACCCCTCTGTCAAAGATCTCATTTATAACTCATTTTTTATAAAAATATACTAAAAATATATACAATATAATATTAATAATTAATTAATTATACCTAAGAATTCAATATAATGTACTAGTGTAGTATGTACTATGTTGAATAGAAAAGTAAAAAATATATTTTTCTTTAATAAAATTTAAAATATTAAAATAATTTAAAATCTTAACTTTATCAAAAACTTTTTAATTTTTATTTGTTGTATTTTCTTCTTTATGTATTGTTACAGAAGAACTATGTCTATGTTCGGTGTAAGCAAGTATAGTATTCGACTTCCGAAAAATAATCTTTAAAATAATACCATATAACTGGTATAATAATTTAATATACTATATTAAAATTTGAAAATCACTCTACTTACATAATATAATTCCCACAAAATTATGGCATAGGTGGTTTTTTTTAAATATACATTTTGAACCATTTTATCAACCTTCTCACCCGTAATACCATTATAACATTATCAACAACATAGAAATGTATTAATGTCGCGAATAATGCTCAACAGTACCTTATTATACGAGTACTCTACAAAATAGTAAATTTATACATTTTTTTATAGATATACGTTGTTATTTAACGATTTATTATTATGCAATAATAATGTATTAAAAAAAATTAATAGTTTTTGAAATGATGAGTGTCTGATATTAAATGGATTACTCGGTGAATAAAATAATGTTGTAGTTGTTTTTAAAATCTAATGCAATTGTATAATATTATGGCCAGTGATACGGTTGAGTATATTTTTGTTTGAATATACAGGTACTACAAATTTAACATACATTTTAATACATATTATTTTGTTTAAAATGAATATTTTAAAAGAAGAAAAATAATACAAGACATTGAAAATGAAATTAACAAAGGAGTTGGTCGTTTTTGTATTAATGGTAATTATATGTTCTTAACGATTGAATCCCTGATAACATGTCGATTGCACGCGATAATCCTCAAACTGTTTATTTTATGTCAAAATTAATAATATATATACTGTAGCTACTTCGCTGAAATCGATGGTTATTGTTTGTTTTTAGTGAACGATTCAAACAGTGGTGTTATTTCACGTAGTGATTATTATTTGGAGCAATAATTATTTAGAGACGAAATTTCAGATGAACAAGCAAGCAGTTAACAAATAGACTACGGAACTATGCTGGGATGGATCGAGGGGGTATGGGACCAACCTTTCACCCCAAATAGCTGTTATAACATAAATATATATAATTCCACATGGTTTTAAAGGAATACTTTTACTACAAATTTAGTTATATACAAAGGTAATTAAATATATTTAAAAAATAAAATATATATTTATGCAATTATTATGACTTTTGGATTTTGGTTTTTTTTTTTTTTTTAATGAATCAAGTGTGTATTAATAAAAATAAGAGTATAATATAAGGGCTTGAAATCGAAATAAGACTTTTCTATTTTATTCATTGATGAAAGTTTTTTTTTTTTAGTTGAATAATAAATAATAATATATTTATTTTATTGATTTTTTTTATACATTTCTGATTTTTATTTAGATTTTAAAAAATATTTTTCATTTTTTTGTTTTTAGTTTTAAATTTAATTTTTAAAATACCACCTTGATATTTTTATGATTCTAAGATTGCTATATTATTTTCAATTTTTAAAATTCGGTTTGAGATTCATAATAATATAATGATATATTACTGAAGACATTTAAACAGTTTTAATTTCGATTTAACATATTATAATATATTAATTATATTAATTTAGAATTTAGGAAAGTATTATTTTCCTAATATGACATACACATTGTAGGAACTTTTATATATATTATTATACAGAATGTCTGGTGTATCAAATTTGTTTTATACAATTCTAATTTTCAATGTAGAGATGTCAGAATTTAGTAATACACTTTATATAGCTCTTAATTGCTTTGCAGTATGATACAAAATGTCTATATGTATATGAATACAATGTTGAGAAAAATAATGGAAAAATATTTTTCCAAGAATTTTAATCGTGTGTAAAAATACAATGTCTGGACTCAAAACGATGGTTAATTGAACGCGTGGATTGTTTGTTGTACCAGTAATCTGTAGTATAACTATTTTAAGAAAACCAATCACGAACTACGAAGCACCTATTACTTTCGTTATTATTTATAACTTACTAAATTCTCATCAATGATTATTATTATATTTATAGTATATATATATACCCGTTGAGTGTTGGCTATTGTTGAATTCTATTTTATTTTTTAAATTTAAAATTGATCTGTTTATAATACTATTATTATTATGATATGAATAATTATTGATTTAAATTTTTTCAGTTGATTGTATACATTTTCATATACTTATATTTTCAATATACATTTTGAATATTATTTATAAACATTTTTTACAATAGTTATTGTTATTTAAAATAGATTTCAAGCTCTGAAATATATATATATATATATAATATAATAAATCATCATTATAATATGATAATTAACAACAAAGACAAGTGTTGGATTTGATTTTTGTATAATATTTTTGAAAATATACTAAATGATGTATTTAAAAAATCTTTGCTGTGGATCTGCTCTGGTAACTGGTGTGATAAGTTTTTCGACTTGTATATTATTGATTATAATCAAAGTAAATTAAAATCAATAAAAATATTGATACGAAAATATAGCTTTGTCACAACTCACGATAATATATTTTGTTTTCACACATAAAATTAACGATATTATGGTATATACTTGTGGAAACACAAATACAATTCTTCGAGTGTAATCTGCAAAAAAGTTCAACGATACAGCGCTGACCGGACGCAATAAGTTGGTTTAATCAAAAAAATTGAAAAACTATAATGGCGAGCTTTTTCACGTACAAATAAATACAAACCCAATTTAATGAGTTGTTTATTTGTGTATTAATGTTGCAGGAAATTTTTTTTGTATTCTATCCACATAGAACGAGTTTATTTTAATTACCATTTCATTTTCAAAACTCTAGTAGAATGCTGATTGCCTAGAACGCTAGAACTATATAAAAAAGTAGACTACCAGTGCATATAAAAAACCCCATTATATTATGTGTGCTTGATTTAAAAAAAAAAAAAAAAACAATGCTAATTATTATGAGTAATTATTTATGAGTAAATTTAGATTCTAAGTGGAGCGATGAATGTACTGCTGGGATTTACAATAATGACGATAACGATGAGTGTGTGTGTGAATGTGTTTTTTTTGTGTCAATGGCTGTCATCACGTTTTTGAAAAAAAAAAAAAAAAACGGTTAGGTTAGGTTCTGATTTAGTTGCTATTCAGGAGGTAACAACCATTTAACGTACTGTTTCTTACCTACTTATAAAATATTATCGGGCAAAACAAACAAAAAAACAATTGGGAATGACTAACGTTTTTAAGCACATCTCAGTTTTCTGATACAGATTTGGGTAAAAGTGTCGAAAAAAAAAAAAAAAGGCAAACAATAAAGTTAAAACACACAGTAATACATTACACAATAGTGTCTATAGACTCGCGTTAATATCGTTTGAGTCCTGTCACTTAAAATAATACATATACATTTTAAATACAAATATTACGACATGTACGTGTTTTGTATTTTTAGACCTAGTGTTAGAATGCGTCAGACGGTACCCGTAGAACCCATCATATGACAATACAGCGTACGACATATTATCGCGTCCGCTTTTAGTCGTACGAATCGAATTCAAGCCGGACCGATCACGCGGTCGGTATCGCCGTCATTTGCCCGGCCTGTTGCGGGCGCCGCCACGGATTTCGTGTGCGTCCGTCGACACGGTATCGGCGTTTTCGTCCCGGTCACCCGTACCGACCGTACACATCCGTCCCGTTATGCCGCCGTCTTCGGTACTTATGCGGTACGAAGCGTCTCGTCTCGCACGGCGGCCGTGCCCGTCTTCTACACAGCCGTCGACAAAGGCGACGCGCACTTTGTGACGCCGCCGCGCGTGCCGCTCTCGGTGCCCAGTCACCCATCGTTTTGACGATCACTCGCGTGCCGCTTGGCTTTGTCGCGATCGTCGCGACTGCATTATTACGTGTACCGTCGTACAGCCCATCACCATCGCGACTCGCCAACTTCGATCGTCGCCGTGCAGTTGCGACGTATCAGTTACATCCGTTATAGGGCGCCCCCGCACACGACGAACGCGCTCCGTTTATTCTGTGCCCGAGTATCACCCGTTATAGCATTGTGATTAATTGTGAACCGGTGACCATGGTATACGGATATGGCATAATATCCCATGCATCGTCGCTGCGCACACACACACATACATACACTTATAATGCATCAAATTGGTATTGTTCATTTCCGTCGTGTTGCCGACACCGCCGATGTTATCACTGCCCCCGTGAACGCTGACGTTCGTTTGTGTTCAACCGTATTACAGTCCAATTGTTTTCGATAGTTGAATATTGTTATGTTACCGTCAGCTCTAATAAAATAGTCGAAAAAAAAGTTCATCGAACAAATCGAAACAATAAATCGTACAGCAGTCAAATATAGTCCTACTATACGATAATATGTATCAGGTCCGCGGTTTTACGGATTATTGTAGTAACACTATCACATTGTACACATAATGATTGTTAGGTATTTAAATTAATAATATTATTGGTCGGTTTATTCGTATTATATATTTGTAAAGTATCGTAAAAGCAAAATTGGGTTTTGAATAAAAAACAAACATGAAATCTTAGAAAACAAAATTGAAAATATACATAATAATATATAATATATTTAATTGTACAGGGAAGGTGTGCGTTATATATCTTTAACAATCGATAAAACGTTAATTGTTTTACGAGAAATAAACAGTAAAATTGATAAATAATTCGTACCCGAATTACCCAATATATAATTACCTCGTGTAGAGTTAATCTTAGTTGCGTGGCTGCACCTCGCAATTTAGTAATGACGAAATATTATAATATGTAGATAGTAGTAATATAGTATTCTTCAACATCGACGTGCTGATTACTATATATTCTCACGTATTGCTCGTCTTAACGTCAAATTTTTATAATACATATTATTAATTTATTATAGAGATAATATTTTTACGATTTAAAAATATATTTTTCTGTTCTTTCTTTATTTTATTTTAATTTTTTTTGGACCAAATTATATTACTATAATTTTTTCGGTAAATTCCCTACATTATATTTTAATTTATTACGTGTAAAAAAAAAAAAAAAATAACTACGACTATATAAGGCATAAGCAATTAAGCAATAACTAATATTCTATATATTATTATATTATATCATGCATTATAGTATATAATATAATATATACATACCTACAAATGGGTGATAGAATGGAAATATTGATACTTGATACTAAAATAGTATAAATAGTATAATGTGTAGTATATAGTATATTGCATACCTACAAATATTATATTTATTATAATGATATTACGTGGTATATATGTTGAAACAATTTCTATTTAATTCAAATAATATTCAGGTTTATATTTATCAACAAATACAATATAAATAAAATAAATAGTCTTCAATGTGAAATTTTAAATAAACGCTATTACGCAATACCATGGAATGTAGGCGTTTTTTCCATTTAAAATAAAATAATTTATGGTTTTGATGGAATTAATATGGATTACTTTTTTTTTATGAATGACTGATTGAAAATTTTCATAAAATGGTAAGAATTTTAGAAGAATCATAATATAAAATCCACACTTTATTGTCAACCTAACGTTTTTTTTTTGTATAAATTTCAGTTAATATGAATAAAAAACCATTCATTTCTACGTAATTGTTCTATTTTAAAATATGTATATTATATTGTATTTGCATAATATATTATATTTTATAATATGTCTTTCGCTGCCTATACGTTTTAATTTTTGTATAAATTGAATTGAATTTTTAAAATTTAAAACATGAGATATATTAAGCAATTGCCTACTTGTTCTACTCATATTAGATAGAATGTACATACGCAGTTAGTAAGTAATGGGAATATGCATTTTTTAATTACATATTTACGTACTCAGCGTCAAGTGCCTTGATCCAATCTTAAACTCATTATCTAAAAATACAAAATACCTACTTAAACTGCAAATTTAATTTTCCACCCACGGGATTTGATATATATATTTTTTTTTACTATTGTTTATTATTATCTATCTATAAACCAGGGATATTATGTACATACTGTGCACTCTTGTTATAATTATGTTTAATAACTTTATATATTACCTATCCTTAATATATGTATTGCGTATACAAAAGCTCATGCCCATGTGTTTTTCGTCTGTTAACATAACAAGGATGTTACGTGTATTCAAATCATGTTCACGATAAAAACATTTTTTTTTTAAATTCAACAATGAATTTTTAAATATATATTTGATTAATGACTAAAGATATGTGTAGTATTAAATACTATATGTAATACAAAATTAAAAAGCGTGTAGTGGTCAATGACTATAAAACCCCATTACAGTATTCATATTTTATTATATTACATCACATTGGATGAATATTATGATATTATATCTCAAACAAGGTTGTTTAATCTTATATTTATTCATTCGTTCATTATTGATTATTAATAAAATGAATAATAATTTCCCTTAGGCAGTGTCGTAGCTACAGTATTTTTTTTCTGAGGGGGGAGGCACTTAGTAATTTTTTTCAGATTGTTGCGATTTTAAAATATGTACTTACATATCACCTATTACATTATGACCCTGTTATTTATAAAGTGTTTATTATACATCTACTTTTTATGATAACAATTATTTCAACACCTATGATAGCCATTAATTTAACATAATAATATATTAATATTAATATTATTGAAACCAAGAGATTAATATATCAATATGTAGTTTGAACACAAAATTTCATTTTTTGTTCGAATAGGTATTATTTACTATTTACTTATAAGATTACAAGATTATAACTTTTAACTTTTTTCAAACATATAATATAAAAGTAGCCATAGGTGACCTTACACAAATGGGATAGTTATAAATAAAGGATCGAGTTTATGATTAAGTAGCTATGCAAATTCAAATGATATACCATATAAATAAAAATCAAACTATAATTTTTAACTATAATTGTTTTCATAACAAAAATGGGATTCACTTGTATTTCTTGTTTAAAATCTATACTTATAAATACTATTTTAATTTATTTATACAAATTAGAAATAGTTTATCTATCGTTATTATAGATTTACTTTGAATTATTTAAACATGTATATTAATAATGCTTTAACGTATATTCAATATCTGTACAATAAACTTAGGCCACCCAAAATAAAAAAGATTTAGTAGAGGGGAGTGCCTATAGTTCGTCCCTTGCTACAGCATTGTCCTTATGCCTGCTACATAATATATGTATGCTATATTAGTCTAGTTTAATCATTTACTCAGTTATTGTCCGGTTAAGTAAAATGTAATATAATATTAACACTTTATTTCAATAAACGTTAAATTTTACTCGGTATAACTAATAGTACCTTGTTTTATTATGAACATCAAAATTCTCTCGTATATCATCGATTTTAATCTATCACTATTATTACGCATCGGAGATAAAAAATTGTTTATAGTTACTAGTTACTACATCATAGTTATTGGTAAGGAAGAGTAACCGTATTAAAAAAAACAATATGTTGAGTAATAGTATGATGCAACGCGAATCGGCCGTTAAAGAGATCCGTTCGCTTGTACAATAATTTATCATCTAATTAACCTATTGTTAATCGTATTTGATTTCATGACAACGCTTAGTATTTGTTTTTATAAGTAGGTACAAATTATGTTAGTCGTATCTACCACTTTGAACAATAGCTCTTGTCTACACAGCATCAGACGCAAACAAAAGTCGTGTTTATATTAATTTCATGCGATTGACGTTCCAAAACAATTTTTCCTAACCAATACTTTTTTTGTGAAAAAAGATGGACGGACGAAAAGAATTGTAGCGAAGCCGATGAATGAAGGATATGCGTACGTAATAATATTGGTAATATTACTAATTAGTAACTCACTGATAGTGTGTGTATCTTATGTGTTTACGACAGTAGCAGTTAGATCTGTATTAGTGATTATTGTGACAACGACAATAGTAGTTGACAAAAGTCGTGTACAAAGATCCATCGTAGGACAGCGAGGCAATGTCGTCTGATCATTATTAAGGAATAAGGATTTATACACATTGTATACCTTACCTAAAGGTCTATTGGACCAGTCAGTTTGATTTAGAATCGTCGACCGTAACTATTATTTACGTCAATACAATTTTGTATCATAGTGTGTGAGAGAGAACAAAGGTTTTAACTTGGTTACAAAACCTATTGGTCTAAATGTACATATTTTTTTTTTTATATGTGATGTGTCAATGTTGTTTCAATGTTATAAATTAATCATAACAGTCGTCATTAAAATTTATTTAAATGTAACGTTTGAATACTCTATATTATTCTAAAAGAATATTTTAAAACGACGGTTCTACAGGTTTATCGATACTTAACATGAAAATGATTAAAAATTAAATTAGTATTGTTATAAATGTTGTGAGTTCGTGAATATTGAAAATACACGTGTGATAGGTAATTAAAATTACCAATTTATTATTGTACATACTACATTTTACCAGGAGAATAGCTATAGCCACATATTCCATGTACGTTTTGTAATTAAAAACCTGCAGTATACTAAATTTTAAAAATACGCACAGAGTAATTTAAAATGATGGGACCTTAATACCTTAAGTTCATATTACAATAATATTGCCATTACTTTTCTAAAATATCAGACCATTGAGTGACTTGATACAAAATAATATTATTTGTAACTTGGACCTGCAAGCTCAAAAATCAGTAGAGTATAAAAAATATAAGTAACTATAATATAATATTGTGATTGGATATTGTAATTTGGCCATGGAAAACACGAAACATGATAACGAATATGATACAATAAGTATCCATAAGGAGAATTCCGTACACGTTAAGGGAGCTTAAGGGCAATGATATAAATGTACTTTGTAATTTGTATATTGGAATCACAAACAAAATTTAATTTAAACAGTACAACTTCGAATGACAAAAACATATTTTTCAATGTCATAACACTCACAACATTTCAACGACTGGATGGATAAGAAAAAATATAATAACTAAATGGGTACAATATCAATAAAATTGTACTTACTAGTGTAAACTTTTATCTATGCATTCCACAACTATTATTCTAAATTTAAAATGATTAAAAATAAAAGTCAAAATTCCATAAAAATGTTCACTATTTCGAGGTGTTCGTTTAAAAAAAATTCACTGTATATGAAAATATACGTTATATATATTTGATAAAAAGTATGTTATACATTTTTACGTGGTATAATGTTAGATTTTTTTTCAATAAGTTTTCAAGTCAAACTATTTTGTTTGCGTATAGTTTTATTTTTTACATTATGTCTACATCACGTTCAAGGTAGGTATTAACGATTCGCCAAAGTGTAGGACGTTGAGAAATAGAGTTATGTATTTTTACACGTATCATAATTTTGGTATAAACCACAATATTATTCGTTTGCATGTTTAATCGTTCCTTCCAATATGTAAAAGCTGCTATTGCCTATATTTCTTACTAGTGAATCCAACCTGGTGTGACGTACATAACTTTCAGTGCCAGGACGAAGCTTATTAAATTATAAAATTCATTTTTTTAATAACATATTATTATAATGTGTCAACATATATACGTTGTAATATTTTTACGTACAATATTATACTGTAATAGTAATAAAATATCCTATAAAATGTATTTTTCTGCTAAATATCTTAAAGACTCATTTTTTGAATTATTACAAATTTAAAGTTTTTAACAAAAATTAATGTTCAGTCAAAAGTATTAGGCACCTAATTTATTTAAAATGACTAGTCTAGAATGTTAAAAAAATGTAGGTACTTTGTTAGTTATGGAATATGGAAACAACTTGTAAGATAAGTTTATCATCTTTTTAAATTTCTTTATAAAAACTCATTATTTCTTAAAAAAAATTTTTATAGTATTGTTTAAAGCATGATAAATTATAATATTATAATTATAACACAAACTAACACGTACAATTTGTATTTTAAATATTTCGTATTTTTAATTAAAGTGCTAATAATTACATTTTTATTTATCACAGACTATTCAAATTTTTGTGTAGAAAACTAACATTTGTAAATCTAACAATCTGCAGGTTATAATATTATATTATAGATAGGTGAATTTATTTATATAGCTTATTGACAAATTTCTTTTTCAATTTTAACGTAATGTAAACCAAGAATGTAGATATCACATTAGAATTTAATAAAGACTAAAAATTAACCTTGTATTTTTTTTAAATATAATTTATATCTATTGGAAATTAATATATTTATTAAACTATTCAATTAAATATTAACTGTAAGCACTAAGAATTGTATAAATCAATGATTTTATATGGTTTTAAATCAGGTTATTATAATAAAAAATATTCTTGTATTTAATAATTTGTATATTTTATATATTTATAAGATATATTAGCCTTTGAGAGGTATCTTTAGATAATAGAGTTTTTTATTTTTATAAAGTATTAATTATTTAAAATGTATAATATAGAACTCATTATACAATTAATTCAATATTATACTTTTGAATTAATTTAATTTGGGTCTATCAAATTAAATGATTAACATTTTTATGTTTTTTAATTATAAGTATATAAGCATTACAATATTATTATTTAATATCATAAAAATAATGTACATATTCGATAACTACCCTTAGACTATTAGTATGTTTAATAGGTATAATATTTTTCGAAACTATCTCTATTTTAACTTATATAGATAAAATTATTTACAAATTAGTTATCGCTGTTACCTATTATAATGTATACGCAACAGACTTTTAATATAGGTACTTTCATAAAAAAATCTTGTCAAGTTTTTGTAATTTAAAATTTAAATTTTAGTATTACTGTTTGTACTAAAATGATTTAAATAGCATTATAAATATGAATAAATCCAATTCCAATCAGAATGTTAGGGAAACTTTTAAACTTTTTAGTTTTTTCAGACTTTCATTAAAATTTTAAAGTGACTAATTTAGTCGCTCTGATATAAATGAACATCAAATTGTATATCACAGTAAGCATAAAGCGATAACGGCCACTTTTTTTTTCAAAAAAAAGTCTTAGATAACAATTTAAATGTAAAATTATGAAACACCTAAAATTATTATACAATTTGAGTTTTCACAGCTTATGAAACAATTAATAATAACATTTTGTATATTGTATTCGCTGTCTCAATTAAAAGTTTATCAAACTGTAGCTTATTTATCGAAGTACTTAGTAATTTGTTGACTATAACTCTACGGATAAACACGGAAAAACATAAAAAATACTATCTAGAAAGCATTTGTCGCAAATAAATTCCATATTATATATGAATTAAAGTTTTTTATAAAAAAATGTGTAGGTACTCAATATTTTTCACTTAATCAAAAATAATTTCATTTAATACTTAAGTGTATTCAAATATTTCATTACTATACTATTAAAATTACTAACTTAATGTAATAGCATTGATATGGCTTGGCTCTCTGTTGTGGATTGGTTGGTAAAAATATGTGATTTTTATACTATTTAAATTAAATTAAACCATTAGGCTAACACATTATGTTAATCATAATAAAGATACAACATTGAGAGCAGTGTTATTATCTTAAGATATTCAACGGCCAAATTGGACGGTATTCATGTAAGTATATGAATGATGATGTATATGAATAGATGCCAGTGATGAGGTGAATTCTCGTATATTCATAGTCACATATAATTATAATATGCTGAATTATTTTTGTTCCACTTTGCTTTAACCCCCTCTAATACAGTATCCGCGTAAAAAAAACTTGCGTCAGATGCCAATTAACTTAAGATCATCAACAATTTTCCCGGGAACTAGCTACACCTAGCCAACGATCTGGTAATGTTAATATGGTAATGGGCACTAACCGTGATGACAGCTACTTCAATGTATTTGCCTTATACATTTATTACTTTTTCTATTCATGATATTGTCACCATTTATACTTCATCAATCATCATAGCTGATGATAGAACGGTTGCGACTAACATCTAGTATTAGACCACTTTAGTGATCGATCACCAAAGACTGGATGTTTCCATCATAACTATCATAATATTATAGATAATTGTGGGTTACAAACAATAGAGTTACGTTAGAAAGTCAAATCAGCGCAGAATTGATTGACTGCCTTCGTTATTGTGAAGTACGAATCGGATACCACGTCATCAATAAGGTTTGTATATCAATAAGGAAATATTTTCATATTCATATTACCAATAATAATAACAAACAATCGTATAAAAGAACCTAATGCACTTTTGACCTTTTTATTTATCAAAATCAAAAGTTTAACAAAAATCATGATAAACACATGATCAACTAAACGGAATATAATAATAAAAAGAACATACTCATACTATATATTTTAATGATTTAAACTGGAAATTACCTAGAAATAACCTTGATTAAAAATTTAGATTAGTTTATGAAATAAATTAAATTCTATTATGCTTTACATCTCCATATTTTCAAGTTTCACCTTCAGCTTTTATTATGAACTATAAATTTAATATAATACTAATACAAAAATTCAAAAATAAATTTTTCTGGAAAAAAAATCAAAAATCAAATGAATACAATTTTAATCAAATATCAATTTTGTGATCATTGATCATTATGAAATAAATAAATTGTATAAGTTACCAAATTATGAACAAAGTTGTATAATGCATAAGAAAATTGTAAAATGATAATAATTATGATTATTATTAGAAACCTAAATTATCAAATAATGTTACCAACAAGTATTTAATTAATGTTTGAAACGCTTGTATCCAAGACATTGACATTTTAGTTAATTGTTTAGAAAGATAGTTGGGTTATACCTATATAATAAAAAAAACATTTTAGCTTGAAATTTATTTTTAATAAACATACAATACGTTAATACAACTGATGTGTACATAATTTAATATGCAGGTAACATACAATTATAGTATAATGTATCAAGATATGATGACATTATTACGATACGCAGAAAACAATTTTTTTAGCACTCGTCGCTTGTGTTACGCTCATGATCATTATTCTTCAATTAATATTGCGTGACGATTGAGTTTTGAATTTTTAATGTTAATAATAAATATAGTTATTTATTATTTTTAAAATATATTTCGCTGTTACATACGACAGTAATTTTTATATTATTATTGTATAATATGACTTGATTACATTATTCTTACAAACTACAGTCATTGTTATTATTTTTAAGCGACGAGTTTAAATTAAAATAACATATAATAATTAAAAACATTTTTAGTAACAAAATGTGACTTTTTTCTCATTATTTAATACAAGTTTAATACTATTATGTCAAAATTGAATAAAAACGATAAAATTCGTACGTGGTACTCGAATGTTTTTCCAACTTAACATAAAAAAAAACAAACTCATCCTTGAATGATTAGATTAATAATAAATGTGAAAACGATTTCGATTTATTATTCATCGTTTGAAATAATTTATTTAATTAATTAAAAAGTTTAATAATTAATGGTTAATACATCGTATATCGTTTTATATTTAGTATAATATGGCAAAACCTTAGCGTGATTTTTTTGGTTAAGAACAACTACAGTTTATGGAAATAAAATAGTATCATTTCGAGTAACAATATTTTAACATTTTTAAATTTTTTTTTTTCTAACAATAACATTACATCTAGACTTTATAGCAATTTACATTTTAGAGACAGTAAGTAAAATTAAACTTTTTACAATAAACGTAGAAAAAAATAATAATTATCTAAACACATAGCACAATAATGTATAGCGTATACACACACATATATATATATTATATATATTATGATAGGTCAAGGTATAACATAAAAAGGGTAAATTTCGCAGTAACCGTTCAAAAAGGCGATTTTTATGCGTATATAATTGACAGCATTATCTTATTTTAAAAATAAATAATAACAATAATAAAAAATTACCTAGCAAATTTAAGAGATTGCAACAATAGTATTATTGAATGTCATACAAGTAGTTGAAATACCGGTTGATTTTAAAAACTTTTTTTTCTAATTACTCAATAAGGTTTAATTCAATTACAGTATTGTCAATTTGATTGTGAACGTATATTAAATAGTAATAAATAACAGAAATGAAATATTCAATAATTCTGATTTTCAAAAATAATCCCTCATAAATTATTATTTGTCGCTTCGGATGATTTATCTGATAAAATATTATTTAACGCGAAATAAATGCATTTTTGTTTTAGAACGATGCAGTAAGTTATAAGTAACAAGAACAACCTCCGGTCAAATTATATGATATAGTTCAACTGTAATTTAACGTGCACGTCGCTCTTAAATGCATAGAGCATTTTTCTTTATAATATACTTGTATGTGTCGTGTACAACGTTATTTCACTCGACGTTGAAAAACCAAATACGTTTTTAATTGACACGGAAACAATTTTAGAAGCGCTGATTTCGTTAAGTTTATAATCTCATTTACTAGGAATTTAAAACTTTGTCTAGTTAGTTAAGAATATTATTTACAAAATATTATAATTAAAAAAAAAAAAAGACCGCGTACGTTAACTTAATAACTATTATAGTATATTAACGTAATGGTGACACACAGAAGGACGATTGGTTTGAAAATGCTTTAACGATAAAAAATATTATCATTTGAATATTGGTATAGATTTTTTAAAATAATCTGCTGTCCTTCAAACAAGGATCAGGAAATCGATTCAGCCGATCAAAAAATATCTGTATACACGATACACGCAGACAATAAAATTATGTAATTTTCTATACAATATTAAAACAGTACACTGTTTACATCCACAGCGGGTCACCACAACGTATTATAACAGTAAAATAATCTTCAAGATTACGATTCCAAAGGTAATCGCGTGCCCGTTTGCATGAATAATTTTAAACCATTTAATATTTATATATTCGTAAAATGTATGACTAATAATGTATACTAACTATTTATACATTGAATTGTATACATTATACACAATTGCACGCATACACATGCCGTCGAATTGTTGTTTGAGAATCTGAAATACATACAATTATTATTAGTGCTAGAATTTTAAGTGAGTATATTTTAATAAACGTCATAAAAATATTAACATAATATATATTTCACGTTGCTACTTGTAAATCGTTTTCAAATTCCAATTCGGTAACATAATAATTAAAAGAGCAATAACCACATTTTAGTAATGGTTAGGAATAGTGCCTATAATTTTCTCTCACTCTCTTTTTGTGTTTTAATTAAGGCAGCCAACCTCTCTTAACGACAACAACAATAATAATAACGTTGTAGAAAGCGATCATGGGGCCTCTGTACCTACAAAGTTATCGTCAGCAGTTTATCTTACAGGTAAACAAAAATAAACCCTTTTTTAACGTATGCATACCACACCGCCTCGGCCGTCGGCAAGTATAAATAATACACTACGGGTTGTCGTACTCAAAAATGTTTGTATTTAATTATAAATCAAAATACACCCCCCTTTAAACACCCTCCCTTGAAAAAACGAGGTTGGAGTGGAATGCGGTACTCCATATGTTCCATTTAATTAAGCGAGTATACATAGCTTTGCGCCCAAGTGCACGATGTCGTTATTTAGATTCGATCGCAAGCTCGAGGCCTTTTTGGGTACATCTATATGCACACGTCAGAAATATAATATATAGATTAATGGCAAAACGTTTCACGGACGCTATAAACTCGAATATTCTGCACGTATTTTTAAAGTTTATCGTTTGCAGGTTCGAATGTACGTGGCAAAAAGTGTCAGAATGTAGTAATATTTACATAGTGACGTAGCCAGGATTATAGATTGGGGTAAAAGGGTAAGAAGTAAGCATTAAATAATAAACTATAAAAATGACTATTCATATTTTTATTTTGCCTAGTGTTTTATAGTCATAACTCGTAAGTCATCACATATCATAATAAAGTACTGAAAAGAACTAAGAATTTAAAAGTTTTGCATGCATTTTTAAATTTGAATATATAATATAGACGATGAAGGGCATAGCCAATTTTCCTTCTTCCCTATCGCTTCATTAATTAATATACTTATTATTAACATGTTGTATCACGACATTACAATATATAATATAGATCCGGTAGTTTTACGTTCGTCCGAGTACACGTATTATTTGATTAACAAAAGTACGGATATCATATCGGCGTGGTCCAGCGGAAGCTGTAGCGCAAATAATATTCATACGACTGACTATCACAGTTGTCATTGTCACGGTTTCCGGGCGATAATAATACTTTGTTGTTTTTGTTTTTTTTTTTTGTTGTTGTTAATATAACACGCAAAATAGAGTTATGCCAACTTACAACACTATAGTTTACAGTAATATTGCGGGTAATTTATCGTGGTTTAGGCTGTTGAAGTTCATCTAAATTACGAATCACAATTTTTGAATTCATTATCGTTCTAATGATTATTTTACCAATGTCTGTTTAAAAAATACTATTGTTCAAAATAATTCGTTGAATAAATCATTCGAGCACTGTTGAATTCGTGAAATAAATTTGTATGTAAATACTTTTTTAATATTACGAAAAAAGTTTGGTTAGACACTACGTTATTGTATGACATAGCTACAGTAAATAATATGGAAAAACATATATTATTATTTTACAGTATTTAAAGCGAACATACAGACTTTCGTACTGTTGCGTAGGAGAGTTTGTAATAATGATATATTAAAAGAAAAAAAACTTCACGGAAGACGATGGGCAATTGTGGAAGCGATGACAGTTTAGTGTGCAGAGTATGTATTCGGGGTGTAGCGTAATTGTATGACTTCAAAGTCAACAGCGATGTACATACAGGACTATAGAACCGAACGACACGGCGGCTGCCTTAATTTCAAGTCTGAAGTTATGGTTATTTTTCCTCCTTTCCGTCGACGTTTATTCCGTTTTCTGTTTGTGAAATGCCGGACAAGGTCGACGAGAAAAGAAAAAAAAATATATATACACAAAACGACAACAAACATTGTGGCTGAGTAGCAGAAATGTACAGACCCGTCTCGTAAATTACGTCTGAAACATAGCGGCGGCGATGGCGGCGGCAGTCGCTGTAAATACGACGATGCTAATAAATTCTTTTCCGCATCCCGCAGTCACGGGCTCAGATTTGGCTGCCACGCTCACTGAAAACAAAACAATTAATGTAACGTGTCGGTTCAAAAGCACAAGTATAACACACACACACATAATACACAGGTATATATTATTATATATGTACAATATACACGTTCACCGCGTATAGATTTATATATAGATTTATACGCGGTAGTGTTGTGGTTACTATGACGACAAATCGTATCCTATGATGCACACACGACGAGCACTATTCGCAATCGAAGACGACAACGACGACGACCGGATAAGCTGTTATTATATTTCCAGTATAGGTGTGTTATGCGGGATATATGTTTTTGTCACCTCTCGTGCAGTGTTTTCTGCTGGCGATATTACAATAATATGACGTGACTATAGCCATAGTGTACTATGAGTCCTGCTCGTAAATAGGATTCCGCGCAGTACACGTTTTTTAAACATTATTCACTACTAACTGCAAACGTCAGTTAAAAAGATAAAAAAAATAAAAATAGGCAAGACGATGATATTCGAAAAAAATCTATCGACTTAAAACGCATAGAGTATAACTTGAAATTCACACTGATAGACATTTTGTCATATTGTGCAATATTTTTAAATGGCTATTTTGGTCGTGTTTGGTATGATGATCAATGGTTATGACGTGCACGGTACGCGAATATTACGGATATAATAATAATACTTCGTACAGGATTACGGTTCGTAAGTTTATAACGTTTTGTTTAATATATCGATGATTAAATCTGATTGGAATTTATTTGACTTTGGTTTATTTGTATACGCACTTGAGAATGATAATATCGTCCATGCGTTATTCTATATTATTTTTATATAATTTTGAATTTTCCACTTGTATATCATATTTTATATTATTAAAATTATTGAATTATGTATTATTAAATGTATGATTTGTATTGTGTAATATATATATATATTATACGTTATAATAAGCTCGTATCATACTGTTAAACCGCACTGCGTAGGTGCGCTCTATACAAGTCGGCGATATTATTGATACTGTATACTGTGATAGAGAAAAATGGAATTGTGTGGTGTGGCGTTGGAAAATGGTTACGCGACTTGGTATCTGTGTATCTGTGTATCTGTGTATTTATGGGCTGTGGAAAAAAACGTGTTTTAAATGTAAAAGGCTATGGATTAGATAAATAAAAATACATATTTATAATATAAATAATAGTATTTATTATAAACATATTATTTTCGATTACGCGCACCACACACTACGTCGGCTATAGTAAAATTATATGTTTATCATAATAATATGTCAGTCAGACATCACGCGAGTACGTTATTACGTACGCCAATGCTTATTTACATTATAGGTACCGCTATCGTTATTATTTTTATAGGTGCTTCACAATTCATGTGTGAATTATCTTACTGTAATTTCGTATTTCTTTCATTTGAATTTTATTTTACCACTTCATATTATTATCCTTTCTGTACGTTTACTCTGTTAAAGCTTTTTTTTATTGTTTCAAATGTGCAATTTTTCTTGTTCTTACAACATTTTATTGTTGAAGCTAAACGATATAAGTATGATATTATTTTTTATTTATACCTAAGAATTATAATTTAATACCATTTTAAATTTTAAATATAGTTCTTAGTCATAAATGATAATTTAGAACATTAATATTTATTATTAAAACGATAACAAATCTACAAACACGGGGTTATGCGATTGAGCGATTGGTTTTGTAATTCATACCATAGTATCTACTTTTTTTATTTAAATTACACAATTTTTAATTCTAGTTTCATTAAATGGCAATAGAGTAATCTTTGTATTAACAACAAAAATATGATTTTAACATTATTTATGCTTAGTATACAAGTATTCTAAATTTAGTTAATATTTCATATTCCCATAATTGTGTTTCAATTATTCGGCTTATTATTTTAATGAATAGTGGCCAATTCATTAATTTAATTTCTAATAAGACCAGAAATTATAGTACTCTAAGACTCTTAATTATTTTATTTAGTCACATTGGTATGAAGAGTACGATATACATCCTATACAAACATTACAAACATAATTTATGTGGAATAGTAATCCTAGGCATAGATTATAAATATTTTAATAAAAACTAAAATCGTAGATATTGTTAGATATTATAAAGAATTACATACTATTTTGATTTTAAATAATTAATTATCAATAACTAGAAACTAAACTTAACAGTTTGTCAATAAATAGTGATGCAAGTTTCAAATATAATACAATACAGAAATATCCAAATCTCACGTTGATCTAGTAAATACAAAAGATTAAAACAAATCTAGAAATTATCATTGTTCATCTTGATTATAGTGTTGGATTAATTTTTAACAGCAAACCAAATAAACAAAAAAAAAACATTAATTTTTTTGAACGAAAAATAGGGTCAAAAATAGCTACCAACTTATTTAAAATAACGCAACTTGATACCAGAAAATTAATGATATTATCTTTTCTTAGTGTTAGTACAGGACTTGATTATTTTATAAAATTGAAAATTGAAAATACTATATAATATAAAATTAAACTATTTTTAATAATAGTTCAAAAATGAAAAAAATATAGTTAAATAATTGAATTAAATTTAAATTACAAAAATAAAAATCCTATATAAATTAAAAAAATTATCAAAAATTATTTTTTACTGTTAAAGTTTTGATTATGATAAAAAAAAGACGTTTACATGGTATACTTTTGAAGTAAATCCAATTATATTTTCAACTGCCTTTTATTTCATCCTGTATAACTATATAATGTTATATCTGATATCATGTTTTAAATAAACCTTGTTAAACCATTCGACATTTATTTATTATAGTCTGAGAGGAATGTAAAACGTATTGGTTTTCCAATAAAGTGGTTTTTTTTTTAAATGTTTATTTATTTTTGGGACAGTAAAATAAGCTCAAAAAGTTTCATACAGTTTCTATCGAGATTGAATATTGAACACAGATGGTACTTTAAAAGGTAATTTTTCGAATTTTCTAGTAGTTTTCGTAAAATAACATTGATGGAATATAAGCAAGCACCTGTTTTAGACAAATGTTCGCCATTTTTGGTTATACCAAGCTTTACTCAAAATCGCTTCTCGGATGCAATGATTTATCATTGCTTTTAAATATAAAGACACTCGCTATTATGGCCCATTCAAATTTATTACCATCAGTATTCAGTACTTTTTTATTCAGTAATGGTACGCAAACATTCTCGTAAATGACGTAAAAAACATCCATTCAATCAACACGTATAATTGGATGATTTGAATACGAGTATGTTGTTATTTAAAGTAATATTCTATTTTTGTCCACTTATTTTATTTAAAATTGTAAAAGTATTTAGCTACTAAAGATTTGTTCATATGTATGTATTATATATTATGATTTTGTGTCATATTTATTTCTCTATAAATTAATAATAAGTTTACATAAAAAATCTTTTTTCATGTCAGATATGTAATGTATAAATTATAAATTCATAAGAACTTGAGACAATACTACATAATTTCTTTATTGTCATAATATTATGTCAAATATAATAGTCATGTTTTGTAAGTATTAATATGGGACCATGTATAGGCAGTCTTATTGATAATAATATACGTTATCCTTGATTACTGCTAATTTTATGCTATTTACTAAGAATATTATTTCCTTTTAATGAATTTATTTAAATTTAAATTTTTAAAACTTTTAAATATACTCGAGGACTTTATTTTAAAACACTTGGATATAATATATTATACATATTATTAAAATATCGTTAGTAACTTATTTATTTCAAACAAAAAACACTATATGAACTGTAAATTATTAATCAGATTACTTATTTGAAAAATTGTATGTATTTAAATGGTTATTCGAAAGAGTAGTAATAGTTTTTGTAATTAGTTTTTTTTTTATTTTTGAATATAGATGATTTATAAATCTATAATAATGATAGTAGGCTTGGAATATATAGGGAATGATTACTTTAAAATCACGGTAATCAACAGTAATCTATTAACATATTCTTATAGTTAGTAAAATTTACCGAGTATAATGATTTAAATATCACATCTATTCTTATCTTAATCAAATTATTTTTAACTTTACTTTCTAAGTATAGTAAATACATAGTTATAACTTAGAAACTACTCGAATTAATTTTGATTTATATACATACAATATTTTAAAGGAATTCTTTACTTAATAATTCATAACAAAACATTTGGTTCTTATATCTCATTTAAAAAAGTTTATACCGCCACAGGACACTTTTTAAATGATATTAAAAACAATTGAAAATGCGGTTGATAAGTAAACTTAAAAACTCCAAAAATCTAAAATTTGAATAGAATTGTTATTTACGAAAATAACGGAGTTAAATTGCTTATTAGTGAATAATCTGTAATAGTATTTAAAATGTATAATTAGCGAAAAAAAATGTATTGCATTTAGCATGTAGGTATGTGATACACGACATCTATCTATTATTTGTATACATAAAACACATCCATATATTTCTTTTTGCTCAAAGACAATCCGTTAAATAATATTCGTCATAAAACTACTACCATTACATAATAATTTCATTTTTATAAAACAACATTCTACTACCCAGAATTGTATAAATACACCCACTGTTATCGAAATCTAGACATTGATAGTCTAGACATGTTCCAAATCATTGCCACATTTTGTATAATCCAATATGTGTATTTTTTCTAATAAACTATATTTTTCAGAAAAATGACTGCATTTAACGAATTTATGCTATTATGGGTTTTGTTTAATTTAATAGGATATCATAACGTATGATACTTTTTTATTAAAATTACTTAAAATCAACTTCAACTAATTTTGTAAACACGGGTGTTTTTGTACTTCATTATATAAAAAAAATAATACAAATAATTAAAAACGAACAAATCAAGTTCAATCAATTTTACATTGTATTATAGTAATATGCAGTGTGTTTTAATACAATATATCTAAAGGTATAACCTTTAAAGGTAACACGAAATATTTCAGTCCAGTGACTTCAGATTGATATTGAGTTTTCGCACGAAAATTTGTAATATCATAGAATAATTGTCGTAAAATTCAATTATTAAAAAAGCATTTGCTCGTTATCATTTAGTCAATATTGGTTATAATCACGGTTAGGTTAAGTTAAAATGATAAAAAAAATTGGTCATCTGAATTTGGTATTAAAAACACCTATTGCTATTTAAAAAAAAATCAAGTTGTATTATGCATTTGAAAATTTGAAAATCACAAAAAATGTGTATATAGGTGTTTTATATTATGACCTTCCAAAAATCCCATATTTATCTGAGATCACTGGACTGCAATATTTCGTGTTACCTTTAAAATGAAATATACTGTATAGAATATACATACTATGTATTAGTATAATACATAATATATATATAAGGACTAATATATATTTTTCGACAATTCATTTTCGTCTACAGTCCAGTAAATTTTTGCGTTTATTCGGGTTATCCAGTATTTCACTTATACTCTGATGACCTGCTGGGTACATTAATAAATGATTCATTTCATTCTCCTGAGCATGAACTTGCGCAACTAAACGACCCAAAATCAAAACAATACCGAGGTACCTAACCTCTTCCCCTCTTATTCGACTATGGTTTTCTGATTATAATTTATTTATAATAACAGCCCGAGTCCACAAGTTACGGTTGGGAGCTATACAATGTGTTTAATAAAAAATGAAGGAGACAAAGATAATATTCTAGTTAATATAAATAACAAAAGAGTCGAAACAGAGGTGTTTATATATATATATATATAATAATAATAATAATAATAATAATTGTTGTTTTTATTATTATTCTCTCAGTGTTTTATGTTTTAAATAGCAAAAAATACGGTTTATAATAAATACTCATAATAGCAAGTTAAATGGTATAATGTGTTCTTAATTAATATTTTCAAATCAAAACTATTTATTAATAGTTTTTAACATACCAAGTATAATAATTTATAAATAAGTTATGATTATTAAAGTATAACTGAATTTAATATTCAATTAGGAATAATTGTGTTAAAATATAGTATTTTTTTTATTTATAATAAATGGTAATTAATAATGGCTTATAATAAAAATAATAATAATAATTCTTATGTTAGATAAAATAGGATTAATCTTAATAAAATATTTGAAAACATATGAAAAACCTAACCTAACTAAAATAAGATTCTATAAAACCACTTGGTAAGAATTTATTAAACAAAAATAGTGAATGTTCAAAAGAGCTAAAATGCTTATAATATTGGTAAAATTATACGAAATAGAAAGATATATGCAAATGCATACTAAAAACAAATTAATTACAAATTATATATTCTTATCTTGAACTTTATTTTAAAATAAAATATAACAAGTCTCTAATAAGGTGTTTAAAAATCATCAGTTTATCCCTTCTTTATTAAAAAAAATTGATTATCGGAAATATGTTAGTATATGATCATTGAAATTATATTTCATCAAAATCAGTCATTGGACTAATAAATATATTTTTTATAAGTTTATAATTTGTGTTGTTAATTGAGTCAAATTTATTTTCTTCTTTTCAAGTTTTAAATGGTGTTAATTTTAATGTAAGTAATCTAAAAAAAAAACAAAAGCTAGTTAGAACTTTCTTATAAGTCAAAATACATGGTATAGTATATTTGAGAAATGTTCAATGATTAATTTTGGTATTTATTTAATACAGTTAATGGATTTTTTTTCAGAAAATTGTTTTTGAAATATAATACATATATATTAGGAATTCGACAGTCGAAATTCTCAATAAATTGAGAAAAAATAAATCTCCTTTATTTACTTTATATACGCTTAATAAATATAATATAACATACACCAATATTGTAATATATTATTGTACGAGTAATATATATATAGTAGTTCATAAAATATTTTGTATTTAGTATGGATTTAATTATTTTTTTTATTGATTTTAAGGTTCTGGGATTATATTATAATGATATAACTGTTGGTTTTATTTCCTGTTTCTAAATGACTATCGATATTTATTCCCTATTATAAATACTCACTCGAAACTTCGATAAAACTATTAATACATTTTATTCGAATCACTATATAAGTAATCAAGCTTAAAGGTTTTATGCAGAAATTATTGTTATTTATTATCATTATTATTTTATTATATTTTTAATAATATTGTGATTGTAGTAATCAAAAACTATGTGATATGTATTAAAATTCATCAAGTATGCATAACAAACGGGCAGATTGTGATCGGTGTGTCATGGAAAGGGGTGAGGTGAAGGTGTAATATTTACATTTGCAATACAGCACGAATATTGAAGGAATTACCGGAGGACTACGGCTCGTAATTAATCTCGTTCAACGACGATGTTGGTAATCAGTCGGTTGTTAGTTATTATGAAACCTTTAACAAGGCAGTGGAACTTTGGTGTCATTATCTTTAAGTGTATATGTGTGGGCGACAGAGGTTGAGATCTTCAGGGTTATAAGGTTAGTTCGAACCTTAAGTAAACTCTATGGGGAGCACGCATTTTCTTAAACACTATTGCAGGTTTATTGTATGGATCGCTATCACCATGTCTAACATTGCAAGAGTCGGTACAAAGTGTATGTAAAATATGTGCATACAATTTCGTAGCTTCCATGTTTTAGTTTCACTCTTTCACACTCAATTATATAAATACACAAAATGTAATATACCTACTATATAACATAATGTAATAATGTATGTCATAATATAAAAGTGTAAGATCAAAACCCAACAAGCCAGACGGGATTAGTTTATTTGTGTCTTTCTCTTTCTCTCTCTCTCTCTCTACGTACAGTAATTAATAATAAAAACATATTATATTTTAACACACTAATTACCTATGACTGAGGACGACCTATAATCGGCATAATCATGGAAGTCAGCTTTATGATTTAGGAATCCGGGTATGGTGGATAGACACGTCAGTTGAACCTCGGCGCCTAGTTTATCCGACACCGGAAATGTGAGCCTCATTGCTGAGGCGGAGTCCAACAATGCCTTAACGATTGGTTTCATATAGGTATCCGGTGGCTGAAAAAAATTGTATTATCAGTGAATTATTATTAATGTAAAAAGTAGTATAAAAAATGCTCTGTAGTATGATATAGTCAGGAATTCATTTTTGAAGTGCAAAAATGATTTATAGAATTCATATATAATATATATTTAATATTATATACATATATGGACGGTATTTGTAAGAAATTGCTTAGAGAGAAATCACTATTAAATTATTAGGAGATATTTAAATGTTTAATTTGACATATTTTTGATTATTTATTATTATTAATTATTTTTATTTTAATTTATAAAGGTTAAACTTAAATACATTTTTTTAAATGAGAGTTCATTTTTTAAACTTATTGTGAGAAACGATACTTGTTATAAATATAATTATAGCTAATAACTTATTAGTAATAAGTAATATTAATTTTTTTATATTAAATTAAATAAATACATTTTAAAATATTATTTATATTTTATACTATGAACCCATTCACACAGTTTTGCAGTATTTACAATTAGGTATTATTAATTCATAAGTTCATAACAATAATATAATATATAATATTGTATAAATATAATACATATATTATTATATAATAATTTAATATTAATAACATAAAAAATACAATGTTTTTGGAAAAAATGAAATCAACTTACCATAAAACTAAAAGTAAAATGAAAAAAAAAATTATATGAAATAAATTTAATGATATAAGCTAACAGATAATCTCCACACAGAATTGTATTACGTATACACATTACACACTCATTGAATTCATTACAATGACCTAATCCAGCGGACACTTAATGTACAGCAGAGCGGTACCCACTCGCCTACCTTTTTTAGTTCTGATTTTTAGTTTAAAAGTTTCTTCCCACATGAATTTTATTTTTAAACCGATTTTTAGTCTTATATTTGTAATTCATGATTTGTCATATTTATTAAACTTTTCGAGTTTATACATAATGCAGTGAAAATATATTATGAAATGCTATTCACGAATAGCAGTAATAAAAATATTCATACCTTCAATGTAAGAAAATATTAAAATAAATTCAAACTGGTTTTTTGCTAGTTTAATAAAAAAAATCATTTTTGTTTAATTTAAAATTTTAATCTTTATGATTATTCATTATTATTAAAAAGTTTAAAATTATAAACACCGCATGGTTTACTTATATGTTAAATAAAGTTGGATTTTTATACGTTATTTATACATGAAAAATATTGTTATAGCTTGTATTAAATTATGTTCGCATTGTTATTAAGCCAAAATAATATATAACTCCTATTAAAAGAATTTTCTATTTTCTGTCAGCAAAATTTAAAAATAAAATATATCAATTAAAAGTTGTAAATATATAATTACTTAATCATAACCATTGGACATATATAGGTATACAAAGTGTTATTGAATAATTATGGAATAAAATTAGAAGATAGATGTACATAAATTGTTAGCTATAATCTATGTAAAATGTATTTCAACAACAATGGGATTACAAGTTAATCAACAAGTGTCAAGTGAGAAAGGAAAATTACTGGCCATAAGCCAGCTATATAAAAAGATGTAATGCAATTAGACTAGTAGATTCAGTACTGCACTATTAGATTAGGTCAAAACCCAAATTTTTCGAGTTTCATAAATTAATAACTATTTTCACATAACAATGAAACATATTAATATTTTATTTAAGACAACTATAGGTTAACACGATTACTTTAAATCCTAGGTTGCCTGTTGCACATAGTTGAATCAACTGGTTTCAATCCTCAAGTCTTCAATCATAGTTTTAATATAATATGGATTCACGCATGTGTCATTATTATTTTGTTACAGTTTAATTTTTGTTGTTATTATTATTATTTATAAACATTCATCAACAGCCAGGTTATTCAAAATCAATATAGAATTTAATTTCGTAGATTAATTTTGGTGTAATAGCCAAAATCCATATAAAATAATAGGTATAGGCATGGTAAATAATGATAACTTTAATCAAACGGTATAATTTTGATAGTTTTACACTATTTATTAGTAGAGTGTTGATTTCTGAAATAGATGTAAAATATTGACAAAGATTTGGGGTATTGAATTCATCTAGGTTAGAAAATTACGGAATTCGGTGAAAATATGCTTGAATGAATCTGATATGTTATATAAGTTACAGAGAGATTGTTTTTGTCCAACCATTAGGTGTTTGCGTATAGAATATTAGATTGGTGTGCCTAGACCTAAGTTTGTTTATTATTATTTGTAGTCTACGTGAGAATGATTTACCGTGTTCTCAAGGAAAGGTGGTCGGTTTTAATTCTTTAAGTTTGTTATTATCAGGTAGACTCAATTTTTTTGTTGGTATAATTGATGCAAGCTTAGGTTTATTAGGTATTTTATGTCTAGATAAGTTGTGATATTCCATAGCAACGTAGGATTTTTTAAATTTTAAACAGTATGTTCCATATTTATTTGCATATAGGCATACGGGTATACGTGGTAGTTTTTGCAAGATTGTTTAAGTTTTTAAGCACGTTAAGTGAGTCCGTGTATACGATTATGCATTGTTTCTCTGCGGAGGCAGCTAATTTTGTGGCTTTTAAAAGTTCTGTTACAGTTTAATATTATTATTTAATTTACCCATAATTATAATATAATAAGTTAACATCATGATAAAAAACTTTTGATTTGGAAAAATTATATTGTTACTAAAAAAAAAAAAAATGTTATTTTTTTGTTAATATTATTAGTTTATTATTTTTACCATACAGTTTTTAAACAATCTACAAACAATTGAAAAATAACATGTTTTTTTTTTGTATCATACTTGAAACATGTGTTAAAATTGTTATTATATTGTGAATTTGTATTGGGTCTTCTTTAGTAGAAAAAAACTACTGTATTGTATAAAATTATCAATACACATATGGTATTATTATGCTATAAAAACGTAAATTAAAAACAGAAAGAACCATAATACTATGTGTCTTTTTTATTATGTTAAAAAGATGGTATTACATTTTTTTAACGGCTTATAATATTCATATATTCGTACATCTAGGTATAAAACTTAAATTATTTTTTAAAGTATTTATGCATTTAACTGGTACAGTGAATGTATAGTATAATATTCCAATATGTTAAAGTTAAAATTACAGCTGGGTTATGAATGAAAACTTATTTATTCTGAATTTGGGTAAAATCTGGGTACCTGAGGTAGTTTATTTTGATGGTCTTGTGACCCTGTGGGCATTAAATTTATGAAGATGTGGAGCTAAAAGCCCGCGAGAACGTATCATTTCAATGAATCATGCCAAATTCTGTGCACGCTTACTTGCTACATAATTTACAGTTATTGCTATCTCACGTGTTTTACTGTTTCTAAAGGCACTAAAAAAATTATCCATATACTTGTTTTTCACTAAATAAAAAATTAAAAAATAAGATTTTACAAGGTCATTAATATTATCATTACAGTTAGTTATTATTTATTGCAATTCAAGTATTTTCAATATAAATTGTGAATTGTATGATTATGTTTCTATCTACAAAATATAGTTTTTCGTTTCCATGTCACGTTTTAAAAGCTCAAATACGTATACCCTATTAGGAATTATTGGAATACCTACCATAATTTTATAGATAACATTTTTACTAAAGCAATTTATATTTCAAATGTACATTAACATTTTCCTTATTCGATAAAAAAGTGACAAAAAAACATCTATTTGAATTTTAATGAAGTTCAAAAATGTATTATGTAATTTATATATTTACGATAATACTACTATGGTTATTTTTTTCATAATATAAAATACATAAATATTATAATGTATGTTTTTCTGATTTTTTTGTATCCCAACCTCAACAGTTGAGTTGACTATATTTGTATTTTATTGTATTGATTAAATGACCTTTAAAAATCTATGTTCTTAAAAGTAAAAACTAATTTTTGTTTTTAAAGGTCAAACGAGTTAAATATATTTTTTTTATGTTTGCTAAAAACCTACATTATAAGAAACTAAATTTTTAACTAAGAACAATTTAAAATTATATTTAAGTTGGGAAGATGCATACTACTCTGCTGTTCATTAGGTTTCGAGGAGGCCGCTGTTATGGGCGTATTAAATTTAATTTTAATTCAAATTCAATCATATATCATTGTATACGAATAACAGATTCTGAGCACAGGTGGTTTATCAGTCTATTAGTATACAGAGTATAAATGATAGTATATTTCATTTTTTTTTTTTTTGAAATAGCTATTAAAACGATTTATTTTTCTAAGGTAAAGGTAAGGTAGGTTGATTTATTTTTATCTGAAAATATTTTTTTTATTATATTATTATCAGTATTTAATTATTATAAAAATATTTAGTCATACTATAATATCCTATCAAATTCTATGAATAACTCAATATTTAATAAAAAAAAAATTATAAATACTATAAAATATTAAATATGGGTTTATAGTATAAATAGATAATAAATATCTTATTAAAATAAATAAAATAATATTATAATATTATATTTTAATGATATAATTAACATCGTTATTTATCATTAAAAATACATTTTTTTCTTCAAATTTAAGGTTTTTTAAATGTCTATAAATTGTAATTGTGTTTTTCTTTTTTTAAATTTTTTAATTCTAGTATTAAATATCGATTAAGGATATTATATTACATTTTTAAACCTTATAAATGGTGTAAACTTATAATACTTTTAGAAATTTACTATAAAAATTAAATATTTTATACAGTTTTTGCTTAAAAATACTTATAAAGTTGGAAATTTTCGTGGTTTTGAAAACGTTTTGTAAAAATGTAAATTTCCAATAAACATAAATAAATATTGTGATAATGAGGTTTTAATAACTACATACAGATATAAGAAAAAATGATGTAAAATCTTATATTAAATTTCTAGAAAATTGGATATTTTTTTATTAAAAAAAAAAAACCGAACAGTTCTTATGCTTACAAAATTATAGTATAACATTTATTGAAATTTTAAAGTATCTACGGTTATTTGTTTTCAAATTACCACAAACAAACAAAAATCGTTTGAAAAGAAATGGTTTATTATACGGGTGAATGTTCAATGTCGATAAAATGTCAACTTCAAACGGCCATAAAAAATTAATTTGACTATCTAGTAGAAGTTATTTTTTAATATTGGTTGAAAAACGTATAAAATATACTTTATAAAACGAATTTTATGATGTCAGGTCTAAACAAAAAATGTAAACAAAATAATTAGTAATTTTCAAAATCTTGAAGAATTTTGTCAAAATTCTAACTTTAAATGCTTTTAAAAATATATTATAATTAATAATTTTCGATATATTTTAGTTGAGAAATGAACCATTTATTAGAAAACACGTATTACTTTCAAGCGTTTTTACCCTTTCATAAATTGTTTACCAGCGTTTATAGAAAAAAAAAACACGATTGTAAAATCAATGTATTCATCACTTCTCTCAGAATATAAAAAAAAAAAAAAAATTGAATAATTTTTAAAATATTGGTGAGTTATTAAATATTAAACATGCATATTATTGTGATTAGTTTTAACTAAACATTTTTAGTGGTAAACTATCTACTGTATTATTGTGACTAGTTTATTTTTTAACATATTTAAATTTTAGTTATCACCCTATCATGTTAATTTAGTAATTAAACACATTATTTTATTATTACATGATAAAACCAAACTGCTTTGACTTATATTTATAATAATTTCTAAGAAACACATATAGTAGGAATGGAATAGAATGCTTGATAGTGGATACTATAAACAGTAATCATTGTAACATTAATTATATCATAATTGTTTGTAAAATTCAATTTCCATAAAGGCAAGTGTCCTGCTGTCTAGTGTTGTTTGATACACGTCCAAGTACTGGGTGGTTCTAGGAATCGAGAATATTTTTTTCGGTAATTTCATATTCAATAAAAAAAGCGTCAACTGATTAGTTTTAGGGTCTTATGTCTTTCTTCTTAAAGAATTTAAGTTTAGAATTTTCTTGATGGGTCCATAATAGATTTCTGAGGTATACTCTACAAAGCTAAGAAATTTGTTTTTACCCGATTGATTTTCCGAGTGTTGTGTGCTGTGAAGTGTAATCATACCATTGTCCCATATTGTGATATAGAACTGACCTGGATGTTGTAGTGGGAAAAAGGTGATTTGTTTTAAAAAAAAACTTCTTTGGGTGTCATTGAATAAGACTGACAACACAATTATTTATTGATTATGTACCTAATACAAGGATGGAAGTCAAAAATAAAACATAACCTGCACGTGGTAGTGATGTATTTTACATAGTTTACGTGGTCTAGTAACGATTCATTGAGACTATTTAAACGTAAGTGAATGCTCCACACGTCCAATAATGTTACACTTTAATAGTGTATACTTACACATTTCTAATATTTTTTTTATTAATAGTATGATTTTAAATCTGCATAATATAACATTACTTACTATTATTATTAATTAATATTACTGAAAGAGATTAATTAAATAGTTTTGAATTTTAACACACATTACAATAATATAATAATATTATGTATATTTTTTCATATGTTTGAAAATCTAAATTTTAAAAAGTGTTTGCATGATACGACAGTGATGCATCAGATTTGCCTACATAGAACGCCGTGTAACCACTTTATGATTAAATGTTTTTTTTCTTTCCAAACACAATCGTTTTATTGTTTATTTAGATATCTATTAATCAGTAAACAAAGAAATATTATATTATAAGACAGCGTACTGACTCGTTTAACTCGTGTATAATTTGTCTTTTCATCATTTACATATAAATACCGACGTATCTAGAATTGACCTGTTTGTAATAACTACTATAAGTATTTTGTTACAAATTACCTTTCGTCCGTTGACTAGCCATGTGATTTCGGGGACAGGCTTGGAAGGCCCTGATGTACACGTGGCGTCCAAGATATCTCCTACGTTAAACACCTCTTTGAAAATTTCAATCGTAGGATCGGTATTTTGAATTTCTGAAAATAGAAATAGCGTGTTCTTAGAACTTTTTAAGTACTTTATTAATATTTATTTAACAAGAAATTTGCTTACTTATGACTGTAAGATCATGAGATTCTGATGTTTTACTATATATTGGAGATTCTGTAGTTACTGTGCATGCGTATTGGCCAGAAGCATCATGTTGTACGTCCATGAGTGCCAACTCTGAAGGTTTTGTTTGACCCCACTAAAAACATACAAGCAAATGACAATGCATCAAATTTAAAATTTAAATAAGACATATATAATGTTTATTATATGTTTTATATCAGTTTTTTTAAAAAATGTATGCATATAATATACAAGTAAAAGTCGTATTTAATTTTGTATTTTTTATCAATGAATAAATCACATAACAATCTTGTGGTATGTAATAACCACGTGATTTGAATATGTTCTGACAACAAATAGTAGATCATATACTTAACTAACAATATTCCATCGGTTATTATTTATATTAAAAGGAAATTATTAATTAAATACTAGTGACTTAACAAATATGTATTCATTGAATAAATGAATAATTGTAGGAATTTCAGTATTTAAAGTTAAATTATTTTTAATGTATGTATAAATACTATGCTATTCGTCTTGTAGCATATATTTTAATTAATTCTACTGGGTATATAAATACATTATACATTATATCGTATGTGACTTTTTATATTAATTCAAATTACAGACCATAATATCTTATAAGTATAAATTACATTTTTTAAACTTTTCTTTTACTTGTAAGAATTAATATTTTCTCCCTAATAATAATTTTTAAAAATGATTTGTTTTTATATTATTATGTACATCGATTTATCTTATTAATTTTGTTTATTATATATTGAGAACATTCCATATGCTTTTAGAATGTTTTTAAAATTTTAAATAAATGTACATACTCTTTATAAGGAAATTATTTTTCATGAATTTAATATTTTTTAAGATTTAATACTTCTTAAATTTCTACTCTTTCATTCATTAAATAATTTAAATAAATCTAAAATAAATTGAGATTTGATCAACCTTTTGAAACTTTTATACAACTTAAAAAAAAAATACAGTACTTAGTTTTAATACAATTCTAAATGCAACGATACCAAAACAATTTAAAATAAGCTCTTTCAGTGACACGAGTCAAATTTGTTGTCATAAAAAAAAATACTTACAGATTTTGTTGTAAAATTATTACCATAAATCATGTTTTATGAGTACTGACACAGTTAGGTTAGATTACACGTGAACAACACGACTACAGTATGTTGTATAAAAACGCATCAGCGCGAACCAAATCTTTAACGATTGGTTACACGATATTATTTCTATCACATTGTATATGGTTTATTGTAAAACCCGTTTGAAGTGAAATAAGAAAATAATTCTCATTTTTGGTGTTCTTTTTATTAGATTCTATAGTTAATTATAATATATTTATATCAAAATAAATGTGATTTAACAATACATTATAGTGACTCGTTTGACACTTATTATTGTTTTGTCCATTGTCTGTATTTAAAACTTTTTTCTTTTATTTCGACAAAGTAATACGTTTTACTGTACAAAATTATAAACGGTCGAAATGTTCAACTTCGTAAACTTCTCCATGAGGATGTGATACATTTATCTGAATAATATAATATGTATAGGACTACACAAAACACAATTCAGTGCTGTAAACTACAGCAGTATAAATTGTTGTTCACAATAGATTCTATATAGCTGGTACATGAATAAAATTACTAACGACATGTGCATAGAGCCGACGTGTGCAAATTATATTATCTTATCTTTTTTATTATTATTATTTTTTTTTTTATACATATAAATCGCTTTTCACTAACGATTGACATCATATAATAGCTAATGGACAGCCAAGTGGTGCGATAATCAGGGTCAACGCGTACGTGCCGGTAGTGATGGATTTAATACACGTGCTTTTCAATGGATCTCAAAAGAATTTCATCGCTCTTGTATACTCATTGAAGAACATATTAAGATAATAAAATGTAACGATAACTGTAAAATAACATTCAAAATCCATAATATTCATGTTTAAACTTCAAAACGGTTTTTTACGTTGAATTGTAGATAACATTTAAAATTTAACCATGACAATTTTAAATTAATTTTTTATTGAAAGAACCTATCTTATTTTAGCTGCATACATATTATATAATAATATATAATATTATAATTTAAAAGTATTTCACTTACAGTTGATTTTTTTTTATATAAAATAAAATGATTAAAATGTTAATTAAACAAAAACATATATATAACACAATATTATGTATTATTATATTTAAAAATGAAAAACATTTTAAATGGTTTGGAATAATAAAAATAATTAATTAACCACTATTAAATGTGCGTTTCAATGTCACAAACTAGAAGAATATTTTGATGCTACATTAAAATTAATAAATGATTAATAGTCTATTATATATTTTAACAGAACAATACATTAGGTTTGTATTAATTAAAATTGAAGTATTGTAATTGCATTTCGTGTAATGCAAATTGTCAATCAAATGTCGTGACTTATAATTATCTAAGTGCGTTTTTATTTTGTATTGTCTGTATCCGATTGATTTAAATTAATAAATTTAATTTCTTTTAGTATCCACTTCGTTTGAAAGTATTACTATGAAATTAAGAAATTAATTTATCACTAACTTACACAAAAGGTTACAAAAAGGTTTAATAGTATGCGTGAAGATTGGAATTCTTCAATACTTACTGGATGATTAAGTTTCATTGTTTTTTTAACTTCTTGTTAAATGATTTAAATTAAATTTATTTCAATGAATATAAATTTTGTGTTATTTCTATAAGTGTGAATATCTATTATCTTAAAATACTTATAATATTTTCGATTAACATTGTATACGTTATACTATATAGGCACTTACATACCAATTAATATATTATATTTTTATCAATGTAGGTTAAAATAAGTTAAAAAAGTGCCTGCATTTGTAAAGCTATACAATTGTTACATAATCTAACCTGTATAAAAGTAGTTATTGCTGATTATTATAACGAATTATATTTTTATATTTAACAACATAGAATTTAATATCCTATCATTATTAAAGTACATTTTGTGATATTATAAATAATATTGTTTGATACTACTGTCGATAATATTGCCTCTCGATCGAGAGCATCGCTTGATCAGTCTCCATGTTTGTCAACTGCGTTAACTGGGCAACAATATTGCCTAATCATCAATCAAAATTGTAATCCTTATCATAAGTATAGAGTTATATTATTTATATAATATAACCACCTAGCTCGGATGCGCCTCATTGTTATCATGTTTGCGACGTCGTTACTTGTTTTAAGTTGATCATCAGTGATTGTCCGCGTTTAATATAATAAAACATTCCGTAATGACATTACCATTATAATTTTTTAATGAATATTTCGGTTACAAAAAGTGTGGCACTATTTTCCTCAAAATTGACGTTCCTCATTTCACATAAAACATCACATTCTTTTTGCCCATGGTTTCACGTGCAATATTTTAGTAAGCACTAATATCAAATTTATCCAAAAATATACATAATAAAGTATATAATAATACATAATATAAATATATTTTTTAAATATGTTATAAAATTACAAGTACAAACATATATTATACAATAATTAATTTAATAAACCTACCCATGAACAATTTTTTAAATTACCTATTTGATAATTATTTTATCGAAACTAATACAATACATTTTTGGAGAGTGGTAGAAAAATTTCTCCTCGTAGTACTCTTTGGGTTATGTTCAATATATAAATTGTTTAATTACACTAATTTTGAGACATTTTCCCTAAAAGTTGAATGTGAAACCGTAGGGGAAAAAATGCAATTATTTTTAGACGAAAATATGAAACTACTTTATCTTATTTGGTCGATAAGAAGACGTGGGCAAGAAGAGAAAGGTCATTTTTTGACAAAAGGAGTTGCTCTCTACAGGAGAATTAAGACCAACCGCTATAACGTGTAGGTGTATTCGTCAAAAAATATTATTACCATTAGGTATGTAAGTACGTTAATTGTATTTCACTGTCATCTACTTTAATAACATTGAACTTACCACCCAATTGGCAAAGCAAATGGTTATTGTAGATTGTACGTATGTTTATAATTAATTCAATAAACAGTTGTTTGCATTAAATATGATGATCATGTTCGTTTGATCACACACGTTAGGTGCACCAATATTCTGAGCAATATTATATCATATTTCACAGTCAAATTATCACTAACCACCATACTTTCTGGAGTGACACGAATTAATTTTATTACGGAGATGACTTTTTCTTGTTTTATTATACCTGTTGTATTATATATTTTCCACTCGCCAAATCGATCTACGATTTTATTAATATTACAGCAATAATTTGTTCCTTTTGATTTTTGTTTTTCGTTTCACGAAATTATCACAAACAATCTGACAGGCAATTACCAATTATAAAACCCAAATCAATGTTACAAGAATTCATACTTAAAAGTAATTGGAAAGTCCATTATAGTTATTTTATCAGTTGTTACCATGATCCAAAACGCATTTAAATACAAAGTAAAATATAATTCAATTATTCAAATTCTTGTATTTTTTTTTTTTAAATTTGAAGTAAAGTTAATGCCCATAATAATATGTTAATGTGCTTAGATTTTTTATAACAATTAATAAATATTCTATGTTGATACAATTTTTTTTTAATGATGATCATTCTTTTTAACTATAATTATAATTAAAAGCTGATAATGTTTTATACATTTGGTGTTATAAATGTATATTGTAAAGTATAATAGTATAAAATAAGAAATAAAAATGCTCAATGAATCATCTAGTATACTAGGTGATCAATTTAAATGTCTACACTCATTATCTCAAAGAATTATAACTTTTTTAGAATTATTTTTTACACAACTTTATGTCATTAAAAAACAACATATTTGAAAAAACTAATTTATTACAATATTTTTGTTATTAATTATTTATTAGTCCGTATGGTTTTTATATTTTTGAATGCTAATCTACATTTTTATTTTCAAATTCTGCTACACAAATTGATTGTTTTGTGTGTGGTATTTTTCTCATTTTTAAATTTAACCCAATGTCCCATAGTCTGACTTTAATACTGCTAATACTGTGATAATATATTATATTGCATTGGTTCTAACGTTTTTACTTAAAATTATTATTATAGTGGATTCTTATCGTTGAAAATACTGTAAAAAAGATAAGTTTTCAACTGTTTAAAGACAACAGCAACATATAATATGATGGTCGAGGCCCATCATAAGCCCCTGATCATAGATATCAACTAAAAACTATACCGTTTTAACTCTTTTTTTTAGATATTGCGTATACATTTATCGATTCTTACACACACGCGCGTTGTTCTGTCACGCCAAAAATATAATAATTAATATTATGGTAAGATGGATTTACACACAGGTAGAAAACGGAGTTGACGTTTGATCGACGGCATGCCTTAGGTACTATGTGTGTTGTTCATGGTTATCTGTGAATTTAATTTTGTATCGTATAATTGCTGTAGGATATATTAGTCGATGTTCAAATTTAACAATTTATAACACAATATAATTTAAGTTTAGTTTTATCGATATTTAACAAGATTATTATGTAAATACTTAATTTACTGCCGTAGTGCTATAATTTCGTTATATACAACATGCTTATAAAATTTAAATATTGAGTACATGAGCAATTATGAAAGCCATTAGTCAGATTAAGTCTCATATTTTAATTTTTAATTTTATCCAAAAAGAGGGTACTTATTTTAAAAACACAGCATGTAATTTTTTGCCACAACATTTATGCGGAGTAAAACAAATGACAACATTTATAAGAAAATCAACCTGCAAATAATGAATACTTGACAAAGATTTAATACAAAATCAAACAATAATAGATGAAGAGTTTTGCAATAGCAAAATAGAAAATAAACCATATAATTTAATCAGAAAATAAAAACATTTTATAATTTTTTTTATTGCCAAGTATAATTGCCATTTAGTTAACCAAAAGTGAATTTACTTATATATATATATAAGTATATACCATTGTAATTTGTATGATATCAGTGTTACTTAATTTTTAATTATATAACATTAAATAGAGTCCTGCTTCAAAATATTGTCGAAACCCTAGATAATGCAATATTGCTATTATTATTATTAATCAGTGTTGAAGGTAGATACGAGTGAAATAAGACACACGGCCGATGATATTAATACTAAATGTTGTAAATATTCGTATCAAAAATATAATTGTGGACTATGAACACTGTTATAATGCAACAGTTGTATATTTATGATGTATTTAACGTGTAGTTAACGCCATACACGTCACTTGCGCTCTTAAGTATAATGCTAATACATAATATAAAATATATGTTTTACAGTATTATGGCAAGGTATTAAACATATATATTTATACTATATATATTATATCACGAGAGAGAGAGAGAGAGAGAGAGAGAGACTACGGTATCCTTCGCAATTATTTTAGGCGAATCTATAGCCTTTTTGGACCCAAAATACTATATTCCGATGTTGACTCGTTCCGGTGTGTATTCTGAGAAGGCAGAGGTGGTGTGGATAACAATAGAAAATACACATGGTTAAATACGTCAACGACCGTTCACAAACAACGATGGTGAAACTAAACCAAAGCGCTATGACAACACGCACGCTGATGTACTATGTCGTGTATTAATCCCGTCCCGGTGTTATTACTATTATTCTCCTCTATGTATCGTAGCACGTGGATGTGACGTGGAAGGGGCGTGAATTGGAAGATAAAATATATGGACATATTGACATGCAGTACTCCAACCACAGACCATATGAAATTCACATACATTTTGGAAAATATAAATTATAATAAATCCTAAATATAATATGTGTCATGTGTGTACTATATAGGTTAGGTTAGGTTAGGTTAACTTAACCAATTTACTGTTAAAAAATAAATTATAAATTGTAGTAGTATAGCAAAAACTTAAAATAACTAAATTTGTCTTAATTTTAATTTATATTTTTTTTTAGATGTATCTAAAAAAATTGTAATCTATTTTTTTGTGGTTCTTATTTTTCAAGTAATATTTTACTGCTCGCATAATTTACACCAGTCGTTTTCCTCTAGATAACCCCATGTGAATTCAAATAGTACCGAAATAATATAATTAAATCTCGTCCTCAATATTATACTATTTTTGATCAGTTACATCATAATAATAACTCATAGTTTCACGTTATTTAATTAATAGATGATACACCCAACCAAGTCCCTTTATCCATTTTCCTGTGGAATCTCGGGAGAACTATGATCATGGCAGAATCTGCACGAGTTCTATGAATAGTGAGATATAACCAGTTAGGGAAATTTTTAGTACGAGGCTTTGAGAGTGGCAGACTCCAGTCGGCCAACAAAGCTAGTAAATCAACTTTTGCAGATGACAGTGGAATTGTCCTGGAAACTACCAGACCTTTTAAAATGTACTGCTAACAATTGGTGCTTTATTGTATATATGATTTTTAGTACAACAAATATTGTGATTAAGAGCAATATTTATGCAGTTTCCATCCCAGTTACGATAATACAAAGAAAAAAAGGTATAATAGTAATACTAATAAGAAAAAACAAATATGTGGATCACTTACGTCAAGTTTTGCTCCAGGAATTGTATGATTGATGTACGGTGGTACACGTCCTCTGATATACTGGAACAATTTGTCACCGCTTTTGGTCCACTGGACCTTGTAAAGTTGGTTTTCAACCACCGTGTGGTTACATTTGAGCACCACTGTCTCCCCCAGTTTGGCGTACCTGGGTACGACGGCCGATAATTCGAATAGGTCATTGCAATCTGAAGATGAAATGTCAAAAATGTCATGCGTCAGTGACCACGTTTAAGCATATATTATTATTATGATACATGTATACATATGAATGTGTGTGTGTGTGTGTGTGTGTGTGTGTGTGTGTGTGTGTGGACGTGCGCTAGGTCCTCCGTTTCTATTCACAGTGTCTCTTTGACGGAAGTTGTGAAATTTTAACTTACCTCACAGTTGACGCTATGAATTTATAAGCACGATGTTCTGTATATATATTTGCATTGCAGAATTTAGTCTTTCAGCGCAAAGACGTTGAAGCTACAAGAGTATGTACGACGCACTATAAATTATTTATGCCTAAACTATTTTTTAAATCTTTTTTATTTATTAAAAAGAAGTGTATGTGAATTTAATACTTTTTAGATGAATACTTAACTAAACATTACAGCTGCTCAATTATAGCAAAACTGTTGTTTTCTCTCTTCAAAGTAAAGCGACTTTACCAGTTTTTATATATAAATTATAAATATATATATATATTTAATAGCGGTGTGGCGTTATACGTAGTTGGGACAGCCATAAAACTTTTGATATATGTTCTACGAACTTCACAATCAGCTCTACGTATAATAATAAAAAGTAGTCTACTGATTATTTTTATTTAGTTTTTATCTATAGGTATATATTATTTTATTTAATCTTCAAGGAGATAATGGGTCTTACTGAACATATTCCATTATTGATTCAACGAAGTTTTGTAAATTAAAATAATTTGAAAATGTTTATTTAAATATTTCAATACAATTTGTTTATAAGATAATTACAATCTATACATCTTCTTATTAGATTATTAAAAACGCTTTTTAATATTTATACTTTTCTTTGACTTTGAACTTAAAGTGTATTCAATATTCCACACTAAAGACTATAAAAGTTATGATATTCAGATTACTTTAATTCTCAGTATCGTAACTTATAGTTCAGACGAGAAAAAATAAATATTTTCATTACATTTTTAGTGAAAAGGATAAATTTATTTTTTAATGATTAGTTTAATATAATATGTTAACTGTTAATATATTAATAAGTAGTATTCATGTAATATGACCTAAAATACAATAAGATATATTTTTTTAACTCTGATACTGACTGCTCTTATTTTTATATGTTTTCTAGCTTTTAAAATATTTATGGAAGTTTGATTTACACTATTATAATAATTTAAGAATATTCGCTTCTACACAGAGGAAAAATACGAGAATGAAACGATATTTATGTCTATTTGATGTTTAAATTATAATTTAAAATAATTGTTTATTTTATAATATATAAAAAAAAAAAAACATTTGAGTTAACAATATTATAATCTAACAATGATGAGGTGTTAATAGTATTTATTATAGTATAGAATATCTAAACGATAAGATGAATAGAGAAAGCTATTATTTGATCGAGAGGAAAATGATATAATACAAAAAATATATAAAATTCAGTACAAAGATAAACATTTGATATTCAATATGCATTAAACCCACAGAATATCAAAATATCACGAGTTTATATAATAATTACGATATTATCGGTAAGCTATATAAGTACCTATAATATATAAGTTGTATTTATGCCATAATATAGAAAAAGAGGAGTCTAATATCTTTCTTAATGTATCAAATATAAATTGCGATTAATTCTTATATATCATAGTTATTATTTATTTAAAAATTAAATACATTTTAAATATAAGTTTATAATCAAAGAAAAACATATTTTAGGTTAGGTTAAATGTGTTTTATAATATCTAGTCAAAAGTTTTAACATAATTCAAATATTATTGATATAGCAAAATAATATTTTCCTGACATAACCTTTATATTATCATATTGTATTTTATTTTATAGTATTTCATGGACTATTAATAATGTTAATATCTATAAACTACAATATTTAATAAATCATTTTGTAATTTTTCAAATGCTTCGAATTTGAAACTGAAGAAATATTTTTATAAAAAATAAAAATAAATCTTTATAGAATGATACAAAGTTTAAATATTTTATAACTATTATTAATTTTAATAGCATGAAAAAACTGTAAACATAAATAAATGAATGCAATTTATATAATATTGTGTTTAATATTAAAAAGCTGTTAGTTTGTTATTGTTATACAAGAACCATAAATGACATGTTGATATTTTAAAATACTGTGGAATGTAATATTAAGACTGAAAAATATTTTATTATACCATTTAATATTTTATCGAGATACTAACACCTATATTGAAAATATTGTTAGTTAACCTACTGACGTTTAATCTGATACGAAAATAAAATATAGCTATATGCAGTTTGAAAGTAATGGTTTTTCAATATATATATATATATATATAGATATAAAACATCTTTAAGTTACTGGAGAAATTTTAGTTTTATTTCCCGGGTTTATTGTATTGTATGGTTTTGTATGTTAAAAGTTTACAAAATGTTAAGTTGTATTTTTGCATAGATAGCTATTTCTCTATTAATTTAAGCGAGCATTAGTCATAAAAAAGACAAAGAAAATTTCCAAAATCTTCATATTTTATTATGTCCATACCATCAATATAGGTATTCAAACATAGACGAGTGAGATAACTATAAAAAAAAAAGGTTCTGTAAGAACCTTATGGTCCACACATGTCCGTACATAACATAACACGGTGGTTTCAATCGCGTCAATTGAACACGCACAAACGTTAAAAGTGCTACTGTAGAATAATTTAAATTCCCCAAGAGAACCAAAGAAACTATTTTCAGGTCACCATTCAATTTCATTTAAAATAATAATAAAAAGAAAAAAATAACCATTTCCTGTGTAAAAAAATATTTCACATTACATTTTTTTATGCATTGAGTATGATCCTACTTGCATTTTATAATGATACATGTATATATTTTCTTCATTTTAATTTTGTAATACACAAAATAAAAAATATCTGATATGTATAGTTTATGGTAAATACCAAGGTATTTTCTTTGAACGATTTTCATAATTTCAAATGCAAACTAGAAATTATTAAAATTACATGTTAATTTAAGATGAATAAAATAAAACAATAAAAACATCTAAGTGTTTCTATAACTTATATACATATCTATTTCATAAATCGAAAATTATTTTACAGAATATTACAGACATTAACACAAAAGAACAGCTGAATAAAGTATAATTCAAATAACACAAATTAAATGTCGGAAATTAGCATATTAATATCAATGTTAAATTACGCACCATATTTATTATTACCTTAAATTCAATTCAATTTTAATGCAATAGCACACAATAAATTATAATATATAATACAATACAGATGGTCACACGTTCATAAACAGTAAAAGATTCATTACCTAATTATTACAGTTTGTCTACATCGTAAAATTTAATTAATTATTCCACTATTGGATTCGTTATTAAGTTCGTCTTCTGCCTCCCTGGGCTTGTACAGTGATGGTAAAGAAGAAACTGCGCCATAATTGTTATTAATATTCATTGAACAGTATCAGACTTTTGGAATTATAACAACCAAACTTGTACATCAGGTATCAGGTTGTATAAATTATTATAATTGAATTATTGTTAAATGCAAAGTTAAATTTAATAATAAAATAAAATAAATAATTTTTAATTTTATTAAAGTCTTTCTCCGATTTTGTTAGTATTTAAATATTGTTTAAATTTCACATAAAAAAAAAAAAAATAATTTTTAATAACATGAATTGCTTTGTAACTTATTATTATATTATCAATTATTGTATTAACTATTAATTCACATGGTTGGTAAATTTTATAATTTTAATTTTTTTTATTTTTAGTATTATTTTAAAACTAATTATAATTATAATATTTTCATATTTATATATCAATAATACGTGATATAATTAAATTGTATTATTCAAATTCTTAAGTCGAAAATTCAATTTGAGTAAATAAATATTTTTTGGAAATGTTACGATTTAAAATTTAGTGTTGAACAAACAAGAAAATTATAGGTAAACTACCATTAATTGAAAGTCGACAAAATAAATTGTATTATACTTATTTAAAGTTCGTTCAAAGCGAATATAGGTTATTTAGATAAATTATTATTATTTAGAAAAATTATTCACCAAAAGTAGGAAGATCTAAGGAAGATTTAAGTAATAATATAATATTTTCAAAAATACCTTAAGATTTCTCAAAACTGAGATTTGGTATTAGGTTAGGCCGAGTAAATTACTTAAAGTTTAATTTTAATCTTAAGGAAATATTTTTAAATGTTATTTTTTTATATGATTTTATGAATGATTATAAAATGTATTGTAAAGTTATCAAAAGGGTAAATTCAAATATTATATATTGTATTAAAAATAATATATATATATATATTTATTTTTCTGATTAGGAAATAAACAATAAGAATTTAATAAACAAGAATAAATCTAAAAAAAGGTTAGGTAAGGAGTGCATTGCTAGAATTGAAATTTTTTTTCATAAAAATAGAAAAATAATTTGAGTTTAAAGATAGCTATTTAGTCTAACATTCGACATGTCTATATTATTTCCTTATGTCAGATTCGTTAGAAATATTTATGTTAGTGATGAGCTGTGTTATTTTCGTTTAAATTAATTACATAGTTGTATCGGGTTGCTCGAGTTATTTTGGCATTGTCGTATAAATGAATGTATAAACAAAAGTAAGCACACAACAAATTATAGTTAATTATGATTGTAGTTCGAGGTCTTAGTAAACATTTAGATAATAATAGACTCAACTACAAAGGGCACAGATATTTGGTATAAGCATATGAACCTAACAGTAAAATAATAAAGCTTTTATGATTTATTATTTCTTGAGCTAATTTTAAAAATTGATTAAAATTAATTATGTAAACATGAAAACGTATCATGTATTAATGTGTTCAAGCTTGATTATAAGATGTGAGTATCTTTCTATGAGGCAAATAATTATTAGGTGTTGAGTGGGTTATTGTAATATATGCATAATATGTATTAAATTTTAATTCAATGATTTATAATTGTTTAAAAAAACACAATTCTGTGCGGAGATGGTCTGTCACGTTATGTGCTTTGATATACCTATTAAAATGATTTATTTTAGTATTATTAGGTAAGTAGATTTAATTATTCCTTAAACCATAGCATTTATTATATTCTTAATATTTAACTAGTATAATAATAATAGTTTATACCATATTATTGTATTATTGTAATTGACTTGTAAATTAATTCCACTTTGACGTAAAACAGTGTGATTAAATTCATAGATAAATAGATAATATTTTTAAATTAATCAAAATATTTAGAAAATATCATTAGGTTATTTAGTAAAATTCGTAATATACATACAAGTTTTAAGTTACCCCAATAAGTTTTATCCCAGATTATTTTGAAAAATACTGACTAGAATTTTCTAAATAGAACCGTTCTATAAGTTGAAAATTAAAGCATTCTTTCGACTCTTGCCGTGTATAAATAGACACAAAATAAAAAAAAAAAATCGGTACATTCATCGTTCTGCTCAAAATTTAAAATATCTAATATAATATACATTTATTTTTCAAATAATCATATTTCCATTGTAAATTGATAATTTAATGTGTAAATAAATATTTATAATATTTGTTATTAATTAATAAATTCTTATAACTATTAATTACATATTATTATTACATTCGATTACATATCGTTTATGTCTAAAAATTATAAAAATTAGTTTCGATATTTATTGTATTGTTTCAACAACCAATTCCGATAATTATATTTAAGGTAATCTAAATATATTATTATATAATAAACTTAAAAAAGTATTGATCTATAAAGTTGTATTCAGGGGAAAGAATTTATTAATTTATATTGAAGTAAAAATAATTTAAACAAATAAAAATATTGTACGGTTAAACGTAGTGTAAATATGAAAATGTAAATAAAAGTTTATTCTATTTTTCAGATTTATATGTGATATATTAGATTTTTAGATTTTTAATTGTATTTTTTATAAATTGGAAATTGATATTATAATATAATTTTGCAAAATATGTATACAAAAAGGGTTCAAACATACGAAAATATATAGCTGTTTTATTAATCTTTTTTTTTATTTATATTATAATCATGGAACTTTTTTGTTTGATTTATTGTTGTTATGACAACTGATATTAATTCTTTAATGAATAATCCAAGGTAATAGTTTACTTAGATAAAAATTAGTCATGTTAGTAATATTAAATATTTAAATAATAATTAAAATGTTGTTTTCTTGATCAACTATTACAGATAATAGATATGTAGAGTTTTAACTATATAATAGTGATCATAATAAATTTCTTAATATTATCACTTAATTTATAAAATAAAATAATAAATTATTTATGAAACACCATTATAATGTTTTTATAAAAACTTATCTATTTAATTGGCATATAACTACTATAAAAATATAAAAATATTTTCTCGGATATTCTAAAGTATTTATATTTCAATGCTTTAATGTAAAAATATTTTTAAAGATTTCTATAATTAAGTATACCTTAAACCAAACCCTGATAATTTCGGTGATACGTTTTTTGTAGAATATTTTTTTTATCTAAAAAATAATAATGAAAATAATTCTAAGATTTATTTATTTCCTGTACACAAATATAGGCTACATTAAAATATTTCAAAATGATACCTTGAAATAATATTAGATTTAAAAAAAAAATGTTGAATTAGATAAAAATAATAAGAAATAATATCAAATTTTAAAAAATGTGGAATTTTTTTGAGTAACTAAAACAAATAAACGAAATTTAAACCAATAAAAACTAATTTAGATTTCTTAATGATAGCCCTGGTAGTTACCTAACATAATAACATCGCATACTTTCTTCTAAAATATTAGCATGAGCGTTTTTTTTCATCTAAGGCACACAGTATATGTGTTGAAGATAGAACGCATAATTTAAAATATACATGTTAATGTTAATTAATCATGTGAACAAAATATTTAAATACGTAGTTTTTATACTCATTTTATGACTATGGAAATGGCATTTATACTCAATAAGTATCTACGAAGACAATTAACTACTCAACTTTATTAAAGTATATAGTTTAGTCAATTTAACAGTAATGAACTCAATACCGATTTTATTGAGAATTTATTTTTCATTAAAATAATATAAAACGTGAATTTGTGTATACATTATATAATATAAATATTTAGTTAATACCCGGTAGTAATAGATTATTAGTTAAGCGCTCATATATTATGTAGAATTATTTGAAATTATTTGAAATTGAGTAAAAAATAGTGAATTAAGTTTAATAAAACGATTATATATTAAACAAAAGTTAATGGAACAAATTTCTTAGTAATTGGAATAATTAAAAACTTAGGTGCTTACGTTTTTTTGACTTGATTGGTGTATCGTAAACTTAATGATTTGTAGCCAGTTTTTGTTACCAAGATAAGCCGTTAAAAGTGTTTTGTATGTGTACACAAATTTTTTCCATTAAAAACAAAAAAAGAACATGAATACTCACTGAGAAAATATTTAGATTATTTTATATACGTACACATAGGTATGTGAAATTACGTTATTCTCTAGGGACGAAACACTACTTTTCTGTATATACAAATTTAATTTTGATGCTGTAGATATTTTATATGTACTTTTCTCGACACCTTAAGAGCTCGTGCCTGCCAATTGTTATAATGGTTTTTTTCTTCGGCTATTTATTCATAAATCACTATTGCATATACTAAAGGTACGTTGTATATTCTAAAAATATAAAATACTTCTTATGAGTATTTTATGCAAAAATATTTTTGCTAACTGTAACTGCATAATATTTTTTCCATATACAAGAACTGATTTTATACGACGATGTGCTTTACGCGGATGTAAGAATAGATCAGAGTATCAGAATTTCTATTTTATAACAGTTAAACAAATAAAACTTGAACATAGCAATCAAATATGAACATATTGTATCAATACTTATTTTATTTAATGCTCAATCGGTTATACTATCTATGCAATGTTTTTAAATATGTATATAAATTGGATGATATTACACTGTTTAATTATACTTTGTGTATATGTCAAAATATTGTTGCCGACTTATAATTGAATGAAGATGCTAGAATTTATTCATTTGAAAAAGATGTATTAATGTTAATGTATCAATCTAGGTATAAGTAAAACTATGCCTATTATTAATGCCTCAATAAATTGTAAAAATCCTACAAAAAACAATTTATTATTTATATTATACATAAGTTTCCAATAAAATATGTAATATTGAATTTTTTATAAGACTTTAAATTTATTATAGTTACTTTGGTTTAGTGTTTTTTTTTTAATTTTCTAATATACCATTTGTTACATTTTTAAAATTTTTTTTTGTTGTTATATTAACATAGCTTCAAATAATCCAATAAGTACCTACCTAGTAAAATTCATTTTATAAAGATTTTTGCAGAGCACTAAATTAATTCTACAGGATAATTTAATAACTCTAAAATATGGGGATATTTTTAAATTTTTTTTTTTTTACTTGAGTAATACTTTATTATAATCTATTAACATCAAATATTAGTACTTCGATCCGATAAAATAATTAAATAATAACTATTAGTGTCCGACTTCGATAAAATAGGATACCTTAGGGGTTATCGGGGTTCCCGTGTTGGTAGTATAAAGAGGTTTTTATTGTAAAAGGACAAACTAGAACGCAAAGTAAAAATAACCCCACTAGGAATTTTAAAATCTACATGCTGTTTCTACATCACTTAGCCCTTAACTTATATATGTATTTGAACTTTGTTTGCTGTTCGTCTGATCGGAAATGTGTGGACCTTTGTGTTCACTCTTCACCTTCATTAATGTATTCGTATGTAAAATACAAATGACAAGAAGGAAAGAATAGAAGTCTCATACCCAAAATTATAATATCTATAGTGTTTTCTTTAAAATTATTTTTAGAGACTAAAAAAAAAAATAATTTTTTCAGAAAAACTGTATATTTTTTTTTATTATTATTGTTTAAAGTAGATGAAATTTGAACATGAGTTTCAACCACTTTCATGGATAAATTTTCAGCACGTTTCCTATAGTTGTTCCAAAATAAACGTGTGGGAATACTGAGAATATCATATAAAAACAGTAAACAACACGAACACGATTACCAATATTGAAATAGACTATATCATTTAATCTTATAGAAATACAAGCTGTTTTTAATAAAACACATAAATCTCAAATTTTTAAATGCATTGTTCCGTTTTAAAATTATTTTCATTTGATCAATCCCTTATTAGTTTACATTACCAACGTGTTAATATAATATTAGGGACAACAACTAATCAATTTTTAAATATAAAATTCATTTATATTATTTTAAATGTAATTTTTAAGTAAAAATTGGTTAGATTATTATTTAAAAATAAAAGTTAACTATATAGTTGTTAATAAATAAAATTACATAAATTATATTATGTACATAATATTATATTAAAAGTTTGAAATATTATTTATGATTTATAGTTAATGTATTGTGTGTAATTATTGCTTTGTACATAAATTCTAATGTTCTGTAATAAATTGTAAAAAGATACTGACACATGTATTCGTGATTAACTATTTTTATTAATTAAAAAATATGTTCACCTTAAAATAAAATATTCATTTGAAAATGAATATATTATATTTTAATTTAAAAAATATTATATTATGTGAATGCACTTTCTTATGAAGTGCCAAAAGTACTATATTTACTTTCCAATTGGTTGTTGATAATTTAAAAATATCTTTCTGAGTAGGACGATAACTATCAATTAGCAGTTAACCTTTAGGTTCTTTTAAGTTTATATTATCAACAAGAAACAGTTTAATAATCCTATGATATTATAAGAAGTAGGCACTTATAAGAATAATTTAATATGCTACGTTCACATTTACGCACGAATAACTCTATATATGTTTAAATGTGTAATACGTTTACAATTCATCTTAGCAGGGTTGTATTACTTTACTTTTTCAATACCTTTCAAGTATAGTTTATTTAATATCCCGAAATTACCTTGAAATTCTAGTAAAATAAAACTATATATTTAACTTTTAACTTATGTTGAAATAATTTTTTTTTATCTCGGCGTAATCAAATGCCTATACAATTATTGCGAAATTCGAATTAAAGTACACTATCAAAATGCATTATTCATTTCTCAATTCTAATATTATTTTTTGATGGTTTTAAAATAAAATAAAACTTATTATAGTTCGAGTTCTTTCTTCTGGCAAATAATAATAATAATAATAATAATAAAAAAAAATAAAATAAAATTAAGAAATGCATTGAATTCTGTATTATGACATTAGTTTATAGCTGACTAGCTGATTCTTAATATAACTTATAACCTTATCCAAACGTATTTTCCATTTTGTTATTAAAGTTTTTCAAAATAATAAAGTCGAACGTGTTCAAAGTTTATCTTGAAATCTTTAGTAGATAGTGTTCAGTAATATTTATAATACCTACCTACATCATACAATTCTTAAAATATCCTTTTTTGGTAGTTTCCTATTATAATATTAATAACAAATGTAATATTTGTTCTTATTTAATATAATGTTTTGTGTTTTGTAGATACATAAAAAAAAAAAAAACATCTAAGTTTAAATAAGTGAATAATGAATCAAATAAATAGTATTTAAATACATTTTGCAGTATTTTAAAATATCGTCAAGAAATAATAATAATAACATATTAAAAACGATTTTACTTTCTATGTAATACTATAATTGTAACTAACTAAAGAAAGAGATATTAGTAGCAGTAGATTATAATATATAGCTTATATCAGTTGTATATTTGGTTGGGATTTTAGTTTTAGTACATTTTTAATTTTTACTTTTAAGCTTTTGTTTAATTATGCTCAGCATAGTTTAAAAATTATTAAAACAACATTTAAATTATAAAATTATAAACTAATATAATATTTTCAATGGGTACAATTAAAATTAATGTCTGACTAATTTTAAAATATTAAATTTTCTTTAGATCACTTAAAAATACTTAAATAGACTATGAACGGTGAATATTATTTTTTGTTATTTTTTATGTGTATAATGTGACTAGGAAACATTTTATTTTTATATTTTAAATGCAGTATTTAGTTTTGTTTCCAATCGAATTTTGTTTTATAGAATTAATTGAAGTCTAGAGTTGCAAAAACATTCTAAAAGTGTTGTTTATGATAATGAAACTTTAGTTAAGAATTTTTAGTTTGAACTGTAAGTAGATATAGCTTAATGCTTTTTAAAACAACACAATAATAATAACATATTTTTCAAGTATCTCTAATGTGAAAGTTTTAAACCATTCACGTGATGAAAACTTTAAATATCTCCACTGGGCCCGGTAAAAACAACTTAAATCTGTTGTGTGATATTAATGATGAAGATTTACAATACTTTTTTGGATTTTAGAAATAAGGGAAACATATGAAATAACTACTTTGTCATCATATGCGCAAAGTTTTCTTTAAAGATACGATTTTATTTCAGAATCATTGTAAGTTAATATTTAGGTTCAATCACCCTTTAACATTTAATTATGTTTTTTTTTATTAATAGTATTATATTATATCAACAACATATTTATATAAAATATTTGTGATTTATAATTTAGCTCATCAATTAAAAAAAATAATTTAAATATAAAATATATTTTAGGTATTACAAATCAGTTTTAGTATAGTAATGAATTACTATTAAAAGAAAAGTTTAATTATAAATTATAAAAATATGTTGTATTAAATATAATTTCAAGTATGTATTATTAAAATGAAAGAATCTATATAAAATAGGCAAAAATAAAAGTTAATAGTTCAGTATATTCATGAAAGTTCTAGCTAAATCTCCGAGTACAAAAAATGTATTCATATTAAGTAATTTAGATTTTAAAACTGAAATAATTCTTTAATAAATTATACAAAACTATATAAGAAATTTTGTTTTATGTTATGTATCTTTATAATATTGTTATATAATGAACAGCGTTTTGGTTTTGTATGACGTGAAAAATAATAATTAGTTTAAGAATAAACACCAATTAAACACTTATTGGTTTTCAACTTATTAAGTTAGTTATTTTATGCATTTGTATAAATTATTTCAAGGAAGGGATTAGTATTTGACTGTTTGATTATTATTGCTGTTACAATCCAAGAATACAAATTTGAGTTCATATCAATTTCGACGATCTTCTTTACATATCAATTTTGTAATATTCTGTTTAGTTTAGTATATGCACATTTGTATTCAATAAACTAAGGCATTAAATATTAAATAAAATCTCTTTAACGCTACAAAAGATAATATAAAAAATAAAAGTTCTATATTTTGTTTGATTATACATGGAAGTAGTTATAAATATATGAAGTAACAAAAATATTTTTTATATTTAAGGTATATTTATTGAAAACAGTAATAAAATAGCATCATTACTGATATAGCGATGGAGGAATAATTATAGGTATTTAAGTAATTTATTTATATCTATATTATTTATTCTTTTTACAGAATATTTGATATGCTTATGATTTGATTTTAATAGTAGTGATTAGTTAAAGAATAATCATAGCATTTCAGTATTGATTAAAGATTGAAATAATTTCATAAAATACTAATTTATATTATTATTTAATTATGTTTCACTCTGTTTGAATAGCAATGAAATAAAATTAAAGTCAGTAATGCGAATATAACTACCATTAAAATAATATATTTAGCAATAGTAGTTCATAAATATTATTATTTTAATTTGTGATTATATATGTAATAATGGTATTAAGTGATAAAATTTATTGAGATTCGAGATAAATGTATTTTTTATGATTTTTAAACACATATTCTAACGCAATTTAATTTAATGATATTCTGTCTCTGAATTATACACAATACCCATCTATAATTTATATTATAATAAAAAATATTCGATTAGATGTAATATAATACAAAATATTTATGCACCCCGTTATAGATACTTGTTTTGCGTAATATTGTCCACAACCATCGATACTTCACTCGAGGTAACATCTACGATGGGTGGAGAATTATATCTGATAACAAGTAGATATACAATAGATAGGTAGACAAGTTATTATTTCGTGGCTAGCGTGGTAAAAATGGTACCATCTCTACCTGTTGTCATTCGATATGCTGTTCGGAAAGCGTTATATCGATCACTATATGGCCTGCCAACTATAATACGATGTGATAACACAAGCGCACGCATTCCCCGTTTCCCTGCGACTTACGGTGGCCTAAATAAATAATATATTTTACATTTGCTCCCCTTCGCCCCCATTTCAAAAGTGTCCGCTGTGCTTAATAATCGCATACGTAATATGTGTATAAAACATTATATAGATATGTGTAATGTATATACATTATGTTACGGGTATTATCGGTTTTGCATGTGACGTCAAAATCATCTGAATAACGTGGAAAATAAAATTATATATTTGACCTATCCACATTACACGTGAAATTCGAGATTACCAACCTACAAGCGGTTGCTATACAGCATTTACATGATTATTATTCTGATACCCATCATTACTACAAGTTGTTGCTTCGTGTAATCGACTAGGTACCGTAATGTTCGTGTGTACCTAACAATAATACGGAGGTTTAGCAATAGGTACACTTTATGATCCGCATAATGTAAACTGTAAATAATATGATAAATATATCAACTGTTAACTAAATTTTGGAAAACAAAACGATGATTAAGCAATAAGCATATTATTTATAATAAATATATAGTAGTACTTAAAATATAAATAAAAGTAAATAAAAAAACATATTGATTTATAAATAATAGTCATAGTTTTACTTTATGCAATGATAATATTTATGCTTGTTTTATTGTTGGTTAATTCCATACTTAAAATATGATATTTTATACATGGACCTAATTTGTAAATTTTGTATTTGATAAATGTCATCATGTATAATTGCGAATGTTTACTAATAATAAATCGAATTATAGATTTTTTATTCATGACACCTAATGCGATGTCTTAACATTTTTCACTATAATTTTTTTTTATTATTATTATTATTCCTATATCATAGCTTCGATAATTGTTATTATTCTATTTACATGAATTTTGTGTGCACCGAATACCTGGCTATTTTTATCTTATCTATGAGTATATATTTTATTTTGATTAACTATGTCTGGAATAAGAAAATATATTTATAGAATATATTGATATTATTGACCATGGGTAATGGTTATATTATATCGATAACGATTACCCATAAGTTGTTTATTTTTATTCATGATATATTCTAATGAAAAAGCAACTATTTAAAATATAGTCGGATTATCATCTATAATAATTATCAATGTTTTTTTTTATGCATAATAGGCAAATATGGTTTTTCTTAAGCTTAACATTAATGTCTATGGTAGATATAAAAGCAAAAAAAATAAACAGTAGCTTAATGCAATGCTGTTAATTTTATTAGAAAACCAATTAGCTCTAAATTATTTTACTTATCTGTACGTTATTATTTTTAAAAGTTGAATGATAATTTTAGAAAAATATATGCAATTTAAATGTGTATAATTCACTAAATATAATGTATAATAATATAGTACCTAAATAATAATCATAAAATAATTATGATTTTATAATTTATAAATATCATTTTCATCAAATTATTTAACTATAAAATATTTTTCGGAAAAACAAATACATTTTCACTGTGTATTAATACGTTAAAATATATTAAAATGATGTACAGATATTTATTAATAGTAAAACATAAATTATTTATTTATATCAATTAAAATGTATGTCTTGTAAATTAAAAGTGATAGTAAATATATTGTTATAAAAAAATAGATAAAATAATAAATTATTTCTTATTTGTTTTTAAATACTTAGGTATATTTTGGTTATAATTCATAATATTTTTAAATTATCAATATTTAGTTAATATAACTTCCACTTAGTTAGTTTAACATAATAATAATATATTACTATATCACTAGCAAAGGTATTACTTAAAATCATCAATATAATATATTATTATGATGTTAACACTATAATTCTTGAGCATGTTATACCTATCAATCACTCGTAGCTTGTAATGTGAGTGTTGATAATATTTAATGACAAGACGCATAATATTTAACGCCTAACACTATACTTATTTTAATATTTTATTTCTTATATGTAATTTGAATATAATATTACATACTTTAGTTATTAATGGTTTTAGAAGCAAGTCGTTCATTTATTATTTATGATTAGTGTATAAGGCATTATTGATTTTAAATTTATATTATAAACGTAGTGTTTAGATTACCGGCATTATAATATTATGTGTCCGTTTGTCATGGGCGCACCAAGGGTAAAATGTATGAGAGTACTAAAACCTATAGTACAACATGAGAGCCCCCCCCATTATTTATGATAAGCAAAATCATTACACACAAAAAAATGTTTAATATAGTATGGCATATAATATCATAATACTCATCTATTGTTATAATAAATTAATTTTCCTGTTATTAGTTAATGCAAACTTATTTAAAATGTTTTCAGTATTTATGTTATTGGTAATTTCTCTTTCAATACATATTGAAGCTAGATTTTTAAAACGATTTTGTTGCATGCTTATTAGAAGCCAATTCTTCACTATTCGTATTACAGAAAAAGATATTTCACAGGCAATTGTTAACTGCAAGGATCTAACAGTTATGATCATTTTAAAATGTACAGTTTCAAAAAGATCGTAACTTACTTAGAAATAATAATATCATTAAAAAGCTACGTGGGGCACCGGATAATAGTCTTACCTTTAAATTTTATAATAGATAAATTCACTTTAATATCAAAACTAACAGTACAATACTGAAACCGGAGAACGAAAATTTGCCATGTCGTACGTGTGTAAGACGGAGACAACACATGTGGGTACTACGTTCTCTTAAAAAAAATTATGATTCTATGTATTTGTGAATACTGTACGCCTTACAATCTATAATAATAAACGCATTTGAAGTTTCCATTTATAATATCTTGATAAATTATCGATCAGTAACATTACTGGTCAATACTCGTAAATTATTAATCATCAAAACAAACATTTTACAAATATTGTCAAAAAATAGCATAGAGAATTTGGGAGTACTAATTTTGATATTGGGAGTGCTAAGCACTCCCAAGCTCTCTCCTAGTTGCGTCCATGCGGCGTTTGTCCCTACTAAAATTGACTTGGTTACCAAAAAAATTTTTAAATTATTTTTTTTTTAGATTTATTTTAAAAATTAAATTCTGTAAATTAGAAGGTATATATACAATTTGATAATTTTAATTTTCAAGAAGAGTGATAAATGTATTGATTTTAAAATAATATGTGTTTTTATTATTAAATTGTTGGTACGTAATCAAATTTTTAGGCAGTAAAATGTCTTTAATTTTTAATTTTGGAGAAAGTTTTTGGTAGAAAATTGAATTTAGTTAGTACGTTGGAAGGCCAAAGGTAAAAATTATATAAAATATAAAATACGTTTAAGTATTTAGAATATTATTAGGTACATCATACTGAGAGTAATATATTTTACGTGATGAGAGATGATACAATTGATTAGTAGAAATATTAATAGAACTATTCTTACTTCAAAGTATGTTTTTACATGTTATATCGTAGTCCATAAATCTAGTTATCGTATCTTTAAAATACCTAATTTTCTTACTGTATATTAATTTTTTTTGTAATTGTACGGTAGAGATAAAACCGTAACTTTTCATTTCGACGTTTTAAATTTGATACGGCTGATAAGAATAAGCTATCGCTGTTTGTTGATTAATTTTTTTAAGTATATGGAATTTTATTTAAAATATATATTATATACTTGATAGTTGTTGTGAACTATTGTATTCAAAAAATACATTTTTATCAAAAGCACTTCATTATGCACAAAACTATCAAAACTTTCATATAAGAATTATTTTTTTATGAATCCTTTCTAGTCACTTATGAATTTGAAATCATTTCTAACATTTTCCTTTCATTTTAGAAATCAATACACACAGAAGTTTCCTTAACTCGTAAAGCTCGTTTTACCACAATTCTAGAGCCAAACTTGGAACTATATATTATTCAAAGATCGACAACCGTGTGTTTATATGAGCACGAACTTTTTCGCCTCTTTTCCCGTACCATCCATAAATAGGGTCAAGTTTCTGGCGACGTCGTTTATACTCAGGAAATGTGGGAGATCGGGCTTTCTACCTATTTGCTAAATCAACAAGATTGTTCTCCTTTACCATGAACCTTCTTAACCGTTTCCAAAAAATGTTTTGGTCTACAAACATAAGATATTCTGATCACGTAGAGGGATTTAACGAATTCAATACATTTATATATTGATAGGTAGAATGCTGATACACATAAAAAGATCTAAGGTTATGTAAAATGGTTATTAATATAGTATGACGGAATATGACCTACATTACTTCTATTATTTTAAACACTTTGTATGATTGTATATTTTTATTTATTAGTATGCGAAAAATTATCCATCAAATGATTTATTTTCTGTAATGTATACGTATTTAGTTGTTTGATATTTTTAACGTTGTACGTATTTTTTTTTATTTCAATATTTTAACACCTTAATTATTTGCATAATTGCAAAACCATTTATTATTATTATTTTGATTATATTTACTCATATATTATTACTTAAATAATCATAAATGTATTGTAGGAAATATATATGAAATCATTAATATTAAACAGTTAATTACGATGAATAATTTGTTGTAATATCAAAATTAAATTCATACAAAAATATTTTATCTCACTTGTATTTATTTCGTATATGGCCTTGAATCAAGCCATACTTACTGTTCTTACTTCGCAAATTCCTTGCGAATTCCCTTGGGAAATAAAAGTTTTGTTGAACAAATTTAACAAATTATCAATAACAGAAACGACTACAACGAAACTGTGACGTCATAACGCTTACGCACGTGTCGAGAAATGTTTAAGGAGATAGGGAAAAATAAGTTTTCCACTGAAGTTTACTATAATCAAATAATCTAGTCAAAGGAAATGCCAAGTAAGAACAAAATTATTATTTTCTCATCTACTTTAAACTATACAATTAATTTACAACGCTTGTGACTTCATTTACTTTAAAACTTCTATTTTCATTATTACCCCGAAAGGCATCAATGTAGCTTACGAGATTTTTATCGTCCGAAAATTGCCCATCTTTATTCTTTCCCCACATTTTTATCACTAAAAAATCAACGATTTTTCAGTCAATATTGAAGTTATTTGCTCATCATATTGACCATAAAGCTAACGAACAACTGACTCGTTATTTTTGTTGTTGTAAACAATGTTTTTTTTTTTTTTAATTAAGTTTTATATAATGCCAACTTTAAGGAATAATTTGCACACATTCATTGAAATATCTACAAAGTTTGATTTATTGAAATAAAAATATTTATTTTTTGTCGTGATTAAAAATAATCTACAAATCAATTACGTTTTGAGTAGCTAAGTTAATTTAATTTATAAATTTACGTTACTTATACATTTATCTATTATAACATGAAAACTGAATGTATGAGAAAAAAATATTTTATTTTGTTTTAGTAGCAATAAGTGTAATAACTTTGTTTTTTAATATCCTTTGGTCATTAATATTAAAAAAAAAAAACATTACATTTTTTTTATCAATGCTATAAAAAATAAATAAGTTCTAAATATTATTTACTTGTTGTTCATATTATAATGCGATATAAAATGAATGGTTTGTTGCTAAGGGAAACGCTGTAATTCTGCGTCTTTGTAGGTATACCTTTTATAATTTAATGAGTATAGAACATAAATTATTGGTATCCTCGAGGGTTTCATAAAAATCCAAAGAGACACATATGAAATGATAGTTTAACCGAAAACATTAATTGAGAGAATTAAATTGTAATGACCTATTTCAATGAAAAATAAAATAATTTTGCTTTTATCTATTTATTCGTATGAATACTTATTTCCAAGTATTAATAAAATACATAACATATTATATGTTTGAATATTTAATACACATAACTAAAACAACACTAAATTAATTTAAACATAGAAGTTGATGTTTACCCGTTCGTTTAAAATGTTAATATATATGTTGTACAACACAAATAGCAGAAGAGCCAATTATAAATTCCGAAAATTAATAATTTTAGATTAAAATCAATGATTTAAATAATGGCACTAAGAAATCATAAACCGTTAATCATATTGTTGTGTAGAATCTCTGACACAAAGTTGTGCATTGGAATATTATTGTATATAAATGTCTGGAATAATGGTAGTTATCAAAGTTTCATAAGCAATGGTAATTTTCGATTTCCAACAACAACGATATATTATATACCTGAAAAACGGCAAGAACGTATTAATGCTTATAACTGCGGTGTATGTATATAGTAAATGTAGTATGTACCCATATATAATAACAGTAATAATAATAATAACCAAGGAGTTTCTATTGTTATCGGGTGACCGAGCCTGCTCAAGACTTTGCGTTAGTGCAAAAACCATTTACCGAGTCTTATTTTTAAATTTTCCTGGTGGCCGTAGCACGGTGGTGTGGAGGGACGCGACTCCAAGCCAAGAACTTTGCGCGAGAAATTCTCGTATTGTTTTATCAGGTGTACATGAGTTTCATCGTGTACTTATTAAAGGGTTCGTTCACTACGAAGTGTATCCTTAATTTAAAACCGTCTGCGCTCGTTGCCACCAGGTCTACCGCCACCCCGCCGCCCATACGATCATATCAAACAGACTACCGCCGTGTTCAACCTGAAACCCTCCAGCACATCATACTGCCGTACCAGCCTCTGCCACTATTGCAAAATCTCGGGCGTATTACATAATAATAATAATAATAATAATAATAATAATAACGGTAAGAATAACAGTTATAATAACCGTATAGTGATAGAGACGAGCGAAACAATATGAGCAAACGAGATTTTACAATATGAATGAATTGTAACACGGAAAGGTGTTCGGAGCTGAGCCAACCTTATCGTGCATATTGAACTACTTAATGCACAACACACATACGCACACAAGCAAGCTCATTTATACGGTACCGGCGCACACATCGCGGATGTGCATCCCCTAATTTTGGATACAACGTGCGGCGACGGCGGATGAATAAACCAACACGCGAAGTGCGCTGATTACGTTCCGGTGGCAGTGACGGGTTCTCGCTATCGTAAAATAATTGTACATTCAACATGTAAAATGGGGCGCGGATTCGGAGCATATTTAATCGGCAACAAGTGAATATTTTAACTGTAATTAGAAAAATAAAAAATAATAAAATAACATATGTTATATTAATAAGATTATGAAATAATAAAATATAACAGATTATTATAATACAACGTTGTATTATAAAGTTTATTTCATCGTACCTATTATTTAAACGCTATAGGTTAATATCCAAAATATTTTCATTTTTAAATGTCATAAATATTACAGTACGTGGTGCTAATGGAGCTTAATTTTATTCGTGATCAATAAAAAAAGCTCATTTCACACACATAATAAAAAATGTTCATTTGTATACATTCATATACATAAAACAGTACTTACCGTATTTTATTTATTTTTGTGCATATTATTCCAATATTAACTAACATAGAATGTACGTTGATTTATATAATTTATACATAATACAGGCGTACACAGTATAGGAATGTTTAATAATTATTAAATATGACAAGAACACAAATTAAATAAACTGATATGTTAAGTATCGATGTATGATTTATAATTCTATTTTAGAATAAAAAATTATGTGTAGGGTATTTGAATAATGATATTTATTATTATGTTTTTCCTTCAATCATAATATGATAAATCATATATCATACGTATTTGTATACTTCGTGTTATTAATAAAACACTATAAAATGACAGGTAATAACTGTAAATTGTATGAAGAATAAACATAGCTGAAATTAAGATAAAACATAATTTGTATATAATTATACAGTAGTGATTATTGATGAATGGTTCCTAATGAATAATGATCAACGATTATGGTCTAATATTATATTATTACTTCTATTGAAGTTATTGTAATCACTGATGAAAGCCATTGTTGAACAACAATCATAATAAGTGATCATAAGCAATTGGATGTCTTTAAATACAATTATGACATAAATATAAAATAAACTTAAATACTTAATTTAGATCTTTTTTAACACATTATTAATAAATGATATTAAAACTAAGCAATACTTTATTAATTATATTTATTATTTATTTATTTATATTCCTTGGTCTAACCTTACCTATCATATTATTTGCATTGTATTATAAGTAATCATAATAAATAATATTATATAACTATCAAATAAATGATCATTTTATGTCTAATTCACTTATTTTTGTAAAGATTAATAGCACAGTATACGTAAAACAACGCTAATGTTCCTCAGGGTGACTCAAAGGGCAAAATGCCATATATCGATTCAGTGCCAGCGTAAGTGCTGTTGCTGTTTTTGACTGTTCTTTACAATAGTTAGTTTTTTATTACCATCTCGAATTTCAAACTACAGCTAGATTGTATAATATTTCAAAAAAATAATAATAGATATACAAATGTAAATAATAAGATAATATTATAAACAATAATTTTACTAAAAATGACAACTCAATGAGTCGTATGAAAAATGTCTGGCACCATTTTTTCATTCACTAATTTCCAATTAATAATTTACACTAATCTATTATATTAGTCTATTATATCTATTATAGTAGTTATAAGTAATCTAAATCACATTTTATTTAATTGCTCAAGTGATTTAATATCAACGTAAGCTATTAGCATAACATATTCAAAAATACGTATACATAGCATATATTGTATATAATTATTAATTGTGCCGTCAGAACTACAAACGCAAATACTCAACTCTTAGCATATATAATATTATGTTCGTCAAAAATCAAAGTTATTAGAAGGACTGTAACAATGCTAATTGAAGCAACAGAATTTGATCTAAGTTCTTGATTGTAAGAATAAAGATCAGTTGTTACTAAATACGTCAATTCTATATAAAATATAATATACTATGTCTCCCAGAAGGAAGTAAAAAGCCGGCTTTATGTGAAAATATAATCTAAATTAAGTGAGAAAACCCCCAAAAATTATCCTTGTTTATAATTATTGTACAATTATTTTATACCTATCACGTTCGGTTGATTTTTGATAAAGCATTTAAATGAAAAAAAATACCTAAAAGGTTAAATAATTGTTTTGTATATAAATAAAAAAAAATGTGTAGTATATATGAGTATATGGACGCCCAACAAAAAAATGTATGTGGGTGGTGGTATATATTTTCATACGAAGCCAGTCAAAGTTTATCCCTCCGGGACACATTGTACAATGAACATATAAATATATTAAGTTGTGTGGGCGACCGCCATACCAGGTATTTTGGTATTTGCGAATTTTATCATTTTTACATCGAAAATCCATCGGGATGAATATCTAGATCAAATAACTAGGTAACTACATCTTTATTTCGAAAATATAAATTAAAAACTAAGCTGATGTTATGGGCTGTTTTATGTATATCCAAAGTGTTGTCAAACAATGCGTTACTTAGTGGAATTGAAATATAAGAATTTCAATTGCATGCAAATTAAGTGAGGCTGGTGTATAATGTACATGCATGAAAATCGAATTTAGCGAAACAATGTATACGAATATATATTAATATATCATAACGAAACTGAATACACTCCGTACCGTCAGTATAATATCAAGCCACAGTGTTATTTTATTTATATTATTTTCAAATTCTCTAATAAAAGCGGGCTATTACGGAACAGCGAGAAGAAAATGTTATTGCATTTCATTGACAGATATTTACACGAATGCGATAAGTAGTTTAATAATAATATTGACTTTTTAATAAAGAAAATGCAAATCAACAGGGTGCGTCAACATTCGTTACTCTCTTATATAAAGTATTAAATTAAGTTGTTTGAATTGCATTTCTAAAGGTAAAAACTATAAATATTACGTCTATAATATAGTGTTAACAACTACACAATCAAGCTATATTACTTATATTAAACATTCATATTGTTGTTTGAATAAATAATCGAAATGTATTCTTCTATTCAACACCACATGCTTAAATATGTTTATCGAGTCTGAATACTTAAAATTCCTTAAATATTTATATATTTAATGTATTGGAAAGTAAATTTAAAAAAAATTACAAACACATTTTTATATCTTTGATAGATGAATACAAATAAGTTCTTATACTGAAGTGAAACATAAAACTATTTCTCAATGAAATATCTTTTTTTTTTATATTGTTATTATGATATCACATTATCACAAGCTGAAATTAGAGGTAGTGCTTCTGTAGTGCTTCCGCCATAATTTGCTTTTGGTCTTATCGTTTATTTATATATCATAACAATTAGCTCATACTACACTGAATGTTTAAACGTTCAAAATGAAATACCTTAACACAAGTTTATCTGATAGATATATAATAATTATAAAAAATATTGTGAATATTGAATCTAACAAAAAGAAGAAATTGTTACATAATATTAAATGGATCAAAATCAATACACATATTTAAATTCAAAACAAATGTGTTTTTAAAGCGTATACATTTACATGTTACTGTTTTATACAATACTTTATAATATAAACTATATATTTTTTTTTATATAACGATTATGGATTGAGATTCGAGAGTTATATAATAAGAAATTCTTATGGAAATAAATAAAAGTATATAAATAATAATACAAATTAATTTTAAAATTTGATATAGTAATTATTATAAAACATACATGCATTTTTAAATCGTTATGAATACAACACACACACATATATAAATATATTATTTTATTTTCACATTGGAACATTGGATAGCCAAGAATGAACATAAATTATATGCAAATTTACAAAAATTCTTTTATTACATTTTATGGTTATGAATAAATCCTGTGACTACTTTTATCTGAATTGATACGACAGTTTTGATATTTTTATCATTTTCTATAGAATACAAATATCAAAATATGTATGATAATATTTTAAAGCGTTTTCAAAAATAATTTAGAAATTATTAAAATGTGTAAATATTTGTTTCCGTAAAGAATTATTTTCATGAATGATTTAGTATGATGAAATATAATTTACTTTTAATGACATCATTTCAAAGCTATTAGGTACTGCTTTGAAATGCAAAATAAAAAAAAAATTAAACTAAGACGTGTACATTATATTATTAAAATATATATAAAAATAAATAAATATTACTGTTTTATTTGAATATGATAATTTTCTAAATTCGCTAAGACCTAAAAAAATGTAGTTAATTACTTTTATAAACTTAATACAACTTCATTCGATTTTGGATTATTTTCGAAATAGTTACATATGATATATAGATCAGACCAAATAGGTTTTGTAATAGTATCAATGAGCATCATTAATTGAGAGCAAGATAAGAAAATCGGTAATATATCATTTATTAAATATCTAAATCTCTAACTAACCAGAATTATAATGATATTGGTATAATGGTAACCTTGGAAACAGGTGGGAAACGAAACAAAAATTGAAGTAGATAGGTACACAATTTCCAGAATAAAAATAATAATGACGAAATTAAATTATATCATATGTAAATATTATTAAATACCTAAAAATTGGTGATTTTATTAATGTTTAATTAGTATATAAATTATAAATAATAAAATAACTAATAATATGTATTTACCAATAAAAATAATTATTTCTTGTTCAATTTGATAATGTATTTATCTTAAATATAAAAAATATAATAAACATTTTTATTTTTTAATTAATAAATTAAAATAATTAATCTAAACTTTTGTTATGATTTATTTATTTTTTGCTTTTTACAGTAAAATTAAGAGTTTATAGAATAACAATCACCATGTCTAATTATTTTCTAGAAATGCGCAAAAAAAAACTTACTATTTAAAAAAACAAGTATTTTTACATTTGTTGACACTTAAATAGATAAAAAATATCAGAAAATAATGACATTTGAATGTTTTATTTTCTATTATTTTTTTGTATACATAAATATATTTTTAAATCAATATGGTAGCTCGTAAAATTCTTTTCAATAAGTAAATACATTATAATATAATATTTTTTTTAAAAAAAAAAACAAAAATAAGAATTATTTTCAATACGATTTAAAAGAATTCAAAATAAAAAAGCCTCATAATATACAAATGTATATAATAGATATTTGAACTACTACTAAACATCAAGTAACCATATTTAAGTATAAACAATTTTTAATTTCTTTAATTGGCAGTAATTAGTTTGTGAAATATATTTTCTAATTGTAACTATTTAGACACTTTTTTTATACTTAATTGGTAAACAATTTATTGAATTAACTACAAGGGAATCAAACTACTAAATCTAAAATTGCTTTAACTTTTATAAAACTAGGAAATAATTTTATTTAAGGAGATTAATATGATATTGTATATTTTTTGTGTTTACGATGCATTAGTACATTAAAGTAAAGTTTCTAAATTATAATTACATATTCGTTGAAAATGTTATATTTACTATAATTATTAATTCAATCAAATTTTTAACCAAATAACTATTAATATAAACTAAAACATTTTATATTTTGAGGGATGTATTGGATTTATAATATTTTTATTTTTTGGGTGTATTTGTTGTTGCTTTTGGATCAGTAAAATTGATTTAATCTTCAACTTGGTAATTTCTGGTAAAAAATTGAATCTAGTTTTCAATTAGTACTTTTTAGGCTAAGACTATGTAATTCTTTTCAAAATAATTTAGGAAAAAATGGAAAATTTTCACAAAAAAAGTTATTGGACAAAATCAATTTTTTTTTTTTTTTTTTGTTATAAATTAACATTTATATACAGTTATAAGTTTATAACTCGACATTTCCAAATAATTATTAGTTTCTTAAAGCAATATAGATATATAAAAAATGTTCTTGGAAATATAAGTAAACAGACCTCCACTCGAAATCGTTTCTGGTGTATAATGTATTACAATAATTTTCAAAGTTCAAATTTTAATTTAATACAATATTCTTTAGAACGACTCTTGATTATGAGGAATACTGACTACATAATAGAGAAATATCATCGATTTTTTTTCGTTTTTAATTCGTATAAATATAAATATTTAAATATATACAATTAATAATATCTATTAAAATATGGTAATTACTAGTTTTTTTTATATTTTAATAAGCGTGAGTATAAATTTTAAATTTTATCATTATAATGTATTTAAATAGTTTGTTAATTTAATTAGTAAACTAGTTTTTTTTGTTTTTTTAGTGTACGTTTTTAAACTATATTATTAAATAATAAGAAATATATTGGAAAAGAAGAAGTATTATTAACACGTTTAAGTATAGGACATACCCGCTACCTATACGGCTATCTAATGCAGTGTTTCCAACTTATTTTACTCGCGGAACCTTTGCAGGAGCATGAACGTTTTGTGAAACCCCCTTATAATTTTTGGAGCTCTTCTATGTTCAAATCATAGTTCAAATCAAAAATATTATTAATTAATTTATATTTTTACAAATTTCTCACGGAACCCTTAGCACCAGCTGACGGAACCCTTAGGTTCTACGGAACACCAGTTGGGAAACACTGATTTAATTAACAAAAATTAAAAGACCAAGTGCCTAACATGTGGAATCCATTTAATAATTAAACATAATATTCTCGTCGAATGCAAACAAACAGAAACTGCTAGAATAAAAAATAACATTCTAGAGTTTATCCATTAATCCCTAGGTTTGAACGAATCAACAAATAAGCAAACACTAAAATTTATCAAAGAAATATAAATTGAAAATTTATTGTAAACAATTAAACTATAATATGTTAACATTATCAAAATTACTAGTATTAAGAAAAAATAAATGTTAAATGTCAGCCAATGACCAACGCGGCATGGTTTATTTCTAAAAAAAAAAATAAGAAATATTAATTTAAAAAAATCAATATGATTGAATGATAAATAGTGTTTATATTTCTAAACATTTAATTAAAAGTATCAAGCATGTTTTTTTAAATGCCATACATTCCAATATACTTTTAGATGGTTTTACAAACTTCTTATTAGTGATGATTTTTTTTTTTTTATCTTTCTTGTTCAAATATAATACAAAACCTTGATTGATCAATTCTTCCATCATTGATGTAATTCATTAGAATTTCTAATATTACTATTGTTTCTGAAATAAAGGTTTAGTACTATCAACTATATATAAATAGGTACTCTCAATAATACATCATTTCTGGAATATATTTAAGATAACGCTGAACAAAAAATAAAAATCAATAAATACCGTTTATTTTCGATTGTTTGTGATGATTATTTTTAAGTCATTAAACGAAATAAAAATATTTACTATAACGCTGTTTTGCGTGGAATAAAATCATTTTGGCTAAAATCTTAGTTAAGAATTAAATTACTAAATTTAAGAGAATATCTAGCATTTTATCGGATTTTTCAATATCAATAATGGATAGAAAAAATAATTTATACTTTAAAATTTGGAGTTTAAATCAGTGTTTTTTAAATTATTTTATATTTATTTGGCCGTGTTATAAACAAAATTAAAATATGTACCTAGATTGTTCTATATTGTATATACATTTGGTTTTATTGCTAGGGCTATCGTCTAAATGGGTCTTTATCTATCGGGTTTTGTATTAAATTTATAATATATATATATCTATATATGTGTATGTGTTTTCGTGTATGTCCTTTATTATAGCACCTTTCAGTTATAAGTTTATGTCTCTATTTTGGGGATTGTATTGCTTCAAATCCATTTCGGCTAAGAGAATTTATTTTTAATATTTATTTGATTCACATGATCGTTAAATAATTAAAAAAACAAATAGCATATTTCATACGATATATTCTATTTTCGTAAAAATACATTATATTAAATACGTATATATTAAACTTGAACTAGAGTATATTATTATTATATTATAACGCTATATAATTGAGTAAATATTATTCACGTCCAACATTGTGTCCTATTAAATCCAAATTTCTTCGTTATTTATTTTTTTATGAGTTAAAAACTAATATCCAACGTGCACTTATGCATTATCAACAATTTGTAACGTGCCGAGTCGCATAAACTTTAGAGTTTAGACGCGTATGGCTTAATGTTTTGGTGTACAAGAAACGAGGGTTTAGAACACATTATAATGAGCCATAAAGTTAACCTAGTTGGTGTGCACTGAAACCCAGCTCGTCATAAAGACGCCGTGTTACTTTTAGCGATATTTTGTACAGGTATAAAATAATCAACTCCCTCAATTCAATTATACGATTTTTCCATTAAAGCTTTTGCTTGAAAAAAAAACAAAAATGTTTATCAATAAAAAAAATAAACAAAATAAAAACATAAAATAATTAAACAGAACACGAGAGTATAATAAAAATACGTAACTAGTGTTCGATATATATATAATATAAATATAGGTATGTGTGTAAGTGTGAGTGTTTAAATTTATTTTTTATCTAATATTATTATTTTTATGAGAAACACCGCATTATTAAATAAACGTATATTCACGATTATATTAACTCTTAATATTTCAATTAAATAAAAGTAAATAGTTGATATTGTTATTAAATGTTTAGTTTGTTTGATACAATTTTCAACAAGATAACTTATTTAATCATTATGTTTAAATCGACGTCATTTTTTTTTTATACTTAAATTTGTTTTTTCTAAATTTCCTCAAATACACTTTTTATTTCTAAATTAAGTTTATAACTATGTATTTATGTGATTTATGAGATCAGATCTTAGGCACTATTAAAACAAACTGAAATAAAATTAAAATAGTCTTTTTCATGTTTCTAAGCTATGAAAAAAATCATAATTTTAAAAAGTTAGTTAGGTTTAAAATTTTATATATTTTCACCTAACAAAGGTAGTTTAAAATGGTATATAATACAATATACATTTTCGTAATTTTTTATGATGTTTATTTGTTTTTAAAATCTGTGCGTGTTATCACTTCGTTCAAGTCAAACCCTATTAATATTAGTTTTTTCTTTAAAGTAATAGTACGTCAATTTGCACGTCAATTCTTCTATTCTGCCCATTTTTTTAAAACGTTTGTTGACTTTATAAAATATAAAATGAAATATGACAGACCCACTTACAATATACAAAGGTCACTAATCAAAGACTATTTAAAAATTCCCTATTTAGACAATTTTAATTTTGAATCAACTATTTAAGTGGTAAAGGTAGGTAAACCACTAATAAAAAAATATACATATTTGAAAGTTTCATTAAAATTATTAATTTTGCTCTAGCACATTTTTTAAGTTGATTATAATATGTACACTCAATATTAATTTTGTTTTTAATTAGAATGGTTAACTATGATAATAAATTCCGTTTTTGAAATTATTTTTTTACCATGAAAAAAAAATTATAGTTATCATTTATATAAAATGTTATACAATATAAAACTATTCTGATACATCAGAAACAATAATCTGAGTCAAGTTATCATGAAAACTCTACTTAATAAATAATACACAAAATCTTATCAACCATATAATATATTATGTAATACGATTTATTATACATAAATGTAATTTTATTATAATTAATTAGACCTATTAAAATACATTTTAAATGTATATAAAATGTCACTATAGTTACTAAATAATACATTACAAATAATTCCATAGCTGCAGATACATTCAATGAACACTATAACGATTACCCTATGCACTATGTATTTGCAACCCATAAACATACGTATATTTGCATCAAACAGTTTTATCTTATCTTTTACTTTTATTACCTACCAAAAATACAAGTTAGTTATAGGTTGCGTGTTGGAGGTACTTATAAAAGAAAAGCGGTAGGTTACAATCTAAAGTGAACGACGTGTCTCACATATTATATCGGTACGGTATCAAAAATGTACACTATATTTCACTAGCAAAATTAAAAATGTAGTCTTTAATATTTGATATTGTATTTAAATAGAATTCCAAAAGACCTAATGACAACATTTAGGACTTTCACAAAGTGTGGTGTTTATAAAAAGTAAACATTTTCCAATATCATGAATGGTTTGGATATTATTGTTGTGAATATATTTACCTAACACCATTTTAACAGTTGTTTAACAAATGTTAATGTATGCAATTTATTGAAATATATTATAAAGATATAAAAAAAAAAAAAACAACTATTTTATAATGCAAAACTGATTGCTTATGACATAACTCGTATAAACTACAAAGAAATATAAGTGTACAAATCGTAATTTCGTTAAGAAAATATTTACAATGATTATTTGCGCATATAGATAGGTATTCAAGTAAAATGTACGTATATTATAGACTAATATGGATTATGTGAGAAAATAAATATAATAACTTTTAAACTACCTGTAAGGCTGTAAGTAGATAATATGTATAAGACAAATGTGAGACGCGTGTAAAGTGTACAATGTACATCGTTATTATTTTTTTAGTCATTGAACTGAAAACAGCCGTAAGAAAAACTTTTTTTTTTATATCTGTTGACGAGTTATTAACTAAATTAATTTGTTTTTGGTTTTATTCCCCATTTAAATCTGAAAAGTTTTATGTAAATATTTTTATTAGTGATTAAAAAAAAAAACCCCATATAAATTACGTCATTTCGTGGTCTTAAAATTTATGTTAATAGAGGATAAAAATAATCAACGGTCTCAGCCCTACTATGGTATATAATACAGTCTACACATATATATCATACATATTAGCTATATGTGACTACATTGGAATGGCGGAAGTAAAGTAGGAAGAGGATGACTGACGTGTTTCCGTGTTGGAGAACATGTGTACAAAACAAAACGTACCGATTGCCATTGGCATCGCTAAGTTATACGTATCAACATAATAATATAAAGCACGCGATTCCGGTGCAGTTAATGGTGTTTTTGATACTATTCTATCTTGATTTTATTTCCACCACCCATTTCAGTCAGCTTTATTAAAATACAATGCTAGACGTGGTGATGATAAAATGGTTTTCAGTGACCAAAAGTAAATGCAGACCGACATATACTATATAGGACATGGTTACTTGCTTTTGAATCACACTAGCACAAACAAGTTTGTTACGAACAAACGTTGTAATTACCTACAAGAATTCATTGACAAGCCAACATTTAAATTGAATTTAATATCAATTCATCATTACACTGCTATATAAAATATTATACCATACCTCATGAAATGCCTAAAACCCATTCTAAACTGTTACGTTCGGTATTGTTTCTTGTTGTCTGTCCCTAAATTGCTATTCAGGTATACACATATTTAAAAAATAATTTACACAAATCGTATACCTATTTAAGATATAATGTAATAATATTTTGAAGCGATTTGAAACTTATCCGATGTTTATATTGTTCTAATAATACTGATACATACAAATATTATGTATTTGGTATTTGTAACGTAATTGATTTATTAAAACTAGAACAATTTTTAACTTTCTTTCCACCTCAACATTTTAGTGTACCCAAAAAATATAAAATACAACTATAGCCTATATTAAAGTTAAAATAAAATATTTAAACGATAGCCGCTAAAAAAATGTTTAATTCATCAAATTTGAATAAAATTATATTAAATAATATATTTTTGTTCAAATTATTTGACACAAGACATTATTCGCTATTTACAATGAACATTTTAGGCAAACAATCGGTTTTACAACGTCTCGGAGATTTTTTAATTGTCATGTCATTTACGACTAAACTTTTTAAAAATAAATAAAGAACACATTTTTTAATATACCTGTTCATTAGATTATATTGGGGATAATATTTTTTATACATTTTATACATAATCTCGAATGATAAGTCACGAAAAACACTGTACATATTTTTTCGGCTAACTTTAATTGCGTTATAATTGATAGTGTTTTGCTATAATATTTAGATGTATATACACATAACGATTATTATATTTTTGAGTTTCACCATTATGAATATTTTTATTTAAAACACTAAAACATCCAAGTATTTCTTTTTGTGAAATATGTTATTTATTATTAGTCTCAAAGAAAAATTATACATTCTACCGTCGAAATTCATTAAAAAGGTTTGTCGAACTGACTCGTTAAAAGACGCAGCTAGTGGTTAACATTAACCACGTTCTGTTTCTTTCGTTTTCATTAAAATTTCATGAAATAGTTCTGAATTAACTTCCGAGTTTATAGATGTGTTGATCAGTTTTTACGTAACGAAAAAATACCCCAAAAGTATTGATTTTGCTTATTGATTAATATTTTGTTTAAAATTATATATATATATATATTGATCTTAATTTATTTTAATTTTACCAAGTAACTTTTATGAATTTTAACAATCGTTAATACCAAGTAACCAAACTAATTATATTCAGTAAAATTGATTAATTGTATAAATTTAATTTATATTTTAGGTATGTATTAGTTCTTTTAAGTTATTTTAGTTGACTTTGCTGTATTTTTTTATAATTAATAGTGGTTTCGAATGGAGTACATAGTAAATTCCAAGTACTTTATGTGGTGAAAAGTTATCAATAAAATATTAAATTTAATTTTTTTTTTACAAATAATAATTTATTACGACAATTTCGTTTTAATTACAATAAAATTTATCATTATTTCACAAACTATTTTAATCTTACACCCAAGTAATTTGAACTTGATTCCTAAAAAAGTGATACCCAATTTAATATCTTTAGCCACCAGTATCAGCCATATCCTTTAGTTTCTACTCGTATTAATTCACAACTATATTATATAATACATATGAATATATACAACTAAAAGACGCTACTATTATGATTAATTCGAAGAGTCAGTAAAGAATTACATATATCTAATAAAATAATTTATTTTATTTTTACTTCTAAAACTTTTAAATATACTAAAAAAATCAAGTATATAATATTATAATTATTTTAACTTTTGGGTTCTTATAGCATATCTAACACTATTCCATGATTTTTTTTTTTATTATTATTATTGCACGCTCTTTGATAAAAGGTCATGGCGAGCCGCTGTCGCCGTCCTTGCGTTTATTAGCACTTTAAGAGTTAATTTCTTTCGATAACAGTGTTATCGATTTAGAAAGATAACCTCAAAAACATGTTCGTTTTATATGGGTTTGAAAAGAGAAACGTATGATTGTTTTAAGTTTGGTTTGTATTACTTATAATAATTAATAACAAAAATTATTTTAATATTATTTTATGAACTCTTTCGTATTATTTATTATTATAACGGTTCGACAACAGTTCATTTTTTACTTCCAATAGTTTTCTATAGTATTGTACCTTATAACGTATAAGTACATAACTACATTAGGTTAGATACTAGACATTTAAAATTTCAACAAACATAATGCAACAATAAACGTTGAACCTGCTTGTATACAACATATGATATGAAAATATGGTTTAAAACTTTTTACACACGGTATATTATTCATAAGAAACGTGAGTAACAATATTTTAGTACATATTGGTAATTCGCCGTTCCACATTATGTTGGGTTTCGGTAAAAGGATGACAACAAAATAAGCTGCTTTATTATTAGCTACTTATAAAACAACATAATATAATACTCTTAGGTTGTAATATATATTATGGTATACATAAATTTAATATTTTTGTTTCATGTTATTTTATTATAATTTTTCAATTTAGATATGTCTAATAGAATTGTAAAATGTAGAAACTTAAATAACATTAGAATTATTATTATACTGACTTCTGAAATGAAAACGGTGAAACAAAAATGACAATCAAAAAATGTTATTAGGTATATATTATATTATATATACATAACAAGCACGATAGTATAATACATTTAATATTGACTTAGCAGTGTTTGTTAACAATTTAGTTTAGACAAAGGTATTTATATTGCGCCATACCAAATCTGGATTAAAGTATTTGGATACCACATAAAGTATAATTCTATTCCCATCTAGATATCATAATATTAAATTTGTTTTTTCGTCGAGATTATATGATATACCTAGTTGGACTTCAGCGAGGGTTGAATTTACTTTTTACAGAATTCTCAGAAAACCCATTTAATATCAAATGAATAATACAAACAAACGAAAAAACCACAATATTTTCCTATTTATATTGACGAGTAAGATAATAATCAAACATAAAAAAAAAGTATCGATCAGTATATGAATTCTCAGTGAAACCTGAACATCCAAAATGTAATTACTTATAGGTTTGGCAATCGATAGGTAGCCCGGGGAATCCGTCCCCTACTCACTGGTACTCGTATACAGCGGCGCTTCGGGTTAACTCTTATGTAGGTCGTAATACACGTTACAACGATAATAATACTATACGACCTCGGTAAATTGGTTTTGATCAATGCGATTAAAACAAACTGTGGAGCACAACGAATTTTCTACCGACCATAAATCGGTCGAACGGAACTCGACGTTCGCGCGGAAACCGGGAATACACCGCGCGCACCGGTCTCGCGAGGTTCAACTATTTTTGAAGTGTTTCGATCACCGCTTGCGGCGTACGCCCCGGGCGCACTGCCGCCACGTAAACGTTTATATGATCTCGGGGTGTGCGTGGGTGTGAAGAGAGTTGGACGGCGTAAAAGTTTTGTTGTGCATTCCAGGTGCGGTCGTGTGCGTTTAACTCGGATAGAACAAAACAATTCTCTCCGGTCGGCGTAATAAATTTTGCAGGGCTCTTACCGGGCGACGTGTTAATTTTTTTTAATAACGACCACAAAACAATTCCAAAATAAGATTCGAGTAATAGTGGCTGGCTGGTGCACCGCTACATCCTACATTATACAACTGTATTGTAGAACACGACTGTGAGGTGCCCACGGTGGGTTTTCCGAGAAAACTGTTCGCACTGGCCTCTCCGTCGCGTCGCTTAGTTTTTTTCACGTGTAATTGTTCGACGTGTACGTTTTCTACAGCGAAACACAAATCTCTATGCACGACCAACAGTCAACGATAACGAATTATTGTTTATTCAATCATATAGTTATTTGATTTAAATTTGTTATCATTGTTATTATATGTATGGTTTTTTAACTGTAAATAACTGTAACTAAATTACGTACCTAAACTGCGCCAACTGTATAGAACCAACTCCGTACATTTTCTATAATACATCAATTCGTTTAGCGTTTACTAGCTGCAGTATACATATTGTGAGTTATATATTAAACCTATTGTGTAGCCATCATGAACAGACAAACATAACGTGTATTTATAATAATAGCTTAATTGCAGTTTAAAATGTCTTTATTTATTTACAAACTCAAAAATATACTTTAAATATATTTAATGATTTAATAATTCAAAATACGAATTCAGATCAACGTCCTAAACTAAATTTTTTCCATGGTAGGATGTGGAAGGACAGTTGAAGAACAACCGTGAAGGAGAAATGGAAAGCGATAGTTGAGGAAGAGAGAGAATGAGAGAGAAGCCGTTACGTTGCTGCCTAAACGCGAAGAGATGACCGCGAGGGCCCGATCTTAGCAAAATAAAATTTATGGTTAACCGAAAATTCGATGCGAACGTGTTAATTGCTCAAATAAATCATTGCTAATCCGCTTTCCACGTATAAATACTACACTAACTCAACGCAAAGGCCATGAATGATTAACGATCTACTCACTGTTGCTACAGAAGCTGTAGTGCCCGCGTGACGGTTGTATCATAATTATAGCCGTCGTTGTGTATTTATATAGTATGATATACAAGGTTAATTTTTTTTTTTATTATGAACCATTCATTATTTCAAAAACTATTAACAGTTTTTAAAATATTGATTTTATATAAATTACAGTTGAAATAAAACAAATTTTTTTTTAATATTTTTTATAATTATAATTATTTTCAATTCTTTTAAATGACAATATTATATATTTTTAATTTCATATTCCGAAGCAGAATATTTTTGGAATATTTTTATACATAAAAATTCAAACGAGTAGTTTATGAATTAAAACTATTTAAAGTTTAAGTGAACGAAGTAGAGTGGTACAATTATACCGCCAAAATATTGGTCTACTACTTCGTTCACCAAAAATTTAAATACTAATTTTAACTCATAAGCTACTCATCTAAATTTTGAATTGTATACATTAAAATATTTTGAAAAATATTTTGCATCGGAATATTAAATTAAAAGTATATATTGTTATCCAAAAAAATAAAATAAAACCTCAATAATTATAGCAACAAAAAATATTAAAAAATATAATTTATTTTTAATTGTTGTTTTATTTCAACTATAAATTATATAAACGAAATATTGTTAAAAAATTGAATAGCTTGTAAGATAATAAGTGGTTCATGAAAAAAAAATCACTGGTGTGTAATAAAACGATTTATTTTTATCGTGTAAAATTTTATTTGGACGGTGACGATTCGATCTTAAAACGCCAAAGAATATTTCAATTGATTTACGATTATACGTAGACACGCGTATTGGCGTATTGTAGTAATCTCCGACTATACTACCTACTATTGAACTTAGTCCTGACAATATTATAAACTAATATTGTAATATACTTTATTATAAATCGATCCAAACTGAAAATTTAATCGAATAACAACGATGTGTGGCCCGCATACACACGCACATTAAATAATGAATATGTGCTCGACGAACTGAAACACTGAAATATTATAACCCCCGCCCTCCTCAAAATACACACACATACTGGCAATCTATCGTATATTAAAAATAGTCAGATTACTCGGATTAATATATGCCTACATATTAATATGGTAGGTATATAAAACTATTATTATGACGTTAATGCACAATGAATAATGTTCCGCAAAATTCGTTTTAAATATTAGGCATGCTGCACGTTTTAATATTGTATACAATATATATATAATATCTATATATAACCACGATCCGAGTAAAACAATATTCATATCAAACTTTATTATTTGCTTTGTAAACATAATGTTTTAGTATACAACTTTAGCAAAAAAATGTACTTGTTTGATTTTTCAATGAAAATAATACCATGAAAAACACGTACAATACTTATCATTCACTTATTGATTATTTAATAATTATTGGTAATTTATTAGGTATATATAATTTATATGACTCTATTAGACGTTTGTATTCAGATCCCTTTTCTATTTAATATTTATATTAGAAAAGATATATTTATAATTTTTAATAGTTTCCACAGTTAATATTACGTACCTAATTTACGTTTTATATTTTACACATACATAACACTACGATGTATCAAACGGCTTTGTAAAATTAAAATCACAATAGGTTTAATGTTTAAATTATTTCAATCTAGTTATTTATTTTTTAAATTTATTAGAAACTGATATATTTAAGCCCCACCATAAAAAAATTCATGAGTTACAAGATATTCTAGACTAAATATACTAAGCATTTACAAATGTGTCTCTAGTTGTAGTTTTATTAATGTCTCTACTTCAAAGTTTTTGCGATTTATTATTATGTCGTGCAAACCACGTATTATAGTGGCACTATATATTAAAGTATTTAGGTAGGCATATCGCCCATTAAAACCTGTACTGCTAACGATATTTTCTTAAACAGCCAAATAAAATACAACCAACTTTATAACAATTGAAATGGACCATTTAATTTAAAACAGCAGTTTCGAAGCCATGAGGAAAAAAACGAACTTAGTATTTTAAAAATTACTCCGTATAAACTCCATTATTAAAAATCACACAACAAATTATATAATAATTAAGTTATTATTGAAGTACAATATTATTAAGCTTCCTTAAAAAAGAACCATTGTTACTTACGTATTTTAAACTGTCTAAAATATAATATTGACAAAATAATTTTTTAATATTTTGAACGCACCGCCTAAAAAGTTACTGATATTATTGTATTGTTAATTGTTTTAAATTTTTTTTCAGTTTGCAACATTTGTAACTATAATAAAACTTGAAAAGTTGTATTAAACAATTTAATAGACTAGTCACTTAATTCTGCTTGTTATTTAAACTTGTCATTTTCATATTTCCCTAAATATTTTGAAGTAAAATGTAATAAAATGAAACCACCTATATAAACCTCGAACAACATAATCTATCATTATGGAAACAGCTTTATTAAAAATATTTTTTTCTAAAATGTAACAAACAAGTAGAGTTTAAAATTAAAGTAAGACTATTCTACAATAATTCGTGGCAGCGAGATTTTTGTTCAATATATACGTAACTCACTGACCAGATAATTTCACGTTTATTATGCGTTAAATATATTATTATTTTATAGAAATTTAATTACATTTTATAATTAATTTAAAGTAAAAACTATAACATCATTAAGATCGATTATTTTTTCTTCTTTTATAGTTATTAGATAAAAAGTTATGTTAACCCTATCAGGCCTGAATTATGATTGAATGTAATAAAGATTTTTAGTAAAAAGCTTTTTCTTTTAGAATTCCAAAATTAAGACTATTTTTCAATAAAAAGGTTTTTAGTTTTTGACGATTATAGATGAAATATTATATACAGAAAAAATATTTTAACATTGTATTTTGGGAAACACAGAGACCCATTTTTAGTTTTAGTCGTACTATTCTAATATTAAAATGTTCGTCGCTATCAAAAAATTCCGGCGAAGTGCATTCCATTATAACGGTAGTTGGAACTAAAAGGGTTAAGATTTAAATTATGGTATTCGTATAACAAACTACGTATCTACGTGTCATTACATTATACGATTTAGTTATTTGTGTAATTAGTGAATATTAATAAGGAGTCTTATGTATAATTATAACTGACCATGATAAATGTAAGTTTAATATGTGTATTATGGGTGAGACCAGACGATATTTCTAACGTGTATATCAAATATAATAATCTACATATTACATAATACAGAAAATAAAATTTCTTTATATCTTATTTATTTAGAACTTAATGAAAATATATGATCTTTAAAAAAAAGTCACCACGGTGTAATGTACTTTTAAATATACAAATATAGTGATATTTACTATAACAACAGTAACCCTTCAAAGTTAAACCATTTTTCCCAATTCTTTAGTATAATGTTAAACTGAAAGGTTTATTGAAATTGGAATATAAATATAAATAAATAACATTAAACTATGAATCATTTCCGATTTTAAATGATCTATTTAGTGGTGAACAATATGCATAACGCAGAGAGTTTAAGAGGAAAATTAAAATTATTTATTTTAAGAATGCATAACATTAACAACATTTGCTACATTTATATTATACAAAACAATAGTCGTGTTCAAATTACTGGACGTCTTTTATTTGAATATTTTCTAAGAGATGTAAAAAAAAAATATATTTTAACGTAAAATAATTCATAAGTGAGTTTATAATTAATATATACAGGATGAATATTTTAACAATCAACACTCATTATCATAAAAAGTTTTAATGTATTTGAAAATATTTTTTTTTATAATTTGAAGCTCATAAAAAAAAAATTGAAAAACTAAATAATTTTATTGTTATTGTAATTATCATTTTATAATGTTTTGACTGTTTGAAAAACAACATATATTTTCAATATTCAGAAATATATTTTCTAAGAACTTTGATGAATGAGAATCAAATTTTGAATGAGTAGGTAATTATAAATTATAAAAATAAGTATTTAAAATCATGATTATCAGAGTTATGGTCGTTGTGGACCACCAATTATTTCGGGTTCTAAATTGCGACTTTTTTTCGCTCGTGTAACATCTTAAACTTATGATGTGGATATTTATTTTGGCCCTTATTTTGTCTTTTTTATTTTTCCATGGATTTGTATTTTAAGTCATTTATAATCTTTAATATTTGGTTAAAAATCGTCAAACGTACAAAATGCATTACTCAAAAGATATATTATAATATATAGAAAGATACCTAAAAGAATATTAATGTACAATTTAACAAAAAACCAATAGTTGTTGAAAAATATAAAAATATATGTATGCCTAACAGATATACTGATTATAAATATAATAATGATATAACAACTATAGTTGGTATTTTATAAAATAGCAAATGGGAAATTAAAATTATTTTTGTTTTCATATAGTATACTTATATAAGTACTTAGACTTTTTATATGTGATAGCTTAGTTTAGATTTGTAAGTAAACATAAATACAATATTTATAATATATATTTTTTTTATGAATTACTGACTTTTATCCAAACTATTACTATGTTATATTTCGATATTTTGAAACTATCAAGATTATTACAAAGTTTTCACGTTATTTTCAGGTATTTTTATAATAATTATTACGAGAATCGTTTAAAATTCAATTCATTATAATATGATGAGTATTTTAAACCTTATGGTCCTTATGAAGGAAATCTAACTCATTCATAGACTCTAATTATTTATGTATTAATTATATAGATTAAATTAATATTCAATCATAATTATTATTAAGTATTTAATTTGTACGAATTACATACAACATGTTTTATAAAGTCGATGATATTATTATCATCATAAAAGTATCATATAACAATGAATCTGAAAATAACAAACTTAATAGCCTTTAGTGAAAATTTTGTTTTTTATAATTTGTTTTTTTTTCATTAAAATCAGTATAGTCTTAGTCGTCCGCCCTGACAGACAACGTATTCAACCAAACGACGTAGTAAAACAATATCTCGGGAATTTGATGTTAATACCACCCAACTCTCGTTTTACAAGGACGACCGCTTTTCTTTCATAAGCCTATTAGACATATATATAGTACCTACATTAAAAATATAAAGGAAAAGACTCACAGGAAATATGTAATGTTTGATAATAGTAGAATATTATTGAAACATTCATACATAAAGTACACAGCTATAAAAGTTGTATTAGAAACCTACTACATAATATTATTATATCATGATATAAATTAGGTGTCTATAGATCAAGAGCATATATTTTATGACAGAATCCACTTGTTAAAAATCTGTCAAGTTTTTTTATTAAACTGATAACAATATACAATCTAAAAATAACTGAATTCAAAAAACCATAGTATCCACAAATTTTTCCATAATAAGTCAATATGTATTACTTTCTAGTTATAAAAAAACAACTAGCAACAGATAACTTTACCTTGGTTACTCACGTAATATGACTGGAGTGACGTTGGTGCTGGAAACCAATGATAACCAAAATAAATATTCAAAACGTATAAGGTATTATACTTATGGAAAACTTTTCACCAACAAAAAATAAAAAAAAATAAATATATTATATAATAAAATAATTATTCAATGTTACAAAATTTACAAATTTTAGTAATAAATGCAAATAATGGAAATATATATAATTATTAATATTTATTAAAAATATCTTGATTATATAATATAAATAGTGTATAAACAGATTATTTTTATTACAATATACAGATTATAATAAAGTATATAAGATATTAATTCAATTAGTCAGAAAAATTCATAGAATATTTTTAAGTCAATTTATTAGAACTTTTAAAAACTTTTTTGGTTTTCCAAAATAAAAAAAAAAATACTTGGTGAACTCGTTTCATGTCAGTAAAACTTTTATGAATTTTTATCAAAATATATTTTAATACCAGCCAAACACAATAGTTCAAAATTTAAAATAATTATTTCAGTATAATATTGCATTGATGATTTTTATATTATATAAACGTATAGGTGCAATGTACTGATTGTTATGTCATATTATATTGAACGGTATTGTATACTCCCTTTGCAGTGTTTTTTTAATAAAAATATAACCCATAATGAAACAATAAAGTCCAAAAATACACATGTTGTTTCATTTTATACATTTTATATACTAACTTTTTTCTGAAAATAAAATAAAATATATTTTCATGTTTAGGTACTCAGTAGCTTTTTAAAAAAAAACATAATTTATAACACGGCGATATGATTAGGCAATATATGTACACGTATATTAATTTTAATTAATATAGTTGATATTTAGCATTATATTTCATATTAATATATCATGTTTATTTTGTCCTTGTGTGATTGTACATCGTGTAGATTGATTTAATAAACTTTATTATAAAGATATAATTTTTTTTTTAGTTTTAGTTTTACTTTGATATTTTTTTATTTAGTGACCATTCTTAAAACCAGCTAATTTGTATTATAATCGTTTGTTTAATGTTCATGCGTGAAATATATAACAGAAACGTATTTAGAGTATAACAAAAAGGACAACTGCCAAGGATACAATTCTATATATTATTCAATTATATAATTTGTAAAAATGTTGACAATCACTTATTTAATTTATAATATAATACAGAAAGGTGACTGGTGCCAAAAGTATTGAATAATAAGTCTATAAGTGATGGCTACATAAAAATTCTCTTAACCACACCCACATATTCATAAGTAAACATTTTGTCTTTTTTAAAATACTTATGTACTTTGGATTCATAACTATATACATATTAATTATATAAACTAAATCAAGTATTTTAGGTTACAAGTTAACATTAATTATTTTTTCAAAATGAAGGTAAATATACTATAATATACAGCTTGCGCGCAACGAATATATTTTTAGAGCAAAATTTGTTGGAAATATTAAATTAACTTTAAATGGTAAATTAACTGCTTAAATTATTAACGAACATTATATTTTTTAGATATTACGTATAAAGAGTACTATAGTCAACTTTTTTGTTACACTATACCCAAAGGTATATTATTAAAAATTTTATAATTCTATTTTGAATATTTTCATCAAATCATAATATTTATACTCCCAAAACGCATTGTGAAAAGAAATATGTAAACAAAAAATGTTAATTACTTATGCACTCTACCTGATAGTATTAAAAACATTACACACAGTTTTTTTTAAGTTTATCTCTCTTGTTTATTTCATCATATTAAATTATATATTGTAGTACAGAACACAGATCAATATTATGAATATCCACAGTTATTGCTTATTATTTTTTTACCACAGCATAACTCCATACCACAAATTATTTACTGCGTCTAATTGCTAAAGTTTAGTGTTTTCGTTTAAATAATTATCACGCTTCCTCCGGAGCATACCTAGAAGCTATATGAATAGAAATAGGTTGGTTTTATATTAAATACGAACATATAAGCCGTTAATGCGTAAACATATTTATGTAATAATTTGTGGTGTATAAACGAGTGCTACTTAAAACCATAGATTTGTCTTAATGTTAAATCGATTATTCAAGTCATAATATTATTGTGTAAAATATCTTTATATGCTGTAGTTAACTTTTACTATATTTTTTTTATATAATAATATTATTATAGGAAATTATCAGGTCTGTTATGTGTGAACGTCACGTCCGCTTAAGTTAAACGGTTACGATTCCGGTTGAATGTGTTTAACGAGACAGAAGGAAACAACCGTGTAAGAAATAAGAAATTATAAAAATAAAAATAAATTATGAATAAACCTCTTATTATTAATATAGGAATGTTTTTTTTTCTTTCATCGCTATAGTGCCAACGTCAAAGCTTTCGTCCCTCCGCCACAGGACACCGAGCCCAAAACTGTCCGCCCTCGTGCGAATAATTTACAGCTGCGTCGTCATGCCACAATGTACTTAAAATAATAATTATTTTGTTTATATCGTCTTTTTTTCTTTCTTTCTCTCTCACTCTCTTCCATTACACTCATAGTATTCCTCTTCTCACGCGCACACCACACACACACACACACACACACACACACACACACACACTACACACGGCACCTTCTGCAAGTCGCCTGCTGTATAATCATACTGACTGCATTCTACGAGCTGTACACAAACATCGCACAACCATCGATGGCGGAAAAGTGGGAGGCGGTGTAACGATAATTACACGTGGGCTATATAGCAGCGCGTCATATACCTTTGCTCCAACCCTAACCACTACCGTTAACTTAAAAAATAAAAAAATACGCTCACACATTCCTTTTACCGCCAACACCACCACTGCCGCTACCACAACTAACGCCACAGCCGCAACGCCGTTGCCCGAATAATTATATTTTAATTGGCGTGCGCGCAGTAGATCCATATCGTCGTAACATTGTTTTTTCCGTCTATCTGACTATAACTCACCGAGGTTGGCCTAAAAATAAATAGTATCGATTAACGCTTGTTTCGTATCACTAGTACTTTTTTAATAAAAAGATTTTAAATTTACCCCCACACTTCGATTTTTATCTAAGACGTTAGCGATACACACTAATCAAAATTTCATAATCAATGATTTTAAATCAATCACCATACCACAAATATAAACATAAAAAAAAAAAAGAGTAACTAGTATTAATTTTTTGCACAACATTTTGGTGGAAACACTTATATAAAAAAACAAAAATCCACAGTCAAAATAAAATTCATTTATCCGTGTTTAGGTTGTCGTTTACCCTCATACAATTACTACACATACTCAAAGATATAGATAAAGAAAGAGTATTTTTTTACGAAGTGATGATAACATTTTGTCACAATAATAATTTGGTGGTTTTAACATATATACTTCATCGATTTGGTTTAAATTAATTAATTATTTTGCTAAAATAAAATTTCTACCATACTAACTACGACGTGCTGACTCAATATTGCATAGACATTATTAAAAAAATGTCGATTACAATAATTACCTAATATAATATGTTGTATATTGTATTATACGAAACAGTACATACTATATTTTTATGATATCGCTCCGTGTTTAAAATATCGTCTCTCAGTTATATGTATTTATTTTTATTTTGAACTGTTCAAACGCAGACAATAACCACTCGTTCCTAAACGAAATGCTCTATTTATAAAAGCTCTTTATATTATTATAACACATTATGTGTAACGTGCGTTAACGTTCAAACAATATAATATGTCGTATATATATGTACACATTATGGCTGATGGAATTTACTCGGTAAGTAAAAGTAAAATAAAAACCAAACAGCTAATCCAAACATTAATTATTTTTATGAAAACTGATTTGAATTTGTATACAATAATATTACGTGTTACACGTCATGGAATGAAAATTGCTGCGATGCTAAAAATAGTATCTCTTTAAAGTAAAATTATTGAAACATTTCTTCTACTCGATACCAATGGATTTGCATAAAAGAATAATATATTATAAATTAATGAAAACAATACGTTTCACAAGTAAAACCAATATTATATTACTAGTTTTTCAAATAATTAAAAGGTAACTTAAAAAAAAAAATCAAGAAATAATAAATACAAACGTAAACTATATAAATTAACGTAAACTGTGGACATAATGTAAGACGATTAATAGTTGTATAGATTTTTATCATAAAACTTCGTAAATAACACGGATTGGATAAGTATTAAATACGCGTCAAGAATATAAACGAAAACAATAAACGAATATGGCTATTTTCACAAATAAGAGTTTCCAAACATTTTAATAAAACATATTATTTTGTGCTCATCTTTAAAAGTTATATATATAATAAAATAAATTTTTGCTGAAACAATTTATACAATCGACAATAAAACTAATGCTTATAACATTAAATAAATTATCATATTCAGTTCAGTATTTATCAAGTGTTAAACTCTAAATTTGGTAAAAAAGTTGTACATATATTATTAAAATATCACTTCTTTTTATCTTCTCTTTGAAAATAATAAATTGGAAATTCAATAAACCTTTTATTTTTATATAAAATATTACTATTAAGCTTAAATATTTAGAATATTATCTTGGATATGGTACCTACGTTAGTATACTTTCACACATGAAAACATTTGAAATTGATTTATCAATATTTCAAAATTGTGGTTCAAACATAACATAAATATATATATAGATATATATAAAATTGATGAACAAAGCTTTATTAGTTTTTAGATTATTTAGAAACAAATAAAAGTAGAAAAAAAATTAACATTACAACACGTGAGCTATAAATTTATGTGAGTACTTCTTTCATTCGTAATGTTTTATGATATTGTATTCATTTATATATATATATACACATACATACATGTATTTTTTCATTAAAAACTACAATGTTTATATTTTTTTATTATTCTAAATCCTTATATTATATTTATTACGAGTTGAAATTTTTATACTTGCATCGTGTATATTTTAACTCAATTTTGTATACCACATACTCTTAACAAAATGTAATCAAAATTTTATAGATTTCCACAAAAATAGAAAAATGTAAATACAATACTATATTGTGATGCTATTCCAATGGATTACCAATAAATGTATCTTTATGATTACGAATATTCTATGAAAATCCGATTTAAATAAAAAGAAATAAATTGGAGTTCGAGTACAAATTAAAGTTTACATATGTGTTGTATGATGATAAAAAATTTCTTTAGAATAATAATCATAAAATATAAGTAAGAATAAATAAAGCCATAGTTATTAATTTATTATATATTGTAAATTTCAACCTAAACAATCACAGTTATAATTTATTAGATTAAAAACACAAAATAGTATCATATTATGTATACTGGTAAAACATACTAGATAAAGATAACAAAAAATTTAAGATACGTATGGTCTTAAATTACGTTAAGTTGGATAGAATTATGTTCTTTATAATATGAAAAATATATAAACTCTTAATGCTACAGTAAATAATACTGTCAATTCTTCCGCAAATTAATCGTTGCTTAAATAATTTAATTATAATATTCTATTAGATTATTATAATTATAACGTCACTAACTAACAGGTACGAAGAATTTAAAAACTGTTTTTCATTACACAATTATTTAATACAATAGAATATCAACAAGCAACACTGTATTTATAAATTATATATATGTAAATATATAATTTATTTAAAATAATAACAATCGATTATATTTTGAAATACACGTTGACAATTTGTATTCTGTTTCGACTCTTATGACAATTTATAAATTTCTAGTTGTTTAAATATCAAAATGTTTGTTTTAAAAGACATACTACTACTTGAAACTTTCTTCTCCGACATACAATTACATATACGTCTATACTTACACAAATTTCCTCGGGCACTTACAGATTCTAAAAGTACTTACAGAAGTTATGTAAACACTGTTGGAAAATATAAGAGAAACATTGTTGAGCTTTTGTCATTTGAGTGCAATTATATTTAGCACGATTAGTGTTTGTAAAAGATTTATAGTTTTGATAGGAATTTTAAGTCGATTAGCTTTTTTACTCATTTTCAAGCAGGCAAAATATCTTTGAAGTTGATTATTTTCATTTTTAACACATACAAATATAATATGTATTGTATAGAATTCTTTTACCAAATTAAAATAATGTTTTTTTAATATATAACGTAAAAAAAAAGCTTAGAATAATAATTGATTAATATGACGATAAATAACTGAATTAATACTACTAAATTTAATTTGAAACTTTTGGTACCAGCTATACCAAATATTGAAAAAAAATGTCCTGCTTAACTTTGGTTTCCATTTGTAAACTGTTAAATTCACATATTATTTTATCTTCAAGTTATTCATTTGGTTAAAAACAAATTTTTACTAGTTATTATTATTCACATATTAATCATCAAAATAGTTTTCCTATTTCTCACTTTAATATATTTTTTATATTTGTGATGTAAATTACAATAGTTAAATTATAAACATTTTAAGAAACTATAAACATTAATTTAATATTCTGTAAATTAAATAGAAAAATAGAAAATCTAAACAAAATCTAAATTCAAAAATAAACATTAAATAAAAAATACCCAACACTCTTAATAGTTGTTTTCAGATATTAAAACTACTATTTATTTGTTTAATACATTTTTAAAACTTATAATTGCATTTTTAATACACAAATGTTAAAATGGTTATTGTAGAAAAATACAATTTTAGATTATATTAAAAAAAACTCATACAAAAACAAAATATACACTTTTTTAAAGTTTTAAAATAAAATATTGTGCAGAACTTGGCGAAAGAACTTTTTTTTCTTATACTTCTTATCGAAGATAAAAAGATATTGTATTCTAAACCACGTCAGTTGCTTTTATGGCTGCAAGTAGAAGTATAAAGTATGTATACATATATTTGTGATTGTTGGAAAACTCGTGTATACCTATACAATTTGTTAGTTAGTCACTCAGAGAACTATATAGTGAATAACATAACATAATATAAATAACATAAATAATTGTTATTATAAAAAATATAAAAACAGTGCTTCGATAAATAATATTATTTTATGTGTGATTTAATGGTTAAAATTTAAAAGACATTTTGTAGTTAGAAATCGAAAATAATATTATAATTTATTCTTGAATTGATTTTTTAAACAATTTATATTTTAACAACAATTTAATCGTTTCACTCTTTTAATCATTTGGTATCACAAAGTTATTTTAGTATAATTAATATAATATTTTTGTACTTAGTTTGTTAATACAAAAATATTTATATACAATTAGAAAATAATGTTACATATACTCACCTAATATTCTAGTACCCAAACATTTTTTCTAAAAAAATATTATAAATTTCAAACAATATGCAACTTTACCAGTTTTTGTCACTAGACATTATAAGCTAACCATATCAATTTGTTTTCATGACATTTGACAGTAATAAATGCTTCATAATAAATAGGTACTTTATGTTAATTAATGCATCGTAAAAATGTTTATTATGAATGTTTCGTGAAAAGTGATTGCTATCAGGATGTTATGACTTGTATTTTTGTACATATACGACATTAAATCTAAATCATTGTGGTAATCACAGTAGTCAAATATTTCTGAACATGAAAAATACAACACACAATGCAATTATTATTTATATACTACAAGACAAAATGATAAAAATATGTAAAATAATTTAAGAAATCGCATAAATGCGTGTATATAATTAAATGATATTATATGATTTATTATTTATAGTTCCCAATGCTACGTAGTTTATTAAATGTTTTTACAAATAAACAAGGTAAAATACATACATTTATGTATAAATTCTTTTTTTTTATCATAACATAAATATATTCTATCCTTAAACATTTATTTTACAGGAAATTATCATAAAATTTAATACAATAATTTAAATTTAAAAAAAACACAATAGAGTAATTTCCATACCATTGTAAAGTAGTTTATAATAATTTTTTCGAATTGTTTTGGATCTTTAATTTTAGATTTTAAGCAGAACGACGAATGCCTTGATTTTAAAATTTAGGATCAATTAATTTCTGATAAAAAAAAAAATGGTATGGATTCTACTCCTTTGAGACGTTAAAAATAAAACTTCCTAGTATTTTTTCAAAATAATTTCTTCATTTTTTAACAAAATCCATTTTTTTTTTTTTTTTGTATATACTAAATATTTAAATCAGCATTTTAAATACATAATTAAGTTTAAAAAAATTATTTTTAGAGATATTTAATATAAGCATAAGAAAATGACGACCTTTTTAAAAAAAAAATTCCAGAATTATTGATAAAAAAAATTTTACTCAGTCAAGGTTAGGTTAGCCTTGAAAATGTAATTTAATGGTCTTCATTAGTTATTTATATGCCAATTAAATAATTCAAAATAAATGGCCACAATATTTTTTTATGAGTTATTGATATATTTAGAATCAAGATGATTTTTTTTTATAATCACGAACATTTGCAAATCATTTTTTTAGAAATTCTTTAAAATATTGTTTTTTATATTTTAGATTTGAAAATATAGTATAAGATTTATCATATCATATCACATCATTTATACTCATAAAAAAAAATATCGGAACGTTACATTTATTTTTGATAAGCGTTTAAATTGCAAATGTTTACGACACGTAATATCAATGTTGATCCGTAAAATAACTATTTCTTATTAGTCGATTTTTGATATTTTGATGTAATTAAAAACTAAATTTATTGAAAATTTTCTTCGTATGGAAATAATAATAATAATAATTTTCTAAACATTTTAATTGTTTGCGATACATTTTTAGAATTTATAAACTTTGGAAACTTTTCTTTTTTGGATTTTTTCTTTTTGAAAAGAATTAGCTGGGAAAAAAAGCTTGTACGTTTAATACATGATTACTCATAAATAACTCATACTGTAACAAAAAAATCTAAAAAAAAATACAGAGATTTTTTATAAACATTTTAAGTTCATATTATTTGGATGTAATTATATATTAAAATAAAAAATAACGATTTTGGTTATTTTGTTGTTATTTAAACCTATTATTCATGAGTACTTAATACTTTTAACGTATATTATTATATTTTATAGACACAATAACACTTTCAAACGCTATTTTTTTCGCAAAATTAATTCAACCTATTTTATTGCTAATAAATAATAATATTTATATAAATTACTTTAATAGCTGTGTAAATATGTATCATTAAATTTACTTGGTAATAAAATCTGACAGACTGTCTTTTTTTCGAATTATTTTTCATACGCAATTATATTTTATCATTTAATTTAAACTGAATATATACATTATAGTGGCTTACTTCTCAATAATAAAGTTCAAAATTTACTGTAGCAACAGGGAGGACACCTACTTTCCCGTTTTTTAAAATTGTCTATGACTTTTTGATGAATATTACGTTCACCTCAATGGTCCCAACCAATTCAATACGACTAACAGAACTTGATGCAAATAACCATGTAATAACTAGCCTGCTCGGAATATATCATACTTCCTCCAATGACGAATATCACAATAAAGATGACTGTAGGTCCGTAGCCGAGATTAAAGGTTTATTTTAACTAAGCCAAGTCCGATAAAATACAAAGTGACAACCAATGGCCAATAATATTATTGATTACACTTGAAGAACCGTCACACTTCCTAATAATACAATAATAACGTGTATAATTAAGGTCCAGACACCGTCTACCTTGAATTCAAACGGAGTCACAGTATACAGATGTCCACGATACGAGAGATTACCCTTTGATGCCGAATTTTACTGTGAGGAAATCTGAGGTGATGCCTGTAACTGATAATTGTAAATGCCGATTATTATAATACAGAAAAAATAAATTTATTAGGTGGATGCTTTATTATACATAGTCTAAGTTTATTATGTTGTACATCTATAACTTATCCTAGGTACAACCACGCATATAATCGATAACAATATAATATGAAAATATAACAGTTTACAATTATTTTTATATATAGTATATGGTAAAAATTATATCATATTATTATAATATATAATATATAATTTATGTCTTTAATGAAAAATGTTAATTGTATTGATTATTTAAAATAATTTTTTTTTTTTTTTAAGTAATTTAATTGTTTTTTATTTGTTATATTATTTATAAATTTCAAAATGCTATAGTAAAATTAATTGATGGTAAGTAAACATTTTAAAAGTTTGTATTGTATTGTCAAGCTTTTTGACCAAGAAACGAAAAATGATTTCAATATACATAAAACATAAAATAAAATACGAACAGTATTCTCACTATAAATAATATATTTTGTAAAATAGGCTGATAGATAACCTTAGCTTAGAATTGTTTTTCATTTGAAATAGTTTAATATTGAATTCATTTTTAACAAATATATAATATTGCATTATTTCTCAATAACTAGATTCACTCGACAACTACACTCTACAACCGTCATAAGCCACTAAACCTTAACTCCAAAAAGTATTATTTTCAAGAAACAAAAAAAAATTGTTAACACTAAATTAGCCCGTAGTGTAATAATATTAATAATAATAATAATTTTTTCTAAACATTAAAAATATGTTATGTTATTTTATTATTCAGAAGAAACTATTAACTCAAAAATAGTTTTTTTTATACAACTTATTAATGGTTTTAATATACTAACTTAAAATACGTAAAACAATAAGTACACTTTTATTTAAAGTAACTGCCAAATGTTTTCTGATATTATTGGCATATCATATTGATGTTATAAGTTCTAGAATGTTTAATAGTGAAATAAGTTATAGTAACATATACAATAATTTTATTTCAGGATTAATTTTAATATTAAATCAAATATATGCATTTTGTTGAACATATTGTTCTGTAAAAACAATAATTACCAAAAAGAAAATCGTAACTCAAGATCTCACAATACTGCTTCTATTGTATTATTTAAAAATACTACTTATTTTTATAAATGTCTTATAATAAAAACCATGATTTTTAATACCGAAATTGATAGTGAACTAAAATATCTATCGATAGGCATGAAAACTCAATGTCGACAAAAATTAAATTATGACATAATGGCCCATGGAAATACAGTAGAGCGGATTAACTGCTTTCCAACTGTTTTTTTTAAGATATATGATCATAGATTAAGTATACAGGTGTAATTTAATTTATGTACGTAGGTATAATATTTATTCGTAAATGTTGTTGTTATAATTATTTTGAATGTAGAGTAAATAATTTACTTTCATGGTCAAACATGTTAATAGAAACTTATTTTTAAAAATTGTATAAAGAATAGTACGAATACTACAATATCGTAATACAACCATGTAATATATAACCACCACGTTTGATGTGTTCATTTATTTTATGTCAACACAGTCAAACATATTACTGTCTGGTATTGAGTTCAATGCATATAATGTTATAAAGTTATAGACATATATATATATAATATTATACACACGTTATATTAGACATATAATCATATTGATAATAACGTACGTATCGAATAGATATAATGTCATCTATATAGTGTCAGTCTGTCTCCTATACTGGTGTAAAAATAATGTTTGCGTCAACTGCAATCTTTGAAAACAAATCGAAGTGCTCGCATATAGTTTTATTACGTTTTATGTTTTGACGACGTCTCGTTAAAGTCAGACTGATATAAATACTAAATATGACACGTTTAAAACGTGTTTTTGAAGTTCTAAAATCTAACGACAACCGAACGATAGACTGTAAGCGTATATAGGTATTTATTGTTTTTGATATGAAAACAATAAGGAGCAAATAATATTCTATACAATATATAATATTAACTGTGACGCATTTTAATATATAATGTATTCCGTGGTTCTGAAAAGGCCGAGTATGAAAACACTATATGGAATAATATTGTTATTACGACGATAGATCCTACGGACGCCTGGTGCGCCGGAAACGCGCCTTAATCACCATAATTTGTTAATAAAGGATACCTGGTAGCTGTATATTATAGTAAACTTATAGTGGGATATGCTAGGGGTGGAAGAAATGTCGGAGGAAACGCGGGTCGCCGACGTCAACGCCTCTCCCGGCACATAGCGTCGTCACCCGGCACTGAGTCAAGGTAGGTACGTATATTTATATATATATATATATACCTATTTACGCTTATTTCTAAATACGCATAGGAGAAACCTTCTGTTGCAATATTGTCGTGACCAAATACTATAATTAAAACGTTCAATGTCCTCTAATTTCAATCATATTAGCAAAGGTAAAACCATATTAATAGTAGTAGAAAATCATACTTGCTAAGTGTTTAAATGCTATTTATAATTCTAAATTTAAAGATACGAAATAAAAACAATAGAAAAAAACCTATTTATACTGTCCTGGTAAATCTTATAAGAATTTGTTTGTTAACGTTGTCTTTAATCAATTTTAAAAATAAACTACTTTTGATGAAATACAATTAAAAATCATATTATTTTTATTTTTGAATAATTCACGACAAAAAAGTTAAAGTTTATTTTTACCTTAAATTTGTATATAGTACATATCTATTTTAAATAAAATATTATTTGAATAGAATATTAAAAAATATAAATTTAATTTTAATCATAATATACTATGTTGTTTTATTTCAATTTTATGATTACTAGTTTAGTTTTAATTACACTAAAAGTATTAAAATTCGATTATCGTTGAAAATTTTCAGATTGTCTATATGATTTCGAAATCATGCCATAACTAACAATACCAATGACATTTTAGTTATCATATTTCTTAATATTATTGTTAGTATTCATGTATTGTTAGTTTATTTTTCATTATACTATTTCTAAAATTCCAGTGAAAGATCCATTTAACAATAGCTACTCACGAAAACATTGGCCTAACGTTTTAAATCATTTTTTAACACAAATAACTCCGTCAACCATACTCTCGTGAATTAAATAATATTGTGTATTTTTATTAGATATAATATGCATAAGTTTTACCTGCAATCAGAACCAAACACAGCATGAAACACCACTTTGTTAGCAATGAATCCATCATAGTCTAGCTATATTCTCCTTCTTTCTCTGTTCCGCTTCTGAAATGTATACACAAATTGAAATCAAATTAATTAACTGCATCTTGGCTTATGAATTTTAAGTAGTACTTTAGCATGCCTTTTTTGACCTTTATATGGAGTCACCCATGGCTTATTTTAAACTCCCCCACGTATAGTTGGCAATGTTTAATACATTGGTCTATGTGTGTGAACGTGTGTACTCATGGGTTTCACTAAGTATTCTAGTATCTGTACAGTGTACAGTATATAAAGTGAAATCACCTGCATAATAATATTATTTGTTTATCATCCTAATCAAAATTTTCAATAAACGTTTATCATACTAAATATAATTTTTAAAACAGAAACAATTAAAACTTAATTATTTACTTTAAAAACTGTAGTAGGCATATTACACATTAGGCTAATTATACTATATTATAATATTAATATTTCTAAGTTCCAATAACTATAACTATATTTTATTTTTATAAAATATTATACCATTATGACTATTATGATAATTCATTCATTTATCGCCCATGTTAAAATATATTTATTGTAAGCAGTTAATTTTTTTTCTAAATTCGTTGATATATTAATAAAAAAAAATTAATGCATTTTTAATATAAAAGTTCATTTGAATTAAACACTATAGTAATCATAATTAATATAATTTATACATTATTTTTTATTATGTCTTGTCATGAATCTTGTTCTTTATAGTTTATATATGTTTACAATGTGGTGAATATAATATTACAGATTCAACATAAATTAAAAATATAAAATATATAATATACTTTTATTTCAAATCATTTAGACAATAATTATACAAATTTCAAACTTAAACTTGTTGAAAAAAGTATAAATTATTTTAATAATCTTACAATACACGTAACAATATTATAATAATAAAATATAAAATTTTCAAAATTATTTATTAATTATAAAACTGTATGTTTGAAGGAAAATAAATTTTTTATTATACATGGTCGCTAAATGTAAAATTCATTGTCCATTATTAGTACGTAAAATGATTAATAAATTTAAATAAAAAAACGAATCTTCATTCGTATAAAATTAAGTTAATTCTTATGATGATTCGTGAAATGCATGAACAAAACTGACTTTGATCAACACAAAAACATCACATCGAATGTGCATCAATAACGTTGAATCTTTTGGGAATAAAAGCATAGGAACATCTAAAAAAGTTCAATACTCACTACGTACAATCCAGTTATCTATTATTAAAAATAAGCAACAAAACTACATTTTTATACTTTGAAATTATTCATATTATTTATATTATACGAAAAATTTAAAAATTTAAATTTTTTTTCATAATACTTCATAAGATTGTGGTACGATACATTTTCTTTATATTCGTAGATTTGAATGAAACTTCACAATCAAAATAAATTAATATTAAATTATAATTTTGCGTTTCAATTTTTTTAAACAGCTATTGGCTAAAAGTGTATTATAAAATAATAAATAGTTTAATCGAAAATTTTACCATATTTTTGCTTATATACTATCATAGTAGATAACAAAAAAATGTGTAATTTATTTGTATTAAATATTTTGAATACATAAAATAATTATATATTACATACGAATATAGATGTATAATGTTTATATCGATAAATATATTTTTTATTGAGTGGATTGTTTCTTTATTATGTTCAAATCAAATGAGTAATTTGTTATTGGTATATTTGAATAAAATAAAATTAAAATATTTTATTATTTTATTAAATTAAAAACAATCATATTACAAACATTTTTGAAAATTGTATAAATGAAAATTTACCTTATAGCGTTAAAATTATATTATATACCAGTGCGTCACTAAATAAGCTTATTTAGTAGTTATAGATAAAAAATTATGTAAATCATTTTATTGACTGACAACTGTCAGTGTTATCACTGTAGTTAATGGTAAGTAATTTTTACACACATAATATTATGTGTATAAGTCCTACTTAATTTAAATATGCATCTCAAGTGATTGACCTAATTTCGTTTTTAGGTATAGAAGTGACATTTAATGCTATAACATATTATGAAATATTAAATCCTTCCGGACGGTGAATACCCAATTATCATTAATTCCGGTAATCATCAAGAATTATTTTAATATACACACGTCACGTATTCCATTATGTTGAACCCGTTTCACGTATTTTATACATCGTAGATATACCTATTCAACAGCTTTTATTATTACACATATACACTAAAATCGATACACAAATAAATGCTACAGGTAAGGTTACAATTGTTTATATTATATATTTATAGCACAGCGATGTAAATGCCCAACGATTATTTTACACACTATTTTAGGACTATTTGTTAGTATAAAATTATAAAATATTGTTGATAAACTGATAATATTAAATTCCATGGAGTTTTATATATGAATATTATAATAAAACCATACAAATGTATATGATAATTTATACCTCTTATTTTTTTTTTGTATGTTTCAACAACGCTTTATAATAATATGTATTGTAACTTAGACTTTTTTACAATAGCATTGTTCTATAATTTAAAATTTTTCTTACAATTTGTATATTATCTATGTACTATTAGGCACATCATTTTGATTGAATAAATAACGATACATACTTGTGTTTATGATTTTTATTTTATTACTAATAAGAATGAGAGAGGAGTTGTAGTATTTAAATATCATGACAATTCGTAGTTCTGTTATAATTTAGTATGTTTTTTTTATTTATTTTTTAAAACAGTAGTATTTTTTTTTTTTTTTTTAGTAAATATTACAACATAGGGATTGAGTTATAAGATCATAAATTAAAGACAAGATTTGAATATTAATAAATAAAATTATAGGGAAATTTAAGTATATCATCAACGCTAATTTATCTTTTCTATTCGCAATTAAAAAAAAAATAACGGCAGATTTACGTGAAGTTTTTGTTTAAGTATGTATGCTATGGAAATCCGATGCAATCTAAAACAAAAAATATATATATTTTTTATAAGATTTTTGTACAGTCCAATACATTACTACAAATAAGTTTAAAAAATATATATTTGTTTTGTCTTCGTTATCATTTTTATAATTGTATTTATTAATTTTCCCAAGAACAATAAAAAAAATAGCTAAATAATACACAGGATGATATTATATACCAAGGATGCTCAATGTTAATTTTTATGTTTCCCCTTTATTAATGCATTTATTCAAAAATCTTTATTCAGAATTTGTGAAATTTCTAATGATTTAAACTAATTTAGATGCTTTGTATGTGTATACTCATTAACTATGTATTAATATTTTCAAAAAATTCATCTACAATTTTAAAAACCATAATTTAATTTATATTAAAGAAAATAAGGGCAAATATGTTTGGTTTATCATATCTATCTAGAGTGTACCATGATTATCTGAACATTTTACATTGAAATTATATTATAATATTTTACGCCAGGGCCCATGGTACATTCTATAGTCTATATATATATATATTTAGTTTATCGAATAAATAATAATTAATTAGTATATTTCAAAAATGTCAAGTTAATTACAAACTTCCAAATATTTAGTTTATTATTAGTTAAATAAACTAAAAATATAAAGTTATAAGTATAATAAATTATTTAAGTTAATAAGTTACTGGGTGTGTACGCAATATTTTCCTAAAGAAACTGGGTTCAATTAAAAACTAAGGGCAATCATACAAGCCACACGCACAACCCCATCATCATACTTATCCGTTTGTAAATTTAGGTGCAAGCACAAAGTAAAGACGATAAAGAGTACCTCTGAAGGTCTGAATGTGAAAATACACTCACTCGTCGTATGATATGTTAATCACTAAAATAATAGAGTGAAAATTATTTTAAGTTTTATACATGCGATTTAAATATAATCAAAACTTACATTCACTTATACTTTCATAATAACATGGTCTTAAATTACTTAAACTATTATAATAATTTAACTTATTGTATAAAATAAAAAGTACCTTATAAAAGAACATACTATTGTTTTACCTACGATTCTTATTTTCACTTCCATACACAATATAATCATAATATCATTTAGAAATAATTATTATAAATACATTTTTCTTGAAAATATGTTTGATTTAATGGTTAATAATACATTTCATGCAATAATAGTTTTAAAAATGATTTTCTTAAATAAAGCTGTGTATTTGAATGAATACAGTAGGTATATTAAAAAAATATATTGGTATATGACTGTTAATTATTTAATTTTTTTTTTCAGACAAAATATTTCTTTTTAACATTACTTATTTTTATTTAAAATTATTTTATTTTAATATTTTGAAGAAATTACAAAATAATATTTAACTATATACTATATTAATTTTCAAAGCAGAATATTTTTCTGAGAATAATTGTATAGTATTATAATAATCTAATTTTTAAAAAGATTTTATTAACTCTAAATCTTTGAAGTTTATATGAACTTTTCAAAGATTTTATTTTGCTATTACTTCAAATTTAATAAGAATAATATTTCTCAAAACATTCGTATACTTCTTGAGATAATCAATGTTTATGGTTAAAATAATGGTTCTGTTATATTATTATGAAATAAAAAAAAAATTTGAATATCCTGTATTAAAAACATTTTATTAAGAAGATGCCATAATTACTTGTGTTAGGATTGATCTCGTCTCCCAACATTCCAACATACAACTTACAGCATTCATCAGATACAATTATACTGCATGTCTTAAGATTTTAAACATGTTATAAATATTTTAAGATTGTAATGTTTTACATGCGTATTTATAAATACGTATCATGTTTAGAAATTAAAGCATTGTAGAATCAGCAGTATTCTGTAAAGTACGCTGGTAAGACAGAAACTAAAACGTGTGTGATATTTGTTTACTCGACTTCTAACTGTGAACATTACAAGTTAGTCTTATCAAAATTTATTTTTTATTTTTCACTTGACTGCCATCACAAATACAAAAATATTCTATAACTTATTATCATTTGTTTTTTCCGTTGTTATCAAATTCATTACATTAATTAGGAAATGGACTTTCGTACTTTCCCCACTTTTAACTAAAATTATATTTCCCAACGGTCCAATAAAGGATTGTTTGACTTTAGCCAGACGCCTATAGCTGCTTATGTACATAGTTGTATTCTGAATTTGATTTTAATTTTGTTAATTTATTATTCTGTTCAATAGTGCTATTCACCACAGTTTCCACGTTAAGACCAGCCGCCCAATAAGTGTCAACTTCAATAAACAAAATGTTTGATTTACAAATATTTTTAATGAAACATTAAATAATATTCGTTTGGAAATTTGTCCTCGATAAGTCTGATCTTATGTCGTACATATTATGACGTAAACAAAACACCACTATAATAATAAGAATATAATTTCACAAATTATTTTAAAGTTAGCACTTTACATGATATTATATAATATTCTCAACCATGCTTATGGCTTTTTTTTTATAGTTCTTTAAGCTTAAAATTAAACATATATTATTTAAAAATAATCAATGAATAGTTTTACTACATAAAGATCAAAATGCATGTGAATATAATTTAGTTTTAAAATGTATTTTATGTTCAAAATACTAATGACGATTATCTATTTAGTGCAGGTAAGTACTCTTGAATAATATATTAAATTTATTATTAAAATGAATGCAATTTTTATAATGATAATTATGAACAATTTAAGTATTTTTTTTTTTTTAATTCTATGCACTCATTAACCTATATAATGACCTATAACCTATTGACCTATATATTGTTATTATTATTAATGTGTTTGATTTTTATTAATTATTCATCACGTGATTTTAGGATGGGTATTGTAATTTTAACAATCAATGATAACTACTTACTACGTTTATTTAATAGGATTAAAGGATTCGATAGGTAATAATAAACTTTTTGGTTGTCTTTTAATGTTAGTAAACTTTATCAAGATCAGTAGAAGTACAACAAATGATCTAATAAAATACTCTTAAACAGTATTTTAACTATGTCAATAATTGTTAAAACTAAGTTGTTAACACAGGTTAATTTCTAATAAGGTATTCCAAACCAAGCATACATTGTTTGTACACTTTTCTTACCTTATTTAATTTGAGATGCAAGAAGAATACATGATATTGTCTAACACAATAAAATTGATAAATTCAGATTTACTTGAACACTTAACTATATATTATCCAACTCTTAATTATTTTTGTAAATATTAAATGCATATTCGTTATTTACACATAACATTAAATATTTTGTTTAATTCATAAATAATAAAAATTGAATAAAATATTAATATTATATTATTACATAACATTAATGCCAAATCAAATCAAATTAATAACTTAATAACAAAAAAATATTTTATTAATTGTATTTGCTAATTAGTCATGTTATTGGATTTACAGTAAAATGTTTTATTTTTAGCATTTTATTAGAATTAAAATTGATTAGTTTGGTCATATTTAGTGATCTGTATTTATTTTTAAATATAATTTGAATGTATGAAATTCAGTTTCATATAACCAAATAATATTTAAAAATAAGCCTTTTAAAGTCTTTTTAGGACTATAAATTAAAATTATATTTTAAAAGTGTAATAATAATTAATCATTAGTTACCACTTAATTAAAACTTAAGCTGTTTTTCTATGACGTATAATCAATTACAATTCTGTTATCTTCATTTAATTTTTATCATAATATTATAAGTAAATAGCCTTTGATTATTTAAAAATAATATTTAAATTATTAGACCATTCTTATGTTTACGTCTTATATAATATACAGAAGGTACTTTATTTATCCAACAATGTCAAGAAAGAAATTCGTAACATGAAATATCTTAAAAGCTTTAGATTCAATTTAAAGCAAGTAGTAATTAAATAAATAAAACTATGATATTCTTGTGGAAGCAAAAATGAATATATGAAGAACACTTCAAGTTTTTGCTAGTTTAAACATATAATAATGAATAGAATAAACACAGTATTAATTCGATTTTTATTTTATTTTTATTAAAAAATTACCCATAAATCTGATCGCTTTTTATGCGTTGGAAAAAAATTCTATAACCAGCCGAATGGTTTGTAATCCAATAATGTATGAAACATTCACTATTTAGAATTAATTTCTACCTCTTTTTATATAGATATTATATATATAAATATTATATTTCGTATACTTATTTCCGTTTCACTGATTGGCTGTCAAATGGAATTTGTTTGAAACGTGAGTATTTTTTGAACCAACTATCAAAACGTATTCTGTACTACAGTGGAAGAACGTTACAGCCATTTAATATACATTGATTGAATATTTACATTCACGTAGTCAAATTGTGTGTGTTATTGGATATGGTTGTACAGTGTACACATATAACAACATGTTAAAAAAAATCAAATAAATTATTTTCTCTTATAATTATAAAACATAAATAAACATACTAAACACAAAAATGAATTGATATAAAAAATACCGTCTCATATGACCAGTCGGGAATCTTAACCTTTTGTTAAAAGTGATAATTGTAATTCGTAGTTCTCATGAATTGTAGAATCAGAAGTACAGCCATTTAAATACGATCAATTGATTTTCAATGAAGACTGAAAAAGGGGCGCATTGTATTGTAAGTACTTTAAGATGCATTCTAGAAAAAATAGCAGTACAAGGGATGTAACAGAACAAAAAAAAAAAGTATAAACATTTATTTTTTTTATCCCAGACTCCGTGTTTATGGTGTATTTCAAACCTTATAAAAAGACAGAACCAATTTGTCGTCACATTCCACCCACTCTGTGAAATAATGTTTTGACAGTTTACATACACGGCATTCTATAATAAAAATGGATCTTTAATACCTTTTTTGAAACTCAAATTCGCAACCATCACTCTATAAGTCCCATTCGATTAAATGTATATAAATCTACATTGAATACATTAATTAACTTTACTAACACCACCGTTTTACACTGTCAAAGAAAATTTCGTTTTATTTACTTATTAGCTGATTTTATTCTACAACTTCTACCATTCATATATTTTTGAAAACTCAGAATTAACCTAATATTCTCTTTTATTCATTAAACTTTTTGAATGTTTCGTCAGTAAAATACGATGTAGTAACTTATTACAAATAAAGACCATTTTTTAAGTATACATAAATAAATACGTATAAATTAATAATTATTACATAATACAAAATTTCACGAAATATGTTCACACAAATTTAAATTTTCTTTAGATATTAATGAAAATATATTTGTACAGTATACGTGACATAAATATATTCTCATAATATTAAGACATAATTATTATATAATTTAAATAATAAGTGTTTTAAATATTATGGTTTATATATCAGCTGTCAATAAGCTCATTAGGGATCATTTAATATATAATTATTTTAAAGCACTATAAACTATAAATACTTATGGAAATTCAATACTATATTATTATTTTTTTTAAATTATGTACTTGTATTATATATCATACAATATATAATATGTGTAAATAATAATAAATATATTATTATTATTATTATTATTTTATGTATAATATATATTATTATTATTTAAATATTACTTTTTATATAAAATCCTTTGATTCTAAATGTCAAAAATTGGATATAAAATACGATAATTAATGGTCAACACTTAACTATAAAAAAAAAGTCAAAATATAGATTTAAAATAAAATAACCACGTATTAATATACCAAATAAAAAATTTAAAATGTATCGAAATCCCTGCTATAGATTTAATTTAAAATACCATGTGTAAATAAATGTATTAATTTTTTAATTACTATTGCAACAACTTTATTGATCATAAAAGATGCTTAATTTTATGTTATTTAGTATGTACTTAAAACTGTACGAGTCCAAAATAAACATTTTTAATATTAAATAATATATACATTATTATTTTTATGACAAATACGTTTATTTTACCGACTTTAATTATTAGAAATTTAAAAATATTTGAACAATTATGAAAAAATATACGTAACGAAACACCAATAGGTAATCTGATTTTAATATTTTATAGATATAAATCATAAAAATAATCACACAGATAAATAAAATTTAATGTTGGTTATTTTATTAGTAATTATTTCGTATTATAATTTATATTTTAGTTAAAAATGTAGACACTTATCTTAATGTAAACTAAAATGCTTACTAGTTAACTATATTTCTCCTTTATTTATTTATTACTCATTACATACACTATTATGAAAACAAATTGTATATTATTAGGTTCTCACGTATTTTATAAGCTAATATAATAATAATATATTAATTTTTATTTTGACAAAAGTGCCTAGATAAAATACGTATTTAATAATCTATAATCTATGATTAACTATCAAATAATAATTTGACCAACTAAATGGTTTAGAACGTTATGATTAACTACATTATTTTTAATACTTTAATTTCATTAAAAGCGTAATTTTATTGACTTATGATACACAAATTGAAGAAAAACCTAGCAAAACGAGTAATTTCATTGTGTGAATAAACAAAAGAAGGCGAAATAACTTTAAACATTTTGTTATATCACCCTCAACACATAAATAAAATAGTAAATAAAATAATTTAATAAAGACTGGGAATATTGTATTAACCAAACCATTTAATTTCCCATATAAAATCAAATTATACATAAATATTGTGTAAATATATATTTTAAAAAAGTACTGCCGTAGCCAAAATCTATCTCAAAGAAAATTATATGATATATTATATGAAAAAACTTTATTTTAAAATCTTGGTTCATTAATATAGTATTACAAGAAGAATGGTATAAAATTAATGTGTCTTTAGGGTGTGCTTGGATAACTGAAATGATGAATCATAAGACTTTTACTGAATGCTCAAATATTATATTCACTGGAAACATTGTTGGTACCTGAATATACTTAATGTGAAAACGTATATTGTTTCTGGTATAAACCAAACTAATATATCTTTATTATATTAAATTGTGGGTATTAAATGTAATACAATGCATTGTGCAATTAACACATTTTTTACTTATTATAAAAACACCAAAATCTCGACAATAACAAAAAAACCATTTTCATACTAGATTTTTCTTTTATAGTATGCCTACCGGCTACGAATTAAAAAAAAAATCATTTACGAACCATACACATTCTAAAATTGCAGTTATTTTATCATAAACAAATGTTAATAAAAAACATAAAAACATGTTTCATATAAAGCATTTTGTCGTTTGATTTTGTGACATCACATGCGTTTGGAAAATGTTATTGTTACATTGCAATATTATGTTATTATTTTTAATATTATAATTGGATTAATTTTCTGTCCATTTAACGAAACATTGTTCGTATTATCAGATTTGTTTTTCCGCTTGATTATACGATGAAATCAAATTATAACAGTAACGTTTGGAGCGTAAATGTTGATACGACCATATTATAGAGTGACCTCAAGGTAAGACCATAATATACTCGCCACATATTTCTGGCGGTGTTCCTGCATACGACACGGTTTCAGTGTTGTGTGATAACGACCATTCGACGCATCGACGTGGAAAACGCCATTAACAGACGTTAACCCTTAAATCGGAAATATCACCAAACACGATTTTCGCGGAAAAAAAAATAGAGAAAGAAAATAAAGCGCAATAAGCACATGTAACACATAATATAATAATATACGATGTCGAATATACACGACACGTTGCTTAAATGGAAAATACGAAATATCAATAGCTTTTTTTTCTTACTCGTAGTACCCGTGTATAATGACGTAAGGCAATTATTTCGAACGAAATACGGCAATACTATATAGTCTCAAAGATCCGATGACAAATTTTGAGCCCGGACCATTCACACCAAAATTGACATAACTCCATAATAATATTATTATATCCGTATTAGACCTCTATATACCTGCCTATTGATACGTCAAAATCATAATTTTTTTTTCCTTATGAGCCACGTAGTACATATCATTCCAAAATTCGAGCATCATCAATATTGTTGTGTATATACTGTACACGCATACGACATACAGTCATATTATTATCATATATAATAGAAATAAACGAGAAATCAATGCGGTCCATAGATTGACGCTTTGTCACGCTCCGGCCTCCGTCGGTATCATTACGTTTTCTGAAACCACCATTTTTCTCCGCGACCATTCTGCGTGGGGTACCACCGTAAACTGTTCCGTTTTCATCCGAATCAATAATAGCGTGAAGATTAATAGCGTCGGTGAGAATTATTACAGTACTTGGATATATTTTTCATTTTCATGCCAACACACACAAACTAACACACAAATGTTGCAAACATCCCGGACGTCATTGCTAATGTATATAACTCGTTGTACGCTGTGGTTACCTAACCGACAATAATAAGTGTGTAGTTTCGTTGTTCTTTAATTTAGTAGTTATTATTAACTTGAAGTGTAACGTTCAAACAAGTGAACAGTTGGACACATTGCCTCGCGTCTAGAACTTAACTGTTGCAAAATAATTACATGTGATGCTCAACAATCAATATTGCATCATCATTAAACGATTGCTTTCGGGGCTATGCATTAATAAATTATAGTACCTACCACACGCTTTATATATATATATATATATATATATTTAACTTGAATCATATGACTTGAAAAATCTTTGTATAAAAATATACAACATGTATTTTACATAGTACTATACAAGTAAGTAATAGATTTTAAAATAAAATACATTTTCAAAATATATTTAAAAAAACGTTTAATGTTTTTTTCGATACATTGATATTGTATTGACAATTTTAGTAAAAAAAAATACAAAATTAATCATATAAAATGATAATATTAACAAATAACTCAGTTGATTTTACTAGCTCATTGTTAGTAAAATAATAATAATCAAATAATAAATACGATAAAACACTATTTATAATATAAGTCGTGCAAATAAATAATAATATCTTAGGTTTACAGTAGGTATAAAATACCTGTATTACCTACCTATATAATTATAATACATTATATATATATATATATATGTGTGTGTGTGTGTGTGTGTGTGTGTGTGTGTGTGTGTGTGTATGCAAATTACAATTATTACAATGTTTTGTGTTTTTAATCGGATAGTAAAATATTCACATTATCGATCAAAAGCAGGTAAAAGGCCAATGACTTGGGGATTTTATTGATTTTAAGTAAACTTTGTAGAGATACAAATAATTAATTACACTCCAGTATAAAATAATTAATGGATAATAAATAATGTCAAATTATCGATGACTTCAAAAATGTACATCATGGGGAAAGAAACATTGCGATCATTATTGTTATTTTTTTATTTTATTGGCAAAGTTATTTGGTAAATTATATTTATTTTTATCTTGACTGTTTGAATGAATAATTTATTGTGTTAGAGTTAAATTATAATTCTCAGTTCTGAATAAAAGTGAACGTGAAATAAACAACGATCTCACTGTGGAATTTCTGAGGTAAAAATGTATAAATAGCTTATAAAATGTAATTAATGTTATGGATTTACAACTTTGTGAAATTCCTTCATCATAATTAATAAATCTAAGAATATTATTTTATAATATTACGTTTTTATCTTAAAATATAATTAATTCCCGAAAAAAACTAAACTAAATTTTAATTTGCCTACTGAACTTATATTTCATGAAATAAAATCACGACATTTATTTGGTTTAAATATAATTTAATATACCCATATATTATATATATTTATATATTCCTAGAATTTATATGAATAGTGTTAAAATTAATATTTTTATTTTTTAGATAAAATCAGTAAATTTTCTAGGAATTGTAAAAAAGAAATCAAAAATTAAAATACTATTGAATTATATATTAAATAATAATTACTTTATACTAATATAAAATTAAAGATTTGTATAAATAAACATTATTGATTTGAACTATCTATTAGAATTTTGTGCTTATTGACAAAGAAACAAAAATAAATGTTTTCCTTGATTTATGAAATATTTCTTTCAATTAGTTCCTTTATTAAAAATATAAACAAATGGTAATGCGATTTACAATCGAAATGAGGTAATTCTGAGTATATTTTACGTATAATAATATTTAAATATTATTTATTGAATGAGTATAATAGAATCAATTAGAGTGTCACTACCAAAAATGTTTGTTCTGTTGCCAAGTTAACAAAATCTTTATTAACACATAAAAGGAAAAAAATCTAGCAAAGAGTAGAAGCAAATTAGATTTCACTCTCAGCTCTAGCCGGCAAAACATTGGTTGCTTGCCAAAATCCATCTGAATCAATTGACCCGGTGTACTTCGTCAGTCTTCAAAATCGAATTTATGAAATGTTTTCTAGTTATCCTGTTAGAATCACCAACAGTGCATGAAATATTTTTTTCAGTTTTTTTTTTTTCATTTTGCTATAGATTATAACGTAGCTTAAGTAACAGTGTCTTACATCTACAGCGTAAATTCGACAGTCAACACTATATCTCAAAATGATAATTCAAAACAGCCCTTATATTATATCGTTAATTAGGCTCATAATAACAATACTATAAAATGTCATAATTTACCATACCATTAACTGTTGTTAAAAATTGACCTGTCATTATGTTCTGTAATTTAATGTCAATAAATTCATACAACTAGAGTGGTAGTGATTTTCAAAGAATTTGTGTAAGTACCTAAGAGTAACATTTTTTTTACACATACTCAACACAAATACACCTATATACTTTGGGTCGGGTGCGGTTGTCTAAAAAATGATATTACATCTGATACCACAATTACCAATGATTTAGCAATGAGACCTACGTTGCCATTTGTTCGCACTTCGCTGCGCTGCGCTCGGACACAAAATACGAAAATATCACTTGACTTGCTATGCAACACCGCTAACATCACCTCAAGTTGGTCACTAGGTAACAACAGGGTTAGGCCATATGTATATAGGCCATATGTTAAACTACAACCTATATCTTTATATTAACAAAAACGAATAAAGAATAGAGAATAATTTTATAAAGGTTAATATTAGTAGAGAATTGGATGGTTTTCAAAAAAATATTTTTCTATTTATTACGATCTTTAAAAATATATATTTTTATAAAATAGATTTGTGTTCTATTTTTTTTTATAGGTATAACTTATATTCATTATTATTTTTAAATCGGTCAATACAACAATGCATCAGTACAATTTTCTTTGAAATTGTAATACATTTCATATACATATAAAACATGATATAAGTTATATTTAGGATATGAAATTATCCAATTCGTGAAATATGCACTTCTGTATGTTATGAATGTTACATAAATTTGACTATTGTAAGATCAAGTCAAAAATAATATAGCTACTATAGTTGTATAGCCGTATGAACAAATAAGATGAAACTATAACTAACATGGAATAGTGAAGAAAAATTAGTAAATTTTTATACATTTTATAGATTAAAATAATACAATTATATCGATATAATCACAGTAAAATTATTCAATACTAAAAAGAACTTAATTTTTATTAGTTTTTTAAGTTTTAAAAACAATTGTTTTCCTTTTATAAATTAAAAAATCAAAAAGTTTCATACAGCGTCATTATAGTCTATAAATCAAAAATTGAAAACAATCTTACTTTACTTAAATTCACACTTCAATGTTCCAGAAAAAATATTATGTCAAAGCATAGCAAAATAATTAAAGAAAAAAAAACAGTTCAAAAAAATCTTGAAGATTTTTTGGTAAATCAAACTTTATTCTAACTGTTATTTAAATTCATAGATGTACCATTGTTATCAAATTTAAACTTTAAAATAATCTAACAGCGAGACTTGGCATTTATTTTTAATATACAACAAATGGTTTTTATTAAGTAATTATTAATTTATGTCGTTTTATGTCATTAAGATTAACACGGCATAACGGTTTTAATAACTTGAACTTATTTTTAATATTTTTTGATGGCCTTATAATTTGTACCCTTCTGTATTAATTTTACACAATTTAAATACGTTTTAAACGATTATTGATTTTTTTTGTCAAATACAATTTTAATAATAAGAACTATACTATAATTATAGGTAACTTTTAGAATAAACATTGGAATTAAAATATGGGCTATTTCATAGGTGTGTTATAAATAGTATAGAAAGTTAATAATTTAACCCTTTCAACCCAAATTTATATTTTTTGAGTAAAAAGTTTGAAAATATTTTTTCCTTTTTTTTTAAAAAAAATACTACTTGAATAAGAAATATTTCGATTTTCGTCTTTTCCTGACAGGGTTCTTTAAATGTATATTACAATATGCTTCGAGAATACTGATTACTCATCCAGATATGCATATTATATAGTAATGTGTACTGGGAATGAACTTATTTTATAAATTCACCACTGAAATATAAATATAATATTGGAACGTTATTTTTAATGTTGTATGATTAAAATTATAAAAAAGTAATAAGAACCAAATTAAACTTAACAAAATTAAATTAAATATCAATAAACACTGTGGTCTGACGCGTGTATCTAATAAAAATAAATTATCGTTTTGTTGGTTGAAGCTTCAGTACATATTTCAATGTGCACACTTTTAGCGCATTATAGACAAATGCCTTTGTATCTTAATACTGATATGTTTATTTCCAAATAGTCGTTATCAGAATCTAAATAACACAGAAAACTTGTATATTTATCTAACTAATAGTGAAAAAATAAATATCTAAGATCTTTAAAAAAACATTATCATATTTTACCACATTTCATAATTTTCTAAAAACATTAAGATAAATAGTGTTGTAAACAGATAATGATTTGAACCATTTATAACCATGAAATAGAAGTTATAGAATCTACCATTATCATAGTAGTTAATTAGATACAGACAAAATAAACTGTACAGGAATTCGATGTGCATTGCAATGTGCGAGGTGACCGAAAGGGATAAGTGTATACTTAAGTTCTACCATATTGTTCATTTCTCGGTAATTTGCCATAATGTATTTCACAGCGAATTAAATACTTCTCAGGGGTACATTTATATGGATTTCTAAGTACAATGCAATTCAGCCGCTAGGATATACCACCTAGTCCTAACCACATTTAGACCAGTTAAAAAATAATACTAAAAAAACAACATATTTTAAATCCATCATTTAAACGGGAAAAAATAATTTTCTTTTATAGGATATTAGTGTTTGGTATTTTATTATTAATAAATTACTATTTTCGTCTTTATGTAATCTTTAGAGTTTAGACTATTATGTTTATAATAATTGTTATATCTTTACTAATCTGATATCCAAAAAAATATATCTACAAATCTACACAAAAGAAAATTCTTTATAAAAATAAACATACAACCGTAACCGTGCCGTAAGGGGGGAGGAAGTGGGCCTGTGCCCCGGGCGCAAATTTTAAAGGAGCACCAAAAAGTTAGGTTAGTTAATGAGGTGGAGGGAATATTTTTAATTTTGCTCCGGGCGTCAAATTATGACGGAACAGCTTTGCATAAAACATCGATTTAATTCTTAGTTGAGGAAAATAATTCTATTGTAAAAAAAATAGTCATTGTATAGTTTAGGTATTAAATTATTTCTTGTAAACTATGGTAGGGTTATGGTTTTGATTGATTGTTTACAACATTATTTATTATTAATATATTTATAGTGACACCTGTTTATAGTATAATATACGATTTTTACGGTAAATTGTTTAATTAATAGTATTTATCTATTGAAATATATTGTACATTTTATCCGATTATAGAAAATTAAATTTTCCTCACGTCATTATGTTGCATCCAAGACAGCATTGATTGTACACTTTATAGGTTAAACAATAATTTTAATTTCAATAATATCTTTAATCTATGAATGCAGTCGGTACTCAGTCATAGATCCGAAAAAGACAGTAGACGGTCGCCAGTCGGAATGATGCATGAAATGTAGTTGCGGCAAAACAATCTTATGTTATTTCGAAATCAAATATGTATGAGTCTGTATTATTCATAACCATAGCTTTCGACGTTAACGACTTTGCATATTTATACATAGCCTTACAGGTGTAATGATGCTCGAGGGGAAGAGAGGAATTTCCTTTCAAGATGTAACCAATAAATAATATAACATTTCGCATATTTATTATTTTATCCATACATCAACATTTCGCACACTTTTTCAGAAAATTTTCTAACTTTGATTGCGTGCATACGTCATAAAATTATTTTTATTTGCTTTGTGTTATTTTTATTTTAATTAACATTTTTAGTTGTTGTTTTTTGCACAATAATTATTTAGTCGGTTAAAAACATTTAAATACTAAATTATTACTTTAGGTACCTAGCATGTAAATAAAAAAATAAGGAACAGTTTGTTTACTGTAAAAAAAAACTAGCATAATAGAGTTTGAAACAAACGTGAAAATAAAACACAATTAATATGTTGAATAACTTTTTTTATTTTTCTATGAATATGAAAAAAAATCTGATAAACAATAGATTTAATAAATATTAAAATTTACTAATTTTTACAGTCCAATATATATTATATGCATAATTATTGTTAAGCATTATGGGAAACATTTGAAGAGAAATTAAAATTTTCATATACAAGTCCCAAACTTTCAATTAACGAGAAATCAGTGTTATGATAATATTGTTAATTTAGGATTCATCGTCAAAATAAAAATTATTGATCTAATTACTTATGATAATATATAGTTTTGAAATAATATTTTTTCATTGAAAAATTTTAATTTGTTGATTATTGAATGATAAACGAAAAAACTCAATATAAATATATCATATTTAATTAAACATTTTAGTTTTATTAATTACAAGAGGGAAGCATATTGTTTTAAAAAGCGGTGAAAAAAATTGAATAGCTTTTAAAGACAGTGAATCCATCACAAACCCTATTTAAAAAACAATTTTACAAACTATACCAGCGTTGGCGTAAAACGCATTTGCCGACAGGCTTTTAAAGAGCATTTAAAATAGATATTTTTACACAGTGTTTTTTTAAATTAGTTTACACTGTCAAATTTCATTACCGTTGCAAAACGCCAATGAAGAAGAAAGAGAATAAAAAAAAAAAAAAATCATAAAACGCAAAAGAAATACGAAGTACAGTGAAAAAAATTAAGAATACTATGAAATAAGTATAAATCGTTCCTTATATACTTATTATATTCACGTTCATTCTTTATAAAATATTATACTACGTAAAGAAAACAAAAACAAAAACATTACATTACAACGACGTCAAAAACACCAAGATATAAGATAATGACATTTTTTTGTTTTTAATGTAGCATAGAAGATAAGGGTATAATATTATTTATTCAGTCAATATTACATACGACTATAATTTTATACATATACACAAGTCAAAATTTTGACGAAAACAATGATACTTTTTCAATTCTGAAAATATAATATACATTTGAATCACTCAAAAATTCCAAAACAATAAAAAACAAAACGTCCTTAACACACAAAGTTTGCATAAATGAAACACATATTATGTTCGTCACGTGTCATTTTATTCAACGTACAGTTATAAAAAGGTAAGTACTGTATATTAGGTATTGAGTGGGTCACTATTATAAGTGTAATGAATTTGAATTCAATGATCATATATCATTGTATACTAAAAACAATTCTAAGTGGAAACGGTCTATCAGTCTTATTAGCAAGTGATATGTTTTTTTTATATAATTATATTTTTAGTATTATAATAGGTAAGTATAATTTGTTTTGAAAATATTACATTTATTATATTGTTAGTATTTAATTATTATAATAATATATATATATATTTTTACCATATTGTATTAATTTATATAAATTTAAAATCATCTTTCTGTAAATATCATAAAACAGTAAAAATAGATTCGATTAGTACCCATAAATTGATTATTTTATTTAAATAAATGAAAAATATTATTGTATATAATAATAATAATATAATATAATTGCATTTTTATTTTATTTGTTTGAAGAATAAACAAGAATATATATTATTTATATTAATTTATACAATAAAACCTAAGTAATATAGATACAAAAATACATAACAGTTTAAGTTCCCACAAATAATGATTTTAAATTATAACAAAATAATTATTAACATATCATTATTTATCGTTTAATATGTTTAAATAAGTAATTTCGTCCGAATTAGAACTTAAAATGTCTATAAAAATAAATTATTTTTATACATTTTTTAGATTTTATAGTTTCAGTATAATAGTGTGAACTACTTATGAAGAATATTGTATTAAATTTTCAAAACTTGATACTTAAAGAAAGGTATATGTATGTTTTTAACTTCTTAAATATAGTTTGCAATTTTGAACATTTTATCGTAAAATGAAAATGATAATATAAACACTTGATGAAAATTGCAAATATCAATTGTTATTATTATTTTTTTTTCTTTTAAATACAATCAAGTACCAACAATTTTAATTAATAAATATTTTATTAATATAAATATCAGATTATTCGAATATCGTAAACATTTGAACTTGAAATACTCATAGAATTTATTTTTCATAAATAGGTTAAAAAACAAATAAATAATCTTTTATTCAATTTTTAAATATTATATATAAAAACAAATTTTTTATGAATTTCTAACTACAAAATAACTTATTAATTTTTGTAATTTTTATGAATTTCGTTAAAATTTTAACGTTAAACTCTTATAAAGAAAAATTATAAGTATACATTTTTGATATTTTTTAATTGAGAAATGACGAACTATGAGAAGCTTTGTATTCAAATTTTCAAGCATTTCTACCCAATAAATAATTTTTATCAACATGTGTAAAAAAAAAACTAAAAAAAAAATTTAAATTGCGTATGCTTACAAATAGCTCAAAAATTATACAATCATTTGGTGTACGTTTAAAGTATTTACGTTTATTCATTATTCTCGATTATAAAAATAAATACAAGGAATTTTAAGTACAAACTAGTTCCAAATTGGTATAAAAAACCACCCCTATTTTTGAAAATCGAAGCATTTTATCGACAACTTATTGTGTACTAATCTACAAAAAAATACAAAAAACATCATTGTAAAATCAATACATTCATTGCTCCATTCAGAATCTAAAAATGTGTTTAATGAATGCAACTGCTAGATTCTAAATATAATATATATGTTACATAAATGAGCATTTACTTACGAATTCGTAGAAACAATATTTTACGCTAGTTTAACAATAATATGATGGGTGGTGTTCTCTGTTTACACAATCACTATATTACAATATCAACAAATATCAACAATTATATATAAGTGCTGTTGTGGTTTTAAGTTGTATTTAATCTTGTAACCATTACAATTAGTTATATTGTAATATTCAATTTTTATTTAATAAAATACCATTAGAAATTTAAAAAACCAACATTCTATAAATTTATAATTTCTTATTCTTTAATTTCACTTCCCGAAAAAGTCTAATGAAAATATATTTTAACGTGCCACGTAGGTAATAGTTCTATTTGTGAACTACTACTCATCGTTATTTTTTATTTAATAAAGGTTATTATTTCGTTTTTAGGTAATATTTATACTTAAATGTTATTTTGTACAATATAATCTGAGAAATAAAAATAAACAAATTATTTTTATCAATTCTATGTTTTACTAACCGTATACCACATTTTTTATTAAAAATACATTTAAAACCATCATACTATAAGTAGGTACCTATATTACCATTGAGTTTGTATATAATAAAATATAAAATTGTTAAATAAGTACTGAATAGTGAATTGATATAGGTTCGATAAGGACTAGTGCGGTTGTCTTTCATTTTGGAATTCATTCATATTTATATTAATAAGTATATTATACGGCCCAACAGAAATATAACGAAATGGAATTTACTATAAATTAAAAAATTGGCATGAAATTTACTGTTTGCATTATAAGTTATTTACCGATTTCAGTAGCTTAGAAAATTTTTAGACGTTTTCGCATATTTATATAGTATATTTCATAATATTTATTTAGACCTCGGAGAAGAAGAAAATTTAAGCTAATTTGTATTATATTATGTTATTATGTATGTATTTTAAATTTTTAAACGAATATAAATACCTATGAAAGATATATATATATGTATACATCCACAGGCCCAGGTTTTTTTTTTAATTTTTTTATCTTCAACTCAACTTTATCTTTTTAGACTAACTGAATAAATTATTTCCATACAAAAAAAAAATATTCAATAATTAGTTACTAAGTAATTAGCTAATATAAATCAGTCAGTCAGGGTTTCCCAAAATTTAACGATAACTGTTTTATGGTAATAGATACCAAAATAATCATATATTATTGTAATAATGTATTATTATTTTTACAATATTTTAGTGGAATATAAACCTTTTCAATGACCGAACGCACTAGCGAGTTATTAATCAGTAAAAAAAAAAAATATAAATATTTTGTAATAACCACATTTTGATAACCCCTGATCAGAAAAAATTGAATTTTGACCATAACTTCTTTGGAAATCATGATACAAAGCAAATAAGAAAACCGTTGGATTCATCTTGACGAGCACTAGATAACAATATCAATTAAATATCAGAATCATATGAAACGCACCGGTGCGTCTTAGGCTTATGGATGGTGTTTCGTTAAAACGCACTGATGCGTCATGGACATTCAAAGGATTAATAAAATTAAAACCAACTATACGACGTAGAAATTCGAAATCGAATCGTAAATGTTGATGCAGACACACACTTAATATGCAAAATCAAATCGACAAGGTAGTAGATACGTACATTCCCGTGGGCGTAATGTATAAAGTAAGCTATTTAAATCGATTCCTTTACATAAAATGTCTCTTAAGCCCTGGACAAATTTAAAAGCAAGTTCAATTACCTATCTTATCGACTTTCTTTCTTTATAAATAAATTAATAATAGATTTTGTGTATTACCTATTATATAATTAATAATTATATGTACAATGCAGGAACATTTATTAATAATAATAATTGTTGATTTACTTGTGTTTATAAATACCGTGAATATTACTTGTAAAAACGCAAATATATATCTTAATGCAGAAAAAAATTATTAATTTCGGATTCTCCTTTTGTATTATCTTTTCTATGCGCTTTACTATTTAGCTATAGATTCTACAATATCAATATCATGTAACTACCTCCTACGGTAGTTGAATTAATAATTTTTCAAACTCCGATTATGTAGGTTTATGTAGTTAGGTCGATGAAGTTTTATCAGTGTGTTCGGGTAAAATACCACTTAATTTAAGTTCTTATGATAAAAGCAATTCGATATCGTTTATTAAGTTACTCTATTAATATGCTTTTTCCATCACAGTTAATTTTTTTCAATTTGTGTTGTCAAAATGTTTTTTTGAATTTTAACACAAATTATTTTTGAACAAAGCACTTCAATCATTTTTAAATACATTGGAATATACTATATTTGATGCTCCGTTTAATTTATATTAAATGGTGAAAAAACAAATGCTATGGCATTTAAACTGTTAATTTTTAAATGTGTAAAATAACTTACTACCTACAACATATGCATTTTTTTCATTCATTTAATAACATATTATTTTTTTCTTTATTTACCAAATTTTAGTGGGTCATATTAAATAATTGTTATAAGCTTTTCAACAAAAATTGTATACAAAATTCTTGATTAAAATAATATTATAAAGCAAACAAAGAACAAAATCTGTGATATTAGCATATAAAATATAATAACTTGCAAATAACAATACATTTATTATAAAATAATATTATATAAGGGTTATATTAAAAGTTTTGTATTTATATTGAAATATTAATTTTCTTGAAATTATTCAGTTTTTAGCCTTTTTGCATAATTATTAACTAGATATTTATTTAATTTTGTATAAAAATCACTTATTGTATCACCTGAATAATGCTACGTACATTTAAATAATATCTTTTTATATAGGAAAATACATAATTTATATTTATTTTAAATTTATCAAGTACAGTATTTTAATTTTTTTTTATCCAAGCTTAAGAAGGATAGTGTTTTAAAGTTGAATTTACTTAAAAGATAAGTAATACATTTAATTATCTTTACAGAGAACTGTATACTTATATAACTACAACTACAACTATTCCAATCAAAAATTATACAAAAGCCTTAGTCAGTTAAAAAAAATAGTCTTTCCTATTGAGAGTATCAATTCATCATTAATTTTTTTTTCAAATGTAATGTTTAAAATCATTATAATACAAACAATTTAAGTGTTTTTTTTCTGGTTTATATATTATTTAATATTTAAGAAATTAAATATGACAATGTATAGAGTATACACTACTTAATATTCATGCACATATATATATATATATAATGTATGTTTATTTATAAAATATATAGTATTGATAATTTTAACTTAAGAGCTGAGCTACTGATATAATATTACGTACTTTAATATGCTTCCGTTTTTTGAGTAATTTTTCAGTTTTTGAACATATACTCAATACTTATTGGTTGTTGTATAAAAAAAAGTTTTAAATTTGTATAAAGTAAATGCGTTTTTATTCAGAACAGTAAGTTAACTATAATATATCTTATTTACTTTATAAAGTTATTGAAGTTTTGGTTACAATTATTTTTATAAATCTTTAAAAAAAAAAAAAAAATGAAAAATTTTAAACATAACTTATTTAATTCAATTATAAAGGGTATGAAACTATGAACTACAAAATATATCTATATTATATACTATGGTATCAGATATACTTTTAACATATCAATTCAAGTAAATTATAGCTAATACTTACAAATGTACGAAATAATCTAAATGTGTAAAATAAATCTGTCTATTATGTATATTATGTATGTCAGATGTCTAAGGATAGCTATATAATTTATTACTTTGGAAGGAAATACTTGTAAACATTAATTAAATGTACTTTTCCAGTTTTATAAGAGTACTCAATAGTATGTACTATAATGATACTTACACTTACACTTACATTTTTATGTCAAATATTTATTATATTATAAAAAACCACGATTGACTTAAGATTAATTTAAATATTTTGAAATAAATTAATATTTACATCATATAAAGCGTTTTATTATGAATATACCTAAGTCTAAGTTGCATATTCAATTCTCAATATACCCATTTTTCCATAATTTGTTTTAATTGTGTCAATAATTTTTTTTCCGAACAGCCATGATCATAGCTTTGGAAAAATAAACTCATTTTCACAAAAAATTTCTCAAGAATAAAATATTTATTGAACATTACTATTGCCTTGCATATTATATAGGCTATAGGGCGTGTTGAACTTTGAAAATTGCAATGCCGCTAAAGAGATGTACCTAAATGCATTATCTAATTATTCGATTCACAAAAGAAAAAAAGCAAAGAGTGACAATTATTTCGAAAAAAACCTTTTTTTTTCATTATTGTACTTCAAACAATTTTCATTTAATAAGACATATCATTTTATATATAGTTAGACTATATAGTTTTTCACTTCGTCCGTCAAAAGATACATTTTTATTTAATAAAATAATTATTATTTATTTTACTAAAGATATGAAACGTAAAATATTAACTGCAGTGTCTCGAAAAAAGAAACATTAAAATCACATATTTAAAAATTAGAAAAAGTTAAATGAATGTTTTTGTAAGCTAAACGAATATTGATTAGGCATTATAGCTTATTATTTTATTATTACGTTGCATTATACGTCCCACAAATATTATGGTACTGAATCAAAAAGTTTTGATTATATATGATCATTATTATTAATTAAAAAAAGTTTAAATTTCAATATTTTAAATCATAGCTATGATAATACATTACAATAATTTCATTAAAATTTCTTATTTTTTATCAGAATATAAAGGTTTTAAATGTTTACATAAATATGTTGTATTGTAATATTATGTTTACCGAATTTAATAGACTTTATTAACCAAATTCCCAAATAAAAAAAAATAAAAATAAATTACTTTTTTTAATAATTAAAAACTTTATAAGGTTATCAATTTTATATAAATCCCATAGTATAATAATATATTGTTAAGGGTTTTACATAAAATAATATTTTATTAAAGTAATAAAACATAACTATTTACGTACATAACATCACAACTGGAAATTAAAAAAAATCTCTTATATTTTAAAATTATATTAAAATGCTATTATCAAAAAATTCTACATATTAAAATCTTCCATCATCTCATTCAAATATTATTATTATTATTATTATTATTATTATTATAAGAAAATACTTTCTAATAGTACTAGATTGAAATAAATGTGCATAACAGAAATAAAATTCTGTAGAATAAAATTAAAATATGTATCATAATATATCGCTGTCGTAAAAATATTCATATACCTACAACCTAAATAATTTATTCATTTACCTACTGGTACAGATTCATATTGTATGAAATTAATAAACATTGATAGGCTGATTAAATTTACATAGTAACACAGTATCAGTAAACCTACATTACAAAAAATTCAACAGTTCTCTAATATTATATTAGTAATAGAATTGTTCAATATGTGTTTATATTTATTCTCGGTTTGTAAATATTTGTAGGTTTCAATAAATTAAAAAAATAATATTTGATTATTTACAACATAATATTATATTTGATTTATATAATGTACGATATTTTTTTATTGAGGTGTTCGTACGAAAAATAAAAATATACGATGCAATTAAATAAAATAATTATATTTCTTTCGTCCTAAATATACAACTGATAAATACATAATCATCCGACTATAGTACTAAACAAATAGTTACTATTTAAACTCTATAATAATATATACAATAAGTTGTACAATGTACATGAATTACTGTCGTTTGCCTCGAGTTTTAAGGAGATATAATTTACGTACGTGCTTTTTAAGTTTTTTGCTATCGATTACGTAAGTGACTGTCTCGTACTCCGCGAATTCGAAAAATAAAAATTTGAGAAAAAAAAAATCACTGGGTACGATATTCTGCTAAACGAAGTAAGTATACGCTTCATCCATAAATAGTGTATGTAGGTATATTGTTCTGCATGCAATTTCGTCCGTCAACAATTTCACACTTTTGAATTATATCTACGCATGTGTCGGCGTTCAACGAACGGACCTTTCCTATATAATATATTATTATAATATGACCGTGGTCGTTCCCTCGTGATCGTCGTTCGTTTTTATTCACTGGTGTATCGACGTGGTCGATTGCTTTCGCCATTTTTATTTATTTCGAACTCGGATATTATTATAAAGTCGACATATATAGCGGCACCGTAGCTTATGTATTCGAACGATCTCTTCACGGTCTAACTTACTATACAAGCTCGTATATACAAATCATATATTTTGCTACAGGTTCTTTAATAATACGAAATACATACAAAAATAAATGTCAAGATTTCTCGAAAAAAAAAACACTATAATAATTTGTTTATGGAATAATATAATAATAATAATAATATATAGGTAAATCTAAAAAAAAAAACAATTACGTTGTTTCGTTTATACAGCTATGCATGTGTAGCTTTTTTATATGGCAAATACTTTTGTTATTTTACAAAACATTATAAAGATATGCAACTTACATGATGTACGCATTACTCTCATTGTGCATAGTTAGTATTTTCGTATACGAAGTGGCAAATTCAATGTACAGAAATATTATACAAATAGACAATTTTCAAGTTATGTAATAAAACAGCTATTTGAACTATTGCCGTTATGTAAGCCATTATTATTTAATTTTAAATTAAAAGTATGAAATTCACTAATATTTCACAGTTGCTAATTTTTGGGAAAATATTCCAAGTCTGAAATCTGATTAATTCGACAAAAAAGAATAACTAAAAATTAGAATATTATGACTTCACAAATCGACATCTCTGACACCATAATCAGGTTAAGTAGCTATTTAAAAATATTTACGTTAAACTTATTAAATATAATGCAATTTTTGGTATGATCACTCTAGTTGTAAATGCATTGATCATTCACTATAGGTATCGGAAATTATGACAGTTTCTAGTAATGAGCACTTACGCTTTGAGTTTGCTAAGCTCCTTTAACTATGATTTAAATGTCATTGCGACTATGCAATACAATTGTTTGTACATTTATTATAGTACCCATTATTTTTAATTTATTGAAATTATTCTCAGTCTTATAAAATTTTTATAATAATAAAGTCTTACATTCATTTTTTTGTTTTTATACATTTTATTTTTAAATAATTTTTGTATAGATGTATATTAACTATTTCAAACAAATATAAAAAAAGTCTGGTTCAAAATATGTAATTATTATATAATATTTTAAATAAATATATTAATTTTAATTTATGCTATGCAAATGTTACATAAAATATTATAAGTAATTAATTAAAATATTAAAATAAAATTTAGAAGTAATTGAAAGCATAATATACCTAACTAACCTAACTATATTTCATAACCAAATATGTTTTAATTTATTTGAACTAAAACATCTATGTGTTTTTTATATTGTATATATAGACGGTACTAATATGTATTTGTGTCAAAACAAAACTATGAATTTAATTTATAAGTTTTCATGATTTGTAAAACTATGTTTGTTTAGTAATTACTTGTATAGTAGCTCAAAATGCATTATCTATATACGTATACATTTACTTTACACTGAACGTTGAAATAAATATCAGTAATTTATCAACAATTTTACCCACATCTTATCGTTTACCTAAACTGAGAAAATGTATAACTTTGTTATTCATTATTATCTATAGGTTGTTTTTAAATAATATTATATAAATGTATTTGATAAATTAATATACATCTTTAATTTTTAATAATCAATAATAATTAGTACTTACATTACATTTTTTAGTTAAAATATAATATTTTGAAACAAAAATGTTAGTTCATCATAAATTTAATAACTTAATGAAATTGTATTCATGTAATTTTTAACTTAACAGGTTCGCTTGTTTAACAAAATATACATAAATAAGTATAACAAATAAACTTAGAAAAACAATAAGAAATAAAAAAAATAATAGATTAATAGGTACTAAATATATGCTTATCCATATTTACATAAGAATTTTGTCTAACAATTATTTTAGAAATACAACTAGATATAACTTTTCAATCTAACTTGTATTGGTTTTTTTTATAAATATATTTACATATATATACATACATTTAATTTGTATTGTGTAAAATAAATATCAACTTTTTTTTAAAAATTTAACCTTGTGCACTTATTTGTATACCTATAACATTAACTCTATTTAATATATAATATAAAGTTAAGGTTATTTTTTTTTTTAAGAAAATGAATATTTACAATCTGTGTACAATAAAGTAATATAAAAAGTAATATAATAATAATATATTATAAAAAAAGGTACACTCGAAATAAGTCGATCGACACTACATCAAAAGTTCAAAGTGATAAAACAAAATGTTTTCGTTTTATTTTATCATCTATAATTTATACAGACGTATTAATAAGTAAATTTAATGTCAATAAAAACGATCATTTTTGATATTTATAAATATGTTATATATAATTATGGAGTAATTGGTACGTACACATACGTACGTTACAGATAAAAAGCCAATCATTGAAATTTAATTTGAACCCTTAGAAGTTTAATTATTTTTGTTTTTACTTCCTCATACAACTCACACAATCTTAACCGAATGAAAATAGCAAATACGGTTTAATATCCGCAAAAGATATATAATTAGTAGTGCTCTCAGAAATGATTATTTACCTCTACCATGATTTCCGTTGCCTGTGGCACGTACGTTTATATGTGTGAACAGTACCACATGATGATGATGTTTGAAACCATTTAAATAATATAAATTTAAAGGCATTTGGTTTTTCTCAGAATAAATACATTAATTAATCGCGTTATACGATTAATACCAACGCCATATATTGAATACATTTTAGAATAATATTAAGTGATTTAATGCTTTTATGAAAAATTTACCCATATATATATGACACTGGAACCTTTTATTTATTTATTTTTACTGACCCACGACAACCTTAGCCATTGGGTGAAATTGACTGAATATTTAAATTAATAATGAGGTTTTTAATAAGTACATATTATATTAATATTACCATAAATCATAATAGACAATATATTTTCTAACCCAAAAATGTATAAATAAAACCGGTATTTTAATGACACGTTTATTTAATTAAATAACAATATTATACATCAATACAATTCTTTAGTAAAATTTAATGATGATAAAATAATTAATTAAATAGTAACGTATGTGATGCATCATATGCAGATATCATGTTCGTTTGATTGAAATATAAGAAACAATCTAATAATATGTATAATATAATTGTTAAAATCAACATCTATATTTATAAATGTATCATATAACTTTTTATTAATTAACCTTCGTTAAGACAATATTTATATAATCTGATTTCATATTATTAGTACACATACGTAATATCAGGCGGTACCAACAATTGAACATTTTACCAATTACTGTGTACGTTTTCTATTTAAAAAAATTATCCTATAAAATAATTTATTGTCGTTGCTTTTTAGCGCCTAGATGATTACAATTTGACAATATACGTAGTGCATAACTGTCTTTTAAAGGTTAATGACAAAACGAAAACAAACAAAAAACCCCCATTGTCATCATTAGGTCGTGACTAGAAAAGGAAATGATTTATCGCAAAAATAATAATCGCCACAGCACGAATATAAAATAAATAAATTATAATTAGCAATTATCTACTCGAATCGGAAATTAATCGAGCAGATTAATACGCAATAGAATCGATGTTTAATACAAATCTTACACGCGATACGCACACCGGACGACGCAGTGACATCATTACACGGTTAATAATGATTTATCTTATTAATATATTGTGCATCGTATTCATTAGTCCCTATGAACATAGAATAATATGCGGAGTGCGAATGGCCGGGGACTCGATCGATGGAAATAACAATTATTGCGCAACGCAATAAAGTCCTGTGATGTCGATCTGATCTACGTCGTTCCAGACGATCCATCCGTACTGTCGAACCGTTGGTGCGTTACGGAACACAAGATGGAAAAACAAATAAATAAACCGTATACTATACGAAGTAACAACTATTAACTATCGTAAAATATGTAGTCTACCCTCTCCCCCCGTTTAAAATGGTTTTATTACTTATATAGTAACAACGCAGTGGTGTAGCCAGGATTTTTTTTTTCAGGGAGGGCTGATCAATTTTTGTAAAGTTCAATTTAAGATTTTTGTGGCGATTTTCATAGACCATTAAAAATTAAAATAATTTTTAAATTTTCTCGATATTTTAAGGGGGGCTGCAGCCTCCTTAGCCCTCCCCCACTGCAACAACGTCATTATCCCAATGGACTCTCAAGTCGTTTTGAATTCATCTTCTATGTATAATTTAATACGACATACCGTTTGTAACGGATTTTTATTTTTATTTATATAAAATATTATATCATAAAGTTTTAATTGTTAGGCTGTATTAATTTAAATATTGAAAGCTATTGAAACAAATAAATAAATAAATAATCATTCTAAACCATCATAGTTCATAGCGTGTATTATACGTGCATAATATAATATCGTGTCGGTGAGTGCACTTACCTAGTATAATAATGATATCGTAACTCGGCCGAAAGTCTTCCAAAACAAATATAATATTACGTCGTTACGAACTACGAAAGTTCGCGGCCCCAGCGTGGACACCGCGGTCGCACTCGAACGACACACGCGCGCGGCGTTCACTGAATTCGGCGGTGACGGTGGCAATACGCGTCGAGCAACTGGTCGGTTTTTCGGCGCCGTCGGCCACACGATCCCTCCGAGCAGCGCCGCGCCGGAGAGGCCGCCGACACGACGGCGCGGCGTGGGCGTGACGCTTGCGCTTAGCACACACACACACACACGCGCGTATAATTGTATATAAATACATGTGTGTGTGTGTGTATGTGAGTTTTTTTTTAGTTTTTGTTTGCCCCTCACCCCCTTCCGACCGCCGCTGCTCATGGTCGCCCACCTCGACGCGTTCTCTTGTCAACCACCGCCGCACCGACTCCTGCACGCACCACCTACGCCCGCCACCCGACGGCGGCGTAAGAATATCCATTTTGTCTCGTCGGTTAACCGGGTGGTGTATTCTCTTTGCATATCGCCCTGTGTGTGTGTGTCCGTTTTTTGCGTTCTCCTCGGCGGTGCCGCGACACGAGAGAGATGTGGTTTCCGGCGTCGTCGGTCCGGCGCGGGTCCGCGCCGTCAGTGCAGTTATAATATTGCAGGACTACGGGACCGCCGCCTGCGTGCGTAAACGTCACGTCGTAAACACCGGTAATCGGCTTTACGACGACACCGCGATAATAACTCGATACCCACCCACCCACATACCACCTCCCACCCACACACACACACACACACACACACACACACGAGCACGCCTTCTCAGTACGCACGAACGAATCGTCTCGTGAATAATAATAATAATAATAATAATACTTTTATTCGTTTTCCCGTTAGATAGGATTCCGGGAAGCTTCAATAACGAAACGCGGAATCGTATGCAGAACGCTTCCGCTTGTCCGTGTCGCCGTTTTGCTTTATTTTCGTTTCTCGGACCGCATACGTTTCCCCTTCAAATTACTGACGAATGAATTATGGCTTTTTTCGATACTATATTATATTCGGGTGGAATCAACGAAAAAACCAATATCATAATTTTTTTATTCGTTCTGCCGTAGTTTACAACTACTCGCAGGTTTCTGTACGATTTGATATACTTAACAATTTTTTTCTCAATCCGCGATTTCGTTAATATAACGACTAAAAGGTCTTAGAATAATCCATTGTAATTCATAGTTTACGATACTAAATAAAATAAATATGAATAATACCAATTAAAATATATGTATGGTCAAGTACAATATTATTTATCGTTTATTCATATAATTGTCCACCGCAAAATATCTCTAACGTCTTGTACGATTATTTCGATAAATTCGATGGTTGCTCATCTTTCTGCATAATAATCCTAATATTCCGAATAGATTTTTAAAACGACAATGATGGTAGACGACCTCTTCAAAAAATTCCACGGTGACATAATAATGTTATTATTGTGATTTGAATAAACATTGCATTGTGGCAAGGTTATCATCTTCTCTGCAGATATGTAAAAAAAAATATCTGTTTAATAATATATAACTTTTACTTATTGTGTAAATAGATTGAAGAAGTATTTTTTTTCTTGGTAAAAAATAAAGTTTTAAAAAATAAAATACCTATGAGATTTAATAACAGCTGGTTTCTTTATTCCCTTCACATTTTCATTAATCATTACAGTGTCTTAAAAACGAATTCAATTTTATTTTCAACTTTTGAAATATTAACATTTTATACGATTATACCATATGACGTACTGAACACCTATTGTAGATTTCCTAAAGTTGAAAAATAAATAAAGTAAAAAATATTATAAAGAAAATATATTAAATATAAATTTAAAGTAATATCATGACTGTTTATACGTATAACGTTGAATAGTCTTCATACTTCCTCAAAACTATTAATTGTTGTTAAATATATAATTATTATATTACATAAGATAAAGATATATTGCATATTCGTTGCATTAACTTGATATTGTAAATATAAATCACGCAATCGTGTGATCATCATAATATCATTTGTACACGTCATGGGCATATAGTCAAATCAAGCATTTTACTAAATGCACATAGTCAAAGAATTTAATTTTTATAAAATTGTACTATTCGCCTAATCATTTAACTAAATGCCTATTCAAACAAATTATAAAAATGATACATTTTGTATTATTTTAAAAACTTAACTATATTTTATTATTAATCATTCATTGCTCTTCTATATGAAAAAAAAAATATTTATTATTTATTAATTTGTAAAATGCGTAAGTGTATAAAATATTTTTAATTTCGTATCCTTCGGACCTATGGTTTAAAAATTAAATTATAAATAAGTATAGATAATAACTAATTAAGAGTGATAATACGAGTAAAAAAATTCTTAAAAACATTATATTACAGTTACAAATTGTTGTTAAATTTTAGTTATTACTTGTTGTTACATGTTATTGTTTAGTAGCATCTGCTGGAACATTTAACATTATTTTTAATACAAAAAACAGCGATCGTTTAAATTTTTAAAGTACGTGACAAATGATGTTAATATGTGACATTTTTATTATTTGCCTGACTTAAAATAGGTATATTTAAATATTCTGAATAGGTTTAAATGTCTAGGTGGATAGTAATAAAATTGCATAAAAATTAAATTCTTTAACTATTTTCCTAGGCATTTTGTAAAATTCTTGATTTAACTATATACCTATATGATAAATATAAAGGTAGCCAAATTCTCACTGTGTTCATTACATATCAGTTTCTCCTATATGTACAGTGTACATCGTGTATATTTCGTAACTCGTAAGCATAGTACTTGTACTTATCTTGGTAAAAGATAATTTACCTTTCATACTTAATATGTGTTTTAATTATAATGAAATATTACTTATTATTACTGTAAATAATTATGTTATTTATTTTATCTTTTATCAATCAATCCACATTAAAAAATTGTAATAAAATAATAACAATATAAACATTACCTAGTTATTACTATTTACTACAAACACGATTTGTATAACAAAATTAAATCATAAAGTTATATTATGCAATAATTTGATAACATTCGGTATAATTTAAACTTTAAACTCAAAAAAATAGTTCATGTCAATAGAATTCTAAATGATGTATTATTATACACTATATATTATACAGTGTAAAAGTTTCAAAGATTTAGAATTATTCAAATGTTGTGTTTAAAACTACACTATCAACGTAACACATCTTTTTTTCTTCGCTAACTTCGAATGTCGCCATGACCTTAACGTAATAATTCGCTGTTATCGTTGATAAATCATTGGACATAAATAATCACGATTTTCTATTCAATTTAGTAAATTACGCGACACTGACAAATAAAATATTTTTATCTGCCTATATCTATGCAAATATTAGTAACTTCAGTATATTATAATTTATAATATAATGCTAATACTATATTTTGTTTGCATTTCTAAGATTGTACCATTAGTATTACATTATCTTTTCAAATGTCCAATGATAGTAATGTTAGTATATTATCAAACGACCAATCGAGAATAAAACTATATCAATTTATATATTTATATCTATTATAATCCCATCGGAATACGTATAATATACATAACATAAAGTTACAGCTTTTATTTAAAACGTTATTGGAATTGTTGTTGGTTCTAGATTTTTCTTAGAGACCGATTTTTCGATTCTCAATTATTTTTTCTTTTTTATTTCCATATTATAATAATATTCTTTGTATGTATTTTATTCCTGTCACTTGATAGTTTTCCGGTACAATAGTTTCTATGTTTCGTGATGAAGTACGATCGAACACAGTTGTTATGGTGTTGATACTTTTTGAACAATATGATTGAGGGTGCTTAGCCTTTTTATTTTCGTGTTATGTTGCCAAACTTTTTGTTATTTCCATTCGGGTGATTAAATACTATATATATTTTTATGGTTAAATTTTCACTGAAAGCTTTTGACAATATATGTCGTTATAAATATATTTTAATTCAACCTTAAGCTAAAACTCCATTAATATTAACTAGCAAAGTATCATCAAAATAACGTTAAATAATGTTATTTAAATTTGAAATTAAAAGGTTATGTGAGTTAAAGATAATAATTATTAAAATTATTTAATTGTTAAATTAGTAAGTAATTGTTCAATATCCTACAAATAGTATTCAACAACTTAATATGAATAAGCGTTTTAGGTAAGTAGGTACCTATTTCTGTCTACCGATATTTCATACCAAAACATTAAATCGTTTCCTTTGATTTGGTGTTAATATACACATAAAGTTTACCCACGTTTAAGAACGGTTAACTTGTGTTTTATATTTCCTCATAGTGAATCATAATACATGATCTATGGTTGGTGATCGTCAAAAATTAAAGTCAACTCAGTAGGTACTTACTTAGACTTTTAAAAATTTTTGAAAATAATATTTAAATTTAATCCTATTAAATCAATTCACAGATCTTTTTGCACCTACAATTTTTGAAAGAAAATATATTTGATTTTTATAAAAATAAGTACCACTTTAGGACTTTAGGTATGTTGCACACCTCGTTACATATTTAGTTTTCCGTTGAAACATATCTTCAGAAATTCTGTACTAACCACTCTACAAAAGTGTAAAGTTGATAAACAGTGAAGCTAAGCTGGATTCTTGTTACTAATTGAGCTGGTAATTGTTTATTTTATAAAAATTTCAGTTGAAGTATGCATACATTAATAGACTCTGAACAGTTTTTCGTCATGTCACGTTAAAATAATTTAATTTTTTTTTTTTTTTAACAATTAACTAGCATTGTATTACCAGTTATCAAGTGGCTGTATATTATATCATAAAATATTTAATAACGCCCATAAAAAATGTGTAAGATATTTTTTAAACTTTTGTAAGCAGTATTAATATATTATGCAGAAATATTAAAAGTAACACACATAATAAATAAAATAATAAATACTAATAACACATAAAAACATTTAATATGGTAATATAAAATCAATATTAGAAAAAACTAAAATTATTTTACCCATTTTATCAATTGATTCTAAAAATGCATGTAATAATTTTTATGAATAAAATAGCAAGTACAATGATTATTTAAGATCGTTTAGATTAATTATTATTAACATAGGCATTAGCTAAAAAAAAAACAAAAATAAATAATTTAAATCAAGAAAAATATAGTTTTATACTAATAAGTAAAAGTATATGAATTAGGACAGCTGATGATTAATTCCATACAAACGTTTTTATCATTTTTGTCACAGTTATAATTTTAATTTCAAACAAATAAAATCATATTAAATGTAAAATTGTAACTAGATCATCCTAAATATTTAAAATAAAAACTTTTTCCTTCATAATATTACACTGCATACACATTTTAAAAATTGCATATAACTTAATATCTGATAAAATAACTTTTTAAAAGTTCTAATGAAAAATTCTTTAATTTTCTATTATGTATATTATGATATATGATACCAGTATCCACATAAGAATATAAGTAGATCTTTGAAAATATCAAAAGTCAATAATGTTTTAATATATTTCAATATAAATTAAACTGTTTAATATGGCCATATAATTGAAACACTACAAATACTAAGTAAATTATTATAATATTTGTTGATTGAACAAAATATTTGTTAGAAATTTAATATTTCATTCGAACAATTTAGACTAATATTTCGCGGCTAAATATTTTATAATTTCTCCGTAAAGCAGGTACCTAAACACGGTTTGCCAATTCAAAGAGGTAAACGGCTGCCGCGAACACGTACAGTTAAAATAAACGACCGTATATAAATTCAAACCTCGTTTTGGCGAAATGTGAGAATGGCAAGAAAAAATATGTGCATGTAGGCAGTTAGTACATTCTGGAACAATTCTAATCTCTTCCAAAACCTCCGTGGTATAAGCCCAATACGATTGCTTACAGTTGAAATTTTCTTTTAAATCCAAACATTTATATAATTATAATCTATTGACTAGTTCCCTTGAGTTTTTTTTTACGTACAATTTATATAAATAACTATTTTATTAAATTTTATTAAAATATATTATAATGAAAAACAGAATCATATATAACATAGGTATAAGGTAATTAAGTGATTGGATTACTATATAGAACAAAACTGTTTTGATAGGTATAATAAAATTGTCTAAAACGAAATATTTTGATATTGCTCTTTGGGGACCTTTAATAATTCCTGAAAATATTGAGCCATTAATATTTGTTTAATATTTACCACAAACTTTAAATGTTATTGCTTATGAGTAAGCAAGCATAATTAAATATATTTAATAATAATGTATTATTGTCCTATTCCAAACCAAACTCAATGTTAATAAATTGCATTTCACAGCTTTAGAGATAATAAGGGTATCTTTTAAGCCGGTTAATGCAATTGTTATTAAGGGATGTAAAGACTTTATGTACATAAATAATAATGTTAAATAGTACATTTTACCAACTTTTATTGTAAAGATTAAATATTTTTTTTTTTTTAATCAACCCATGAAAATGTCTTTGATAAGTGGTAACTATGTACAAACTTATAAAACTTAAAAAATTAATAATTTTAAGTCAAGTTTTTTCGTTTCGTTTAATTAGTAACATATTATATTAGTATACAAAGTTTAAATAAAAACGTTATTTTTTCTAATACCTACTTGAATAAATCAATTGTAAAATTATTAAGTCAAAAATAAATGTTGGTAATAATAATATTCATTGAATATTGAAATAAGATATATTATGTGTATCATAATTCATAAGCATAAATTATTGTTTATTTTAATAATTTGTTTTGTTTATTTATTTTATTTTAACTTCGAATTTATAATGTACATAAATTATAAACGTAAAAACTTTAAATTCATAAAATTAAACTAATATTAAATTATATACTTTATTAAAATGAAAATGATTTTTGTATTTCTAAGTAAGCCATTGACTTGAATACTGGATATTAACTTAGATTTATATAATTTATTAATCTAACTCTAAAATCAGAAAATATCATAACTCATAATGGGTCACTGCACTAATCAAAAATATGTTAGTTTTACTCTTATATACATAATTGTACATCTAAGTATAAGTTATAGTAAAAAATATAAACAATAAAAAAAAAATGAATTGAAATAAAATTGTCTTTATTTTTAACTTGATACTTACTAACCTTTAGGCTTGAGTAAATTTTAAATACTGATATTCTTTATTGATTTATTATTATTTACTAACTTTTGATATAAATTTATTCGCTAAATACTAAGCATTGATTCATATTTTAATTTAATTTTCGTTTTTTTTTTTTTTTAATATTAAATTTCAATATTTTCTTTAAAATTTTTTTTTAAATTATGTATATTGTATAATATGGTATCTTAAAACTTTTAAAATGTTTCAAAGGATTTTATATTATATCAATAAATTATTATATTTCTTGATAAATCAATGGATTTAATATAAATTTAAGATAAATTACCAGTCATTTTATATATATATATATATATATATATAATTATTTATAGGTATTGATATTTAATAATAAAAACTTTGAATTACGTGTGAATTCTTTGAAGTAGTTATAATATATAGGTAGGTACTCTCAAAATTATATAGGATACCTTAATGTATTATGTATGGTGTATACCTTAGGAAAACTGTATCATATCTTTTTACAAACAACTTTTATACCTATCAAACACAAACGCAATTATCAAAGTAGATATTTTAAAGCAATGTACACAAAGGAAAGTTTTTCATCATTTTGTGTAAAGTAATGTTGCGAAAAATATTATAAAATACAAAATAATAATCATAATAATGAATATATTATTATATTGAATAGTATGTAATGAATATATTATATTTAAACAATAATGATATATTTTATAGACAGACAATCGTTTAAGTTTATTAGAGCAACAATTGGATAATATATAAGCATTTACACAGAATATTATAAATACCGTAATATAATAATATACTACATCGTGTGTAGCATCTGTTTATTTTCAATATAACCAAATGACAAAAAATAAAACACGGAGATTATTCAGCACAATGTCTATATTACCGTATACTCGGATCCCTTTGGGATAATTATTGTTACTACGCGGTGTCAGCGCATCCACTACGCTTGAATCAGTCACAGCCGATGTAATCATTATAAAAGCATTAAGTGCATAGCCGTATAACCGTATAGGTACAACGAATAATCGCGATCGCGGATGAATTTCCTGCACGTCGTATAATCTCATTTGCAAGTGTCGGGAAAAGGCGAATGACTATTATTATTGTTTCCCTTTATGAAGTAACGTCAAAAATAATAATATTATGAACATTATATAATGTCCAGTTTCCGCGTATCCTGGACAGCGTGAACACGTACGCCTACGCACCGGTTGATCGATCGGCAGCTGTTAACTGGAAACTATGATTACACGCGCGGTATAGGGCCACCAAAACTCGGTCGATTACGATACCTGTGCCTCGTACGGCTCACGCGCGGGCAATTGCAGTGGCACGAAAATCACTGGAATTGATCAAATATACTACCAGAACCCAAAAATATTATTATTATTTATTATAGCCAGTATAGAAATGTATACGTACGCGATTACGATTATACATACTCATATGTATATGATTATAAAACCTACACTGGACCAAATCATTATATTATTATAACCATTTACCATTCGTGTTAGACGATTGCGTTAAGTTTTTATCAGGCTGTCCTCTAGCGTTGATAATCTACACCGAAAAACAATATAATTGTATTAACGTCCCGCAAATGTGATGCGTGATCGACTTTTAAAATGCTATTACAAAAACGATTTTGAAGTAGTCTCCATTCATATTCAATGGTACATTGGTACAAGGATCTGTAAATTCTAAATGACTAAAATCCTTACAGTACCTACCTACTGCGTCTTCGGTACATCAACAGGTACTACACGGCTACATCGAGTTCTACAGCAACTAGGTGATCTCTGTACAATTACCCCGGGCAAATAGCCGATATTTTCTTCCACGCGTTGGCCATATAAATTGTAAACATACAATACGAGATAGTAAGCTGTGAGGTCGGGGGATCCCTGATTCTATTTGTGTTATCTACGTGCATTTATTGATCATTTCGTACGAATTAATAAATATAATTTAAAAATATTTGTTTTAAAAACGATAAGATTTGTTACCTGTAGATTTAAAAATAGTAATAATTTAACGTTTTCAACTGAAATTAAGATTAGAGAGCTATGTTATTTTAATATTATATTTGATTTTCCGTTGTACATAACAGACAATAATTGATATAATATCTACATTAAAATCATCGGGTAAAGCTTTTTTTTTTAATACAATTTTGCCTATTAATTGTATAACTTACAATGGTTTATTGTTATATGAGTATATATTTTAAACCATTTTTGTAAATAATAATTCTAATAAATTATTATACTTAAAAAAATTGCAGTTATAACATTTATTACTATACTTTATACTTTGTAAAAACTGTCAAAGTTATTATTTTTCCAATTGGATAAGTATAAAATATTTCAATACAATCTTTTTTTTTTATTTGAGAAAATATAGTCGTATAAAATCATAGCTTTATTGTTTTATATATTTTTTAATAAATACAATAACGTCTATACCGTTCTTTTCTTGTAAATCTATTTTAATTGTAATTAATTTAACTGCCGCACATTTATGAATTTAAGAACTAAAGAAACTGTACAGAACTATACTTGGTTGGTATTAAATATTTAACAAAACAATAAACAGATAAAAAAAAAATGTACTGGGTATAAATGAATTCTTATTTTTATATAATTTAAACGGTTTTAATATACTTTAATTAAAAATATTCAATTTGTATTTATATATTTAAATCTTCACTTATTATACTAATTGAGATAATAATAAAATAATTTGTTTGTAAGCCATTTGGATTTTGCTAAGGTTTTTTTTTAAATAAAACCTCACTGAAAAATCTCACCAAATCCTCAACTGAAAGCAATGATGTGACAAAAGTTTACATCTACAACTCTCGAGTATCATCGTACCAAACAGCATTACGTACATACTCATACATACACAATACACACAAAGCTACATACCCTCGCATACTTGTCAAGACCTTGATGTGAATATGTGATGACAATATACGTCAGTTAAGTATATATGGCAATGCATCTGTAGGATACAATTTGTTTCTATATTAAGTACATAAACATGTAAAAAAATGTTAAACGAATACCTACTTGAATAACGTAGAAAAATTATAATAATCGTACAAACGTATGCGGAAAAATTCTTATTGATCTACAGTCTAAGAATTCACATTTATTTTACAAAACAATTTTAAATAATTTAACTAAAAAATAATTTATAAATATTCAATAATAATAAGGTGTTTGCCTGCGGTCTATATTATCAAAATAGTTATAGCGACTCTAATTTTATTTTATAAGTTAATCATAAACTTGTTTATAGTAAAATTTAAATCACTTTATTTCAAATACATTTGTTTTTTATAAATTTAAAAGATTAATTTGTCAGTTCAGAACATGAAAGAAGTTGGTAAATATAGTTTTTAAATATATAAACTGACAATATTTGTATTTTCTACCTGTTCTTCTTCAAAAAAAAAACATAGTTAAAAATTGAAACTTTTTGAATGAAATTAAAAGTTAAAAATTATATAAATATTGAATAATATGGTTTATATTTTACTTTGAGAAATTATTACTTCTTTTGTACATTATTATAACCTAATTTAAATATTTTTTGTTGAACAGTTCTTTGCTTATAATTTAACTAGAAAATATACACACCTACACAAGTTTTACATCAATATTTGATTTACCTGAATCATGCTAGAATTTATAAATAAAATGACTATCTACCATTTTAATTATTAAATCGTAATTAAATTTACTCTCATTTTCGTTTTAAATTAAAAATTATTATTGAAGATAAAAAGTTTTATTTAAGTTTCTGAACTATTCTACATTTTTATATTACTACTTTATTATTATATTAGTAATAAATAAATTGTGTGAGAAATTTTACAGTAGGAATTTTAAGTTATAAACTATACAAATATGACTCTTAGGTCTAGTTAATTATTATTTGATATATAATAGTTTTTAATGTAATTATATTACCACCTAAATTATTCGTAAATATATATTTCAAATCAAATTAGTAATACACGTATTAAATTAGAATATATCATGTAATATTTATTTATATCAATTTATACGTGAAAATTATTCTTAAATGATTATATTGAAGTGAATGAAAAATGAAATAAGAAGTTCTAAAAATAACCTAAATTGTTTATATACTATCATACTCTATCAATAATCTTTTTTCATTTCATACTTCTCTACTACATACGTAGATCAAACGTTAAAAAAATATTTTTGTAAGATTTTATACGCTTTGATAATTGTAAAATAAAAATATTGTAAGCATGATAATTAATATATAAGAATGAAGTACAATTTGAACGATTTTTAAACAATTTATACATATATCTAAATAAACGTATGCTATTATATTATTATATAATTGTATACATAATAGATAAAGTATGTATGATTTAAACTACAAATATTGTATATTATATTTCAATATAATACGTATACAGTTTAAATAAATATAATATCTTATGCAAGCCGAACATTTAAAATTTGAAATTTTAAGTACTCTCAAAGAAATAATGATAAATCTGTTGAAAATTTAAAGTTTTAATTTTCTAGATGTGTATATTATCTATTATTTCTTTCTTTCTATGTTTTGCTATACGAGCCTCTCGATAAAAAATTCTTAACTTAAATATTCACTGTTTTTCTATGATAAGTTTGACTCAAGTTCAAGGGATGGTAATTTTATCGGCTATAAAGTTTCACTGTAATAATAGACACCATATCAAAATTTAAATTACATAAACTTTATTCCAGTTTGTTATCTGTGTCTCTGTAATATATATATATATATATATATATCCTGTATTCACAAAACTTTAAATATTTAGATCAAATATACTATACATTATTAAAATATTATGTAATACTTTATACTATATTTTTTGTTGATATACGCTTCAGTAAAGATGCATTAGAATCATAAATACTATAAAACACGTCATATTCTAATAACGGCTCCGTTAAATTTAATTTAAATTTAGATATGACTGGAGCTGATGTAGTCATGCTGATCTTCTCATGTCGGTGATACAGTCTGGTAGGTACTCAAGTAACCAACTGTTTTCATTCATTCGTTTTTGCTTCTAACTAATTATTTTCTTTTATGCATATAATATATTATATGTATCATACATATCAATAGTTAATAGCGTAAAATCAATCTAAAAGTTTTAAAAATGTCATTATATATGGTGTATACTATGAAATATAATAATATACATAAAAGTTTCAAAACCCATCTAAAATATTTTTGAATGACAACAAAATAAATGAAATCGTTATTCTTTGTATAAATACTGAATTTCGTCCAAATTTAAAATTCAAATGCTTAGAAAAAATAATCAGGCTGTAGTTTTAATATTTTTAAATTGAACAAAAAAAAAATTATCAAAATTTAAAAAAAAAATCAAATTTGTGAAATGACTAATATAAATTTAGTATTTACTTCATAAAGCGTCAAAATATTTTTAAAATGTAAAATGCATAAAAAAATGATATATTTTAAACATTATGGAAAATTTCATGTAGATATAGCCATTAGGTATTTTAGTTATACAAAAAAAACAAAACCGATTTTGTCATATTATTCTGATTTTATATGAAAGTGTACTTGTTTTTCTTTATTTATATTTAAAAAAATACTAGATATTTTTAATTTTAATTTCTTAAGATAATAATTTTGTATCAGTTATACATCGAAATTATTTTTTCTACTTAACATTGTGTATGTATATTATATACACATACGTTATTGTAAAATCAATACATATAACTTCGCTCACGTAAAAATCATTGGCAAATAAAATATTTTTAAATTAAGTGTACACATGGTACTTGAAAATATTATTATTAATAATGAATTTCGGTACCAAACGATCGTATAAAATAATATGACGTAATTGACCTAATATCGATACAATAACACGAGATATTATAGACGATAATTATATCTGTAGGATATTTATACTATAACTTTCATTAAATAGTAAATTCTTAATCTCATAAAATGATTGTATTTTTGTTAAGCCAGTAACAAGCCAGTCGTAAAAACAAACGGACGCAGCAGTATAAACGTGTTTTGAAGTTTTGCATCTTTCGGATTTTAAAAATGTCATTTAATAATTTCAGAAAGAAAAAAATGTTTCAATACTTTGTAATGATTAAACTCAGTATTTATAAATGAATTTTCTACAATATCGCTCGTTAGATTGCAAGCACAAACAAACAAACTGGTGGAAGGGGAGTCGGCGTCTGCTATATGGCACCTGTTGGGTCACAGTATCGATCCATAACCTGAAGGTCCCTTACCACTCCTCCGGAAATAGCTCTCCCTTAAGACTAGGTTTTACCTTCCAATAGCATTATAGTTGGATGAGATGAGTTCGAAAAAACTAATAATTTAATATTATGGTGAATAAACTTTATTGTATATAGTCACATCGTGTTTATCGTGTTTAAAATATATACTTTAGAGAAGAATATAATAAATATTTACTTATTCTATACTAATATATTACGTTCTATGTATTTTTAAATAATTTACATTAAAGTGATCGAACATGAATCATAGTAGTATAATATTATAACTTATAATTTTTTTTTTTTACTATTGTTCTTAGGAAAATTATTTTAATAAAAATATTACTTGTTTTTAGTAACCGCAACAACAATATTCAAAAATATTATTTTAAAATATATTTATTAGAAAAAAAAACAAATATTTAATTGCTATAAGTTAGAAATATATAAATACATTAAGCTAAGTTATGTATGAAATGTATTTATATAGAACCAGCTCATTGCATACTACATAATACATTAAAGAACTTTGTAATTTGGTTAGCCTAACCGAAAATAAATTATAAATAATTATAGTTGATTAGTTAAAATTAATTTAAACCCTGTAACGAGATGGATTAAAACTATTAAATAAAATTCATAATTATTAATTTCACAGTGATGACACGTTTTCCCTGTATAAATATTTTCTAAGACTCAAAACCTTGAAATAAATGAGTAATTTTATTTAAGTAAGATTAATTTTATTTTGGTTAAATATTTTTTTATTATCTACCAGTCAGTTTAACTGGATATTTGATTGTAGTAAAGGTACGGTTAATATCGTCGTATTATCGTAAGTGTATAAATAATATACAATGAGTGGGATTAATAATTCTACTATACACTGTCGTCTGACGTTTACTCATTATAACAACACTAATTACAATAATTATTATACAGTAAAGCGTCATGGAAATAGAACAGTATAGAATAGTATCCACAAATATCGTACTTACCAAAATCCATCATCAACATTGAAATCTTACGTGAATTACGTGTGCTAAAGTCAGTCACTAAAACTCGTCTACTGGGATAGACTAGAATATAATTTTTGCAGGAAAATGAAACTCTAGATTATTTAATAATATCGTGAAATAATTATTTATCCAACTATAATATTATAACCTTGCTAAAACTTAGCTTATCTTGTAGTTGTGTAATAATTTAATGTCATTAAGCACTACAATAACTAATAATAACTCAATTATCAACGAGTAAAAGTAAACAGATTAAAATACTATTCTAAAGACTAAAATAGATATCTTGGACGATTTACACCACACAGCAACTTTCCTCAATACTCAAACTATCGATTAATCCATTCAATAAATTCTTTTCTACTTTTTCAAACTGTCATAAATAATCTAATTGTGTAACATATATTTAATAGATAAGTTTATTGTAAAATTATTTTTATTTCGTAACTCAAGGTGAACTAATTTGTTTGGTTTTATGTACAAATCATTTTTTGCACTACGTTTAGCGACACTTCTGATGATTTTTCTTATCGTTGTTCGATTATTATACTCCTAATGATTATGAATTCTGTTTAATTTACTAACAATAACACTTACAAAATATTTTTTTATCAGCACATCTAAAATATTGTTTTCTTCCCCGCGTTTCAAAATTATTTGAAATTTCTACTTCTATATTAAAAAGTTTACTGACATACGTTTACACTGGTCGTATTTCAAACACACTGTAGTCTCCACTGTACTGAACCATAACTACTAAATACTAATACTGCACTAAAATTAGGTAGATACAGAAAATCTAAAATGATAATACATTGAACAATTGTAAGAATATACTGCTATCGAATATTTGATGATTTGTACTTCATTCTGTGACGATTTACACATATGTGTTGTTGTGCACACAAGAGTCATCCGTTTTCAGGTTAACGACGGATTTCACTGTGCAAAAACGAGTCGTCGATTTTCAGGTAAAAAATTTGAATGTGCGCAAGCGAGTTACAGTTATATAAGAAAATATAAATCTCTCAACATTTGATTATATATCGACAAGACCTATCGTGACCATTATATTGTATTATTATGCACACGTTATACACCGCCAACTGACTTACCCGACCGGCGACCACATAGGTCTGTTGGAGTGCGGTACGGCTTATGCGATAAACACGACCCGTACCGTTGGCTGACCGATTGACCTGTTTTGTGTCAAAGATACAGACTGCATAAGTTTTTGGGTTTTCTCGTCGCATATTATACCGAGTCAACTTCGTCTTCGTTTTCCGTTTTTTCAAAAACCATATTATTTGTTAACGAGGAATGCTAATTGTTTATCATTGATAACGGAAACATCGCAAGTCCTTTTTGCGTGTATAATATTATATAATATTTATAAAAAAGACCTGCGGGGTTTTCTGTCGCCGTGACGTTAGTGTTTGTTATTTCCTTTTAAATAAACCACAAATCATTACAACCAGACCGTATCTGGATATTGTCTAGGAACTCTCCGCCACCTACATAATCCCTGCGTTCATATAATATAATTGACGACATATTTTATAATGGGCTTAAACATTGTTATTAAATTTAAAAATATTGACAATATTTTTCCAAGCTATAATTTATTTAACATAATATATTATAATATTATACATGTTGTAGGAATATTATTTTAATGCGTGCAATAATCAAGACTTATGATAATATTATAGATGGAACTGGAAACGCCAGGTCAGTAATCATAAAATCGACTAAGATATATCATATGACACACTAACATCGAATAATCATTAAAATAAGCTACAAACGTCTTCATCGCATTACTCAACAAGTGTAGTTATCTCCAAAAGTTTCCCCTTAAAATTATGTACAATCGTAAATTGTATAATTGTTGTCTTTCGTTCATTTGGTATTTAAGTCACTTGGCCGTTGCTATTAGAACTATTGTGAATAACAAATGCAAAATGGGAGGTAGAAGGTGTAACAAGTTAGTAAAACATTTATTTATAAAAAAAAAAAAAACTTAGAAGATCGAGCACTCATATTGTAGTATTACACGGCATACAATTAGTTTAAACTAATTAACTGTAGGTATAGCGATATATTCTAATATTCTATATTCCATTAATTTGTGGACCCATGTGAGGAAAAAATTTAATAAAAAACTCTTGAAATCGTATTTCGCATATTATCAATGCGGTTGTTTCACGCGGACAAAAGCAAAAGACGTGCGTAAACTCTCAAGACTTGAAAATGCGAGGCGTCGAATAGGATACGGTGATGGAGGCGGTGACTATCTCGACGACGTAGTCCGTGATCGCGCCCGAAAACTGTGGGTGAAATAAATTTAAAACAACAATACACGTCCACAGCTCCTCACCCGTTTAATATGTTGGGCCACCTTTTTTATTTCATTTTTTTTTTTTTACGAGCCACCGGCGGCGAGTAATCTACATACATTCGTATGCGGCGCAGCGATATGGGGTCCAACAAAGGTTTTTCGTTCATCCACACCCCGCTCACCGTCTCATCAGCTACCGAACACAAAAAATGCATATTTTACAAAATAATATATGACCCGATAAAATATATAAAAATTCGATTGCATTTGTTTGGGAAGCCGTCAGTGTGGCCGCAGAACTTTCGAAATAGGTGTGATTTGCAGTTTTTATTTGTCACTACATGTAATTTTGTGCTGTCCGTTATTGTAATATTATTGTAGCGCGTGGTTTTTAACTTTGTTACGAATGGATTTTTTTTTAATTTTTTCATCAGCTATAAAAAGCTTATATTTTATATCGCAAAATTGATTATTACAAATAAAGCGAAGTCGATAAAAATAGAAAATGCAATACCAAATTAGTCATTCTAAAATAAAATATTAATAACTTAATAAATCATTTTATACAGAATCTAGATTATTTATTTTTTAAAGAAAAATTATCATAATTTAATAATATTAGAAAATACTTCTCGTTCGTCATAAAACGATAGTTACATGGATTGGTAATTGGCATTTATCATTATTATCGTCGTAAAAAATTATTATTAGTTATTACTATGTTATTCGTGGTTGACGCCGCGCAGAATACCGTTCAAAAATCGACTACACAGCAATCCATCAAAATTGCCTAAACACAGCGCCATTCAACAAATAGATTTTTTTTTATTATAATAATCGTTTGAAAACTATACTTTCATTCAAAACTTGTTCACTAACCTTTTATGTTTTTTATTTTTATTATAATTATTTATGTATATTATATTATTAGTAACAAAAAAAATATTTGTTTACAAATTTAATTTTTTTATAAAGAATAACGACATTTCCTTTTTGATATTTCGTAGAATTCTAAGTTTCCAACAATTCTAAAAGCTATCTTTTTATACTCAGACGTAAATATAGATGTTTAATATTAAGATGGTAAACACTAATCAGATGAAAACGATAAAAAAAAAGTAAATTTCTTTACTTATTAACTTTGATTTTTTTCTAGTGAATTAAAAAAAATTGTAGAGTAAAAGGTATAATAAATAGGATATATTGTACAGTTTTTGCATCTTCTTCACAACTTTATTTCTCTATTACGACAATGGATATATTATATTATAATGACATTTTTTTATTGTAATATTAATAATGTGATGAGGGTAATGAGAAAAACAATTTTTGTGCCAAAATATAACACCTACCTGAAACTAAAAATAAATAACCATTTAGTTCCATTTTTCCTACTATTATAAAATAATAAAAACAATATAAATCATGATATTGAAGGCGTGGTATTATTAAAAATATTGATAGTAAATAACCCAAACAATACTTACACTTTCTTATGTATTAAGTAATTATTTGTCAAAATATTAATGAATCAAATAACTAAATTAAGATAATAGAATATAAAGATAAAATAGCAAAATACAAAAAAAAAATCAATTTTATAATAAAATCAAAATATTGACCGAAAAACAAAACTTGATTAATAACCAAATGTTAAAATAAATATAATTTCTATTACACTTACAACTTTGATACTGTTACATAATCAGTAATACATGTTTAGGAACTAAATAATAAAATAAAACAAATTACTGAGCTTTAATTACAAGTACCTACGTGAATTTTTTTTTGTATTAGATAAATATTTACTTCATCATTTATTGTTTGAAAAATGCGATCCATGATACACAAATAGCTCACTATGAAGAGATTCAAAATATATACTTTACAATTGAATCATCATTTCAAGTAACGTCTTTCTAAATTAAAAATCAACTCTTTATGATATTTTGAAGAGAACATTTTCGATTACTTTTTCAATAGTCTCTGTAAGAAAAAAAAATAACTACAGTTTGAAAAATTTGAAGAATTCATGTAAACATTCTAGCATATAGCCTCTTTTTATTTATTTTGACTATCTTGATCTTATATCTTATAAACCTACAAGAAACCTTAATATTTTGTCCAGTAAGGTATTTTAGTTTATAAATTTATTATTTAGACTTTTAAGCTTTAATGTTTTGAATGTTTTGACATAACACCAACTATATACATTTATTAGTCTATGCACTATGAAAATTAAATTAAAAATAATATTTAACAATGTTTTGTTAATTTATTGTAATATGTATTCCATATTATATATTATAGTAATTATTATTATTTCGTTATCAGAAATTTATCGTTCATCAATAATCAAGCAAATAGGAATTTTTAATTTGACTCGTATAAAAAATAAAAATCATTCTTTAAAGTGAAATAACTGAATATTTTATCTAGAACTATATTCTTATTTTTTTTTCGTTATACTAATGTAAAAATTCTTTGACCTTAATCACCATAGTATATTCCATTAAATGTATTAGAATATTATCGTCTATAACTGAGAATTGTCTTCATTTGGAAATCAATTGTCGTTACTTGACGACTCGTTAGTTGTTTTAATACTTTAAAATATTCCAGCTGTTCGAATAATAATTATCAAATAATTTTCATTAAAACACAAACGTGAATATTTGGTATAAACTGTCGTTCTTATACTACATATTATAACCTATTTATATATGATGACTGATGAGGTATAACTAAATAATATTAATAATAACATTGTATTATATAATGGCATTTAGATACACAATTAGTTTTGTTTGATTAATAATAGTCAACTAAGAGCATATTTCTAAGGAACAGATATATTATGTTTGAATATTAAGTACAATAATATATTGTATAACTCAAAGATATTAAAATTATACATAAATTATACAATGTACAATGTACATAGATTTTATTATTGTGCATAACATAATAAAAGTCAATATTATTACCAAAAAGTTACAAAAATAAAAAAATCCTTTTGGGACTTTAAAAACCTTTATGTTTTTCTGTCTGTGGATCAATTTTGAACGGAGCAAGGTCCCTATTGGTTTATTTATGTGTTTGTTTTGGTTAAAGCTAGTTAGGGCAGTAAATCATAAAGTATTAAGTCTTGTTTGTATTATTCATTACAACGTTAATTTTATGGAATAAGGTAATTAAATGTATAATATTACATAATTATTAACACGTTTTAAGCATTACATAACAAATTTAGAGTTGTATATAGATTAATAAAATAATATTGAGCAGAAAGATAACCTTAGCAAATCTAATGAAATTAGAAATTTATAAAAGCCAAAGAATACATGATGGAACTTATACCATATATTAAACCCCATTCAAGCTTGTATGTTGAATAAAATATTACCTAGGATAAAAAAAAAATAAATAAGAAGAAGGAATTATTACCAACATAATATAGGCCAAGGGAAAAAGGTTTCTGCTATTTGGATCATAAGAGTTAGATTTTTCATCTTACGCAACGCTTTGGAAAACTGGGTATAAATTCTTACCCTAGCATAAACTATAGTACATAATATTTCATCGTAAACCAACGTGTCTATCGAAAAATAATTATGTACGAGTAAACTTTATATAAATATATAATAAGCACATATTATATTATATCAATGCATGTTACTATGTTAGAAATTCTACAATAAATTGTTAATTAATTTGTTTGCTAATAATATATTATATTATTTAAAGCGTTGTTTGAAAGTTAACAAAACTAATTAGAAGATATTTTGTATTATTTCATTATTACTATCATTTTTTATAAAATATCAATATTATGATTATTTTTATAAAATTAGTATTTATAATTGATTCATAGACATTCTTAGCTAAAGTTTAGAAATCTAAATTTTAGAAATATTATTCTAGAAATCATTTAAATCAACAAAATTTAATTTTACATATTAATTTAGAATTTAGTGTATGGTATAGTTTTATAAGTAATTTAATGAATTAAAAAACCTAATATAAATAACAATAACACATTTATTAGTAAAATGTTCGCATAATTATAATTGATTTTTGTAAAATCATTGGATATAATAACTTTGACAGCAATAAAATATATTAATGTTTATGTTATCGTTAAATATGTTTTTGCAGGTATTAACATAAATAACAATGTTTCAAATACAATTTGACGTAATATTATATTGGCAATGTATTTATGACCTTAGTGTACATCGTTTTAAATCAATAAAAATACTATAACACTATAATTATTTTTAATATTTCTAAGAAAATAAAATACATTTTGAACATAAATAACTCATTATATTATATGCACTCAACCTATGTATTATTATTTATTAGCTTATTAATTATTAACGATTTGCGTGAGTAAGCACTTACGTGTGTCATCGTTTAAAAATATAAAATTAATAATTTTCCATCTCCAACGAGTGATTCCATTTCTAATCATAACATCAAGCATTCTCAGAGAATATAAGTAACTGTAATTTGAAAAGAAAGTTTACATGATACTTATTATGGTTAAATACAGTGGTACATATACTTAATAACTATATAATTTGAGTGTATATCATTCAAATTAAAAATATAAAACAGAATGATCTCAAGTTAGAACACTTTGTTTTAATCGTCATATTTTATCATATTTCTTTTATATAGAATACTGAATATCTGTATGTCATTCAAATAACGGAAATATTCATAGCTATTCAGTACAAACATAAAAACTATAATAATGATATTGTAAATTACAAACTTCGACCTTTTATAACATTAAATGTACAAAAAAACCATAAACCCTAATGTTCAGACGACGTAGGTACTCGATAAAATTGAGTACACTGAAAATAATGAAATATTGTAAAAGCAATAAATCGACATGCGCTAAAATATCCACGATTAATGAACGCTACATTAAAAATCCGAAAATAGATTGGTTGTAATTAAATAGTACGATATTTTATACAAAATATTATTTATCTCTATCATATGATATTATGTATTTTTAGCATAATTTGCATAAGTAATATATTGGTATTTTTAGATTTTAGAACATCAATAATAAATTATAATATTTACCTCAATTTACATTTTATCAAATTTATCAACTGTATAATACTATATTTAATATAAAATTTATTTGTAAAGCCCTCACTTTAGCTATACCGTAATGCAAAATAAGTGTATTATTTTATACACAAAGCAAAAGAGAAAAATGGTTTTTTTTAACCTAGATTTTTTTATAGGCTATAGTTCGGAGTTTCATAATTTCATTTATAAATTTCAAAGTAATCGCCTTTGAGCCATGATAATATTTTTTACCTTTCTTAGAGTAAAATAAAACTAGAATATAAGATTATTTATCAAATATTTTCATTAATCAAAGGTAAATATATTAATCTAAAAAACGTATGCGTAACTCGTGAGAAAAAGAGAGAGAGAAGGAGAAAACCTTTGTTTTGATTAGGTGACTTCGTATAAATTTGAGTCTTGGTCAATTTTATCATGTTTTAGATTTTTGTAAATTTGTTGTTGAGGTATTTAGCAAGACTATTTGGAAAGTTGTATTTTGATTTTTCCTCATTAAATTAATGACATTCTAATTGTAAATTTTTGATATAGATTTCAGTTCTTCGAGTGATGCATGGTTCAAGCTCTGTTTTTTCTATAAGATGTTAGTGGGCATATCAAGCATATCCTAATCTGAAGCTCGTCAGTATTACATCTTATTTTCTAGTAAAATTGAATGAGTTAACACATCTATCGGTGCTATGTGTGATTTCTCAAACAATATTATTACTGTTTATTTTATGAAAACCTTGGAAAATTTAAATAAACTTTTTCAACAGAGAAATAATTTTAATTTATAGCCTTTTTATAGTCAATTTGCACAGCTTGCAACATATGGTTCATGGTCATATAACTTTTAACAATTTAAACAGAGTGCTCTGCGTATGCTTAATATTTAATTTGAATTATATTAATATTTATAACCTTACACCAAATTTGTGCCTGTTATCTCTTTTATTTTTTTTAACAATTTTTAAACGTTTTATTTATATTTATATAAACAAATTTTAACTTTATGGTGATAATAGTTTAAATTTAATTAAGCTGACCAAACAAATATTTTTTTAACAATAATTATTTATTAGTTTTATTCTAACAAATAAATATTAATATTGGTTTTAATAAATAATAGTTCATAAGTTAGACACATCAGTAGTCTTGTAGCAATGTTGACTAATAATATTATAATTATCGTACTTTGAACACCATAAATTTAATATCAAACCACAGAATTATCTATAAGTTTCTGGAATAGCATTAAAATTAGGTTAGTCTTCCCCTTCCCAATGACGGCATACACTATACCTAATAGTTTAGTCGTTATCCACGGTGTGTCAAGTACGGCCACGGCGTAAGCAATTACTCTACTGATGATTGCGCGAAGACAATACAAAATTATAATAAATATATATATACATGTATTAACATTATGATCAAACCGCTCAAACACGTGCGAAATTATGTGAGCGACTTCGAGGGGTGTCCAATTTATTAAGAGCTATTCAACAATAAACGTGATGAGTGGAGACTGACTATTTTTTAGATATCATAATACATCTGAGCATGTAGGTCAATATGACGTCAACGCCTTTACTTTTACCTACTTTAAACACATAACGTATATAATATAATAACATAATTGTATTATAATCTTGTACGTTGACGACATAATCAATCTGTAGGTTGTTATTAATTACATTATACAGTTATTATTATAACTTTTCGACTATTGTTGGGCGTGAAAAATAAATATGATTTTGAAGTTGGAGACATTTATGCAGCGTGGTTCCGTTCATAGATTAATATTATAATAGATTATCGTGATGGTAACGATTATCCGTTCAAGAAATCACTACTCGTTTATTAATGATAAGAATTTATTTATGCATTCAAAAATACAAATAGTGATCTATCTTATTTGAATATTTTAAATCATGTTTAACTTTGTTATTTTTATTTTTATCTTCTATAATATATATTTTTATACGTCATATTACATAACTTGAAACAACATTTTTATTTGATACCTATAACTAAAACTAAAATTTAGGCATTAAATTATTGTGGTTATAATTATTATGTTAAATCAGAACTATTAAAATCGTATCCATGACTTCGAAATACGCTAAAGTTATTTTACAACTGTAATACGAAAATACAATAAAACTATAATAATTGAAACGTATTTTTACCGGAATTTAGTCAATACGGTTACCTTGCATTTTTCATCTTCATTCTATTATTCTATATATGTATATATTGTTTAAACTTACAATTAACTTTCAAAACACCGTGTAAAGAAAAACATTTGATTAACCTTTCCAAAACGTGGTACCATCGCTCCAAATGTATTTATTTATTTAATGATACGGGTCGAATCCAATATGTGGGATAACAGCAAATAATTTATTTATGAATATAAACTAGAAAAACTTTTTTTTAATTTTAAAAATCAAACGCGGTTATTTCTTGAGTATTTTTATATTTTAATATTTAAACCTTTTTTTTTATAGTTTAGGTGAAATTTTCATTTTACTTAATATGATACTTTATCATTGGCCATGTATACAACACAAGTAATCATTTCTTCTACCACTAATAAATAATAATATAGAAGATTGAATTACAGCAATTTTAAATTATAATTCTTATTAGGGGAAAAACAATATGTATATAAACAATTAATAACCACTTGAAAATAAGAAAGAATTATCGCTGGAAATACTCATTAACCGGTACAACGGTTTATTTCTAGTATAGCTTGAAGTGAAGTGCATAATGGAAAAAAGAAGGGCGTGAAAACCAACAAACCTATATTTCATGAAAATAAACATAATAATGTAATATAAAGCGCGTCAAATACTCAAGTTTTCCATCATCGTCATTCGCCACCATCACAACTATAGTGTATTTGGCACGGTGATCCGACAAAGTGCAAATATTTACTTAAAAAAAAAAAAAAACAATGTTATTATTACAATTAATTGACATTATTTACAGAAGCATTTTAGTTAAAAATATCATACTCATATATTTATATTATAAAAATGATAAAAATATGCTTGTGTAAAACCAATTAAATACCAATAGAGATAAAACTACTAAAGTGGTCACTGTTCGTCGTTCTGAAGTTTGGTGACTGGGATATTGTGTTACCGAGAAACTTCGTAAATATTGTATGAAAATATAATTGTGTTAATTGTGTTCACTTAATATCAAAGCTCGCCAATCAATCGTTTCAGTTAGTACGGGGAATTTTAACTGGATGTGTGCATGAAATTCATTTGTTTCTGGTCATTTTAGCTCTGGTGTAATAATCAAAGGGTTGACAATATCAAAGAGCAAATTACTAATTTTCGAAATGATTTTTAAATTAATATGGAAATTATATTGACATAGAGAATTTTCGCCAACGCATAAAATAACCAGCTAAAATAAATTAAGGATGGGTGGGAGGAAAATGATTAACGTTCGTTGAAACGTGAAAGTATATTTCAGGAATAATTATCGACATAAATACATTTTTGTACTCATTCACGTTACATAGTAACTAATTTTATAAACCTCGACCATATACATCTTTTAACTAAAATTATTTACATTTTTAAAAATGCATTCAATTATTATAATTATATCAGTTTTAATCTTGATAAATAAAATTACACAAATTTTTTTAGTAACACCACAATCAAATTATGTCTCATTTAGTAATACTTATATTTTACATGATAATATTTGTAAATTAAATTTTAATTTTTCATCTACGAAGATAAGGTTAGAAAAATTGTTAAATTATTACTAGTATATTCTTATAATTATCTTACTTGTAAGAATTGCATAATTTTAGAACAACTGTTAAATATTTAGGTATAACAATTGATTATAAGTTAAAATGGAATGATCATATTTCTAATTTAACTAAGGCTGTTCAACATTTTTTTTATGTTTTTAATGATATTAGATTTATTGTTAACACAGATATTAAACATATATTATACTTGTCTCTAATTCAATCATTTATCACATATGGAATTTCCATTTGGGGTCAAGCATATGAATTTTATAGGTATCGTTTAAAAATTACTTTAAATTGACTTATTAAATTTTCATTGCTTAAGCCTATGTTTTTAGCAACAATTCAGCATATTTAGAACTTAATGTAACGTCTGTTGATAATCTATACTTAAGTAACACCCTAATTAATTTATTTAGATTTAAACAAAACATTACCCAGTTGGATCACTCATACACGTTATAAAGATAATGTTAATATACCCGCAGAGCCATGCCGTTAGGATTTGGCACCCAGGGCAAAATTATTTTTGCCCTTTATTTTATTTATCATTATGCATTTCAATTTTTTTGGCGCTCCTTTAAACCATACTTCCGGGACGCGTTCCTCTAGCTCCCCCCCCCACAGCACGGCTCTGTATACCTGTGCAACATTTTAAAAAACAACTCGGTTTCAAATTTTGTATATCAGTTGCTATTCAAATTAATATTTTTGACTTTTTTAATTTTTTTATGTTTAAGTCATTTAAAAAAAAAGATTTTTATAAATTTCAGTCACTGTAATCCTATTTATGTATTTATATTTTGTTCTATTCTCTATTTAAAAAAAATATTTATGATATCTTTTTTCTTGGTTATTATAAAATGTATTTTATTTTTTATTTTAATTAGCTATACTCTATATTATACTGAACTCAAATTCTTAATCCCCACCACAAGCATGACGCTTATAGGAGAGTTTGGAGCTTGTATTAATTTGTTATTTCTTTTGTTTTTTGTTGTTTACAAGAAAAATAAAATTATTATTATTATATCATAATATTTAGTAACTAGTAAGAATTAGTATATAATTTGAACACTATAACAAATAGTTATTATTCAAGGATTCGATTTGGGTCGTGTATGCACGTGATGTTTTAGAACTCTTCGCTGGTGCAAGGTATATAAAGGTCGATCAATAATAGTTATTGTTACAATGTTACCTGTTGGCTATTGGCAAGTGCACAACTGCAACTGTTGGTAACTGTAAGCATAGTCACCCATATTTAATACCAGCTTGATTCGTATCAGACACCATAACTATTATTGTGCGACAATTAGTGGTCAGATTTTAACATTTTTAATATCATGAATTCAGGAATTTTTCATTTACTAAAGATAAATACCGACCAAACTTACAACATAAAAATACAAAGAAAATTATACAATAAATTATGTTTACAATATAATTTTAATAAAATAACTAAAAAAATATGCACATACCAATCATGGTTTAATTTTGATAAACGGAGGAAAATTTACAACTCTCGTTTTAGTTTTTAATTTTTTATGAATGAAGGTTAAGTTTAATTTGTGTAACTATAAATATTATTAATCATTTTATTAATAAATATATTATTATTTACATTTACAAAATAATATAATATTATACGTGTTCATTTTATGATTATATTTATCAAATCATGTACTTAACATTATTCTTTTTTCTCATATTTATTCGAACTCCATTTGGTTTTGGGTGAAAAACTCGAGCAAGAAGTCTTATCCGGGGAACGCATAATATTTTAGGTATAGTTTTGTACCTACTGTGTCTAAATATCTGACACTATATTTTAAATAGCAACCAATTCATAAGCCACTGACACTATTACTGCAATAACAATAATAATATCCAGTTAGGCGCTTTTATCACCACAGCACATATATACAAAATGCCTACACTGCACTGTAGCCGTATTGGTAGGTACAGTAAAGGTGACTTATAAGGGTATTGGAAATCCCATTGACTGTGGACATTAACGACGCTTTTTGGCCACCACAATTCACCAGCATCGTTAAGGGTTGAAAATAATAAAAATAAAAACGATTATTTCACGCTTATCCCAATGACAACAATAAGGGTGCGAATATAGATGGATCGTTTTTAATTAATCGTTGCCCATCTGGATACAAAACCCGTCTAAAAGAAAAACGAAAATTGGTAGCTATATACACACTGAATAGAAACTTGAACCACCCACCACCGGACACATAGTTGTTCAGTTACACGTTAGAGTACAGACATATCTGATCTCACATCTATAAGTCTGTTAAACAATATTATATACTTATGAATTACTAGTTATTTGATAGGTTAAATATAAATGTATAACCATGACATATATATTATCGATATTTAAAGTTAATATATTATGTATGTAATATAAATGACTAATGGTTATTATATGTAATATATATAATACATTTAAATTTAATATACAAATATCATGATTTAAATTAAAAGGATTTATTATAAAAATGTAATAATGACAAGTTTCTGATTTTTATAATATATATATATATATATATTATCATTATTATATACTCATAACAACCAACATATAGTCGATTTTGGTATTACCATAAACTATTAAAGGAAAACGTATTTTTGATTATAAGTAGTATTCCGTAAATAATATAATATCGTTTAACTCCTTTAACTTTTAAAATATTTTATTACCCTACCTCAGTGGTGGCCAAATTACGGCCCGCCATCATTTAATACCTGGCCCGCCAAAAAATCTATAATATTTTATATTTACGTAAAAAAAAAAAATTTTAATTTATGTAAAAAAAGGCCTGCGGTAAATAAAGTTATTTTTATGGCCCAAGGTAAGAAAAGTTTGGCCACCACTACCCTAGCTGATATAAAATTGTAAATTGTAAATTTTTTTTTTATTAAGTCAATGTAAATCTTTTATTTATGAATTTGTGATTAAAAAGTAGAAAATACATGTTTAAGTAAATACAAAATTTTTATTAAACTGAAATAGGTACGTCTACAATGTCAAAGTGCATTAATTCGTTTAAGACATGCAGTACTATCCCCATTCTCCACGAATGATGATTTAAACTATAAAAATAATAAACATCATTATACATCGTTTGATATATAATTTATTCCATATTTGAACTTCAGATATCTATAAAAATTAATTCTGATTGTATATTTTTAGATTTTTTTTAGTTCCAGTATAAAACGTTTATGTGGATCATTGTATTTCATTTTCAAACCTAAGCCTTACATATTTTTATAAACACATATAAAAATTGTGCATATACATATATTTTTAATATTTGTATACAGGTAATAATATAGTAATAATTTTGTATTAAATTTTCAAAAATGTTGACCCATCAAACATTTTCTTATCATTTATAGAAAAAAATGTGTACATTTCAAATTTCTATAAATAGGTCAAAAACTGAAAAAATATTTAGAAAATGATATTATGTATAAGAAAAGCAAACATAAATATTTGATCTAAATTGCAAGTATTTACGATTATTTATAATTGAATTATAGTTAAAATACAAATAAATTTGGCTAAAAATTGGTTTTATTTAAAAATTTCCGTTTTTCATTATTATTTTTTTCCCTGTAGTTACTGAGAATATTTTGTTGCCTCCACTTCCTCCACCGAAAAACCCGAAAAATTTGCTACCAAAAATCATCCTCAAAATTGAAAATTTAAATATTGTTATTGCCTAAAAAAGTAATCACAAATAAAAAAAAATACACATCTTTATAAAATAAATACATTCTCCTAGTACTCTGCTCTATAAAAAATCTTAAGTTTTAATGAGGTATATTATAAAATCATAAAATTACTTTTATTAAATATTATACTTTTAACATTTAAAAATATTGATAGTATATAATAAGCAATTATGTAACTACTCTTTTTAGTTTTTAGTAATCAGCATACTAAATCGTCATTACTCATCATAAATGTTTCGTTAGATATTGTCATTGCGATACTAACAATTTCATAATATCAGTAAATACAAAATGTTAGAAAAACTTCAATGACATTTTAGATTCTACGTTGTTGAAATGATGCAACAACTTTTTCAAACTAAGACATTTCCTAACTACCTAATTGTACTATTCTTCAGCTGTGGTATAAATATTTTCTTTCAGCACACAATGCCACCCTTGTGGCCTCGTCTCACACAAAAACACTATTTACCTCTTCTTCTTCTCAAAAAATGTTTGATAAATACGACATACTCAAACACAAGCAACAAATCATTTTTATAAACCAGTACAATAATGTATTGTGGGTCAGGTGTGTTTTATTCCATCATAATTTTTCATATTTTAGATTCTAAGCGGAACAAGAAATAAAGTGGTTTTTACAAATAATGCATTTTTCTGTTCAGTTTAATATGTTACTGTTACTTTTTTTTTTAGTAGAACGATTGATCTAAATATTTAATTGTAAAACTGTTACACTAAACAAAGATAATATTCAAGTGAAGTTTTATTTTTTGGAACCGTTTTGTAATATTTCGGAAATTTCGCTTTAACGAAAAAACAATGAAATTTACTGTACACCCAGTTTTTACATATTACGATTTTATGGAATACTTATTTGTATTAGTATCATATTATTGTAGTAATCTATTTGTAAATAATTTTATTTGCCAACTGTTGTAGTGTTATTTTATTTTTTTAAATAAAAAAACATAATTGTATGCCCGTTTTTTATTAGTTTTTTAAAACAATACCGATAATATATCATCAATATTTAAAAGGCGTTATAAGTATACATATTTTTTACTTATTACTTATTAGTTATTTATAATAAAATATATATTCAACAGATGATATAATGTCTGGATTTTTAACGCTGTTGTTTGAAAATTTAAAACCCTAAGACAATAATTTATTTTCGAATATAGTCTTTAATATAATTTTTTTTACACCACAAAAATCTCAAATTTTTTTCTTTGTGAAACACAATAAGAAACTTGTAAATCCCAATGTAAATTGTACAAATACATTCTAAAGAAAATGTATCTTAATTGATATAATTTAGTGACAAAATTTCATTATTTTTTACTTCAACAAGACAACAAAAAGATTAATATCAAGCTATTCATCCTAATGAATATGTATAAAGCATAACATGTTATATCAGCGATGTGAATAATCCGGTATTACGTCAACGTATAATGCCTAAGCGTTTTATAAAATAACAAAAAGCATCAAACTCAGGTATTGTAGGTATATTGGTACTTATATACTTATGTAGTAATCAAACTTAACATATACTTAGTTGTAAGTATAAAACTGGACGTGAACAGAGTTAAATATTTTTTTAAATAAAATAGTTAAGATATATTGCGTTGGTAATCGAACACATGCTGTATAAAAATATTTTTATTTAAATTTATTTTTCATTGAAAATTGGATGATAATTAAATTTCAGCATGAAAATCAGAATATTCTAGGACATATTTTTTTTTTATGTATTTGTGTGAGTGAATATAATTCCATACACAAATTGTTCACTTTGCCCTTGTTGAATAATAATAATATATCGCTGAACATCTTCTTAATACAAATTATAAAATATTTAATTTTTAAGTATACTTAAAACTTCGTGAATAGTATATAAAATAAGTAAACGTTATTAATCATAATTGTTATTGACACTAAAAACAAAATACATATAAATCATTTAACTATTTATTGGTGAGTTATTTAATTATTTAATTTATTTTTCGTTTTATACATCGTTTAAGTATTATAATAACCAACCAGAGTATTTTAAAATTAAATTCTATTGGCGTCATTATTAACAATTTATAATCTCGTCCTTCCAATTTAAAATATAATTCTTTATAAATATGTAATGAGAATAGTAATATATTTGTTTTCTGTTATATGCTATTATGGTAATAGTATTTTACAAAATCAGATAATATGACGCTGACTAAAATTGAATGTATAAATAATTTTAATCACTCATAATTTTTAAGATTCTATACGGTACAATATACAATCACCAAACATCATGGTCACTCCATTTGATCCTTTAATAATACATTTATTCAAAATTTGATTTTTTAGAATTTTCATTCAATTTATTATTAAAAGACCATATTTTCAATTTGTTAAGAATATAAAAATAATATAACTAAATTAAAACGTGAAATAAAATTACCGTAAATACTATTTATTATCATGATAAGTTAGATGCACACACGTAAGGTTAGATTCTATACTTCTAAACATGTCTATACTTTTATCGCTGATCTAGTACCAATAATCGTAATACTAAAAATATAAAGTTTTGCTATTTTGATTATAAAAGACTAATGATTTTTATTATTTTAAATTTAGTGTACATTTGGTTTTTATTAAAATACAATATGATTATAATAGTATGTATTCTATACATTATTCATATAAAATAAGTATGAATTCCCAAACTATATGTGTAAAACTGTTAAACATAGGATGAAAAGTAAATACGACAGAAAACGTTTGGCTATTTTAAACACGAACGCGATATCATCATGTTCCGTGCGTAATTTGGTATTTCTTTATATCCTAATGACAAAAGCTAACGTGGGCTTTCGAGTATTTCTCAATTCTCTGACGTGTAATGTTAAATCTACTGCGGACAGCTAATTCATTGTCAAATGTATTTCTTGTTTGTTTTTAAAAAATAACAATAAAATACAAAATATTTCTTAATAAATCTTATTAGATCCAAAAAATCACGAAAAAAAAATACAATCTAATGCAAAACATTATTTATCTATAGAAATATTATGTATAAAGATTACCTAAATATCATATAATATAATACATTCAAATCAAATGACTAATATGCTTTAAAAATATAAGAAAAAAAATAATTGACAATTTAATTAGTTTAAACATTTCAACACTTATTCCTACAACATAATATATACATTTATAAATTGTATAATAGTTAAATTATAAACACATAACATTAAAATATTTTGACTAAAATAATAACAGCAATATTTAATTTAATAAAATATAACGAATAATAGGAGTAAAAAAACCACATACCTAAAATTTATAAATTAAAAATCAAATTTACGTATTAATTTTAACGTAAACCAGGGATTTGCCCAAAACTTATAGTCAACATTTTCTATAAAACTGCAAAAACAGATATTAAAATGTATTTTATCATTTAATTTTATGACAGGGTAATATATATAAAATAGTTTGAAAATAAATTAAAACAATACACTCGAGACACAACTTGTGGTTTTTAAAAATACTATTTTAAATGTAGACCTTTTAAAGTTATATAATTGTTATGCCATTGATTAAGCAAAAAACCACACGCTTTAAAGTATATTCAAAATCTTTATAGTGAACATGTAAATGTAAAATAATAGACACAATAAACCCCAATTAAAATCGTACGGTAATTTAGGGATATTAAATTCAACTTTAAATGTGAATCTAACTATTGATTTAGTTTTAAAATAAAACTAAAAATCTTGAAAAAAAATAAAATAATAAAATAAAAAATAGTTATGTCTTTGGTTAATTATAAATGGCGGAAAATATCACAACTAATTCATGTCAATATAATAGCAATACAAAAACTTTTAATTTTATAAATTCCATACAATAATTATCAATTTGACGTAAATAATAATATAATCACAAGTCACAACACAAAATAATGCTCTTAGAATTTTGATATATATATATATATATATAGTTAGCACATAGTTACTGTTCTGCTATACATTAGGTGTAAAGTAGGTCACAGTAATGGATGTGTAAAATTTGAATTTAATGATATATGATTGTATACGAAAAATGATTCTGAGCAAAAAGACAGGTCTAGATAACGTCAGGCCTATATCACTAATTACATGATATTATATTATTTGATAACGTATGATAAAATAATTTATTTTACTATAAGTATTAAAATGGGTTGAATTAATTTGCCGAAAGTTGCATTTATTTATTATTAATATTAAATTATCATAGTGCATTTACTATATTATATTATTATTATTAACTTTTGAGTCAATACCACTTAACTATAAAATATCTTCATAGGTTATAATGGTATGAATTAGTAATATCTAAAACTAATGTACATTATTAACCATTTATATTTATATATGTGTTAGTAGAATATTAAACTACATATTGTAAACTTATATGAGTTTGATATTCCTTCATGCGACTGGTCTAAGGAATTTGATGAATAAACTCTTTTAACCTGACGACCAGGTCGTATGCAAAGACGCACACACGTAGCAGCCAGTCTTTTAGTAGCTCTTTTCGATTACAATATCATTCTTTTAGAGTATTAATCTTAAGTTAAACAAATACAATTTAATAAAGAATATAATTTTGTGCCAAAGTAATTTCGTCTCGTTATTTTTATTTGTTGCGAAGTTGCTAAGTGCGCGTCCATAACATTTTTGGTGGCAACAACATATTTTAAACATTTCATTGCGTATTATAGTAAATTCATAATATAACAAACAGTTTTAAGTTCCCACGAATAATTTTTTTGAATAAATTATAACAAAATAATAAACAATTTTGACATTGGTCGTTTAAATATTTCATTTCATCTAAATTTGGACTTCAAATGTCGATAAAAAAATTAATTATGTTTAAATATTTGTTTTTAGATTTTTTAGTTCCAGTATGAACTATGTATGAACAATATAGTATTACATTTTCAAGTTTTTGTTTTTCCCAGTTCTTTTGAAAAGTACTGGGAATATTTTTACCCCTTCCCCAGAATACTAACTAGACCCAATATGTTATCAGAATCCACCCATCAAAGTTAAAAATCTAATCATTTTAACTGCCTCATAAAATAACAGACAGAAAAAAAACACATTATTATAAAATATTCTATAAATCGCTCCGCTCAAAATCTAAAACATATAACTGTTGTGTGTAACAAAAATACAAACGATTACCTGTTACAACTCACTAATAGGTACTTCATTAGGTAAATTAAAAAAATATATATTATATAAATAACAGTTTCACATACACCGAAGACAAATTGATAAACTAGACAACACACCTTAACATTTACATTAGATATTAATAGAACACTACAACGGGTTTGCATTTGACTCAAACACGTGGCTAGGAAAAACGGCTAGTACAAGAGATCAAAAGATTGATAACACACAAAAGAAGAAACACGTAAACTAAGTTGAAAAACATAACAAACTTAACAAAATCAAAGCCAACACAATGAAATGTACAAATTATGATTAACTCACAAACACCTCACGGCTAAAGAGAAAACCCAACCACACGATACGCGTGCAATATAACACATATAGGCACATTATAACATATACACATCTATAAATTGAATAAATGCTTCTCGTTGAGCACAATATATATTCAATTGGATTAAATCTATTAATATCATCTTTAATTAAAAATTAATGAACTAATATTTTTACTACATTATTTTAATTTAATATTGATTTAAAAGTGTTACGTTAATTTTAAGTACATAGAAAAATATAATAAGTAATATAATATAATATAAGTAAAACAACAATTTTAAAAATAATTATAATTAACTACAACCTTATGTCCAAAATAATTCTGGATACCATTTCACGACTAAATGGATTTGTTTTAAATAATAATTATATTAAATGCACAATTTATTTTATAACGATAATGATAATGTTGTAGGTATACAATTGGATCTAGTTTGTACTTTAAAATGTTCAAACTTAAAATTCCCAGTAATTACTTATTTTTATAATTTAAATAATTCCCTACAAACAATACATCTCAAAAACTTACAGTGTGTGTTTATAAATTTTGTGATTTTAACCTATATTTCGCTAAACATGGATTTAGAAATTAGTGAAGTTTTCGAATCACGGTATGGAAATGTTTGTATTTTTATAAATAACTAGCTGTCCCGTGCACTTCGTTGACCGTACAGGTATCCCGACAATTTAGCGAAAGAAAAAGAGCGAATACAGAGTGAGCGAAAACATATAGAGCGAAAAAATATAATATTATAATTTAATTAAAATAAATTATTTGTACATACATATAATTATATGATTATATTATATAGTATAGAATAAAAATAAATAATAAATTTGAAAAAATAATAAATATTGAATATTGAATTTATATATTTATACTTGCAATAAAAATAAATAATTAATAAAAAGAATATTTCATATTTGTCATACTTAATGAAAAATTAACCATCGGAAAACCAGTGATCGGATTCCGACATCAGATCCAAACTGTCAGATGTACAAAAAATTATAATTCGTTGATTTGACAAGCCATAGTCATCGATACTGTAATATAAAACAAATTGTTTGCCATGAGTAGTCTATTTATATTCAATTGGCAATTGGTGTAAATAATCGATAATTTGAGGATTAGGTGGAGCTAGGCAATTTCCTTGGCTCGTTATTTGAATTGTTCGTATGCGATCTGTGAAAGTGCACAAAAAACAATTGAAACTACAGAAGATGACGACTCACGTATTACAACTCCAGGATTATTTTGAGTTTCAACGGCACGATTTTTAATATTTTCGACTTTTCTTCGTTTTTTAAATTCTAACGCCCTGTACATAGTTTGTCTATACATCGCCAATATTCGACATCTTTATGTATTTTTTCTTTCCGATATAAGAAACTATTGAACTGTAGGAAAAGTATTCTTTGTTGTGACTGAATATACTGCTTTATTCATACACGTTAAAGGACACATTAATAGAAGAACTCCGGCAGACGATTAAAATGACAAATTCAACCTAGGTACGACGATAGTGATTCAGATAAGACAAATAATCATAAACGTAATCTTATCGAATCGTTATCGCGGACTTTTCGAATCCTAAAATATTTCACTGTAATTTCACATAGTTAGTACACAGCTGGTATAAAATATTTGAAGACGAAAACGTTTATACATATTTTTTTGCTCCATATGTCTTCGCTCATTTTGTATTCGCTCAATTATCGTAGAACCCCCCGTACAAAATGCATCCGTGTTAAGTTTGGTTGCCTTATGTTAACATTGAGCGTGAGGATGAATACTATTTTTGGTTTTCTGATTTGGTGTATAGATGATATTTCCGACATTTCAACTTTATATCAAATATGCACTTAAAAATGTCTTTTTTTTCCCAAACGCATACAAAAAATGTCATTAAAATCGGTCCAGCCGTTTAGGAGAAGTACAGTGACATACACACGTACAGTCAAATTATACATATAAGATTTTAAATTTATTAAGTATTGTATTTTATTTTTTTAAATTAACTAATTAGTGATTTTTGTTTTCGTTGTTCTAAGTCTATTGAGGGGCTTTTGGGCTTAAGCCCACCCCAAAATATTTTATTATAAATAGTATGTGTATATATATGTTTTTAAATTATTTCCTATTTTTCTATAAAGTTAAATATGAATAATTAAGCCCCCCCCCCCGAAAATAAATTCTGGGTACGGCAGGCACTGGTATTAACTATTATCAAATATTAACATGTAAAGGTAACTAAAAGGTAACTGTTCGCAAACCATGTGTATCGCTCAACTGTCCCCAAACGAGTGGTAGTTTTGTGCGCAAACAATTTGTCTTTTTGGTATTTATGCGCAAACCAGTACCGCCTATAATTTGGACTATCACATTTATTATAACATAAAATTATTTCTGTTGAAACTGTGAACAACTATAAATAGGAAAGACAATAAATGCTGTTTCATCATAGTTTTTATATCTATGTTTTGAAAATTTAATAAAAGATTCTACATAAATAATTCATACTGTAACCATAAAATCTAAAAAAAATGTATAAAAACAATTAGTTTTTATAGACATTTTAAGTTCCACTTTAGACGGAGTTACTTATTTTAACAATATATATTATAAATAGCAAAACATTATTATTTTGTAATAATTATTTGAAAATAGACATTGGCTATTCACAGGTACTATGCATCTATTTTTACTGTTTTACGGTATTAACTGAAAGATGATTTTGAGTTATATTAGTTAATATAATGTGGTATAAACATATTATATTATTATAATAATTTAATACTACCTACTTATATAATAAGTGCAATATTTTCGGAAAAAACTATATAAACCTACTACTCGTATTATACTTAAAGTAAAATAAATTACTAATCTCTTCTACATAAAAATAAAAATTATTACTTGGTGATGTAAGCTGAAGATTTAATAATAATTATTTAATATGGTATAAGTATATCGCTTGTTTGCTACAACAACGTCATAACACGAAAAACATGATTTTACACAAAACGAATTTGAAAATTTTATTTAAAATAATATGATTATATATTTTATAAATATTATTATTAAATTAATTAAATACCTTTTAATAATAAAATAAATCAAGAAAATGTTACTCTAGTTCAGTATACAAAGACGACTTGAATTAAAGTTTAACACGTGCATTACAGTGATCTCTCTCGACATCGAGCAGTCGTGAACTACACTCGAAACTTATTATACAGTAGAGCAATAGATCTCCAGGTTTTTTGTTGAGTAGGTATATAAACCATTTCAACTCAAACAATAAAACATGTAGGAAGATGCAATGTAAATAATAAATAATCAAATGAAAAACAATGTTTTGTTTTTGTGTACACAAAATATGTTATTTTTTATATTACAATAATAACAAAAGTAATATTCATAATAATGAATTAATAGGTATAAATTAACCAATAACTATAACAAAAAAGGAGGGAAAGTGAATCGATGGCGTTCGTGAGAATTGAACTATTACGACCACGGGTTATCTATATTCACGTCACTGCAGCCCGTCCCGATAGCCACGAGCGGTCGATTGTAGTGATGGACATAGGGTTGCGGGCGGGCAATAACTGTGACCCAGTGATATTGACGGCGGGACTACGACGGACTGCGAGAGCGACCCGTGCGATGTGGTGCTCATGAATGGTAGCGGTCGAAGCAGGCGATGATGGAAATTCGAGCGAGTGCAAGTGCGCTTGCAATAGAGTGCAACGACTGGAACGGATGGCAGTCGACCGCTCGACCAGGATGCTGGGGCGAAAATCTGGTGAACCAGTGTGATGGTTCATATCCGATATACGTTATTTTTGTCCCGATGCCCCGCGGGTCGAATTCGAACGCCCGACCGCTCATACCACTCACCGATGTGCTCGGAAACGCTGGGATCTGTTGCAAGACGTGCTTGCAACTGCGTTACGTGGTGTCGCGGACATCCGAATCGCCGCTATTTTCCCGAATTTGCGCCACAACTGCCGCTGCCATCGCTACCATTATCCGCAGATACCGGTGAACCGTGTTTATACCCAACATCCGGTATCCTCGACACTGCCCGATCCTTACGTCCGTCGCACCGGCAACCGAAGCCGACCCAATAGGGGTGGGACGGTTTCGATATAGACGACGTACTGCACTGCAACCGATATCCACCTGAAAAATACGACCGTAGAAAACGTAATATTGATAACATACCGCCTTACACGATTGTGCACTCTCGGTCTCTTTCCCCTTTTTTTATGTCCGCCTATTTTTATGACCTCCGACGTCATCAGCTATGTGAAATGCGCCGGCGTCAACGATCGCTCCTCTGGGCAATCCAATGGGTATAATTCATTTGACGTTTCAGCGGCCGTTTCCTCTGTTAGATAGACACGATGTATCGGTCATTAATTTTCGCTTGATGTGTTTTCCGAAACGTTTTTCATAATGGTTTCTATCTACGTAAGGAATAGCAACTCTTTTGACAATCCGTCTATTACAGAGTATGAAGAGTAAATGATGAATTCAAAATTATTTCCATGATATACTTACGAGTACAAAGATATCGCCTTGACAGGCACGAACGCAGAGGGAGATATTAGGGGTTTAAACCCCTCCGAAATATCAGAAACAAAATATAAATTATCTGATCTACAAATAAATAGTATGATATTTATGTACATTTTTTTAAAAACCTTCACCGAAATTTTTTCTAGCGTTCGCGTCTGCGCCTTGACAATAGGTAATGACATAAATAAATGACATAACAAAATACTATAAACACCCCGTAATATAACTATATGAAATAAAATACTACCCTTTTTTTAATTTAATTGTTTACTGTTTTGTCAAATTTTGTTGAAAATACATTTGTAATTTTGTGCATCCATTCATCCGTATAATAACTATTTCTTACCAAACGAATTTTATTCTTTTTCGTAATTTATAAAGGAATTACTGATTATTGTAAATGTTTGATATTTTCACAAAATGCTTATATTATCATTATATTAAGTTATGGTTTTGAGTAAAACGAAAATATTTTTACCATATTTTAGCTATTAAATATAGCCATGGGTTTTTTTTTTCTATAAATATCGATAAAAAATTATTTGATGCGTCAATATTTTTGAAAATTAAATCCAAAATCCCAAATAAGCTCTTCTTATTTCTGAACTAAAATATTAAGAATACATGTTTATTAGTATAATTTTTTTTACGTGCATTTAGTTAGAATTTTAACAAAATTCGTAAAAAACATAAAAATTGTAAACTATTTTGTAAATTCATAAAAAATTTCCTTTATAAATCTAAGTTTTGAAAATGTAATACAAGATTAATCATAAGTCATAAGTAACATAAGTTCATACCAAAACCATACACTTTAAAAAAATATAAAGACAATATTATTTTTATAACATTATCAAGATCAAATTTGGACAAAATGTAAACCTTAAATAACCATGTTAATTATTTTTTTATAATTAAAAAAATTCGGGGAAATTAAAACTTTTATGTATACTATATTATTATGAACTTAACTATACGCAAGGAAATTTGTATTTATTTTTTAAATATTATCTATTTATATTATTAACACATACTTATGATTTTTAACGGTAGTATTTACAAAAATATGTTTTTGAATTATAGAAGTTGATCATATTCATTTGATATAAATACATATTATTTAATAATAATAATGATTAAATATCAATTATAGAATAATGCAATATTTTCAGTAAAAATAATATCAATCTACCGTATACTAAAATAAAAAATGACTTAAATATATCATAAAATATACTTAGTGATAAGTCTGACACTCTGACAGACCGTCTTCGCTCAGAATCGTTTTTCGTATACAATGGTATATCATTGAATTGAAATTTAACACTCTCATAACAGTAACACAGTCGACACCTAATGTACAACAGAACGTTATTGGTTACTCACTAGCCTACCTTTATTTCTTACTCTTCTCTCTAGATTTTGTCTTAAAAATGCTATTGCTACAAATAAACTATTGCATTTGTATTTTTTATAACGTTAGTATTACTTATTAAATCAAATAAAAATGTATCCAATTATTCTGTTATATTTTCGAAATTCCAAATAAAATTAATTAATTCTTATATTAAAAAAGTTTACGATTTAGATTTTGTGAAATTTTTTTACAACATAACTAAATTATATCTAGATTTTACCCACTTTGTGGGCAACTATTTAGATTATTATATATAAGAGTTATTAGACAGTTGCAATGTACCATATTTAGTGCACATCGTTATTCATTGAAAGAAAAAAGTTCAACAAATTCTCTAAAAAAAATTAAAATAACAAAAAAAATTGTAAAACTTTCTGTTAATCCAAAATTTAAAATTTTAATTATCTCTTAACATACTCATTTTTGATACATTTCAATTATCTATAAAAAAAAACTGTCCTATTTCTTATACCATTCGTATTTTGATTTAATCGTATTATTTTCATCTTATATAAGCGATAATAACATATTATTTGCATTCTATAAAGACTGCAGTAGCAAAACAATTTTAGTTAACCGCTTAACATTTTATAGTTAGCAATTGGTAAGACTAATCTAATGTTTTATTTCAACAAAATATTGCATCGGCTTAAATAAATTATGATAAAAACAATTTTAAATAAAATGTCACAGTTTATAATATAATCTTAAATTATAGATTTGTCTAACAGTTGTATAGAATTCCCTTTGGTCCTACTTTTAATTCAACATTAATAAATTAACTTAAATTAGCCAACTATTAAAGAGTATTAATATCTATTCATGAATACTGCTATATATTACGAAATGAATATTAATAGCATAGAAGTGTATTTATGATGAATTTATTATAATTATAATAGTTATAATATAAATGTTTACAAGTTACAACTATAAATTCGATCCGCATAGTATAACATAATTACAATATAGTATGGCGTTTAATAACACATTGTTATAATACTGCGAATATAATAAGTCACAAATCAAAAAATATATAAAAAATTGTAATGTCATTTAATTTAAAATAAAATAAACATTTTTTTTTCTTTTTTAACTCAAATCTATTGTTATAAAAATATGATTTCGCACTTTGCTGTATTGTATTATTGCGTTGTAACATAGAATGGGTTGAAAGAAAATAACTTTGAAGAAAAATGTGATAAACAAATCGTATTGTGTATTCGTGTTGAAAGGTAATTTAAAAAAACAACCAATAGGTTTCTGGGTATTTTATTAATATTATTAATAACCGTATAGCTTTTTCATAACAAATTCTGTGATTAAGTATCACAACCTATATAGACTGGCATTAATGTAAATTATCAGTTTCTATTTCTGTCATCTACTAACTGTAACTAAAATCTCTAACTAAAATAAAATATTTTAAATCACCTGAAATTTTTTATTAGTTGGTAAAATGTTCTAATAACAGTAACTATCCCATTATTTGATCTATTTTAATAAATCAGTATCTTTATCTAGGGTCTATAAACTGTTAACTGACATGTATTATCAATTAATTAAGACGGATATAGTGTACACAATATTTAAATATGTTAGTTCCTGAACGAATAATTACAAAGATGTTCGCCCAACATTTTTTTTTAAATACTTAAATCTTTTAATAGTAAATTTTTTTCAATTTTATATGTATATGAATTTAATGAAAATAGAACTCAGTACAATAATAACTGCATGGTGTGTGCTATCTAACATTTAATTGTTCAGTAAATTTTTCAGGTATTAACAAGTAGAGTTATTTACTTAAAATATTTTGGAATTAAATTAACTTAATTCTAATAAATATTTCAATATCTTTGAATAAGAAATATTTAAACACAATTTAAATATTTTTTGAGTGACCATAGAAATGAAAAAGTTGCTTAAGGAACTTAGGTAAGTTTTTCACAAAATAAAAAAATATATATAGATAACATTATTTGTATGTATAAAATGAAAAAAAAATGCAGATATAATAATTTATAAATAATTAAATAATATGAGTATTTTAAAATTTATATTTTTGTTTAAGATCAAATTTGATTGTTATATTATTATACCTATTCATAGTATATATATATTACGCTGAATTTATGAAATCAGCAACGTTATCGACGAATACGTGAAATCGGCAATCAAAATTTGCCGATTTCGTGAATTAGACAGACTTTTTTCTGCTTATTGCATGAATTCGGTAACATATTATTATGATATAATTAGAAATAGTGGATTATAAATAAACAAGTAATTGCACGCGTGCTGATCGGCATTACCACGCCGTAATCTTTATTACCTATGAAGATAGACGCTATGATACGTACAAGCATTTTATCTTGGTTATTGAGGTCTTTTTATTGCTTTGATAAAATAATGTAATAACTACAAACATTACCTACATGTTTATCGTTCAATCTTCGATTCATCTGGTACTAATAGTGTGTGAAGTACGAACATTGAACGGTTTTATAAGTGCGCTTACGTTGTGAGATTACCTAATATTTTAATTATTTTATAACAACTATTATAACTATGGACCCTAAACAGACAGCAGAAACAGATGCAGAAGCATAGGTGGAGATTGGGGGGGAGGGTGCTTGGGAGGGTTTAGCTTCCTCAAAAAGATCGAAAGCCCCCCTCCCAAAAGAAAATTATTGAACATTTTTAAAAGTTATGTGGTTGGCCGGACGTCGGACTTATTTTACAACAATTGTCAAAATCTACAAAAATGTAGAACGGGCATTTTACAAAATATTTTTTTTCCCAAAATATAGTCAATTTAGTAATTATTACAACATATACCTACCGTCATCGGCGCGCACCAGGCGACCGTCTCGACGGATTGAAAAATTTAATAACTCTTCAATATTATACATTGAAAAAGATATCAATATCAGTATTAAAAACGTTATTAATATATTTGCTAATCAAAATAGGTTTATTATACAAAAATAATAAAATATTTATTGTATAATAAATTAATGATTTTAAAATACATATGTAGTGAGTAATGCCTATTTATAGTAGGTTTTCTTTTTAGTTGGTAATTATTAGTTAGTTATTTATTAGTTAACGCGTATTGGAAGTAATACAGTGGACGCCGCTTATAAGACTCACTTTGGGACCAGCACAAAGTGACTAGTGAGTCTTATAACCAAATGAAGCTTATAGGCAAAGTGGGGAAAAAATTGAATAACATATTTATGAATTTTATTTTACCATATATTTTGCTTTAATTTTAATTTGCTTTAATACATATAATATTAGGTACATATTAAATATATATTATTGAATAAATTTAAAAATTCTGATAAAAAAATTAAAATAATAATACATATACACATATTACAAAAATTATTACACTAGTATTATTCGTGATAAGCATGTGGCCAGTGGACATAAAGGTAAAACAAAAACACACAAGAAAATAATGGAACACTATTCTAATATTACAATGGCTGCTGTAAAAGCTTACATTGCTAACTGTGTGTGTGAAAAAATCAAAAAAAAAATGTACGCGAAGTGTTGTTGTGCAGCCTATTTTATCTTCTTCTTTAAATGAACGCGGTCAAGTCGATCTTGTCGACTTTCAAAGTTTACCAGATGGTGATTTTAAATTTATCCTTCATTATAAAGAACACTTTACTAAGTTTTCAATTTTCCGGCCATTGAAATTCAAAAAGGCTTCGGAAGTGGCAAAAGAACTATTAAACATATTTTTGACATTTGGTGCCCCTCACGTTAGACCACGCAAAAAATTTTGGATATTGAAAGTGATACCGAGTAAGTAAGTCTATGCATAAATGTAATTTAAATTATTGATTATTTATTATTTTTTATTATTTGTATATTATAATTTATATATATTTTAGAGTTTTGAATCTACCAATACGAAACTCGATCATCCTGCTCTTAAACGACGCAACATTGCAGCTCAAAATTTAAAATGTCAAGCAAAATAATGATAACCAGAGGCAAAGGTATCCTCCCTCCTTTAGAAGTTGGTAACAATGTGATGGTGTCAATCCCGTCGGTGGATCGAGGGCGAGGAGATGCAGCCAACCTTCTTGCAGTTATCATTGAAGAAAAAGATGGCAAATTTCGTATCGGGACTAAAGAAGGGATTTTAAGCACATGGCTGGAGCGGAACAGTTTGGCAGCTACAAAGTACTGTAACCTAACAACTACAGACGTTCAACAAAACGAATATTCATTACGGGAACTTGTTAGATTGGGGTCAGTTGGGACCGGACAAGACTATCGACGTTGTACTTGTCGTACGAATTGCACATCGAAAAAGTGCACATGTAAAAAAAAATAATATGATGTGTAATTCGGCGTGCCACCCAAGCCATACTTGTCAAAATTTTTAAGTATAATACAATTTTTTTTTTATTCACTTTCTTTACACGTTAAAATTTATTTATTATTTTATTATATTTCCGGTGTTTTACACATTTAATTAAATTAAATTATGTTTTATAATTTTTTAAGAAGGGTCTTGCCGATTTCACGCAATCGGCAGTATTAAGCACTTTGAGTTGCCGATTTCACTTATTCGGCGACAACGTTGCTAATTTCATGAATTCGGCCTTTTTTCTGCCGATTTCATGAATTCGGCGTAACATATACATGTAAATTATACACCCGTATAGTTTTTATAACAATTTTTACATTTTATTTAAATTATTTCTTTATTGCATCAAATCTTTCAAACACAAACATTCCAACAATACATCTTTGTCAGCGTACTTAATTTATTAACTATAATCATCTTGTTATAAAATTAATTTATAGAACAGCTTTTTTTAAACCAACTAATTAATTCGAAATAATTTAATATATAAAGTTAAAAGAAAAATATGCGTATTAAATTATCTTTGAATAAAGATAAAATTAAATAGTTTTTGGACCAAATTATATTTACTATTTGAACTTATAACTCTTGAATATTAGATATGTTAGCTCTGTAAATTTACCAAAGAATTGTTTTTTACCTTTGTTAAAAATTTTAATCATATGACTCTTTGTTATAAATGATTCTACAACTGTATTAAATGTTCTTTTTTCATTAATGTATTATTTAGTGTATACATACTGTATTAATAACATTTTGTTACGAATAAATTTAAAGGAAAGGTAGTAAAAAAATGAGGAAAACACAAATGTACAAATTTAATGAAAATTTTAAAAAGGTAATAATTTGAAAATATATTATAATATCATATACAGTTAAAATTTTTTAATAAAAACAACACAAAAAAATTTACCAATTTACCAATTTTATTTTGTTTTAGTTACATTCAACACTTTTTTGACTACTGGTAATTCCTATCTATTTTATTATATAAAAATAAAAAAACCAATTAGGTATGATACAAAAATCATTGGGAATCTGATTCACCTTACTCGTTTTTAGGATACATATATATTGGTATGTTGTCATGTTGATATAATAAATTTGATAACAATGATAAATCGCATTCGGAAAACATTGATGAGTTTAGTAAAAAACACATTGGTAAATATTTTTTTCACATTTATTTGACGATAGTGTTTCCATATGCTTAAAGAAACTTTATTATTTCATTGAAAAAAAAAACAATAAATTAATAAATTACCTTTTAAAAGTGCCGATTGATTCATAAAATCAACTAAACTAATAAATAATACTTTTCAAATTACTACAACTTCTATACGTAAAATCATTTACAAAAAAAAAAAACTAAAATATTGAACTTATAACATTTTAATGTATTTATCGATACCATAACTCAAATAATAAAATTTATAATTTACATATTCCATTATCATAGCCAAAATGTATGTAATTCCGTAGTTCAATATTAATTTCACATTACCAATTCGTTTAATTTAAATGGCCTCAGGAAGGTCCAAACAATTAATTAAAATGATACGTACTACTGATTTTGGTAAACCACAAAATAGACAAACTAATTGAACAAAATATGACGTGTTAGAAATGTGGTCATCCCTTAGTCAGCTAGATTTAATAATATCGTTCAATTTATTTGATAGATTCACACGAAAAAAATCACATTATTTATTTTATTCGTTATTAATTATTTCTATATAAATAACTGCTATACTAACCTATTTATAACAATATTCAATTATATTACAAAAAGGTTTTCCTATATCTGGACGAAAGAAAAAGATTAGACGTAAACACTATTAAACCTTTTATTCTAAGAAGTGCTAATTTGTATCTGATTATAGTAGCTTTTATAGGTAAATGATTTTAAAACAATGGTTTAACATAATTTAATAATGCGAATGGATGTGGAATCAAATACGTTGCTATAATTTGTCATATCATTCATAATATGACATCCATACATCGATTCATTTAACAATTTTAAAAATTAAAAAAATATAATCTATAAGTGTATCTTTATAGTAATAAAATTAGAATATATTTATTCATTACAAAAATAATAGGACGTTTTTAAATTCATTCATTTTAAGTAGATATATCTAGATTTAAAAAATAATAACTTTTTTTACAACTGAAATTTATTGATTTGACATCTGTCCATATTATTTTTTAAGAGTGTGTGTTTCGCAAGAAAATAAAAACAATTTCTAAAACGAAATTCAATACATAAATAAAAAACAGTAAAATTCCCCATATTAAATATTTTTCCTGTCGATGTAGAAAAAATATATCCAAAATAATTTCGGATTTCAATCTCAAATGTTGGTAAATTGGATTACAATATTAAGAGTATCTTAATATTTAAGAGGATGCCAGCATAGTATTTGTTATCTCTCTCTAACCCACGCGCAACATAGCAAATTTTACGTTAACAAAAATGATTATAACCATATTAATTTCTCAAATTAGAGTGAAATGACCTATTAAAAAATTTAAAGTTAAGAACATTATTTAAGGCACCTAATAGGCGTTTTATTATATTTTTATTTTAAAGTGAGTTATGAGTTTTTTAAGATGTATAAAAAATTTACAATTTTAAGTTATCTTTACTCTTTTAGTTTAATTACCTGTTACATACCTATTACTTTATTCTTCTTAATATAATATTAATCGTGCTAATGTCTATTGATTCTCTGCATTGTGATTTAAATCTGCAATCTCAGTTGAACTTTTAAATAAAATTTTATTTTATTTTAAATATTCTAAGCGAGATGTAATAATGTAATATTTTATCATTTTTAAATTATCATAGTTTGCTATAAAATTAAAATATCAATAAAACCTCTTCTCTAAATAATATTCTTACTTTTAAAAGGACACCACACCCACGTGTGTTGTCTCCGTCTTACAAACGTATAAAATTGCAAATTTTCGTTCAGTAGGATCGATTTTGTGTGTTTAGCTTTAATATATTTGATTGAAATGACCTATTATCAAACTAAAAAAGGTGAGAACATTATCTGTGTTATGTAGCATTTTTAAATATAAATATTTTACATACTCACAACTCGTTTGAAAATTAAAATACCGTAAAAAGCCGACGAGAAAACACCAATAAATTTCCCTTAAGTTTAAAAATAAGTCATTTTACTCTAATATTTAAGCTAAACATACAACATTGGTCCTACTGAACAGAAATTTACTATGTCGTATGTTTATAAGATGGATAATCACCTCCAGGTGTGGCGTCCTCTAAAGTGTGATGATAAGTCAATTCATTTTCAATAATTGTTAGGCTAATCCAGTTAATATCGTAGATAGGTGAGAGTGATAAATTTGATTACACATTTGTATGATACAGTTTTACTTGTAAGATTGGTGACATATCGTCTAATCTGATTATTACACGATAGTCTAAAAAATTTTTTTGTGTTCAGGTGCACTTTCGGATAAATTAATATTAACTATTAGCTGTGCAGTTGTATGTACTCGTTTTAAACACAAGTCATCGAGCTTGTGTTATGCTTATCTTGTGTTGTGATCGATTAGGCTAGTGTAATATTGTAATTGGTTCGGATCATGTGTGTTATTACAATTATTGTGGCTACGGGTACTTGTTTATGTACTGTTATTTATAGATATTACTAGTAAACTTGTGCTTTTCTATTATAAACCTGAAAATGACCATTTTATGATTTTTACCAATTTGGTTTAATACTTTTCAGAGTCTATAACGGATACCTAAATTTTATTATGCATACATACATACATATATTTTTGTGATGAATCATAATATCTCCTGCTACTATTTTTTCGAACGTAGCATCAACGGCAGCTTGCTATAAACCACGGTCATTCAGTTGTTAAGTCCAGTTAAACGTCATAGTCTATAGTTATCTCAAAGCTCATTGGTGACATTATATAGCCTTCTGTGAAAGGTGTTTGTGTTTACAAATCGAGTCACTATAATAGCTACGTCATCTCAGATGGTTAACTTTAAGTAATTAATGCCTCATCCCTTACTCATAATTACCATTCATGAAAGAGGATAGATCTTCAGAATTATGTCACCCATCAAAGTTAATAAATTTTCATCACTTGTACCTCTCAACTCTAAATTTATAGTCTATAAGTGTAAATTATAGTCTATAATGACCGGTGAAGTATACATGCACTATTAATGAGCACGTTGTATTGTGTAAATAAAAAAACAAAATTAATCTCCATATGAAAGGATTGTAATCGAAAAATAAGTAAATTTCATTAAAATCCGAGTATAAATAGATTTAGGTACAATATAAGTAATTATTTTATAAGCATAATACTTTCACTCTGCATTTTTCTGCAATCATTACACAAATTTATGTAAATAAAACGCATGAAATACATTTAACTTGAAATCAAAAACACATGGTACCTCCAAGTTTTGGATTGCTTCATCAGTCAAAAATAGGTAGGTAGTCTTATCCAAAACTATTTAAAAATATAAAAAAAAATATAGAACCAAAAAACTTAACAATAAGAGTATAAGACATACATAATCCATTACAGTATCAACTCAAAATACACGTAATAAATTACCTAGGATTAAAATAGTTCCCAGAGCTAGAGCTCTATCGTATTGAATATCAATGATTTTTTATTTTTATTTTTTATTAGGCACCTATCTGCCATTAGTTAAACACTTGGATAAATTAAGTTTAATAATTCATTGTGATAAATATGACATTGTTCAAATAGTAGCTATTACATAGTGAATTGTCTACATATGTTTTACTTTTTGCTTTTATTTGATGAAGCTATTATATTAAACTTTATACAGTTGGTCAACTGCATCCTATACACCATTATATTGATATAATAAAACTTTAAAAAAATGTATAAATATTATCAATACTCGATGTATACTAACCCGTGTTTATTGTGGAATTTCGTAGTATCTATCTAACGTTGAATTTTGCTTTATTTTAATTTTAAGTCATTATTAAACTTCTAGGTAAAACTGGTATTCTGGTGTGTATTTTTGAAGTTCCTACCTAATTTAAAACTATAAACAATGAATAATTAATTTTGAATGCACAATAAACAAAAATTTATAATAAGAATTATTATTAACAATATAATTAGTTATAAGTTTATTGACTATACATTTTTACATACAAAATCAAAACTTTTACAATCATTGATTATATAGATTATCATTTTGTTATTTAATACAATTATTCTTATGTCCATTCAAATATTATCTAAATTAAAATATACTTTAAAATATTAGCTAGGGTTTGTATAGATAGGTAAATATGAATTAATGTTTTTTTTAAACTTAAAAATTGTAAAATTGTATTGCTGTATTATCTATTATATATTCTATAATTTATTAATATTACATTATTATTGTCGTTAAAAATTGTAGAAATATTGAAAATACATAATAATATAAATGACGTAAACATATTATTTAAGATTAAAAATTAAGATTCTGTTATCTTTTTGTGACTTCTAACACTAATCATGTATAATAGATATAATAATATGAATAATAATAAATACATTATACTAAATGTATTATTTTTTAGGTTTTTATATAACTCGCAAATTTGATGATGTCTTCAGACCAGTACATAACCAGTAAGAATATTTTGCTTTTTTTTTCACTAATATTAAAACTGCCTTTCTATTTATTAAAAATATATGTTTGAATAATAATAATAATTAATAACTTACGTCGTTTCTTTCATCGTAAATTAATTTATTAATATTACAAATTTTATTTTTACTTTATGATAATTAAAGTTTTATTCTTTTAAGAAAAATTCAATTAACTCAAGTATAATAGTATAAGATTAATAATATAAATATATATATATCTGTGTGTGTATGTAATATTAAAAACATATTTTCACCAAGTTTTAATTTTTTTTATACCTTAGAAATCGACATCTCCAATGAAAACAACAAGCCATATTATAATACAATGATTAAATCATTTTTAATTACTTAGTGAAGTGAGCTGTATCTAATTAATAATGTAAATAAATAAAAAATATGACTTAAGAATATTGAAAAACCTTTGAAGTAAAAAAAAAATATTTTAATAGATATCAAAAGTTAATTATTTATACATTTTTAAAGTCCTATTTTTATTAGTATGAAATAAAATCAGTAAATTATCCAATTTGAGGTCCAAATATTCTAATGACCTAGAAACGACTATAAACTATAATACAACCGTGACAAAAAAAAAAAAAAACGTATCTTATTATCACCGCAAACAATGCTTGCAATGTGATAGCAGCTATATACTAAATGAGTGAGGTGCAATTGTATCATGCAGTACCTTTATACTGGATTAGTTTAAGTTTATTCACACCTACATAAAGCCGTGTTTTAAACATTTGACTCGAAGAATTTTTTATTTAACGTCAGAGAAAGCTTATAAAATGATTATATTAATATACTGTAAGTACCAATACTATACGTATAACATATTATATACTAAACATAACTATACAATATTTTTTAACTTTGTGTTTTTAATATTAATCTACCTTTTTCAAATATTTGTAGTTAAATAAAACCAACTATTTATCATTAATTTTAAATGTTTGTTTTTTTAACTGTTTTAATATTATAGGTAGGTTAATAATTAATAAATTTTATTTTGACTTTTGATTTTATTATTATTTCTAATTAAAATAACTGAAACTAAACAAATAAAATAAATTACATAATAAAGACATAGTTACATAATTTATAAATAATAAAACAGTAATAGTTAAATGGTGTTTTATTTCTTAAGATCGTTTAAATCCAATTAAATTTATGAAAATCTAAGGATTAAAGATACTCATATATATCATTAGAGAACATATTATATAGTGTTATAATTTTATATTGTCTATGACTATCAAACAACATTTTTTTTATTTTTCAAAGCTTAATTCAATATCAAATTGTAATAAAACATGATGTATAATACTTTCAAAAACTTTTGTCCACTAATAGTAATAACAATTTTAAAATCTCTCAACCTTCAATTCAAATTAACTTTTTGAACATACATTTATATACAACATATAGTTATTATAGAATAGTTGTTAAGAAATTGAATTATAATTTGTGCATTATTTATCAAAAAAAAAAAAAAAAATAAACTAATGACTATATTATTTAAGCTTTAAAAAGTTGTAATAAAAGATAAAACTATAATCAAATTATATTCTAAGTAAATACAAAAATGTAATAATAATAAATTATGTCATTTTTTGGACGATTATCTTTAATTATTAATTTTTTCAAATAGATTAAATAATTCATTAAATATTTAATTTAAAATTAATAAAACCATTATTTTATTTGCAGAATGTAATACTGCAAACAGTAACCTAAATTATTTATTTTCAATATTTGTAAAAACTTGCACAACTATTATTTTTACGCTATACATATTTTCAATTATAATTACATCATTTTAAATGTGATACTTTCTCCTTGCTATTTTTTACACATGACAAATGGTCACTTATTTATTTTATTTTTGTAATATTACAAATTACAACATATCACTATTACTGTGTTTTTAAACAAAAACTATTAATATACACAATTAAAAACATAATAAAATCCATAAAATATTATGTTAGTACCTATTCAAAACTACAATAAATCGATTTATTAAAACATTGTTCATTAATCATGATCAAGTTTGTTTTGATTAAACACCTATTACTAATAATATCTAGGGATTCGCATACATTAAAATAATCTAAAATCATATGATATAATTCAAATATTAATACGTACATAATAGTATATTATATACTTAGAACCGATATCAATACCATATATTACCATAATATAATGACATTTACCATATTGTAAACTATTATTCTTATTTTTGATTATAATGTATCAAAACAAAAAATTAACATTAACCCAAGCCAAATTACTTTTATATTACTTTATAATTATACCTTATACTTTTCAATTATTATTGTTTACCTATTATAGATATAGTTTTTATTACTTCCGTTAAAATGTCTATTCGTAAATATAACAAATATGTAAATTGTAATTTAATAAATAATTTATGTATACTTATATCAGTTGTACTTTGAATTTAATACTTCTACTTTCGAAAAAAATAACATGTAAGATATAGCTATGGTTATTTTTAAATTAAATCTAGTTAAAACATAAACTTAAACATAATATCCTTAGCCTTTCAGTATTAAATCAAAATATTAAAGTACGTATAAAATATACTTATATTTCTAAAAGTACACCAAATTTTATATTAAATACGGAAACAAAATATTTTTAAATAATATATGTTTACTAATTTTGTAAAAATGTTTTAATTTTCTTATCGTATATAAACATTATAAATAACCCGAATCCCAATAATAAGAAAAATCTCTTTAAATTATAAATATTTCTTATAGAAACACCTACTTGATATATTTTTGATAAAATAATATTTATTTCTTTTTATTGAAAACATCGACACCAGCGGAAAACAATGTATAAATATAATTATATATTAATGACTAATAGTTATTGATAGTGAATCCATAAATATGATAAATTTTAATAATCTTATTATCTTTCAATAAATGTAACTAATAATATAATATTTATGAAAACTCACAACATAAAAAAATATTAAACTAATCAATATTTATAAAATATATAATTTTAAACAAAATTTCGTAAAATTATAAAATCTTAAAAATTTTACAAGTGCTACTTGCAAGATGCAACTTTATTCATAAAACATTTTATATACTTTTTACACGCGTGACTTTTAAATTACTTAAATGTTCGTTCTATCAGAAATACAAAATAATAAAGGTACTAAAAATAAATTAAAACTACAGTTGACCAAAAATATATATTTTGTATCCATGTGTTGTGTATATTAACAATTATTATACTGTACAAAAACAAATATAAAAATGTAGATAGATGACAACTGTGTCTATAAAACATGATAACAATCATTTTAATATTGATATAGATATCTTATTTGAGAATATATTGTTTGACATATAATAATAATACATTATGATTAATCAAGTCCATTAAGAACCATTAATTTTTAAATTGCCGTTTAATAGCTATTTAATTTTTTAAACTATATTTGAATATAATTATACATATTATAATAAAGTAAGTGCTACAAAAACATAAACTAACAAAAAAAAAGCATTCGCTCTATTGTTTATTATAGACATACAATTTCCAAGATTTATTTTTATTTATTAAATTAAATTTAAGTTATATTTATATATCTTCAGATATTCCTTACAAAACATATAATACATTCACAAAAAATCATAGCTAAAACGAATAAATAATTATTATGCACTTGTAATTTACATGATTGCATTTATTCCGTATTATTTAGATACGATTAACATTATTTCAACGTTTTTAATTAACTATGTTAAAACAAAACAATTATGTAGTCTTGATTAGCATAGGTGCACGAATGAGAGAAACTATTTTAAATATGTATAATTACATTCATTATGAATAATTACCCTAAAATAAATGTTAAATTATCGTTTTGATAAGTTACAAAAGTAATTATTTTTGATTTTCGTTAACAATATGTAACAATATACATACATTTTTTAACATGAATAATGAAAATCTAAAGACAAAATCATTATATCATGTGATATTGATTACGACTCTTTTAACTCAGGTGTTTCTAATAGACTTTATACCGACAATTTAGTATTTTACAATTACGTAATAAAAAGAAATTTATTTGGAGCAAAAGTACATAAGAATAAATATATATAGAATGTATGAATAAGAAAATTACTTTATTTTCACACCAATATAATTCAAATTTAAAAATATGTTCAATTCCTAAGTACAACCTTCTAAAAATTAACAAGAGTGCGAACTTTTTGATTACTGTAATTAGGACCGTGGCCGGATCTTTTTTTTTTTTTAATATTATTTGATTATCTATTCGCTTCTTTGCTAGTGTATTGGAAACCCGTAAAAAAGCGATAGCACGAGGGCGATAAGGATGTGTGACAATCTTAACAATATTAAATGCAAATACTATTAGACGGGCCCCCATTACTGGTCAGGTAAATTAACGTAATTTATGGGTTTATTATCAGACATTCAGTGGGATTGGATATAATATGGGGGAACTGGAAAAAATTAATTTTGCTCAATGACTCAGAATCGTGTGAATGGCGCCATGCACTTCAGTTGCTACTGTAGTACAAAAAAATCCATTTGTTTCGCTATTTACATTTTAACCGCAATAAATGTATTATATATGCACACAGAATGTACACATAGAATAAGAATAGTTTTAATATTTAGGTATTCACATTCGCCATCAGTATATATTATTAAATTTAACATTTAGATATACACTAATTTTAATTTACATTATTACCCATCTTAAAAACATACCATCAATAAAAATATATTATTAACCGCTCTTAGAATGATGAACTACGACTAAGATTTTATTACATTTTGAGTTATATACGTTTTATATAATATGGTAAAAATAGATATTATTATAAAAATTAAATACTAATAATTTAATAAATGCAATATTTTTGAAAAAAAATAAATCAACCTACTACAGGAATGCTAAAATAATAGCTATAATATGAAATATACTTATTTGTATAAGTTGACACATCGTCTTTACTTAGAATTGTTTTCATACACAAACCATTTAATTTTAATTTAACACACCCATAACAGTGACCAACTCGGCTCCTAATTTACAGTAGAGCGGGGTACTTGACTACCTTTTTTTTTTATTCATTATATTATTTTTTTTATTATCAAGTCATCTATTATGTGTTTAACTAATACAGTTAATTACTCTTACACATTGAATATACTGTTTTAATTACTTTAAAGTCTTTTAGATATTGAAAAAAAATTATTTACATTGAATAATTTTCGGAAAATTTGCAAACATTTCTAATAAGTCATAAGATAGGTTTATTTTAAATTATATTATCGTCAAAATTCTATTAAATTTATATTATTCTAATAAACTTATCTCATTATAATAAATCTTTTACTTTCACATAGACAAAGATGGAAGTCTTCTTTGTAATTGTTTTAATCTTTTTACGAAGTCTTTAATGATCTATTCTCTAATACCACATAAATTAGACAAAACTCAAACCACGTAATAATGTATCACCCTGAAATAAACCAGTAATCACCACAGAATCTTTTGACACTTTAAAGCCTAGATTTAACCCATTGTGTAGGTTTAGGATATAGGGTAATTCCTTTAATTAATTAAATTAATATTTGTGAGAAACTACTAATTTATTATGAATCCAAAAAATGCATACACTACATTAACATCATTGTCTAGATGTTGAGTTATTATTTAAAAAAAAATTGAAAATTATTCATTTAAATATTTATTATACTATAAATATATTGTATGCTACGTATGCAGGAAATAATTTTTAGAATAAAAAATAAGTATTATCCATTGCGTTTGAAATTTTTAATTTATTTAGAGAACATATCTAATCCAACACAATAAAACAGCTTGACCGAACAAATAAAAATTCAAATGATAATCCATATAATATTAATATTGATGTTAAATTTGTAGTATTTATTGTATCAACTAAAGTCTTTTATATGACTATACTGAAACTTATAACACTTATAAATTGTATTGTAACTTTTGGTAGGTAGATAACTAATTAAATTATATAAATAAATGTATAAGACTATGTTGAATTATTATAATAATCCTACATTATTTTCAATATGAACAATACAAACATTTTTTTACATTTATCTAAAAATGTAGACATTTAAATATTTTAATTAAGTTTAAAATTATAATTAAATAAATTTTTTTTTTATAAAAAAATAAACCTTCAAATTTTCAATATTCTATCAAAGTTAGTTCTATGATCAACATGTGTGATAAATTATAGTTTAAGATAAACAAAAATAAAAAATACTCTTTCATCAAATTGTTTGATATTTATATACTTCTTATACATATTTATGCGTATTTTTTACTAATACTACACAAGTTTGTACTTTCAACTTTCAACAACAGAATACATATCCCTAACACTTTGATTGGTACATATTATATAAGTTCATTCAACGATTTCATGAAATTAGAGATTGGAGTAAATGAATTAAAAGTATAAATTGGTTAGCTCATTCAAAAAATTTTTATACAAATGTAAATAAAAAAAAAAATTTTCAAAAACGTTAATCCTTATCTTTATATAAAACAAGAACAAGCCTATTTTATTTTCCAATTTTGTGACGTCACTATTTAACATTCCAATTTATTTTTCACAGAGCTGTTCCAAATACTCTTGTGAGTGTCACCATTCCACCCAATTTTTCATTTTCTTTTTTTTTCTGATGGGAGGAAGTGGGGGTTTGTATGTAAAAATTACAGTTTTTTAGCGTGTTATTTAAATAGTTCAACGATTTTTTTTCTCAAGATTGTACCAAATGAGCCTACGATTATATCACTCTTATTATTTCCAATTTCATTTTATTTGTCATTTCAGTTATAAATATCAAAAATTAAGTTCAATTATAAAAAATATTATACAATACATAAATAGGTTTTAAATAGTTTGATTATAATAATAAAAAAAACAAATTCTACATGAATCGAATGGTTGCATCCAAAAACCACACAGTTTTGATTTTGATCCTAAAAAGGTCAATAGACAAAAACCACACAGCATATCGATAATATTATAACAAATTACCTCACATTTAAAATGGGTTAAAATCGCACACTATTTTTAGTGAAAATAGTGAAAAGATAATATTATATGATAAGTACTATACAATAAGTCTTTAGATGTCACTAAAGTTGCATATTTATTTATAGAAGCATTTGTTTCAATTTTGAAAAGAATTTTTATGTGACAAAGATCGTATAAAGTTTTTAAATAACGCGGCAGTCGGTTTCAGCCAATCAAACTTTGTTTAACTATATTTAACACACATGTGAAGCCAGGTTATTCATCTATTACTCTATAAGATAATGAATGTCTTCTATCTACACGAGATAATGATTAGATATAATACATTTTTACATATTATTATTTTATCTTTAAAACAAATAAATACTATAAACACATCGAAAGTCCTAAATTTTACTTTATATAATATATATATTTGAATCAATTTCAATTGAAAAAAAAATTACACTCGAAAGTAAAACAATCAATACATACAATTTCCATGCAAGTATATACTTGTCAAGAGCTATGTGTCGGAGTCGAAGTATGCGTACGAGTAGCATTTATATTTCTTATATCTTACTACTATTTAAAGTATTGTATTTATTTAAATAAATATAGGGGGATTCGATGAACGATAATACGACTTTTCTATCTATATTGCTTCAATATAATTTGCATTTTATGATGTCAATGTATTGAATTTATTATATAATTGAAATAGGAAGTATTTTAAATAAATGTGAACAATGTTGTTATCAGTACTACAAAATAGAATAAATCACAAATAAGATGTGGGGAAAGTTCGATGATGTTATTCTAAAGAGTTAATTACATATCTTATAGTCACCAGTGTTAAGATAATTATGTTTTTTGAGAATTCTGATGACAGGTGTGGAAAATGAATATGAATATTATTTTATTTTTAATTATTATGAATTAATTTATATGAAAAAAAGAGAACTTTATGGAAAATAATGTAACTGTGAATGAATACGTACATATATATACGATAATTAATGAGCGTAAAAAACTTTATGGGTAGAACGAAATAGATGAATTGGTTAACTAAGAAACTAAGAAGCTTGTGGACTGAAGGACTAATGGTATTGTGTTTGACTGGAGTCATTTTTAATGGAAAATCATGGATTAGGTATTGATTATTATTTGTTTATTGAATATTATTAGTGATATTTTAATTATTCTGTCTATATAAATTAAGTATTATTAATTAGTTATATTACATATCACCTTCATTATATTCAATAAATAATTGTTTTAGATTTATTTGCATATTTTGAGTGTCTGACCAATTTCCTTTTATACAACTTTCAACTCATTAATTTCAATCTCTAACTTCATTTTGTCTATTAATGACTAAATAAATTCATGATTTTAGGATACTTATTTCATTAACATGTAGTTCTATCCTTCTATTTGAGCAATAATACATAATATATATTGTCGACACATTTTATACGACAATATACTTTGTTATTTTTATTTGTCTTAAATGTTTATGTATATTACAAACATTAATTATAAAACAAGTTTTGGAACCAAATTAAAAGTGTGTTGAGGAATTTTAGTTTTTAGTTTGATAAAAAAAAAAAAAAATAATTTAATTTTTACCTGATACCGATTAGAATTATATATGCGTAAATATTATTAACTTCTTTTTTGAACTCAATTTTTCTCTACCGCAGGATTTATATAATGCACTACAATATAACTTTTGATTCTATTAGATAATTAAAACAATCGTTTTTTCTTTGAATTAATTTGTGTTTAATATTCTTAAAAGTATATTATATATTACACTGATTTTATGTATTTATAGCTACTGAAATGTTCACCAAAAATTATTCTAAAGCATAAATTGTATATTGTAGGCGTTAATAATACTTTTGTATGTTAGTATTGTTAGAATTGTACGAATGATGGACATAAAGCAGTAATATATATCAGTGGTTTTTTAACATTTTTTTTACACGGTATTCTTTGCTCTTTTGGTTAATATTTTATATTAAATCACTAAATAAAATATTTTAAAAATGTAATTTTATATTATTAATCATTTTCGTATATTTTCACAATTTACAAGACCTTTTTTTAGTGATTATTATATTTTTGGAACAAAATTGCATGGCACGTCAATCTGCTTAAATCCTAACCCAGTTTTACAATTACTGATATATATACGTACTTATATTATAAGATTAACTTGCAAGTATTAATTAAGAATACCTGAAAAATGTATAAAATAGTATACTAGCTGTTACTTTTTATAATTATCGTTAAATCAAAAACTTAAAATATATATATATTTGCGTATAAAATCGTTTGTATTTACCCATTGATACTACAGCTGTTATTGTACGATTTTTATACATATCTTTTATAGTTGACAGCTTCATACAACGATAAAAATCATACGACAATGTCGTTTTCTATAAAATTGTTTTTGATTTGTGAACAAAGCAAGACAAAATTGTTCATTTGAATAGATTTATAATTACAACAATAATATTTATAACTAAGACGTGCAGCTTATTAAACAATTCTACTACTTAATTTAAGTAGTTTTTATCACGGAGCATTACATAATGGAGAAAAGATAGTAAGTATCTAGTGGTATACCACTACGCTATGGGGACGTATTAAAGTTTGGACTGCAGGCGTCCCGAAGGACGTTCGGTCGGGTGTTCTCGCCATGATAGGTATATGTAATAATGTAATATAATATACATACATAGGTTACTACCTACCGACTACCGTTGTCACAGAAACGTGTACATAGGAAATACTCGTAAACATTATGCATTTTTTGACGCGTTTATAGAGACGGACGAACAAACACACACACACACACCAACATAGGTACTACATTATGTTATTATAATTTAACGGTGTGTAACCATTGCCTTTATTTCGAACTACACGATATTTGCGTCCACTGCATTGGGTCGTTATACTAATGTCTGTAGGTAGCACACCAAACAATAAATCGTTTATAATATTATAGCTTTTTAACAAGCGCGCGCGAGATAAAACTGAAAGTCAGGAAAAAATGTATTTGCCGAAATCAAAATATTTTACTAAACAGTGAAGATAAACATACATTGTAGTTCATAATATATATATTTTGAATATTTAACGATTTTAAGTTAAATTTATAAAGTTTTAAATACTTATAAGAACGTGGATGGATCATCAATTTCACATCTTTACGAGGTTATACTGATCTTAATCAAATGTTTACAACATGAACTACAAAAAACCTACATTAAATATGTACCTTGAATCACATTTTGGTTTTTTATATTGTTTATTGAACTTATTATTATTATTACAACGTTTTTGTTTAAATAACTAATATAAAAACTATTAAGTATTTTACGACTTAATTAAATTATTTAATGATCTTAACCGAAATACTTGTTACCTACACCAAAAGATGTGTATCGTAAATGAAATATTAATGTCAGTAATAATATACCAAATGCATATACGCAATTTTTTAATTAATTTAAAATAATTATAATGTAATAATATTTAGCCTTATAGATAACACCTTTTTAAAACTTTTTTTTTTCAAATAAAACCTTAACTTCATAATTTCATCTTAACTTAAATTTTTAATTAACACTCTCTCAAATATTTAACTATTAAAACGTTTAAGACTTAAAGCTATAATAATTAAAAGTGCGTAGGTACCCATTTGTCCCATTTAAAAAATATATGAAAATTATAGTAGTTTAACTAACCCCTTATTTTTAAGATTCAAATAATATAATTTATTGATAGTTGAGAAGAGGTAAGTAGATCATAGTTCTTACATTTATTATAAACATCTTAAATACGATCCAGTTTCGGGCGACTGCTTCTCAAACTAAAATTAAAAAACTTTAAATCGTCCAAAAAAAAATTGCTTGAAATAGCATAATAATAACATTAAAAGCCCTCTGGTTAATGTGAAACAGACAACTTCTTAACGACACAGGACTACCTTATCTGTGGACTTGGATAATTAACCAATTTAAAAAAAATTACCATGAAAGACTCAATAAAAATGAAGTATACTCCATTACAAAATAGGCAATAAAACCATTAATCCTAGGCTGAAATCACGCCTGCCTCAAAATATATTTTTAGAAGCCCAAAAGAACCAATCGAATAACTAAAAAACTATAATTATTATGAAATTGTATATCAGGTAAAATTTCAAAAGACTATTTTCCATGTATAACAATACCTGTCTTGTAAACTTATAAAAGAGTATTTTTTTTTAAATAACATGTGTATTGAAACAATTTAAATAAATAAATAATAAACGATTCCATATAAATTTATAGGAAAAAATAAAGGTATATACACAGAAATATGTTTATAATGTTAAAATAATTTTTTTTAATTTAAAAGTAAAATATAAAAACACGAAAATATCGAATTTTTAATTCAAAGTTGTTAAGTATATTACATAGGTATGCGTTTAAAAATCTGTAAAGCAATAATACATATTTTTATGTAGACAAAAAAAAAAAATTATTATTAATACGGCATAATATTATGTTGATATTATATATTATTATAATTATTTTATAGTTAACAACTTAATAATTTAAAAATACTTAGTTGATGAAAAAAAATAATTATTTAAAACATTTAATCATTTATAAAGTATAAAAAAAAATATTTGTTTTATAATCTTCCAATATTTTTTTTCGTTACACTAATTAGTCACGCTCTCGTGTTCCAAGTTTAAATTAGATAAAATGAGATTATTAATAACTATGTTACTTTACACTATAATCCTTTTATTAATAATATATTCAAAGTAGATATAATATAAAATTACGGCTTGATTGTAATTGAAATTGGGTGGACTTCCTCGGTTATATAGGGATTATCTATGTACCAAATGTTATAACCATAAGTGCAATAGATTTGGTAGAGGATCGATTACACTCACACACAAATATTTCTGTTTATTGATTTAAATCAAACATTATACAAAAATAAATAAATACATTATAATACCCTTAAAAATATATAATTTATTATTAAGAATCACAATATGATGGTTTATTTTTAATGGTAGCTTAAAGAATTTTTAGAATTTAACAAGAAATTAATTTCAACATATAATTACTAAGAAGATTGTTTTTTCTCTATCACCACTAATAATTTCACCTTAAATTGAAAATCAGTCTACTTTCTAGATTTTTAAATATTATCCATATATTGTAAGTCGTATAATTTTAACTATTTAAAGTGTTTATGTTACAGTATGGATTCTGAGTTGTCTAGTATCAAGCAGAGGTGATTTGAGAGATTTACCAGGGTTCAAAATGTTTGAAAGTTGTATAGAACCGCCATCAAAGTGTCCAAACCCAAATATAACATTCCATTTATATACAAGGTAAAATAAAGTTTCGTAGCTCACATAAGATTTGTTCTCATACGTGAGACACAAATTAAATTAAAATTATGTATCGTGTAAAATGAAATGCAATATTTAAATTATTATTATTATTATTAATTTGTATAAACATTGGTTTATTATTTAAATACTATTTTAACAGTATAAGCATAGTATATTTATATGTTTTCGTTAAAAAAATTTAATGTTATACTTTTGGTTTTCAATATTTAAATACTGACAATTAACGTTACATAGAGTTGAAGACTTTTATACTATAAATAGAGTATATTATTCAATTTATATCACTTAAATTGTCATTAGAATAAATTAGAATGTTTACAACTGTCTAAATTTTGTATTAAGAGCTAAAATTAAATATAAAGGCATTTTTATGGTAAGCCTCTTCCAGTTTCTTATACATAAATAAATATAGTATTATAAAAACCTAATTACTTTCAATATACTTATTAAACAGATTAAAAACATAAGAAGGAAAAATAACCGTGCTTAATTTAATTTTTAAATCTAATCGATATATTATATTTCCATAACTCATAAAAACATTTTAAAAGTAAGATTTTAATCGTTATATTTTATAACTTATTTTAAACAACTACAGAAAATACTCTAAAATAAAAGTAGTCTGTAAAAAATTCTACCTCCCACTTTCCAATCTCTATCCTTTTTTTCTTTTTTTACGGAAATAATTCATTTTGATTTACGGCATCAAGTACACGGATCTCATACCACGGAATTTTCGTTATGATAGCTGTTTGGTAAAGCTATTAATTTTCACTATAGTAATAAATAAAAAACAATTTTCTAAAATCTGTATTTTCTATTTACTTTGTAGTATAAAGATGAAAATAATTTATAAAATTATAACTACCGTTGAAATATAAAATAATCTGTCATTTATAATTATATTTTACAACATATCGATACGAAAAACTGATGTTAAAATCATTAAATATGAAACGAATAGGTAATAAAGTAATTAAAACCCAAAACAAATATTATTTCAGCGAGTAAAAAGTATTAGGCACTTGGTTAATAATTTATGTGCATTATACGTTTTCGTATACCTAAAAACAACTTACCTACTAACTTATTTTCTCTATATTTAAAGTGAATAAAATAGTTTAAAATGAAATCAAGCCTATAACTACTGTTACATAGTATGCTATATAATGGTATATATTATACATAAACTTATTTACATAATATATGTTATTAAAGCTTGTGACAAATACAAATATCTACATTCTACACCTATCAACGTAGATCAAACATAACTATTATCATTATTGTACTATTAGTATTATAATATACAAAAATGTACGTACTTACTTTAATTATTCATTTTTTTTTTAACTTCATACGTCTGAAATTCTGATTTATGTCCGTCTAATTGATAAAAACTATTTTACCATTGTATGTATACAATATACATATTACTATTATCTAATAAATTATTACATTAGTATTCAGTTATCACTATAATATTATGTAATAATACATTTTAAAGAACAGTATTACAATACACAATGAAACACAACAAATAATGATACACACTAAATATGTATGGCATAAGAAATATCTTATTAACAGAGAAAAATCTCCCGAAATTGGTTTTCCTTTCGCAAGTTATATCTTTATTGACGTGGGTACAACTATACAACTATATACAACTTTTCTCCCGAAAAAGAACTCAAATACGCAGAATACTGTAGACTATCATTTAAATTTTAAATATGAATTTGTAAATTTATCCCTACACAGCTCGTTAAGTCTTAGAATATCATTCAACAACAGTTCAATTCTAAATCAGAATTATCTTATAATTATAATTAATATAGTAACATAATATATTCATCTCAACTATTTAAAAAAATTATATAGGTATTAAGTATTCTCGTGAATAAGCTAAGTATTTATCTTATCATACCATATCATTAAAGTTTAAAATTTAAATTATATTAAATTTAGATATTATATAGATTTTAAAATTAAAATTTAATATCACGCCATAATAGGTTGTCAGTTATCATAACTAAACAATAAGAAATATACATTTCATTATGTGAAATGAGTGAGTTTTTTTTAAATATTAATTATCTGACATATCCAAAATAAAACTTTAAGTTGCAAAGAGAATACTGTGATGATTAAATATACATTACTATCAGTCTATAATGCATGAGTTTATTTAACCGAGCTGGTATTCGCGAACAAAGTAAAAAAAAAGATATTATTTAAATTTTCATGAACTAAAAACTAACAACTTAAAAAATAAATATATTATTATTTCCCTGTTAGGATACCAGATATGTGTTGGCGAAATTCGTCAACCAAAAGACGCCTAAAAAAACCATAATTTAAATCAAATTAATAATGTACTACACGTATAAACCTTCCCCGTCTCTACTCATATCACCCAAGGCAACGTAAGGTCATTTCCATATAAATTTTACTACCCGCTTGCCTATTGTCGTCTAAACTAACCCGGTTTAAGCCTATACTCACAGGTTAGGACGATTTTGTTATTATACGCATATACAAGCAACACATATCGGTGTATTGTTGTACGCAGTCTGAATAATGTGCCAAAGAATGAGAACGCAATACAGAGTTGAAAGAGGAATAAACACAAAGTGGCAAATAAATCCAGAGGCACGCCGCTTACCCCTTTTTTTTTGTTTCTTCTCGATTCTGTTCTCCTCGCACGTCCATGATTTGTCAAAGATAAACGTAACCACGGGTTTCTCGTCGTGTTAGGGAAATGAAACGCTCTCAATGATCCTTTTCTTCGTTTTATTCTCTCCCTTTTTCTCGCATTTTTTTTTTTATACTCGAAGTGGGTTTTTTTACTCCATAAAACAACTTTCCTTTCAAAAAAAAAGAAACTTACGTAGATTTTATTCCGGGTCAAGTACAGGAAGCAGACACTGGAGTTTACAAACGATGACGGGTCTCCTTCAACAATAATTTCAATGTATACGACACAACTTTTACTTGAAATCTTTAACGTAATTTTTCCAAAATGTTGTGAAGAACATAATCATCCAAATAAGAAGCTATTCTATTCTGAATTATATCTAGTAATAGATATATTTTTTTACTTATTTATTTATGAAAATACTTAAATAATAATAAACAAAAAAATTATATAATTTACCAAGTGTAAAAATATATTTAAATAGATTATTTATGTAATTTATTTTTAAATTTTGAATAGAACGATGAAAGTAATGATTTTATGGTTATGTATGTAGTTTGTGTGTGTGTGTGTGTGTGTGTGTGTGTGTGTGTGTACGCAATAAGTAGTCAAAAAAATATTTCGATTTTTCACTTTAAGGATTATTTTCTATTTTCTATAATTACAGACATTACAATACATAAACAATTAACATATTATTACAAAATAAAAATAATAAATCTGTATCCAATATTGTCCGTTACCGTCTATTATCGAGCATTTGGCCGGACAACTATAATAATATTTAAATGTGGTGTTCACGGAATTGGGATGCGTTCATAATAATAACGACAGAGTATAATATATATAAATAATAATATATATTGATGCTTATAACAAAAATGTGGCGCTTACGCGGACGTCTCCACGGGAGCAGCGCAACACACAATAATAATAATAATAACGATAACAACAACAATAAATAATAATAGTATTGATACTATGTGTAAACTAATACGTTAAATCTCATAAATACCGGTCGGCACACACGCCACGGTCGGGACGGTTGATATCAGCGGCGACGGCAGCAGCTGATGTGGCGACGGGAATAGTTGGCGTGGTGTGCGGGAACAGCAACGAACGGTGGGCGGGTGGCAGTGATAGCCGAACGCGGACTTACACAAGTCGCACGGTTACGTGAACCGTGTCCAATTTATCCGATTTGGACACCGCACAACACACGCGCGGCCGATGTAAAATTACGGTACGACGTTGCAAATAAATGACGAACGTCGCCCGGGGCCCTTACGGAAATCGCACTACGCGATGACCAGGCGCGATGTCAGGGCACAGCACGGAGCGACGCGCAATCGACGCGTCTCAAACAGTCGACGAAAAGACACACTGACTTTTGCCGCCGCTGGCGGCTTGCCCGAGGCCACGGGCCGCGCGTCACGACAATATATGAGAGGAAGGATGCACTGACGCACGGACCGGTTGTTAAATATGCATGGAAGCACGACAAGTTCGAACAAACATCATTAATTATCTATAGTTCGTATTTATATTTTTGAATTGAAAATTTGCAATTTATCTTATTTCTTTTTCTGAAGCTATTTGATATTAATATTAAAAATCAATTATTATAGTATTCATTTTATATTTTGAAGAAAATATAATATAATAGCTCATATTATAAGATGCCTATCTTAAAAATATAAATGTACACCAACTATAGATTGATTTTAGATTCTGAGCGAACGATGAATTTATTTATTACACAATAATCGGGTTTTTCATTTAAATGTGTACCTATTATATTACTTCGTATTATGCCGTTTATGACGTATGTTATAAATGTTTGAAAAATTGTCTAATTTAAATATCAAACAGACACTATAATTATTTAAATACATCTAATTTGTTTTATTGTTATTAAAATTAATACATTCGAACATTAAACATATTAAAGCGTTTACAACTTTACAACAATTTTAGTAACAATAAAGGAAAAAATATATATACATAATTATATACGTCTTAAACTATAAATTCTTAAATAAAAATGCAGACTTGCCCGCGATATTAAAATTTAATCTACTTAAGTCGTTAGAGCCCATTGAGTAAACGGCCAAAAAATCATAAATAATGATATTTACTTATATATTAAATAATAATTAACAAAAATTAAAATGTAAAACTATGTTATTATAATTTTTAAAGATTCTCTTAAGTTGTGTTTCAAATTTAATTTGTTAAAACACATTTAATAGTACTAAAATAATTATTTTCAGTTTATCAATTACAGTTAGACGTATAACACTATAGGCAATATGTATCTACCTATTAAGATATGGAATAAAAAAAACATTGCCAATGTATAGATGTGATTTAAACTAATTGGATGACATAGTTGGCCTAATACAATTATAGAAAAGGAAAGAAGAAGAACTCCTGTGTTTTTCTATCCTTTAAAATACCATAGTGCAAAACAATAAAAACCGGAGGTAGAAATAGTGACATAAGATTAACAACTTAAGATCGATGCTGCTAAAGAATAACATTGCAATGTTTTGTTTTGAAAGGTATAGTGATTTTAGAGCAAGATCGAGTATAATTCAACGGATAAATCACTGTTTGAAAATAAAAATTCTTAGCTAAGTGAAAATACAAGATATACATTTTTATTTTATTAAAAACTAAACAGATTAATTCTAAGGTCTTATGAAAACTTCTTAATCATAAATTTATAAAATACGTAATATTAAAAATATTTTCACTACCCTGTATCATCATACAAAATTAATTTTTCCAAATATACTTGCTTTCACTTTTTCTCGAGTAAAGAATTTATTTTAATTATATTATTCAGGACTTTAAAGTATAAATATTCTTAATTACTAAAATTTTAACGCAATTTAAAAATTTTTGTGTAGCGAAAACCACATTATTTTATTAAGAATTGTAAAAGAGTGATTGTTTTTGAAAATTTTAATTGATATAATATATTGAAATTCTAACAAGTAAATTCTGAGTTGTTAAACTTTGAGTACAATTGATATTAGTCTAATAATAGTCATAATTTATTGTTCATTTAGTTTTAAAATATGACATGATAAAGTAAATACTTTACCATGGAATACGTTACAGTAGTCTGGTATCCTATTGGCTATCACTAATACTGATAGGTGAGTATAGTGTTATCTCAAGCGAGCCATCGGAAATTTCTCAAGTTTTTTGAGCTTTTATTTTAAGAATTGAATGTCTATCATAATATAACTCTCCTGTTCTTCAAGTTTTCGACTTAAAATCATTAGCTAATTGAAGGGTGAATAGTAATCTTGTCTTTAATTTATTATCTAAAATTATTAACTCTCATATAGATGCTCCAATATTATTGGGTAATATCAGTTTCCTTATTACTTTTCAAAACCTTCGCCATTTTCATTATTTTTTATTCTCATTTATTCTACTCGTTATCTGTATATTGCACAGGACAATGGAGCAGGTTAACAAGACCCATTCCTCATTCCTTATTTGATTTACCTATTATCATTACAATTACACATGTTATTAATTTTATTATTATTTCAAAGTAATTTTCTTACTGTTTTTATTTTAATTATTATGGTTACATGTTACAAATTTTAATTTATCCGATTAACTTAGGCATATTATTTTGAATTGGTTCGAACCTGTATGTATACAAATAAATAAATAAATAAATAACTTATTCAAAAGATGCTATGATGATTTGAAATTTATAGTAATTGACATTAATTTATTATAATTTTATAATTTGTAAACACTGTAGAGAATTGATATAAATACTAGACTAAATAGTAAGTATTTCACATATTTTATATTTTATGTACAACTTTCAACAAGAAAATATATTTAGTACATAAAAGTTAATAACACGACTACTGTTAAAAAAAATACCTAGTTTTCATTTGGAAAAGGGATTGTATCACTATAAGCCACTGCAGCTTAAAATATCTAATTATTTGAAAATACAGTCTTTAAGTATACTTAAATATTAAAATTTGAATAAATAATATTGATGAACAGATAAAGGGGACCATTATCGGGAAGGGGTCAGAATATTTGAGCCACCAACGCAAATAGGCCCACGCCAAAAAATAAGATAAAGGTTTAAAGAATTTCTAGCCATTCTCCAATAAATACTAATAATATATTAATAAAAGAAACAAATAATTCTATGTAATATAAAATAAATACATTTTTGTGTAACTAAAAACACTTTACTTAAATTAACAGATTGAATACAAATTAATTATATAGACAATTAAATACTAAGCACTGCCAATTAAAATATTTTTGTAGATACCTAATATTTATATCAAAGTTGAATTAAGCATACAAGCAAATATTATACTACATGTATAATATATTCAACCATTCGTTAGACACTATTTACGTTTTAACAATTGCCCCTTGTAGTTAGGTTACACAGGTACTACACTCAAAATCTATCTCACTTGTAAGTACACTGTGGAAAATTCACCATCATGATACAAACATATAATACCTTTGGATGGTAAAACCATAAAATGACCCACACGAACAGTTAAACAGTCCACTAATATAAATATATTATAATATTATGTTCTCTACAGTGTTTAATATTATTAATTGTACCGAATTTGCATAATATACAATGTGATATATTATATCACATTTAATAATGCATAAATATTTAATACTAATATTAATTAATATATAAAAAAAATTACTTTGATAATAAATATATATATACGAGTTCATAATGAATCAGTTAATATCTAGAGAAAATTACTAATTTGTATTTTATTTTTATATTTGTCTTGTGGTAATAATATGCTTATTATTTAAATGATAAATATGTACCCTATTTACTTAAATTATATAGTACCAAATTAATAATATGTTAGGTATAATTTACCTACGGATCACAATTAGTATTACCTGCGTTACATTTTATTTCATATTTTATAAATTAAAACATTTTTAATTACAGATTTCTATCAAAATATGTTTATAGATATTATTCCAGTTGTATATAAGCAATCATAAATATATTCATTCAAGAGCTTTTTTTATCAAACATGATGGTTAACTAACAACTAACTAAAAAACTCGTTGTGGACTCTTATCGTTTTACTACTTATTGACTATGTACAATATGCATATTAAATACTATTTTATGATTTTAAAAGGTGGACCAATCAACAATTTACTCAACGTTAATAATTATTTATTAGTACCAATTTAAAACAACACGATTAATGAATGCGAGTTTTGCGATGTTTTTTGTTTATGCGTTTTGCCCATCCATTGTTGTAATTTATTTTTCATTTAATTTTATTTTTACTATAACAATAAATGAAGTGCTCACCTTTCAATATTCGTAATTTTTCGTTATTTTTTCAATATCAATAAAATCAAAAAAAGGTATTTTTAATATTATAATCGTTAGTTATAATTCATATATTATTTTTAGTCAATTAAAAACATAATTGCAATTGATATGATAAACTCTTATTTTTTTTCATTCTTGGTACATCACTGCAATTTGACATTTCACCAGCTTAAAGTTTAAATAATAATAGTTCATCGTACATAAACCATTATAATCATTTTTTTTAAAAAAAAGATAAACTATTGTTTAAAAAAAAATCATACTGTTTGATACAACAAGAACAAAAAATTATCTTGATTTTTTTTTTTTTGAGATCTACTGAATAACCTATGTATAACTTATGTATATTAAAAATATCACTCTTTAAACACAATATTTCACAATACATTATTTATTAACAATGTTTATTGTTTATTTTTATAGTTATATTATGTTTAACTTAAATTAAATTAACTCAAGAAGTAAGTACAATTATAACAACTAATTCAATACAACAATAAAATTAATTTTTTAAACGATAGTGTTATAATTATAAAAATAATTGAAGCAAATAAAAAGTGTTTAAATACAGATATGATTTTCTAAATTCAATATATATATATAATCAGTTCCTTTGGGTATTTAGGTTCTTATAAATAAATGTGCTATATAAGTTTACATTTATACGTATACAATAATTTCTCAATATAAATTATAGATGTTAGTTTCGTAGTTTCGTTCATGGAAGAAAGAGAATATTTTCTTTTATCCCTCTCAAAGCCTCGTTTTAATCTCCCAGGTGACCTGTCAATTTAAGTTTTGTTATTGTTTTTAATAATGATTACAATGGCTTTAGTTATTAAATTAATTCTACAAGTTTATTTTATAATGAAATTTAAATCGCAATTAAATAATATAATTGTGGCCTAACATTATTTTAGGTGTTTTTCTAGCACGCTAAATTTATTATAACATTTGGTTATAGCTTATAGACTATAGTTCCATAAAAAATAGTAAACATCTATTACAAGGTATCAACTTTAATATATATGAATTATATAATTATTATAAGATTTTAGAAATTTAAACTTTTTAAATTTCAGAAAATAATTTAAAATTTAGTAAACTGACATCTACAAAATTATTACAAGAATTCGATTTACTTGTATTAATTTCTGAATAGAATGTAACAAAATCAACTAAAAAATACCCTCAAATCGCCATTGAACTGTTAATATATTACCAAAATATCACTTTTTATTTTCAAATAATTTTTATATCCAGACACTTAGCACGTCTATAAACCATAGGATGATTAAGATATGAGTATAATAAAATTATTATGCCATAATCTCCAAATATTAATTTAAAGAAATTGGACTTCTAGTGTGCTCACACGTCAGTCACGTTGCGTGTACTTTGTATTCTTCTCTGTTTTTAAATTTACTTATTTTGTATTACGTGTGTGGAGTGTTAAATCAACTTCTGTCAATAAGTAAATAAGACTATTTTTACTGCAAATAATTTATGTTCTTATATATCACTTAAAATATTTTAAGCAGTACACGCTGTGCATATTCGAACTAATGTACTTAGATTAATATTGTATTCAGTAAACAAAATGCAGTTAACTTGGAATTTAATATTAAAATATAGATTTTTCATTGCAATAATATATAATATTAAAATACTATAGTTCTATAGTTAGTATATCAAATATTTGTCTTGCCCAAAATTCGATCCAAATGTTTTTAACAATAATTTTAATTAAAGAATATATTTATACCAGTAAATGATTCAAAATGTTTTAAAATTAAAAAATTTAAGCTGTCGAAAAATTGTATACAATTCTTATAATTTGACTCAAAAAAATTTTAATTTTAATACAAATCAATAAAAACATGAAGTAAGGCGTACAGACGTACAGTTAAAATTAAATAAACGTACGTCGTGTTTTTTATAAAATATAATATTTATAGAACTACATGTACTTAATTATAATTTATAACTAATAATCCACTAATCAGGAGCAGCACGTACCATTCAATTTTTCACTTTTCAAATAACTCTAAATATATCTATTATTTTCATATTTTTATAAGTTTTTCAGTCTTTCCTAATTATGTTAATGAATTATTTTCCAAGCTTAAAAAGGTCTGGATTGTAAGACGTGTTCTTTGATAGTGAAAATCACCTCTTAAAATACCGTTTTTCATTGATTTCCCATATTTACTTGAGGAAATAAATTTTATTTAGTTATTAGTATACGACTCGAAAAAAATGTAAATTGTCTCTTATAGAGTATAATGAAATATACAGAGTACAAATTTAGAAAATGGATAATTAAAATAAATACGACCAATGAAAGAATAGTACTATACAGACGTACTATCTCATGTATGATTAACCGGATTGGTTGTGTAACCGTAATAATTCATTATTGCACCATGCACATTATCATATTATTATACTGGATAAAGGTACCTTACATAAAATAACTAACTCTGTTTTGGGTTTGTCATATTTATCTATCGAGTTACTCGATTAGTGCACATTAGAATATTAAACTGCTAGTAAATTTCGAATAGAGTTGGGATTACCTATCTACAACACTATTCTGAAGTATGAAACCTACATGAAATATGAGTAACAAACTCAAACTTTTTTCAAACTTATGAAACACGTATGTCATAAACATATTTAGTATTCTACAGAAAGTCTCATTAAGTTACTGACGCACAAAAGTGCAATGTTGAGGACGTACCGAGAACTGGGATAGACTTATATTTTAATCCGTGGGGAAATACCTATCTAAATTGCCATGATTTCGATGCCACAGACCGCTATCCATAAGAAAAAAAATTGTTTAATGATTTACATTCAATAACACCTTTGATATACACCATACACCTACCTACCTATTTAATATTATTATAGTAAAACTCGTTGGCGTATGCGCTATACATAACTTTTGCATCTAAAACATATATTACATATAGGTATCTTGAAGATTTGAAGCGTTCCCAGGGTAAATCACGATCCGTTGAACATTGTACTTATACTCACACTTCAGATGGTGGCGATGAGGGGTACGTGGTAACTAACGAGCGAGACTTGTCAACCGAGACGTATTGTATACTGTCATAGTGCCCTGTACGCATATTGTGTGGAATACGCGATATATACACATTATATATGTGCATTTTACATATTATAGAACTAGAAAACTCAGATAATGATGGGAATTTCCACGCGTAGGTAGGTTTTAGGTGCGTTAGAAATAATTTTAGTCTAGCTCATCGACCATAATATTATACGCGCGTTACACAGGGTACCGCCAAAATGGATAAAAAGCTGATGAGAAAAAAATCCGACGACATAATATGTCTGCCGTGTATATCAGTCAGAGTTTGAGTACACGTCTGGTATGAATGTGCATAATTCGTTTGGTCATTACGCAAGACATCGCTCTGTAGATTAACAGGTCCAGAAAAATCGTCTAACAATAATAATTCATATACACAACTGCTATTTATATTGTTATAATATTACACGACTACTTGCCGACTTTGTATATTCATATATATTATGTATAGGTAGGACAGGTAGGTATTATAATATTGTGTACGATCATTTTGCAGCTGTGATAGTACACACTACACATATACACATAATAAAGGCCAGAGGAGAAACTATATGTAGAAAGACAGGAGCCGGGTGGGCGCGCAAAAGCCCCGTGGATAATTAAAATACCTACGGACCATATTTATATTACATGTGTGTTTGAGTGCGCGCCATGCGTTTATTATGCGTTTTTATACGCCCCGTGGACCGTTGACGATTTTAATTAGACAACAAGCGGCAACGGTGGCGAAAAAGACAGAATAATTATTGTATTCATAATAATCGCGTACCTATATATTATATGCGTGTATGTTGAATTTCTGTACGTGCGTTTGTGCCCTAAGGGCTACGTAGCAAAATAGTAAAACAAAACGAAAAAATAATTAATATACCAGTTTTTTATTTAGACGTACGTTGTTTTTCTCTTGCTTTCGCTATATGCACAACACATAATATATATATATGTATATATAATATATAAATAGGTACACGGACGATTATGTGCTAGACTTCACGAAGCCGGAGACCTTGTTGGAAGCTCCTTTTATACTGCACGCACCCATCAAGCTGCTCATACACGGTTACACGGGTCACAAGGACTATTCGCCAAATACCGAGCTCAGACCAGGTAACTGTAACTCTTAACCTGGTATAACATAAATATTTATTTTTACACTGCAGACAACCTGCAGTGTAAAAATAATGTATGGGTCACTGTAATGAATGTATTACATTTTAAGTCAATGATTTATCATTGTAAACGAAAAATGATTCTAAACAGAGACGGTCTATTAGCCTATAATATGGGCATATGGCTAAATATATTTGCATGCTATGGTTTTTGATATTGCTATTAAGTTATTTTACTATTAATAGTACAGAAGGTTGAAAAAATTGTTTTCGAAAATATCATTGAGTGTTTAAAATATAATAATATTCGTAAAAGTTGTACGTCCCCATGAATAATTATGTTTTTTAATAATAATTAAATAATGGTAATATCGTTATTCATAGTTGAAATATGTAATTTAATTGAAATTTATAATCCAATTAAACAAAAAATTACAATAAAATTTTAAAAAACTCGATTTAAAAACTAACAAATAATACAATGTTTAAATATAAATACATATGTTTGTGAATTTTATGAAAATATAAAAAAATAACTATTTATATATTTCTAAAGTTTTCGTGCAGGTAATGTGTTTCTAATTTTTATAAACTCTTTTGTTGATTGGGTTATGTAAGTATGATGTAACCTAATTGTATTTACAGATGGCTGGTATTTACTTTTAATGTGCCTATCTAAACTCTGGTACAAACGTTGAAAAACATTGGCCTGTTTATAAAATTATGTTTTTGTAGCTTAAGTAGCTACCCCCACTAGCTACTTTGTCAACATATTTTAATATTTACAATTATATTTTTAATCGCCTCATATGGAGTTTATTATATTACATAATACACGTATTTTAAACTTATTTAGTAAATAGGTATGCAATATTAATCAAAAATATTATTCAACAAAATAAATGTTATAGATAGTACGGATAACTAAAATTTCCGTTAAAATATTAATAGATTTTTAATTTCTGTTCTAGTTCAATTTACACAAATTCATTTAACTTTACATAATAACAAATTTTATCAACTTGCGCAACTTTATATTTTAAACTAGTGTTTAAGTTTTGGTATACTATGTATTTACCAAGAATTTAGTAAGTCACTAGACACGTCGTTTTAAAGTCATACACATTATCATCATAATTATGAAACATTATTATTGTACCACATCACAGCGGATATAGTATTTTAGTACGTTGTCAACAAAAGCAAATTAAACGAGTTAATAAGATTTCGGTGAAAACCTTACCACATAAGACGAAATATGTCGCTGGTCAAAAATATATTGTACGTAAACTAACACGTAATCATTATAACCGATAGACGCGTATAATGTATTAATGTATACTTTAGTCTTTAGTACTCGACACTCGTATAAACTTTAAACTAATTTAAACATAAATTTTATATTTAAGTTTTTTAATACTCTAATTGTTAAGGTCTATGTAGGTTTTAATAGTACACCACAACTATAAGAGGACTAAGTTAAGAAGATGACTATAAATAGTTAACATGGGACAAAACTAGCTTATTACGCTAAACTAGTCATCGTTCCAACTTAGATAGTTAGATGTACATGTACTATGTAGATCTTCTATAGTGCGACTAAAAAGCAGTGTTAGAGTGAGTCATGCATAAATTGAATAGTGAATATAATATTCCATTAATATGTTCAGCATAAAAAATAATTTGTATAAAACGCCATTTTCACAAAACAATGACTATTTTTTTAGAATAACACAATTTATATATTTTAATGATTTTCATTAATTTATTGAACACATAGTATAAGTCATAAAGGATTTATCATCAAACGGTTTTTATATTTTATTTTAATTAAAACAAATATAATCGCAAAAACTTAAAAGATTCCACTATTATTTAAATTATCGATTTATATATTCAATTAAATGTTTAAAATATTTTAACTAAATTTAGGCTATTTATTGGTTAAAAAACTTGAAAAATCATCAAAATATTCCAAATAATTAATTCTTATAGTAGTCTAAAGATATAGAAAATTTTATAATTTTAAGGTATCATTTTTTTACAGGCGTTTGAAGTTGAAATTTTCAAAAATCGTCTAAAAAAATACTTAAGTTTACCAATTACTTTTTAATTAAAAATGTATAAACATTTTAATATAGATTCCTTTTTATAAGAAGAATATTTCATTCATTATAAATTGTTCTTAAGAAACCTAATATTTCAATAACACGATTACACAACCTTTTGTTATAAGTATTTCAAGTTCAAATTTGATTAAATTTGATATTTGAGCGAAAAATAACATTTTTTTTTATCTTTTGTTATTTAAAAAATAATTTTTGTAGAGACTTAAAACTTTTGGCTAAAACCTATATTATTATTTATTATATACCCTGACATTTTACAAAATATTTTGATAAATTTTAAGCTACTGAATAATGCATACAATTTCAACCTACAGTAATAATTATTGTAAGATAGATATATTACTAAAATTAGTAATTAGTAATTTCCATAGTAGTAATATAAATATATCACACAATATACTTAGTGTCATAGACTGACAAACCATTTTCAAACAAAATCGTTTTTCGTATGCAAAGATTTATCGTTGAATTCAAATTAAACACATACTTCACAGTGACTTACTCAATTATGTGGTACAAAAGAGAGTAGAGACAGCTATATAGCAGATCGGCTACCTTCTTGCCCACTTTTTAATTATTATTTTATATACCTACGCAATCCTTTGATCCTAATGTTTTCTGCAATGTAGTTGCTTCAAAGTCTGATAATTTCCATAATATTACAAAACACGTGAAACTATACACTTTATAGTGTGTGTGGATATTTTCATACATTCAATATTCATAAATCATTTCATATTATAGAACTTGATGATAATAACCTAGATAAAAACTAATTTCTCATAGGTACGTTTAATATTTTCACTGGTTTAAACATATTTTACATTATTTTTATATTTTTAACGTGTGTTTATTATTGTTAAATCTTAAATTTATTAATAGTTAAAAAAAAGTATAAATAACAAATTGTTATTATTAATATTAATATTAATTCAGTTTTTTTTATGTTAAATGTTATTTTATGCAGTATGACATTTTCTTTTGATACCTAATCTTTTTCTTTTCGTTCAAACCATCAACATGACTTATTAAGTCTATATATACCTATATCCTATTATTTTATTTGAGCACTTTTAATAAATATTTATAAACATACATAGATATACAAATAGAATGTATTAAAAACTTTTATTATACAAATTATGTTAGTTGGAGTTATATCACCTGATTACGCTTATAAACAACCCCTTTGGGAATAAAGCCATTTTTTATCTATCTAGATACGTACTTGACATAATTTAGATTTAGTTTTTCTAAAATTAATTATTATTTATTATTACTATTATTATAATTTTGTATTTTACCATATCAGTAAAGTCAAAAACACAAAATAACTTGCTTTTAATTAAAGCAAAATTCTAGTCCGTATACAAACGCATTTAGGTATACCCTCGTGTTCCCATAATAATAATATCACGCACTCACTAATGAAATGTTAAATGTCTATTTCGGACGAACCATTATATTTCATAAATAATTACACGTATAGCCCTCAAGTTCCATTAAATTTAATTCTTAAATAATACACTATACCGTGTATCAGTAGTTTTTATTAAGGTCTTTTCATACAATAATAACAATTTAGTATGATTAAACCAACAATTACAAAAACAAGTAGTAAAATATCATAACTACACATCGTCCTACAACTCACTATAAATGAATCTGTACCTCAACCCTTCGACCAAAATATTTTCATGTTAGCGCATACCGGCATACCAATCCTACACCTACGCGATCCACGCTCAGTAAATCAACCATTGATCGATTTATATCGACAATGATCAACAACGCAGTGACATGTTTAATATGTAGCCATCAGGAGTCTGGAGTAACTGAATGAGCGAATTAGGACCCCAGAAAATTAACTGATATCTGATGGTCAGTATAAGTTGAATGTGCGAAATATTTATTATTCTACTTTAAATAAATATAATTTATGGTCTCAACGGTAACATTATTATTATATTATTTTAATTCAAAAAATATAAGATTCCTAGATATTATGATAAGCTCCCTCGATTATAGAATGAACAATAGTTTATTAACTACTTGGCATATTTTACATGGCAAAGCCATTCCTAGCCAATAGGGTACTTTTAAAAAATACTGTCTCTAACTAACATAAATAAAATAAAACATTTGTAATTGTTTAAAATTATTTATGAACAAACAAAAACGTTACTAGTTTTATAATACAAGAAATCATGTTAGTATCCTAGGAAGAATGATGTATTATGAAGATAGAAAATTGTACGTAGCTATCCTATAGATCAGAGGTAGCCAACTTTGATAGACTTGCGATCGACCTCCGAGATTTTCTAGGTTGTCGCGATCGACCAAACAAAAAAAAAAGTTTTCAATGGACAATAAATATATTATAAGTAATGTACACGCATGTTACACTTCTTTTATTCGATATCTATGTATAATCTCATTTTTCATAGTTATTTATTGTTTTTTTCTAAATATAATTTTTATATTCATGGGATATACAAAGATATACAAATTTACAAAAAAAAAAAATATATATTTTAATTGTTTTCTGAAAAAAATTAAAAAATAACTTAGCAAACTAAATTAATGGATTTAAATTAGCTTCGGTTTATACCTCTCCAGTAGGAATTTACCCCAACTCCTAATTCATCTAAATTATAAAAATCGTTTTCCTTCACCTCACCAAACCATATATGAAAATTTGAAGGACAACATATCCATACGTATAATCTTATATGCTAAAACTCAGCACTAACTAGTTTAAAAGTTAAAGTTAAGTTAAAAATGTACTTCTAAAGTAACTTTCTAACACAACTAGTTGGTTTTAATTTCATAAGACTTTCTAACTAAACGAGTTGAATTGAATGCATAAAATAATCTATCATAATGTGTTAAATACAAAAATTAATTACACTCTATCCAACTAAAAAACACGCCGACTATGTACAGTGTACACCCTCCCAACCCCCGTCTCCACAACAAGATACTCTTTAATCGAGACTGGTTACACACTATGCAAAATATGGCGTAGGGATGCGCAGAAGAATCGATTTTCCGTCGGACCACAATGTGTTCTCTTGCTGGACAGATTATAGTTATTTTTATAGTTTTCTTTATTGCAAAAATCTCTAAGTTGCGAGTACGTAATACTATATTATTAGTTATACTAGTACGTATAAATGCCAAATGCTGAGTTCCAACTGAACAATAATTAATAATTTTTTGATTTTACTATTAACTACTTATGTATGAAGAACTTTGTAATTTGTATTAAATTTACAAGTATTAACTATCAAAATTGCACGTTTTAATAAATTTCTAACTGCAACAAAATAATTAACAAATTTTCGCGAATTTCGTTAAAATTTAAATTCCGAATGTTTATAAAAATATTATGCCTATATAATTTTAAATTTTCATATAGAGTTGTATAAGAAAAACTTATGTAAAATTTAAATTAAATTTTCAAGAATTTTAACTCAGTAAATAATTTTTTATCAACATATCTAAAGAAATAAAACTAAAAACATTTTAAATTTCAAATATTTATAAATAACTCAAAAAGAGTAAACATATTTTGACAATTATATTAGGAGAAAATAAAAACATATCTATGGTTATTTTTTTTGAGATACTCGAAAAAATCAAAATTGGTTTTGTCAAGAGGATATTATCAGGCTTTTTCCTTTTGTTTGATTAATCAGATCGGTTTGTAAAATACTGGAAATATTTCGTTATGACTTCTTTAAAGTACAAACTATATTCAATAAAATATTGCTATAAAAAAAAAACACAAATAATCTAAAAAAATGAATTTAAAAAAATGATATTTTATGAAAATATTATTATTACTATATTTATACTGTAATAGCCACAAAAAGATGGTTTCGCGTAATTTAGAAAATTATCAATAATTGAATCTTTTAATGATTGCTTATATCTCAATATTTCTTCTTACAACCACTAAGCAAAGGGAAAATTCCGTTTACACATATAGAATATTTCTGTTTCCTAATACACAAGAAACATTCAATGTACTGGTTATAGGCTTATATATTTATAAATGTGGGTGACCCTTATTGTTAGTCTAACGAATTATAGATAATAGTATCAAACTTATTATGATATATCACTTACGACACCACTACCAAAAAAACTAACTTTTTAATTTCTATTTTAACTTAATTCTTATTTTCACCAAAAACTAAATTAAACTAAATTAGAAATGTAGAAAATTTCAGAAACTAAGTTATATTTTAACTGATTATTATTTATATTAAAGTAACTTAACTTTAACTTATTGAAAAAATAACTAACTTGTCCAGCTTGATTAATCTACATTCTACATAATTACAATATAAGTAATGACATTGAAAATATATATTTTGTTACGATTGCATGAAAAGTTTAATTTTTAATTTCGATTGGAGCATTGGAAAATGACCTTTTTCCGTCTAATGGACAGTAAATACTATTTTTCTCCCCGGCAGATAGAAAAGATTTGGCGACGCATGCTGTAACTACCCGTAAAATGTTTTCCACTCGCTATATACAGCTGTTGTTACGATGCGTTTTACCTACTTAATAAATTATTATATGAAATACTATCTGATAGGTGAGTTATTCCCGTACTGTTCTATAAAAATAGATACAATATAGCCATAACCTCTTAGAATGACGAACATACGTTGCTGTCGAAGTAAAAAAATTGTATTTCCATGATGGCTGCATGTTACTACCTATATAATCCATTGCTGCGGTAAAATCGTACGTACGTAATTAGGCCAATAAGTTAGGGAGCTGCAGGAGTCTTGCAGAATGTCTGATGTTTAGAGGTTTTACTGTACGCTCATAATCTCCAAATAATAATGAAAATTTAAAAATACATTAAAATAAAAATATTATGGACGAAAAACAAATCATAAACATAATTTATATACATAAAAAATCAGCACATCGCCAACGACTGTCAACCAGCACTCAAACGTGTAGGGTCTGACAGATATAAACAATTCATACTCTGATGTTTTTACCGGAAATATAATCGATTGTTCATTGTTTCCAAACATTTAAATTAGGATTTAATTCTGAATTCATTTAAACATCTGTAATAAAATAAAGTACCTATATATATATATAAATATAAAATATATAAAATTAAAAATTAAAATCGTAGCTACAATAGAGTTAGCAATATCGTGCATACATAGGCAAACGTCTGTCCAAATACGTCTGCAGAATGAGCTTTAAATACAATTATGTGAAGGGGACTGTGAAACACGTACGAATGTCATGCGTGAAGAAAAATAACATTTCGTGCGTAAACTAATATATATCCGTCTGTCGGATTGTTGTCCACCAGCATACCTCGAATACCAAAACCTGAACGTGATATCGGTGGACTACAAGGAACTAGTGCAACCGCCGTGTTACGTGCAAGCGGTGCACAACGTGCCACTGGTGGGAAAATGCACCAAGATGTTGCTGTTGAGGCTGTTCAGATTGCGACCGGACCTATACCTGCGCGACTTGCACGTAGTCGGATTCAGCTTGGGCGCTCAAGTGGCCGGCCACGTCGGGCGGCTGATGAACAGCACGATCCAGCGGATAACCGGTACGTGCGAATCATATTCACATAATATCATCATGCACCGCATAGTATAATAGTATAGTAATGTTGTGTTCCGAGTTTATTGATTAGGTAATTTATTTAGTTTGGATGGTGAAGATTCTATTACCTCTATAGTCTATATTACATACTGCCAACACAGCGTCTCCTGACTTATTATTATTAAAAATTATTTTCTTACGATTGTCGTTTTACATTGAACTCGTAATACACCGACATCGATGTGTATATTATAATAATTATAATACAACACCGTATTATCCGACCACCAGATGCTAGGAAGTTTTCCTGGTTGAGTCAATGCGTACCATAGCTACTTGCCTAATGCCGCACCGTCGATCAATAAATTACTCGTATAGTCACTTTCTTTATGTTAAGCATAAATACTAAGACAATACATATACAAAATTTAGAGAATTTATTAAATGGTAAAAACAGAATATAGACACATCGTCGTAAACTACTACGTTAGTTGGTTGAGGGTTTAAAAATAAATCTCGAAATAAAAATCATAATAATATCATTAATATCTTATAGAACCTGCTATCTGATGACGAAATAGAAGCGCATCCAATAGGTAGAGTAACATTACGGCAGCAGATAGCAGTGCCACTATACCGTCCCGTCCCTTCGAAGGAACACGATTTAAAATATACCTTATGATACGTTTAATCGTGTGATAATGTAAATCTTAAATCATAAATCATTATTTATTCATAATATACAATGATGAATGGATAGAGCCTACTAAATATTTGAAGACACATAAGTCATACAGAATGCATAAATCATCTACCCATTTTTTGACAACTAAAACTTATAAACGGATTTAATCACAACATTACTCATGTACCTACACAATTTATATCACATTATTATTGCTAATTGTTATGAACCGCGATTAGGATAAGCACCAAATATATTATGTTTAGTGTTAAAATTAAAACTTTATTGTTATTATTACTAAGAATAAAGACTTCAAGTGACACTGAAAGTGACATTTAAATTCGTATTACATTGCAACTTGTAACATACATTAAGATGATAATAAATATATATTTTTATTTAAAGAATTTAACTATGTATCATTATTATGATAAACTACTTATACTGGATAGTAGATACCTACTAGAAAAATATATAAAATACACTATTAAATTATTGTTTAATGGTTTGATTGTAAAAAAAAATCTTTGATTCATATGTGGTTTATATTTAACTACAAAATATGTCTAACGTCAGAATATAGATATAGTTTGACTTAATAGGTACTTAATTTTATTAAAAAATAAAAATATACTATAAATAGGACAAAATATGTATATCAAATCAATGAATGATATAGTCCCGGCTGGATTGATAAATGTTTTACTTTTAAATTATACTCGACCATATTATTATACATTAATACTTACCCAAGATATCTTCGACAATCATCTCATAAAACTCAAATATTCAATAATTTATTAAACTTATTATAAAATATTAGGTACACAACAATAGATATGCATTATTGGGGGTATATGAAACTTGTTTGCCATTTTGATTTATATTCATATATTTTAGTTAAAATCTGCGGCATTCAAAAACAATCTGAAGAGGAGTTAGGTAGTATGTATATTCAAACTGCGGGATCTTAGTTATGCATTCAAAATCTGAAACGGTTCACGTGAGTGGACATGGGACACAGAACTTTTTACCGCATCTCCCCTTTTCCATTCTCGTTACTTTAAAATTTTAAACCGGCCTGTGTCACTTATTTTCCCGCATGTCACCTACGTGCCATTCATTTCGTGTGCGCTCGTCGCAAGGTGTTCGACATTTCTACGGAACGTGTAGTTTGTAACCGCTCTATGATGTTTGATCGTCATTCGTCGTAGTGTTTTTACCGGACTGTCCGTCCGCTGGCCGTGTGTTTTATCGTATACCAGTCTCACTGTGCCGCCAGTGCGTTTCGTTCTGTGCACTTTCGCCAGACGACGCATCTCACCAAAACCGCGCATCATCATAGCAGCGCACGCTTGTCACCGACCGCTGTAGTTTAATATTGTTTAGTGCCAAATACGCACATTGTGCGTGCACCAACATTTTATCATTACTATCGCGATCCGCGTAATCTGTGACTACACAATATCGCATAATTTAATGTGATTGTGATCTGTTGTAAATATATTATTTATATAGGGTCTCGCGTGCACCGTTTCCGACGCTCAACGGTTTTGTTTTTCTCCACGTCCGTGTGATACCTTTTATGCTACCACGTGTGATCGGCTACAGTCTTTGTAGGTTGATGTGATTTTGACGTATAAGATTACCACCATTACTATACTTAAATTTATTAAGCGACTCAAGAGAAAAGTTTTCTTAACAAATCATCATAAAAACAAATAAATAACAAATAACAAATACATAGTAAAAATATTTACATTTCTTATATGAAAAAAAGTGGGTAACTGAGTATCGCTCTGCTGTATAGTAAAGATGGAGAGTAGGTCACTGGTCACTATAATGGATGTGTTAAATTTGAATGCAATGACGAGTATCATTGTATACGAAAAACGATTCTGAACGGAGATGATTTGTCAGTCAATGATAATTAGTTGGATATAATATTATAATGTTACCTATATTTAAATTGTAATATATCGTTATTTTAATTTCATACGCTCATAAAATGTTTCCTATATTGACAATGGAATTTTTTTTTACAGTTACTTGAAGGAAAATTTATGGATAACCTAGTATTGGATTTTTGAATTTTAAGTATAAATCACAAAAATTTTATGAATTTTCAAGTTCAAAATTCTTTGTAAATTATGGTGATTTTGATATATTTCGTAAACATTTGAACTTTAAATGTTTATAAACAAAAATTGTGACTAACGATTTTTGATTTTTTTTTACTACGATAAGTACAACTTATAATAAACCTTGTATTAAATTTTAAAGATTTTTTGGATAGCCAAAATTGTTTTATCGGCATTTTAAGAAAAAAAACTTAGAAAAGTCGAACATTTTAATTGTCTATAAGTAGCTTAAAAAAAGTCAAAATATTTTGAAAATTTAATCTTAAATAGATAACCATAATATAAACATTTGGTGAAAATTTCAAGTATTTACAATGATTCGTTTTTGAGTTACAGCAAAATCAAAAAATCGATTTTTTCAAAAAGTGGTTATCCGTAAAAATTCCCGTTTTTCTGTTATTTTTTCAAAGTTTTTTCAGATGCTTTTGAAAATTACTGGAAAGTTTTTTACTTTTTACCCCCCCCCCAAGTACCAACTAGATGAGTATTCAAAGAGGGGCTGAAGTCAAAAATCGAAACATTATTACTACTCCAAAACGTGATGACAGACACAAAAATAAAAAAAATAAATAAATAAAAAACACACATCATTGTAAAATCAATACATTCATCACTCCGTTCAGAATCTAAAAGTACGTAGTTACATTCTTTAGATAATATAAAACCTAAATACTGAAAAATATGATCATTATTGTAATTAGAAATCAGAAATTATTCAAACTTGAAAAATGATTATGAACAATGAACATCATACGTAAATCAATCAGTACTCTGTAGTTACCTATACATATATCTGAATTTTGAATTATTGTAAAGAAATCAGTAAAATTAATTTTTATTCCTTAAAATTATGGTGAAATAAAATGCGACTAGAACTATTCTTTCTCTTTTTAATCTTAAAACTTAATATCTGCCTTTCACCGAACTATTTTGCAAATTTATGTCGAAACATATCATAGATTTGGGCGCCGTAAAAAACATATATATACAATAATAGATTAAATTTATGGTAATCACCAATTTCACCATTACTATAATAATATTATATTGGATAATTACACGTGATAATAGTAAGACGTGTAACAGCTAATATCATAAATTCCTAACCAAGGTGCAGTCTTGTAAAAAGATACTTTTCATTTGTATTTAAATAGATACAAAACATCAGATTAAAAAGTATTTAAGAATAAATACAAATACTTAAAAAGTATTAAATACATATATCTATCTAAATACATTAAATATATAAAGCAGATAGCTACTGGTACTATTGGTACTAAACAACTTATTTTCTAGCCTAGGTACCTAGCACCTGCTGTAGACTAGAGCTATCCTATAGCTACAACTTACGAGCTAGGTATTAAACATTAATGTACTTCATATAATATATAAGTATATTATACTCAATAAAATAATATTTCATATTTTATGCTATAATTTAAAATGAATATTATCTATTTCTAAATAAATAATTCTAAGAATACCTTCTGCTGCTAAGCACGTGTTTTTTAATTAAATTACCAATTAATTTTTAAATTTCTTCTTTGGAATAATATATAATTATTATGCTAATAATATGCACACATTGTAATATACACAAAACCCGTAACCCGTACATTTATAGTTTCCAATAATTCACGTCACAACTCACAGTATAGGTACTAATATAGGCTTCAACGAAAATAATCAATAATATTTCGCTTTTATTTTAGAAGGTCAAAATAAAATAAAATAACATTTCAATGATTTTACTTTTGAGTTCTGACTATAAAAAAAAGATAATAATTTTATTGATCATTTATTGAAAAATAGTTGATAAAGTATTTAAATAAAAGTATTTGATTTTCAAATACAAACACATCCAAAACCATATTTAAAACATTTGATTCAAAAAGTATTTTAAAAGTATTCTAAATACTTTACAAGACTGCATAGGTGGATATATATGATGTATATCCATGATCCACCTTAGTCCTTGTCTATTTAACGTCTATAACAGTATTATCATTGATACTATTAAGTATACTTCTTTTTTTATTTTTGTGAGATTTTAACAAGGATATTATAATATCTCAACAATTATTGGGAACATAATGATAACGAACATATCATTTACATCAAACACATACATTAGAAAAGCTCAAACTTCTAAATTTGCAGGCTAAATGAATATTTTCCGTATCTATGCATAATTTATTATACTTACACTATTAGCTGAAAAAGCGTTAACGAGGAAGAAGTTGATACCAAAAGTGGAAAAAACTGACTATAAGAAGGCTTAACACCCGCACGACGTATTGTCTCCGTCTTACAAGTACGTAACATAGCAAATTGATGCTCAGCAGATCACGTTTAGCTCCGTCATTTAAAAATTAGAGTGAATCGACCTGTATGGAACTTGATGGTAAGAACATTATCGGTGTTTGTATGCTGGTTTTTTACAACTGTTCAAATTTTTAGCAAGTTATGCGTATATAACATAGCATAAATTAAAAATGTTCATAACTCACTTAAAACTTAATTATACATACAAACATAGATAATGCTCTTACCATCAAGTTTTATAATAGGTCGATTCACTCTAATTTTTAAACTAACGGAGCTAAACGTGATCTGCTAAGCGTAAATTTGCTATATCACGTACCTACTTGTAAGACGGAGACAACACATGCGGGTGTTGTGGCTTCTTGACTGAATTTTTTGATAAGAGAAAGATGGACAATTTAATTGGTATTATATTATAAATTAAAATTATTTTAATTTTTTATTATTTATAAATTTATAATTATTATAAACATTATAACCTATAGGCGTAACTAGTTTTTTGAATTTAAAAGGCTTGAGTATCACCTAAAATTTATCATACACTTGTTTTTATTTTTAGGTCATTATAAATACTTTAAAACTTTTATTTTTTGTGTATAAGTTTCATCTTGCTACTAAATTATTAATTACTCATAAATCATAATAACCAAAATAACCCAAAAATGTGTTTAATAGGACATTGTGTAGGTACAAAATTAAAAATTAATATTAAATTTTCGTTAGTTACGTAGTCCAAGAAATTTCCTGCAGGAGAAAAAGATTAAGCCATTATAAACACCCACGAGTACGACCTTAAATTTCTAATGTCTCTTATGGTAGATAGTAAAACCAAGTAAAATTACCTTTTCGTCTATTTCAGGTCTAGACCCAGCTTCCCCATTGTTCGACACATTCTTACTCAGCAACGAAGTATTGGACAAATCAGACGCGCTATTCGTAGACGTAGTCCACAGCAATATAGGCTTCAAGGGCAAAATTTCACCACTTGGTCACTTGGATTTTTATGCCAATAATGGTATCGCACAACCTGGATGCGGCACTAGTAATTATACCTTTTTATTTAACATCGGTAATGTACTGACATACTGTACACAGTACACATTAATATCATAAAAGTAGACCATGCCCATTATAAGGGTATATTATTGTTGTATTTACTATTTAAATGTATTTTTTGTTATTGTTTGAGCACTAATTGATTTTGCTGAATTGTCCATAGATACATCATGCAGCCATGTACGGGCTGTTGAATATTTTGCAGAGTCAATAAATACCAACAATCCATTTTTAGCTGTCAAGTGTATAAGCTACATAATGTACAAATTAAAATTTTGTAAAACGTCCGACACGTCGCCATTAATAGTCATGGGTGAACATGTGGACAGAAAGTGAGTGAACACCTGTGTAACAGTCATAGATTAAATATATATACTATATTTAATCTATGTCCTACGAAAACAGCACACCTGCATCAGCTACCTCATCACATATAATATACACCTTACACTGCAGAAAACGCAAATATGATAATAATTATTAATAGATGCAATGGTAATTTAATGAATGTTGATTTTGTTTTATAGCCAAAAAGGAATTTACTATTTTATGACAAACAGTAAATCACCATATTCACAAGGAATGGAAACATACGAAAAGAAAAAGATAACCTCTCCTACATCGTCAACATCAGGCTCATCACAAATTGACCAAAATGACATACCTTAGACTGAGTCATAAATACACAAGTTGTCTAATCAACAATATGTCCAATATTCCAAATCCAAACACACAAACATCAATAAATTTTAATTTTGTAACATTTAAATTTTAATATTGTCTATAAAATACATTTCAATTACTGTCTTAATACATATAATTTATAAGATAACATCTAAAGGGTGTATAATTTAATTAGTATCTAATAAGTTTTGTAATTTTACAGTATCAAATTATAAAAGCAATAATTGTCCGTTGTTACATTACCAATAAAATGTTAAATGTTTGCAAATGATTATTTATCTCAGCCAATTTTTGTTTTTGAAATTGAACCTCTGCAAAAATCATAAATTTATTAAATTCATTATAATATAAAAAAAAAAACTGAATTTTTACCCATGGTTTTGATGAGTTGACTTAGTTCCACTCAAGACAATATAAGGAGATTGTGTTTGTTTTTGTTTAGATTGCAACATATTCAATGTACCAAGAGGTGTGTCAGTTGAGCTCATTTGCTTCATAAGCTAAAAATAAAATAAATTATTAAAATTTATGAATTTAAATTAAATTTATTATAATTAAATAATTACGGCTTCTTGTTCAGCTTTTTTTATACGTTTCTCTATTTTATTTTTGCCAGGACCCTTGCCGTGGAATTTATGTGACAAATACCTAATACATTTATAATTTGGGTATTGAGTTATTCATATTTTTATTAATTTCTTCTAATTTCTGATATTAAAATGTATACAAACCTAAATGCTTCTTTTTCACTTAATAAATGACCATCATCGTCAATGTAATCTAGTTTTATATTTGGTTTATAACTGTCTTTTTCTCTAAACTCTACTGTAGGACCACTGTATCTGTCTCTTCTACTTAATTTATCATCTTCAGCTCTAAATTCATAAACATAATTAATTTAATTTAAAATTAAAAAATTAATTATTTATAAATGTATTTTATCATACTTGATGAAATCAACAAAATAAAATTATAATATTAAAACATTATAACTTACAAAAATGTTTTGTCTTCAATAGAATAATTTTTAGCTTGTAGATGAGCAAATCGTGAAGCAGATGGCCGAGCATTTTCTTCTTTTTCAATATATCCTTTACTCATAGCCAATCTTAAAGCACCAGCTACACCTTTACCCAAATCAGGTTCTGGTTCTAAAATCGGCTTGCTATCAATTGTTTTTAGATCTATCAATTTTTTCTCTGAAATTAATAAATTAAATTTAAAAAAAACATCTTTAAAAATAAAAAAACATGACAAACCCATTTCTACTTCTCTCCATCCATCATTAGATTCATCAGAGTTAACTGCATGTTCTTGTTTTATATTATTTTTATCATAATCCTTAAACAAATATAATTTATATATATATATTTAAAATTTTAATAATTTTAGTCTAATGTATATTATATGCAATATAGTATATACTACCATGAGTGATTCATCTTCTTCTTCTTCTCTATTCCCAGCTTTACCGTAAGTTGGTATATCTCCAAGAGTTCTACAAAATTCAGCAGTAGAGTTTAGCACAATTGCACCTAATGCATTATCATTATATTCAGTTTTCTAAAAAAAATTAAATCCATTATGAAATATCAAATTATTTGTTGAGTTTTAAGCTCAATGTTATTAAAAATTATTAAATTATTAAATTTACGTACCTAACTAACGAAATAATTAACAATAATAAAAAAATAGTTAAATTACTATATGAAAAAAATACTTACAACCAATGTATCAGCAAAGTCACATTTTCTTTCCATTTTTTCTAACTGTTTTAATTTTCTTGCTTTTTTTAATGCCAATTGCAATCCCATGTCATCATCTTCTTCATTTTCCATCTTCATATTATAGACATCCATTGGTATATCTATTTAATATTTAAAATACAGTTTTAGGAGGTTTTTGAAATTGTTTATTTTTTCTATGGTTATTATTATAAAGACTTAATAATTTTAATTCATAATTTATGAGTAATAAGAACATAGCATATTGTATTTGTTACATTTATAGGTGGTCACTTATCCAAGGAAAAGAAATCTAAGAAACAGTATTGTATAACATTACAGTAAAATCACATTAATCCGGACAGCTTTTAATAATATATAAATTATGCTAGTTTATGCCATAGATTAAAATAAACTACCTGAAGCCCCAATTAGTCCAGATTAATAAAATTTTACTGTAGTAGTCAATGCTAATTGGTATATGCACTTTATGAAGCCACACAACATTAATATTATTCATTTAATATAATACATTGAATATTATTATTTTTTATCTTTGGTGGTTATAACTGGATAATATGACGGTTGGTATTTTATTCAAATTATTTTATAGAAAACAAATACCGTGACAGTACAATGTAATGCAGATTAAAGACCTTATTGATACTAACCACAATAATGTGATACTATGTTATTCAATATCTTTGGCTGTAATTGCACTATAATATATGAATAATTATATAATAACTGCACTGAATGTATAGCAGATATTTATAACTTTTGTTTACCAATTGATATTTGATGTTCAATCACCCAAGTTCAATTAACAATAGACATGGTTAATAACTAGACGCTCAAACTCAACTTACAACTTTTAAATTAACTATTTTAAACACAAAACACGACCGGGACACCATGTCCATTCTAATATGAGTCATTTACCATCCAAATTCAATTAACACCAATGATGAATGACAACTAATTACTAAAACTTAGCAAATAACAACTTTACTGCATTAAAAAAAAATACACCAGACATGCTTCAGACCATCAAATCATTGGTACCAATATTACAAAATCTGCTTGCTCCTTAGAAGACTGTAAACTATATACTCCTCTTAATTATGTATCTAAGTAAATCTCTAACCAAGGGTACTACAGACAAAACAAAGTTTACTTATATTGAGGCTCCTCAGAAAATTATATTTAATAAAAATTTTAATACAATCAAAATGATTGTATGACCAAAAGGATCAAATCAAATGAAAATCAAATTTAATGTTAAAAAGCAAGTTATTTTTAAAAAAGGAAAATTTAAATACAATTCCATAAAGGCTATGACTAATAAATCTACATAAGTCCATACATTCAATACAAATAATGATTATTATAAAAATAAACATACCATGTAATGTGTCATCAATATCATCAAGATTATCATTTTCTTTGGCATTATTATTTGCAAGCCGTAAAGATTTTTCCAGTTTATCTGCTTTCAATGGGTTCACTCTTAATTTTTTTTTCTATTAAAAAAATAAATAAGTTAACTACTTATTATTCAAGTTAATTATTAAATAAAATTACCTTAACTTTTTTAAATTTAACACTCATTTCAGTATCATTATAATAATCAGATGCTAGTTTCAATTGAGTTGTATTTAAAGTTTCTTGATTCAATTTTTTTTTTAATTTCTCTTTTATAGTATCTCGTTTTACTTTGTACTCGTCTACACCTAAAATAAATTCATACATAAAATTAATTACAAAAAATTATATTAAGAAGTTATTTTATAAGTTATAAGCTGTTACATTTTTAACTTAACCAAACTAAACTTAGATGATGCTGTTTATCTTAAAAACAAACTGAAAATTGTTAAAATTCTAACCCAACTAAAGCTTTATATTTTAGTTGAAAACCTGAACTAATGGCTTCAAAATGTATACTAAATTTGATGAAGAACAATAAAATTATAAAAAAGAATTATTGTTAAAAACTTAAGATAATATAATAATTTATCAATATTATACGTGTGTTTCATTACAAAATAATCAAAATAATAAATTCTCTAAGATTTAAAACTGTTTAAAGTTAAGTTAGTTGTAATTCATTCTACATTTTAAAATTAGATTTTATTTAGATAAAATAAAAATTGAATTAGTTAAATTTAAAAAAAAGTTTTACCAAATTTTGTTTAGCTCAACAATAAAAAAACAACAACACTTATTAGTTATTTTTGATAAACTAATAATTTTTATAACATATATTTGATAACATACCAAGTTTAAAACTTTTTTTTTTCAAACCCTCAATTTCTTCATCATATTTTCCAAGGACCACACTTGGATTGTCAATATCCATGTCTTCTAACTCGTCATAACCACTGTAATTTAGACGTTGCTTTCGTCTATCGATATTCTAAATAGAAAATATAAATATCTTTATATAATAGCTGTATATAAAATATAATAAATAATTTTATCATTACTAGTTTATATGATTCATTATCAACCATATTAACATTGACCAAAACATCTGCATCTTCTGTTAATACATCTTTATCTTGTAATGTTAAAATAACTTCTTTTCCTTCAACAAATTCATCCTAAACAATAAATAAAATTAAGATAATTAAATAAACATAAAACACAAAAGTGTTGTATTATATACCATAGAGTGTTGAACTTCTAATCCCTTCAAATGTTTACTAGAATAAAAATTCTTCATTTCACTTTTTGTACTCTCTTCTATGAGATCACCAACACCAAACACATTGTCCATTTCTTCCAATTCTTGGGCCTTTTGACAAAACAAAAACATTGCTGAAAAATCAGTCCAAACAACATAATAGTAAAATAACTCAAGTATTAATAAAAAATAAAAAATAATTAATCACTTTTTTCTTTGCTTTTTCCATTTCTTCTTGAATAGTTTTTGTTTTTTTCACCCAACTAATAGCATCTTCTTCTGAATCACTATCTGCTAACTTTTTAACATTTAATATTTTGTTTTCGATCATACGTTTTTCTTTTTTCTCAGCTATTCTTGCTTTAATTTTATCACTTTTATTTTTTTCTGTTAAGCTTACTAAATAATTATAAAATAAATAGTTAATCAAAACAATAAATATTTTTCAAATTTTAATTATTCATTACCAGCTGGTTTATGAACAAATTCCCCTTCATCACCAGCAATAACTTCTAATCCATCATCTCTACTTTTAGTAGTTTCTTTATTATCCATCTGTAATGGCTTAAGACCTAATTTAGCTCTAATTTTATTTGTTTCTTCAATAGACAAACTATCTGATGCTGTTGATATAGAAGGAGGAGGAGGTGGTGTAAGACTTGGAGGTGGTGGAGTTCGAACCTCATTTCTAGATATTTTTGGAGGTGGTGGTACAAAAATAACATCGTCATCTAAAATTATAAAATAAAACAAAATAATTATGTATATCTAAAAATAAATTGAATGAATTTAAACAATTTTATATTAATCATATGATAGAAAGCAACATTTTTTTTTTTAATATTCTCAATAATATATTATAATAGGCGTATAACATATATTAATTAATATATATATTTCTTATTTTTTAAAAAACAAAAAATGATTTGACTGCCAGTCATTAGTATAGATAATTAAAATAAAAGGTGCATTAACAATTATTCTATAGTATATAATATTTTGGTATTGAAAATGTCGAAATACCAATACTAAAATAATAATTTAGAAAACAATTAAATTTTAAAATTATGAAATCATTATTTGGTTGCTCCAGTTGATTCATAATACTCTTTTGGTTCAACACATTATTAAAATAACTTGCCTGAACTGTGATACTTGGCATGTTTATCCTTAGGCTTTTCTTTTTTCTTATGATGTTTCTTGTGTTTCTTATGTTTATTGGATACATCGACATCCGATAAATCACTAGATGGATGTCTTCTTTTCCTGTGTTTGGACGATAAGTCACCGTCCGACGAATCGCTTGAGTGATGTCGTTTCTTCTTGTCTTTTTTTTTGTGTTTAGATGACCCCATAGTTGCAAGCGGGTACTAAATAAAAAATATACCAACTATTAAATAATTCACAGAACGACACAACGTAGTAATAAAACGTTAAAAATACGTCTGAGAGATCGTTTAGTCTTTCACATTCGTTTTATCGTTTATAATCGTTCCTAAAAATATTTATAGTAAGTACTTCTAGTGTTAATCTATTTGTTATGTTTACCAAATCATGGTTGTTCAACAACCGTGATAATCTTTTCGTCATGGAAGAATCATTTTTATTGGTATTTACTATTTAGCGAAAAAACAAAGATCCAAGTTCTATAGATACAAAACGATACAGCCGGTACAGGTAAAAAAATATATTTTTATTATATTTATGTGATTGTAACATAGAACAATTATTGTCACCTACACAAATCTTAGACTTTATGACACAGGTATACGTACAATAAATGATTGTTTATAATATCTATAAGTACCTATAACCACAGTCCACGACTGTTACAGTTGTATGTTGTACTATCATAATGTAGATTGTATAGTACCTATGCAATATAAATTAGTTCGTGGTTGTAACTTGCTATATGTAAGTTAACTCACCGATATAATATTATGTTCTGTTTATTCTGTACAATATCAATTCTGTGAGGTTCAATTGGAATAATTGAATGATACTAAAATGGCATGACTGTTATAATGTTGTGTTAATATAATGTTATTGTATATATCTATTCTGTGGTCCTAACTTCCAGAGCATAGAGTAATATTATTCTTAAGTTCCAGAGCTACAACCGCAATACGGTATATATTATACAGTCAAGTTCTTCCAAAATGTAACATTCCTGTAATCAAGGTGGACATATACCAGTATACCACCTTGCCTGATGCCTGTAATATACTATATCCGGTGAACGGTCACATAGATCCCTCGACAGCTAGATCCCCGTGACTAACTGACGCAAGAGGATCCAATTGACGCGAGATTAAAATGTCGCATCATTGATGGGGAATTAAAATAACCATAAGGATTTTATAAATAAATTAATTTTATAATTAATATTATTAATTTTTAATTACCAATTTATTTAAATGATTTTACGTTATTATATCGTAGTAACACTAATATAACAGTTGTTATCTAACATATAACATAATCTATATAATTTTTGTTTAATAAAAGGGGCGTCATTTGGAGCATTGCGAGGTATGCTTTGCATACCTAAAATTTATCAAAATCCAATTTGACCTGACTGCGCCAGGCAAAAATTATTCTTTTTCTTTATATATAATTGGTCTCAAGCATCAAGAAAGTTTGAAGAAAATTATAGTATAGTTTAATATTTTTATCTATTTTGAAAATAATTATGATGGTTTTCGATATTAATATTGATTATTGATAATATAATATTTTGTATTATATTTTTACATTAATAATGAAAAGACGGGTACTATTCAATAATAATACGGGCCAAAAATATCGATAACAACAATTAATTACTAATTTATGCGATGCCAATAGCAGAAACTTTGAATGAGTCTAGTCTCAATGTACTGACAACCTATCTACCCCACCCTCTGCCATGTCAGGCATATAACATTTGTATAAGTACACAATTGAGTCTCTCGAACAGCAGACTTCCGAATAAATTTAAATGTCAGGCTAATAATAATATTACAATATTACAATATCACAGTATATAATCTATGGATATGGATCTATCATCTATGGCAATCATCAATTTTCGCTATTCGTCAGAGACGATTGACGGTTGTAATAGTTTTAACGGAGAAAAGAAATAGACGTACAAATCGTTAAACCGTACTTTAATATATATATAATATTTTACACGCATATGCCGTTTTGTTCAACTTATTTTTATGAAATATCTCAATATCTTCAATTCGAAATGCGGTAAAGACGGACGAGAAAAGGTGTTCCTGGGTCGGCGATGTGGTTACTGAACGTATGGACATTAATTATGACACAACTAAGTTTCACAACAAAAAATCGATGTTTACGTGAGTTTGATTTTCTATACTTTTGGAACTTTAATTAACTTTTTTAGACATAAAATAAATACATACTTATTGCACCGGACAATCTGCTACCCGCCGGGTGACATACGCATGCATATTTTATTTCCGAACGCGCGATGCATAAAATACGTGAGACCGAAAATACATAATCATCATATTAGTATATTACAAGACCCATTTTATAAAAAAATTTATATTTATATTAATTATATAAATAGCATTTTTCTAGCCGAGTACCCGACTAATGTAAGTTTTTTATATCCCTAACAAAAATAAAAAGTTTTCCGAAAAGACGCATTAATATTTTATAATTGTCTGAATTTTGAATTTTTATGGCATTATTAGATATTCATTTCATATTTCTGTGATAACTATTTTTCCTCAACCGATTATTGTTTTTTGTAGTAATTTAAAAACGAATAACTGTAGATATTTGAAAATTTTACCAAATGTTAATGTTTGCATTTCTTATACATATTATAATTTTCAAAATATTTTGACTATACACTTATAGGATAAAATAACAATAGCATAATACCATAAATAGATGCATTTATTATATATATTAATATCGCAAATTATCTGAGCATATTAACATTAGAACCTATTGATTATTTTAAAATCAGTAAAAAATAGTATGAGTAGGTATATTTTATTCCTAAACAGGACGGTACCGAAACGGGAATGATTTAGTCACATGTGTATATAACGAGTCGAATGTGAATAACTGCTTGTATTTCGAAATTAATTTTATTGATTTTGTAAGTCCTTCTTACTTATACGTAGATCATAATATATTAACTATTTAGTATGTAATATTAATTGAATGATTAAACTTTTAAATATTTTTAAAATTATTAATCATTTGGTTCAGCCAAATTGCTGTATAGCTGCTATAGTAGGTGACTACAATATTACATTTAGACTAGGTTAAGTATGTCACTATAACGAATTTATACAATTTGAATTCAATTTTCAATGTATAATGCATTGATACATTTTGTACAATGTAAAATTATGCTGTTCTAAGATAGTCTTATTATTTGGTGAGAAATTAAAATTATAAAATTTATTTTTTTTTTTAAGCCGATAAAAATTATTGACAAATTTTGTCTAAATCTATACATATTATATAATTTATATATAAATTAATAAAATATGCGTCTACATCGATTACATCATCCGGGTGGCGGATTTTTCATGAAAATGAATATATTTTATTTTAAGTTTAAAAAGTAAATTGATTCCCCGAAGCATTGACTAGTAACTAGGTACTATTTGTTACAAAAAATCATAATAAACGAAATGTATGAATTTTTTTTCTATTGTGATAGGTGTCTTCAGACACAATATCTACAGACAGAGGTAATTGGATCTAATGTAATAGGTATGTAAGATTAAGTTAAAACACTACGCGTAATTAGAACCAAAATTATGCAGAAATAATAACTTAGAAACATAACGATATTAATCATAATTCTTTTTTTAAATACTTAATAATTTAATTATTTTTATTTAGTGTTCACTATTTTCATAGATTAAATAAAATAATTTGTAATCATCTTCATTAGAATAAAATATTAACACTTTGCAATATCTATAAAGATTTGGTCTAGTTTATATATTTCAATTTTACGTATGTCTAACAGCTAAAATAGAAAAATAGATCGTATAATATGACAAAGAGTTCTATATAGATTTATCATATTATAATATTCGTCATCCGTGGCATACGAGTATACGACAATTGACGACATACATAATAAATGCATTAATGTATTGTGTACAATGTAAAAATATGCTGGTCGAAGATGGTCTTATTTTTTGTTGAGAAATTTTACCAAACAAATATTGAAATGATAAAATTATGATTTTAAAATAATTCAGGATAATATACAATTATTATGATTTTATGTATGAAATTAATTAGATACCAAAAGTTTCGGATGCAAGACCACTGAAATATAATAATAAATCCTATAAAATCACAAAGAGTTCTATAAAAAAAACATTATTATAATACTTATCATCCATGGCAAACGAAAATCGTCGTCATTTGTAGGAGACGATTAACAATTCTAATAATTTTATTGAACAGTCGCCAAACAACAGCCTTTAGTACATGACAAGTACTCTCATTTTCATAAAATATTTCAATAATTCCATGCCGAAGCGTAAAGAAGACGAATTAAGAAATAAACTAGCTGTTTCTTCGGTGACAGTGCACGTTTGAACTTTAATATGGCACAGCTTGATTTCGCCGAAAAGCGTCGAAGGATACTTGCGTAGGTTAATTTTCCTATAATTTTAGAGTAGTAATAAATTTAATTTTTATATTTTAAATAATGATTTGTACAAGCTGCCACCCCGATTACTTAGACCTATATTTTATTTCCGATCGTCAAATGCAGTTGGTCGGCAACTGGCGGGTTATTGTATACGACCCGTTATAAATTCTTAAACAATGAAATATTTTTTTAAATATTTTATTATTTTAAAGTTCTAGATAATATTTATTTTCAGAGTAAATGATTTAAGAAAATACAATTTTTTTCTGGTCCGCAAACTGTTTTTAATTTGTGAATATGGCATGGGAGTTCTAAAAGGTTAAAGTTAAAAAATAGCCAAGAATAAAATTAATTCGTCAATTATACCTTGGATCCTGGACGTAGAAATGAATGTATATTGATTTTAAAATCAAATTGATTTTTTTTCTATCTATTATGAATTCTTGTAGCAAATATGATATATTTATTACTTTGGGTGATTAATAGTAAAATAAAATAAAAAAGTTCAGATCTTGTCATAATATCGGAAAAACTGGAATCATTACACTATATACTTGCATAATTTCGACAAAATTAATTCATTTACTAAGTTTTAATTCAAAAATGCTAATCATAGAATGTTGAAAATTTTACCAACTGTCTACATTATGAAATTCAATATTTTTTGACTTATTGAGTATTAATTTTTCATTCCAAAAATAAACTTATTCTTGTAAAACGATTTTTATATTGTGTTATACACTATATACTATATAGTTTAAAAACAAATAATCTTAAACACCGATAACTTAAAGTTTTAACTAATTTTTTATGAGAGTATTTCTTATTCATGTTATTATTTTAAAAATATTTCAAGCTATATACATACAATGTTCTTTATTTTTTCATTGATACAAATTTTTAAAATGTTCACATTTTTTTCATTAGTATTCATATAAATATTTCTTTTTTATATTTACAATTTTAAAATGTTCTATAAGAATTCTCATTAGTTTTTTTAATGCAAAAAAAAAAAATGAAATGCTCACCTGAAACTTATATTACGACGGTTTGAAGATCAGTATTTTATAATTTATAAATCAATTAATAAAATATGCGTCTACATCGATTACATCATCCGGGTATTTTAAGTTTAAAAAGTAAATTGATCCCCCCAAAGCATTGACTAGTGACTAGGTACTATTTGTTACAAGAAACCACAATAAACGAAATGTATGAATTTTTTTCTATTATGATAGGTGTCTTCAGACACAATAATAATAATTTAAAACATAACGATATTAATCATAATTTTTTTTTTTAAATACTTAATAATATGATTATTTTTATTTAGTTCACTATTTTCATAGATTAAATTAAATAATTTGTAATCATCTTCATTAGAATAAAATATTAATACTTTACAATGTAAAGATTTGGTTTAGTTTATATGTTTCAATTTTACGTATGTCAAACAGCTAAAATAGAAAAATAGATGGTATAATATCACAAAGAGGTTCTATTTAGATTTATCATATTATAATATTCGTCATCCGTGGGATACGACAATCGACGACATTCGTCGGAGACGATTAACAATTCTATAATAGTCTTAATGAACAGTACTGAGGTACATGACAAGTACTCTCGTTTTCATTTCGTGTTGTTTATTTTCATAAAATGTATTTTTATTCTCATTTAGAATCACGATGAAGATCGATATGAAGACAATTTGAAGTTTCTTCGGCAGCGGTGCACCACTACGTATAGACTGAAGATTGACACAACTCGGTTTCCCGGGAACAGTCGACGATTACGTAAGTTTTTTCCTTATTCTTTTTTAGGATTAAATTTATATTTTAAACTTAAAATAAAATATATTCATTTATTTGAACAATCGGCTACCCGGACGATGTAATCGACCTAAGCACATATTTTATTCTACTATTCACGCCGGGTGACATATACGTATGCATATTTTATTCCCCAACGCGCAATGCATAAAATACATAATCGTCATATTAGTATATTACTATACCCATTTTTATAATAATTTATATTTATATTAATTATATAAATAGCATTTTTCATTTTTAACTGGCCGAGTACCCGACTAATGTAAGTTTTTTATATCCCTAACAAAAATAAAAAGTTTTCCGAAAAGACACATTAATATTTTATAATTGTCTGAATTTTGAATTTTTATGACATGATTAGATATTCATTTCATATTTCTGTGATAACTATTTTTCCTCAACCGATTATTGTTTTTTGTAGTAATTTAAAAACAAATTACTATAGTTATTTGATAATTTTAAAAAATGTTAAAGTTTGCATTTCTTTTATATATTATAATTTTCCAAATATTTTGACTATACACTTAATATAGAATAGTAAAAAACATAGCATAATACCATAAATAAATGGATTTATTATATATATATATATTAATTAGAACTTATCGATTAATTTTAAAATTAGTAAAAATAGTATTAGTATGTATTTTTCCTAAACAGGACGGTACCGAAACAGAAATGATATGTGACTATATGTGTATATCAAGTTGAATGTGAATAATTAATTTTATTAATTTTGTAAGTCCTTCTTTATAATATATAATAGATCATAATCTATTAACTATTTAGTATGTAATATCAGTTTAATGATTAAACTTTTTAATATTATTAATCATTTAGTTCAGCCAAACCGTATAAAACCGTTAATAAATGATATAAAATTATAATTTAAAAAAAATTCAGATTAATATACAATTATTATGATTTTACGTATGAAATTAAGTAGATACCAAAAGTTTCGTATGCAAGACATCAGCTGAAATGTAATAATAAATCCTATAAAATCACAAAGAGTTCTATAAAAAAAACATTATTATAATATTTATCATCCATGGCAAACGACAATCGTTGTCATTTGTAGGAGACGATTAACAATTCTAATAATTTTATTGAACAGTCGCCAAACAACAGCCTTCAGTACATGACAAGTACTCTCATTTTCAAAAAATATTTCAATAATTCCATTCCAAAGTGTAAAGAAAACAAATGAAGAAATAAACTAGCTGTTTCTTCGGTGACGGTGCACGTTTGAACTTTAATATGGCACAGCTTGATTTCGCCGAAAAGCGTCGAAGGATACTTACGTAGGTTAATTGTCCTATAATTTTGGGGTAGTAATAAATTTACTATTTATACATAAAATAAATGTTTATTGACTTCTACAAGCTTTTACCCCGATGGCCCGATGACAGCCTATATTTTATTTCCGATTATCCAGTCCAATGAAGTGGTCGGCAACCAGCCGGGTTATTGTCCATACGACCCGTTTTAAATTCTAAAACACTGACATTTTTTTTATTTATATTTTATTATTTTAAAGTTCCAGATAATATTTATTTTCAGAGTAAATAATTTAAGAATATACAATTTTTATTTTTATCTGGTCTGAAAACTGTTTTTAATTTGTGAATGTTGCCTGAGAATTCAAAAAGGTTACCGACCACGCATTAATGATGAAATTGCCAAAAATAAAATAAGTCGTTAAGTACACCTTAGATCCTGGACGTAGCGAAAAATGTATAATGATTTTACAATTATGTAGTTTATTTTCTGTTTGTCATGAATTCTTGTAGCAAATATGATCTATTTAGTACTTTGGGTGGTAAATAGTAAAATAAAACAAAAAATTTCAGATCTTGCCATAATATCGGAAAAACAACAAAACTGAAATAATTACGGTATATTCTTGTATAATTTCAACCCGGAGGACGATTGGCAGCATCAATAAAAAGATCATCTGAATAACAAGTGTCGCAAGGCTGTGTTTGTTTAATACTATAATTTTTTGAACAGTATTACAGTATATTATGAATACTCACTTAAATTATACTTAATTTTTATGGTTTTTTTTCAGATAATATACTGTACTACGGTTTTAGGTGTTCTTTTTATATCAATAATACGTTGATAAATTACCAATTTTTTTTCTTATTACATAGCTAGTTCATCTTTGTGTATGTTTAAATTTATATTTTTTATAGTTATTGTGCTGTTTAACCTTCTTATAAAAGAGAGTGAGGAATTTAAAAGGTGGCCACCGAACAGAAAGTTAAACTGCAATATACTATAATCTTCTTAGTTCTTTTTTACATTTTTAACTGATAAATCATGAATATAAAATTTAAAATTAATTTAAATTCAAAAATAAAAGAACACCAACACATATTTCTGAAATATTAAAATTGTTTTTTCTATTGCATTTAATCTGCACATTAGTTTGTAGTTTTATAGGAACCAAACATTTAGCTGGATCATGGACTACTCACCGACGATGAATTTGTCATTGAGCTGATGGAAAATGTGTCGGCACTCGGCTTCGTTTCAACCCGGAGGAAGACTGGCAGCATCAATAAGAAGCTCATCTTAATATCAACTGTCGAAAGGATTTGTTTGTATTACATTATAATTTTTAGAATAGTAGTAGGTACAGTGTACTATACATAATATTTATTAGTGAAGAAGAATTTGTCACAAAGTTGATGGAAAATGTGTCGGCTGTATTTCTACATGGAGGACGTCTGGCAGCAGCAAAAAGAAATTCAACTGATAATCAACTGTCAAAAGGATTTGTTTGTATTATATAATAATTTTTAGAATCATAGTAGGTACAGTATACTTTATATAAATATATAATATTTATATTTATTAGTGAAGAAGAATTTGTCACAAAGTTGATGGAAAATGTATCGGCTGTATTTCTACATGGAGGACGTCTGGCAGCAGCAAAAAGAAGCTCATCTTAATATTAAGTGTCGAAAGGATTTATTTGTATTATATTATAATTTTTAGAATCGTAGTAGGTACAGTATACTTTATATAATATTTATTAGTGAAGAAGAATTTGCCACAAAGCTGATGGGAAATGTGTCAGCACTCAGCTTCGTTTCAACCCGGAGGAAGATTAGCAGCATCAATAAGAAGCTCATCTTAATATCAAGTGTTGCCAGGATGTGTTTGTTTTATAGTATAGGTTAGGTTAAGTTATTATATTAGTATATTATAATAATTTTTATTTAGTTGTCCCCTTACGCGTCAACGCTCATCTCTCATTCACTCATCCAACACATTGACTATCGCCGGCCGGCAACACACATATTATACACATTACCGAAAATCATATTTTTATTCCTAGGATTCCTTATTGAAAAAAATTATTAAGTATTATTAGAATCTACATAGTTTAAGTTATTGTATATTTTTTTTATTATTTGAATGCATTCACATGATCAGTGGCGTATTTAGGAATTTTAGGATAAGGGCAACACATATTTTGCTGCCTCTCCCCCCCAGTAAAAAAAAAACTAAAAAACTTCTACGCCTCGCAATGGTGAAACTTTTAATACCATAGAACACCATGTTATATAAATACTATAGTATTTTATGACTCTATGGCACACATTTGTTGTGAAAACATTAATGATTGACGTAACTCAAAGCCCCTACCTAACTACGCCCCTGCATATGATGCGTTCTCGCTTACGATGTGGATTAGGCCTACTGGGGACACCACAATAAAAAAAACGCGCCTCGTGTAATACCTCATAAAGTTATTAAACAATACGGACAATGTTATTGTCCGTCGTTTAATAATAAAGGTGGTGTGGAAAATTACCTAACACTGTTATTCTTATCTTATAGTTTCCTTGTATACATTTTTTTATTAAATACCAATTAAATAATTATTTATATCAAGAAACGAGAAATATTAACATTTTATAAAGTATCACAATGAAATAGTTTTGAAAAAAAAATATTCTTTGACTTATTATAAAAAGACTCCAAGTAGTTATTATATTAGTTCTTATTTTACAAAGACACTAACAATAGTGGGTCAAGTTTAATGTTGCCAGAAATATTGTATGTATCTATTACTTTACTTAAAACATTGAATTTACACATATTTTTATTTACTAATTATTGTGTATTTTATTAATGATTTTATTTTTACTTCATGTAAATTTGAAATTTCATATTTTACTAATTTACTGACGCATTGGTTATGTCGGTATTTGTGTCTTGTAATAAAATACAAATGTTTGCATGTGAATATGTGATTGTACACATTTGGATTTAATTAACCATAGGCTACAATTCCTCTAAAATCATTATGTTCTTAATCTTTTACGCTAACCGGTTTTCAACAAAAGTCGATGAATAGCCGTAAAATTTAAATATCTTACTAAGTATTTATATTACCTTTTTTTCTATAAATGGTATAATTTTCAAATAATTGTAATTCATTTTGAGCTCTTTATAGGCAATTATATTTGCGTGCTTTATTAGTGTTTTTTAATAGCGAAAATTGATAAATGGGTCAAAATCCTTGAAAATTGAATTAATTTCTTGATAAGTTGTTAATTTACTTATTAAAAATATAAAAAAACGTATATTCCCTTTATTTTTATAAACGTATACAGTGGCGTAGCTAGGAATTTTAGTTTGGGGAGGGGCAAAATTTCAAAATTGTTCATAATAATTATGGATTATATAACGTCAAATACACAAGTATATAGCCATATAGGTAGTAATTAGTAATTAATTTCAGTAAATGAAAATAATACAATAATACAATATAATATAATACATTGATACAATATAGAACAATACTAAACAACTTCTTATACAACTTTAATATACAGTTTTTTTAAATTACTAAATTTTGTTTAAAAGTTAATTTTCAGTGGAGGTTGGATGGACAAGCACCCACTTTGCCCCTCCTGTAATTACTACACTGAACGTATACAGAATGATTCTTTTATCAAACAACACTCATTATTTCAAAAAGTATTAATGCTTTTAAAAGCATTTTTTACATAGTTTCAAGTTGTTAAAAAACAACGTTTTATTTAAAAAATTATATTTTTAAATATTTTTTAGATTTTTTACTTTTTTGAATGACAACGTAGAGTTTTAATTTCATATTCCAAAGCAGAATATTTTTATACATAAAAATCGAATTTAGGGCGAGTAGTTTATGAGTTTTACGTATTTAAAGTTTAGGCAAGCGAGGTAGTGGACAAACATTTTGTGAGGTTATCCCGTACCACTCTACTCCGCACAACAAAACTTAAAATACTTATAATTGATAAACTTAAGACTACTCTCCCTAAATTCGATTCTTAGGTATAAAAATATTCTGCTTTGGAATATGAAATTAAAACTCTGTTGTCATTCAAAAAAGTAAAAAATCTAAAAAATATTTAAAAATATAATTTTTTAATAAAAACGTTGGTTTTTCAACAACTTGAAACTATGTAAAAAAATGTTTTCAAAAACATGAATACTTTTTGAAAGAATGAGTGCTTCATAATAAAAGAATCACCCTATATTATTATTATATTATTGTACTTATACCAATAAATCGATTTCATTTATATATCCCAGCCCCCAGCCTTATTGAATTCTTCACTACTCAACAATTTATAATGACAACTAACAACCGTATTGTATTTTGTAAATTTAATTCACCGTATATTTTGCGTGAATTATTCAATAAATGTTAAGACTATTTTATCTATCTGTGATTATTATGTTTAGATGATACATAGGAAAAACTACCATTGTAAATACATGTATATAGTTCTTAACTAAAAATTTTGAATTTATACAATATTTATTTTATTCAATATTCTTGTATAGTTTGTATAGTTATGTTAAATACTATTGTATTCAAATTTTAAACATAATTAAATTAGCATCAGCCATATTTGAGCATTATAGCTTTGATTTAGCTGTTAATAGGTATAACTGAATAACTGTTGTCTGTTTATATTTGTTTGATTATTGTTATAATATGTTAATCATTAATGTGTTATTAATTTATTATTTTAAATTGTATCATAGATAAATTTTCACTTATCTATTATTTATGTGTATAGTTTAATGTGTAGAAGGCAGATTCACTCTCCGTTTGCTTTTGAAAGCTATTGGGCTCAATATTCAAGCATTGTATTTAAGAAACATATTTATATCAATAGCGCTAGTGACAATTTTGTCATCGACATTTGCGAACAATGCGTCAGATGTCAGTGTTTTCTATCCTATATTCGATATTCCAAATAATTGTTAAATAGTCAAATAGATGATTTTTTTGAAAATTCAAAGTTGTATCCAAACTAACATTTGAACAAGTAGTTTTTAAGTTATTTAACCTTATGTAGTGTATTAAGGATAAGACCACCGCCCATCCATGATAATACAGTGGAACGTCGATTATCCGCATCACAAAATTGTTGTACAAATTTATTTTTAGTTTAATTTAATTTAGTTTTATCATTAGCTATGTTCGTTTTGTCGTGTTTATATTATATGAAATGCGAGATTATTTTATTATCTACTATGGGCCTATGGTTCAGGCTAATGTATCATATTATAAGTATACATTTTACACACAGTAAATTAGTTTTTAACTTTATTTTAATGCTTATTTGATTATCCACACCCACTCGATCCCAATTAATGCAAATAATCGATGTTCTACCGTATATAGTATATAAAATATGGGGGCTATGCTAATTTAAAAAGTATGTTGATTAGGTAGTATAAATTCATCAATATTTTATACTTTGCAAAAACTGTTTTATTGTAATTACAATATTTTATTACTAGATTAAATATTACTTACATAATTATGTAACTACCTCTATTTTTAATTTTTTTAAAACAATTTTTCAGGATTATTATGTTGATGTAGTTTGATAAATATTTTCAGAAAAATAATTTGCTTAATTATTCGCAATAAAAGGTTATTTCTCATTTGAAAAAATAAGTCTATACTGTTACATGACAGCTTAAACAATGTACAACTTCTGTGTATTTGAATTTAAAAATATGGCCTTTATGCAAAGTTAACTCTAAAATTTGAAAGTCCAACATAAATTTAACATTAAAGGAATAAGTGGCCATACAATGCTTGTGAATAAGTAAAGTCACCCGTATACTATAGGTTTCAATGTACTTACCTGTTATAATAAATAAGTATTTGAGCAAGTTCTTTTAAAAATTATACATAAATTCTACATTAACATAATCGATAATTCATATATCGTGTATATTAGAATATAATGAAACGTTACTATTATTTAAAACATCGAATCTAATATCATAATTAATGAAATTAGAGATTTTACTAACGTCGTGTAACTTACTTATACTTCATAATATTTTTAAAATTTAAATTGTTATTTAAGTATATTTTTAGACAAGTTTTTAAAATTACCGCCGATATCTGGGTATCTTAATGATGTGGGAGATTATAGTTAATATGGAATCTAAAATATCTTTGAGGTTCCAAATGTCAAAAGGGATCCAGTTGACGTACGTGGATCTACTTGTCGCGGGATCTAGGTGGTACGTAACCCTAATATTCCATAATTTCTGTCTCGAATAAATCTTTAATAAAAGCGTTGGTTACACTGGAAACTAAACGAAATCACAAGACATAAATAGATATTTTTATTTATATAAACGTACTTTTAGGCATATTATTCTAATTTAGGTTTCATGTAAATGGTTTTTTTTATTCTGTATTCTATATTTATTTCACGTGCTTTGGGAGGGGTGTAGTGTAGCAGCGTCTATATTATGTCCATTGCACTATGCAGGCATGCGGCAATGGCGCGTTGCCCAATTGGCGGCAACTGCTTTAACCAGTCAAACCCCGAAGTTCGGAGTGTTAGGACTCTGGTCACTTTAATACAATGAATTATTGTTTATTAAACGGCCAAGAGTACTTAAACAGTAAGTTGCGTTTCTACGTTAAAGTGACAATCTATGACCAATAATTTTATTTTGCCTTGGTTCAAGTTTTCGACGATTGTAACTTGTGTAATCGCTAAATAATTGGTGTTTGCTTTGTGAAATTGTGATAGTTAAGCACTTGGACGTCTCGAATTCGTTACATATTCTATTTCATTACCATCTTATCGGCTACACAGATTTCAGTGTTCTATACAAGTTTTTAACCTATTATATTAATTACATTTTTTATTATTTATTAAATGTTTTTGAATACCCATTATTGATATTTATCGTCTAGTGTATACTGTTTATAGTGTTTGCGTTTTAATTATATTCATCATGTTTTGTGATTTCGACATGAAAATGTTTAACCGTGATACCAATGATTTATTTTATACGGATTGTTTCCAAAAAAATGGAACCATGGGTGAGGTGTATGTTGCATTTGCAAAATTACCTACTGCTGGGGATAAATTCTTGTATACATATAATCTACTTAAAAAATATGAAAAATTACCTGTAGTGTGTAAATTGACAAATCCCAAAAATAATGAAAAAGCTCGTAAAATCAGAGCAGACGCAAATGTCAAATTTCAAAACAGAGACTACACCTCTGCTCTTTATGAGTACAATAAGAGTGTTATGACTGCAAAAATTGATAGCCAAGACTATGTATTGGCTTTGGCAAACCGTTCAGCTGCACTCTATTATTTAGAAGAATATGAGGCTTGTATCCATGACATTCACCAAGCTTTAGCTAAAAAATATCCTACTGAACTGGCCTACAAGTTATATGAAAGAGAAGTGAAATGTCTTGAACATATGGGGAAAACATCACAAGCTAAATTAAAATTTAAAGTAAGTGTATCAGACACTATTATTACGAAAAATAATACTAGGAATTTTTTTTTTAAGGAATTTTTGTCTCATTTATCGCAAGCCTTGCTGTCTAAAGAAAAGAAAAAAAATATTGAAATGCAAATTAAAAAGCTTTTAAAAGAAACAAATAAAAAAGAAACAAATAATGAACTAAATATAATTAAATTATTAGGAGGTCCAAACAAAAATATTCCAGCATTATCTAAATTTGTCAAAATGAAGTATTCCGAATCAATGGGTAGATGTTTGGTTGTTTCATCTGATATTAATCCAGGTAAAATGGGTATATATAATAGTAAACTAACAGTTAGGTTAATATAATATAATCAACCTCTACAGCATAGTTTGTTTGAATAAAGAACAACTTAAATTATTTGAAAAAGTATTAGCTATTGTTAAAAATTTAAGATACATGTACTTAATTTTTAATATCATATATTGATTATATTTGTTGGTGAATCATTTTTGAAGTTAGACTTTTAAATACCTTTCTATATTTTCTATTTCGTAATTGAAATAAAAATACATTTTTTTAATATTGAATTATTGAATAATGAAGTATAAAATAATAGATCTAATAGTTTTTTTTTCCTAAGCATTTTAAATTTTGATACATAAAATGGTGTTTTCACTTATCTCTATATTTTTTCATTCATCAATAGAACCATAAGTATAATTAAATTAATAATCTAATTATAATATTATCTTTAATTATATTTCAGGAGATGTCCTTGCTATTGAAAAACCTTATGCAGGGGTACTAAGACGAGAATCCTATGAACATAACTGTCAGAACTGTTTTAAACGTTGTTTGAGTGGCATACCTTGTTTAAAATGTACATTGGTAAGAATTTATTACATTTATCTTATAATTACCAAAGTAAAATATATATTATATTTTCTTTTATATTTTTATTTTTAAAAAACATTGTCTGGTCATTTTTTTGTTAATTATTAATGCTTGAATTTTATAAATAAATAAATTGTTTAAAAGCATTTATTTAGTTTAATATTAAAAAAATACAATTTAATTGGTAAAAAAAAAATACATTTATAGGAAACAGTAAAATAAACATTTAAATTAAAACGATTCAAAATATATTTATACGAGGCATATCCAGAAAGTAAGAGTACTGAAGCTCTCACGACCGCAGGGAATATTTTTTTACTATGTTTGCTATACTGCTGTATAGCTTTACTCCTTTGCTTTATAACAACACACAAGACCATAACAAGTTCAGTATGTTGAAAACTGTGGTCACAAGAATTTTTCTCGTGAAACATGTCGATCGAGTTTGCCATCAAATCCGAAATCCACACCGTCATTCATTACCTGTTTGGAATGCTATAAACTGGAGAGTGATAATTTTCTCAAGTCTATTATTACTGGAGATGAAACTTGGGTTGCACACTATACGCCTGAAACCAAGAGACAGTCCGAACACTAGTGTCACACCATTGTTCACTCTCAACTAAAAAGTTCAAAATCACCATTTCAGTCAAAAAAATAACGGAATCAGTGTTTTGGGACCACAAAGGCATATTGATTGAATATTTATATCAGGGGGACACCATTAAAGCAGCAAGGTATTGTGAAACGCTAAAAAAATCAAGGAGAGTTATTCAAAATAAAAGGAAAGGTCTGTTAACAAGAGGAGTCTGCCTGCTGCACGACAACGCCAGACCCCACACAGCTAATGTCGTGAAGCAATTTTTGGCCTCATTTGGATGGGATGTTTTGAACCGCCCTCCGTATTCCCCAACCTGGCACTTTCAGATTACCATTTGTTCACTTCCCTGAAGAAGCACAGGTGGAAAAAAATTTTCTACTGACGAGGAGGTGAAGGGGCGGTCGAGAAGTGGTTAAAGGAATTGGCGGCAGACTCGATCAACATTTTACACGAGAAAAATTCTTGTGACCACAGTTTTCAACGTACTGAACTTGTTATAAAAAAGAGGAGTAAAGCTATACAGCAGTGTAGCGAACATAGTAAAAAAATATTCCCTGCGATCGTGAGAGCCTCAGTACTCTTACTTTCTGAATATGCCTTGTATATATATGAATTGCCTTATTTATTAATTATAAAATCAACATAATTATTAAATATGTAAACTGTTAAATAGGTAATCTACTGTAATGAAACTTGCCGAATACAATCTTATGAGAGTGGTCATAAATATGAATGTTCTATTTTTTCAACATTTAATAATTGGCCAAGTATGGATCATATGGAACATCTATCACTTAACATATTCTTAAAATCAGTTTGCAACTTAGGATTGGATAAGTATATTGCTACTGTACATACTTTGAATGCTGAAACTACTGATCCAATGATGCGAGGTTTTAATAATGGCAAATATTTATCTGACCAATTTTATTCCGTGTACACATTAGAAGGAAATGAAACTAAAAGAACTGTTAGTGATCTATTTTTAAGACATTGCTATGCTGCCGTTATGGTTTCAATTATGAAATTAGCGGGTCTACAAATACCGGATCATCATCTAGGTACTGTTGGTCAATCATTAGTTCATATAATATGTGCAGTTGCCTCTAATGCGCATGGTATAACACAACCACCAAATCGTAAGACATGGAGTCTTGTGCATATAAATCAATTTATGCCAGTTGCTTCTTTGTTAATGCCAGTATTGAGCTTGTTAAACCATCATTGTGATCCTAACGTAGTACGACACAACTACAATGGAACTATAGTCCTCACAGCTATTCAACCTATTTCTAAAGACTCACAGGTAATAATTATATAATTACTATTAAATTACACAAATTGTTAACAAAATAGTGTGTACAATTTTAATTGAAATTAACTTAGTAAAAATTATAGGCCTATAATCAGTTTGAAACTACTTAAGTTTGATTTTTAATAGGTACTTCTCTAAACACGTTAACCTAACCTTACTAAAATAATATTTTTTTTATTTTTAGCTTTTTGATAACTATGGATTATTGTATGCTACACATCCAAAAGAAACTAGACATCAAATACTTAAAAACCAATATTGTTTTCGTTGCCAGTGTTCATCCTGTGAAGGCAATTGGCCAATGTATGATGTATTATGTAATCAACCACAATCTGCGTAAGAAATAATAATCATCTTTATGTACCTATTATACAACTTTATTTTCAATTATTTTATTACCTTACAGATGTAAAATATTAACTGACATCAATCCACACGTATTAGAAAAATCATCAATTAAGTTGTATGAAATAATTGATGAAATTAAAGCAAACGAATGTGATGGTCTCCAATACATTCAGTTCTTGTACTCTCATTTAAAACTTCTTCACAGTAATATAAAAAGACCGATGGTAGAGTACTGTGACTGCCAGGAAACTATTAAAGAAATTCTCTATAGTACAGCTAATAAGTTTATTATTGAAGATTATTAAATTATTATAAATACTGGTTGAGTATTTTTTATTATTCAAAAACATTTTAATTTTTATGTAATAACCAAGAAAACAAGAGTCTTATTTCTTATTAACACAGCGATTAAATATTATTATTTTATGGTAATGACCAGTCAAAAACTTTTTTAAACCATTATTAGAATTTGTTCTATTCATATTTTATTTCTTAGACTTTAAAATAAGGTATAAAAAATTGTAATGTTGAAGAATGATGTTCTTAACAGACATGAGGTTATTAAATTAAATATGTATCATTATTTAATGTATAATAAAACTTATTTTATTATCAGGTCATGAAATGGTTTACAAAAATATTCATTGTATTCTATACTCAAAAAAAAAAAAAAATATATTTCATTGTGCAAAGGAAATTATTTAAAACACAAGAAATTTAATGTTGATCTTTGTTTGATTTTTTTTGTATCAAAATTGATTTTATTTACAGTTAAAAAATAAGAAAATTTCTTAATTCATAAAGACAAATTTTGCAATCAATCTGCATTGGATTCCTCATTTGGATTGTCTTCAGCAAGACTATCATCATCTCCAGAATCCGTGCTATGTTCATGTAAAAGCACATACTCCCTAGAGCTGAACCCAAACTTTATGACGTCTTTCTCCATCAATTCCACATATTTTTTAGAATCTATACGCTGGTTATTAACATATGTGCCATTAGCTGATTCTAAATCAATAATATATGGCCGAATACATCTGACGTGACGCCCATCTTTTTTGGCTGAAATTAACCTGTATTGAAGAGCTGCATGCTGCTTTGAACACGATGGATGATCTATTGGTATGTCTGCCACCTTGCGATCACGTCCAAGTAAATACCCACTTTGTCTGTGTATGTGTAATACAGGTAATTGTTTTTCTCCTTTAAATGGGTATAATCGCCAACGTCGTTTAGGTTTTCTCGCCTCTGCTGGCTCACTATACTTTATAACAACGCCATTAAAAGTATTTGTATCCTCTGCCAATTTGCCAGTAGTTTCAAAATTTGGTTCTTCTTTTTTTACTACCGGTTTCTTATCACTAGACGAGTTTTTAGTGCCCCCCCATTGGTGATCAGAATCTAAATTGCTGCTTGGATGTCTCGAGTTATCTCTTCGATCATGCCTTGGTCTTTTTCTACGATCATCATCAGAATTTGAATTGTGTCTTCGGTGTTGTCGTTCAGGTGATTTATTGTCACGATACTTGTGTGATTTTCGTCGGTCAAAATTGTCCTCTCTAAAATAAAATAAGATTGATTAATTAATCATTTTAAAGTTTATGGTTACATTTTGGTAATCCTTTAAACATTTGATAGCCATAAGAAAAACACTAATAAAATTATTAACAGTCTCTAGGCCAGAGATTCCTAGCCAGGATGCCGTGAAATTATTTAAAAATTTTATTTTAGTCTATAGGCCATAGAGCATAACTATACAAGTTATTATTTGTTTAAGTAAGGAATAATAAGTAATAAGACAAATAATCTTATTAGAGAAAACGTAAAAAAAAATACGGAAGCTTTAAAAAAATATGGTACAAACAATTATTCAAGATTTTAATATTATTACTAAGTCTGACGCTCAAAAATGTTGATGGACGAGATACGACATTCACAATCACGAATTGTCTATGTGACTATATGTGATGTCCATACTTCATATCATATGTATTAATCAGTCAATTTTTAGATAATTGGTTTATTTTATACGTGATATATTTGCATGTCTATTTAAAATTAAAATTTTACTATTTGAATTAAGTTATTTAAGTACCCATGTAATAGCATTGGTTGAAAATAATAGTATATTTAATCAGTAATAATAAATAGGTAATTAATGAAAAATAAATTTTACTGATTACTGAACCGATTTCCAATATACTAGTAATCAACCCAAAAAATATGTATTTACCGTTCAAATTTTGAAACCGAAAGTGTAAATATAGATGTTTATCTATACTGACCATATTATAATAACTAAAATAAAAGGTGAGGGTACAGGCGGTGCAGCTATGCACCATGCACGTTAACAGTTTGAAAGTCCAACCCCGTTCATTCAATACTTTCTGTAGACTTGATCATGCAAGAATAAATTGTACTAATTATAATCTGTGTATATTTGTAATTGTATGTACAAAATTTATTTTTCGATGAGATAAATGAAAAAAATCGTTTTATTTATTTTTATTTTTAACTATCTCAAAATTTTCATTCCGTATCTATGTGTTTGTGCACAGCCAACCCGTCGTAACTAAAACTAAAAATAAATCATATTAAAACTATTGGAATATTTCAATTTCCAGTCATTTATGATTTATCTTTAACCGATTACTTTGTTAAAACATAACTATATCCAGCTAACTGCATTAAAATTAAAATTTAATGAAAAAATCGTTTGAAGAAAATTTTAGTAAATAAGAAAAAAAGGGTACACGCAACTGCAGGATGCAAGATGTTTTTGGAATATAACTGTTTGGAAAGTGAATTTTATCAATACTATTGCAGCAACATTAAACTTAAGTTTATTTTCATCCGATTATTCTCTATTTCTGGCCTATTTTAGGTTACTACTATTAAATACTTTTAATTCCTATGCAATATACATACAATTTAATAAAAATATTTTTATCTAATACATATCATGCAGACATGCAGCATTAAGGGGGTCATTGTTCAATATTTTAGTTTTATTTTGGTGATTAAAAATGGACAAATAAACTTATTTTTAGTATTTTTAATACACCAAAAAAATTATCCATATTTGTACAATTGTTACTATTGAAATGAATATAATCCAGACAATCCTCCTTCCTAGTGTTTTAGAATGTATGAGAGTGTATTAAATTAAATATTTATTCGTGGGCCTACTGCCCCCCTTAATATTTTAGATCTAGTTACGCCAATGCTTATAGTATAATCTATTTGGGAAAGTAGTAACTTATAACAAATTATTCTTGATGTTGATTTCACTCATAGTTACAGCATTTCCATGTTATTTTTTTGTTTTATTTTTAAAGAATAATAGAAATAAAAAAAATATTTGAAAAAGTATTGAATGGTAGAAACAATATAATATACTTATCACAATTATGCTTTTAAACATTTAAAATTGTTAATAGTTATATATATATATATATTTATGATAAATGATCTCACTTGGTGAAAACAATATGTTGCCACTATTGTTATTCTATTATATTAGAATACAAAAATAAAAACACATTATTTTAATGAAAAATAATTTGTTAAAATGTATAAATTAATAATTTTTTTTTAACATAACTTAATGTATACTATACACAAATACATTTTTACATAAAAATTTGGACACAAAAGAAAACAAGTTGGTATTGGTATAATAAATATAAACAAGTTAAAATATAATTTCATCAATAATATGTCTTAATAAATGCACACTTATATGAAAAATATTGCTCCTTATTAAATAACTCGTTAATACTAATAAATAATTAACATTTAAAAGGTTATTATTATCACAACAATTGAATCACCAAATTGCATGACACTATGTGCCTGTTGATACTGGTAATATACTATTCATTTTATTTTTTGTCATTAGCAGCTAACACGGGGTAAGCTAACGTAGTAGTCAGAGAATCATTATGCTCTTCTAAGGAAGTTTGAGAATAATGCATGACTAGATCTTTTAGAGAAGAATATATATTGTAAGGTTCAGCAAATCCAAATCCTTTTGGAGTTCTATACACTATACAATGATTGACAACTCCATTGCAAACTATAGATAATGCTGATTGCCCTGTACGACTAGGTCGTATCAAAAATGTTCCATTTCGCTTGCCATTTAACAGACGTTCAGCATCTGCACGTGAACAGGATTGTAGCAGCCAAGTACCCTCATCTAAATGAGAGAGGTTTAGAGGCAGTTGAATGTCTTCAGGCTTACATGTGTTCCAATCAGTGCCATTTAATACTCGATTAATTGCATCTAAAGCCACACCATGAGTCAATAACCACCGAACTGATTTATCTTTTTGACGTGTGACTACTGATCCTTCTTGTTTTAACTGATACATTTCCCGCTCCAATGTTTGACTGTAAGCCACTTGTCTAAAAACGAATTTTAATACTAATTAATATCAAATATAATTAATTATATTTAAATCTATACTTACGTGTATAATTTGTCTTCAAGTGCCGCTTTGCCATCTAGCAGTAACTTTATCCGTTTTTTTACTATTTCAATATTTTCAACTAGATTATCAGCTTCATGGCGTTCGGCTTTTTTAAGAAATTTATCATGTACTCTTAGCTGATCTTCAAACATTCTATTCACCTCCTGATACTGTTGCAGTCCCATACGCATTGCAGATATATCGGCCATTGCAGCCTGAAATTCTTTAGATAATTCTTCATATGAAATAGATTTTTTCAAAATATCTTTAAGTAGATCAATCAAACGCATCCATACAACATCTACATTTAAACTTTTCCAAGTACCAAACTCTTCGTCTTGTTGAAATCTGGACACAGGGTACAATAGTTTTACATCTAATGTTGCATTATATTGTGACAAAGAAACTTTACGATAATGGTTCACAAGATCAATAACAGAAGAAAAATTGTAAGGTTCTGAAAAACCAAATTTTTCATTTTTGTGATATATTTTTATTAATTTATTAGTTCCTCCTTTTCTTAATGTCAACGTATACTCTCCAGCCTTATTGGATGCATTTCGAACCAGAAACGTACCATCAGGCATATCAGTAAGTTTTTCTTGTACATCATCTCTAGTTATATCGCCCCAATACCATTCTGCTTCTTCTATGCAACTAGGTTCTTGCAATGGATTTTGCAGTCTGGTAGCAATTGATTCAACAGATTGAGGGCGATTAGTTTGTGATAGTTTACGAGGTGGTAAAGCCGGTGCGCCTGTTGGAGACATGGTGCTCCATGACTCATGGGCTTTTACCATAATCTGTTACAATTAATTGTCAACGAACAGCAGGATTTCTGAAAAAAAGAATAAAAAAATATATGAATAAAAATTTCAACCAATTTACGTAAGACTATTTTAAATTTAAAAAAAATACAGATATTATTATTATTAATAATATGACGAAAAATGAACTATCCTACGATCATTGTTTTGATATAATTTAATATAGATTAACCTCGTATAAAAGTTTAGTTTTAGTTTAATTAACACTTACCAGGAGCGTTTATGCTTACTACATCGGCGTTAACTAAATGACTCATCAGGTTTTTTTTCAAAATGTAATAAGCAATTTGAAATTGCCATCAAATTCTAGAAAATTACACTTATAAAAAATATATATATATATATATTATTTTTTAATTTACAGTTAATATTAAAAACTAATTTGATATTGATGTTTTCACACTTTTTAAGAGAAATCACTTGCATACACAATAAATAATGTAAATTAACAATAACAACAGTATAATAATAATAATAAGATGTTCAATGTTTTTATTTTAATATACAATTAGTTAGGTATAGCTAGAACAGTATAAGAATTGTATTTAGGTAATATAAAAATATTCACAAAATTAAAGTTTTAGGTACATAGTACCGATGCATAAACAAAAACACTCCATTTCTTAAAGGCACCTTATACTTAATATATAAACTAAAAAATAAATGAAGTATTTACCTAAAATGTTAAAATTATGTATAATAAATAATTATCAAAAATATAATCAAATACGATTTTAACTAACTTGCTAGTTGCAAGATAATTCTATTATTAGTTGGATGCCGTTAATATTAATCAGGATATTAACTAACTATGAAAATAAGAATACCTAGTTATGTAAAAGCTTTATACCTTGTAGGATATTTTATGGAAAACTTATATTTTGATTCAATCATTGTTGTTAAAAAAAAAAAAAAAAATAAAGAAAATATAATTTATTTTTCACCACAATTTCTAATATAAGATAATGAATGCTAGCACATCAATTAATGTTAATTTAAACCATACATACACATAAGTCACAATATTAAAATAATTTATCATTAATCCTATTTAATGATTATATGACTATCAATAAATAGTCTGGAAGAATGGGAGATAATTCTATCTGTAGTTTATAAAAAAAAAAACACTTGTCTAGTCAAAATTAACTTCTCCTTCTTATTTCTTAGGTCAAATAATTATCAAAATTGATTTCCACTGTAACTTATGAATATACATAATTTTTTTTTTTTTTGCTTAAACAAAATAAGACCTACACATTAATTATCATTAGAGTTGAATACCTAATTATAATGAAATCACTGTTTTTTTCTTATAAGATACAATTTTAATCTGTATAATTTAAATTGTATTGTACAATAATATTTAAATAATCTGAGAAAAAAATGAAATATGGATATTAATAGTCGATAAATAGTACGATAATAGTCCTAAGGTAAAATCTTCAAAACATAATAAAAAACAAAATTGATTTGTTTTTTATTTTTTGTTGACGATTTTCAATTAATTATATACCTAATATTATTAGAGAACATTAATTTTATTTAAATCAATAATATATAATAAACCAATTATTTTAATTATATGTAATAATAATAAAATGTAAAAATATTTTATATAATTTTTGAAATAAAAAGCATATTTTATATTTTTGTAAGGCATTTTTGTAGGTATAAATTACAAGTTGCTATATTATATTTTATTTAAATTAAGAAACAAAGTCGGAGACAACCAGTTTTTATTGGGCATGGGTCAGGTAACATTGAGTAACACCAATTTATATAGTTTAATCACGGATCTGTGCACCAGTGTTTCTTAAATTGAATACAATATAATATTAATACACATTATTATTTAAAAAATATTTGATACAAAATCCATATCGTTCACTCGCACATAGTTCCATAATTGTATGAAGAAATATACAGTATTTCTTTAATTTTTTAGAGGAACATGTATTTTTGTTCATTTATTCTTAAAAATAGCAAATTTAAACAATTTTTAACACTAAGAGAACATTTTTTATAATTTTTCTTTTATAAATTAGTTAATATAATGAAATAAAATTAATCTTAGATACAATAATATTTCAATGTTAACAGCATTTTAAGTTTTAATTATGCATATTAATTTAATATTTTAAATTGAATTAATAAATATTGAGTTTAATATAAGTATTATTATAAAAATTAAAAATAGTTTATCAATTAATAATTTTTAAATTAAATATTTATGTTTCTATAAATTAACTTGTTTTTTTATTATTAGAAATTATATAAATACAATTTTAAAATTGTTGAATAAAAGAAGTTGTTCCTAAGTCCTCCTTCCACATATTACTGCGTTAAAATATAACTAGATACAATTTATCGCCTCGTTGAAAAATAGAATTGTACGACCATTACTGCAGTGTATGCTTTTATTTAGAAACAATGGAAGGAACTAAATACTTTCTTAAAACCAGCAATGGGAGACGATTAAGTCCTTTAGAACAAGATGAAAGTGACTTAGTTACTTTTTTAAAGGAACTTTCCAAGCACGGAGACTATAAATGCTATTATGAATAACCAAGTTAATAAATATATTAAGTAGGTATAATTACAGAATCAAGTAATCTAAATACATAATTATATTTAACTCTAATTCAACTAATTGTATTGGTTAAAAACATGTACAACAAATAAAGTAGTAAAAATTAAGATTATTTTTTAAATAGAAATAGGTAGATTCAGAAGAATGAAGATCAACTTATCATAATCAAGAGTACAAGAAAAATTCCATATACATGATATACAAGGTTTAAGACTAAAATAAAATTAATTAAATTAGTTACATAGTACAGTATAATACTTTAGTAGGATAAGGAGCCTACAGTTAGCCATTATCATTTAAAAAGATTTAAATTAAGAGTAAAATCAAGAGCTGATGTTTAATGGCAATGAGAAGGATTTCAAGAAATATTATTATCAATATGAACGTGAAGACTGAATACTATCAATAAGAACAGTTATAGTTGGTTTTAAATAAATTAACTTATGTACAATCTACTGTTATAATCTATACAACTGTCATGAAGATGATAAATTATCTTAAATTTATGTGATGATTGCAATTTCTACTGGATTGGTTTAAATAAAAATCAAGAATATAAATAGTTTTTCAGAGACTCAAAATGATTAAATATTATTTTCATAATCTTTAGGTTGGTATAGAGTAGGTTACAAAAAATGAATAAATAAATATTTATACGATTTTTTTTTTAATAGGAGAAAACTTTATGTAAAAAAATACTTTATTTAGCTTATAAACTTAAAAAAAATAATTGACTAATTTCAATAAAAGTTTCAGAGATTATTTTTGAGGATATCAATAAAATTAAGAGAGTAATTTTAACTATGTTTGAAAATATACCAAGTATGCTTCACATGTGAATTACCTATTTCAGTAAAATTAATTCACAAAATGAAGAACACTAATGTCAATTTGACTATGAACTGATACACACTAAGACCAAAACACATAGATATAGTATTACTTTTTCATAACAAAGTTGGGATATACAGATCATTATACCAATACCTACTTAAATTGCCTAGGTGTTATTTAAAATTAATAATTACATAAATAAATTCAACAGAAGGTAAATTTTCTATCAATTATCAGTATTAATAACCTGGTTAAAATTAGTGGTGAACTTAAATATTTGTAAACAAAAAAAAATTAGGTATAACACAAGATTATACATAAGTATTCAAATAATTGAATATAAACAAAAGCTGAAATTAAATGAATTTGTTGCAATGAAATTGTTTACTTACGTACCTACTCAACTATATACTCTATTGCCATATGTGTAATAAAAGTACCTATACATAATGAAAAGCTGAATCTTTGATAGGTAGGTAATTTCAGATACTATAGCATCATTAATAAGTAATCTTATAGTGCAAATTAAACGAAATTCACAAAAACAATATCAGTAGTATCAGAAGAACGGACATGGTATAACTTTCATTCATATACACCAAAAATTTAAAACAATATGTTTTACAGGGTCTAGACAGTAAACATGGACATTTAAAAGTACCGTAACAAGCGAAATCGTCGAATTTAAGGTAGTGTTAAAACGAAATAAATCGTCATACCGGAAACTCATAGAATTGGCAGTATTTAATGAATCTAACGGCAATTTGCATATAAATGAAAAATAAAAATAAACTACCATCAACGGGCGTAAGTCGGATCGGTACCAAAATTTCAACGATTTCACAACAGGTACACTTACCTACCGAAGTCCTACTCAATTCATAAGTATATAAAGATATCTACAAAAATCCTATCTACGTTTTAATATTAATGACACTCACTCTTCGTGTCTTTTCGACGCGTGTTTGTGTTTTCTTTCGTCCCGTCTCGATGACATCTCGATGAAGTCGACGAACGGATACGTTCGTTCAGCGGTCGGTCGCGTTTTCACTTGTCTGTTGCCTAACCTATCGCGAATACCGATCAAGAGGTATACAGAATACTCGCGATATTTCGTTATTGAAAATTAGCGACCGTGAAAAAACAAAAAAAAAAAAAAAACAAATAATTAGAAAAGAAAAAACATAGGTGATGTACAAAGGCCTAAACAGTACTAGGATGCGTGGACAATAGGTATCACGGATAATAGCGCTGCGATTGACGTCACACGACATTACCGGCAACATTAGATCGGTGTAACCATTTTATCCATGCGCCAGCAGTCATTAACGTTACCTATGTTCGTTCATGGATCAAAAAATCGATCAACGTTGTTTAATCAAGGCGTTTAAAACATTTATACCACTTGGAAACGAAACCAATCTATTACCAATCCAAAAAGACAGTGCCTATTCGGACTTTAAACCAGGCTACACTGATTGGTTCGAAAGACGTGATTACATGAATACCAAAAAACAGGAGCGTCTAAACACAGGAATGCACCTTATGCACTCTGCGCATGCGCGTAATTTATTCACCACTATCATTGTTAAGCTGTTATCAATACATACCACATATTATATTTGAAAAGTTAATTATTTTGAATTTGTTTCCGTTTACTACATGTTGTATAAATAATATAATAATAACAATTTAAGTGTTAAAATAATTTACAGTTTGTCATTTCATTTTAGTTGTTAAAAAACATGTCAAATGTATAAAGTATAATAATAATATTTAAAGTGCTAAAAAAAAATCAAAAAACATCTATTAATTTTACTTCTTAAAATAAGAATGTTCAGTTTCGTCACAACTTAAAATATATTTTTTTTTTTTAGTAGTATATTTTTGTTTTACTTCATTTATTATATTATGTTTATTTTTCAAATGCCTTGTAAGTGTAAACTTAGTAGAAAATTGACTTTTGCAAGTATCACAATTAAATTCCATTATTCTTTATTGTATTTAAAATAATTAAATGCAAATTTTATGTTAAAACAAAAAATCATTACACTTTATATCTGTCATTGACAGCAATAACTATCTAATATGCTGAGATGGCTTTTAATAATGTTTATTTATATCTACATTTTACCCAATTACCTATTTGAACATGTCATAAACTAGACTTTATCAAAATTTATTACCAAAAGGCTATTTACTAAATGTTTTATTGAGTATTAACAATACACAGTCTTGTAATAGATACTTTTAAAATTGTATTTAATTATAGATACCGAGATACAAGTACATCCATTCAGAAAGCATTTAAAATACATATCAAATACTTAAAAAAAATATATTTAAGAACAAATATAAATACTTTATTTTTTACTTTTCTACTAGTTAGCTTTCCAAATTAATGTTGTAATAACTAATTTAAAATTGTCATGTTACATTCATTTTAATATTAGGTAGTAGGTTGTTAATGAAATATAAATAAGAGGATAAAAAAATATCATTCCCAAAAAATTTTGTTGTATGTAAGTATATTTATATTTTATAATAATCACATTCACAAATAAACAATAAACCAGCAATAGGAGACAAGAGTTTTCAATATTTATAAATGGAAAATATAAATAAAATAGACAAATAGTATAATAATTTTCAAAATAAAAAATATGTGACAACTGACGAATAATTCGTTTATCAAAAGTATTTGTATAAAAGTATTTGATTTTTCAAGTATAAATACCTCCTAAATAGTATTTAAATATGTGTATTCAAATACTTTACAAGACTGATATTACAATTTTAAAAATTCAATATTATCTAATATCTATATAAATTACATTATCTTAATAGTAAATACTTAACTACAATCGACATAAAGTAACCAAAATACAATGGGCTCAGTACCTCACCGTTTATTATGTTCATGGCATGTAGATAGAGCTTGGAGACAAAACATTTGCAAGATAACTGGACCTACACGCAAAGAAAAACAAGGAATTATATATAAAACTCTAAAAGTTCTTCAATCAATGTGTGATGAAAATGAATTTAATAATGCTTTAAAAGAATTTAACCTTGAGCTAATGAATGATCCAGACACTAGAGACTTTGGCATATATTTTGATCGCATGTATGGCAATAGAGTTGGTTTGTGGGCATATTGCCATCGAAAAGGTCTAGGTATAAATTGTAATATGCATCTAGAATCTATGCACAAAACAATAAAATATCATTATTTAAATGGTTGCAAAGTTGGGCGGTTAGATAAAAGTATAACAACTATTAGAAGATATACCCGTGATAAAAAAGTTGAAAGAATTATAAAATTAACTAAGGGAAAAACAAGTACAAGGATTCAGGAAATAAAAAAAAGACACAATAAAAGTACATTACTTGAACTTACAATCAATCTGGATAGTGAGAATAACTGGAGTGTTGAAAGTGAATTTACACCAAGTCAGTTTTATAAAATAAAAAAAAATAATGATGATGTATGTTGTCCAATGATATGTTCTATTTGTAAGTTGTGTGTTCACACATTTCAATGTTCTTGTCCTGATTACCAAATCAAGTCTATGATATGTAAGCACATACATTATGTTGCTCTGAAGACAATGTCAACAGAAAATTCTGAAGATATTGCTATTTTGTCAGCAGCAGATACAGAAAATATAAATTTTGATGCAACTTCAAACAAAGATGATGAAATACAAGTTCATATTAAGACACTTGAAAAAAAAAAAACAGAAAATATGCAAGAACAATTTAAAGAAAAGGCCATTAGTCTAGCCAATAAAATAAACAATATAAAAAACAGTGAACATCTTAAACAAGCATTAAAACAATTAAACTCTTTAGAAGCATTCATTGATGCAACATCAAATAATGACGAGACACATGAAGATTTTAGTAAGATAGTAAATGAACCACCAAATAAAAAACTTAAAACTCAAGACACATTCTTCTCTACAAAAAAAAAAAAACAGGAAAAACCTAACGAATTAATAAAACCAACGAGAGTTGAAACTGAACAGCTCAATACTATACTACTAAAAAAAAAAAATATATTTTAAGTTGTGACGAAACTGAACATTCTTATTTTAAGAAGTAAAATTAATAGATGTTTTTTGATTTTTTTTTAGCACTTTAAATATTATTATTATACTTTATACATTTGACATGTTTTTTAACAACTAAAATGAAATGACAAACTGTAAATTATTTTAACACTTAAATTGTTATTATTATATTATTTATACAACATGTAGTAAACGGAAACAAATTCAAAATAATTAACTTTTCAAATATAATATGTGGTATGTATTGATAACAGCTTAACAATGATAGTGGTGAATAAATTACGCGCATGCGCAGAGTGCATAAGGTGCATTCCTGTGTTTAGACGCTCCTCAAAAAACCTGTATATCTTTAATCGTGGATTGTATCCAAGGTTTATAGATTATAAATTATGATTGCATTGTGGGTGGGCGGGCACTTAGGACTGCACAAGGGCCCGCCAGTGTGACATCTGGTTGTTCGCCTCGTCTGACTCGGGTAGAAACGACTCCGCGGCGTACAACTTCGTCTGCCTTTACCCAGTCGTGATCTTTAATCATGGTCGCAACTTTAGCAGACGTCGATATATAACAAGCCACGAACACCAGACCATTGTCCTCACGGTTGCCGGCCGGTAAAATCTTTTTATGCGCCCCGCCAAAATATTATAAGATTCTTATAATATCTAGGGATTGCATTACCACGGACTAAGATAGCAGATACTATTAATTACTTATAGTCCATGACAAATAATATTTTAAATATATTTTGTCATGTTATAGTCATAGTAATTACTCATTAGTCATTACACGATTTAAGAGTTTAAGACACGCGAAACGTAAAATAAAAAAAATAATTCCCGTCCGCGCCTGGGTATTGTTCAGTATTCTATTACCAAACTATTTTTATAAATTAATACAAAGGTATTTATTGGCAATAAGTTACATACTTAATACCTAAATCTAGTTATAATGACATATTCTGAAGCAATTCTAATTTCATTACTATTCTTAGATTAATAGTAATGCAACTAAAAAAGAACTACCCACTGGAGACATTTCATTTTTGTAGAATTCTTGATGAAACTGATTGAAATTATAAAACTTCACGTAAGATAGATAGAATATCCTATTTAATTATTTTGTTCTTTAAAAAATAAAAATGTATCAGCAAAAAATTATCATAAAATAAAAATCATTTACACAAAGCATAGTTTTAATAATAAATATTTAATGTCTTGTGATATGGTGTGTCTTCCAACATTGCAGCATTTTCTCTTCGATAACCCCATAAATAAGTATCAACCATAATAGAATTGCAAATCTTATGTACATTATTTTTTGCCATTAATTTTTTCACCTCATTTACAATATCATTAACTGCTACAATAGAAGCTGCTCTGATTTCCACTTCTTCTGGTGTTCCGTGCTCAAGAAGAATACCTGAATTATAAATAATGAAATACAATAAAAGCTTAACTAAATAATCTCTAACTTACCTTGTTTGAGAGTATCTTTTAAATCATCTGAATATTTCAAAATACCAAAGTATAATAAAACTTGGGGGACTCTGCAACAAATATAATTCTAAATAATAATAATCACTGTGTTTAAGTATTGAGGATGCAATATTTAATTTAAGTGGATGGTGTAATGGTTGATAATAGTAGTCGTAGAATACAATATTTAGGTATACAAGTTATAAATAATTGAATATAAGCAACCCACCCCCTCCCGCCCGAAATATTTAACAAATTTAAAAATTGTTTTAATTTTTAATGGTTTATGGAAATTGCTACAAGAATCTTAAATTTTATTTTACATAAATTGATCAACCCCCCCTCCCCAAGAAATCTTAGCTACACAACTGAAGTACATCTAAATTGTTCCATATCCTAGTGTAAATAATTCACTGTTTACCAGTAACTCCATCTCAAATTTTATTTTAATGTAATACTATTTTAAAGTTTTAAACAGACATTGGTGAAACTGTTGATAAAACTCATCTATACTTGGAGGTTTATTCCAACACAAGATCAAATTTGTTACAAAATTTATGATAAAACTTATAAAATTGAAAAAGATATTTTACCTATAATCTGCAAACATGGTTAAAGTATCTATATCATGAAATTCACCAAAGCCGGAACCTCTAAATGATGACCAAATGTCAGCAATCAAAATCTGAGCTCTTTTATAAATAGCAACTTAAAAAAAAAACAGCATAATTTGAATATAGTATATATATTTAATAAATTTATAAATGATAATATATAACATTACCTGTTTGGTTGTTATAAATAGATTCATCTCGAAAATGAAAAAAATTTTCAGAAATAATTTCTAATAATTTCTGAGCTGAATGATTTGATTCTAATATACAATTAACAAAGTTTCCTAACATAAAAATTAAAACTTTTACAAATATCAATTCTACATAATAGTACAAAAGATAAATAAAAATAATTTGAACAACATACCTTTATATTTTTTTAGCAACACATCTGCAGATTGTTGTAAACACAAATACCTTTCTTGTAATAGTGGAAGAGTTGCTCCATCATCTCCTAATAGTATTTCATCCAATTGTTGTCTAGTTAATTCCAAACATGTATTCATATCAGTCATATTTATTCCTTTCTATAAAAATAGAATGATTATTTTAATAATTAATTTAAAAATATAATTTATTTTTAAATATTTACAAACTTCTATAGCTCTATTGATAGCAGCACACAAACCAAAATATCCTGTGTGTTTTTTATTTTTCCAAGTTATACTCCAATGAGATTTATTGTTGGGATCAAAAAAACAATAGTTCAAAGAATCAACAATAAATATCCAATTAATTGCTTCTTCATCTTCATTTTTTGGATGTAATGGACATTTTTTGAACTCATCAAGAGTTAACTTATCTTCTTCTATTAATGTATGAATCTATAACAAATATTCAAAACTTGGCAAAACAAAAAATGGTTATATGGTATCAACACTTACTAATTACGCATTTTCAAAGTTTAAAAAGTTAGATTATATATATTAAAAGAAATGTAGAAAATAATAATTTTTCATTAGGTCCTTAATTGTACTTTGTTTTTGTTAAGATCTTTCTATTCATACAGTATTTAATGCACAAGATAAATAAATATAAATTCAAATTATTAAGCAATAGATAAGTATATTAAATAACAACTGAATAAAAATCACTATTTACCTAGGATTTAATGTTTAAATAACAACAATCCTAATTAAAAACTTCAATATTAATATTCAACTAATAAATAACATTAAATAAATTATTTTTAAACTTAAATTGTACAGAAAAAACTCTATTAACCATTACTTTTTACATTACATTATATAAGTAGTTTATTAATTTAATTGTTGTTATTTAACTGTACTTTACTTGCATATTATTATTATTATTATTATTATTATTATATTATTCAAAAGCTTAAAATAATAGGTAATAATAAGTTAATATATCTTAATGAAAATAATTGGACACGATAAATTCAATTAATGATAAAATAATAATGTAATAAATGTAATAAACACAATTAAATACCTTTAGAGCCAATTCTGGTATATTTGATGAAATGATTTGCACATCTTTAGCTTGACTTACTACTTTCTGACAAGTACTTAATATTTGTAAAACCATTTTGAACCAAGTTTAATATCTAGCAATTAAACTGTGAAATGTTCAATATTTATGGAGTTTATAAAGGGCGTTCTCGCGGAGTTATCGAGAGTAAACTGGTTAACTAATAATAGTTTAGGCAATACTTTTTATCATAACACTCAAAACTATTTGCTTAAATATTTGCTCCTATCAGACTTTTTCAACGGTTCAGTATTTTTCGTACCCCTGATAAAACATTTTTAATAAAAACATTAAAAACCTCTTTTCTGATAGTTTTGATTACGGTCTTAAAAGACCGTGGTTTAGATGATGAACAATCGTCATTATATGACATAAACAATTAACAATCAACTAAAATAATCAGATAAACGTTTATCTCTGCGAAAATTTGATTATTAATAATCGTAAAAACGTATTTAATAGGCAAATATTACCAAATATAAATGAGTATTTAAAATTACTATTGAATCAAAAATACGATAAAATCTTTTTTTCGTGTTTAAAAATATACGAAAATAAAACAAAAAAATACACCATATACCTCAACATCAATAGTGTTTAACTGTAAACGTATACAGATTAATATAATAATTAAACCTAGTTTTTACTTATTTTTAAATATTACTCGTAAACATGCCATAAGACTCTTAGATCATAATATATGATCATGTTCATGTATATACCTTATAAATCTAACTCAGATTTAAGATAAAACCTCATAAACCCATAAAAAGAGATTAAACCTATAAAGAAATTTAATATTATATTATTATGTCCATGTTAAACCACAGAATATAACAATTTTTAAACATACATATTTTTAAATGACTTGTATCACATAATAGTGAATAGTGATAACCACGGATATAGAATATGGATACTATTATTCGATTATAGCACATGATTATGATAACACTTATCAATCCGGCTTTGTAAATCCGACTGACCGCTAAGAGCCTAAGAAAGCAGACAATTTTCCAAAAATGTACTATATAATTTGGTAGTAACAAATATTCTTAATATATTTATACTAGTTTATTTTGCTATTCATTAACACTAGATGTAGGTTTAGAATATTATACAATATATGTATTAAAATTATATTATTTAAATTAAAGAACAAGCAATAGTTATCATGTATACTATTACTTCTGTAACCAAATATCTGTCTCGTTTCCATTCAGTTAATCGTTTTTATTCTGATGATACAACACGATTAAAGAAATCTATATTCTTACCTGTCACAAAATTTAAAATTCGATTAAATGCAGATCAAACTATTCAAAGAGATAGCCATATTTTTAAGGTAATACATAAATAATTGATGTTTAAATATATATCAAGTAAAAATAATCATTGTTGTAGACATGTGGATTTTCTGAACTATATTCTTGGCAAAGGCAACATGTAAACAGTGAAGAATATATTTTGCATGATGGACCACCGTATGCAAATGGTTCAGCACATATGGGCCATGCCATAAATAAAGTAACTTAATAAATTTACTAACTATATTTGTTTTTTTAAATAATGTATTAATTATTTTGTATAGATACTTAAAGATATTACTGTACGTTATAAACTTGTAAATGGAAATAAAATAAATTATATACCAGGATGGGATTGTCATGGTTTACCCATTGAGTTAAAAGCTGAAAAAATTCATGGAAACAAATGGAAAAACTTTGGTCCATTAGAAGTACGGAAAAGTGGTATGAAGTTATGACTTTTATTCATCCTCATTAAAAAAATGTCAGGTTAATAATTGTCATTTTGAAAAATTTAATACCAATGTGTAAATATTTTTCAGCTAGAAAATATGCTTCAAAAGAAATTGAAAAACAAAAAACTGTTTTTAAGTCATGGGGTATACTTGCTGATTGGGAAAACAATTGTTATTTTACCTATGATAAAAAGTATGTCCAAAAGCAAATTCAACAGTTTTTTAAACTATATAAAAAAGTAATATTTTATATGTCTCTTATAAAAATTTAAAAATATTAATAATTTATATTATTTATAGGGATTAATTTATAGAGATCTTAAACCAGTTTACTGGTCACCTTCATCCAAGTAATATTCTATCAATTTAACTTTAGTATTTTACAATATTTAAATAACCCTATAATTTTGTAGAAGTGCACTAGCTGAAGCAGAACTGGAGTACAATCCTAATCATCAAAGTAAATCAGTGACTGTCAAACTTGAGCTATGTCCCTCTACTCTTTCAATAGATTTAATTAATAATAACAGTGAACCAATTTATGCACTTATTTGGACTACTACTCCATGGACATTACCAGGAAATATTGCTGTTGTATATTCACCTAATTTATTATACTCTTTTGTGAAAATTCCTGGTACCCTTGGTATATATTTACTAGCAACTGATTTAGTAGACAATTTAAGTACCAAAATAGAAAAACCTATCGAAATAATCACAACTGTTAAAGGTATGTATTATAAATTAGTTATTAATTAATATTTATATAAGTTTATAGAATAATTTTATAGGTCAACATCTCAGTGGTTTAAAATACAAAAGTTTAAGGTATGGTGAAAGTGATAAAAAATTTTTAGCGGGTGACCATGTGACCACAGACAAAGGTACAGGATTAGTTCATACAGCACCGGCATATGGACATGAAGATTTTTTAATTGCCTTAAAACATAAAATACCCATTGTGAGAATCTAAAAGTATTTCATTATTTAAACTTAATATTTTTTATTAATCTTTAAACAATAAATATTAAATAAAATGTAATTAATTTTTTCAGGAATGCCACGTGGATGAGCATGGTATTTTTATGCCACAGACATGGTCAGAACTTGTAGGTTTACCTGTTTTAGACATTGGCAATGAAACTGTATGCTCATTGTTGAATGATAAAATATTGCATACAGAAATGTATGAACATAGTTATCCTTATGATTGGCGTACCAAATTGCCTGTGATTGTTCGTGCTAGTAAACAATGGTTTTTGGATACAGCTGCGATTAAAAACCAATCAATTGTAAATATTTATCTATTACAATTTAAGTATTCTTCTACTTTGCTAGGTACAACATACAAAAATACTTATGATTTGGATGGTAATTTATGTTAAAATTATTTTTTTATTTTTTTTTAATGAAATTATCTCAGAAAAAAATATAACAATTTTCCAAAGACCATGATAACGTTCCTAGATTAAACTTACAGGAGCAATAAACTTGGTTTAATTTCAAAAACAATTTAAAATATGCATTTTAGTAATTTATAAATTAAAATAAATACATTGTGGATAGTAGATAGCATATTAAACTGATACGATAAATATTAAATTTATAAAAGTAGTATTAAAATGTTAATATTTCAAATTTTAAATCTGAAAATATTAGGTATATATTTAAATTTGATTTTATTATTCAACTAACCATTATTTCTGAAATAAAAACCCTAAATTAACTTAAATAAATTTCTTATTGCCTATTTATTTCTTAATATTATAGTGATGTTTTACTAAATTCCTAAAATGTATTTAACATATTTTCATAATCTAAGGAATGTTTGAAAGACATTAAAATATATCCTGAAATTGGTGGAAGTCGTAATGCTCTATTGTCATTAATTGAAAAACGTCCATATTGGTGTATTTCCAGACAACGTTCATGGGGTGTACCCATACCTGTATTATATGACGAATCAGATAGTACAATTATAGACGAGTAAATACTTTACATTTTATATTTTTAATCAAAATTTTTGTATTTTATTATCTTTTTATCCTTTATCCAGACAATTGTTAGACCAGTATTATACACTGTTAGAAAAAACAGGGCAAGATTTTTGGTGGATTCATGATGTTCAGAAGTTAGTTTCAAACACACGTCACAGTCCAGAAAAATTAAGAAAAGGACTTGTATGTTCAATTTTTTAAATACTATTTATGTATTTTATTATTATTGCTTTATTACAGGATATTTTAGATATCTGGTTTGATAGTGGAATTTCATGGAGCTGTGTATTAGGTGATGACAAAATTGCTGATTTATACATGGAAGGTGTTGATCAATGCACTGGTTGGTTTCAAGCATCTCTTATGTCATCAATTGCCCTTAGAAATGTTTCACCATTTAAGTAATACAGTATTGTTTTTATACATTTCTATTTTAAACTTAATATTCAATATTAATACAATAATACAAACACTTTTATTATTTAGATCTTTGTTTGTACATGGTTTTGTTGTGGATAAAAATGGTAGAAAAATGTCAAAATCTATCGGCAATGTAATTGATCCTCAAGACATAGTAAATGGAAATTATGATCAATTAATTAATGGAATTGACATACTCAGGTAAATTTGTTAAAACTACAATTTAAGTTATTTATATATCATCTTTTTATACTTGACTGTAAAATATTGTTAGATGGTGGGTTGCTAAACATGGATCACACCAAACAAACATTCCAGTTACAAAAGAAACCATGAATGATAGTAAACAATCAGTGGATAAGCTTCGCCTTATTATACGCTTTTTACTTGGCTCACTTAATAATATCAAAGATAATAATTTTAAGCATGGTATAAATCATCTAAAATATCTAGATAAATATATGATGTTGGAACTAAAATCATTTGAAAATGAAACATATGAACTGTATAACACATTTCAGTATAATAAAGTATGTGCTAAAATATTACACTTTATCACAAATCAAGTTTCTGGATTATATGTTCATCACATAAAAGATAGGTACAATACAAAAAAGAAATACAAGTCTAAAATAAAATTAATTGTACTCATAATACTACCTATTACTTATTCTTAGGCTCTATTGTGATTCTATAGAATCAGATGATCGACTTGCGTGTACAGCAACATTACAGGCCATATTAGAAACTCTTCTCAAGAATATAGCACCAATTTTACCTCATTTAGCTGAAGAAGCATTTTCTTACTATCCACTAAGTATTTTTAAATTTTCTTCAGTGTTTATTAAAAAATATTGATTATTTATAATTTCAAACTATTTTAGGAAACACCACATTTTTTAAATCGTCCATTACAAATGTTCATCAAATAGTCATTCTAGATTCAGAACAAGTAATATCAACCATGGAAAATGCTTTAATGGTTAAAAATAAATTATCTAATTTATTACAAGGTAAAAATTCACTTGAACAATCACTAGTTATTGCATCACCTAGCAAGACATTCAATTTATTAAAGGTAAAAATGAATTTTTTTAGTTGAAAAATATTTGAATGTATAAAATATCAGTTTAAAAGAACAATTATTTGAAATATTATCAAAAATAAAAATCTTTCTGCTGAATAATATATACTGAGTATACATTTGGTCAAGCTCAAAGTCTATGAAGTAGATCATTGTAATGAATTAGTTAAATTTAAATACCATAATTCATACAAATGAGACTACGATAAATTTTTTTTTTTAAATTTTCATAAGAAAAACTTAATCAATTTTTAACATTTAACCTTATATTAAAAATTATATGCATTTTGAATAACAAAATAATCAGCAAACTATATTATGTTAAAAAATTGTGACCATATAGTATGTATTTTTAATTGGTATAAAAAGCTTATGGGAAATCTTGAATTACATTTTCAAATTTTTTTACTTACTAACTAAAATGTTAACATACATAAACTCAAAAATATCAAAAATTTAATTTATCTTTAAATAGAAGAAAAATACTAAAATAGCAATAATATTTAGTGTTTTATTATGTTTAGTAAATGTTATTATGAATATTTGATGAAAATTTTAAGTTTGTATAGTTATTAATTTTTAAATTATAACAAATAAACTATTTAATTTTTGCCAAAAAAATAAAAATTCCTGTTTTTCCTGAGTATTTTAAAACATACTGCACTATTTAAAGTCTATAAAACATGTATAGACATAAATATTTAAAACATTTATCATTGTAAAACAAATACATTCATTGTCAAGTTCAGAATTTAATATTCAGTTGTAGACTAATGATTAAATTAATAATGGTGTTTCTGGTAGGTCATGGTCATCAAGTATTCATAACATGATATTAAAAAAAAAATGTTATTTAAAATGGGGTTATAAAATGAATGTTATAATTAGATTTTTTGAGACTAAACAATTTTTCTTGTACTTCTTTGTTAAATTTCTTTAGTTCAATAAATTAAAAGTATTAAAACATTTTATTTTATACCATTAGTATTAGTGTTGTGAATTACTCACTCAAAAAATATAGAAAATTATATTTCATTACATTATGAAAAAAAACTGTTGATAAACAAATTATGAAAATTAATATATGATTGTTTTAGATTTTACATCCTAAAAACAATGCTACAAGATCTGACTTAATTGAATTACTTCAAGTGAGTTCAATTGATTTAGTTCTTAATGATACAATTGACATAAAAACAAGTGACACAAAACAAATTTTATGCAAACGATGCCGTAGATGGTCAGCAGAAAAAGAAGATTATTTATGTAAACGATGTGAAAAAACAGTTAATATTTTTTATTCATAATAGATAAGTGGATAATTTTAATTTTAAGTTAATTATACAAGTATAATATTTAATACTGTATTAAAAAATTATAAAATATTATTTATTGTATATTAGGCTTTTGATATTCTGAAACCTCTGGTGTCAGCTATCCAATTGTATGTTATAAGTCGACCATCGACATTTGTAGTATATGAACCCCGTTGAACAAGAATAGCATCCTCTCCATTGTTGTTTGATAATAATTTCCCCATCTTCTCTTCCCCTGTACCATCATCCAACTTATAACTGTAAAATATTTAATTAAAAGTAAAATAACCTTATTATAGTATAATATTTATTAAATATCAATACATTACCGTGATAAGAATTGACCTGAGTCATCTCTTTTATTTGTTAGAGACACTAACTCTACTGGGTTGCATTCAATAAAATTAAGCATCATACAACCAATTACAAATAATAACACCTAAGAATTATAAAACTTACAAAATTAGATAACATATTTACCAAGTATATAATATAGCCTAAAAATATAAATTAACTACTCACGAATTTCATTGTAATTGATATTGGTATCGAATTATGTGGAGCTGATTGTGTAAGCTATTCAACCATACGAAGACTGCAATGTAAAATAAATTCCTTCTCACTACTTTTAATTTATTTATTTATTTTTTTTTTTTTTATGTGCCTTATAGTGCTATTGCCTTGAAGATTAAACAATAAATTATGTTTCGGGGTGTCAAACTGGTTTTACTAATGTATTCTTAACTATACATATATTATATTATATATACATGCATGTGTGTTTGTATATATATATATATCATATACAATATATATATATATTTGGCAGTGTTCGCAGAACATCAATTATCGTTGGAAAATTTGTAGGTGACAGAATTAAACAGTTTTTAAATGTTTAAAAAATGTATAATGCAAAGGTAATCGGATATAAAATTATATAAATTATAATGTCACATATAAAATAATATAAAGTTTTATTAACGTTAACCTGTTTTACTACTTTTATTATGACCTTATACTTGGTTATTTTAAGTTAATAATACATATAATATAAGTTAGTGTTATGCTGTAATTATAAAAAAATTTGTATAATTTTGATTATTTAACAAAAATATCACAATAAACATATTAAAATACATAATAAACTAATGTTATTAAAATAAAATAAAACAATACAATAATATTGATAAAATATGCTAAATAAATAAATATTGAAAATGAATTGTTGGAATTAAAAAAATTAATTTTAGTACATTGAGCAGATAAGATAATGTATAACAACTTACAAAAACATATATATTGTTTTATGAACAATTTTAATAATAGACAACTTTTTTGTGAATTTCAGTTATTTATTAATATGTATTTGAATTCAAGTTATTTTTGTTTTCCATTTTAATTAAAACTAAATCCTTATAATTCAATAAACAATATCTTGGAAGCTACACAACAATTATTTGTATTAAATATAAAATTTAAATGTAATATTGGAAACCAATATATATGCTTTTGATTTGTTTGTTAGGCTTTACATTATAACTTGCCCAATCACTCAAAACACTTAAGTATAATTAGTGGCAACAATTAAACTAATCAATGATTTCAACATAATTGGCTGGAAACAAACCATATTGACCTTTGCATAAACCTCTCCACCAACCTTTATCGATCTAAAAAAAAAAAAACAAAGTTATAATGTGTGATATTAATTTAAATATTAGTATTTAATTTATTTATACAATACATACAATTATGTAATTCAATAAATTTATTAAGTGATAATATACTATAATTTTAGTTTTTACCATTTCAATATTTGTCACAATATCATCAGGATCAAAACTTATTTCATCATCAGCCGCTAAAAAATATAAATTAAAAACATATATTAATCACCCAATTTAAAAATCTTTACCAATGTATATTTTTAAATTATTAATTAAAATAAATTGTTTGATAATCATGTTGAAAAGCTAAATAAATAAAAGCATTTAAGTATAACACTTGTAGAATAAAATCTATACTTACATGCTTGATAATCATATAAAGCCACAGCAATATATCCACCTTCTGGATCTTCTTCAGATGCTGCTCCATTCTTAAGTTGCTCATGCAGCTTTTGTTCTTCTAACTGTCTTTCTTCTTCAAGTCTATGTAGCTCTTCTTTTTTCTTAGCCTCTTCTTCCAATTTAAGCTTAGTCGTCTCTTCATCTATTTTTTTCTTTGTTGACTCTTCTTCTAGTTTTTTCTTTGTTGACTCTTCTTCTAGTTTTTTCTTTGTCGACTCTTCTTCTAATTTTTTCTTTATTGATTCTTCTTCTAGTTTTTTTTGGATTGCCTCTTCTTCTAATTTTTTCTTATCTTCTATCATTTTTTCTTCATCTGCTTTTTTTTTTAATTCAGCTCTAGCCAATTCTTCCATTTTTTTCCTCTCATTCTCCTTTAATATTTCTTCGTTCATTTTTTGCTGTTCTTCTAATTTTATCCTCTCGTGTTGTCTTTTTATTTCTTCATTAATTTTTTCCTCTTCTTTCAGCTTCTGTTTCAGTATAGTATTTTCTTTTTCAATTCTAGCTTGTTCTTCTTTTTGTTTACGTTCTTCTTCATCTGCTGCAATTCTTTTTAATGCTTCCTCATCATTTTTCACAGATGGTTGAATAGTTGCACCAACAACAACTGGAGGACGAATAAATTCACTAGATTTGGGTAACTCTTCTTCATCATAATCAATTTTCTAAAATAATGTCAATTATCATGATTAATTAAAATATGTTAATATTAAATATTATCTTAGTTACAAATTCTAAAATAGCTTAAAAGTTCATAGGCAAACTATTGAATAAATGTGTTGTAAAATCAATAAAATATTTTAAAAATATCTTTAATATGATAAAAAATACTTAATAAAAACAAATATGAATAACATTATTCTAATATTCTCTATTGATGTAATCATTCCTGTTTGTTTTTTATTTATCCAGAATTTTACACTAAAACACCATAATAGAATCTAGTTTCTTATGTGTTGGATTGGCAATTCCATCAAGTTATGAATATCTTAGATATTTGTATAAATTATATTTATATTAAACGGGGCGGTATTTTTTTATATGCTATTATTAATTATTACCTTAATCAATATTAATTGTACACAACAGGTTAAACATAAAGTTGTTAATTTTTTATCATTATTTAAATTATAAAGATTAAGATTTTGTCTTTACATTAAGCTACATACTTTTAGCCTTAAGTGTGTCATTATTATTATTAAAGAAAATCAAAAAGGTGTAAATAAACTTAATTTGATTAATATAACTGACTTCTTGATAATCTACAAAACTACATGACATAAAAATAAATCATCTTCATATTTACAATGAAATGTAGTTAATTAGAAGTGGTATCTTTTTATACTAATTTAAATTTTTAAAAAGCTAGCCAATATCTAACTAAACACTGTGTTAAGCAACAATATTCAAACTTAAATTTTTTTTTTATCTATTTCTTTAGCATTATAATTTATAAGTATTATTTTATTTCTTAAAATTGCTTTAAATATAATTTACAGAGCTTACAGTAATTGGAGTGTTTTTAACTTGTTCTGAACTATCAAGAAGCTTTTGTTTCTGTTCTTCTTTCTCTTGTAATTCTTTCAAACGTTTTTCCTCTCTTTCACGAGCTTCCTTTTTTTCTTGTAATTCTCTTTGTTTTCTTCTTTCTTGTTCTACTAAACGCCGTTTTTCATTTTCTTCTTCTTCTTGCTTAGCCATATTTTCAAATTTTGCTCTTAGACTTGATGGTTTAATACTTGCTAACAATAATAATAATAGTAAAAGAATTAATTTTATGAAATACTGCTCAAAAAGTAAATTGTTTTAACTGTTAAGTATATTGAATACTAAGGATTTTAAAAATTAAATGTAATAAACATTTAATTTAGATATAATATATAATTTAATACATACTTATCTCTGGTTTCTGTTTTTCATAATTTGTTCCAACTTGACCAGAACTTTCATTATAATTATGAGCAGATTTATCTAACCTATCATTTTGAACACCAAATTTTCCTCCAAAACCCTATACATTAAATTATTCCATTATATATTATTATATATTATTAAAGAATAATATAATAAAATATATTTATTTCACTAAAGTAACTTACTTTACTATGGTCAACTTGACTTTGATGTTTTTCAACAGTTTCTACATTATCCCACCCAACAGCAGACTTATCTTGACGATCTGACTGCACACCAAATTTTCCACCAAAACCAACAGCATAATCTATTGATCATAAAAATGTAATAAAAAATAAATATTTAAAAAAGATAATGTAAAATCATACCTTTTTGAGACTCATGCTTTTGTAGTTTTTCCACATAATCCCAACCAACAGCACTTTTATCCTGACGATCAGCTTGCACACCAAATTTTCCACCAAAACCAGAACTATAATCTTTTTGAGATCCATGTTTTTCCACTTTTTCTTTATGACTCCAACTGACAGCACTCTTAAATAATAAATATTAAATTAAGTTATGAATAAAACCATTTTTAAGTTTACATGATAACTATTTAATCATGTGATTTTGTAAACAAATCAAAGATAAAATATTAATAAACATACCTTGTCAATTCGATCTGATTGAACACCATATTTACCACCAAAACCAGAACTATAGTCAGTCTGTGAGGCATGCTTAAAGTGAGGAGCAATATAGTCATGTCCAACAGCCGATTTATCCATTCTAAGAAAAACACAACATATTACAGTTCATTTTTAAAATGTATTTAATTAATAATAACTATACCTGTCAGATTGCACACCAAATTTACCACCATATCCAAATGCTGCTTGAGGACCTTCTTCCATTTCTTTTTTCTTCTGAACTTCGTGAGCCTTAGTCACTTCTTCTCGTAATTGACTCATACTAAACAAATAATAATAATAAGTAAAATTAATACAAATTCCAATAAAAATAACAAAAGTGACTAACTCAACATGATCTAATACGCGTCCAGAACCGGGGATGGTGCGAGAGCCCCATCTTTGTTCTTCCTCGCTCACATCATTCACAAAATCTGGATCAGTCTCCCAGTCGTCATCAGTGTTCTCGACTGGTATCTCAATGTTAACTCCAGCAGACGACTTCCACATAATGTTCTTTAAAAACTTTTCTGCCAACAACTATAAATCCATATAAAAAATTCTTTGTATATATGATATACAAAAACTCTATAATGAAAATTAAATGAGCATGAAATTTGAAAACAGCCACATAAATAATTAAAATAGTGAGTAATGAATAATGACTAATGAGTAATAATATTAGTAAAAAGTATTACTGTATACGCTTTATCGCTATAGACTAAGTGTCTGTAAGAATATACCTATATAATATAAGTATTATATGTTTATATTATTTTAATCTTTAGGACTATGATACAGTTATGAGTCCCATCATCCGTTATCACTTCCATAAAAATAAGATGACAACAAATCATAGTAATTCTTCTTTATCATTTTTTTTTGCAACGATGATTTCGAAATCAGAGGACAGTGTCGAGTCCGCTGCCAAACAAAACGGTTTTGTAAAAATGACAAAACAACTTGTGGTCGATCAGGATAATATAAGTTGTAACAGCGTATTTGTATTGTAATAATTTAACTATTTAAGTGTATCATAATATCGTGTGTAAACATGTATATTGTGCGCACTGACGCGCGCAAAGGTGCTGGTTCACACAATCACACACTCCCATTAGGTACCTACTCATTATTATTCGTTACAGTAGTGTGTTGGTTTGGATGTTTTAACGCGTTTTCGGTCTATTAATGAAATCCCTGGTCGTGACGCGGCCGCATATTATTATAATCTATAAGTGCACTGCAATGTGTATAAATGGTATTAAGCTATTGATATTATACATCACAATCTATAGTCTATAGTTCTATACATTAGTACATTACTTACCTATATTGTATTTGACATTAATATTATTGACAAATGTAGTAAATGTACCCAAACGTTGCGTGATCACGGCGATCGAAAATCGTGTCGAAAACGGACTGCACCCGAGTGGCCGAGTACCTCACTCGACACATAAATCGTATTATATACAGAGTGATTCACTAAGCATGCTCACCCACATTTCTTCCTTTACTAAAGAATTTATTCGAATTTTAATTCTTGGAATTATAAATACTTTTATTAAGTTTCTATATTTTAAATCATTGAGATATTTTCACTATACAAGAGTAATCCTGTGGCGATACAATATACAAATTATAAAATTAGTTTTTAAAATCAGATCCCTGCTTTTTACTGTATACAGAGCTCAACTTAGAGGGGGCTAGGAGGGTTACAGCCCCGGGCCCCGATATTATTTGGGGTCCCGGGCCCATGTTGATATTTAATATATTAAATTGGCACTGTGAAATGTTATGAAATTATTGCTTACGTAGTTTACCTTTCAGTCTACAGTTCATCTTTACATACATTTTGTTGGTCAGTTTCGCATCGTTATAGTATAATCGGTACAATAGTTAGTATTCCATCGACTGTCGAAGTGATGTTAAATTATTAAATTAGTTTTTAGTCGAGTTTGTGAGTTTTATTCGTTACTAGCGTGTGGCAAAAATTATTGAAATTTGAAAATGTCTGAGTAAAAAAAGATTATCTCAGTAGTTATGCAAACTTCTTTACTTATATTTATAATTTTAATTTCATCGTTTTATTTATATTCATCATCATTAAATAATTATTAATAGACTTATGGTATAATTTATTTATAATCTTATAAAATAAATTGAATATAAAAAATCCATATAGCAAAAAGACTGCATTTATAGTTTAAGTTGATAATTTAAAATTTAGATAATAATTAATTTTGGGACCCTGCCAAAAAAATTAGATCCGGGCCCCAAAATTCCTAAGTTGGGCTCTGACTGTACATTATATTGGATCATCTTTTTGATCCGTTATGCCCTAATCCAAAATTTTAATGTGTAAATATTTTGTAATTATTGAAATGTTTAATCAACATGGTCAATTATATGGAACACCAGTAAATAGCCTTTAAAAACGGTTTACCAAAATATTAAATAGATGTAATACTGAATTTCTAGACATTTAATATACTTAAACCATTTTAACGAATTATAAATATCAATATATATATATATATAAATTATTATAAATTCCAATTCAACATATTAGCATAGTCGAAGCATCCATATCTTCCAAACCTATTATCCTTTATATATATATATATATAAAGTTAAATAACTCAAATACTATACTCGTACGATTGGACCAATTTTGTTTTTTATACGTCAAAATTTTCATAAAAATTCCAGCTAAATAATTTACAGCAAAAATGGGGTTGCTTATTTTAAAATCAGAAGTATCTCAAAATATTCTTTAAGTAGTACAAAAAATCTCAAAAATTAAAAAATATAATTCTTGAGTATTCTTAAAAATTCAGAAATCAGATTTTGAACAACTTCATCATTCTCAAGAACAGAGGGATGGATCACTCTGTATGGTAGGTAACATAATAATATTATATTGTATTATCACATCTGTTTCGATGTCCATTACTTATAAGCTATAATAATATAGGTACCTATGTAATATATTGTAGGTATAAAGTATATCATTATTATTATTATAATTGTTGCGGTGTTCCAGTGGTTGCAAGTCATATTGTTATGTTAAACCTTTATGGTAAATGCGCACTACATTGCCCACCGTGACAACAAATTTTTGCGTCAATTATTACATATTAATGTTTTATTATTATAATATTATATTGTATTTTTCTATAGCATTGTGTATATCACGTGTGTCGTTGGTTGCGGTTTTTTCGGCGATTCGTTGGTGGTGGGCGCCGACAGCTATTGCAGCGGCGGCGACGTGCATTTAGGGAAACCAATTATCTTAAATCTTTCGACTTTCGTATAAATAACGGCCGCGTCCACGACAAACTCATACTTCGCCGTCATATCTGCATAGTAAAACAGCTCGAGTTCAACGTGCAAATACCTATATAAAAATATCCGATTTGTTTTTTACTTTTACTCAAGTTTTTCCAGCCGTCGTTGTATATTCGTGTTCCGCGAACTTTTTAAATTCTTCACAATAAAGTTTATACTTATATTTTACATACCTAATTATTAAAATTTACCCTTCAGCTGCAGCTAAATTGTCTGAGCTTACGGCTGCGTGCATTTGTTGGACAGAAGCAGTCTTCAAACAACTCGAATATTATATATATTTTATATATTCACCGATTCATTATGTTCGGAGTACTTGTGAGTATATAATAGTATTTATAATATAAAATCGTTATTAAAAGCACATACATTGATAAGTTTTAGTTATCACGTGACGCAAATAGTCGAAATAATATGCATATTGCATTTGCATAGTTAATAATCAATAGATAATAGTTTAATAATTTGTACCGTCAACTTTTGAAAAAAATGTATATATTTATATCTATTTTAATTTTTTGATTATTTTGATTTTAATAGGCATATAGAAATAGAATATTAATATACTATGTTTATTTCATATTTGTATACACATGCGAATTTCATGACTCATAAAGTCATGTCAGTCATGATTTCATGAGGTATAAGTATATAATAAAATATGTTTAATATGTATTTTTAAATCATACTAATAATAATTATTATACATTATACATTTACATGGAGGTTTAAAAATTTCAATACATAGCAACCTATTATTTCAAATTTGAAAACCTAACTCTAATTGAGAAAGGTTATTGAATCATAGACATCATGTCTTAAATCACAAGGAATTTATTTAAACAACAATTTTATTTAGCATTACATATAGTATATTATGTACGCATTCGTCATATCTCATAATATAACAGACGATGTTATAGTTGTTATACTATATGACATCTTAACTTTTCAGATAAACACCTAACCAGAAAAAATGTTCCGAAATGTGAAAATATTACTTTGCGGATTTTTGACCATATTATTATCTATAAGTACCATAAGTTTCTTCTCAACATTTTTTTTCGCAAATGTATTCTTTAAAAAAATCATATGTATTTTAAGTTTCAGTACTTTAAAAGTTTATAATCATTTCACAAATTTGCACACCAATGGCCCATTTCCAAATATTTAATAGAGATAAGTGATGTACCAGAACAACCTATAATATCGTAATCTGTTGTGTTTATATAATACACATTTATTGGATTTTCAATAACATTGATTATATACCTATAATATTATTGTACATGGAAATGTTGTTAAAAATCGTTGTTGATCTGTTGTACTCAGGCTGTCGTTTTTGCCGTTCAAGCCGCGGCGGTACTGGCCGGCGGCGCCCGGTACCCGTCCGGACTGAATCCGGCGCTGTGTCCCAATTATCCGCACTGCGACAACGTGCTGTTGGCCGCATACGCCCAACCGGCGGCTGGCAACGATTACAATGACCACTACACCAACAACAACGCGGGTCAGTATTACGGTTCCGGTTACCAACACCATCCGTCCGAAGCGTCCAACTACCACAACAACCAGCCGCTGGTCCCGTCACCGTACACTGAGCCCGGTTATCCGGCTGGTCTCACGTCATCCAATTGCCCCAACTACCCGTACTGCTCGCATCAGGTGCCGGCCGAGGCGCACAGGTACGTGCACAAGAGGTACCCGTCTGGTGTCAGTCCGCATAACTGCCCCAACTACCCGTACTGCCACTGACGGTCCATCGCCTACATACTAAAATAATATTATGTCATGCGCAACATGCATGCATATTATTATTATTATTATTATAGTGCAGATTTTAAGACGCACTCACACAGTTAGCACTAAGTACATAAATATTATATTTAAATACATTATAGTGCATTATACACTTTATACCTATGTTATGTTTATGGCTAAAATCTACACACACACATAGGGGCAACACATTTTATAAGTATACATATTACATATTTTTATGTTGAACACCCATTAACCCAATTTACCTGTATATAATTCATGTACCTATGCACTTATTATAATGCCGAAGTACTGTGGCGTACATCACGCACGAATATAGCTATATATAGCTATATATCAAAATTATGTATTATTAATTATCATTATTATATTATATTGTTATACTTCTCGCACTTATAATATTTTTTTAAAGTATAAATAGCTACAATTAAAACATACGCATTTATTTATTTGGAACAACTTTACCTATACACCTACTAAGTACTTGATACTATATACATATATATAAAAAATAAAAAATAAATAACAAAAACAAAATAAACAAAAACAAAAACATAATCTATATGACAAGGATTATTGATTAGTATTAGCTTAGAAGTTATAGAAGCGAAAACCGGTAAAATACGTATGAAAAAATTGTAAAATATGCATGAAAAAAATTAAATATGCAAAAGAAATATTAAAAACTCAAAAAAAAATATATTTTTTAAAACTACTGTGAATGCCAATCGTATACAACAAATTTATTATCGAATAAACAATAAATAGATTTACGGTAAGTTAAGTCGATATTAGTATAATATAACTTATCGACATTTGACAATAAGATAATATTTCAGCTTATTTGCGCAATATATAGATTAAATGGACATAATTTCATTGTTGTCAGATTAATATTCGATTGCTAAAATATTATTGAGTATTATATTCAATATAATTTAAAATATATAGATTAAAAAATCAATTTTTTTAGAAAATATTAAATAATATGCTAAATATGCATTTTTAATTTTGAGTTTTTAAACTTACCATCGTATTATATAGTTTATATTTCTAACTTAGTATCTGCTGTAAGTCGAGAGTATTTAGAACAATATGCAACTCTTATAGGATATTAGGATAGTATTCATACATTTGCACGTATTGAATTATTTCTTTAAATAAAAGGAGCCATAGATTCCACTTTTTGGCCGCTCTTTCATCTTATCCAATTATATATACTACAACTAACCGTTTTTTAAATGTTATTTCTCATCACGTTTTTTTTTGTAAGAAACCAAAACTGTGACCTTAGTACCTTACAAATAAATTACTCTATAGGATTAAATAAGAGAAAAACAACTTAAATATTTTAAAACATAATACAAAATTTAAAATTATAAATAAGATATACTTTATGTATTATAAAATAAATACGCTTTAGGATGATCATCTCTTTCAGGATCACACGTCAGACCTACTGAGCCCAACGCTAAGTCATGGCGCAGAGCGTCTTAAGCAGAGAGGTATGCGTCTTTCTTCTTACACATTATTATCAATGCACAGCAGTTATCTGTTATTGCTCCATGTAAGTACTAAAATATACGTATTAAGGCTCCAAACTTATTAAACATTTGGTATAAAAATTAAATAACGATTTGTTACACAGGCACACATTTTACCTCATATAAGTATTTATATGACGCATTGTTGAAAATATTCTTTCACAACATGCGGAACTTGTTGGAACGGAAATGTAGCATTTTATTTAAATTTTGAAATTTAAAAAAATTAAATGGTATCTTAAATTCAAATTTAAAAATTAACTACCGTTGATAAAATTATGAATAATGACAGGGGACTTACCTCCCCCTAAGCTCTCATAGTTACGCTAAAAAAGTACCATTACTATGGATTTTTAATTTTAACCCTTATAAAGTACAAACTAGTCTAATTGAATGGGATTTGATTATATTACTGATCATCCTTCCAAACCAATACAACTTGATAAATAGCTACTAATATAGTATAACAGCATTGATCTAATATGTATATTTAACAGCATTGACTTTAAGTCTTTAACGACTTTATAAGACACAAAATTAATTAGGGATGGAATTTCTCGTGAACGCATACAAAATTAACCGAAGCTTACAAAATCGATTTCTGAAGTAAATAATTTAGTAATAGTAAACAGTTAAATATTTTGTAGTTAAATTAACTAATATGTAACTACCGTAACTAGTGGTTACGTTGTTATCACTACAATGTATACATGAGTATATTAATAATAATACTAAGCCAATTACAGTTACACACTAATGTTTTATTATCGCAAATGACACGTTAGATAATAAATAATAATATTTTAATTCGATTCAAATGTGATTATACGTGTGATTATCCTTTGTATGTTTATGGTAAATTTAAATATTGTGCGAAATTTTTTCACGCAAGTTATTAAGTTTTCACGCATATCGTAACTCGTAATGAAGTATTTGTATGAATAATTATGTTACATTTGCTCTTAAAGACACTTATATAGCTATTTAGAAATACTTCGTGAAAAATTTCAATCATTAACCAAAATAAATATTTGTGCTGAGTTAGGGTAATATATTATAAAAATATCAGTTACCATGATGCGTGCGCACTTATGGATTTATGATGTACCGATATAAATATATAAATATATAATCACTGTACGTTTTTAATTTGTACATTTTAATAGCATAATCAAATTTAAAGGAAAGATAATCGTTATTTATTTAATCGTTTATTGCATATTTTCACGTCTTATTGTATTTATAGTTTTGTCGGTACGATGAACAAATTGTTGTCTTTATCGAATTTTCTTAAATAATTCATGGATTAATTATCACTAAACAGTAATCTTTTGCTAAAAAGTAAAAGTTTTCTTGTTCAGTTGTTAAGATTATAAATTATGACAAGGGGCTTAGCTCTCCTAAGCTCTCATAGATACGCCAAAAAAGTACTATTACTGTTTTTTAATTTTGACCTCTGTAAAGTACATACTAGATCCAATTTGAATTGGACATGATTATATTACTGATCATCCCTACAAACTAATAAAACTTGAAATAGCTACTAATGTAGTTTAACAGCATCGACTTTAACGACTTTAAGACACAAAATTAATTAGAGCTAGAATACATACAAAATTAACCGAAGCTTTCAAAATCGATTTCTGAAGACTTCAGCATGAAGTATGTGAATATATTAATAATAATACAGTTTAGTAAGTGGTGTAATTATGGGGGGGGGGATATGAGAAATAATTTTCCAGACGCTTTTTTTTAGAATAACCACAATTAAATTTCCGTAAGCGCTTAGCTTTAAAAGATTTTAAAATCAGAAATATTTTAAAAAAAGAAATAAGAATTTATAGATATTTTCATAGTTGACACTTTTTTTTTTGTTACTAATATAGATAATTATGATAGCTCAACAATTACAATATATGACAAGAAAATCGTATAGGTCATAGTTAATAGATCCCATATAGTAAAAATAATACATTGATATGTATTTGATATTCAGTTTAAATTAATTTTTGTATATTTGTTAGTTAATATACATAAAATGTTTTGACGATAACTCAAAATTAATATATGTTTTTCTATATTTATATGATAATTTCAACACATCAACATTTTGATATCAAAAAAATTATCTGAGTGGAATGTATATAAGATATTATCTGCCAGTGGCGGCTCGTGGGTTTTTAATGAAGTAGTGCACATCCAAAAAAAATATAACCAATATAATATATATATATATATTATAAATTGTATTAAATAATATTGTTTACAAATTTTAGTTATTTACAAATTACTTTTTCTTTTGCTTATACCTATTTTTACAAGTGTCAAGTACCTATAATAATAGTAAATACATAATAATAATAATAGTAATAATACATTTTCAGGTAAAAAACTATGACAAAGTAGATACAAATTATTATATTTCAGGTACATATTTATATGTTAAATCGATTCTCCTCTCTTTTTTTTCTGCAAATCTGTTTATTACTTCTTCGTTGAAGTTTGGAATGTTGTTGATCATCCGTTTTTCGATCGATAACATAGCTAGTGCTGTAAGTCGATCTTCTGTCATTGAATTTCTCAAAAATGTTTTAATACGTTTCAATGTAGAAAACGACCTTTCGGCTTCAGCTGTAGTCATTGGAATAGTTGAAATTATTTTTAAAAGTTTGTAGCTTTCAGAAAATATATGTATTAAATTATTTTCAATTATAAATTTCAATAAATGAACTGATGAATTGATATCACGGAAATCGGTTCTTTTGTAGAACAGTTGTAGTTCAGTTTTAAGTTTAGTAACATCCAAAAAAGGATATGCTTCAATTGTTTTATTAAAATGGTCACCTGGGAAGTTATTTTCGTACATAAGAAATTTGGTAGATAAAAATAGGTGCGAAGCATTTAAGTGGTTTTTATAATCAAACCGTTCTTTAACGTTGACAATAAAAATGTCACATACTTCTTTTGCAGCGATTTTTCTTGTTTCAATAGTATCATCATGTTTTCGTTTTTTCGTTGGATGATTTTGAGAAGTTTCAAAGATGTTATCAATATTCTGTCTTTCTTTTAATATATTTTCTTCGAACCGAAAAATTGCCTTTGAAAGTTCTACAGGATCCATAGTTGGTTTTTGTAGTTGATTATATAAAATATCAACATGAGGCATTAAAGAATGAAACACTCTTAACCAAAATATAAATCTATCGTCAATTAACATCCGATGCAAAGCTCCAGCTTGATTAATTGCTATGGTTTGATTGAATGTTGATTCAATTTCTTTCATACATTCAATTAACGACTCAAGATTCTCATACACAGTATTTACTATTCGACTTTTAAAATTCCATCTAGTATTAGATGATCGAGGAACTCTGTGTTTAACAATTTTATCTAAAACCGTAACCCGCTGCGGACTGTTGGAAAAAAAATTGGTTATATCAGTTAGGTTTGAAAAAAAAATTCTTATCTCACGATTTTGTGAAGTTGCTTGAATTAAAATTAAATTAAGCTGATGAGCATAACAATGTATGAAATGTGCATTTTTATAACTATTGTTTATTATTTTTTGTACACCATTGAGACGTCCACTCATCACGTTTGCGCCGTCGTAACTCTGACAAATCAACATATCTGGTGACTCTAGGACTTTTTCCAAATTAAATATTATACATTCAGACAACGATTTCGCATCGTGTCCAGTAGGATTGAAAAATCCCCAAAATCTTTCTACTGGTGTTCCATCCGATAGTAAATATCTAAATATTATTGACAATTGAAACTGAGCAGATACGTCAGTTGTTTCGTCAGCCATTACAGAAATATATTCTGCTTGTTTTATTTCATTTTTAATTCTTTGTTGACATACAGCTAAACAACATTCTAGTAAATCATTTTGGATTGATTTGGATAAACCTTTAAATACCGAAGAGTTCTCAATATGACATTTTAGTACCGAATCTAACTCTGAACTAAAGTTTATAAGACCTCGAAATACGCCGGGATTCTCTGAATTTGATTTTTCATCGTGACCTCGGAGTGCAAGCTCAAATGCTCCACAAAATTTAATACAATTTATGATTTTATTCAATATATAACGATTATGACTTATTTTTTCATTGTATTGTTTGATATTCAACCGATATGCACTAGAAAGTTGTTGTCTTATGTCTTGTTTCCCTAATAGTTTTAAATTTAATTGAGAATTTATGTGTGTCATTGATTTTTCGTGTGTTTTGATTTTAGAAGTTAAATGAATTAAATCGTTTATTCCATTCTTTACCCAAGCGGCATCATTAGATTTTTGACCAAAAAGTAGACAGGGAAAACAATACAAACGATTTGTTTCTGAACAACCACAAATCCAGTCATTAGTTTTATATATATCATTTTTAAATTGTCTTACATAATCTCTCGTTTTACATTTAGTAATTTGTTTAATATTTAAATCTGGAGTAGGCCTACCTTTATTTTTTATTTCCATCTTTTTCTCCAACGAGATTGATGAAAAATTACATTGCAGTATTAATTGCTGTACTGAGTTCATTTTAAAAATTGAAAACAAATACACGAGTAATAATATATTAATATACGTTAATGTCGGTCGTCGATAATAAACAGAAACACGATGGTCACGATTAATAATGTTTTGAATTTCCGATAATGATCGACTAGCTAATATTATCAGCTGATAATCGAAATAATATAATAAATTAATGAGAGTAAAAATAAACTATAATAACATAATAATGCCGATGCCGACGCTCAGCGACGCGGCGACGTCGAAAATAATTCGCTGAAAATAATTTAATTGGTTATGTGCACACAAACAAATGTGCACACCAACTCCATTACAACGCGGGCTGCGTGTATCGACTTGCTTCAATTTTTACACTGTACAAATGTGCACAATGATTGTGTGCACAACTGCACTACTATAATAATACACGCCGATACCGTTCCGTCGCGGACAGCCATTTAGCAGTCGAAATAACCCAATCCAAATATTAAACATAAATACATAATATTATAATATTATTATTTTCATAATACTCTGAATTTATATTTTTATATTTTGAAAATAATTCTTATTACATTACAGGTACTTAGTTGTATTATTATGATTTGTTTTCAATTTTTCTTGAGTTTAGGTAGGTAGTGCACGTGCACTTGTGCACATACACACGAGCCGCCACTGTTATCTGCATAATATTTGTAATACATACAATAATTAATGTTTATTTGATATCTAAAAATATTTATCATAAATAACATAATCATAGTATATCGTGTTAATATCAGTCAAAATATATCGAAAGTTTGATTTGTTAACAACATTCATTGGATATTTTTTCAATGATATACGCAGGATATGTTGTTACTGATAATTATTTTATATATGTGAAAATTAGTATCATAAATAAAATCTAAAACTTACAGCTCTTGCTATGATTTTTAATTAAAACTTTTTACAAAAATAAATAATATGAACGTGGTATAGAGATAGACTGGTAATGAATGAAAACATAATATTATTTATTTTGTGGTATAAGGTATTGACTATTTTTTTTATATTATATTACTGTAAACCACGGACTAAGATGTCTTAGTTCGTGCTGTAAACCTTGAGCAACAGTGCAACACCAATGTCTATTATAATTAAACGAGTAATAAAAGCGCTTGAATGGATTTGCTATGTTATCAGTGCATCGGAACACTAAGTTAAACCCCGATGACGTACTAGATATTTTGGCTAAAAAAAGAAAAAGAAAAATTGACCTGATATTATAATTTATGAAAAATATATTTAATTTAATTGTTTACTTTATTGTCTTTGAAAACCATTATTATTTATCTCATTTAATTTATAATAATAATTTAATATAATATTGTGATCTATGAGATTTAAATGATTATTAATATTTAATGGTGGTATGGGGGGGGGGAACTAGAAAAATAGTATAAACTTATTTCCCAATCCCACCCCAGAACCAATTCCAAATTACGCCACTGAGTTTAGTCGATTACAGTCACAGACTAATGTTTTATTATAGCAAATGACACGTTAGATAATAAATAATAATATTTTAATTTGATTGTTTATGTGATTGTCGTTATAATATGTTCACGGTAAATTTAAATACCTACTGTACGACATTTTTTCACGCAAAAAGTTATTTAGTATTCACGCATATCGTAATGGAATATTTGTATCAATAATTGTGTTCCATTTGCTTTTAAATAATATAAAAGATACATATAAACAGTGCCGCAACTATATGTTTCGTAGGGCCTTGGTACAAAAAATGTTATTGGGTCCCTGTTCCTGTATAATATATTCATAGATAAAAGCTTTGTTTACACTATTGTAAAATAATTAATTGGTAAGATAACATTACATTAACCATTAACCTAAATTTGTACATTTTGAAATTTTTTTTTGTACATTACGAGTGACATATTTTTAATTTTAATTATATTTAAAAGTTTTAAAAATTGTTTTTTTGCTAACAAAATATTATATTCTTTAAAACAGTCTATTATCGTAAATAGTACCTACGTTTTGACAAAAAGTAGGTTTATATATTGCTGCAAAACTTCTTATTTCCAACAATTATTCTTTCATAAGTTACTATTTACTTAAATAGTCTATTTCGAACCAAATAGGTACTAAAATAAAAAGAGGAAAACATGAATGAAAAATTAATACAATTTAACTATTAATTTTACCAGACATTCTAATTGTAGTTTTTAGTTTTTATAATATATAAAGTGTACTACATTTATTATTATGTATCTCAGAACAATTTGATATTTGGCAATGGTGTTGCAGAGTCTTAGAAAAGAACCTCTCAATTTCTCTTACAATCAAAATTTTTTAGAAAAAAGATACTTTATACAAATTTTAACGAATAGTATTTCAGTTATGAAAATATTTATACTAAGATTAACAAACCTAAAAAATGGTTGGACAGTAAGATAAAATAGGTTTAATTTTGAATCTTATTGGATTTAATATTTAGTACTTGAATTATTTTTACAGATAATAAATGTTGATAGACATTTGTGTTTAAGTAGATTTAAAAATACCAAAAATAAGATTTTAAATATTAGTATTATTAAGATGTATAAAGAAGTGAGTATATGCTTACTGAATTACCCAATATATAATATATAATGTACATTTGTAAGTGAATAATATATTTTATTATATTCGAAATTCGAATACGAAGAGCTCCAACAGTCCAACACTTCGATAAGAATATAAAAAAAAATATAGCACAAAATATATAGGTGATGGAGTAGTAGTTTAATATTCATACAATAATACGTATAATTGTATATGTGCATATATTAAATAGTACTATGGACTAATTTTATGGTGATATTGAATAATTATAATATAATTTAGGTAATTTTTTTTTTTAATCAAGAAACAAATTTTTGGGAATCGGGTGGTCGTTATATAAATATAATTTTTTTATTGGTTTTAAAAATATGTTATTACCTTGAATGTACTTATCTACAACAAAAATATGGTAATATTTCACTGCTGTAGATAATATATATAGGAAATTAAGAACGATTGAAAAAGTCATTGAAGTTGGTATTATTATGCAAAGAAATTGTGCAGCATAAAACGGAGATATTAAAATAATCTATGCTATAATAAGATATAGGTATAATAATATAGATAATAACAATTATTTCAGGTAAAAAATAAAAAATTGTGCGCAAACAAGTTACAGCCAAATGTATACTATTTTATTTTTTCAACTTACTTATATAAATCAAAATTTAATTAAATCGTTCGGTAAATACCTACCTAAAAAATTTTTAATTAGATTTAAAATACTTATAAATAAATACTATTTTAAAATAAATCAGAAATGACATTGCGTATAGTAAAATTCATAATAATATACATATAACATAATATATTATTTATACATATTTCATATATAAAAGTTTTAAAAGCAAATAATGTTTTTAATTTATGACAAAATAATTAATATCATCGCCTAACATAGAAATATATATTATGTATAATAATATAATATATAGGGTGTTTCAAAATAAGACAAGTGCACAATTTTTGTAAATGTAATAAATACACAAATGGTTAATGAATCTCTCCATGACAAGTTCAATACGAATGAATTTGACTTCTAATCGGACTAATAGGAGTGATAATAGATGACAAAAATAACTAAAATAGAGTTGACAACATTCAAACATACAAATCCCACACGATTAAAAAATTTCGCACAATATGAAATACCCTACTATTATACATAAGATTATTATTACAATATAAATAACTAAAAAAGAACCTTGTACTATATTTTTAAATTTTAAGTATAATACCAAAAAAATTTATGAGTTTCCAACTATAAAATAATTAACTAATTTTTGCGATTTTTATGAATTTTGTTAAAATTCTATAACTTTAAATGCTTATAACCAAATTTCGAGAAAAATTATGATACTTTAGGTTTTTGACATTTATAGTTGAGAAATTATCATCTTATGAAGAGGATTGTATTACATTTTTAAGAATTTCTATTTCCATTATCCAGCAAAGAATTTCTATATTTATTTAAAAATTATAAAGATAAAAGTGGGTGCAAACTGGGTTTGCATAAAAATTCCTGTTTTTCTTTAATCTTTTGTCTGTTTTCCTCAATCATAAAAATAAGTAAAGGATATTTTTTAAGTTTGACCTCTCTATAATATACAAACTAAACCCAAGTGAAGTGAGCATATCTGACCTGGGAATAAGTGAATAGATTTTTAGTCGGTAAGGGAGGTATTTACCATTTACAAAAATATTTGAATAGACAATCCAGTAAAAATATTTTTTGAATACATTTTGGATGTATAACCTCTTTTAATTTAACTATTATGCATTAGTAAAAATTCTGGTTTCTGGAATTTTGAATATAAGTACCTATAGGTACCATAATATTTATGAGATTTTTTGTACTAATAAATAAGTATTCCGCGGTGTCACGAATTTCGGTTTTCAAATGAAACTCTTTTTTTCCGGTACTTTAATATCTATAACTCTTTATACGACATGAATACATAGTACACTTTTACAACATTCGAAATTCGAATACGACGAGCAACAACACGCCGAATAAAATAAAAATATTAAAATAAAGTTTAAAATATAAATTAGATAGAGTAATTATAGTTTATTATTGTCTATTCATGCAATAATATACATATTATAATGGTTTAAGCATATTAAGTCTATCAATTACACAATATAATTTTACAATAATTTATCGACTTAAACAAATTAATAAAATAACAATTATAATTTAGATTAATTATACAATAGAAGTGAATAATATTAATTATTAATATAATTTAGGTAATTTTTTTTTATTGAAAAACAAATTTTCGTCGACAATTAACGGTTGACAAAAAGTCATTGAAGTGGCTAATATCAACTGCAAAAATAATGTGTGACATATTATCGTGATCTAATATCAGTCATCGTTGTGATATATATAAATATATACATAACTGTAATTATTTTTTATCTAGCTTTCAGGTTGGTATGGAACCACGGCGCAAGTATCGTCAACCATGAAAGGCGGCCAATCGCATTGTAACTCATACGGTTCCACATTTATCGGGCACACGTAACATGCACCGCCGCACGTGCATACAGACATGATCCCACACGCTACCTTGCATTCAGCTTCAGAATAGAACTGAAAGTCATGTTCAGCAGTAGTTTTTTCACAAATGAGACAATAATACGAATCATTTGAACCGGGAACGCATGTATGTTTACCCATTTTATGGCATTCCGATTGTAAGCATGCTTCACACGACTTGAATTCAGTGAGGGTTTCCACCGATTGGGCGAGATCAAAGTAGAAGACATTCAACACTATCGTAAAAGCGAACACAGTTATGACGACGTGCGACAAGACGAACATATTGTTTTTCGTTTGTATATAATAAATATTACGGTAGGTAGGCATTTATAATATTATTGCAATATGTGCGCCGTGTTCCGCTGCAGATTGGCGCTCTCTGACAATAAGTAACTCGGAGTTGATTTTGTGGTTAAATATTTATTATTACTGCGATAAATACACGTCAACGCACAGCAAGTATATAAAACCAACGATATTATTTTACTTATAATTTGTATGTGCGATAATGGCTGATGGACTGACACTACAATTTAAATCCGTACAACGTTCGTATTTATATCCAAACTATTGCTGTGTGTGGATAGTGGTGTCATTTAATTGGTCGTATGTAAGCAGTGGCGACCAAATGATGTTGTCATGGGGGGGATGTGGCTGATATTTAAATATGCACTTCCTAATCATTAAAATATAATTTATGGTTATGTACTTATGCCTATTACCTAGTATACATTTTTTTAATTTTAGGTAAATTAGTACATTATTTATAACAAATGAGAAATGTATTGTTAATTCATGATTGATGATTGATCATCGAGTGGAGTAGTTCCTGTATATTTTGTATAAGTAACTAAATTTTAATAAAAACAGCCTTGTTCCTAGAACGAGTCTAGAATCTAAATATAATAATATTATACGCTGATAGTCGTTGTTTTGAGAAAAAAATAAAACAAAATTGAAATCATTAACATTATAGTACAAATAGTACAATATAATAATATGTACATAAATTTAATTGTATTAAATATTAAAGAAAAAAGTCATGGGGTTATCTATCCTTACCCTAGGTTAAGATCTAGTCCTACATAATATGCTATATATATATATAATGTATAAAATGATAATATTTGTATAATAATTTAAAATTAAAATGTATATTCTAATTAATACGTGTGTTGTGAATGTATTAAAATGTTTATGTAGCATTTTAAAATATTTAATATTTGTCATATTCATAAGTCAACTAAAAATTAAAATATCGTAAAAAAATAACGAGAGAACACAGATAATGTTAATATCAAAAAGTTTGATAATAGGTCAATTCACTCTATTACTCTAATATCAAAACTAAAAGTACGCTATTGAAACTGGTGAACAAAAATTTACCATATCGTACGTGTGTAAGACAGAGACAACACATGCGGGTGCGACGTCTTCGTAAGATATGAACATATATACATGGGACCAAGGTAAACGGTAGTCATTTTTAGTGATTTTGACATATTTCTTAAATATTTGAACTTTAAATGCTTATAAACAATATTGTGACCAACGATTTTTACTACAATAAGTATAACTTATAATAAACATTGTATTTAACTTTAAAGATTTTAGGGAATGCCAAATTTTTTTAAAGGTATTTAAAAAAAAAAAACTTAGAAAAATCGAAAATTTAATCCTAAATAGATAACACTAATATAAACATTTTCTAAAAATTTCAAGTATTTACAATGATTTGTTTTTTGAATTATAGCAAAATAAAAAAATTGATTTTATCGAAAACTGGTTAAGCGAAAAAATTTTCGGTTTTTCGTTCCCTTTATTAGATTTTTCCTGACGCTTTAGAAAACTACTTGAAATTTTTTACTTTTGAGCTCCCAAAGTACCAACTAGATTCACTTTCTTTCAAAACTGAACTGAAGTCAAAAATTAAAGCACTATTATTACTCCAAAACGCCATAACAAACACTAAAATAAAAAAAACACACCAATGTAAAATTAATACATTCATCACTCATCCGTTCAAAATCTAAAATGTACACAAACAAGTTGCAACCAAATGTATACCATATTATTATATCAACTTATATAAATCAAAATTTTATTAAATCGTTCTGTAAATACTTACCTTAAAAAATTAAAAATAGATTTATAGTACCTATAAATAAATAATATTTTAAAATAAAATCAGGAATGTCATTGCGTATAGTAAAATTCAAAATAATATACATATTACATAATATAATATATTTATACATATTTCATATGTGAAATCTTTGAACACAATTAATAATGTTTTTGATTCATAACAAAATAATAATTAATATCGTCGCCCAAAATTGAAATACATATATATAGAGTGTTTCATAATAATTGCATACATTTTGAAAATGCAATAAATACGTTGTTGGTTACTGAATCTCTCCATAACGAGTTCAAGAAAAATGAATTTACATTCTAATCGAACCAATCGGAGTAGTAATAGATGACAAAAATAACTAAAATAGGGTTGACAACCTTCAAACAAACAAATCCCACGCATTTAAAAATTTCGCACCTTATGAAGCACTCTATATACTACCCTATACTACTACTCTATATATACTCTGTATACTATATGTTAAATTATATGAGATAGAGTAATAGTTTAATATTCACGCAATAATACATATAATGGTGTGTATCGATTACATAATATAATTATACAATAATTTATAAGCGTGACTAAATTAATAATAGAACAATAATAATTTAGATTAATTATACAATATAATTGAATAATATATTAATTATTAATATAATTTAGGTAATTTTTTTTTTATTGAAAAACAATTTTTCGTTGACAATTAACGGTCAATTTCAAAAATAATGTGTGACATATTATTATCATGATTTAATATCAGTCATCGTTGTGATGGTCGGATGTATAAATATATACATAGTTGCAATTATTTTTTTACCTAGCTTTCAGGTTTGAATGGAACCAAGGCGCAAGTATTGTCAAACATTAAACACGGAGCATCGCTATCAACGTACTCGGGTCGACATTTATCCAGCACACGTAACACACACCGTCGCATGTGCAGTTTGCCTAGTCCCCTCGGCCCACACGATGCCTTGCATTCAGCTTCAGAGTAGAACTGAATGTCACCTTGAACAGTAGTTGTTTCACACTCGAGATAATAATACGAATCATTGGTTGAACCGAGAAAGCATATATGTTTCAGCGTTGAATCGCATTCCGATTCTATACATTCTTCACACGTCGTGAATTCAGTGAGGGTTTCCACCGATTGGGCGGGATCAAAGCAGAAGATATTCAACACTACCGTAAGAGTGTGGTAAGAGCGAATACAGTGACGACGGCGTGCAGCAGGACAAACATATTGTTTTTCGTTTGTGTATAATAAATATTACGGTAGGTATTTTTAAAATTATTTCAATATGTTCGCCGTGTTCCACGACAGATTGGCACTTTCTGGCAATAAGTCACTCGGAGTTGATTTCGTGGTTAAATATTTATTATTACTGCGATAAATAGGTCAGCGCACAGTATATAAAACCAACAATATTATTTTAATTATAATTTGTATGAGCGATAATGGCTGATGAACTGACACTACAATTTAAATCCCTAAACCGTTCGTATTTATATCGAAACTATACTGCGGTTTGTGAATCGTGGTGCCATTTAATTGGTCCGTGGGTGTAAGCAGTAGCGGTCAAATGATTTTGTCATGGTGGGGAGGGGATGTGGCTGATTTTTTAATTTGCACTACTAAATCATTAAAATATAATTTATGGTTATGTACTTATATCAGTACTAGGTATATATTAGTGGGTGTGCAAGCAAATAGTATAGAGCCCATTTAGCTAAGGACCTAAATACCTAATAGATCCTTAAAAAAATATAACGCGTTGTTCGTAGCTATATATATTATTGTACTCAAATGGATGAGGAGCAAAATGACCTGCAGCTTTTAAAACAGTTTATTGGTTTTTTTATCTCATTAGGATAAAATTGGGAAATTGGAAAACATCACTATTGTTTTGTATAAAACTATTAATATGAAAATATGTTTTGTGTATCATTATTTTTTTGGGCATATTGTTTTATTGTTATAAATATTACTACACAAGGTGATTTTTAAAACATGCCCACCCCATTTTTGTACTTAAATTAGGCATATATTCAAATTCTGATTTTTTAATTTTTAAATGTAATTAAAGGCAATATTTTTGAATACTTATATTTTTCACAACATTTAAAGTGTATCCTGTGGCGATACCAAGTGTATTTTTTTAAATGAGAACATATATATGTTTCATGTTGTAAAGCAAAATGTGAATCAGGTAATTTTTCTGAAAAAATTGAATTATTGTAATCGAAATTTGAACAAAAACTTCCGGAGTTATTCTACTTTAAATACTAAAGAAGAGGTTATTGATGAACTTTCCAAAAGGCTAAGGAATCTGGACATAATGTTATAAAAAATAAAAAATTGACAACAAATTTGATAAAAATTTTTGTTCATTTTTTTATACAATACAAAATAATTATCTTGATATGTAATAATGAGATATAAAATTTCTACTTGCGGGGCATAGTCCCCCAAAGTCCAAATCCCACAAGTCGGTTTTGAATTTTTATTTTTTGTCACCCCTCGGCCCTCCCACAAAACATTCTAAATTACGCCACTAGGTACTCTTTAGTAATAAACAAGTTATAAGAAAAGCATTGCCTCACACACAATTTTATTATTAATTATATAAATTTGTAACTAATACCAATTCGTAAAAGTTGTAGTAGACATGTTTTAATTTATACACCGCCTATATCAGCTATATCTGATTTTTGAATTAAATTGAATGTTAATGTAAATAGTATATTATTATTTTAATAATAAATCTATGATATATATTATTGTTCTCAACCTACACATGCAAAAAAGTATAATATTTTGTAATGTATAAATACCAAAACAATAATTTCTAATTAATTACCATATAATGTGTACAATGTGTTTATTGGTGTTTTGGTAACCGATAAGTCGATAAACTAATTTTCGTCCAGACACCTGCAGTCATGGTCCGCTCCACGACTATTCTGCGGTCCCGTTTCCGCCATAGCCCTTTTCCGCCAAAAACAAAAAAGGTAGGATTCCCGTTTCCGCCAAAATTTATTTTTGTGAAAAGACGTTTCCGCCAATTACTATTTGGGAACCATGTACAATTGTTACATATTCTTATCATTATAAATTGTAGTACAAGTAGATAATAATAATAAATTAATCGAATATAGACACTGCAATTATAATAGTTTTTAATTTTTTAAATATTATATAATCAAAAATAAATTAAAATATATTAAAATATAGTCTCAATAGACTTTTGAATAAACACATCGTCATTTTTAAATATTTAAAAATGTCACAAAAAATATATATAAATTATAATACAAGTTTATGTCAAGTTGTAAAAAATTACAATCGTAAGTATAGGTCAGGTTTTAAAAAATCTTATAATTAAAAGAAACAGTTTTGAAAAGAGGTTGCCTACTAATTTCATTGGAATTTTTTTGTCATTGTGTCTTCTATAGTTTTTAAACGGTTTAATATTTTTTTTGTTTTTTTTTTATATATTATTTTAAGCACTACTTTGAACACATATAAGTATCCATCTGTATCGTATCTTTAAGTATTTGTAAAAAAGTAAAACAATGATGGGTATGCCTTATAAAATTGTTGATTGAAATGAGAATAAAAATATTCACAATTGTTGGTTGTTCTGTGTAATGTCACTGTATGTGAAACCCGCATACTTGGCGGAAATTTCGAATTTTCATCAATATAGTTTTCTAAAATATAATCGGCGTACTTACTATATTTGATGTTACAGGGATGTCTGACATAATCAAAAGAAAAACAATCCAATACTTTCGAAGGGTCCAAAAATGTTAAGCCAAAAGTGTATTTTAACCAATAATTTTTTTATACTCTAAGCAGATTAAGCCTAATTCCAGTATTTTTCGATACCAACTCTGATTTAAGTGAAATCGGCAACCCACTATTATTACGGACGACCGGCCATATTAACAATACAGCTTGATGGATAGCTATTTAAAAATCAATAGTGATTTTGAAACAGAACAGATACTGAATCGAAATATAAGAATTTAACATTTGTCAGATAATTATTGTGTAAATTATAATTTAACTATGATACAGTGCATGCTTCCTTTCGTTATCGACAATAATTATCAACAATTATCGGTATTACAAATGCCATTGCTATTAACTACATGTATATTACTATCTTTTATACATACCACAAGTCACAACATTTATTCAATATTGCTTAAAAATTAAAACTAATGGTTTCCAAACTTTTTTTGTTTTCTTTTTGGCGGGAAAGGGCTATGGCAGAAACAGCTAATATGTTGGCGGAAACGGGTAACTCTCAGTAAGAGTGGGTACTCCACTTTCTCCACGACATCATATAGTTTGGCTTCATTTTCCGCCAGAGTTGCCATCGGTGTGCAACATAGACATTTTACCCCATATTGACACCTGTGAATACTAGAATATACGACTGCTAGATTTTACTGACACGTCCCAAAAGGGTTATGCCGCAACAGTATATTTCTGTGTAGTCCTCGTGACAAACAAAGTATTCATCTTCTTTAAGACGTGCAAAACTAAGGTCTCTCCTTTAAAGGTTATAAAAGGAACAACTTTCTCACAAAGTCTAGGTTAGAGATGCCATTAGAGTTGTGCGCAGTTCTTATACTGACTCAATAATTGCTACAACCTCTCTATATGAAAATCAAATTGATAATTTATATTTCCCAAACGTGTGCCTGGATTGTGTCAATCAAAATTATTCAAGATTTTTGCCGACCAACGAATAGACACTCCTGACTTTGTTCTCACATTTCTCATCATTTGCCCAACTGTTACTTTACTAACTGTAAAAATTGGTATGCAGACGTAACTTTTTCGACATCACCTTCATTATTTACTCAAATATATACGGCAGATAATTGTATTTAGTTAGTTTCAACATAATTATTAACATAATAACATTTTACCTATAAAAATAATCAGTTAAATACAAAACGTACCTAATACGTAACAATAAACGAATTTTAGTCATCGCCTAGTTACGTTATCTCAAATATAATACAATTCTGTGTGATTACGATTACAGATTAGACTAACTCACACCACGGACTAAGATTAACAGGACTAGAGACCAAGATGGATATATAAAGGTGCAAACACTTTCTATATTTTATCATTATGATAGCGGGCCAAACAAAGTACACAACTTGTAACTGCCAACATGAGCACTTCTACCCAAAGAGAGCTCAAACATACTAAAGTTTGTATGGCACTGGCACATAATGAATTTTAGCATTTATTCTTACTTTAAGCTTGTGTCTTCTGAAGTTTTATTTCCTGCTGTTTATATATTTTATTTTGTTTGGGTAACCTAAAATTACACCCAGGTACAAAACAATTAAGATGCATATGCTAAATAAGTAAAAAAAATTTCAAACCACATTTGTACAAAAAGAGTATGTTGTGTGGCCGTGTATAGGTACTTAATTAATTAATAACAATACTGTAAAAGATTACACTAGGATAATATGATGTAAATACTGTTATTGTACATTTGTATTTTGTACATATACATTTTATAGTTATTTAGAACCACCTAGTTACTTTATGTATTATAAAATAAGTACACTTTGGGATGATCATCTCTCTCAGGATCACACGTCTGCAGACCTACTGAGCCCAACACTAAGCCATGACGCAGAGCCTCTTAAGCAGATGTGTTTGCGTCATTCTTTACACATCCACGTATATAATACACATTTTATTATTTTATATTTTTATTCGATGACATATAATGTACTTGATCTGAAGTGTAATACAAACATGCTTGGACTAATTGAATACATTTATAGTAAGTAGTACATGGTTTTTTAGAATTAAAATATAACAAATCTAAAAATGAAAATAAAAAATCTAAATAACCAATATTTATCTTGCGTTTAGTTAATAATAAATTTACGATTTTATTGAATTTGGATAAAGTTGATTTTGGAATACTAAGCTGGCCATTGTCCTCGTCGTTAATAGAGAGTGAGTCACAGCTGCAAAATAAGACAATATGAAAAATGTTTAGTTTAATTAAATAATATAATTTCTTCGTTAAAAAAAATTGGTGAAATAGTACAGAAGAAAAAATGAAATTTACAAGGTATTCTGATTTGAATCGGACTTGATTATATTACCGATCATCCTTCCAAACCAATACAACTTGATAAATAGCTACTAATATAGTATAACAGCATTGATCTAATATGTATATTTAACAGCATTGACTTTAAGTCTTTAACGACTTTATAAGACACAAAATTAATTAGGGATGGAATTTCTCGTGAACGCATACAAAATTAACCGAAGCTTACAAAATCGATTTCTGAAGTAAATAATTTAGTAATAGTAAACAATTAAATATTTTGTAGTTAAATTAACTAATATGTAACTACCGTAACTAGTGGTTACGTTGTTATCACTACAATGTATACATGAGTATATTAATAATAATATTAAGCCAATTACAGTTACACACTAATGTTTTATTATCGCAAATGACACGTTAGATAATAAATAATAATATTTTAATTCGATTCAAATGTGATTATACATGTGATTATCCTTTGTATGTTTATGGTAAATTTAATTACTGTGCGAAATTTTTTCACGCAAGTTATTAAGTTTTCACGCATATCGTAACTCGTAATGAAGTATTTGTATGAATAATTATGTTACATTTGCTCTTAAAGACACTTATATAGCTATTTAGAAATACTTCGTGAAAAATTTTAATCATTAACCAAAATAAATATTTGTGCTGAGTTAGGGTAATATATTATAAAAATACCAGTTACCACGATGCGTGTGCACTTATGAATTTATGATGTACCGATATAAATATAATATATAATCACTGTACGTTTTTAATTTGTACATTTTAATAGCATAATACAATTTAAAGGAAAGATAATCGTTTATTGCATATTTTCATGTCTTATTGTATTTATAGTTTTGTCGGTACGATGAACAAATTGTTGTCAAATGAAACGGTCGTTATCGAATTTTCTAAAATATTTCATGGATTAATTATCACTAAACAGTAATCCCTTGCTAAAAAGTAAAGGATTTTTTGTTCAGTTGTTCCTTGGTATTAAGTTATTAACTCAGAATAAAAGTAAATCATTATAATATTATTATTTATATAATATATTTGTAAATAATAACTAAATAATGAAACAACACACTTTGGTTGTAAATATACTCAACATTATCATTTGGGTACCTGACACCCTACTTAGCTGACACCATAACTGGTGTAATTTCACATACGTTTACCTAATAGACAGGTATATATTTATTATATTATATTATTTGTATAAAACAATGGTGGATTAGTCATTGATGTCCAAATTTCTACAATTTTGAGCTATAACTTATAAGCAATGAACATTATACACATTGTGTAGTTAGTTCAATCATCTACTCTGTTAATTATTATTTAAATATACCTTAAACAATTAAATAGCATAATATATTAATTTATATACCCAATAAATAATTCATTGAATTCCATTGACGCATAGTTGGGCCAATTGTTCATACAAGCCTGGCACTGACATTGAAATTGGTACTGATCAAATAAATGTATACTACGTTCTTCTTTAGTATGTGACATAAATTTGACGCCATAATCAGTAAATATCTATAATATATAAATACAATACAATTATATATATATATATATTTAAACAATACCTACAAGCTACAGTTTAATATGATTTACTTGAGATCCTTTTAAAATTGGTTGTATTGCCCGAGTCACTTCTATACCACTATACGTTTGAACTATCGCATTTGGATCACATGAATGATTTATCAAACTGTACGCAGAGCATAGAATTAAAGCAACAGAATCAAAAATTGCTGGTCGATTTGCGACAATATTATCACTGCTGTTTCCGATATATTTAGATAGCTCTATAGACGCATAAGAGTTCAAGTTGGCTATACATAGCAAATGAACTAGCGATTCGCCAACAGTGCCTAACAAATTTGATGGGATATCAAATTTATTTAACAACAATAGAGATACCATCATTGATGCAGTACAATACATAAAAAATAAATTGGAGACTGTTCTTTTGGCTTCATTTCCATCCAATGCATAAATTGAGTAAAAAGGGTCTATTAAATGGTTGCTACTTCCGCCAAAACTAAAGTTTGATTCATTATACTTTTGTACCATTGAGCAGTAATGATCGATACCCATTACATTTATGAGCTGCATGAAACAACGTAAAGCCAGATCGTGAGTGGGTTCAACAGTTGGGTCCTCTTTAAGAGGATAGACTAATGAACACTCTGTATTATGGTAACTGGCGAACGCTTTTTGTAAACATGCATCATCACAGTAGATAACCTATTATAAGTAAAATATTTTTTTCGTAGGCATTTAAAATTTTAAACTCGTATAATTTAAAATATATTAAAAATCGATTTACCTGTGAACATTTAGAACACGGTATAGCTGATAAACATCGTTTGAAACAATAATTGCAGTTGAACATCCACTTACTATTTTTAAATACACCAGCAATGGGCTCTTCTATAATAATTATTTCACCTGAAAAAAGTATATTTAAATTTTATCTGTGTAAATTTGTTACAATTTATTGGTATACTTTTAAATAACCAATTTAACAACATTTTTATCTAAAATAAAATTGATTATAATATTATTATACTAGTATTTATCAATTAATAGGTACCAGCAGGCAGCATTATTTATAGATACTAGTATTTATAATAAATAGTATCAGGTACGCCTGAAATTCCATCAATGAATCTTCAATAAGTTAATCGCAAATCGTTTTATCGCACTAACAATTAACATTGTACTTACAACTTATTGATTATTTTATCTAAATAATAAATATTTATAGATTGTGTTATAATAAATAGTACAATAAAATTTCTATTAATGGACACCTCTCAATAGTGGACATTTTTAAATTCCCTAGCAAAAATGTATGTAAATAATAGAAGTTATAACCTCTTAATAGTGGACACTCCTAATAATAGACGTGGACAATAGAAACTGGTACCAAAATTAAAAATTATCTCTCATAAATGGACACAATACATGTCAAAATTAATGTAAACTAATGTAATTAATTTAAAATACTATATTTATCTATTATATATTTCATACGTTCATATTTTATCTTATCTTAATGGTTTTCTTATTCGAAAAATGACAAATGGTAGTCAATTCGCAAATTTACTTTGAAGAGCAGAAAAAATTTACCCCAAAAAAGATTAGAGTTTTCTAATTGTACATAAACCTTAAACATTTTTATACACTTTTAAATACATACTTATTATATAATAAATAATAAATTAATATTTCAATGTATATGTAATATGTATGTACCTATATGTTAATCAATTTTCTACAGCATCTCTCTATAATGGCCATTTAGTAATTTCTCACAAATGTCTTCTATATAGATGTTTTCTCAATAGTGGACAACCCACTAAAGGGGATATTTTATAATTCCTCATGGCTGTCCACTATATAGAGGTTTCACTGTAGCATAATTATGCGGGTTTGACGTCCACTGCTTAGACTATTTTAATTATTATTAGATAGGTACCCATCTCAAGTTTATTGTAAGAATAAACAAAGAAGTGTATTCATCATATATATTTATATTACCTATTTGTATCTACTATATATATAAGTACATCTAAATATCTAATTATATTTTAATTTTTAACTTATTTAAAGTATTCAGTTAGAGTATCCTGTAGCAGTGCAGCAGTATTATACGTAATTTATAATATTCGCGTAGTTCCAAATTTTTAGAAGTCAAGACCACATTCATTTTACATCTCGATTAAATTATTATTTTCCAGATAAAATATCAATAATATACATAACACGGATAAAATGTTTTATAATTATATATTTATACGTAAATTCAAATTATCACGCTAAGTTGCGTGAATAATTCAACAATTGATTAATTTAATCCAATCACGTGTCACTAAATCGTGTTTTAGGGATATTAGCTCACTATATTGATTATTGATTTTTATGCAGCCTCGCATTAAAACATATTTTTTGTTGTTATTATTATGAACACAATTTTTCATCAATAAAATAAAAATATTGATACCAGAAATGTAAAACTCTTCAAGCGTTTATGTATGATGGACAATGGTGCTAACGTAGTAACGTGCTGTATGCGGGCTGCTAACTACTTATATTACGTAAAAATATTTACTTATTATGGGCGCTTTTTGCGGGTATGGAAATTTATCGATGTATAACGGGGTGACCGGACAATGTATCTCCGGTCAAAATATCTCTAGTCAAAAATATCTCCAGAACAAAACTATTTAAAATGGTAAGTCAATACAACGAAATGACATCTCTGAAATATTTAAGTAAGGGGAATTGCCCACAATCTTAAATTTTAACACATCTTGATTTGATTTTTTATTCATTTACTTATTTTTTTTTAAATTTTTATTACATTAGTTACCTACTCAATTTATTTAATTTTGTTTAATTTTATTACATCACCCAATCGTCCACAACCTTAAATTATAATTTGACATATTAATTTTGTGGAAAATATTATTGTATACGCGTAAAAACCACTGTATTATAAATACAGTCGATTATATTATAATGAATAATTTATTGTGTACTTGTAATAAATAATAATAATAACATATTACTTTAAAAATATCATATTATGATTACAATAACATATTTTTAAATATTAAAATATTTTCATGGGAGAAATTTGCATTAAAGATATTTTTAACAGGAGATATTTTGTACTGAAGATATTTTGTCGGAGATATTTTGACCTGGAACCATATAAGGTTATATGTAATCAGTATATAATAGTATAAATTATTAAATATATAAATCGTACCAGGCTTTATGTTTTTTGATGCGAATAATCCTCTCCCCATTTCTTTTGAATTTTGTATTTCAACACATTTCGATAAATTAGAACTTTTATCAAATACAAGTTTTTTGAATTTTTTATATTTAAAATTCATGTTTTTAATTTTTTCTTCTGCCTCTTCAGATTTTTTCACGAATCCTGATATTCTGATTTTGATTTTTGCTTTGGCATCTAGTGTTAAATATGTATTACTATCTAAACATGATAAACAATCCTAAAAATAAAATGTATCAAGAATATAAATATTTAAAATATAACTAGGAATTTATAAACAATATTATTAAAGATGTAATCTACATTGTAGACTAATAAATAAACTAAAACTTACCAATCTAAAATATCAATAAGCAAATGGCTACTTTGAAATTTTAAATTAAATTACATAAAAAAATTGCTATTGAATTTTTAGAATTTTTGAAAAAATTATTTTGAGACATTTAAATATAATATTTTATTAATTTCTATAAGAACCCATATTTATTTATTTTTTTAATTATTTAACTATAAAACCTTAAAATTGAGTGAAAATTCACCAAGTTAAAGCAAATTAAATTTTGATTTTATAAGAATACTAGTTATAAAACTTGTTAATAAGCCACAAATCGTACGCTTTAATCTCAGTTTAATTAATCTCTATTGGAAGGAAGATTTTTTTATAACCATCTGTAAATAATGAATTATTAGTGGAGCTCTTATAGCAAGGGTAAAATTAATAATATTAACAATTTAAAAAAATATTTTTTATCTTAAAATGGTTAATAAATCAATAAATAACTCAATATATTGACATACTGCTAAAACATTACATATACTATTTAAAATTATCAAGATTGTGTCAATTTTCTGTAATTCTCCGTTTCCGTCAAAATATAATATTGGCCGTTTCCGCTACAACCGTTCTTGGCCAAAAAAAGGTTGGAAATCAATGATTTTAATTTTTAAGCAATATTAGAAGTGGCAGTGCTAGTGATACATGATATTATATATATAACACATAATAAAAATAACATATAATAATTAATAGCAATGACATTTGTAAATAATCTAGAATAACAGCGATAATCGTCGATAACGGAAATATAAGCACGATAATTATCTGATAAAAGTTATATTTCGATTCAGTACGTGATGTTATCACAGAATATAACGTGTTATTTCGCCAAGCAGTATTTGCTGCTATGACAGATGCTTTCACTGCGTGTTATTCCGTTAAGCACATATATAAAAAAAACAGTTCTAACAATAATTTTAAAAAATATTCCAAAAGGTAATAAAAGATTAACACGTTTAAAAACTATTGAAGACGCAATTATAAAAAAAGCCAAAGAAATTAATAGGTACGCTTTTATAAAATCTGTTTTTTTAATTATGCGATTTTTTAAAAACTAATACATATATTATTTGACTTAAGTTTTATTACTACCTACTTGTAATATAATTATATTTTAAAGACATTTTGGTAATAAATTATATTTAAATATAATAGTACATATTGCGGTTTAATTTAATTTATACAAGATGAATCCCAAATAATAATTGGCGTAAAAATAAGGCTATGGTAAATCAGAGTATACCGGTTCTTTGGCGGTAAAAGACCATGTCCAATTTTAATTTAAAAAATGTGATAAAAAATGGTTATCTTAAAAGTTAAAAAAAAAAACAATTTGAATGAAAAATTATTTTTGAAAAAAAATAATTCGAAACGTCTTAATTTGAATTTTCTTATTTATTAGTTAAAAAAACGCATTTAAATATAATGATTTTCCACGAAGATACTAAGGGGGGAATACGCACAGAAATATACAATATATATAATACATTATATCTGTAGTGATACGTCAATACTCAATAAATGACTTAAGGACATAAACTTTATATAGGTGCATAACTATAAAATGGGATACATAATTATTAATTTTTTTCTAAACTATATTATTAGGTAGCCAATAAGTGTATCTAATTGAATAGTAAATATTATTAAATCAAAACTGAGAACATAGATTGAACAAATTGTAGAATAATACATTGATATCTCTATAAAATTATTATCTAAGATAAGAGCTTTTTACTATAGTTTATAGACTTATAGTGAACATTGAAGACTGAACTGTCTGAATTTTACCAATAAATAGCGATTAAATTTTCAAATGTCCCCAGAACATTGTCTCACGAAAGTCTTTATACGGCTATACCTATACGGATGTTTTAGGGTTCAAGTTAATGCAGGTGTTACATCTTTATTTACAATAAGAAAGTATTATTTAAATTAAATCAATAGTTAAAAATATAGCATACCCAATAGAATTCTAAAGCAATAGATGGTTGGTTTATCTGACGGTAACAATTTCCTTTTCTTTCAAATAACTTATAATGATTCTGCAATGGATACTGTTTGGATTTAAATGCTTGATCAATATCTTTTAAACTATGCTCATACTCTTCTAAATAATATAAAGCAGCAGATCTATTTGCCACTGATAAAGCAAAGTTGGGAGAGTCAATTTCTGCAGTCATTATACTTCGAGTATACATTTTTAACGATTCCTCATAATTTTTAATTTTAAACGCTTCATTTCCACGTGATCTATATTGATCAGACGTATCATTATTTTTGTTTGCTGTGGTACAATCCATATTAATAAATATTCCAACCTTTTTAAGGCTTTTTTTCAGTCGTTTTCTCCATCGTCGATGCGCCTGTGATAGTCTAATATAACTGTCACATTTTGTAGGTAACCAATCATATTGTTTTAGTAAGTCATAAACATACAAAAATCGATCGTTAGAATTCTTCTTGTCAGTAAATGTTAAATAAACATCTTGAGCTACATTCATTTCTTCGAAGTGTTTTGTGTACACATATTCAGCAATTGGCATATTGTAGTGAGACATTATATCTATTAATTTCTGAGAAAACTAAATACTAAAATTATTAAAATAACTGTACTTGTACTACATTATATATATTTTTCAACAAAGTTTAAATAAGCACATCACAGATCACAATAAATAAATTTAAAACTGTTTAAAATTCAAATATTGTTGTTATAATTATTATATCAGCTATATCTATTACACATTTTCACGAAATTAAGTATTTTTATATTTTAACACAATTGAGGTACCTATCTAATACATGTGGGTAAGTAAGAAGTAAGAACACTGAATAAGTGAATAATGCGTTCTATGATTTAGTTTTATACCTAAGTCTGTCGTTGGTTATGGGTAATGTATACCCATTACCCACTACTAAGTAATACTAACTATTTACTGACCTACACGTAATTGTTACTGCGTAGTTGTAGTGTAATGTTTTTATGATGTCAACTGTTCCTGTGTAATTGAATAATATATATAATATTTTTAATTAAGTACTAAGTATCCAAGTAGGTAAATATTAGCATTTATTATAAATACTAGTATTTAAATGATATTAGGTTGTTACTTGTTATATACGCGTGAATGCATGATAAAAGATAAATACGATCATTATGGATTATAATTAGTGAATACTCAGTCCAAACCTATTTTCACTTTTGTAGTTATGTGTAGTAATAAATGTATAGGTACTTAATTAATTTTTAATTAACATTCTAACATAAATGGATAATATTATACACCTATAGAACATATTTATTGGTGGTACTATCAACAACGTAGCAGTCGTAGCATATTATTGAATTGCACTAATATATGGTCTACCTACACGGCTACAAATTATTATTTATACCTTACATTATCTACTATTTAATATATATAAATAATATATTATACAATATAGCCAATATAGTTATATAAACATAATGATTTAATAGTTATAAGAAAAATATATTTAGCTTATTATATTGTATATTTATCTTTTACATTTTTAAATATTATTTTTTTTTACGTTGATTTGAAATATACAATTTAATATTTACAATAATTATATATTTCGATGTAGATACTAGCAGTCATAAATAATTTTACGATTAAATAAGAAATAATAATATTTTTTCATTTACGGATATAAAACTTCATTTTAAGCATAATAAAATGATTATATTTTACTAGTAAGTCTCTACTCCAAAATCTCTTTAGTCTTCTTGGACGAAGGATTATCTGGGATGTTAAGTTAAAGTCAAGGATTAGTGAGTTTAAAATAAATTACAAGGTGGGTTCGAAATTATTATTTAGGTATAGATTCTGCTACTTCTGATACTGTTAGAATTTTAGGTCCAAGCTTAAGTGGCAAGTGGAAGAACGATTTAGAGATGTAAAATGGCATTTTTATATAATGATACGTATAAATCTTAAAATATATAATATTTTTGATTGGAATACAGTGGCGGCTATCCTTAAAAATATAGGTGTAACGAAACATAACTCATGTAACATAAGAAGTAATAACCATATATTGTCCATTCGTCCCATTTACTTTATTTAGTTTATTCAACATGTTAAAAAAAATAAAATAGTTACTATTATACTATTGAAATATTCCAAAGTATTAATCTGTATTATTCGCATACGAAAAACCCACTACATCCACTTAGAATTAAAAGTGTAGCAGGCGCTATATCTCTATTACTCTACAGTCTATTGGATAGTCGCTATACTAATTGGAATTTGGAAAGTTTGTATTTTGTTGGTATTTGAATTCTTTGCAATATTTCATAGTTGGATTCTATAAGACCAAATTGATTTTAATAGGTTATTAAAGTAGAATAGTAGAACAATTTGTTTTTATGCTAAGTTTGAAATACTAACCCAAAAGAAAGTAAAACGACTTAAGTTTAGAGCTTAACAGGAATCTTTTTTTTTTTAATAACGCCCAGCTTATTAATTGTTTAAAGTCAACTTAAATATTAGACTTTATTACTCTAATGGTCGTTAAAATAATTAATATGTGAAGATATATTTTTGTTGTTTATTTGATTTTCATTTAGAATACCATAATTGAAATATCATTTAAATAATTTTGCAGGTTTAGGCTAGAAAAAATATTATACAAGTATCAAATCCATTTGTTGTGCTTATTGTTAAATATTCATAAATATAACGCAATATAATATGTACTATATAAGTACACTTTTATTAAATAAACAAAAACATTAAAATTTTTATTTTTAATCAAAAAATGTATGTATATGGAGTGCTTTGATTTTTTTTTTTAGAATTGGGCATTTGGTTTTTTGCTACCTTTAACACAACTATGCATACTGGAACTTTTTCTGAACTATCAAAAATTTAGATATGCAGTTATTTCATAAAATAAATATGTTCTGTATTTCTGACTTATGATGATACAATAGTATAGGTACGTCCATTTTGGTAGACATGCATAAGGCATAACAACATTAATATCCAACATGTTTGAGTCTGCCATGCAGACTTAAACATAAATGATAAAATCTATTAAATTATAATATAGAAGTGCTACCAATGGATGCTACTTGTATTATTTTTTTTTTTAATCTTGTATAAATATTATATTATTTTATCTCAATTGTTGACCGTTGTGTAAATAAAGATTTATCACCTACATTTTTGATTAAATTTGCTTTGTAAACAAAACACACATAAAAAAAATATATAAATATCTTGTTAAAATATTTAATACATACATAATAAATAGCTATTCAAATAAATTTATTATTATTTATTATACCCACATTTCTTTTCAACAAATAAAACACAAAACAATAATTTTCTAATTATTAATTTATAAACAAGATAACAAAATAATTTAATAGATAATTAAAATCTTATTAGTTATAACAGCCAATTTGAACTATAAAATTTATATAAAATAAAAAAAAAATAATAATAATAATAAATCAATTTCCCATTATGAATATATTATTCTACATATTCTTTGGTGAACAAAATATAAAGGTTTCATAAAGAACACTGTTTTTTAATTTTGCAATAGACATTTAATTTTTTTTTAATGTATTAGCTATTACATATTTTGTTTCTTTATAAGTTGAAATTTAAATGTGAAGAAATTCAGTTCAAGCTGGATGTTGCTATTAGTCATATATTTAATGTGACAATTACCTTGATTCTTGAAAAACTTCATGACAGATATTTTTGCCACTGCATCAATTAGCAATAGCTACCAAAAACATAAAATTAAATCCCGTGTGACACTTTAAAACATTTCAAGTTTTTGAAAACAAACTGCAAAATTTAATGGACCTCAAGCAAGAAATTTAACAGATCAGTGAACTCGATGGATAAAGTTCAGAAAATATGATTAAAAATTACATTTACTTCTAGTTACTTTAGTAACCTCTAGCTGAGCAAGTAAAGTTGGTGATATAACCAATATAGTAGTTCACATTTGATTCTCAACTTATAATAGTAAAACAAAATATAAAATAGTTAATAATTTTTTTTTTTATTTAATTAAATTGATTTATATCAAAATTAAAAACTGTGCTATTTATGAAACACTCTTTAAATTTGTATGCTAGTAATGTAGATGTATTGAGTTTAAATTATAATTAAAATAAAATAAGTGTAATAAAAATATTACTTTTTATTTACATTATATATAAAACTATATTCAAAAAGATAGTACATGATTATTCATTGCCAACTCGGATCATAATTATGCCATTCTTTAACAGGTGCTAAATACACTCTCCTATTATCATATGTGAAACTAATTATGCCTTTGTACGCAGTTCTTGGTACACCGCTTTTGAAATCATCCATGAGACCAAATAATTTTGTTAATGATTTTAAGTTATTCTTGGTATAATAGATGATTCTTACAGGATCACTGTGATTAATTTGCTTATTTTTAAGTTCATTAATACTAACAAGTGGTGTTTTATATACCATCTCTACAAAATTGTTATCATATTCATTTTTTAGCAAATAAGTTAAATTTAATTTGGTAAAATCAACTGGTAATTCATTCAAGTATATATATTTTAAATGTTTTTCATAAAAAAGGCCATTGCTAACACCTATTTTTCCAAATGTTTTTGTTCTGGATAACTCAGGTCTTATACATGACCTCCCCTTTCTTTGGTCAGGATGTCTCATCCAATCATCCCAATAACTATGGGGCCATTTATGCATTAATTCTATCCATATTTTGCGAGTTAACATCCACCCAAGACCAGGAAAAAAATCTGACCGATATAACAGCTTTGGATCATTTCTATCAATCAATGCAAATTTTCCATTATCATTCCAAGCAGAAACACACCATAAAGTTTCATCTTTTTGAAGAATTGGTAATGTAGCTTTAAAATATTCATAAAAATCTGGAGCTACATCCAAGTCATCTTCAACAATTATCGCAGTTTCATAATTATATGTGTTAAAAACTTGATTAAGTGCCCATTTATAGTGTCTCGATATTTTGAAATAACCACTAAATTTTTTCTCTTTAGATGGCACTTTAATTTCTTTTTGATCAGGTTGATGTATATGAATTAACTCTCTACCAAAACTTTTTATAACTTGTGATGTTCTTTCATGAATACAGTCTTGAGACACAATGATAGGAAACTCATCTTTTGATTTACGATATTTTAGTAATTTGTTTATGCACCTTGATATAGATGGGCGATTACAAGCAATTACTAAAATAGCAACACTTGATGAATTTGACGAACTGTGTTCATTAAATTGATAGCTATCTTCGTGGCTTGAATAATTTAACTGTTTAATATTTTCACGTATTAAATTGTGTGTTTCAACTTCAATTTTCAAACGCAACTCAAAATCATCCAAATTTTCATCGAGATAATTATTGGGCTTAGCAATGAAATTATCATTGAGTATAAAATGATTAATACCTAGCCATATAAATATACTGAACAAAACTAATGCTAAAAACCGATTTTTTTTCATATTAGCATATAATAACTAAATGATGGATTTTAATTTAATTATCAATAGTATTTGTGCCATAATATTTAAAATCATGTTTGATTGATGATTTTCCAGCTACTTGAATTTTAATACAAATATAGTTTTTTCTTGTTAAAATATAGGAATTTGAAATCTGTAAAAAAAAATTCTTATTAAACATGTTTAATGTAGTAAATTATAAGTAAATTATCATTGTGTATTCAAAGATTTGACAATTTTACATTAAATTAGTAAAATTTTTTGCAATATACCAGTTTGTTATAAAAAAATAAAACCATTATTTATAATATAAACCAAGTATATTTTTAATTAAAGTAAGAGTAACCAGCACGCACATGCTGGTGGTGTCCAACTAGAATGGGAAATAGATTGAATATTGTATGTAGTAGGATATTATGAAATCAGCCTCAGTTTATTAAATACATTAAGATTGTGCAAATAAATTTAATTTAAGTTTAATGATATTGAATTTTATTGGTAGCAAAAATGATGAAATATAGTAAATTAACATGATGTACAAATGTATAAAAATTAATAACTAATTATACCTATATATCAGAGTACTAATTTGTCTAATTTAAATGTACAATAAATAATATTTAGAAAATATAAGCTATTATAAACAAATTATGGTAGGTATTAAGTGCATATTAAGCTTCATATTATATTAGATGATTTATATAAAAAATACAAATTGTATACTTACATCAGTCCAAATGTGAGGATTGATTATAAGATTGTTGTCATAATTGCACAATAAAAAATATATTGATGTAGGGATCTTGCAACATAATACGTAGAAACCTGTAAATAAATTATTCTATTACTGAATATTTATCATATAATATAAAAGTTAAAAAAACATCTAATACTGTTTTGTAAGTACAAATATAATCATAATCAAAGTAATTTACAGTTATTAACAGTTATATACCTTAACACATTATTTTTATGAACATGTATGTTAAAACTTATTTTATACCTAGTGTAATAATATTGTTATGTAGTTAAATAGCAATCAGTTGGATAGCTAATTATTATATTAGGGATACATTCTTATCCTTTCACAAATTTGTCAAATCAATTTGATTTTCTTAGGACACTTAAAAACTATGTTTATAATTATGTAACTATGTCCACTGTGTAGCATACAGATGCAAAATTCTAAATAATGGGACAAAATTAATTGCAGTGGTGTCATTTCAGTTTTTGTTTGACAAGGGCAACTACTCACTGATTTGCCGACTCAAATTTTTTCCACACAAATTCACATAGGATAGTGACATAGTTGGTGGTGGTTAGGGGGAGAGTAAATTTTCGGGTATGAGTGTCACAAACATGATTATGAAGTATTAAATATAAACAATTTTGTCAAATATTTATTAGAATTAGAAAGTCAAGAAGAATAATTGAGTAATGTGTAAATAAATAATAAATAGGTAATAATTTTTAGATACAATGAATTAAGATAAAGATTTTTACTTAAAGTATTATAGAGAGCATAGCATATTAGCTGTGTACACTTTGTAATAGCCATTTGGCATTTAATTTATGAATAAATATATAATGAATGATGTTTATCTAAAATTAGTTATAGACAAGGGTGTCCCATAGGGTATACTACATATACGCCGTATACTCTCAAAAAAATTAATGGGAACACCACTGGTTATAGATGACAAAGATTGATGTTTAAATTTAATTAAACATTAATATACCTAGTTAATCTATTAAATAATTATAAGTAAGGATTTACCCAAAAAAATTTTATCAAACAGTAATATATAAAAATTTTAAATTATGATTTTTTTTTTTTTGGACAAGGTAAATTAAGCTCTAAAATGTATTAATCTGGAATTGATAGATACTCCCTTCTTTCATATTTTTCAAATCTTATACAAGCGTTAACAAATTTACTTATTGTATTAATTGTGTATACAAATTGTAAATGTCTTTTATAAATAAAATAAAAATAATACAATTTAAATTAGAAATGACAAATGTCAATAGAACTTTATCATTTAAAATAAATGAAATAATTCTTCATGATAAAATAATTTATTTAATTTTATTAGCACATTAGTTAATAACTAAGTAGTAAGTTAAGTAACTCAATATAGTTTATACACAGAAGCCAATAGATAATCACTATTGGGAAAACATAAGAAAAATATTTTATTGACACTTGATGATCAATAAATTCTAATGTTGGTATTAGAAAAAAAAAGTTGATTTTTAAATAATTAATTAGATACATAAGTAAAGAAATAATAATTTTGAAAATAAGTTTGTAGTAGGATTTTGTCGAATGAAAGTTTTACTATTAAAATATAAGTAGTATACTATAACTAAGTAATTATGAATAAATTGCAATGAATTTTTAAATATTGAATTTATGATTTAAATTAGTTAAAACAATTATGAAAGATTTTAGCATTAAGCATACGTCTTCACTCTTCTATCAAGTTATTGTAAAAGAAAGTAGCATGTAGGAGATGGACAACGTCACACCACACTTGACGTTGTGCTGTTACAACAACAATCTAGTAATACTAATTGGGAGCTTTTGTATTTGACTACAAATAAGAAAAAGATAAAGAGTAGATATTAAGCAACTTACCTATGTTCAGGAAATAGAGCATTTCACGTATTCGCCACTACAAAATCCAATTGTCGAATCATGTAGGAGAGCTCCATATTATTGGCTCGGCGAACACGTATCTGTAACGTTATAACATGATGTGATGTAAATGTGTGCTAAAACAGTTATTGGTAGTCCCACTACGGGGTTGAAGTGTACAATTACGGACGTGGTGTTCAGTAATTGGCCAACAAAACAGTTGGCTTACATTAATTTTAACCCGTACGACGGTTAAAACACACCTACGGGTCAGAAAACGAGTAGTCCGAAAAGTAAAATATGTAACTATCATGAAACAAATAACTAAAATAACGATCATCTATAATATGTATCGTGTAATTCGTTTATTAGCCCGTACGACGATCCGGACGTTATCACAATAATATTAATTAATAATCCTATCGTCTATGTATATATGCCTGACTTATTATTGTTATTATCCTATTATATTTATGCGGTGTGATAACGGGTGATAAGAATCGACCGCACCGCCACGAAACTTTTAGTGTGATGGTAGTGCATTTCTCGACCATCGGTGAGTCGGTTGGTGGCGCTAGTTGGCTTGCACATCAACTGCAGCTGTTGCAGTCTTCTCTCTCTCTTCGCTGCCCGCGGTACGGCGCAAACTTTAAATATCACGGTTCTACGAACCAGTTTACTATTATAGAGTCCACTAGTACCGTCTCTGACGCGACCGTGGTCCTATTATATTCTTAAATTTTGTCTCCTCGTTGTCACCAATCGCGCTGCCCGCTAGTCCGGCGAATTCAGATTTAGATTTCAGTTTTCCCGCGACCTTCGTATGGTGCGTTGTTTCGGTTGTTGTTAATTTTTACGCTGCCCACATGCGTATCTTCGTCACTTCGACGTCCCGTTCTTCTGTATTATAACATAACTTTTAATAGTAAATCCTTACGCCCTCACACGGTACTTGATCATGGTTAATCCTTACTTGTTTGTAACTCTGGTGTTGGCCTTTGAAATCTCAGCGCATCCAGATTCTCAAAAGGATACCATTCGTTTGGAATGCATTGAAAGGTGCCATTTACAGGTAAAATAATTTGTTCACGTGACTTGGATGTTTTTCAATTTTAAATAAACATTTATGTATTAAGTATTACACTATTATAGTATAACTTAAGATTTTAAATTTGGATAACCGATAAGCACCTAATACGAATAATTACTCGGAAACGATGTAAATAAAATATTTGTGTCGGTTTCAGCAAATCTATAAATAAACTTTTTTTAATAATAGTTATTAATAAAACCACTATTTTTTATTTGGTATTATAATAATATATATTAGGTAGGTACTTATACTTAATTATTTTTCTTTGATTGATAAGTACAAGATAATGTATTTAATTTACTTATTTTTAAATATTATGCATAGGTACTGCCAATTAGCTATTGTTTTGTCATCTGAATATCTAACGATAAAGTTTACGTTATTTCAACTCTTTTGAATATGTTATTTTATAATAACCACCATCCATAATAATAGATAATTTTAAATATCAGTGTAAATACGAAATACCTGTATTTCATGATGTACTTATACTTAGTTATAAAAATTATTTTATTTGTTTACGATTTTTATTAAACACCTACAGAATTACATTTTATACATTTTTACTAATACTTATATGCAAAATTAATTATACTTAAATTTAAATATTGTTAATGCCAGAATCTGAATAATTTTGAGTTATAATATCTAAATTTGAATAATTACTGCTAAACTATTCAGTATCTGCATGTAAGTATAATTAATTTTGAAAAATATTCAACGTATATCAGATGTACTCAATATTAGTATTTAGTTTTCATAATAAATAGTTACAACAATAAAATATATTTTGACTCTAAATCACAAATCCTGAATGAATCTATAGATGAGAAAAAAAATTTATCATTTAATAATTTATTTACATTTTAGTTTATTCGCCCAATTTTTCTTAATTAAAATTAAGACTGCTCAAGTACTCGACGACTTTTCTCTTTGTCTTACTCTTAATCATTCAAAAATTAAAAGTATTGATTATAAACTCGATTACAAATAATTTAAAGAATTGATATATATACTTGTATATAATATGTATAGCCATTTCTTTAAAATTAAATACTGTTTTATTTTTTAATTGTTTTTAAATTAGGTATGCACTTTTTGTATACGGTTTTAGTCTATAATACGACAAATGGAATATGTTATATTTTAAATATAGAGTCCCTTAAGTATAAATAACGCTTAAAATAGTTATATATTTTGATTTTCGAATGGAAAGTTTGAATTTATCATTACCGAATAGAGTAATTTTAGCTTAATACGAACTAGTTTATAGACATTAATAAAGGTATTTATTTACATATTTTGTTCTACAAAATTCAATTTTTTATGAGTAATAAGTACCTAAATAATTTTATTTATATAAAAACAAATAATTAAGTGGATATTGTACGTAATATTCATATAATAACGTTGAATAGGTTTACGGTCTTGTATTCCTTAAAACATTCATTTGATGTAGGTAATATTTTATATCTAGAAATAATTGGTCCATATTGTTGGTATATATGCCTATTGGTGTAAAATTGAAAAGTTAAAAATGATAGGTATTAAGGTCAGGTAATGAAGGAAGAATGTTTTTTTATAATATTCATAAATGTAGATAAGATACTAATATTTGTTTACAACTAATGAGTAAAATTAATAATTAATAAATCTTTAATGCGTGTAAATGAAATAATTGTTGTTTTACCTTTATTTTATATAAATAATTGATCACCATTTACCTACTACGATAAGCGGATCACAAGTATAATCAGAATTTGAAATATTTTACCGGTACTATACTATAGTAAATAATATAGAATTCCACTTTGAAAGGTATATTATGTTTTATCTTTTGTCAATAATATTCGGTTAATATTATTAACTTCAGTTCAAATTATTAATTTGTTGGTTAACATATTATTCGTATCAATAAAATAATATTATTTACGCATTTGTAATCGTACTAATCACCCGGTACTAAATGTAATTATAGCCCATAGGACCAATAGGGGGGCATAGGTATATATTTTAATTTTATTGATATTTACATCAAAATTATCAATTAGTAAAGATTTATTATACTTTTGTTTAATATTATTACTGGTTTGGATGTATAATTAGTTTTACTTCGTAAATTATGTATAAACAATTTTTGTATTCATTGCCTAAAACAACAATACAGATATTGTGTATAGATATTTCCATGTGTAACCTGAATTTTTTTAGATTACAGACAGAACACCATGGCTCCTGTAATTAAAATTAATGGTTTGAACTGAGAGGTTATCAATGAAAATGAACAGCTTTTAAATGCTATTTTGGGAGATTATAAGATTATAAACATAGTATTAATGAACATAATAAGAGATGTTAATTGTTTTTTTTTTTATATAAGTAATACTATTAAGAGCAATTATTACAATTGCTTTCAAGTATGGTTAAAAATGTAAAACATTACAAGATATTTTCTCTCTGTAGTTGTACATTTCCTGGCCATAAAATTCACAAATTAATTAAGGCAATTTAGTTTGCTGACATGATGAAACATTTTAGTTAAACTATTTCTATGCATTACCCCTCTAGGAATATATATATTTCAATTGTTTATACAAGTTTAAACTTTATATTTTTTATTAACTTTACTTATATATATTTATTACATATGCATTTATTAACATTTATTAATATTTTAGATTATGCTCATTTCATCACTAATATATTATGAAAACGTATTATATTAATAAAATAAAACTATTGTGCACTTGTAACCATTTTGGACGTAGGATAGATAAATTATAAGAATTATTTAATTGTTAATTTCAATGATAGATTATTAAAACTATTTCTTAATATAAATAACAATTGATTATATTAAATTAGTTAATTGACCTATTATCTAACTAACAGTAAGAACATTATCTGTATTTGTACCTTGTTTTTTTTTTTTACAAAAATTCAATTTTTAAGAAAATTATATTAATTTTAATATTTTACATACTCATATCTTGCTTAAAAATTATAAAAATCTGACGCTCAAGCACTTAAATAGATAATGTCATTATTTTTAAGTTTGATAATAGATCAATTTACTTTAATATTAAAACTAACAACACGTAATCGATTTTGATGAATATAAATTTGCTATGCCCGTATGTTTAGAAGAAAACATGTTTGAGTAGTTCTCTTAAAGATTGATTTAACCTGTTAAATATAAATCAGTATAATCTTTTTGATTTGTAGTTTCATTTTTATAATTGGATTGAAATTACCTATAACTATTTTTGCATACATTGCGTTTCTTTGTATTTATGAAATACATTTCTGCTCCAGCAGACTACCGGTTATCGGTCAACTATTTTATTATTAATTATGACCGTGTTGGATATTAGTATTTAGTACACATTGTTATATATAATATAGATACATTGCTGATATGACGTATTTTAATTTAATTAAATGATAATTTATATATTGTATTGAAAAATATTTTTACAAATTTTACAAACACAGATCTGCATTAAATATAAGGTTTTAAATGTTTACCTATGTTTTTTTTAATTCCTAAATCGTGGGTAATCTAATATAATATTATTAGGTAATTCTATAATAATGTTTAAATAATACAATTTATTATTATATTTTTGCTAATTTTAATTTTTATTGTAAAGTTATATTATATAATTATTTAGTTACTCGCATAATAATTACTGAACTGGTTTTTATAAACATTAATAATCAGTCATAATAGTATTTTACTATAAAAATAATGTGAACCTAAGCATAAATAATTGACTAATAATTTTATCTAAAAGTAGTTTAAAACAAATTTTAGTAGTAGGTATCGATAAAGAAATAATGTTATACGTTTGTGTTAATAAATAATGGTAGTAATGATCTTTATATTTAAAAGTAGTAAAACTATTCTCTTCATATCCTACCTCTTACAAGTAAATAAAAAAAAGTAAGTGTTCATCTAGACAGTTACAAAGGTAGTTAACGTGTCTACAGGGGCGTACAGGATGTCCGCTTATTTCACTCGCAGGTAGATAATGAACATTTATTCAACCACCTGTTCAAAAATGTGATTCTCTGGTGTTTCTTATTAGGCACTTGTTTTAAGGTAAATAAATTCTCACGCATATTTGTTTCATTTTGGTTATATTTTATACAAATTCTGTTATACTAAGTTATTTTTTTATTTTTGTTTTGGATCATAGGTATTTAATTTAATTTTTGTAATTTATTGTATATCAATAAGATAATTTTTAGTTCCCTAACTATTATCATTTTTTATACTTAGAAAATATACATTTATGGTAATTTTTTTTTTGGAATGCATTATTTCAATGTACAGATATATTAGTAATAGATTTGAAATAAAAAAGTTTGATTGTGAAATTACAAAATCATATAATAATATACTAGCATAGTTAAGTTGGTTGATAAAATTGTATATATAGTTGTAGTTTGTACTCTAGCTGTTACAATTTAATATTATACAGACTGGCCGCCGTATTTATTCTTACACTCCTATTTATGTACCTAATTATTAATTATTATACACTCCAACTTACTTTATTAGACTATTTAAATGGTTAATAGAAATTAGTAATTAAACTTAGTACTAAATATTTAAATAAGTTGGCTCTGAAAAATCTTATATTTTTGAAAACACTCTAAAACTTTTTTGAATGTAAGCAAACAAAAACACACAATCGCTCTAATTCATAACTAAATTTCCACTACCATATTTCAAGTTCAAGTATATAATATATAATAAAATAATTATTCGAATAAAGTTATTAACGCATAATTTAAAGTGATTCACACTGTACATATTTAATTGATTTACTCATATTTGTTTAATTTGAATTTACCCATCTAAAGAATACGATCAGTTGGTAAGAAACAAAAATAAAAACCTTATACTTTTATTAATTTATAATAATAATTTTTTACACTTACATTTTGAAAACGTAATATAATAGAGGTTAGTATTTATTAACTAAAGCAAATATCATAGGAATAAATGTCGAATAAAACCAAAATGTATACATTTTATTATTAACTTATTTTAATTTAATCAATAATTCGTTTTAATTGAATTTTTTTTTTATCCTTATTGATAAATAATTATTTTTGTAAAATTTTATTTTACTAAGGAACAATAACATATAGTATAACAATAGACATATTCTTAACGGTATTATAACTATTATAATTAATTAAATTTTAATTATTTTATTTCAGAATGAAACTACAAATCGTGAAGAGCTTTTATGCAATTCTGAATGTGCAGTAAATCAGGTAATATATATATTATATTATTTCTATTTCTATTTTCATATTATAATTTATTATAAATAATAACTTCCATAAAATACGAATTATTTTGGTTTATACCACTAAATTTATTTAATATCATTTTGCATAATGTATTTATTTACGTACTAGAATTTTAAAAAGTGAAGAAAAAAATCTCCCTGAGAATATATTTTTTTTATATCCGGTCTTTATATATATCTGATTTTACATGTACATCGTTAATGGTTTCCATGCCGGGTGAATTTCTGATATCTATATTCATAATGTGGTTAGGTGTAAAATTATTTTTTTAACCATGTCATTTATATGCCGAAACCCTAAAAATAATTTAAATTATAATGTTTAGGGGTTTTAAAATAAAATACTCGTATTCATTCTTATATCATATAACTATTTCTATTTCCGCTGAGATTCATTATAATGTATAGGTTATAGGTATTAGGTATTCAATTGTTTCAAAAATTAAAATATTTTAACTCTAGAAACAATTTATCAGAATATTATATATTATGAAGTATTCATTTGTTAGTTTATCACATTAGTACAAAATATTTTAATATGCAACTTTACAACCGGATATAGTTTAATTTGTAGGAATTTTGTAAAAATCTAAATGTCAGGTGGTTATTTGATGGGATATGAAGGGCGCTACGGAAGTTCACTCGACCGCTCACAAAAAAACTGCTGAACAATAGGATGAACTAGACTGTGTATTAATGCGTAGATCCTTTTTCATGTTAATATTTCTGTTAAATCTGTAAAACATTATCCTATATTTTAACGATGCTTCTTAGCAATATTGAATTATGGTTAATACTATTGATTCTCGTATTAATTTTATACTTTATTTGATTTACATTTTTAATTTTAATTTATAATATATTATTAACACCTTATTTATTACAGTAAAGTTATATTATTTAGTACAAAATAAGTTTTATACAGGATGAGTGAAATTTATTATTTTGTCACAGTTAATAGCTAGGAAAAGTACTAAACCGTGAACATCGTTTACACGTTTTAGAGTATACTATACATCCGGTTCTCTCATAACCAATATATTAATAATATTATTAAATATATCTATCTTCAAAACCCCGTTAGATAATATTTGATTTGATGTTTCCGAGTATTATAGATGATAATAATCGTAATTAATTATAAATACAATATTGAGTATATCGTGTAAAAACGTTTATAGAATTTTATATTGGTAAATTTTATGTATAAAATAATATGCAATGTATATTAATTTATAACTAAAGATGGGATTTGAATGTGTTTTGCATTTATTTTCTCTCATTAGAGTTAGTTTTAATAATAAAAAAAAGTAATGCAGATGGTCACATCTGCTTACTGCTAACACAAATTATTTAGTTACTACTTAAATTAGGATATTATTGAAATAATAATTCAAGTAACAATAATATTATTCATAGAATCTATTAGAGTTAAACAATATATTATTGTTACCTACATGTCATCTTATGCTGTATGATATTATTAATATTATATGTATTTTGTTTTATTTTACTAGCATACATTTATTGCGAGTGGTTCGTTTTTCAAAAATTGTGTAATTTAAAATCAGCAAAATTTAATCGCTAGGTTATTATTATGTGTAATTATTTTGCAGTACGGAATAATTGAATCAAGTGGTCGGGATACTTGTACATATTTCGCTGTGAACAAATATTTATTGAACGTTTCCTGTCTTGTTGCAGACAATAGAAGTTAATTGTAATTTATATAAAACTTTAATCCTTGGTTCATACGTGAAGAAAATGAATCTTTCAAATCTTTGTATATTTTATATAATCATATACGCCGTTCCCTTTAGCCCTTTGTGGATAAAAATAAGTTACATTTGACGTTGTTTTATTATTAATTTACTTTTTCCAAATTAATTATCTCTACTATTCGATATTAAATGTAATAACGTAAATAATATGCGCGCTTTTACTTCTTCGAGCTAAACAATAAGTCTAAGCCCTTAATATATAATCCGTGTAGTGGTGTACATAAACATTTTTGAAGGGAAGATAGGTTTTATATTGAAACATATTGAAAATTTAATGTGTATAGTATTTAAGTAGATACTAAATTGTCAATACTTAATAATTAATCGTGATGAAGTATCTAAGTTAAGACTAAATATGGAAGTTTAAAATTTAAATTATTAACAGTTGCATAGATGTGGTTACGTAAGTGTGGCTTATCTTTTAAAGTCGGGTACTTAAAATATGATCAAAAATTACAAACTACTATTGCTTATATTCAATTAATATTCATTATTTGTTGATGTTTGATAGATTTTTGAATACAAATGGAACTCAAAATATTACCTTTCTAAATTACAAATTGAGTTTTATTGGATATACGTTTTAGGTATACATTAAACATGTATTTAAAATTCCTATTACAAAATAATTTTAAATCGAATAATTGTTTTTTTAACATTTGAAAATATTTATATGCTCAGAGCAGAAAACTTTTTTTTTTTAAATTAGATAGAGTTATCTTTTTATATATCTACCTAGTTATATTTTATAACCTTTAATATTAATATATTGTATTACCTAAGTAAAATATAATATTTAATATATTTAATATGGCTTTATTTAAGTTTATTCTAGTCTATTATTCTAACTCAAATATTTATGTTTGATGTAATAAAGAAGTGTGATCAGTACGTTTAATAATAATTATTGCTACTAAACAAAGTCAAATTGATATGAAGGGGTTCTCGACCCGCATTTGTGGATTGACTAATAAGTAACCCTGACTATTATTTTATCGAATTAATATATTGTTAGGAGGGTCCCGGATGATGTACCGTGTGAATTTTATTGCCGTGGATCTGGTCAACATCGTTTAATTTAAATAAAAACAAAAATGTATTAATTATTTACTACTTTTTTCATTTAGCCAACAGTTGTTAGTAATATATATTCTGTTTTGTTTTGAGTGAGCATTATAACTAAAAACCGGATTTAATTACACTAAAAATATGCCAAAATTGCAATGATAATAATTCAATAATTGCACAATAAAATCATATAATTTTCCTGGGTTTCCATCTAATTTACTAATTAATAAATTAGCAGTACTCAAACCTAAATAATAATTTTTACATACATTTTTCTGTAATTGTTTACATAAATTAATTATAAAAATATTTTATAAATAAATAATAATACATTATTGTTATAGATACCATTAAATGACCCATAGAAGTCCCTATCGTCACGTATATCTATACTTATATTACACCTTTATACTTCTTAGACCATATAATATAATCTAACCAATAATGAAAATCTATATAATAATATTATTATTTTTATATTAAAAAATTAGTTAAGAAATATTTATTTGTACATTTAATTACGTAAAATATACAAAATTGCAAAAAATTGCAACATAAAATTAAATAGAAAGACAAATTAATACAAATCGTGTACATATTTAATCAGATTCGAATTATTTGATGATATAAATAAGTTGCAATATCAATTAAATCCGGTCTTTAATCATAATATATATTCAGTTATCGTACTCTAAACTGTTGTTTTTTCTGTAATTTATTTTGATATATTGCAGGTAAATCGCAATTAATTTTATCGTACGAAAGTACGATTTGTGTAACACTTAAATCTCATTGTTTTATGGCAATCAGCTAAAGAGTGGAATACAAAAATAATTTAGGATTCATCGATCTATGTTAGAATGTTGTAACTTGCAAGGCCGTATCCAGAAATTTTTTTCGGGGTGGGGGCGTCCAAAACCTGTATAATTTATATTGTATATTTACTGAATTTAGGTAATGATAATATAAGTTAATAATATTTTCATGTAACTTGTCAATTGATTATAAATACTTTACCGTGTGCCTACGAAAACAGGGCACACTTAATCATTCATTAGTTATTAGTTTATTAACCTGTAAATATTTTTTAATTCTGTTTGCGGGAAGTTAAACTAGACTAATCGATCATAAATTCCTATGACTTAAATTATTTTAACTCATGTACTTTGTGCATGCGCAACACACTTAATTTTTTTTTCAAGCAGTTTTGATCTATTAACTTGTATCCTAAACTAACTTTTTTTTTGTTCTAAGCACAAGCCCCTTATGATACATGATACATTATTATTTAAGTAATAAATTATTTACTATTTATGAATTAGTATTTTATTTTATTTTTACACATTATGAAATTACATAATTTATTATAAAAACATGTATTTTCAGATAATACAATTCTAAATTTATATATATTTTTTAACAATACTTATATATTTTATTTACAATTTAATTTATAAATATTTTATATTAAATTATAAATTTATAAATAATAAATAATGTATTACTTTAATAATGAATGTATAATGTATCATAATATGGTGCTTAAAACAAAAAAAACTTTCATCTAAAAAAAAAAAATTTAATACATTTTTAAAAAGTTATTCCCATTCACCAATTTCGGGTTTAGAATACAATTTGATAAATCAAAATTGCTTGAAAAAAATTGATTAACACAAAAATGATTTTCAAAATGAGGATTTTCATTTTAAAAACAAAGTTGTGTTGAGTATGGACAAAATACATGAGTTCAAAAAATTGTAAGTCATAGGAATTTATGATGGATACACGGTATAGTAATTCATTAAAATCAATGGTAATATCTAATAACCGTAGACCGTAGTGTATAACTGTATAATACTGCAGTTTGAAATGAAAAATAGCAATTGCATTATAATCCATTATCCATATAGTTATCGCTTTTATAAACTATTAATTTGTTGGAATTTCTTAAACTGTAGAATAGTGACTATAAATAAATAATACGAACTACGATATTTCGCCGCGGCCGTTTCTCTGCCCCAAAGAACTAACCTTCCTACAAAATATTAATATCAATAATGTACTTATCATTTAATATACAACTATAAATACTAACATTATAACCTTTTTTCATTTTCAGATATTTTGCATGCATTCATTCTTGATTAATAAACTTTGAGTCGTGAAACATCAATTTTGATATATATTATTCAAACAATTTGAACGTTTATTACAATGGTTACTCCTTTCAGTTGTTATGATTTATTTCGTAATTAAAAATTAATTTAATGTTCAATTTTTAAAGCTAAAAATTGAGAATTTAAACAAGATTTTTCATAAGTAGTTCATATTGTTACCAAAAAATCAAAGTAATAGATAAACATGGTTATTTTTTAATAGCTATTTTAAGTTGAAATTTGAGCAAAATAAGATTTTTAAACAAAGAATAACGATTTTAGTTATTTTGTTATAATTTAAAAATAATGTTCTTGAGTACTTGACATTTTTAAAGACCTTAAGTTAAGATCTATATTATTATATTTTAAATTTTTAAACACACGATGACGTTTTTAAATGCAATATTTTGGTTAAATATTAATTCTACCTATTGTACTACTACTACTTAAGTGTGTAGATACCACTGTGTTGTACCTTGTACTGGTAGTGTCGAGTTTTTCACTATGATGGGTGTATTAAATTTATTTATAAATATCATTCAATCATTGTACACTAAAAAAGATTCTGAACGTAGATAGTCTATCAACCTATATCGAATATAGGCCTATAGCACTAAGTAGAGTAAAGGACGGTATGTTCGTGATATGTCTTTCGTCGTTTATAACGAACATACCTATTAGCCGAAAAAAAATCTAAATAGCGTCAAATGGTACCTTGGGTACTACTGTCGGTTGACGTAGAGTCGTTGGGCGCATATGGTACGTCAATTGTTTACTGAGATTGAATTTGTAACTAGACGTTTAGTTAATATATCACAAACATACCTTCCTTTAACCTATATTTTTGATATTTCTATTAGCTAATGTAATTTATTTTACTATTAGTAATACAGTAGATTAATTTAATATTTGCGAAAACATTTCATTTAAAAAATATAACAAAATATAATAATATACGTCAATATTTTATGTCTCACCAAATAATATTTTTGAACTATTACAAAATGGATATCGTTATTTATAGTTGAAATGTGTAATTTTATCTAAATTTGAACTTAAAATGTTAATAAAAAATAAAAAATAATTATGCTTATATATTTTTAGATTATTTTTGTTTTCGTATAAATTACTTATATGAGAGATCCTGTTTTAAATTCTCAATCATTAGCTGTAAAAATTGTACATTTCATTAATTTTTCAACTACATGTCTGCATGCACATTTTCGTGATTTTGATGAATTCTATCAAAATTTGAACTTAAAATGCTTATAATTATAAAATTATAAAAATAAATTGTACTTAATATATGTATTAGTGTTTCTGCATATCTATAACTATAAGAACAACTTGTATTACGTTTTCACGTTTTTTAATTGAGCAAACATTTTTTTATGATATTGTACGTTTATATTTTATAAATATAATAAATCTCTAATTCACTTAAAAATAAGTATTATTGAAATTCAAAATTTAAATGCTTAAAAAAAATATTATATCTACAAATATATTATTTTTTAATTGATAAACGAACTTAATTAATACAAGGTATTTCGTATTACATTTTTAAACATTTTTACTCCGTGAATAATTTTGTTATCGATATTTATATATAAAAAAAAAAAAACTAAAAAAAAATGAAAAATTATATGTCTGTAATAAATAGCTCAAAAAGAGTCAAAATTATATTATGTATAGAAAATATCTTATAAACAGAAAATTTCAAGTATCAAAAAAAAAAAAAAACAAGATATTAAATATATTAGATTTTAAAACTATTTTCATTAATTATACCTTTTATTAAAACAATTGAATTGCTTAAAAACCATATTAGTGATAATTAGATGGGGCAGGGTTCGGGGTGAACACTAATTTCTTGTTAGGTTGGAGAAACTAAAGAATTTGAAACTTTAATAATAATAAATATTGTACCTAGTGTAGACATAAGCTTGAACATTAAAATGTATTTAAATGACTTTGGTATCCATAATATTAGCTAACAAGATAAATAATAATATAATGTTACATTGTAATTTGTAAAAAAGTTACTTTACATGTTTTGATATTATAAGATCTAACACTAAACCACTATACTTCTAGAAAATTAACATCTTCTGACAATAATATCTATTATTACATTTTTCATTTTTGTTAAATCATATGTAAAAGTACTCACTATCTTTATTTAAAATTTAATTATAAATTCCTACATTTATAATTGTATTTTTTTTATACTAAAAAGATATTTTTGTTTATTTTTCAGTGTATTAGAGGATGTACTCTATGGAACGAAGCACTTAATAATAATTGTTCAAAAGTTTGTGTAAGTTAATGTAAATTGTATTAAATAATTTCATACTAAAAACTATATTTATTAATACAACTTTAAATATATTATAGGACAATTTTAATGCAAATCATATATCTCAAAGCAAATTATATTGTATTGCAGGATGTAATGATGCTATTACTTTATACTTTCAAAAACTCCAGTGTATGTTTATTATTTTCCTAATTAATATTTATTCAATTATGATATTAATAATATCAATATGATATATTATATTTAGTTGAAATTGGCCCTTTACCATCGCCGACATTAGTACCAGATTCTCTGTTTGATAAATCTCTTAAGCTTCAATGGAAGGGTGTGAGAAGGAAAAATTTTAAATACAGAGTTCAATGGAAATTAGAAAATAATCCAGGAAATTGGCAATACTGTCAAAAAGAGACATGGAACAATGACTCTATTATACAATTGGACAATCTTCGGCCTTATACAAATTATCAAGTACCTACTAATTAATTTTATGTGATTATATTGTATAATATATTATTAGAATATTTGATGACTTATATCAGGGGTCACCAAAAGGGTGACCCACGAACAAATGTTATCCAGCCCGCAGACTAAGAATAAATAACATATACTATACAACAATATTATATGTACTAAGAATTTTTATGGCTTGCAAAAAAATTTCTTATTCCTAATGTGACCCTTAAAAATATTAATTGGTGACCCCTGACTTATATTTAATAATATTAATTCAAAATAAATTATTTCTTATTTGTTCTTTATAAATAAATATTTAACTATTGATGAATTAATTAACTTTGCTATCTGTTATTTTATTTATTTTATCATCAATACTTATATACCTAATTGTTTTTATCTTTATTAGTTTCGTGTGGTATTATTGTTAACATGGTCTGGAATGATGCAGTTTGTGGTTTCTGAACCAAGCGTGGTAATCAGCACACATCCCAGTAGAGTACCACCTTCAATGTCACCAGAAATTGTGAGAACAATTCCTGCAGATTCTAGTATATCAGTTACATGGGCTGCTATTCCTTTTCCTTTAGCCCCAATCCTTTCCTATCACTTGACCATCCAAGAGCCAACAAAAGAGTACACCATCTTCAAGGTCAGAAAATAATATATACATACAATATCTGTTTGGCTTATATGTTCTTCTTCACCAAAATGCATGGTCTTCAAAGCACAAATCAATACTACTTTTATTTAATGTTGTCTAAGAAATAAATTTAATTAGTTCTAATAATTGATTCTGTTAAACTAAATCTACTATACTATTAATTAAATGTAAATATTTTTATGGTATTTGGACTAATTATATTTCATAAGTCAAGTCTAAATTTGCTTAATATCATTAATAGAAATACTATTATTTTTTATTGATATTTTAAATTCTGATTAGATGAAGTATACTTTTATTATTATTCATTTATGTATCACCTTTTAGAGCAGTAAAAATATTTCAGTCTTGAATTTAGAGAATAATTTCACATAGAAGGTTTGTATTTGGGAGCCCAAAAGTAAAAAAATTAAAAATATTTTTCAAGATATAGAAACTGGAATATTTACGCGACACTAAAATTGATTATTTATTTTGTGTATTTCAAAAATGAATACTTAAAATTGTCATAAAATATTTATATTACCATTTTCTTGACATAATACTATCTTTAAAATATTTTGATTTTTTTTTTATCTATTTGTAGACAAGTGTTACGTTTTTAAATATTTTTAAAATTTATGTTGATACACTTTTCAAATCAAAATACTCCAAAGCTTAATACAAAAATCATAATCTGTACTTATAGCAATTCTAAATTATTGGGATTGGCAAAAAAAATTATTTGAGGATTTAATTCAAATTTCGACAAAATTCATCAAAATCATGATTTATCACAATTTATTTTGTTATCATTTTATGAACTTTTTAATTTTAATAAGTACATAAATAAACTTCTTTTTATAGGCATTTTAAGTTGAAATTTTGACAAAATTAGATATTTGAATGAAAATGTATGACTTTTCATTGAATAAATAGTTATTTTTTTTGTGTTATTTATAAAATAGTAATTCTATTATCTTAAAACTTGTTGACAATACAATTTTAAAAATATTTAGCTTAATATTTTTACATATGTTATTGGGAAAAATTAGTTCAACATACATTATTATTAGTATTATAAATACATTATAAAATATTCTTAGAAATTAAGTCTAACAACACTTTTTTTTTGTTCAGAATCATTTACCTTTGAATTCAAATATAATATATTTATTACAGTGACATTCTAAATGATGAATTGCACATATAACTTACTATACAGCAGAGCAACTTCCGTGTTACCATTTTCTTTAACTCAGTTATAAAATGTGGTATTTGGGATTTTTGATATCTTTAATCTTTCATTTCTTGTTTTAGTACAAATTCTATAGTAATTTATGCTTCTAGTTTACCTTTACCCATGTTAATTAATAAATAATTGAATGTCTTATTAATGTATTATAATATTTAACTTTCTAATGCATTATTAAGTATCAAATATTTTATTTTTTACTAATTATCTGTTTTTATTTTATTAATAAGATTGATTTATTTTCCTTAAACTAATATTCTATAACATTTAACACTTCTCTTAATATTTATCTATCATATATTTTTATTGTTGTATTTTCTATCTTTAAAGTATTTTATATTTATTAAATGTAATGATACTATTTAGGAAATATTGACTGGCAAAGAAAATGAGACAGAATTTTTTTACATGTTCCGGAATTTGGAATCTGCAAAAAATTATTCAATTTCACTTGCTGCTAGAAATGAATATGGTGTTGGTCCAATGACCAATGTTTTTGTTAAAACCCTACCTACATCAATAAGTAAATAATATGCTGTTTATTAGTCTGATTTATAATTTAAAAATATTTCATAAATTAATAGTCTGTGATTCATTATTTATTTTCAGTAAAATATACTCCTGAACCTGTGCATTTATTCCTTGTATCTAATCATGATATATATATGAAAACTATAGAAATGATGGATACTCCTATTAGTGTTTATTTCACAAATCAAACAATCAATAGTATGTATGAGTTTTATTGAAAATTATTTTATCTTTTATTTATGTTTTGAACTTAAATAAAAATGTATCTTAGGTGTATCAATTAATATACGTACAAATACTACTTATATTTTGGATTCTTCGGGTTCTTTACTGTCATTGTCTAATAACAAGATAAACACTTTATTAACAACAGAAAAAGAAATATTAATGGACACCACTATTGATTGGCTAAATAATTACCTATATATTTTAATGTCATCAAAAACTAATAGAAATTCTATAGTCTATAGTATAAAGAAATTTGATTTAGAACAAAAAAAAATAGAAGAAATAATTTCTGGATTTGAATATAAACCACTCCAAATAGAAGTTGATCCTTGCAATGGGTAATTATTTGATTGATTATAAAATGTATATCTTTATTATTATTATATTTATTTAATCCCATTGAAATCAGATACTTATTTTGGACAACAAAATTGGGTCTCTATCGCTTGGACTTAAGTAAAAAAGCAAAAAACTTAAAAATGTCTAGTATGTTAATTCTACAAAATAAAAATATTGGACCATTTATAATAGACAGTACAAAATTTTGTTTGATGGTGTTATTCCCAAAGAATAACACAATAATGTCTGTTTCTTTAGATGGGTAAGTTTTTAAAACACAATTATTCATTTTCAAAATTTTAATTTATATACAAATTCTAAACAATGTGGAAATATTTTTATTTTTGATAAAAATTATATTAAACATTATTATAGGTACAATATTAATATAATACAATATGCACTATTGTTCTAATATCTTATCTATATTTTTATATTAATATCTGTTGTTTAATAATACATTTTTGTTGATTTATTTATATATTATAATAGTTTTGGTGACTACAATTTAATATTTTAATGAAATTGTATTATATTAGTATATTCGATATTTTTTCAAATTATTATTCTTGTTTTTAAAAGCTTCTTTAAATCTAAATATTATATAGTATATAGATGATATAAATATTAGTGCATCATGATATAAAGCTTATTTTTTATCTTGTTTGTGCTAGTATTGTGTTTTTTCTTTGTTGCTCATAAAGTAATTTAAGTTGACCACCACTTACTCATATTTCTTTGTCAAATGTATTAAATTAAGACAATAAATTTACTTTTTTGTAGTTGTTAAAATTATTATTTAAATTAATCTCATTAAATTTTATGAACATTGACTATCTTAAATATTTTTGTAATTTACAGTCAAGATGTAATAGATATTAGAAATAACACAATAACTGCCTTGTTTAACGATGCAATAACCTTATCATATGTTAATGGGTCATTTTATTGGTCAAATGGTTCAGTATTGATGGGAGAAGACTATTTTATTAATGAACAAAAATACTATCAAAATATTTATCCAGCTATGCATTTTTCCTACAATTTAATTTTATCTAATTTTACTGATCAACAACCAATACCAATTCCAAGAAATCCACCACAGTCTTTGCAGGCAATTTCTACATCTAGTAAACTAAAGGCTACTTGGCAAGTTCCGCATTTATTAGGTGGACAAGGTAAATACGAATCAATTACTATTTTGACAGCTATTTAGAAATGCAATACACTATAATTTATATTTGTAGGACGTAGTTCATGGCAAGGATGGGGTTATTTGTTCTCAATAGAATTTGAAAATGGAACGAACTGGAAAAATATTGATACTAATAAAACAGAAGTGTTAATAAATTCACTATCACCAAATACAAATTACATAATAAAAGTAGCTGCTTATTCGTCATCCGGTCAAGGACCATGGTCATCAGAGTTTGTAGTAAAAACATTAAATCACAATGTTTCTGTTCTTTGGGGAAATGCACAACAAATTTTGATATCTGATATCATGGGTGATTTTATAGAATCAATTTCAATTAATGAAGATGAAGTAAATATATATGTTTTATATTGTTATAACATAGTATTAACTAGAAAATATTTTGGATAAAATATTATACATCTATCTTACACATTGATTCACTTTGAATTTTATTATAGATATGATAATATTCTTAGCATAATTCAAAGATTATTTTGTATTGACAATATATTGAGAAAAATGAGATTATTTTCTGCATTTTTGTTATAAAGCTAGTTAATTTAATTGATACATTGTATTTTGACGATTATTTGATAAATGTTACTTTTTATTTTCTAGATCAGTATTAAAAATTCTTCATTAGATGATGTCGCTTGGTATGAAGATTGTGTTTTTTATGTAGTTAATTCGAGTAAAATTAATTGGTTGAATTTAACAAGTCGCCAAGGAAGTACATTAGAAGATATTAATAGTGTTCAAAGTATTGCAATTGACTGGTTAGGTCGCAAAATATATTGGGCAGATCCATCAAAACAATCAGTAATAAATATTTGTATTTCAATTAATTAATGAATACTAATAGTACTAAGAGTTAATTTTTAGATATTAAGAGAAAATTTATTCGGAGGTCAGAGAGAGTTGCTTTTAGCATCTAATATTGCTAAAGAACTGAAAGTAGAATCTGTTGGTGGTTATTTATATTGGTCAACAGGGTTTGCAGTTAAGTCTTCAAAACTCAATGGAAAAGAACAACACAGTTATTATAGTACAGATTACTTTACTGGAAAAAGGGGTATAATATCTGAAAATAAATTAAATTTTAAAATTTCAATTATTTAAAAAATAATTTTTATTATGTTTTTACATTTAATTTTAGTAATGAGTTTAGCCGTGGATTCTGTTGGTAGTTGGGTATATTGGATACTTCGAGAAAATGAAAAATCAAAATTATTCCGTGCACCGACTGCGGAGAAGCTGAATGATTTAAATAATCCAAATCCTATAAAAGAATTTGATAACTCGTGCACTCAAGGTATATAATATTAATATAATGTGCATTAGAAGTAGATATCAAGTTATTTTGTTTTATATCCAGGACCTTTATTCTATGTAGACCATCATTTGCTGTGGCTTCAAAAAGGCAATGACATAATGATGAGTGATACAGATGGCCAATATCCAGCAATTATACGAGCTATGAATTTAAATGGTATTCAGACATTTAGCGTGCGTGATCAATACTCTCATCCAAAACCAAAAGGTACATAGTATAAATAAAACAAATTTATAAATATATTATAAAATGAATATAGTTGATAATCAAAAAAAATCATAACATATTTATTGAATATTTTTAAATTTAATTTAAATTTTCTTATTATGTTCACAATAATTTTATGTTTAATAAAATAAATAGTAATATTATTTTATAATTTTGTAAGTGACTATATTACATACACCGATGTTAAGAAACTCATTTTTTTTTTTAATATGAATATTTATTTATATTTAATTATTACCATTTAAATTTATCTATTGTTATTTAGGTTTAGAAACAAATGTTATTCCAGAAGAAGTGGACATAAGTATGATAAAAGTTAATCCTAAAGTTAATGAAAGTGTGTATGAAATCATCTGGGAGCCTGTAAAAACTGTTAACCATGGATTAGTTTCTTATACTGTTAAAGTTTTGGAAAAAGAAGACAGTAAAATTGATTCTCTAGTTAGTATTTAAATTTTAATTAATTATACATAAGTATAATTTTTATAGATAATCATAATATGTACATATCATATATTTACTGCTATTATATGTAAATTCAGGTTTATACTTGTCAATATTAAGAAAAGTAATTTCTATATTCTATATGTCATGACCATTTTGTGTTCTGATCCATTTCGTGAACTGTATGAAATTTATATCCATAAAGCATTATATTCGATAAAACAAAAGTTAGGTATAAGGAGTAAATGTGAAACAAACAAATTTATCTACTTTAAATCAGATCTAAAATATAATAACCCAAAAAATAAATTGCGTGCTTGGCAATTTTACTTTATTATTATTATTTTTTTTTTATAATTTACAACTTAAATTTACCTAATAGTTATCTATAGCTAGAATGCATAAATATTATTTGTTTTGTCGTGTGTATGTACAGATTATGGAACAATTTCTTGACTACTAAATATTCTATCTATTTTGTTAAATGGATGAATTACACAAAATAAGTTAGAATGCAAAATGGGCGCAACATGTACGATAATTTGTTAACAGACCTATCTAAAAATTTAACTTGATTATATTAAAATATGACATCAACTAGTCTGTGTGAATCCATTTTATGATATATTATGCATAGTAATTACTAATTTCTAATGAAGTAATCTTAATGATTAAAATTTTTTCTTATAGTTTGAAACACCAAATACTAAAGTATTAGTTGACAGTACACCTTTAGAAATCAGTATCAAAGCTTCTACAGTTTGGGGTTCGTCTCAAGTAGTAACAGTTTATTCACCAATTCCTACTGTACCAACAGACATACGAATTTTTGCAAACTTTAGTTATGATAATCATACTATGAATATCATACTTCAACATTCTATAATTCAAAATGTTACGAACTATGAAGTTAAATGCTATTATCAACTTAAAAATATTTGGCAAGTGTGTTCAAAAGAATCTATTGTGTCTACTAACATACAAACAAAATGGACAGGACTTTCTATTTATTCAGATTTAATGTTTAAAGTAATATTTTGTTATTTTTATTATTAATAAATTGTGTAAATTTAAACATTTTGTTTTAAAATAGATACGAGCTTGTTCTATGGCTGGCTGTAGTGGATGGAGCCAAGATATAATATTCAATCAAACTTATAACTCGACAAATTTTAAATTTAAAACTGCTTTAGTGAGTGGTTCCAAAATAATGATTTACCATTCAAATAAACAAAATAATCATCAAATAGTGTTATTAACAAATAGTTTGGTAACTAGTTTTACTTTAAATGATGTAGAAGATATTGCATTTTGGACCGATAGTAAAACTATATACAGTTCACCAATTAATAAATCAATTAATAATAAAGTAATTATTTTATAAAAAAAAAAATCTAAAACTGATTTTAAAAAGTGAATTAGCAATTTTGTTTTATGTCATATACAATATATATATATTTTAGATTTATTCAATTTCTGAAATCGATATAAAAATTGAAAATCTTTCATTTGATTGGATATCAAAAACAATTTTTTGGTCTGAAGTTGCTGAAAACCAATCAAGAATTATGGCTTTTGATATCAGGCTAAAAACAGTTAAAATAGTGATGTCTAGATCAAATAAAATATTTCCATCTTCGGCTGTTCTTTCTGAAGGGTAAATAAAAAATTATTAAAGTTTAATTCAAGATATTTGATTAAATAGATGATTTTTATAACAAAAATATTAAATTTATAGTTTATTTATTTGGATTGAACAAATTCCTAATTCCAATGAAAAACATATATTGAAAAGTAACATGAGTGGTGCAGATATTGAAACTTTTGTATACTCTAGCAATAATAATTGCAATTGTTCTAATTTGTACCCGTTTGATAATGTATTAACATCTTACATATCAAATAGTGGTAAAATGAGACTTCTTTGGGTTGAAGGCAAATATCGAAATATTATTGTTTCTGATATTAATGGTTGTAAATGTTCAGTTATATTTTCTGTAAATTCAACTTTAATTTTAACATCTCTGGCAGTTGATAAACATAATATTTACTGGACAACAAACCAATCAATGTGTTCAATAAGAATTAAAGATTTAAATGACAGACCCATTATAGAAAATAATACACTATATTGTTTAAATAATATAACGGCTGTATATACAATTGATGGATTAACTGAATCAAGTAAGCAAGAATAATTCAATATTCATTAGTACTAATTTATTGTGGGGTACTTTTTAAATCATTGTAGTTAAGATTTCATTATATTTTTAGAGGTAAATAGAAAAAGTTTTAATGTATGTTAATTATATGACTGTTTTAGAAATACTATTGAAGGGTGGGATGTGTTATGAAAGTTCAGTAATATTAAATTTGTAAGAAGCTATTTATATATTTTATTTTAGTGAATTTTCATTAAAGTTATCTCCTATTTATCTACTATTAATTTTTTATATTATAGTTTCCACACAAAAATTCCATTCATAAGTAATATTTTTCAATTTTCTTCTTGAAAAGTGTATGTTTTTTAATGCTTTTTTAATTTTAAAAGTAAAGATAAAGATAACCGGTTATCATAATATGAAATAATAAATTGTTTTAAGGTTTTAGTTAAATTAATATTTATTATATTTCAAGTGAAATTAAATATAAATTAAATCTCTGCTTCTTGTATCATTAATTTATCAATGTTATATTATATTGTAGTTAAAAGACCGTGCCCACCTGGATTTCCTCAAGTAAATCAAACATTACCATCTGTTTATATAGTATATTGGGATCCATCAGAATCGCGTGTTAAAAGTTACTCTTTAGAAAGAATGATTATAAGCGAAATAAGAAATAAAAGAAGTTTGAATTTAAATACAACTAATTGGACAACTGTTTACAGTGGACCTCGTAATTATATTTTTTGACAACTTTAAAATTTAATATTATAATAATGTACTATTAAAATCACTTTTAGAAAATCATTGGTTCATGTCTGATGTGAAACGAGACTTGGTATTTAAATTCCGCGTTAAGGCAGAGAATCATCATGGTTGGTGGAGTGAATATAGAACTTCAGATGAACCATTCAACCCCCAATACCAAGTAGAAACTTTAAGAAATGAAGATGTTCCTTGGAAAATACTAATAACAGGATTTATTTTGATTTGCCTTTTCTTGACAATGTTAATTAAGTATTGTATGTAATATATGCAATTGTGCATATTATTTTTAATTAATTAACTTTTAAACATTTTACTATAGTAGGTTCGATTACTTTCAATACCAAAGGACCGATGAGACCTGATGTGGAATTAGGGAGAATAAGAGAAATGCCACAAAGACCCACATTTTTTCATGCGGTAAATGTGGGTTACCAAGGCGCTGTGTTGTTCCAAAAAAAAGATAAAAATGAATTGCCAAGAATCAAAAAAGAGCAAATAAGAATAACTAAAAAATTAGGATCAGGAGCTTTTGGAGAAGTCTTTGAAGGGACAATTAAAAATATAGTAAGAGGAGAAGCTGAAACACGTATTGCCATTAAATCATTAAAAGAAGGTGCCACTCAATGTGAAGTAGTAGAGTTTTTAAAAGAAGCAAAACTAATGAATAATTTCAAACATAAACATATTTTACAATTGATTGGGGTATGTTTAGATAATGATCCTAATTTTATTATTATGGAACTTATGGAAGAAGGTGATTTATTGAGTTATTTAAGGAAGAATAGACAAACTAATGTAAGATTAATATTATTATTATTATTATTATTATATAAAAAAAAAATCACATTTATCCAATATACTCATTTAGGTATTGAACCTTGTTGACTATATACAAATGTGTATTGATGTGGCAGAAGGATGTTCATATTTGGAACAGATGCATTTTATTCATCGTGATTTAGCTTGTCGGAATTGTTTAGTATCATCTTCTGATCCTAAAGAGCGAATCATAAAAATTGGTGATTTTGGATTGGCAAGAAATATTTATACACATGACTATTATCGAAAAGAAGGAGAAGCTTTACTGCCTGTTCGGTACTATTAATATATTATAATATATATTTTGTGTATCTATATTATATTTTTATTTTAGATGGATGTCACCAGAATCATTAGTGGATGGTGTTTTTACCAGTCAATCTGATGTATGGGCTTTTGGTGTATTATTATGGGAAATTTTGTCTCTGGGTCAACAGCCCTATCCAGGATTATCTAATATAAATGTTATGTATCATGTTCAGCATGGTGGAAGACTTGAAAAACCAATTAATTGTCCAAGAACATTGTAAATATACAATAATAATTAATAATTCTATTCAGAGTATACCTCTAATATTGATCCTGGCATATTATTCAATCAACAATAGTAATGTTTTGAATACCTATTCTATCATTATTGATCAAGTAATAGAAACCCATTTATTTGATCTTTTGAAATTTATAATTTCTATTTTTTTATTAGTTTATACCATATTTTTTTTAATATTAACATTTTAATGTCTATATTAATTATATCATTTTTATGTTTTTTTATATCTATATGAAGTACTCTGTTTAAACTCATAAGCTTAATTTTGCACCTAGTTGAAATTAAGTATGTAAATGTTTTAAAAACTGCATTAGGCAGTGTCGGATCTAGGATTTTTGATGCCCAGGGCTAATAAAATGTAGCGTCCTTATATAGCATTAGCAACGAGGGTCAATATTTTTTATATACTTAAGAGCTCTCTTATACCAACAGCGTCTAAGACAAGAATACCCACTTGCTCCCCCCTCTAAATCCAGCACTGGCAATAAGATTGTCTAAACATTAAAGTTCAAATTTAAAATACAGATTGTAAGAAAATAGTACATAGTGAGTTGAGTGATAATGTATTGATTTTATAATGCTTAGATTTCAACTTTGGGAGTATTTTATAGTAGTAATTGGATCTAATTGGTACTTAGTATCGTAAAAAGTGAAAAATTCCCAGTATTTTTCTTAATATTTAAAAAAAAAACAAATAAAATTAAGGAAAACTGGTAATTTTTACTCAAAACCAATTTTTGACAAATTTGATTTTTATATTTGGTTATTACTCGAAAACAAATAATTGTAGAAACTGCAATGTTCATATTATCATTTTCTATGTATGGTATAATTTTCAAAAAATGTTATTTATTTTTTTAATCCTTAATACAAATTGTATTCATATGAAATATCCTAAGTTAATATACCATCTCCACTCAAAATGGTTTTTTGGTATAAAATGATTAATCATTGAAATCAAATTTAATGCATTCAATAGAATGGCCCCCACTATACAACAGAGCAGTATCCACTGGTCCACCTTTTTTTAAATATTAATAAAACAATATTGTTGATATTATATAATACAATGCATTAATCAAGTACAATACTATATGTCAATAATTTTTATCTTTTACGTATTAAATTACAAACATATATATTTTATTGTTTCTATATTTGTGTATATTAAGATTATTTTATTTATAATGAGACATGCTGTCTTAAGATTAAATAGGACATACATAGTAAATTTTGAATGTGTGAAAATAAAAATTATTGACTGTGCTTAATGTCCTTCTAAGGGACAATTATTTATTGTAAATAAACATAAGCTTAATTTAAATTCATTGTGCAATATTAAATTGTAAAAATAAAAACATCAATTTTACATGTTTTATTGCAGATATAATTTGATGCAAAAATGTTGGAATGTACAACCAGAAAAACGTCCTAGATTTGAATTCTGTTTAAAAGTTTTAAAATCATACATGGCTATGCCACTGGATTATGTTAATATTTCTTATGATCGTATGTAAAATTATTTTAAATTATTGAATATTTTAAATAGTATGATATACCTGAAATAATCTATTATTTAGCACAACTACACAATGTATCAATGCCTTCGGAGAAATACACAATAGACCTTATTACGTGTACAGATTCACAACAAGAATTGTCATCTCAACCCATAAGTAATAATGAAGGATATGAAATACCAATTAAAATAATTAATAATGAATATCTAGAGTTGTCATGCGAGTACTTAGATTTATCTGGAACACCTACAGTTAATTTTGTTGATAATAGAGATTCAGAACCAGAATCAATTCCTGAAGATATAAATGTACTCTATTGCAACATGAATCAAGAATTTTCTGGATGAATTCAACGATTCTCACATGGCTGAATGTTAATCAAAGGCAAAAAGACTTAAAATTAGATGTATATTAATTTTTTATTTATTAAATTTTGTAAAAGGGTTATATAATTATTGCTCTAAATGATTTCTGTAAATATTGAGTCAAATCATAATTTTTGTTAAATTATTTTGTATGTTTATTTGATTATTGGCATTTATTTGATGCCAATCACAACTATTGAATAGTACACAGTAAGTGTACTCTATAATAATTATTATAGTTATTTATTGTATACAATTTTTATTTTTAAATAAAAGATGAAACACTTGAAAGTGTATCACTTTTGGGTGTTTAAATTATATGAAGTACAAAGTTCCTATATAAAATATTGTTTATGTTACATAAAAATAAGTTTACTGTAAATTAATGTAATATATTAAATAATGTGTCGTTATTAATTTATATATTTTTTTAATGGTTTTTGAGTTTTCAGTGATAATGTTTAAAAGGATTGATTCTGAACATTTCTGTATTTATCTATTGAAGCGACAAAAATTTTTGAATAAGATTTGAATTCGTCATTAAGACTACTAATATATTTATTGAAGTATAAACGTCAATTTGGCTCAGTATAGTGCATACAAATATTACAATTAGATAACATAATTATTATTGATGTAGAATAGATATATTGATGAATTAACAGAAATATTGACTTTAGATAAATTATTATAGCTCAAATGCACATAACAGCTTGTTATGGACGTCTCCACAATCAAATTACAAAGAAACTTAAAAGGTTTATAGACCTTAAATAGTTTTAAAAAAACTTAAGTTACTGAGGTTCTACGAGATGCTTGGACAGTACAACACTGACTCTTGTACAGACAGCAAGACATGGTAGGAGCTCATTCGGCCCCAAAACTTTCCACACAGCGATTTCCTTCTGATCGTGGGACCATCCACCTGTTTACAATAACAAAATGCTTACTTGCTATATCATATTTAATTAATGCAATTACATACAGGGGTTTACAACACACTTTAACCTGGTTGAGTTGTGACTCTTTAGATTGACGTTTCCATATTTGTGATTTTACTACCACAATACTAAAAAAGTTATAGATAGCTAGAAAGATATATATTTAAAAGTGTAGGAAAATCAATTTCAAGTAGATATAATGAAAAATTTAAATTTTTTCAGAAATAAAATTTTAATACATCAATTGGTTTGGCAATGAAGATAACCAGATTTCTGTTTTCCGCTTGTGTTAAACAAAGACAGAAACTGTCGATATTGCATCACCTATTATTTAGAGACAACAGAAATTAAGTGATGTGTTATTCAAACATGGTAAAAGTCTAAGAATAGATGTAATTGGATATTGAAATGGTGTCTCAATTGGTCAAAACGTTTGATGTTCATTTGAATTCTCTTAGAATGAATATTAAATAAAAAATGTTTATTGTAAAAGTATAAAAACTAAATAACAACTATTCTCAGAAGAAAATTATTTAAAAAAAAATAAATTTCAAATTTTTTAGATTTTGAACAGAGTGATGAATGTACTGATTCTACAATGATGTGTGTTTTTTTTATTTTTTTGACTGTCATTACATTTTGGAGTAGTATTAGTAGTAATAATGCTTTGATTTTTTACTTCAGCCCATCTTTAAAAAGGAAAATAGTTGGTACATTGGGGGGTCAAAAGTAAAAAATTTCCAGTAGTTTTCAAAAGCGTCAGGAAAAACGGGAATTTTTAGGCATAACCACTTTTTGACAAAATCGATTTTTTGATTTTGCTGTAACTCAAAAACGAATCATTATAAATACTTGAAATTTTTAACAAATGTTTATATTAGCGTTATCTATTTACGAATAAATTTTCAAAATATTTAGAATTTTTTTAAAATATTTATAAAATTATAAACCATTGAAATTTTTAATTTTTCTAAATTTTTATTCTTCAAATGCCGATAAAAAAAATTTGGCTTTCCAAAAAATCTGTAAAATTTAATACAAGGTTGTTGTACTTATTGTAGTAAAAAAAAAAAATCAAAAATCGTTAGTCTCAATTTTTGTTTATAAGCATTTAAAGTTCAAATTTTTACAAAATATATCAAAATCGCAAAAATTTGAAGTTGAAAATTCGTAAAATTTTTACGGTTTATTTCTAAGGGTAAAAAAACCCAATACAAGGTTATCCATAACCCTAACTGTGAAAAAAATTCCAGCGTCAATATAGAAAAAAATTATGAACGTATGAAATTTATTTTTTTACAAAATCGAGTAAAATAACGATGTATTACAATTTAAATATGGATAATAAATAATATCTATGTTAGGTATTAAACTTTTATATTATGCTCCTAAAACATCACTATTAAAAGACCTTTTTTATTGACCAAATTGTTGTGGGATTTATTTAAGGTACTCAACATTTAATTCGTAAAAAACAAATTGTAAAATAAAATTACCTATAAATTAAATATAGACAAGCCGGTGTTGCCATGTAGGTAGGTACGTTGTATCTCAATAATTTAATGTAATTTATATAAGTACGTATATTGTATATAATCGATGAATTGTCGCATTGAACATAAGTTAGGTTAGCAGTTAGAATACAATATGGGGTCCTTGCCCCTCCAATCACCCCTGAAAATTAAATTTTAAAAAAAATTTGGTAATTTAAAAAACTGTATATTAAAGTCGTAATACTGTAATAGTATTGTTCTATATTGTATTATTATATTATATTGTATTATTTTATTATTTTCATTTACTGAAATGAATTACTAATTACTACCTATATGGCTATATACTTGTGTATATGACGTTATATAATCCATGATTATTATGAACAATTTTGAAATTTAGCCCCCCCCCCCCACACACACACAAACTAAAATTCCTAGCTACGCCACTGTATACGTTTATAAAAATAAAGGGAATATACGTTTTTTTATATTTTTAATAAGTAAATTAACAACTTATCAAGAAATTAATTCAATTTTCAAGGATTTTGACCCATTTATCAATTTTCGCTATTAAAAAACACTTATAAAGCACGCAAATATAATTGCCTATAAAGAGCTCAAAATGAATTACAATTATTTGAAAATTATACCATTTATAGAAAAAAAGGTAATATAAATACTTAGTAAGCTATTTAAATTTTACGGCTATTCATCGACTTTTGTTGAAAACCGGTTAGCGTAAAAGATTAAGAACATAATGATTTTAGAGGAATTGTAGCCTATGGTTAATTAAATCCAAATGTGTACAATCACATATTCACATGCAAACATTTGTATTTTATTACAAGACACAAATACCGACATAACCAATGCGTCAGTAAATTAGTAAAATATGAAATTTCAAATTTACATGAAATAAAAATAAAATCATTAATAAAATACACAATAATTAGTAAATAAAAATATGTGTAAATTCAATGTTTTAAGTAAAGTAATAGATACATACAATATTTCTGGCAACATTAAACTTGACCCACTATTGTTAGTGTCTTTGTAAAATAAGAACTAATATAATAACTACTTGGAGTCTTTTTATAATAAGTCAAAGAATATTTTTTTTTCAAAACTATTTCATTGTGATACTTTATAAAATGTTAATATTTCTCGTTTCTTGATATAAATAATTATTTAATTGGTATTTAATAAAAAAATGTATACAAGGAAACTATAAGATAAGAATAACAGTGTTAGGTAATTTTCCACACCACCTTTATTATTAAACGACGGACAATAACATTGTCCGTATTGTTTAATAACTTTATGAGGTATTACACGAGGCGCGTTTTTTTTATTGTGGTGTCCCCAGTAGGCCTAATCCACATCATAAGCGAGAACGCATCATATGCAGGGGCGTAGTTAGGTAGGGGCTTTGAGTTACGTCAATCATTAATGTTTTCACAACAAATGTGTGCCATAGAGTCATAAAATACTATAGTATTTATATAACATGGTGTTCTATGGTATTAAAAGTTTCACCATTGCGAGGCGTAGAAGTTTTTTAGTTTTTTTTTTACTGGGGGGGAGAGGCAGCAAAATATGTGTTGCCCTTATCCTAAAATTCCTAAATACGCCACTGATCATGTGAATGCATTCAAATAATAAAAAAAATATACAATAACTTAAACTATGTAGATTCTAATAATACTTAATAATTTTTTTCAATAAGGAATCCTAGGAATAAAAATATGATTTTCGGTAATGTGTATAATATGTGTGTTGCCGGCCGGCGATAGTCAATGTGTTGGATGAGTGAATGAGAGATGAGCGTTGACGCGTAAGGGGACAACTAAATAAAAATTATTATAATATACTAATATAATAACTTAACCTAACCTATACTATAAAACAAACACATCCTGGCAACACTTGATATTAAGATGAGCTTCTTATTGATGCTGCTAATCTTCCTCCGGGTTGAAACGAAGCTGAGTGCTGACACATTTCCCATCAGCTTTGTGACAAATTCTTCTTCACTAATAAATATTATATAAAGTATACTGTACCTACTACGATTCTAAAAATTATAATATAATACAAATAAATCCTTTCGACACTTAATATTAAGATGAGCTTCTTTTTGCTGCTGCCAGACGTCCTCCATGTAGAAATACAGCCGATACATTTTCCATCAACTTTGTGACAAATTCTTCTTCACTAATAAATATAAATATTATATATTTATATAAAGTATACTGCACCTACTATGATTCTAAAAATTATTATATAATACAAACAAATCCTTTTGACAGTTGATTATCAGTTGAATTTCTTTTTGCTGCTGCCAGACGTCCTCCATGTAGAAATACAGCCGACACTACATTTTCCATCAACTTTGTGACAAATTCTTCTTCACTAATAAATATTATGTATAGTACACTGTACCTACTACTATTCTAAAAATTATAATGTAATACAAACAAATCCTTTCGACAGTTGATATTAAGATGAGCTTCTTATTGATGCTGCCAGTTTCCTCCGGGTTGAAACGAAGCCGAGTGCCGACACATTTTCCATCAGCTCAATGACAAATTCATCGTCGGTGAGTAGTCCATGATCCAGCTAAATGTTTGGTTCCTATAAAACTACAAACTAATGTGCAGATTAAATGCAATAGAAAAAACAATTTTAATATTTCAGAAATATGTGTTGGTGTTCTTTTATTTTTGAATTTAAATTAATTTTAAATTTTACATTCATGATTTATCAGTTAAAAATGTAAAAAAGAACTAAGAAGATTATAGTATATTGCAGTTTAACTTTCTGTTCGGTGGCCACCTTTTAAATTCCTCACTCTCTTTTATAAGAAAGTTAAACAGCACAATAACTATAAAAAATATAAATTTAAACATACACAAAGATGAACTAGCTATGTAATAAGAAAAAAAATTGGTAATTTATCAACGTATTATTGAAATAAAAAGAACACCTAAAACCGTAGTACAGTATATTATCAGAAAAAAAAACCATAAAAATTAAGTATAATTTAAGTGAATATTCATAATATACTGTACTACTGTTCAAAAAATTATAGTATTAAACAAACACAGCCTTGCGACACTTGTTATTCAGATGATCTTTTTATTGATGCTGCCAATCGTCCTCCGGGTTGAAATTATACAAGAATATACCGTAATTATTTCAGTTTTGTTGTTTTTCCGATATTATGGCAAGATCTGAAATTTTTTGTTTTATTTTACTATTTACCACCCAAAGTACTAAATAGATCATATTTGCTACAAGGATTCATGACAAAGAGAAAATAAACTACATAATTGTAAAATCATTATACATTTTTCGCTACGTCCAGGATCTAAGGTGTACTTAACGACTTATTTTATTCTTGGCAATTTCATCATTAATGCGTGGTCGGTAACCTTTTTGAATTTTCAGGCAACATTCACAAATTAAAAACAGTTTTCGGACCAAATAAAAATAAAAATTGTATATTCTTAAATTATTTACTCTGAAAATAAATATTATCTGGAACTTTAAAATAATAAAATATAAATAAAAAAAAATGTCAGTGTTTTAGAATTTAAAACGGGTCGTATGGACAATAACCCGGCTGGTTGCCGACCACTTCATTGGACTGGATAATCGGAAATAAAATATAGGCTGTCATCGGGCCATCGGGGTAAAAGCTTGTAGAAGTCAATAAACATTTATTTTATGTATAAATAGTAAATTTATTACTACCCCAAAATTATAGGACAATTAACCTACGTAAGTATCCTTCGACGCTTTTCGGCGAAATCAAGCTGTGTCATATTAAAGTTCAAACGTGCACCGTCACCGAAGAAACAGCAAGTTTATTTCTTCATTTGTTTTCTTTACACTTCGGAATGGAATTATTGAAATATTTTTTGAAAATGAGAGTACTTGTCATGTACTGAAGGCTGTTGTTTGGCGACTGTTCAATAAAATTATTAGAATTGTTAATCGTCTCCTACAAATGACAACGATTGTCGTTTGCCACGGATGATAAATATTATAATAATGTTTTTTTTATAGAACTCTTTGTGATTTTATAGGATTTATTAATACATTTCAGCTGATGTCTTGCATACGAAACTTTTGGTATCTACTTAATTTCAAACGTAAAATCATAATAATTGTATATTAATCTGAATTTTTTTTTAAATCATAATTTTATATCATTTATTAACGGTTTGGCTGAACTAAATGATTAATAATATTAAAAAGTTTAATCATTAAACTGATATTACATACTAAATAGTTAATAGATTATGATCTATTATATATTATAAAGAAGGACTTACAAAATGAATAAAATTAATTATTCACATTCAACTTGATATACACATATAGTCACATATCATTTCTGTTTCGGTACCGTCCTGTTTAGGAAAAATACATACTAATACTATTTTTACAAATTTTAAAATTAATCGATAAGTTCTAATTAATATATATATATATAATAAATCCATTTATTTATGGTATTATACTATGTTTTTTACTATTCTATATTAAGTGTATAGTCAAAATATTTGGAAAATTATAATATATAAAATAAATGCAAACTTTAACATTTTTTAAAATTATCAAATAACTATAGTAATTTGTTTTTAAATTACTACAAAAAACAAAAATTCGTCGAGGAGAAATAGTTATCACAGAAATATGAAATGAATATCTAATCATGTCATAAAAATTCAAAATTCAGACAATTATAAAATATTAATGTGTCTTTTCGGAAAACTTTTTATTTTTGTTAGGGATATAAAAAACTTACATTAGTCGGGTACTCGGCCAGAAAAATGCTATTTATATAATTAATATAAATATAAATTATTATAAAAATGGGTATAGTAATATACTAATATGACGATTATGTATTTTATGCATTGCGCGTTGGGGAATAAAATATGCATACGTATATGTCACCCGGCGTGAATAGTAGAATAAAATATGTGCTTAGGTCGATTACATCGTCCGGGTAGCCGATTGTTCAAATAAATGAATATATTTTATTTTAAGTTTAAAATATAAATTTAATCCTAAAAAAGAATAAGGAAAAAACTTACGTAATCGTCGACTGTTCCCGGGAAACCGAGTTGTGTCAATCTTCAGTCTATACGTAGTGGTGCACCGCTGCCGAAGAAACTGCAAATTGTCTTCATATCGATCTTCATTGTGATTCTAAATGAGAATAAAAATACATTTTATGAAAATAAACAACACGAAATTAAAACGAGAGTACTTGTCATGTACCTCAGTACTGTTCATTAAGACTATTATAGAATTGTTAATCGTCTCCGACGAATGTCGTCGATTGTCGTATGCCACGGATGACGAATATTATAATATGATAAATCTAAATAGAACCTCTTTGTGATATTATACCATCTATTTTTCTATTTTAGCTGTTTGACATACGTAAAATTGAAACATATAAACTAGACCAAATCTTTACATTGCAAAGTATTAATATTTTATTCTAATGAAGATGATTACAAATTATTTAATTTAATCTATGAAAATAGTGAACTAAATAAAAATAATCATATTATTAAGTATTTAAAAAAAAAAATTATGATTAATATCGTTATGTTTTAAATTATTATTATTGTGTCTGAAGACACCTATCATAATAGAAAAAAATTCATACATTTCGTTTATTGTGGTTTCTTGTAACAAATAGTACCTAGTCACTAGTCAATGCTTTGGGGGATCAATTTACTTTTTAAACTTAAAATACCCGGATGATGTAATCGATGTAGACGCATATTTTATTAATTGATTTATAAATTATAAAATACTGATCTTCAAACCGTCGTAATATAAGTTTCAGGTGAGCATTTCATTTTTTTTTTTGCATTAAAAAAACTAATGAGAATTCTTATAGAACATTTTAAAATTGTAAATATAAAAAAGAAATATTTATATGAATACTAATGAAAAAAATGTGAACATTTTAAAAATTTGTATCAATGAAAAAATAAAGAACATTGTATGTATATAGTTTGAAATATTTTTAAAATAATAACATGAATAAGAAATACTCTCATAAAAAATTAGTTAAAACTTTAAGTTATCGGTGTTTAAGATTATTTGTTTTTAAACTATATAGTATATATAGTGTATAACACAATATAAAAATCGTTTTACAAGAATAAGTTTATTTTTGGAATGAAAAATTAATACTCAATAAGTCAAAAAATATTGAATTTCATAATGTAGACAGTTGGTAAAATTTTCAACATTCTATGATTAGCATTTTTGAATTAAAACTTAGTAAATGAATTAATTTTGTCGAAATTATGCAAGTATATAGTGTAATGATTCCAGTTTTTCCGATATTATGACAAGATCTGAACTTTTTTATTTTATTTTACTATTAATCACCCAAAGTAATAAATATATCATATTTGCTACAAGAATTCATAATAGATAGAAAAAAAATCAATTTGATTTTAAAATCAATATACATTCATTTCTACGTCCAGGATCCAAGGTATAATTGACGAATTAATTTTATTCTTGGCTATTTTTTAACTTTAACCTTTTAGAACTCTCATGCCATATTCACAAATTAAAAACAGTTTGCGGACCAGAAAAAAATTGTATTTTCTTAAATCATTTACTCTGAAAATAAATATTATCTAGAACTTTAAAATAATAAAATATTTAAAAAAATATTTCATTGTTTAAGAATTTATAACGGGTCGTATACAATAACCCGCCAGTTGCCGACCAACTGCATTTGACGATCGGAAATAAAATATAGGTCTAAGTAATCGGGGTGGCAGCTTGTACAAATCATTATTTAAAATATAAAAATTAAATTTATTACTACTCTAAAATTATAGGAAAATTAACCTACGCAAGTATCCTTCGACGCTTTTCGGCGAAATCAAGCTGTGCCATATTAAAGTTCAAACGTGCACCGTCACCGAAGAAACAGCTAGTTTATTTCTTAATTCGTCTTCTTTACGCTTCGGCATGGAATTATTGAAATATTTTATGAAAATGAGAGTACTTGTCATGTACTGAAGGCTGTTGTTTGACGACTGTTCAATAAAATTATTAGAATTGTTAATCGTCTCCTACAAATGACGACGATTTTCGTTTGCCATGGATGATAAGTATTATAATAATGTTTTTTTTATAGAACTCTTTGTGATTTTATAGGATTTATTATTATATTTCAGTGGTCTTGCATCCGAAACTTTTGGTATCTAATTAATTTCATACATAAAATCATAATAATTGTATATTATCCTGAATTATTTTTTAAATTATAATTTTATTATTTTAATAATTGTCTGGTAAAATTTCTCACTAAAAAATAAGACCATCTTTGACCAGCATAATTTTACATTGTACACAATGCATTAATGTATTATACATAGAAAATTGAATTCAAATTGTACAAATTCGTTATAGTGACATACTACATTCGACTCGTTGTATACACATGAGACTATATCATTGGCGTTTCGGTACTGTCCTGTTTAGAAATAATACATACCTACTCATACTATTTTTATTGATTTTAAAATAATCAATAAGTTCTAATGTTAATATGCTCAGATAATTTGCGATATTAATATATATATATAATAATCTATTTATGGTATTATGATATTGTTATTTTATCCTATAAGTGTATAGTTAAAATATTTTGAAAATTATAATATGTTTAAGAAATGCAAACATTAACTACAGTTATTCGTTTTTAAATTATTACAAAAAAACAAAAATCGGTTGAGCAGAAACAGTTATCACAGAAATATGAAATGGATATCCAATGTCTTGAAAATTCAAAATTCAGACAATTATAAAAAAATATTAATGCGTCTTTTCGGAAAACTTTTTATTTTTGTTAGGGATAAAAAAAATTTACATTAGTCAGGTACTCGGCCAGTTAAAAATGAAAAATGCTATTTATAGAATTAAAATAAATATAAATCATTATATTTAATGGGTCTGGTAATATATTAATATGACGATTATGTATTTTCGGTCTCACGTTTTTTATGCATTGCGCGTTGGGGAATAAAATATGCATACGTATACGTCACCCGGCGGGTAGCAAATTGTCCGGTGCAATAAGTATGTATTTATTTTATGTCTAAAAAAGTAAATTAAAGCTTCAAAAGTATAGAAAATCAAACTCACGTAAATATCGATTTTTTTTGTGGAACTTAGTTGTGTCATATTTAATGTCCACACGTTCAGTAACCACATCTCTGACCCAGGAACACCTTTCCTTGTCTGTCTTTACCGCGTTTCGAATTGAAGATATTGAGATATTTCATAAAAATAAGCTGAACAGAACGGCATATGCGTGTAAAATATTATATAATATATTAAATTACGGTTTAACGATTTGTACGTCTATTTTTTTTCTCCGTTAAAATACAACCATCAATCGTCTCCGACAAATAGCGAAGATTGATGATTGCCATAGATGATAGATTAATATGATAGATCCATACCCATAGATTATATACAGTATTATTATATTGTAATATTATTATTAAAATAATAATAATAGCCTAAAAGCTACTATATTAGCTACTTATATTTTTCTATTATTAGCCAGACATTTAAATTTATTCAGGAGTCTGCCGTTCGAGAGACTCAATTGTGTACTTATACAAATTTTATATGCATGATAAGGTCGATGGCGGGATAGATTGTATAGATGTTGTTCAGTACATAGAGACTAGACTCATTGAAAGTTTCTGCCATTGGCATAACTTAGTAATTAGTTGTTGTTATCGGTATTTTTCGTCCGTATTATTATTGAATGACACCCGTCTTCTCATTATTAATGTAAAAATATAATACAAAATATTATAATATTATCAATAATCAATATTAATATCGAAAACCATGATAATTATTTTCAAAATAAAAAAAAATATTAAATTATACTACAATTTTCTTCAAACTTTTTTATTGCTTAACTACTTTTTTTTTTATGAGGAGTTGCTATCTCAAAGACCCCTGATGAGCCACCACTACAGGTGTTTAATAAGTTTATGGTATAAGCAGCTTAAAATTAATCTACATAATATTTTGAATAATTCTCTGTTAGTGTTAAATAATAATACACGAATTGGTGTCTTTAAATAATATTTTTGTAATAACTTAAAACAAAATAAATAACTATATATATAATCGTTATTTTTCGTTAAAATATCCAGTTTTGTTAATATTCGAATTTGGTATATGTACTAACAGTAGCATCAAACACGAGTATTAACTAGGGAAAATTCCCCAAAAATATTTATGGGTGGAAGGGTGATAATCAAAAATAGTTTGTTATGCAGTATCTTGTATGTATATAGTTTGAAATAAATATACCATTCGAACATAACTAACTAAACATTTTTTTAGTAGGTGGGTCTAACACCAGCATTTTTTCCCCATAACATGAAATATAGATCGGCGCCACTGGAGTTACGACTAACCTCTGAGACTGGGAGTCAGAATATGAATAAAATTAAAACTTCTAAGCAATAATGATAATATAATAGTAGCTATAGTTATATAAGTTATATACTACTAATAATATAATATATTTTATTAATTAATATAGACTAACAAATCATCTCCGTTCAGAATCGTTTTTCTTATAAAATGATACCTGTCATTGCTTCAAATTTAACATATCCGTTATAGTGACCAGTGATCTACTCTCCATCTCTACTATACAGCAGAGCAATACCCACTTGCGTACCTTTTTTTTTATTTGATTCTTAGTGAATGAATGGATTGATCTTACAATAATTGCTTGTATGTATTCACGATAAGTTGTTAATGAAATACTTCAATTTTTAATTTTTAGGGTGGTTTTGGATAAAAAATTGAATCTAGTTTGTACATTGAGAAAAGTTCAAAATTTATTAATACCCAACATTTTTTTTATAATTGGAAAAAAAAATGTAAAGATTTTTGTTTATTTTATAACATAATTTGTTTCTATCCAGTTGTATAATTTGTACACAATTTAAATGCAATTTCAACCATATTTTGAGGTATCCCTTCTTCATAACAAACATATAACTCTCGTTTATTTGGTTCTTTGAGTAATCTTCTGAAATGTTGATAAATTTGTATTCATGATTTTAAATAATAATTATCTTAAAATAATTACTCACCCCATTACCCAAAATTTTATCATGGATGATTTTTTTGGAGAATCTGTGCTTGATGAAGGTATTTGAAATAAAACCCCTATCTCATTTATTTTATTTTCATCCTAAAACATAATTTGAAATAATTTTCATTTATTTATTTTTTATGGCATGCATGTATACCTGATTTGAATCATCAATTAAATCTCGTATTATAGTAACAGTTGAATTAAATTTTTCATCAATATTTTTGAATAAATCTTTGGTTTTTGAATTATCTTCATTGTATATGGACGGTGAACATAACATGACACCAGTGTGACAGTTTATATCAAGATAACGAAACAGCATACATAATTTACCTAAACTAAATCTAATAAAATATTTTAATCTTAAATTGTAATAATTATTATAAATTACAAATCATTTGTTAATTTAAAATATTTACTTATTAGGTAATACAGGTAAATTCTTTGTAATATCAGTCATATCTATTGACCGTGAACCATCCTAAAATTAAATATATAAATTAATATTTTGAGTATTCCCTAATAAAAACATTTATAATATTACTGAAATGGTATATTCATCTTCAGAATTATCAGACCACTCAATTGATGAAGCTTTCATCATGCGTTCAGCTCGACGACCAAATACTGGACCTTGCACATATGTGCTGCCTTCTGTACTGGGCGCTCCACTACTCGTTAAACTTGTTTCTGAACATGAATCCAATTGTCTAGAATCTGTTACAATATAGTTTTAAATTATCTAATGTAATGTAATAATTCAATTGAATTATATTTTATATCTTACCATTAAGTAATTGTGAATTTGATGTGATGTCATTTTTATGTTTTAATATTGAAATTATTTCTGGTTTTTTTGATTGCAAACCTGAAAAAAATTGTATTATAATTTATAATACAAACAAAAATTCATAAAAAATGTATTACCACTTGATTGTTTATTATATACAGACATATTTAATGCTGTATTTTTTATGTTTTCCATTTGGTGTATTTGTATAATATTACCTTCAATCCTACAAAATAAAGAACGATTATTAGAATATTCAAAATAAAATTTGATATTATGTACATCTATAAAAGATAAAACCATTAGTGATGTGAATTATACATTGTGTTATATTGTTGTTAAATTAATCAAACATATAATTACATTTTTATTATTCTTACCCCCCTGATTTTTGTAACATTATTATCAAAAATTATAATGTATCACTTATAAAATGTGATTTAAATTAAAATTAATAAACTTATCAATATTGTTACATAGCTAAAAGTCATCATTTACAATTTAAACTATTTTATATATGTGTCCAAATCATTATTAACTCATTGTCATAGGCGTGTCTAGGCCTCATTCACAGGTCGTGTATAACAGTGGCATATTCAGGAGGATAAGGTTACTGCAATAGAATTATCAATTTTTATAGTCTTAAAAGCGTTACTTACAAGTCCGCATGATGAAAATTAAAAAAATATATATGAAATAAGAAACTGAGAAAAAAAATGTTATATTATGCACCACAATTTATAATATAAGTTAGATCAAATTTCATAGAACATGCAAGACCTGTAAACATACCTATGCTCATTGTTAGTAGCTTTAGAAAAAAACACAATTTCAGGATAATTTAAAAATATTTTCAGTATTTTGTGAATGTATTAAATAACACATAATCATGTATTAAAATAAAACTGATAAATTATTGACTCCAAAAAGAAATCTGACACAGCTGACTGACAAAACGAAGAAGAATTTGTATTGAAATTATAATTTACTTAAAGACTACAGTAGAAGTCTAAATTGTTATATACTCACAGTGTTAACATACCAAACTCATCATGGATCCTAATTAAGTCTTCCCTATATGACAGATTATTAACCCCTCCCTAATACCTCAAAGTAAAGTCCTGACTTTTTATGTAAATTATTAATTAATAATAACAGTTTTATGAGAATAAACTTTAATTTTAATTTTTTCTTTGAACGATTTAAGAAATAATATTTCTTATTATATTTAATTTATTAAAATTATTGTATTAAATACTGCTGAATACTATAGATGTTTATTACCATTAAAATAAAATACATAATATGTGGCATAAGATTAGGAACACAATGTTATAATATGTATTTTACAATCAAAGTTGCTAACATAGGTAGAGCTTGAAAATGATGCCGCTTATAAAGACTCATTTTGTGCTGGTCCCAAAATTAGTCTTATAACCAAATAAATCTTACAGGCAAGCGGGACAAAAAAATTTTTAATTACATATTTATGAATTTTATTTTACTACATATTTTAATTTACTTTAATACATAATATTACATATTACCTACTTATTATTGAATAAATTTAAAAATTCTGATAAAAAAAAAAAAATTATAATACAAAATATTATAAAAATTATTACATATTAATAAAAAATTATTAAAGATACATGATGTATTTATTATTTATGAAAAAAATTTGTAATTTTGGTTTGTTTTGAGTTATAAGCTAATATTCTGTAAATATATTTCTAGTACTCATATTATAATAACGATAATTGCAAAAAATGTGAAATGCGATAAAATTTGTAGCTGTACATACATTACACACATTATAAAGCATGAATTGAAACCAGAAATAACACAAAACAATATGTAATTTTTGAAAACTAATTTATTTCTAAATTTTAACAAAAAATGTTTTTTTTACAATTTTTTTTTTTACAAAATTTGAGTTTTATAACCAAATTTTTTATAATGTATTTGGATATGCCTGGATTGTTCCAGACGATTTTGAGTCTAATAAGAAACCGAACCTTACATCCGTGAGTCTTTTAAGCGGCGTCCACTGTATCTACTTTTCAAATATAAGTGGTTTAGGACCGGAAAAAATTTCAAGTTATCGTAGCACACCTTACAAATTTCACGGCACACCCTTCACAAAACACTGGTCTATAAGGAGTCTCATAGCTGCCATAGAATTTAACAGAAATGTATGTAGTACTGTAAGTCATACACAGATAAGAAATTGATTGTCATATGGACCTCAATGAGATATTATACATGCTTGTTTGAAAATAATAAAAGTATTTTCAGTCATAAATCACATCAAACTCTCTTGTAATTGTTTGACATTCTACACTTTTATAACTGAACAGCACCAGGATATAAAACAATAAATACCATAGGGTCAATAAGATCCAAAAGAAATGTACATAAAATGATTAACAAATACCATTGTACCATTTGCACCTCACTTTAAATTAACAGTGCTGGTCAACTTAATTATGATTCATTAGCTTAGAGTGTATGAAATAAAAATATAAATTTTATCATATGTTATTTAATTTAAGTAATATAACAACATATAGGTGTTCTAACCATGGCTGACTAATGATAAATTAATGTTATATTGTAATATTTTATTATACAGAATTATATAGTACCACTTTTCTGCAACTTCATCAACATTCATATTCAAAACACTTTCTAATGTATCTTCAGCTTCTTCCACATATTCTACATTGGGTCCATCAAGTACTTCATTACTGTATCAAAAATAAAAATTAAATAAAACCTAACTATGTACCAAAATTATTCTTTTTATATTTTTACTTTAAACAACAAGGACCAACTTCAAGGAGTGTTGCCATAAGATTGTTGCCACGTCCAACTATTAATAAATACCATTTAGCTTTTGGTAGAGTGTACACAGAGCCGACAAATGTACTATTTGATCTAACTGACGATGGATATACTCTTCTGAATATTATTAAACGTTCTAAGTATTCCGAATTAAGCAGGTGAAACAAACCATTTTGTAAGCAAAACATGTGAATATCTAAATGATCTTCATAATTTAAGTGGGACGACAACAAGTATTCCTATGATAAAATGTTAGGTATAATTTAATTAATGCTATTTTAATGTGTCAATTTAATTACCTTGTAATAAATTGATGTACCAATAATCAAGTATGGTCTTGGTTCTCTGGTATCTTCACACTAGTTAAAAAATAAAAATCATGAAAATAAATTTTTTAGATAATAACCTTTTGTATAAAAATACATACTACATAATTGGCCTCGAATTCATTTAATATATCATCAAGTTCCATCTAAAAATAAATATTAACAAATTATGTATTTAGATATATATAAAGAAAAGTGTATATTTACTTGAATGCTTCTTAGCAAGGGAATACTCTTAGATGCAGGTAAATATTTTTCAATCTCATGAGAATTTTCTATATTATGAAACATATTAATATCATATAACTTTGAAAATATGATTGTAAAGTATTTATCTAATGAACAATGATTATCTTCATTTGAAAAGCAACTAAAATTATAAAAATAAATATATTTTATATGTAATAAAATAAAACTTAAGGATACAGAATAAACAAATCACCTATTTAAATTTTCATAGCAGAAACATAAATTTCTTACTATATTAGAAGCCATCCAATCAGCATAGGTTAAATTTAATCTAATCAAACAGAATAAATCTATAAATATATTGTGTGTATTCCTATCATACAGTATTTACTTTGAATCTGGTGCAATAAAAATAAATGTTCCTTGTCCTTCAAACAAAAATATTGAATGAACAAGCTGATCATCACATATCATTGATGTACTAAAATATAAAATAATACAAAGAAAATATGTAAAATATACTATTTTTATAATTTATAATTTTTTGTTTTACCTTCTAGTCTGGTTTTTGACAATCTGTGGAACAATGTGACTAATAGTTTGAAAAGCTCCTTTAATTTGATTAAATATTGATAATGGGCCAGGATACACATAAATAGCATCTGGATTTTCAGATATCAAGTACATGACAGCCACAGGATATTTAGCAAGTTCTGATACAAATTCATCGTTAATAGTCTTCAAAGATAAATAACTTGATAACTGTTGGTTATTGTGTTTATCGTCACCAACTAAGCTAACTGCGACTCTTTGAACAACTAGCATAACCTAATGGCAATGTAAATTAGATTGTATACTCCAATATAACTATTCAATATTGCATTCCATAAAATATTACTGTAGCTGGTGGAGTTATGTTTGATAGAATTTGATCCAAAGTTTTAGCTGTGACAATTTCCCCATTAATAATTTTAAGCCAATCTCCTATGTATAATATAATAATACATTTTTTATTCAGATATGAGAGATATATATCAAATTACAATAATACCTATTTTTATAGATCTCTGGTTATCGACAGGAGTATTTGGAATAATTGATGCTACCATTATACGCAAACCGTCTTCAAAAACTGTTGTTGTTAAGCCCAGTAGTTTTTCAGTTAATGTAGCTCTTCTACCAAGATTACTAAAACTATCATTTTCAACTTCAACTGTCACTTCTCTCACCTCACCTTCCTAGAATTAAAAATATATATACACTCATCCATATTTTACTTAAAAACTAAGGTCCATACTTGCGTGTCCAAAAAAGTGACTTTATTAGGATTTCCAGTATGTTTGGAACCATCATTTCTATCTCTACTCCTTTTCTTACGCTTCAAAAGCTTAACCAATTTCCCTGCAGTGGTTTTGGTCTTTTTTGGAGCATCATTTGATTCAATCTTATTGTGTTTGGTATATTTTGTCTGTTTTCGAGGGGAACATTTAACAAAAAATAGTTCACCCTGGTCATTTATTTCATTTTCCCATTCAAAATCCGAACTTAGGAAATAATAAATATTATAAAATGAATATTATATTATAGAAAAATATATTCTTACACGTTTGAGTTGACATCGTTACATTCACAAGATGAATGAGTTGAAGAACTATCAGTATCACTTAAGTATGTTTTGAAAGATTTACCAAAAACATTATTTTCATTCATATTAAAAAAAAACTAATGGAAACTTCAACAGTGGTAAATTAAACAATACAAGTAATAAAATATAAATTAAATGAACAGTATGAATATAATAAGTAAAAATAATATGATAAATTGAAGGAATTAAGTTATTATAGACTAAAAATGTTACCACTTACACAGTAATATTACTCTATGACTTACACCTTAGATGTACATTCTTATCAATTCTTGATGACTCTCATCAAAACACAGATTACTCTATGCATTGAAGTTTCCACTTTCTTGATAATGGAAGTAAAAAATAAAAGTAAATAAATAAAGTATATAAGTAATAATATTAATTTATTAATATGTCTATGCGTTATGCCTCTATGGCTCTATGGTATGTAAGCAGAGTTGGACAGTAACTTCGATACAAGTATCTTAGATACAATTGTATCTTGTATCTCGATACAATTATATGAAATATGAAATATCTTGTATCGCGATACATTTTTAGTCAATGTATCGAGTAGGTATTTCATAAAATAATTTTATCGTAAAGTACTCGATACATTAATGCAATACTTTGAAAAATTAATTTTTTAGGAATATTTATACTCGCCTATTGGACCAACCTCGACTGTTTAACTAATAGTATGTTTAAGCATCAATTGAGCGTATGTTATCCCTAGCAGGATTTATTCATAATCTTACCAGGAATAAATTATCAGATATTACTTTTAAAAAATTAGTATTTTTAAAAAGAAATAAGAAGTTATATTAATTATTATAATTTATAGTAAATAAATAAATTATTAGTTTTTAAAGTTTTTTAGACGTTATATACGATATCAATTAAATTAAACCTTGACTAGTGAATATTATACATTACACAATATTATTGACTATATTATAATAATCAGTATTTAGTATTTACGGTTTTTATCAATATATGTATATAATATATTCCTATACAACCTACCTAAATGTGTATAAAAAAATCCTATGCGTCATAGGCTATGTTTAACTTTTTCAAATGTATCGAGTATCGGGTATCGAATACCTAAATATTTAAAATGTAAGTATTGAGTATCTAGTATCTCGATACTGATTTTTGAGTATCTTGCCCATCCCTGTATGTAAATATGTCCACGGATAAATATTAGGTTCCTAACTTATATCATATTATATTCACATACAAACGATTTTAAATCGTGTCTTAAGTGCAGGCAGTGTAACACATATTATTGCAAATTTGTCCACGGCGGTAGTAATTTTTTAGAAAACGCATACCAAAAGTTAGTAATCCATAAAGTAAATTTAACAGAAAATTATAATAGAAAGTAAAATAACAGAAAAATTAAAGAGTAAATGACTATAATTTCTTAATGATCTAGATCTATCTCAACCAGGGGTGGATTTAACAGCTTGCACCCTTATGCCAAATAAAATTCACCACCCCTATCCTGAAAAAATAACTTTTATTTTACTTAATAACCTTAAATAAAATTATTTACTCAATAATTTACAATTATTTTTTCATTTGAGTAAATTGAAAAGAAAACGATCTGGTACCAATATAATATCTGCTATTTATTTTTATAAATTAAAAATGTATACAAAAAAAACATAATTTAATAAATATAAAAAATAATAATGTTACTAATAAAGTAATAATAAACCTATGTTGATTTTAATGCTAACTATTCATAGATTATGTTTTCCTGTATGTTTGAAAAATTGAACAGTTCAGTGGACAGGAAGAGGCATACCGCACACACAATAACTAATTCGTTCAATTTGTGCCGAAATGTTGACAATCATTTCTTAAAATGACAAAATTGGGTGCCTATTACTGTGTGGTCGAAATAAACAAATACCTTTTTCAAGAGAAACGTTAATACAATAGATGTCTATTTATACAAGTAGACCGAAAAACAGCAGACAATATTGAACACGGAGCCAAAGATATTGAAATTGAACATGAGATAAATATGAAACCGATGAAAATGAATATCCAAACGCCAGTGACAGAAATTATAGCTTATAAGAGTACAGGGGTGGTGGATTTTTTACTTATGTTGGTGACAAGATATTTTTTTAGAAAGACGATTTTTTATTGTTAAAAATGAAATCCAAAACCTTTAAGCCCATAATCATTAGAGAAATCTCCATACACGAAATTTGAGTTTTAAATTTGGGGGGGGCTATTATAATTTGCATGTATGTAGTATGTACTGTGTGTATGCTCCCTGAGATATATAAAGGTGGAAGAGGGGATATATACAAACCATTTGGGAGGAAGGGGGCTACGATTGATTTTGGTGGCTTAACACCCCTCAAATTAGGCCTATGGAAATCTCCTATTATGCGGTTTTCCAATGAATGTGGTCTACCGTAGAAAAAACTGTAGTATAATATATGGCCTATCTCTATTTTATAAAAAAAAATAGAATTTTTTTTTATTTATTATTTATATATTATGAGTATGTAAAAAGAAATATAAAGTATGTATTTTAGGAAAATTTATTTTCTAATTTTTTGTACTTTTCCTCGGTCATTTCTTTGAATTATAACATAAGTATTAATTTATATAAATAGTCAAATAGTATAAAATAAAATGTTTCTAAGTTAAAAGATAAAATAATTTGTTGAAAAAATAACTAATATTTTCTAAAAATTTAGAAAAACAATAAAAATAAATTTGATTTCACGCAGCAATAATGTGATGAGGGCAACTGGTACATTTTTAAAACAACCTTTGAGGTCAATTGGTTATAACACCTGGTATTAGGTATAACACTTATAAGTAATTTTAAATTATTGTATTTTTAATTGACGGTCAATTATTAATTGTATTTATTTATTTGTTTTTGTTTGATTATAGTATTTTGATAATATTATTTATATATCATCCATTTTTAATAATAATTAATAAATAGTTAAATGCTTTTAATATGCTAATACTTATGATTGATTAGCATACACCTATACCTTAATATGACTTAAAAAGTTAATTAATAGTTAATTGGTTTCATTTGATACTCAGCAGCCAATTTTTTACCAACTTATACTCTTAATTATTATAATTTGTATAGCATTTACAACTGAAAATTAATATACATATATTTAATAATAATTTTTATTGAAATTGTGTGTATAATTAAATCAAACAATCCATTATCATGGCGGGCGATTGTAAACTCTCCCGATGGTGAACTCTTCCGGGTCTTTAGTACTACCAATTAAAAAATCATACAATAAATCTTATATATATTTAAGTTTAATTTAAAAATAGTCGATCATACAATAATAATAATAATAATAATAATAATATAAATTAATGTATTTAGCTGCTATAAGCATTGAGCTATAATATTATAGTAGAAATACAATAAAAAATAAAAATTCATAAAATAAATCTAATATACAAAATAAATACAAAATATATAATAAAATAAAAATGTTTAAATTTAATTTTTTTTCTTAATAAAAACACACAGATTTCAAAAAACTTATGGTATCTATTATTTTGTCTTTATTATCTAATATTTTTTTAAGATATAGTTTTATAATTATTTTTTGTATTACTGTTTTTGCTTGTTTTGTTTTTATTGCAACTTTGAAAATGTTGACCCGGGATTTTTAAAAATCGGGAGAGTTTACTACCATCCATCACGGTATCAATATTGACAATGTTATATAATATTAATGATAGCTATCAAAATTATACGACATTTTTGGTTGTATATATGTATAGTTGTATGTATGATACAATTTTTATTTTTGAGAAAGTTATTTTGTACAAAATTCCTCATAAATTGTTCTTACACAAATTACCTATTTTAATATACCTGTTCAGTATACATAAAAAGTTCAAATTTTGACAAAACAGAAAATTTTAACAAAAATAGCAATTATAGTTACCTCTTTTGTTGTAAGTTATTCCAAAAATACACTACATGTCTATTATCTATGTACTCTATATCTAAATACATAATAAATTATACCTACTATATTATAATCATGAGGTGTACCTTTGGTAGTCTATGTACGACGCCGCATGAACATGGTTTACGATTGAATTACATTTAGAGTGTTTTTCCATGATAAACTATCAAAGCAAGTGATAACACTATTGATAATATTATTTAGCTATTCGACTGTTTTCAGTTTTGATTTTAGAGTTTTTATCCAAATAAGACCAATCGAATTAAAGGCTGAATTGTTGTTCCTCTAACACAATGGCAACTATATCAGAAATTTTAAAAACCAAGACCGATGACGATGAAGAAGAACCAAAAAAGAAATCGCGTGAAGATTGGAGAAAAGCTAAAGAACTTGAAGAAGCTCGAAAAGTTAGTAAAAATAATATTTATTTTTTCTAGTTTATCTGACAGTTAATAACTAATTGTAATATACTTAGGCAGGAACAGCTCCAGCTGCTGTTGACGAGGAGGGCAAAGATATCAATCCTCATATTCCACAATATATATCATCAGCACCATGGTATTATGGCACTTCTGGTCCAACGCTCAAACATCAACGTGTTCCAGGCAAAACCCAAGAATATTCGAGTTTAAACGAATGGTATAAACGGGGTGTAAACACTGTAAGTATCTTTCAACACTTTTAAATTTAAATGATTATCTGTTATATTAACATTATGTATGCCAGCAACATGTCTTGTTTAATATTAATTTACACATAAAGAACATTCTTTATAATGTGTATACAGTATGTACTACCAAACATTTTATTTAAATGGTGCATCATATTTTTATTTATATTGAATCCCTTTTTCAGTGTTAAGATTAAAATATATTAGATATTTATGTAGCATAAACAATATTAATAACAATTAATTTGTTGATAGTTCTTTACTGATAATAAAAAATATATAACTATTATTGCATACCAACAATGTGTGTTCAATTTTAAAGGTAACAGGAAATATTTCAAATGCATGGCTGAGTTTGATTTGGAGTTTTTTTTACTGTGTATAAAACATATAAATACATTTGTTTTTGATAAATTCTAATTTTTAACCATTTTTATCTGCAGTTGAAAGTTTTAAATTAGATAATTTGTTATTATTACATTTTTCAACACTCTATCTTAATCACTCATTTAAAGGTATAATTTATCAATAAATCCCAATGATTTTTTTTTTATAAATTCGATGTAATAATAAATACACTTTATAATTTTAATCAAAATAAATTATTATAATAATACCTATAAATTATAATTATAAATTACCTTATTTCTAACTTTTGACTGTCCTAAAAATGTCAATTTTGAAGATATAAAAAAACTAAAGATCAAAGTTGCTCAGAAAAAATAAAGCAATCCAGATTCAGTATCAAAAATAGTAATTCCTTTTAAGAAATTTTTATTTTACTGTGTATGTGTGTATAAAAATAGTAAAAAATTAGAAAAAACAAATGTATGCAGTAAAAATTTCCGAATCAAACTCAAAGTCATGCGTTTGAAATATTTCCTGTTATCTGTGTAACCTGTAACCTAATGCACGGTATATGATGCATCATACATTTAACTTATAAACTATTTTTATATTTATTGAAATTATATATATATATATATTACCGAGCATTATATCTGTTAATACTTATATCCACTATTTCAATATTGTGATATTTTTGTGTATTATACAGGTATTTATATTTGGTAATTTGTATTTGTTAAAAATGTTTATTGTTATATTAAAATTAAAGTTAATAAGGTATAATTCCTGTTTTGGTAAGATATTACGTAGTTCACAAAAAAACATCTCTGTATATTATATATACTTAATTATCTAAATATTTACTTTCATATAATTTGAAGGAATCTGTAAGCACCAAATTCCGTAAAGGAGCATGTGAAAACTGTGGTGCAATAACACATAAAAAAAAAGATTGTTTTGAAAGACCACGAAAAGTTGGAGCTATTCATAATTCCATAAATATTGCGCCAGATGAATATGTACAACCTGAACTTAATCAAGATTTTGATGGAAAACGAGATCGATGGGCTGGATATGATCCTTCTCAACATAAAGCAATTATCGATCAGTATCAACAAATTGAAGAGGCTAAGCGTGACCTACGTGCTCAAAAACTAAATGCCGATGAAAAAGGAGAAGTAAATTTAATTTCTTTTGTCAATTAAATTCAAATTATAGTAATTTTTACTATAAAATATATAATTTTCAGGGTAACAGTTCTGCTGACGAAAATGATGAAGATAAATATGTAGATGATTTTGACATGCCTGGAACAAAAGTAGACAGCAAACAACGTATTACTGTTAGAAATTTAAGAATCCGAGAAGATACAGCAAAATATCTTAGAAATTTAGATTTATCATCTGCCTATTATGATCCTAAAACAAGGTCAATGAGGGACAACCCACATAAACCTGGAGAAGATCCAGAACAGTAAGTTATCAATTAGTTTAACATGTTAAAAAGTTATTAATTCATTAATCAATTTTAGAGTGGAATATGCTGGTGAGAATTTTGTTAGATTCAGTGGCGATACTAATAAACATGCACAAGCACAGTTATTTGCTTGGGAAGCATATGAACGTGGTGTTGACGTGCATTTATTAGCCGAACCTACAAAATTAGAGCAACTGAAAAAAGAGTATGAAACTCATAAAGATCGTTTTAAAAAGAAAACTCAGAATACAGTATTGGCAAAATATGGTGGAGAAGAACACTTGCAAACACCTCCTGTACAATTGTTATTAGCACAAACTGAAGAGTACATTGAGTATTCTAGAAGAGGAGATATTATTAAAGTATGACTTAAATAATAATTACCTTTCAATATGAATGAAATTTTTTTTTTTTTTAGGGTGAAGAAAAAGGAATTGTACGTTCACGCTATGAAGAAGATGTTCACCCTTCTAATCATACATCTGTTTGGGGTTCTTACTGGGAAGCTGGAGAATGGGGCTATAAATGCTGCCGTTCATTGGTACAAAACTCTTATTGTACAGGCAAATCGGGGGTAACATTATCCACAAATGTACCAGAATTAGGAAAGATTGTCCCTGTTATTGAAAATACTGTCCCAGAGTCTATTAATATATTTAAGGATAAACCTAAAAAAGCCGAGTCAATAAAATCTCATTGTTCATCATCGTCATTGTCATCATCTTCATCAGATTCTGAAACGTTAAAAGAAAAGTCAAAAAAAAAGAAAAAAAAGAAGAAGAAGAAAAAAATGACGAAAAAGAAGGCTAAAAAAGAGGAATTAAAAGATGCATTACAAAAGGCATTAGATAAAGAAGATGAACGATTGAAAGAAGTTGATCGAATTATGAAGATGGATGAGAGGAAACGGCCATATAATAGTATGTATGAAGTTTCTAAGCCTACTGATGAAGAAATTGAAGCATATCACATGAAGAAACGTAGAGATGAAGATCCTATGTCCAATTTTGTTTAATATTTTAATTTATTTGTATTATCCTCTCATAAAAATGTTCAATTTTACTATATATTACATTACATGTTAAGTGTAAAGATATTATGCTTATATTATTAATGCCTTTAGTTCATTAATAAATTAAATATTAGTAAATAATTTAGGACTGAATTATCAAACTAATCAAATTTAGAATAATGTTATTTATATTTTATAAAATACAAACTGTATTTATTAAAGTATTAATTTTAAATGTTTCCAACAAACTTCACAGTTGGAATTTCTTGAAGGTTAAGGTACTTGAGAGTTTGATAGTTTGATAATTTGATAATTTTAATAGCCCATTTATTACCCTAATTTATAAATATTACTCTATTATTATCCCGACCTTCGAGAAATTCAACAGTTTGAAGTTTGTCCGAAACATTCAAAATCAATTCTTTGATAAATATGATTTGTATTTTATAAAATATAAATAGCCTTATTCTGAAATATTTTTATTTTCAGTATGGTCCCTAATAATTTAAAATTAAAATAGATTAACAAATAAAATTTAGCTGAACAATTCAATAATGGATTTGAGTTCAAGGATAAACATATTTGAATTTGTGAAAACTGAAGTTTGGCTTATCTTTAATATTAATGATATGTTATTCATATTACATAAATAATTTTTCTAACAATTTAAAAATGTATTTGATTATGTTTTAATTTATATTTGGTAAACTATAATGTTTTTTAGTTTTTAATATCTTTAACTAGAAATTTTCTTTAAAATATTTAAGTTTTATATATATCTTCAGATAAAAAGTATTCATTTGATAATAAAAAACAACCTTCTATTGGTTTGTTGTACAACCATTACATTATAGGCAGATAGGTTTTTAGGTTTTTGCTGCGCGTTTATTAAATTTAAATGATATTGCATCATGTATACACACTTTGTACAGTACTTCCTATAATACGTTAATGCAGTTAAGCATTATAAATGTCTTAATACTACTAAATCAGACATATTTTAGTGTGTTAGGCAGGCCGACCCGCGTTTCCTGCCACGGATGAAAACGTCCGTCGTGTATGTATAGCTACTTACTACTCCGATATAAGACAATGAATCTTGAATTCAACAGTAAACGTGGCGGAATACCCGAATACGTCGTGTATAGCCCTGGCCTTAGCTTATTGTAAATGTGGAATTGTCTACAAATGAACAATAGACAACATAAAAAATTTATGTTCAGCAGTTCCAATTTTGTATTATTAATTCCAATATTAGATTGAATTGATCCAGTGGCGGTAGTGGCGCTCCATAGAGTATTACTCTGTGACGGTCACAGGTTTTCCGTGAACCAAACGAACCAGAGCCGTATACTGTACACGGGAAAAAAACCAAAATCAACACTCGAATCAGCAGCTTTAATTTTAATTTTAGCAATAACTTTGCAGATCACTTCTACTTGCCAGTTACCAGTTGCCATGATTCAGCTAGATGCTTATGAGGCGTTATAACTAAAGGCATTCCAAAGGTTCAATTTTAAAAATTGAATTTTTCAGAATAGCATTTTATATAGTAATAAAAATATTATATTATGTTATATTTTTACAGAGTGATCATTTATTCATATAATTTGTATACATTTTTCTCAATAATTATTTTATTAGATTACATATTGCAAATTAAACTTTAATAGGTATTTTATATTTATACAATTTACTTTTAAATAATTCTGTTATAATAATTCTCTACGTCATATTGCATAGGACGTATCTCGTTATCTTATGCTTAAACTATTATTCAAAATTAAGTAATCAAAACAATTGGGAGGGCTAAGTCCCCCCCAAGTTACGTCGCTAATAGATAATACTAATTCTTTGATTATATTACCATTTTGGTTTATTTTTCTTATATTTTTTTTTCCGGGATTCACCAGAGCGGCAGAAATTATAGAAAGTTATTTAGGTATTTATTCATATTCATTTGATTCAAATAATTTCTTTCCAAATGCTATTGTTATAATGCTCCAATGTCCAATGTATTACGCTTCTCAATTTCTCATATTTCCTTTAAATAAATTTAAAAATATTACAAATCCGTGACAATTTTTTTGAATAGGCCTCAGGTCCTGCATGAAACCAGTGAAATTTCATTATTTTTTACTCTACGTGGGTCATTGGGTGCCACTGAATTAGCCTATTAATTATTATTAAACTTTGAGGTATGAGGTAAGATCAAATTTCAATTGTATATTTATCTCTAGATTTGTTTAAATATATAGCGGAAATGTCCTGAATTGCTATTGGCTAATGTGTTATTAAGATATAACACCGCTATCACGGAATAAGTATCAACTATGATAAGATATATATTTATTTACATTAAATATTAAAACGTTTTAGAATTTTAATGGTGTATTGTTTTTGAACGACAAACGTAGTGGACATTTACTTGTATTTGTATAAATTTGAATTATTATTACGATATTTTGTTAGACATACTCTCAATGTTGTCAAATGTCCCGATATATTTGTTGTATTGTACTTTTTTAGCATTTACGTGTCATGCAGTTAGACCTGGTGAAGGATCATGGTCCTCCATCATTGACAATGTGAGGTGTTTACCATGTCATTGTAATCGGCAAATCATAAAGTTTGACAATATATTTATTTTTCATTTTTATTTTTTCAGGATAATTACATACAATTTTGTGGCGGCAGCCTATTTAAAGGCACAGAAATATCAATTAAAAGTAAATTTATACATATGTTGATGTTACCAGGGCTGTACTCAGACCAGTTTTCTCGGGTAATTTATCCGAAGTGTATGCTTTAAAAAAAATTAAAAATCCCAACGAACCCCGGCTGTAGCTTAGGTATAAAACTTAGGGCTCCAACCACTTGAAAACTTTTTCATTAATTAAAATTTTATTCACATATATACAATTATATAATAATACGTCATACAATATATATATATACACAAATAAATTATTAGCTTGTGAATAATAAAACAAATTTGGCCCTAACAATGAGGCCTAACCCTTAGGTAAAATTTAGTTTTCCCAATGCTTTCTAAAGCTGAGTATGGCGCTGGATGTTATTGTTATATGTATGCACAAAACAAACTTTTTAATTTTGATTTTTGTTATAGTCAGTTGTAGTAATGTATTCAATGTCTCTGTTGGTTGGATCCTAACAGAACCCCAATGTTGGAATGACTATTTGAACCTTGGCGGCGGGGTAAATTATTTATTTAAATGGTTGTTTATTTATTACCTACTTTTGAAAATAATTTTTTTAGCTTATAAAACAACTTCAAATAGAAGATATTAATCATGACGCTAATACCAATAGTACATATATGAATCATATAAATTTTGATGATAAAATATACTCATGTGCCAATGGAGTAGATTTGGTATTTATACAAATTAAATAATATTATGATTCAGTAAATAATTTTAACCATTTTTTTTAGGATGATTTATCATTATATGAAACTAATAAAACTAATAATAAAGCACTTCACCAAGTAAGTAATTTTTATCAGTTTAAATTTAAATGTGTAGTATTGAACTAGACTTGTTGAATAAAACTATAACTAATATAACTGTGAAAATATATTATTTTAAAATCATTATATGTGTAATGTTTGCAATTAGTTATAAGAAGATTAATTATATCTATTTACTGTAAAGATAAAAATGTTGTTTTATTTTATAAGCAGAGATCCAATCATCGAGTTTATACAGTTTTAACAGATGGAGTATATTTACTAACAGTAACAATTAGACAAGATACTAGATATGTTCAAAAGAATAATAAATTTACTGCCTATTTAGAAATTTCAATGAAAGGACCACATGGATATTTATCAGCTACAAATTGGCCATTATTACATGTAATTAAGTTTAACAAAGTAAATTGTACATGAATACAATTTTATTTATATTTTATATTTTTTTAGTTTTACGGTTTCATGTGTTTCGTTTATATATTTTTTGGTTTAACGTGGTTGGTTTTATTATTTATGCAATGGAGGGATTTGCTTCAAATACAATTTTGGATTGGAGCAGTTATTCTTCTAGGTAATTAACTAAAATAATTATGAACCCTAAGTACAAAAATATTTACCTCTTTATACTCTTCAGGAATGGTTGAAAAAGCAGCTTTTTATGCTGAATATCATGAACTAAACCTTACTGGGCATTTAGATAATATTTATGGAGTAATGACTATGGCTGAAGTGATTTCTTGCTTGAAACGAACACTTGCTCGGACTTTAGTTATCATTGTAAGCTTAGGGTTTGGTATTGTCAAGTAAGTGTTCGGTAGAATAATGATTTATTATAATAATTGTGTAATTGTATTTGTTATTATTTAGGCCCAGATTAGGTCCACTTTTACCAAAGGTTCTAGGGGTTAGTTCTTTATATCTAGCAATGTCATTAATGGAATCCTATTTTCGACTGTCTAGTAATATGAGTGCAGAAATTTTATTAGTTGAATTACCATTAGCTGCTTTAGATTCTGGAATTGTTTGTTGGATATTTGCAGCCCTAACTCAGACAACTAGAGCTTTAAGACTTCGGAGGTACATAATAAATATTATTTAATGTATATTATATTTGTTATCATCATTATGGTCTATGATATTATTTATTAAAATAAACTTATTACATCAACAAATATTGTTAAAGGTTGAAATAATTATATGGGGGATTTATTTTTTAACCATCACATTGATGTCTAATTGTATAATTGTAATATATATAATACACATACATGCAATTATAAAGTATTATTTATTTACACATTTTATTTTATTTTAAGGAATGCAGTTAAACTACAATTATATACACATTTTACCAATGTTCTGGGTTTTACTGTTATGACTTCTACTTTGTTCATGCTGTATTCTATAAAAACGCAACGGTTATCAGATTGTGGTGGTGTAAGTTAATTTAAAAACTATAATTATTTAATAAATATTAATATGTTTTCAATATTTGTAGAATTGGAAGGAACAATGGTTAGACGATGCATTCTGGCATATTGAGTTTTCTATAATTTTACTTGTAATTATGATACTTTGGAGACCAACTAATAACAATCAAAGGTAACTTATTATAGCTTTATTTAAATTTGTAATAACAATTAATTGTTCAACTCTTATTTTGTTACATAGATATGCATTTACTCCATTGCTAGACGCTCCAGATGATGATAGAGACGAAACCGAATTATTTATTAAAGATACTCATAATGGTGGTATAAAATATTTATTATTCTACGCTTATAAAGATGTTTTTCATTGTTAATTGCATTTTGTTCAGATGTGAAGATGAGAACCACTACAAATACATCCAGTCATAATTCTAATGTGACACCATACAAAGACTATCCCGCTTCAAATAGTAGCACAAAAAGTCAAACACAACTTGTATGTATTTAATTGTTTTATAGTATTATATATTATATAATATATTAATTGTAATTAATCCTCAACAGGATGATGATTTGAAGTGGGTTGAAGAAAACATACCAGGTTCATTGTATGAAACGTAAGTTACTAAAATTTTGATTTAGTTAAACATTTTATAACAAAATTTAACATTGTATTTAAATTTTTTCACTTCTAGTACTGTACCAATTTTGGATTATAGCGAGGTAAATATTTGTTTTATTTTAACTTGATAAAGTATAACATGTGGACCAGAATATATATTATTTTTTTATTTTAGGATGATCATAATACTGCCATTGAGCGGTCAAAACTACAATAAACATTTTAAATTTAAGCCTTAAACAATGCTGTAGTTCATCACATAAACTAAGCCAAGTATAAATGTTTATTATTATGTACTACTATTTACTTATAAACTGTTTTTATTTATTTTAATTTAATTATTATTTTGTTATTCCTCACAAAAATATTGTGTATTTTAATATCTTATCCATATTCCTTTATTTTTTATGTTGTTTTAATTTTAGTCATAAAAAACAATGAATAATTACGAAATCATGTAAATTTAAAAACAAAATTATGTAAATAAAAAAAATAATTAAAAATGATAAAAATATTTTATTGAAGATTATATAAAATATAATATGTTCATTTGATTTTAATAAATTAATAATTCATTGATCAAAAAAATATTTCATTTAAGAAATATTCTTGACAACGATTTATTTAATGTAGCTTTTACATTTGGTGAAGCTGCTGATGATATTAATGCTGCACCTCTCGGATCTTCGCTCAATCTGGTTAATATATGTTGAGCGGCTTGACTAAACATACATAAATATTTCTTGGTAAATCAAACCATTCTTCAATTAGTACTACAGTTGTTTAATACTTACCGAGAAGTAGGCGTATTATCAAATACCATACTAGTGGCAGCAGTTATCACTGCATCTCTAGCATCTGTTGGTAAATGAAGAGTTCCACTGACTCCAAGTCTATCGACCATTCTGGCTAAAAGACGGCACGCTTCTGCACGAACCATTCGATTTCCATGTCTGAGAAGTTTAATATAGAAAGTATTTTCTTTATAACACAATACACCTAATTTTTTTTACTGATACGACAAGACTTACTTTATCCCTTTAGCTGTGATTACATGCACACATTTTACAGGATTTACGTTATCGACCATTGCGTTCAAAGCTTCTGCACTTTGCACCCTAAGAAATTTATTGGTATCCGCTGTACGCGGAAACAGTGTCGATGCGATTTCTTCAACATCCTAAACAAAAGTATTTTGATATTAAGAAATATTCGAACATTTGATTATTGCCTTACCGGTTCCACTGATTTCGGTACATAAGAAAACATTTTCTGTGCAGCCGTACATGCGGCTCGCGCCACTTGGGATCGGAGACATTTGATATGCTTAGCCACATTGCGAGCGAAAGGTTGTAAGGAACCTGGACGCAGTTCTTTACTGTGGAACATAGCCAATCGTGAAATATTCTGTAGACCCGTAACGGCCGCTTCCCTGTCATAACATATTAGCTATTTGTTAATCAATCAAAAATTACACAATAAACGTAGTAATGTACTACCTACCTACTTATAAGTATAACAACTATAATATAGTGTTTTTATATTTATCTTTATATGCAACTAGGAGGAATGCGGTGGACTTAAATTACTTCTTTCTACTGGAGGAGACCTATGCAAATATTTATTTGGAGGAGAGATAAAAGCCTAGCCCCTACACCCCTAGCCAAAGATATCCTTGTACAGTTGTACATTTTAATAAGTTTTATCATTAAGTTTACCATTCCGGGCTATTGATTTGAGTAGAAACCAAATGTAGAGCTCTTTGAGGTTCATTGAACGGAGTGAAATTTGGTCCTATTTCACTAGATCGTTTATTTTTAAGATTCGTTCCAACAGATCTCCTCCTTTCGGCCGTTGATGTAATGGTTGGCGCAGATGGTTGCACAACAGATTTCGTAGGTTTTACTTCAGCTATTGGTTTTTTACTGTGTAAAAACAAATAACCAATAAATTCATTAAAAATCTACATTTTGAAGTTTGAAGTGAATAAATGTCAGTGCCTCTTGTTCCCATAGGCCCAATCTAATTGCAGATTCGTGTTAATTTGTAGAAAGATACTGATGTAATCAAATAATTGTTCATAGATTAATCTCAGTAATTTCATAGTATGCCTGTTGCTTGTTTATAATTTAAATTATAGTTACGTTTTTTTCATATCTCATTAAAAAAAAATCATCGCTTTTGCCAAACTACTGAGATGTAAAAATTGAATGAACTATCTAAATTAAAAATATAAATAATAATGAACACAATATGTTCATTTTTCTAAATCAATAAGCCATACAAATTATAAGGTATCTAGATATAGACACTAGACAGTCTTGTCAAGTACTTGAATAAAACTATTCAAATACATATTCTAAATACGTTTGAAACAAATGCTTGAGCACATGTAGTATTTGAATACTGTTTTGAAAGTATCTGTTTTTAATATTTTTAATTAATTACTACCTATTTTTAAATACTTTTTTTATCTTATTTTATGTATAGGGATGCTCAAATTTAACTAAAATAATACAAATTATACAAAATGTTTATCTATAGATTGGTGATCGTTGTGTATATATTGTAATATTTTTAGAGGCCTAAATTATCGATTTAATTGAATGTAGGTAATGATCATCAAAATTAGATAAAAGTATCTTTTATAAGACTGGATACTTATTAAAGACTATAGGTAGGTTACCTACTAGTCGGTTTCACCGCGCGTATTGTCTCCGTGACTTCTACTTAGCTTCAGAGGCGTATTTTCAAAAAAAAAAAAATGTTTTAATATTTTTATTTAATTACACATAATTAACAGAAGGGTTGTCCGGTATCTCTAGAACCCTTATTTGTACTTTATATGGACTCACTCGTTTTGCGATTGAGTGTCTGCACCTGCTGTTACGCTCGTGGTAGAGCACTGCAACTTAAGATTGGTCGGTTTGACGAGATCAACGTTGCTATAATTTTCAGACTGCGTTGTCGATTGTTTGTGATTGTCAATCACTTGCTGCTGCTGAGGCAGTCGATCATCGTGGTTAACGCGTCGAGTTCCCATTATTGCGCTACCTTCGATCGGAATATTCGACGACGTTCGGTTGACCGGAGTCTGTCGCCGGGCATCATCATATTCGCCGTCTGACGATTTAGTTTCGTCGTCACCACCGCGGCTGTTGTCCATGGGACGAATAAGAGTGTGTTGGGGATTATCGTCTGCGTTGGACATTCTGCTGCTGTTGTGTTCCTGCCTGCTGATCTCCGGCACCACGGTCATGGAAAACGTTGTTCTTACAGAAGACTCGAAACTGATAAAAAAAAAAATGCAAGTACGTTGTTATTTATGTGTACTACGATATAATGGAGCAATTATTATAGGCGCATACACCAGTTATTATGCTTATTGCCTTACTGTAGTAGTATTATTATACTATATTATAAATTTATAGTTTATACCTACAAGTTAAAATATATAATTGGTATGTGTTGGATATACATATACAATTAATTTTTATATAAATTCATTTAAATTGTAGTTATGTTGTAAAAAATATATATTAAAATTTAAAAATTATATGGTATACCTATATATGATATATGCACAGTTAATTATTTCTTCAGTACATATTGCTTACATTAGTTTTTGGTTTGACCTATAATAGCTCCTTGCTACTATAGGTAGTTTTGAGCTTCCGTCTATAGGCAAACTAGGCAGCTGCCTAAGAGATCTTACCTCCTGTGGGCCCAGACCCGTAGCCATGAGGGAGGGAAGAGTCATTGTCTCCCTTAAACCCGTTCGTTGATCCCCCTTAGCATTTTATTGGAAGACGGTGATTTTCGAATTGATTGATATATTGGAAAAAGAGTATGGTGGTGATCATACGATCATTTTATAAATATAACCACAATTATAGTTTGATTGTAGAGGTGTACTAAATGTGTATGAGCAACGAGTAACGACTGATGACGACAATTTTATCATTTTTTAATATTTTATCATGGACTGTTGTCATTTCACAGCCAAATTAATGCAGTAGGTATATGAGTAAATATAATTACTAATAACAATATAATAATAATTATTACTATTAATAACTTCGTCATACGTTTGTTTTCCGTAAGATTTAAAGGTAAGATAAAAAGTTTTGTTTTTGTAATTAATTAATTTGTGAGTAGTGACTCGTGAGTAGTGGGTGAAATATCGAGTAATTGCACATGTTAAATTTTGGAACATAATAAATTCCTCAGTTGACGCGTTTTTTAGTTGACGAACGCGTTATACGGTATACAGTCATATCAAAAAAATGAAAATCGCGGACAGTTTGTTTTATTTCGCTGTTTCAGGTAATGATAAAATATACTATGGCAAATAATTTGTTTTATAATAATAATTATAAATATATAACATAAAATACATAATACATATAACAAATCATTTCTTTATAATAGAGTATATTATTATCTTATTATAGTAAATCTGAATAAATATTTATTATATTTAATATTTAGGTATATATTTTTATTATTTTTAGTTTCTGTTAAACATTAAAAATGGATTCATGGTTAATAAAGTCAAACACGGTTTCAAAGGATCTAACAAATAAATCTAAAATTCTAAAACATCAGAAAATCTTCAATACATAACAAAACAGACGATAAACCAATTTTCCAAATAAACCAAACTTTTGATACTAATAAATAATAATATAAGTTTTATTTTTTATTCATAAATTTAAAACATTATAATTAATTTGTACACTGAGAGAAAATATAATTTTAATTTCTATGATTTCATTCCATATTTTCTTTAATTTAAGAATAAAAATATACAATTAAATTTTAGCAAATCCGTTGGTTATATTATTCAGTTTTCTTTAAAATAAAGAAAAAAAAATATTTTATTTAATGTTCAACTGACTTAGAAACAATGAAAAAAATTTTCATTTTTACGCATAATTATGATGTCGAATTAATAAAAAATAGTACTTAATTTGTTATCAAATTGGTTTAAAATCAATAGCTTATTACATTAAATACATTTCAATCAATCTTTACATCAATGTTACTTTTCCTATAATCAATGTTATCGGATATCATAATTCAAGTTTTCTAAAATAGTATTAGTTTTAAGGAAAACATCTTAATATTAATGGAATATTATCAATATTTCGTTTTTTCTCAATTTAACAACTGTAAAATGGTATTGAATTAATAGCATTTTCCGTTATATTGTCGAAAATATATTTCTATAGTTTAAGATAAAAAAATATCAGTCAATTAGTAGAAAAGTTTTGGCGTCGCTTTATGGCATAGGTATATGTATAAGATTGCAGCAAACGTGTACATTACTACTGCGCAAACTAATATAGCTTTTATTTGTATAAGAAGTGTCTAACATTAAAACATTTTAATGTTAAATCTATCTAATAAATTTATTTATTCTATATTCTTTTAGGACTGAAACAAATGGAAAGCAGTTATTTAAATCTTATGTTCTATATTTAAAAAGAGAACCTATTATATGGTACTCTATAATTCCCCCCTCCAATTTTTTTATCAAACTATAGTGTTTATACAGTGCTATAATGTATTTTATTGAAATTATATAGAACAGGTATAAGCATTAATATTTAATTCTTTAAATAAATTTGGTATATTAAAATATTGTATATTGTATATTCTGTATTTTTCTATGCTAAGAGTAATATATAATACATAAAAAACATGAAATTATAAACAGATATTGTTGATAAATAGTAAATAAATTAAAAAGATAATTAATAAGAATATCTAAGTTTAATTACACATGAATTATACGAATCGCATAGCTAAATAATGTTTAATGTAAAATAAAAAAAACCGCTCAGAAATAACGGCTTAAATGCTCAAGATTTGGCATCAATTATCAATTCAAACTGTAATCGATAGGTGTTAGCGTTAGGTTTCCAAGCATAGGTAGGTACAATAGTAATAAGAACGAATCCCGCTCCGGCGGATTTGGGCGACGCCTTGATTAACATGGTGCTTGAATTTTTGCATTAAAAAAAAAAAAATCATTATATTGAAGAAAAATTTATTTTTGTCTAGTACATTAAATCTTAAGTTTAAAGATATTAAGGTTATAATTTAAAGGTGGTAGTATTGATCTTATTACAATTAATATTTTTTTTCTATTATATGATTTCTTAATATGAAAGAAATGATTTCTTTAAATTGTTTATAGTCATAATTAATTTAATGGAAAATGTATTATTTTTCAAGAATTATCAGCTTTATTAATTTAATGAAATCAATAACCTGAATATAATGAGTTGACTTCATTGGATCAAAATCATATCCGTTTTTCATTGATTTAACATGCGTTTTTCATTAATTAAATGAAATTTTTCTCTGAGTGTAAAAATAAAATAAAATATTTTTTTCTTTTGCTCCCTCTAAAACTCGATTAGCTCCCCCTGAAGAATTTATTTGGCTACGGGCTTGTTCCGGCCAAGTAACAAAAAAAAAAAAAAAAAATGTCGAATTAAAATGTAGAATATTATTATGAAGTAGGTAGTAACTGGGACATCAATATTATATTGTACTATATGGCTATGGATGTATAAAGAAATAATTTGTATCAGAACCGCATTTTATACATTTTTAAAAGGATTTTTTATTAATATATTTTTAAAAGTCTCCTTCCTTAGTAATTGCTTTGGAGCCCTAAAAGCCTTTAGTTCGACATACATTATAATAACGATTAATGATTATAGATAGGTACAATAGAAAATTGGGAGTCGTAATGCTCACCTGATTCCCTTTTATATGCTGTGGCTTAGTAAGGGTGTTGTAATAAATTGATAAATACAAAAATACATACACTTATTAACTAAATGGCATTCGTAGAAACTTAAAAATGATCTCATCACAAATGAGGTACACATATTTAGTATCACGTCTAATCCATATGGCCGGAACCCGGTTCTTAGAGTGGTGAAATTTAAATAAATGTTACTAAAGCATGCATGATCATATAAAAAAATACCATAAATTAAAATGCGAAATTAAGCCTGGCCATTTAGCTCGGTTCAGCGTGGTGCAGTTATATTATATGTATACCTATTTATATAATATAAGGATCTTACTCGACGATCGTCGGCGTACACAATGATATATGCTTGGGTACTACGAACACAGTGTGGTTCAAAGATATCTGTTTACGATTCAGTTTATTCCTTTTATCCCGGTGCACATAATTGTGAAATATATATTTGCGTTTAGCCGGTGGTAATGTGGCAGCGGGTGGTGTGACGACGTTGTCTTTCGGCGGCGGATACGCTACGAGGCTACGACGGCGATGAGGAGGAACAGGACCGCAACAGAAACAAGACCGCAACATAATTATATACTATTGTGATATCGACGAAAATAATTAAAATATTTCATGATAAAAAAACCAATAAAGAAAAAAACCATCAGCGGCTTCGCTTGTAATGTGAAAAACAGACTGGTGATGTGCCGACCACTACATTTGCAAATACTCACGCGGTAAAAGTATACTGATATAGCAGGTATCGATATGTAAATATAATGTATATGTTTTATAGGTATACCTATAATATATTAATAATATGATGTGTGCTGTAATAGTGCAGAGGGTCCTGCTAGTTCTTGCAAGGGGGAGTGGACTTATGATATGCACGCATTGGTATATATATATACGATATTGCATGTAGATATAAAGTTATTATGGATACACGGCACACGCAATTGATTGGATTTTTAAATAAGGTCAACGGTCAACTCACCCCAATATACGGCGTGGACTATATTTCTTTTATTCATATTTTTTATATGTAGCTTGGTATACACGTGAATACGTGATATACATATGTAAGGGGACTTGTTGATATTTTTACCTTAAATCATTTTACCTGATTATTGTATGCATGACAAAATACATTTAAAGTATATTATATTTATATTTATTATTTTGTCATGATTGTATGAATGTATACAGTATACTGGCATCTGGCAACATCGTTGAAATAACTTATCAAACATTATTGACATTAATTCATTAATAAATAGGTACTTGTTAGTCATTACAATTTCAAAATGGTATCTTGGATTATATACACTAATACAATGATTGTTTTGATGTATTGCGTATAAGTATAGATTGATCTAAAACGATTAAAACTAGTAACTATATGGCTATATATATAATATTAAAAGTAGTGCCTAGATTTTAAGAACTATAAGCAGTGACGGCTCGTGCATATTATGTGCGATGGTGCGGTCGCACTCCCTACATAAATTAACAATTTATAGTACAAATATATTTACAAAATAAATAGGTACATATTTTAGTACATAGTATATTATACATTAACAAATTAACAATTTCATAATTTATTAGAATACCGTTACGAACTCACGATATTATTATACGGGTATATGGCAGGGCTGGGCAGTATCTTAGATACAATTGTATCTTGTATCTTGTATCGAGATACATAATTTAAATGTATCTTCTGTTGGGTATTTAAAGGCTTTATTGACTTGTATCTAGTATCTTTTTATGATTAATAAGATAATAATAATTCAAAAAATATGTTTCGTATTTCATTTATACATCAGTTTTCCTAATTGCCCAATAAGTAATAATATGTTTTAAGATTAGATTAAAGTAACTTTGGTGCCTGACGATAATATTATATCAGCGATATTTTATATATTTTTTATAGACTGTAAATCTTTTTACCTATTATTTCGTTTGTCTATTATTAGTATTATTATTCTAAGCGTATCAAATATTATTTTAAATTATATTGGTAATGATCAATACATACTGTATTATTATACATTTATAAGCTATACTATAATATAAATGATGTATGATAAAGTTTAACGTGAGAAAATTGTATCCAAGGTAAATAAAGGAATTAATAATAATAAATAAATATATTAAGTATCTTGTATCTTATACGTATCTCAGATACATGTATCTTGTATCTAGTATCTTTAAAAATAAATATATAATATATAAAAAATTTATAATTTATCTTAAATTATATTTATTTTTTATTTTTTATTGCTTGATAACTGGTCCAGGTTTTGTTTGTCTATTAAACATTTCAGTAATTGTTTTTGATTCTTGGACGACTTGCTGTAGTTTTATTGTTTTTGCAGGATGGTTTTTAGCCGCACCACCCATTTCTTTTTTTTTAAGAAATGTTTTGTCCGTATCAAAAGAATAATGAAAACACGCGTCACGAAAAAAAATTAATACATGTAGAATAAGCGATAACTGAAACTGAACTAAATTAACAAAATAATAGTTTACTGTAAATTGTGAACTGTGATACACGACTGTCGCAAGTTAACTGAAGTCTGAAGACTGAGATCAAGGTTAAATAAGAGTGTCAATCGATCGTTGTTTTTAGAATTTGTAGATTTAAAAAAAATAAAGACTATACGGGACTATGATATTAATTATTATTATTGTGTGTACAATAATATTGTGTTTCTAAATCCTTTTTCTTCACAAAACACATACACACACGCACACACAAAACATACATGCACGTCCCGCATGCGTCTAAATATAAATTTATTCCAACAATCAATTAATTAAAAATGTATCATTGTGACAATCATTTTTTAGTAGTTAGACTGTAGGTGCCACCAAACCCTCCAATATTACTAATATCCAATCATTCCAATCTAAATGCCTGCGACAAATAACTAAAGCTCCATACTATGTATCCAACGACACTCTCCATAAAGACCTATTTATCCAAACAGTAAAAAACGTTGCCAAGATTTTCTACAAGCGCATGTACTCCAATTTACACAACCCCATCGCAACCCCTTAATTTCAGAACTATCTGTCCCTACTATTCCTGGTGACACCAGAAGGCGTCTAAAACGAACAACGTATTGTGATCTACTAATAGACTAACCCCCACCTCTACATGTCTACATATCATGAAGTACCATCAATGGATGGCCTCTTCACTCAAGCCCCCTGTCTGAATTGATGTAAATAATCGTAGTTTAATTTAACTTATTAAAGTTTGTAATTTTGTTACTTTATACTATGTTATTTTGTCTTTTCTATGTTAACTCTTTAATCACTTGTGCTTATTGTAAATAATTATTTTACAGATTTTACAATTTTCTAGATTAAAAAAAAAAAAAAAAATAGTTAGACTAAAATATTTTCTGAAAATACTATAAAAATAATTATGTTTTTTCACTAATAAAATATAATAATGGTTAAATGGCAAAAACCGGACACCGGCCCATTGGACTGCTTTTAAAATCAGACAGGGGCAAATGCCCACCTTGCCCCCCTCAAATGACGCCACTAAATGGCCATGTTATTTATATTTATTAAAATCAACGCCAGACGGCTTTTACAAAATTAACAGACAAGAAATACATAGATAACAGATAAAAATATATAACAAGTAACACCATATAAGATACATAACTTATACTAACTTATTATTATGATATGTCATAAAATATAAAATAGTGCACGGATTTATATATGCAGTTGCATGTTTTTTCTGAACAGTCCAAGCTAGGTAAGCTACAAGTTTGATTTGTAGTCAATAGATCCAAAATATAAAGTTTTATTTTGCATATTTGTGATTTTTTGACATGAGTGCATACTTCTGTATTTTTTATTGCATGTATACGGTTTTTAAATGCATAATATTATGTAATATTTTGCTTATTTTAATTAAAATAGCGTATTTATAGTTCATGTAATTTGACAAAGTCGTTTTTATCTTATCTGAGACCTATAGGTACAAGTATTAATCTGTTATTGTCTTATTAAGTAGGTTTTAATGAATCAGACATTAGTCGTGTTTATTTCTTCTTGTTTGTCGTGATCTGAGTGCGCAAAACTTTCATTAGATTGTATTTACTTATATTTAAAATGCCGAAAATCAGCGCAACTACATTTAAACGTTTAGTAGGCTAAACAAATTTGTTGCCGGATATAAAAGACTTTTTTCGATTTTTTTGCATATTTTTTATTTTACAGGGTATATTTCTATAAAAAAAGAGCATAAAAGCATATTTTATAATGCATATTTCTGAGGTTTTTAGAGCATATAAATCCGGGCTCTAGTGGCCTAGTCATAAATCATAATAAACGAAAAACAACATTCTTAGCGGAGACGGTTTGTGTGCAGCCTATATACACTTAAAGTACCTACTATAAAAGTAGGTAGTTTATTTTAATTTATAGTATTGCAGTAGGTTTATTTAATTTTTATCGAAAACAGCATTTATCATATTTTATTATTAAAATAATACCATATTATATTATTGTTATTACTTATTAACTTTTAAGTCAATACCATTTTATCGATTTAAATTTACCGCAAAATAGTGTGATAAAGTTCATGGTATAAATAATATTAATAGTATAAAATTAATCTATGTCTTTTGAAAATTTCATTGCGTATAGTTAAACATATAATACGAGTATACGAAAAAGTTTTTAAAGTCCCCACGAATAATGTTTTTAAATTATAACAAAATAATGAACATAATTCATAGATTAAATATTCAATTTTATCTAAATCTAAAATTCAATTGTCTACAAAAAAAATTGTATTTATATCTTTTTTAGATTTTTTTATTTTAGTATAATGTCATAACTCATAACTACTTTGAGGAACTTTGTATAAAGTTTTCAAGTCTTGGCTATAAAAATTAAACTTTTTATAGATTTTTAACTGCTTAACAATTTGCAAATTTTCGCCATATTGATGATTTTTGTCAACATTATAAATTCAAATGCTTATATAAAAATAAATTGTGTTAATGTAATCTACATACCTATTTATATTATGTATTTATAAGAAATATAAGCCTGCAACCTATGTTGTATTAAATTTTCCAGTTTTTTAATAAAAAAATTATAATACATATCTATATTTAAAGAAATAAAACTAAAAACAATTTCAAATGTTATCTATAAATAAATTATAAATAATAACAAAAATATTCGAAATATTTAAAAAATTATTTTATGTATGGAAAATATAATTATATAAGTGTTTATTAAACATTTTAAATATCTACTATTATTGATTTTTTTTTAAGTTAATACAATTTTTATAAGAACCTCTTATTAAATTTTCAAATCTTTGATAAAAAAAATAAAATTTTTTATGAATTTCTAACTAAAATAATTTTGTATAATAATATAACAATAGACAAAAGCAAGTAATAGGTATCTAATAGTATTTGGTACTGGTTAAAATCTACGAAAATTATAATATATAAAGGATAAAACTTATATTTATAATACATTATAGAAAAATATTATTCTTATTATTATTTATTATTTCATAATACCAATATTATTTATTCTATAATAATACTGACGAAAATACAGCATGTTTAAATGTTGGTAACTTAGTAGCTTTATCAGTTTATCACTTAAGAGTTAAGATATGTTATCAATTATTAATGATTAAAATGTATTGTCAAAATCAAATATTTGACATTTGTTTTTAAGTCTCAACTTTGTCGTTTTGTTTTAAATCTTTCAACCGTTCAGCGTGTACAGTTTTTTTTTCAAATATAAATTTAATTTTAAACCGTTATTTTTAATTTTAGTTGATTATCAAACATTTAAAATATTGCGAGCTTAAGTTTGAAATGTAATTTGTCGAAAATTTTTAAATCAATTTTAAAGTTGTACTTATAACTATGTTATTATTTATTATGTGGTTGCTGATCCCAACCATATTTTCGGCATACTTTTCAGGTCGTCTTATGTATATGATCTTAAAAAATCTAACTAATACACAATCACTTAAAAAATCAAAACAACCGGTTCGGACGTTAGTTGTAATTGGTTCAGGTGGACATACAGCTGAAATGTTACGTTTAATGAATTCTATGAACAAGTTAAAATTTATGCCACGTTTATATCTATTAGCTGATACAGATACAACAAGCCGCAACTGTGTAGAAAATGATGAAAGTGGTTTAGAATGGTCCATAGCCACTATACCACGCTCAAGACATGTAAATCAATCATACTTAACATCTATTTTTTCAACTATTTATGCAATTTTTATAACTGTGCCTATGGTTTTATCATTCAAACCAGATTTGGTTTTATGCAATGGACCTGGTACTTGTGTTCCAGTATGTCTGGTTGCTTTTATAATGAAATTATTCCATTATGCAGATACATCAATTATATTTGTTGAAAGTATCTGCCGGGTTAAATCTTTATCTTTAACCGGAAAATTAATGTATTTTATTGCTGATTTAATAATTGTTCAATGGCCTGAATTGAGACAGAAGTATGGACAGAGAGTCAAATATCTTGATGAAGGATTGAATTTATAATTCTATTATTTAATGTAGATAACTTAATGCATTAATTTATGTATGTAAATTATTAATATAATAATATTATGTGAAAATTGTGTTTATAAATTATATCCTTAATTTCTGATTACCGTGATTCCTAGTAAAGTAAAACGAAGAAAACAAACCATATAGTTTACATTTTTACCTATTTTTATCAGTAAAATTACTAAAGTTAGAATATTTAAAATTTTGGATAATATATGATTTTTTAATATGTATTCTGTACTCACTTTTTAAATGTTTTGTCTGTCTTCATATTTTTATAATTTCTCTAAAAAACAATAATACATAATTCAGTAATGAAAAAATTATTATAAATAATTTGAGTTTTAATTATTATTGAATTCTAATATTTTTTTAAATAAACCAAAGTATGGGTAATTTATGTTCAACAAAAAATGAAAATACCATGCATAAAAATGTGTTTATTTAATTTTATATTTTAAATTATACAAAATATGTGCACAAAGTATATCTTATATACTTATATAGTATACTTAAATTATCTAGCTATTTATTTTATGGTATGGAAAAAATACAATCAAGAGTTGAAATTACATAAAACTTGAAAAGATTAACATCTTCAATTTAAGTTATGATAACTTATGATTAATTAGTAGTTAAGAAACTTTTACAATAATAATAAATTAATCAGCTATGATTCACTTAATAATATAAAATATATTTTGCATTTAGTATACGTATATATAAGAATATAAGATACCTAATAAGTAATAGTTAACTATTTTATTTTAAGATGCTTCAAATCATACAAAATAATACTAAACCAAACACCAAAGCATCAAAATGACTTACTAATTTATATAACGTCCCTCACCATTTAAATGAAAACGGTATCATAGCGATAAACCAAACTACAATAGTGTTTTTAGTTTTATTTAAGTGAGTAATACTATATTAAAACATTAAAAACTAAGTAAGTAATAATAATTTCTAACCATTTGGCATCTATAGATATAGTAATACTTTAATAAGCATCATACTATAATAAAAATATATGATATATGTATAGTGAATAGAAATAATAATATAATAACATTCATTCAGGCGCGTATTATGGATGTCCAATAACTAGAGAAGGTTTTAGTAATTAATCACTATTTTTTTTTAATACCCAATAAATTGGCATTGGATTTATGTGAGGTTTTACGTACCTAAATATTGATTTGAGAAAAATTAATATTGAGATTAATATTTAATATTAAATAGTTAATAAATACTGTAATTATAAATTGTAGCTGTGCGTCCGTGCTATTTCTGGATTAATACTTAATAGAGGCTATTCAAGACACCAGACCACTTGAGTTTAGTAATAATTTATTTGAATTATATAAAGGAAGTTTATATTTTATAGTTCCGTTCTTGATGTCAATGATTTCTTATTCCCAACTTCAGTACAGCATAGTTCCTCATTTCTAGTCATTCTCGTGGTACCCATTGTAGACTTAAGTATTTGAATGAAAAAGTATCTTAATATTTTTCTTACTGATGTTCTTGGATTTGAAAAGTTTATTTAACACTTAAGTCATACTTAAAGGATACTAAAATACATAAATAAAGAAAATGTTTATAATCCTTTAAGATTTGTTGAATTTTTATGTTCTTAATTTATTGATATTGAATGATCGATTGATGTATAATTAATAATTATGGATAAATAGATTTTGAAAATGACTTTAATTTATTTTTAATTAGCTGCTTGGGGGCTGAACGTTTGGTCACATTGACCCAATAGCCTGCATATAAAAAGGTTAATTCCTAACCTTTTATTTAATTTTATATACGTACTAATTACTATAGGTACTAGTAGAATAACCAATAACCATCATAATATACGACGGCTATATACTCGTTGAAAAATGGCAATAATAATGAGACGCTTTAACACAGGATGAGTATTTGTAATAACTGCGTGGAAAAAAAAGTAAAATTATATAAAAGTTTATCGGAAAAAGTGGAAAAACGAATACAAAGTGTGCCCTCGCTTTGCCGAAAATGGAGATTTTTCTATTATAAATTTTCTAATTTTGTTAAACGTAAATGATTAGTCTTATTACCAATTTAAGAAGCATAATATTTTAATTTCAGGTTAGGTTAGGTTTATTTAAAAAATAAATATTACATAAATATGCTAGACGTTACTGTGACCCACTGAAATAAGAAACCATATTTAATAATGCGTACCTACTAAACTTGTAATGGGTATTTTATTATATTAAAATCTTTAGATACGTGTAGTCGATATCTAGTATATACTCTTCACTCTATACTCTGATTATTACCACATGGCCGCATGTGATAATCCTTGATACGCGCCTGCAGGCTTATAGGTATAGTTAGGTGTATAATAGTATAGGTTTATTGTTCTATAAAAGTAATATACCTACTAACATTAAATGTATCGTTGGTCCTTCTAGAACAAATTATAGCGTGTGGAGAAAAAAATCCCTTATTAAATGATATTCTAAAAAAAAAGAACTTTTATAATTTTGTTATTTTATTAACAAGGTTGATAAAATAAAACTACAGGAAATTCCTTAAAATATATACCTATCATCCAATTTTCTTCTGAAAGTTGTACTTAATAACGGACCTACAGAAGCACTTGTAAATTGTTTGAAATCTGAAAAGTTTTATAAAAAAATATCTAATAATTTGAAAAATTGAAACATATTATGAAAATAGTGTAGGTAAATACTTGGTTGTCGTAAGGGTGGTAAGGTGTTTGGCCTCAATTGATTGATTACTCGTTTTTGGTGCAAATAATTACCGAAGCTTCGAAATTGGGTCTAAAAATAAAATAAAGTTTTAATGCTAAGTTTATTCTTCAATAGAGATGATTAAAAAGAACGTAGGTTTTAAAAAAATAGACAATATTATAAATAATAGGTTTATAAGTAATATGCATACAAGTACCTATCTAATAACGAAAATTGGGGTTATTCACCCTTGGTCAAAACTGTTTTATAGATTTTCTGTCAAACACCATAGGTCTCGCATGGTCACTAGTCATTTACCATTAACCTAAAATGTTAAATTTTCCTAACTATTATGCTATATTGATCCAAGATGACCTTATACAGTTATACGTATAGAATAAGACAATATATTATATTGTATCATCACTGAATGTGTTATGGTAAATGGTAATGAAGTATACTAGTATGTACATAAATACCATTTTAAATAAAAAATAAAAAACCGACATGCACGTAGTGGTTATTTCATATATCTAAATAAAAAATCTTTAGTTTGACCCAATTTCTTAAGCACCGTCACTTTTCCATAATAGGTAGGTACACATATGTTAAAGTTAAAAATAAATATCTACAGTAACACGCAAAAATGCTAATTTTTAACCCCTTTATAGCTTTATGTAGGGCAATAGTGTTTCGTGATTAAATCGAATGGCTTAATGTTGACCTATTTATAAATCTGTACTATTTGCACCACGCCACAATAGCCGGAAAAACTTGGACGTTATCGGACATTTAAATCTAGACAAAAGTTGTGTACTAACAAACAGGTCGATTCTCATTTTAGAGATGTATATGACACAATTCATATTTAAATACAAAATAATAGTTGAAGTTGAGAATTATATTATAATTTAAAAGTAAATAAGTAATAAAAACATTAAATTAATTTGGTAAGATTTTATTTGGTTTATTTGGCTTGTTATTTATTAAGTGATTAAAATACTTTATGGTTCATAACAATACGGGTCGAGTTTCAGTAACACGAGTTAAACGTTAGGTATATAATATCACTTAATATTTGCTAGGTATATCGTATATTAGATAGAATAAAATGAATAATTAATAATTATATAAAATCTATAGTAGAATCTGAGTAGTTTCAGTTAATGAAAAGTTTATGGACGAGGTTAAAGGCGGGGAGTCGCTAGCAAGACGCATTAGACAATAAAGAGAAAAACTTAATAGATAGGGAAGTTCAATAAAAAATATCTAATAGTTAACTACAATATATATGTTATTTCCTAACTTGAATTCTATAACTTTGAATGTATATGCTTATATTTTATGTATAAAGTGTTAATATATATATATATATATATATATATATATCTTAAATAATTTTAGCTAAAATAAAACTATAGCAAATGCAAATGCTTAATTAATTCCAATAAAATAAAATAAATACAGGCATCCTATATTATCATAAATTTATAACTAACTAGATTACTATAACTATGGGTATTAGGCATACGTAATCTAGCTAATAAAAAGTTAAGAAGACAAGAACCAAAACCACCAACAAAATGTAATTAGTAATTACCTAATAATAAAGTTTTTAAGTTGTATTTATGGGATAAAATTAAAGATTTTAAACTTGGGTCGAAAGTTTGGGACATTCATTTCTACTTAGTTTCATTCTTGAATTGTTTATTTTCTATTTATAATAAGTGTCTTTCTTGTGTGGAAAAATGTATGAGCACCAAATTGTAATTAACACGTTATAATCAAGTACATCAATTTAAATCCAACAATATATGTCATATATTTAACTATGATTAAAACAGAAATTATAGTAGGTAAGTAGGTAGGTACTATTAAAAAGCACTAGGTTGGTAAAACTAATTTATTAATTAAATAAAGCAATGCCATACCCAGGATTTGTTTTCGGGGGGGGGGGGGGTTTAAACATGCATACTTATTACTTAACTTCATAGGAAAATAAGAATTAATTTAAAACATTTATATACATCTACTATTTAAAATAAAATATTTCGGGGTGGGCTTAAGCCCAAAAGTCCCCCTGGATACGGCACTGAAATAAAGTATGAACTACGAAGATTTAAGAAGGTATATATATATAATAAATTAAGAGACTAAAATTGTCTTGTCTATATAGGCAATATAGGCATTATGTCATTAATCATTATAATAGTATTATTAGAGCATCTATATATGCATAGAAATATTAAAAATAGAATAATAATCATGCTAAATATAAAATAAAGTTGATAAGGTAAATGTGATTTTTACTTGTCGTGAAAGTGGTAATTTTATTGATATGTTTTCATTTTTGGGATGTTTTGGTATACTTAATGCAGGCTTGATTGGAATTGGAATACCAGTAGACTTTTGAACTTCATGATGTTCATCAGAGATGTCAGGACTTCGAATCTTAATAAGCTCTCCACCAAACGTTACTCTTCTAGGCGTTTTTGAAGTTTCTACATCGTCTTCGTCATCATACGATGATATTGAAGAATCTCGACCAGATGATGAAGATATTCTATACACTTCACACAACACTTCAAAATCCTAAAAAGAAAAACATAACTAAAATGCAATTCTAAAATTAGAAATTACTTAAATTAATAATACAAATTATGATAATATGATTAAACCTAGTACCTACATATAAACTATAAAAGTATAAGTATAGATATATTAAATATATACATTTTTGGAATAAAAATTGGAACAAAAATTATAAATTATACTTTACATACATCGATAAAAAAAAATAATTTTAATACTTTTTACACGGTATACATATGTATATCTTTAAATAAATGTATACCATAAATGCATTTATAAAAGTTCAACAAATATTTATAGATAGGAGGTATAATACCTCAGGTATTAATTAATTTAATTTAAACCATTTAATTAATAATTTTTCAGTAGGTTCATATTACATAAATTATACTAATACAGCCAGTATATGCCGGTAATACTTATAACTCATATGTTATATAGACTTATTTATAGTTATATATAAGTTTATACATAAAATATATATAACCTAAATCTACATATTTATGTTTAATATTCAAATGGATATCAGGATATTTGATATGTAATAACATTGATTATAAATACTAAATATAATAAATATTTATTATCAATAGTCGTATAATAATAGGTAACTAACCTATATTACCTTTTGGCTTTTACCAGAACTCAGAAGGCAGAAATATATACATTATTCAGATGGAATAAATTGTTTAGAATTTAAATAATTATTATTTATTACCTTTTTAATAATAGGATGAAATGTTTCAAGATAGTGATCAAATTTATTTCTTCCGACAATTTCTTTAACCCTGTCTAAACAGTAAACAGCAGCTTGTTGAAATGTTGCTTGTACCATCTTGTTGGATAAGGCAGTTACAAGGTGCACAAATGTAGGTATCGCAATCTAAAATACAAAAAAAAAATAAACCAAAACTTTTAAATTTATTGAGCTTAAATTTTAAAGATTTTTGGCTGAAATCTCATTCTAGCCATTAGCCAGGGTCAATATTATTAAACTTATTACCATATATTTTTGTGGCATCAACCCTATTTAGATCCTATCAATATAATTTTTAGATATTAAATCTATTTTTCTGGAACAATATTTCGTTATATGATTTATAACTAGTACTACATTACACCAAAAAAAAAGTTATCGAGGCATTAGCCCCAACTTCTGACTCTATATACCCGCACCATAAATAATACAACTGGGAAAAAAAAGTTTTTTATTTTAAATTTGAAAAATAAAAATAATAGAAATACATAGGTCTAATATTTTTATTTTTATACAAAATTATATATTCATAAAGCATTAAATTATTAGGTAAGCTCTGAGTTTAAGATATATTTTTTGCAAATTATATGTATATTATAGTCTATTAATAATTTGTTTTACTCACGGGTCGTTCACCATTTCTCTTAACGATTTGTTGAAGTACTACAGGTACGCATTCCATAACATTCACAGTGAGACTTGATTTGGCACCAAATACATCCAATCCCTGCACGATCATGGACTTGAGAACAAATTCGGGGTCAGCCGAGTGTTGTACGTAGACCAAAATTGCATCCATAGAGCTACTTCTGAGGGCCGGTGAAAAGTGGGCAAGATTTGTAATGACCGCTGGGAGTATTGTCGGGGACATCAACGCGTCCAGTTGTGGGCCAACTGCAGGTATAACGTAAGCTAGCACTCGTGAACCATGAAGTCTCACCTGTAACGAATTGCATAACATAACGCGTCAAATGCTAGCCCTTAATCGATTTCATTTTCAATTTTTGAAAATTCACGTCAACCCACCCCCATTTTTGTTTTAATTTAACTTTTTTAGAGTTTGCCAATTACCATACACATTCTGATACTTCTGTTCTATGAATAAATTGGGTAATAAAAACAATATGTTTGTATAGGTAACCGCGATGATTTGCATGCATAAACTCAAACCCAGGGTCTGCCTGGTCAGGGCCGGAGGGCCGGGATTCCTGCATGGGCCCTTGTCGTATTATAGTTCCTAGGCCTTTATACTGTGGTACCCTAAAATACAGTATAAAATTATTGGGCCCCAGAAAATAATTCCTGCCTGGGCCCTCAGGTACCCAGGCCGACCCAGCTCAAACCAGTCAAACCTTTACTAATGCTTGGAAAATATTGTTTCCAATAATTATCTTATCATCTCGTTCAATAGCGCCAAATACGTCGTGGAAATTATATTATATTATTATAGGTACTGTGAAATCACTGTACAGTATCGCAGAAAATCTAACACACAAAGATGCACCGACCTGCCATTCGGGATGCTGTAGTCGGACGGTCAGCTCGGCGAATACTTCCTGTCGGTCGACGTTGGCCGGAAACCGGTTTTTCTTGATTACGTACTGCCAAACGGGCGTCAGCTCCAGGTGGTAGTGGCCAGAGCGAAACTTTTCCGGCGTGGACACCGGGTCAGGGACGAGCCGGACATCCGGACGCAGCGTTACGGTTTGCATGATTGTTATGATGATGTACCGCGATGTATCTGCAGAAGTACGATTTTGGCAGCGCGAGAGTAGTTATACACACCAACGATAATAATTAGGATTTGGATCTATATGCAATAAATATAAAAAAAATGGTAAAATATACATTGCTAATAATAATTAAGAAGTGTATTATTACGGTGCAACAACACGAGTGCAGGCATCGCACACCACCTATGACCGCCCGTCTTCGTCGGTTCGCCCGCGCGCAAAACGCCTTATTGCAGTGTTGTCCTATAAATATATATATATAGCGTTCGCATAGCAACACAAACCGTGTATGTATGTACGTATACAATCGTGTACCTGTATGTATATATAGCTAAGTATAATAATGAGGCGTTGTGTAGTATACGGGGTGAAACGTTGTTTAAGTGACTCTATACACCACTTTCCTTAATATTTTGTAGTCTACGACATTTATAATATTTATGTCGTATTACATAAGGGATATATTTTTTTAATATTAGATGTACAGGCCACGGGGGCGTATTATATCGAATATTTAACATCGTAGTTTTTTATTAGTGATCATAATCGCATCCAATAGTTAGACGAGTCGAATTAGAAGAGTATTATAGATTAGAAGGTAAGAGATTGCCTGCTGTAGTCTACCTATCGTTTTGCTATAATAAATACCATATTTGCTCATTTGAACCTTATCTAATGGATTATTAACACACAAAATATATTTGTCCAATATCATTGTGATGTATAAATAAATTACTATCGAGCATTGGGATTTAAAAAAAATTATATTATTTTCTTTCAGATTATGAAATTAAAAACATTGATTGTCACGAAAATAATTTTAATAAACCCAGTTTATATTTTTATAGTAAATACTAAAGTATTTGAATATTTTTTCTTAAACCACGTATACAAATACATTTTGATGAAAACTCAAAAATTGACTAAGAAAATTGGTGTGACCACTTATAATTCGAATTACCCTGTATATAATAATATATTATGATTTATGAGGTTATATACCTATATATACCATTTATACCTACTATACCAATGCGTCAGAATAAATCACACGAAATATAACACTTAGCGCTCGGCGACCGGCGCACATACTTCATGTACGGGTGGGTAGAGGGACACTTTCTTACGTTCCCCCAACTACCCCACCGCGCTTAAAGCCTGTGTACCTACATATACAACGGGACTTATCCATTAATACGAGACACATGCGCGTCAATTAGGACTAGGGAACTAGAAGGCACCCGTAACGCTACCGTGTATAAATGAATGACGTACACTACCAGAAATATATAAAATCTGTAGTCTGTAAGTACATATACATTGTACATAAAACAAGTAAAGGACGATTCACCAAGCGTATGCTCGTTCTTATTTTTCTTTAATAAATAATAACAAATTAATTCAAATTCTGATTTTTGAATTTTTTTAAGTAAGTATAGGTACATACAGTTTATTTAAGAACCATATTTTCAAACACCTACTTAATTCTTACACTATTTAAGTCTTAAGAAGAATCCTGTGGTGATTCAAACTTGTTTTTGACCAACCTTTTATGAAACAGATAATTTTTTAAAAAATTCCTATGTACTTCATGTAGGTATTTAAATTAAAATTTGTTCTAAAAAGTTTCGAGTTATTAATTACATTTATATATTAATTTCTTAGAAAGTAAAAATAATAGTCTTTAAATATGATTATACAAAACTTGAAAACTATAAAATAGATGTAACATTTAATTTAGTATTAACCTACTTATAATACTTCAATAATCGTACAAGTTTTACAAAATATAAAATGAAGATGGATTAATATTAATACAATTTTCAAGTCACAGCTCTCAGCTCCATATATTCCAAACCTATTAGGACCTATCCTTAATACGCAAAATTAAATATAATAATATTTGTAAAATCATAAGCTTTATCTACTAGGTAAAGGTAACCTATACTCGTTCCAACTTCAAATTTGAATATCTACATAACAATTTTGAATAAAATTACCACAGGATACTCTTTAAATATGGTATACAAAATTTAATTATTTAAAAATCAGGTCATTATGTATATAGGTACCTATTTAAAAAATCTGAAAATTAGAATTTGAGTAAATTCATTATTAGATGAAAAATAGGGATTAGGACTAAGTATATGCTTGGTTAATTAGTAATTACCATGTGACCATGCATATACCTAGTATACAGTGAATCATGTTCAAACAAAAATCGACCTTTTACATTTACCACTAGTATAATAAAAAAAATAATAACAACAATAAATTTCAATTACGAGTTACCTATTAGAATTTGGATACCTATTTTTATAAAATTCTAAAGAGAACGTATTGACTATTTCAATAAAATTTTATTGAGGAAATTGGGTTAAAAATACTAAGATTGTGCTTCACAAGAATTTAAATCAATATTAATTAATAGACGGATGATTAAAATTCAAAAATGGATTGGTCAAAAATGTAAATGTTATCAATTCTTTGTTTATTATTATAGATAGGTACTGAAGTTCTACAATACAAGATTGCGGAGCGGCTTTTATTTGGGTCAATAACTCAAAACAACATATCATTTGTGCGATCTTAAATATATTATGTTTATTATCATTTAGCACATTTAGGTAAATTTATAAAAACTAATACGTTTTCTTTCTCATTTTTTGTGACTTGGGACTCAGTTAACCATGATACGGTTAAAAAAATGTAGATAGTTAATATACTAAAAATTGTTGTATAGGCATATTACTTCCCTTGTAAAAAAGTACACTTCGGTTACATAGTTATATGTTCATAAGTTCACAACACATACACAGAGTACACTCATTTTTTTTTAAGTTATTCATTAATTCATAAATTCACGCAAACGATCAATTTATTTCTGGTCAAAATAATATTATATTATGCTTTACTCAGCTACATTTTCGGTCATGCCCAGATTCTTCTGCTATAGCACTCGTGTGAATTTTAATTTTTTTTTTTTTTTTATTAAGAATTAAGGCTTTGACAACGAAGGTCATTAGCCTGCAAGGTTAACATTGTAAAATTAAGAGTAGTTTGGTAGCTTAGAAATACTTATATATAATTATATACATAAGAAAAGGTGACATTTAGAGATTGTTTTATAATAAGTTGGGTAGTTTGATGGTGTTGAAAAAATTTAAGATTGCATCAGTGTTAATCTCTCCAAGTACTTCTTCGATGTTGGAGGGGTGATTTAAGATGCTTTGTTCGTTGTCATACGTGGTACAGTGGAGGGTAAGATGTTTGATTGTCAGTGGTGGGTTATTCTTCATGGTTGAAGAGGAAAGAATGATTAAGATGTGTGTGGCCGATTCTAGCTCTTGTGATGACAATATCTACTATATGGGCTGTGTTGATGGAGAATCGCCATTTTTGTATAGTTTTTTAATTTGTTGTTAGAGATAGAGTCCCATTGTGATTGCCATTGCTGAATGGAGATTTGGTTAATAGTTTTTGTTAGGTCTTTATTTGGTAATGATTTTATAGCAGTTGATTCAGCGGATGATATTGCTTGGTTTGCTAGTAACTCAACTTCTTTGTTACCTTTGATACTAATAAGTGAAGAGACCCACATGAACTCAATAGTACTTTTTAAGTTAGCTATAATGTTAATTATTTGTTGAGAAATTACATTTAATGGGTTGAGGAATAGTAATTTTAATTAATATGAAAAAGTTAACATTATTGTATAAAATATATCAAATTAAAGCAAATTTATAAAAAAAAAGGTTTTTAAAAACATTTAATCACAATTATTAATGATATACATACATACATAGTATTATAATAATTAAGAACAAAAAATAATAAAATTTACGTTTTTTGGCAAGAATTAACCAATAGATACAAATAACCTATATTACTGAATTAACAATAGATTTAGGTAAAAGATACTAATAGAAAAATAAATTACTTATAGCAATATAAATATATTATTATAAAATATCAAGGCTAATAGCTCTGTTCTGAATCATTTTACATGCTATATGATTTCTCATAAAATTCAAATTTAATTAATTCATTGCCTACTCAATGACCAGGTATACTGGATTTCTACTACATAACAGATTTAATGCACTATTTTTTTTATTTTAGTTTGTATGACAACTGATAAAGGATACTTAGGTGAAAATAAATAAGTAATTATACCAAAATACAAAGAATACATGGAAGTAAAATGAATAAGAAAAATGGTGTTGACATTTTTCACTTTGGATGTTTATCAGCATTGTCAGCTACCTATGTCCTATGTGTCATTAAAAAAAAAATGCAGAAATATGTGGCACTAAATAACATAAATTGTTTATAGCCTATAGGTAATAATTAAATGTAATAATTATTATTAGACATATTATATTTCGATGAAATATATTGTTGTTTACTACAACTTAATACAACAAAAATAAATTACATTTGATTATATTATATTGGTAACTAATAACAATAATATTAACTGACTTATTTATAAAATAAATAATTTGTATTGACTAAAGCTAATATTATCACATTTTATTTTATACTTATGGGATAATTTAATTAAATTACAGTAGAATACATAATACATGGGCATGATTTAGTTTCTTTCAAAGGACTACAATCGTTACTTATACAATTAAAAAATAGGAATTATTAGGCAATACAATACAAATGTTTTGATTTTCAAATAAATTATAATATTATTAGTTTATAGTATTTAGGTACTTACAGTTATTGAAATATAATAATAATAGAAATATAGACACAAAATATATAATTTATATAAAAGTTATATGTGTACAATATTTAGGTGATAGGAAATTAAGTAGGTGGGTAAATATAATATTTTATTTCAATAATTATTTATTTAATTAAGTTTTAAATATTAATCATATTTTTATTATAATTAGTAGTTGGTGGTGTACTTTTAGTTATAGGATGTTTGGCATAAACAACCACAGAACACGAAACAATACAAACAGCTGCCACAGTCTGCATAGTAATTGGATATCCTAGAAGTACCCATGACAATATAGCAATAAGGACTAGTTCAATTGCTGTGGCAAAAACTTTTATGATTGAATTTAAGCTGTGTAACAGTAAACTAGTTACAACACCATACATGGCACTATTTAATACAATAAACATGACCTAAAGAAATAATGACAATTGTTTTAATTAATTAATAAGAACAAAGTATAATAATATAATTAATCTCATACCATATAATTTTTAAAAATGTTTGTTTCTGGAGCATTGCTTTTGTTATCATTATGTTTAAATATTATCCACAATAATAAATTACAAAGTATTGAATCTGTGTACATATATATGTTTTGTACATAAACATTCACATTTACACCTTGACCTTTTTTAAGTAAATATTCATTGTAGACACCAGCTAAACACGAGCAAAGTATTTGAGTCAACATCAATAATATACTTATAAAAATACTATAAGGCTGTTGTTGGATATTGCCCTCAATTTTTAACTCTTTTATGATACATCCAACAGTCAAAAGAACTAAAGACAACCATTGAATTTTGCTGAGATCTTTTTTAAACAAACACTGATATACAATACCAGTGAGTATAACTCTTAGTTGAAGAAGAATAAAATATGTAGTTGGGTCAAATATTGATAGGTTCACAAAAGCCAAATTATTATATAGGCAGTAGAGAAATGCCGGCACCATGTAGAGAAAGAGTACTGATAATAAAAATCCAAATAAACATATATAAGTATAAAGTACACATATATATAATATAGATCAATAAGTACTGACCTGTATAGTTTTCTCTAGTCTGATCAATAATATTTCTTAAGGGATTGCTGCAAAACAAAATTTCCAATTATTAAAATTAAAAATGGACTGATACTCTAGAATCTTCTTCTATAATATTTGCTTTTATTGATGATATTGGCTTTTCTCAAAATAAATATTTGAACCAATACCGTAAAATAAAAACAAAATCCATCAGCGTCAGTGGCATAGCTAAGACCATTTTGTCAGGAATGACATGGATATTTCATAATTTTAACAAGTTATAAGGAATAAAACAAACACAAATACATGTATGTATATTATTAAAGGTACTTATTATTTTTATTTTTATATAGAAATATTTTTAGTTTTTCTAATCAGTCAACATAGTATGTAAAAAAATAAAAAGTTTGAGAGTTGATATATCACCCATATCGTAACTACTTAATTATGCCACTGATCAACATAATATCACTAATGCACAAATGCATTTATTATTATTTATTTTATAAGTATTTATTATTTATTTAAATTTAAATTGTATTTACCTAAAATAAATTTATTTAAACTTTTTATATATTAAATATTAAGGTTATATTAATAACTTGTAGAGCTATTAATATTTTACCTAGGTAGGTAAATATAAATTGTATTATATTATAGGTAGGTATTTTGTTTTAAAAACTTTACTTACTCTTTGCAAAATAAAAATAAGGATATAACTAGTTTTGTAACTTCGGTTAAAATAATTACTGAGACAATATTATAGTTATAAATGCCTTTTTCTTGTGATAATTTTACTAACAATCCTGCAAAAGAAAAATAAGTTTAAACAATTTCAAATGTAATATTATACTTATTTAGTATTTATATTCAGAGAAAGATATAGCACCTATGTGGACATAGTAATTTCCATACATGTCCTGACTGCTAATGGCCTCAAGGCCTAGAAAGGCATATTGTTTGATTATTTTTTATGGATTGTATTAAAAAATGTATCCACATAGTTGTATATTAATATTTTAAACTAGTTTACAATAAATAGTAAGTTGGTATAAACCAGTATTGATATTGTATTAAAGTATGCAAACATGAAATGATAATGTTCACTGAGACTGGAGTGATTTAAAAAAAAATAAATATAGCTATGTTATAAAAATATATAATTTTTTATTATTATTATTGTTAAGAGAAATAATATAGATCTGTATAGAATACCACAATATGCACATAGGCGTGCGCAGACCTGAATTTCGGGGGTACCTACAATTTTTTTGAGCCCTTTTCTGAATTTGGGCCCTTTCTTAACAAGACATGTACATATTTTAATAACTTTTAATGTCTGAATAAACATTACTTAAATTATATCACATATTAATCAGTATTATTACTAGTACCAAGTTATATAATATTTCATTAGATGGTTAGATCTAAAATCTATTTTCAAGATAATTGCAACATATTTTATTTATTATTTTTACTTTTGTTGTCAATAACATCTAGCTGTTATAATCATAATAAGTTTTATAACACAAATTTAAAATATTTTAAGTTGTATAATTTTTTTTCATCTAAAAACATAATTTTTGACAACATATTTTAGAAAAATTTCATTTTTATTCTAGTAAGATTAATTAAAATACGGAACCATATATATGCTATAGGACTTAAATTTTAGGGCCCCAATTACATGTCGGAGGTGCCCAGACACACCCGGAACCCCCCGTGCACACGCTTATGAATATGCATAAGTGAAGGGAATAAAAAAAAAAAGTAACATGAGATTACTTGATTATAACGTTACTTAATGGTAACACCTAGCTTAGAGGTGAAAAAAGAGCTTCTCTCTTAAAAAAAGAAAAGATAAAATCATTATAAGTTGAAGCAAAAGATATATACGATTCTACACCATCTCATTTTCATTCAGTAGCAAGGATTTTTAAGAAGTACCAATGTATACATTTTTTAAATGAGTGGGTTTTTATAATCATCCAGACATGAGAATAATCACATGTAAAATACAGCATATTTTCTTCAATTATTTTAATATGTAAATCAGTATAGTAAAGGGTTTGATTTGAAATGTATGGTATAGTATTTACGATTTTACATGGCATGATATTCAGGAAAGTTGTTATTTTATTTAAATTTGTTTTTTTAAATGCATTCCAGTTGTAGACCCTAAATCCAGATCAATTTAAATAGTGTCTAATATATTGTTAAAAGAATAAAAAATTATAATATCCATGAGTGATCTTAAAACATTTTATTCGTAACAAAAAAAAAAATACTATCTTCGCCGCCAATAACAGTAATTTGTTTTTTATACATATAAACAATTAGATAATTTTAATTCATCTATTGTAAAAAGATTTTATCATAAGGCAACAGAGAGAGAAAAAAGTAATTAATCATTAATATTAACTGTATTTTTACCGTGATTCATCGAAAGTGCTATGTACAAGACAAATACAACAAACGATGTTTTAGTAGGAAATAAACTAGTCCAATTGCTGGATTTCCACGTCATAGTTGTTGATTATATAGCTATCACTATTAAGTTAATATAATATACTATTCCTCATTGAACAGAAATTGAACTAAATGTAGGAGTGAAAAAATATAAAATACTATTTGTACATAAAAAAAATACTGAAATATTAATAACTACATTTTTTCAAATTAATAAAAAATAAATCGTTGATGGATACTTGATACGGGCGTAATGTAAATATATACTAGAGATAACACCACCGGAAATATCGTTGACAAAACGATAACGTGCTTATTAATCCGTTCTGACTTCTGGGAACATTGAAATGAAATCATAAATTATAATTTATACTGTTTGTATAGGTCTATGATTGCAATATAGGTTGTAATTTAGTAATATTTATATTTAAAGGTCTTTTTTAAGTACCAAAATGGATACATACTTGAAACTATAATAAACTATTATATATATATAATAAATACGTTTATATATATAGACCACTAAGATACCTTGTTGACTACCTACCTATTTTAAGAATAAACCATTCAACTTCCAATTGGCATTATATAATATTTAATAGTTTAATAAGAGTTATTTTCGTATTATTGTAGGAAAATTTTTAAAGCATTCCAAATATTGTAAACATGATTAGGTACTAGGATGATAAATGTGTAAAATAAATATATTAAAGTATCTAGGTCATTTAGGATAAATATAACAAAATAATGGTGTTTTTGAGGATGAAATCAGAAATAGGATTATATGTGAATGGATGAAGAGGAGAGAACGTTAGGTACTTTGGATGAACAAGATGATACCATTGAGATTAAAAGGTAGAGTTAGTATAGCAGAGATAAGAATGTTGTGGTTGAAATGACTAAGGAAGCTTTAAAAAATGTAATCATTAGTGGTAGAGTAAGAGTGGTACCAATTATACACAAAATGAGGGAGAGTTGAGATGGTTGAGATCGATCATGTTGTGAGGAAAGGTGACTGGGAGACAGTGAGAGTAACTATGGAAATAAATTTGGAAGGAAAAATAGGGGAAGGAATACTGAAGAGAAGATGGATAGACAGAACAGAGATAGAAGCAAATAATAAACATGAGTACATAAATTAATTAAATTATTTATTAAAAAATAAACATTAGTTGTTAAACAATTTAAAAAATACATAATACTATTCACAGTCATTGTCATGAGTTTGTTGATAATTCCTTCTTTTTAAACATTTTGTTTTAGTAGTTATATTATTTACTTCAATATTTACATCGGCATCTAAAATTTTTTCAGTATTTTGTATTAAAATAATTGAAACATTTAAAGTATTTTACAGGATTTACCTTGTGATTGTTGAATGTCTTCATCAGATTTTTCCATAGATTTATTTGGTGTTGTGATGTTAGAGCAATTATTCAAAAATAAATTTTCATTAATATTTGAATATGTACTATCATTTTTTGGTTCAGGTAGTATAAATGGAGACATTGATAATTTTTCTGAAGACTTATCTTCTATTTCGTCATCATTATTTGAACACACAGTAGAGTTTAAAAATGATGAAAATGTAGAATCCATTTCATGTTCATTTTCAGTTAAATTAGAACGAGACCATTGTCCTAATAACAAAGCAAGAGGGTCGTCTATACATAATTTCTCACAAAAATTAGTAGTCTGAGGATTTGTATTCGATTTATAATTTTCAAGAGTAATAAAATTGTTTGGGATTCTCAAGTCATGAGAGAACATGTTAAGAACAGCTGTCTTTTCCTCTTCAGTTGGTGTAAAATCATACCTAAAAATAAATTAATAATTTATTGTACATTCAATAATAGCAGAATAATTGATACAAAGTATAATGAAATTTAATAATTTATACAAAAACCTTTCTGAAGCAGTAGGTCCTGGTAAATAATACATGTTACTATAAGTATTTAACAAATGATTCGTAAGATGCAAAATTGACAGCCATTCAAGATCATACATTAAATCAATTGATTTAGAATTATCATGAGGAACATCTAAAATCTGTAAAAATCTTTTTTTTGGCAAGCACTTGTCAAGTGACAAGAATTTAGTAAATCTTTTCTCCATTTCTTCCTGTTAATTTATAAAATGATAATATTATTAAGTAACTATATAAAATAATACATTATCATTAATCATGCATATAATACATTCACTAATCCTAATTTTTTCTTTTATCAAGTATTATCGAACATAAAATAAACAGATTTATTAATTTAAAATAATTTATAGTCCTATCATACTCATTTCAAAGTGATGTGAGTATTATATATAACACACTTTTAGAAAAACATAAAAAATAGTTACATTATCATTTGATGTATGGTTTACTATGGCAGCAAATTTACAATGAAGATGAGCAGAAAACCAGTATTTTGGTTTTAATTCATCCAATAATTCTCTTGCAGGTTTACTACCCAATTTGCCTTCTTTGATATCTGTTCTAAAGCAATAAAAGTAAATGTAAATTATTAGTTTTTTACTTTCTTGATTTTTAATCAAGTAAGTATCGTAATTATAATGAAAAAAGTCTGAATTTATGTTAAATAATAAAATAATAAAAATGTAACTCAGTTGTAATGAGTAAGTGAATAATTAAGCTAGCTTTAACATAAAATATTAATGAGAGAGATCACATCTAAGTGGTATAACGATTTGAATCCATAAAAACGTCGGCGTGAACAATCCTAAAATTTCTATTTTTTAACTTTTCTCTAAAACTATTATAGCTAAAAGGTTGGTTGATAGTTCATTAAAAAGGGATTATCAAGAAGATACAAAATCTGAGATAAAAAGTTTTCAAAAAAAATTATTGAATTTTTCACAGTTAAAAAATTAGTTATTTTTAGCTAGATTTTCATTTAACGTGGTTGACTGGTAGATTACCGAAACTGGAGAACAGATTTTGTTATTTGGGGTCTTGTTAGATTCACATTGGCTAGGAGAAGTGCTGTGAAGTTTTTCAAAATTTATCTTCAATCATTTACTCACTACAAAGCTATAAAGCTGAAAAACATAAAAAAAATACCCAATAAAATGTGTTTTCATTTTTTTTTTGAAGCTCTGTAGTGAATTAACTATAAAAGATAAAGCTCTGAAAATCTTCACTGTACTTTTCCTAGACAATGTGAATCAAATAAGACCCCAAACAACAAAACCCACTCTCCGGTTTCAGAGATCTATCTCATTAAATGAAAATGAAAATAAAAAAAATTATACATACATATTAAATATAATTAATAAATATCTAAAAATTGAAAATCAAGAAACTTTATATGCTGATCTCTAAATTTGCAAGCATTTTTTTTTATAAGGATTAAAATTTATTTTATTAAACATTATACTTACTCAAAAAAAGGTTTGTATTTAAGTAATTGTTTTAAATTGCCATAATTTTCTATTCCTTGTGGCCAATCATGAGATAACATTATGTCAACTGGTTGTTTCAACTATACAGGTTAAATTCAAATATATATTTTTAATAAACTTATATCAAATTTAAGTTCATTTAAAATAAACATTAAGTTGTTTATATTTACTTGTTTTAATCGAAATACTTCCAATTGTCGAATGTGATATATACTTCTTTTTGTTTGTTCAGTGTATGGTTGTTTTTCATACCTACCTCGCATGTAATCAGTTGATTTATAAATACCAGATAATCCTCCAATACGAATACCGCCAACATTAATTACACCAGCTAAACCCATATAGTATATATTGGGTGCTGCCCAACCACCATAACTGAGTTCTTGCAAATGATTGGAAGCCTCGTGGTTTCCACCAATAAATATAGTTAAAACTGGTGCTACTAATTCTCCGGTATAATATCTAAATATATAAAAAAAAATTCTTTTATTTTCAAAATACCATTTTTTTTTTTTAATGCTAACTTGTGAAAACTGCACATTAATCTATATTTTGGTGGAACTGCCATTGCTAAAAGATCTTCATTATTTCGTGTTGCTTGAAAATCTCCACAGCATATTAGCAAATCTACTTTTATGTTGTCACGTTTTTCAATAAATTCTATTGTATTATAGATTTGCTGAAGCTCACCGTGAGCACAGCCTTCAATAGCAATTTTCATTATATTTCTTTACTAATATCTACAAATTAAATATATTATTAAGATACATTTAAATTATAAAACAATAATATAAATACTGAAACATACTTCTAACTCACTTCTAAAGCTTAAAAAGGTTTTATATTTTTAATACAAAAATCAGTATAATATTGTAATCAACAAGTATCACTTATTTTTAATTCTAATTTTTTAAAACTTGAATATCTAAAATTATTATAATTTAAATATAACTATATTCTTAGACCATAATAATATTATAATAATATAGTGTGTTAGTGTAAAGATTATATAATTTTTCTCTTACAATTTTAAACATTTAAATTTTAAAATTTAAATTCTATTCTAATTATGATAAATGATAGTGATAACAGGACAGTGTGTACAATTTGTACCACAAAATATTTGTCCCATCTTCTAAGCAAGTTGTATTTATTATGACATTGATGATAACTGATAGTAAAAAGTTTATCTCAGGACCATAGATCCATAGGAGTCGCGTGACAAATTCTTTATTAAATTACTATTTTTTATTTTTTTCACAATTGACAATACTCAAAACAGCAATTAACAATAAAGGTAGGTTAATCGTAATCTTTCAGTTATTCAGTTATTTAAACGTCGTTTAGTTAATCGTTTTTAATATTTTAAAATTCACCATTTTCTATTTTTTACTATGAATGTTTCAGAATGAATTTTTTAAGCAATCTATTCCAAAAAGCCGCTATTATAAATAGAGCTCCTCAAATATTATCAGCGTTATATACACCATCATTTAGTGGATTATCCTTAGTCCCTTCTAGAGGATTTAAAGTTTTTGGAAAAGTAAGAAAGCGTTGTAAGGATTGTTATTTTGTTACCAGGGATCAACGATTGTACAATTTATGCAAAACTTTTCAAAAACATAAGCAAATGAGTATCAGACACCAAGACAAGGCTTACTATATTCTTACAGGTGTACAGCAAAAAAAACATAGGGAATGGTGATTGAATGATAAAATGTATTCTATAAATTAATATACTTTAAAGTTAATAGTTATTTGTTGTATAGACTGAAATGTAAGTAAATATATGAAAAATATAATACTTATTTTATTGTATTTGATTCTAATATGTAAATTGTATAATTGACATTATTGCCTGTACTGCATAGGCGCAATTTAAGTTTTAAATTAAGGGGAGCTATTATAATTTGCATGTATGTTCTGTGTGTATGCTTCCAGATTTATAAAATTGGAAAGGAATATAAACAAACCATTTTGGTATGGCTTATCCCTCCAAATTACACTTGCTTTGTTAGGTATTTAAAGCTTAAATATTTTTTATATCTAATTTAAAAAATATTTAAAATTATTCTATTTTTTTTTTAATACAAGATTCTGCTGTTTTTTTTTTTTAGTTTAGAAGGATCAAGCACCATAATTTTATTTTTAAACATTCTTTTTATAAGAAATACAATTGAACATTTTGTATAAAAAAATAGATCTTTATATAAAATTTGGTTTTAAGTGCAATATGTTTATCAATGAAAAAATTAATTATCTTCACCTCTGTTATTTTTCTCCTAATTCCTAAAAAAAGTTATGTTAAAAAAGAGTAATTAAAAATTGCCATATTTCAAGTTTTGGAGAAATTAAAATCAAAAATTCAAAAATCTGGGAAAGTCAATTTCAAATAGGCTCGACGATAAATTCAAATCGGTTTTTAGAATTCTTATCGTTTCATTTGATCAATTGGTATGATTGGCAAAGGATCTGTCTAAAATCCCATGTCACGCGTACGTTAGACAAAAACAGAAAATCACGGTATCGAATCCCCTTAAAGTGCCCATCCCTGATTATGTTTTGATTAATTTGATTTATGTTTTCTATACAAATGTTGAAGAGGAAAAGCAAAAACCATAATAGTGTGTAATAACAAAGACCCAGACTCTAAGTTTTGTTATAACACTTAAAACCATAGACGTTTAATATAATATACGTCTATGGTTAAAACCTACTCGCACATCATTTGCTAACCCATATTATCAATTTTTTATATATATGATGTACCTACCTACTTACCGAAAAATTAGTCCACGGTCTTAGAAAATCTTCTAAGACCGTGAAACGAATTAAGATAGAATTCTTATCTTTAATTAAAAGATATTAATTTGTGTACCATGAATTAGTCCATCAAAGGACAAATATTAAGATATATATAAATAAGTTCTTATTATATCTTACATATTATCACAGATTATTGTATATCTTGATTGTGTTTAACACACTGAATGTTTTACGATAATTTCTTGTTTTTGAGGTTATCGTTCATAAATTTTGATATAATACTTTCAACTTACTACTTTAATACTTTATATAGTTTTTATTTTTTTTTTTATATATAAAATATATTATAATTATTGTACATTTTTTTCTATGAATATCTAAAACTGGAATAAAGTATTTTTTGCATTTAGTGTTCATTTAAATAGTTTATACCTAACTAGTTGTTTTATAACAAACGAAATGCCTCCTAAAACGAAAGCACAGGGAACTAGTAAAAAAGCTGATGCTAAGAAAAAAGAAAGAGTTATCGAAGTAAGTTGTAAATTTTTATAATTACAAATGTTAATTTTGCTATTAAACATTTACAAAAAATAACTGGTATTTATTAAATTCTGATCGATTATACTTATTTGATTTATAGGACAAAACTTTTGGCTTAAAAAATAAAAAAGGAGCCAAACAACAAAGATTCATTCAACAAGTTGAGAAACAAGTTAAATCTGGTGGCATTGCTGCACGTAAAGTAGATGACAAGAAAAAAGATGATAAAACTAAAGATGATTTAGGATTGATATTTAAACCGGTTCAAAAAGTTGAAAAAGGTAAAACTTCAAATTTAGTTGTGACATTACTAAGTCCTGAGAAATCTGTAACTTTTTACCTATCTAAAATTGATTTTCTCCATTTAACTTGTTCTGATTATAAGGTTTGAATAAACAAAGTTTTTTATTCATAAGTTTAAAAATTCAATACGTTTTACTTATCAGGACAATGAAACCAAAAAAAACCTTAAAAAAGTTTTTTTTGTACATTTGAAGTTTAAATTTGAAAATAAAATAGATATTTAAGCAAAAAATATCTATTCTAGTTATTTTGTCATTATTAAAAATTTAATTTTAGGAACTTGAAACTTACGTTTATCATTATTAATTAATAATAAATTATTTTTTATACAGACAGTTCAAAACATTTAAATACAACCAATCTTTTCATACTCTTCTTTGTAAGTTGTTATTGATTCATAAGCAAATATACATATTATAATTGAAACCCTAAAATTAAAATTTCAGAGTAAGGAACCCGTATTAAAACTTATGTTACTAAAATAAAATGTAATTTTTTTTTAAATATTTTAAATTTATATGAAAAAACTTATCATAATGTAACAGCTAGATGTTGCACAAAAGTACAATTCATTTATAAATTGAAACTATTTTAAATATAAATATTAGATTCAAAAATATTGTAGGCACCCCTTGAAATTCTAGTCTATGTACACCTATGTATTGAGATAATAACAATAATATATGATGTAAATATATATTATTACCATAAATAAATATTAATAATTTAATATATGCAATGTTTTTGGTAAAAATATTTATTATATCAGTAATAGCAATGTTAAAAAACAAATTGTTAAATATATTTAGTTGTATATGTTGATCTTCTCTCAGAATTATTTTTTTTCTATTCAATGATTTTTATCATTAAGTTCAAATGTTATACATGTATTATAGTGATTTACTAAATTATGATATATATAATATAATACTTTCTGTATAGCAAAATAGTTATCTACTTTCACCCTTTTAGAATTTTTTCCCTAATTTTGATATTAACAAATTAGTCATGTAACTGAAAGTAACATAATCATAATAAATCTCATTTTAAATTTTATTCCAATGATACATTTGCTTGTATGTACTATGTATAGTAGTAACAGATGTAATAATTAATTTAGGTGATAGGTGCCATGGCGCACAATATCAGTCTGTAGGATATTGGTATACAAGTTATATTTGTAGATATTTGGATACACAAAATTCCTATATTTTAGTGCTATAAATTTATTGTTTACAGGTGCCTTCTCGGCTCCTCTTACAGATTTTATATTTTTAGTTTTTTACAGTACCATTTGAAACTAATGTCGGTGTCACTGATGTATAGTTTAGTAAAAAACAAGAACCGTTTTTTCAAGATCTTTTTTTATTTACTTGGAAAAATATTACATGTTTATTATTTGTTAAGTAACAATAATTTTATTTTATAACAAATAAATTAGGTGCTGATCCAAAATCCATCCTATGTGCATTTTACAAACAAGGTCAGTGTGCTAAAGGGTCAAAATGTAAATTTTCTCACGATTTGGCTACTGAAAAGAAAGCTGAGAAAAGAAGTATGTATGTGGATTTGCGAGATGGCGAAGAAAATGATACTATGGAAAACTGGGATGAAGACAAGCTCAAAGAAGTTGTAGATAAAAAACACGGAGAAAATGATAAAAAACATCCAACAACTGATATTGTTAGTTACTTACTTATTTTAAATCTACATTTTAATGCAATATAATTTCGGTTTTAGATTTGCATGTTTTTTTTGGAAGCTGTTGAAAAAAGTAAATATGGTTGGTTCTGGTCATGTCCAAATGGTACCTCTTGTATTTATAGACATGCGCTACCACCAGGATTTGTGCTTAAGAAGGTTGGTCTAATGTGTTCAATAAGAATACAGTTCTTAAATATTAAGATATCTATCATTTCTGTCCTTATATCACTAACCAAATATATTTAGGACAAGAAAAAAGATGACAAAAAGGATGAAATTCAATTAGAAGATTTGATAGAAAGAGAACGAGCTGCTTTGAATTCTGTCAAATTTACTAGAGTAACCTTAGAAAGCTTTTTAGCTTGGAAAAAACGTAAAGTTAGAGAAAAGAAAGATGCAATAATTAAAGATGAAGAAAAGAAACGAACAGATTATAAAGCTGGAAGACAAATTGGGGTTTGTAATTTTTTTTTAATTTTTTATGACTAATTAAATGTATATTTTATATTTCTTTAGCTTTCTGGTCGTGAAATGTTTTCATTTAATCCTGAGATGGCAATTGGTGACTCAATGGATGATGGAGAAGAAGCATTCGATGCTTATATACGTGATGAAGATGAAGAACTAGATGGAAATGTAAAAGTACGTTTTATATTTAATAAATACAATATTATACTAACCACTGAAAAAACCTGCCAAATTTTTCTTAGTAACTTACTAATTTAATTCAGAGAATATAACATAAATAGATATTTATACTATTTGTTAATTCATAAACATATTTTTGTACTCATTATGTTGAAATAAGTTTTGATCTAATACAGTTTAGTTATAATTAGTAAGATTTTCTGGTACTTTTTTTTCTTATTTTTCCTATACGAATTATTATTTTTATTTACTTTAAAAAAAATTTACAAATAATAGTAAATAATAATATATAGTACACAATTAATAGTAGGACAGTTATTATTCATACTTACACACAAGAAAATAATTGCAAACTAATAAGAACATTTTCTAAAGAACCTTTAATTGTACTGTACTTTCATGACTATTTAAAAAAGTTTAAGATTATAATGATTTAAGCATCTCAATAATTTGAAACTAATTACTTGAAATTACAAATACCATATAACAACAAACCAAAAACATACTAATATAATATTATTAAATTAAATTTCTAAAATGATTATGATATTGATACCATTTATATTTAAACTTAAATATGTTTTTATTTATTAATTATGTAATTTATGATTTTTATAGGTTAGAGAAATTCAATTAGAAACATTAGAATTGGAAGCAAGTGAAGTAGATGATACTGGTACCCGGTTACCCCAGGATCGATTTAATGATTCTGATGTAGCTACAATCCCAATCAATGAAAACCTTTTTGTGGACGAAGATCTTGATGATCTAGATGATGAATTAGATGAATTGAATTTAGATGATAATTCAACAAATTAGATTTAAAAAAAAAAACATTTCTTCAACAAATAATTATTTTTAATAATAACTCTTAAAATGCTTCCTCCTTGTTATTAAAATTAATTAAAAAAAATAAATGTATACATGTTTATGACTCTAAATTTTCTATAGTCTCGCAAATTTGAAGTGCTGATTCTATACAACCATTAAATGTTGACTGGGTAAAACTATCTCCACCAGCTAAAATTGGAATGGATTCATTTAGCAAAACACATCCAGGACTGTTACTATAAGGAGTTGTGACTTGTGAATATAACCATTTATGAACATTGCTTGTTGTGGGTAATGGCCATTCTGGAAATAATTTGTTTACTTTATCATTTAACATTTGGAACATACTTTCTGTGGTTTCTTTTATATGTTCTTGTCCAAATTCCTTGGTTGTATGGAAAACTACACAATCTGGTAAATTATATTGTTCTCGTTTTCTATTTTCTATAGAAACATATCTGAATGTTTTATCATTTAAAAACTGTACGTCCCATTCGGTTTTTAATACAGGTTTTTCATAAAACATATTATATGTAAAACGTGTACTATAGGTAACTTTTTCTAGTTCATAGCGAATTGTTTGAGACATTGGACAATCCATTTGAAGAATTTGTGGTGCTGGTGCTGTTATCACTATTAAGTCAAACAACTCTTCACTTCCACAAATACATGTCACTTTACCTGTAGGGGTAATTGCACATACTTTTCTTTCAAATTTGATACAATCTATACTGGCATTATTCAAAAAATATTTTACTAATGAGTTTGCACCTAACGGTGCAATAAAGTGTTGTTTGTGGTGTGATTCTGAAATCCCTTCGATTTTGCAATTCATAAGTGCTAATGTTTTAGTGGAAATTAATGGTTCGTATATAGCAGAGTATTTGGATAATGTTGATGCATCAGTGGAAATGAATTGAGCACCAAGGTCAACAAATGTACCGTTCGGGCCACGCCGAACTGAAGTGCGGCCACCTGGGCCTCTGGCTTTGTCCCATAGTGTCAAATGAATATTTGGTATACGGGTACGTAACAAGTATGCAGTTATTGTTGAAGTTAGTCCACAGCCAATTAAGAGTACTTTCATTTTATAAAAAATATAAAAATAGCGATAAAAATTAATATACTTAATAAACTAATAACTTTAGGTTCCTGTAATGGAATAAAATTTAAAATATTTAGTATTTACTATAATATTATATTGCTTAATAAAGTATTAAATAATTATAAAATATTTAATTATTTATATGCTTTATCAGTGCGCACTGTACAAAGTCATTGAGTGATAACACTCAATAAAATTATTTATCGTGAAAGGAGAGCAAGGTCAACTGATAGTTTGATAATTTCTTTCACAAGACCACGGACTAAGATATTATACAAGACTGGAAACGACGCCGTTATCTATGGAACCAATGCACAACGCTAGCTGGTACAACGTTGATCTAACGCTATCTAGGTAGTAGATACGCAAGTGTGCTATATAACAATACTTACTTGGCTATATCAACAACTAATAATATATTAAATTGTAATTATTGAACATTAGTACCCTCGTTTGTACCTATTATTAAGTACTGCAACCTCATTGTTATGCTCATCTACATATTTATCTTTCTATAAAATAAAATGTAGCAAATAAGTCAGAATAAATGGCTGTAAATACGAATAGGTAATATAATAACTAAAAATACTATTCATCACATCCATAATACTAGAGAACTGTTGTGGTGAATTATCTTTCCATTATAACTCTCTTCTGCGAGTTTGTTTATTTGTTTTGATTTTCGGAAGCAACTAAAATGTATAAATTATATAACTAATTAAGTAAAAATAATAATTACTATTTAGTTGAAGAATATTTTACCAGTTCAACACCATTAAAGATTTCATTTTGTGAATGACATTCAAACAATCTATCAAAAATTGATGGAATTGCACTTTTTTTTTAAAGAACATATTTTACGTTGGCCAACTTCATTAGTCTGTAATACAATACATTATATTATAAGAGTAGTATATTTAGTGTATTTCGTCTTTATGTTGGTAGTATCAATTCACTTGTACTTTACAGTGTTTTTTAATTTTTAAATACTTCTCTTGGTTTAATAATATATATAAATAAAGTATGAAAATTTGAAAAATATTTGAGCCGTTTGAGTAATATTTTAAATACTTTTAAAAATTATCTTTACAACACTACAAGTTGCCAAGTTTTATACTGACGATAGTTAATAGTAATAATTGTATAATAGATTATAAATTGCATAAACATAATATTTAACATACATTTAAATCTCCAGGATAGTTAGTATATACACTTATTAAATCTTAGGCTGAAAATTGATTTTTACACACATAATAAGCAATGAAACTTTTCCCATTAGCTTTAGAGGCAGCTTGGTTCCAAGCTGTTAAAATATTAGGTTCTTTTGGTGCTTTGAATAATGTACATTTAATATTGTTTTTCAAAATATGACACTGATCTACACTACACCGTATAGGCATTTTGGAAATTTATTTAAATTACGTCAAATGACATTACTATTCAAATATTACCATATTATTAGTAATAAAAAAATATAACATATATTATCATAAAATAGGTAATATTATTATAGTACTGATAATGTTTGAATATATTATATTATATAGTCAAGAAATAAAACTAGATACAAGTCTTAAGTGTTATACTGTTTTATTGTCTATACAGTTACAAGTTGCAATGTTGAATAATTATTGTAAATTAAATATTACATTTTATTATTTATTTAAAGGCTAATAGTATTTGCCAATAGATGGCACAGCAGTCGCAGTTGTACTGTCAGAAGTAGAGGAAGCGTTGTACATTTGGCCTAGACCCTGCACGCGCCATCCCATTCGTTTCCAGTCCTGTATATCTTAGTTCGTGCACAAGACAAACCAAAGGTATTTAAATAAATTATAAATTTAACCTAAGTATAAGTATATTAATAATGCCAAATATTATCTATCTTAATCATTAAATTTCATTTTATCATAGGTACTAGGTACACTAAATTTAATATTTTAAATTGGTTTGAACGAAGTAGCCAAGTAGGTAATAAAATAAGTAACAATGCTGATTTATTTATTTATTTACCAAATACTCTGTATAGAGTATTTGAACGTACTAATATATTACAATATAAAAATGTAGTTTTCTTATTTCCTAAAATAGATCATTTATCACAAGCTTAATACGATAATTGTAGGAACAATAACGTCACGCTAATATAATACTATATGGCGGAAATGCGGTCAGTGCCGGATTAGCGTAGGTACAACCGGTACAGGCGGAATAGGCACGTGCTTATTGGCTAGATAAAAGTAGCTGTCAGAAGAGACTATTTTTTTATAGTGACTTTGTGCCAGTTTAACCGGGCGTCCATAGTGAAAGTTTTAAATCTTAATACGGTAGGCTATAAAAAAATTGTTAGTCTATTATAGCCCTATAATAGGGCTATGGTTGATCTTAATCCGGCACTGAGTGCGAGACGATAAATTTTACGGAGTACTAACAGGCCAGCAGAGCGATAACAGACAAGTACCAATATGTTTGTCAGTTGCTTGATCAAAAAGCTTGACAATTTAATACAAGATTCCTCTTAAGTTGTTTTACTAGACATAAAGAAAATTAAAATTAAAAATAAATAAACACAATTTTTTTGTGTAAGGAATTTAAGTACAAATTTTAATAGAATCATGAAAATGTACCTAAAAATTATTTTGTGGTCAACAATTTATCAATTTCCAATTTAAAATTCTGAGCAGATGTATTGATTTTACAATGATAGGTATGTATTTTGTATTACGTGTATGTAGATATAATATGTACAATGTACCTATTATAAAATATTGAATATAGATAGTAAGTTGAAGGAAAGCTTCGATTTTAAGTTTGAGGGTGGTTTTTGATTACATATTGAACATAGTTTATATTTAAAAATTCCCAGTATTTTTCAAAATAAGAAAAACAAACATAAACGAAGAAAATCCACTCAAAACTTGCAAATTTTAACAAAATCAATTGAGTTTTTTTTTTATATACTTATTTCTAAAATGAATAACCGCGCGTAAATATTTGAAATGTTCAGGTTTATATTAGCATTTCTTATACGTGACATAATTTAAAAAAATATTTTCAGTTATTAATATTTTATAAATAGCATATGGGTACCTATAAAAAAAACGCAGTACTTCTTCATCCATCATCAATAGTTGTCATATTGAAATTATTATATACTAGTTATGCAGAATTGGGAGTGTTGTAACAGTTGAGTTAAATATAATATGGTAAATTATTGGAAACCCGTCAAAGTGCTATATTATTTAGAACGCTGATTTTATTTATGATGTTAGATTTTTTTGTCATGTTTCAAAGCTGTAGCGAAATCCTACTATGCGATGGCACATGTGGACGCACAAAAACAACTTGTCGCATACCTATATAATAAACTAGCTAGTTGTTCCGTCACGGCTGTTGCCTGTGTATTAGATACGTTAATAATATGTGAAGCTCAAGTTGATCGAACGGTTTTCAAAGTGTATTCGAATAAATACGTGTTTAACAGTCGCAAGGTGCGATGGAAGTAAAATACGTCAGACGGCAGCAGCTAGATACTAAAAATATGTCTAATTACTTTCGATACGTTTTTTTTTTTATATTTATAGTATCCTAGTAAATAACAAACAATTATGAAACAATTAAAAAATACATATATATATTATAACTGTATAAAAAACCACTCTTTCACCCCCGCCTTTGAGGTCGAATTTTGAAAAATCCTTTCTTAGTGCGCCCCTACATTGCTTAAGGAACCTCTGTACAAAATTTCAAGTCTTTAGAAGTCTAAACCCAGCGGTTCGATCTGGGCATTAATGAGTGAATAGGGGTAGTCACCTATATGTATATAGATGTATACAGGTAATGCTATACATAAGCAATCGGAGACGTATGCACACGATAACCAGTTGGTATATTAATACAAATGGTGACTGATATAACACCCGGCGTTTGTTATAAAATGTCTGCAGATTACGAATCAGCCAACATCAATGAAATCGAATTCATTGACTCAATGTTATGATTAATGAATCATGAATCAGTTATGGGACAAACAATTTGACATTTCTGTGATTTCATTATTAAGTTAACACGTAATGCACTATACTGGATGGAATTTCTTCTACTTTTAAGTAATTCACACTTCAACTATTCTTTCATTACTGTGCACAAACGCACAATTTAAACTTATAAAAACAGAAGTGCAAAGTATTTATAAATTACACATTATAAATATTAAGGTTTTTTTTAAATAAGTAAAAACACTTTTTATATAATATAATATTACATGCTCGCTTTAATATTCAAAAGTCAAGTACAGTTTTCTATACCAAAATAACTGTAGTGTAGTGCAAGTATAGTTAACAAAATAATTAAATAACAAATAATGTTAAGAAAGTTGAAAAATAATAAATATACTAAAATAGGTTACCGCCAAGGCGTCAATGTTTTTTGTTGTCATATATTGAATATTTATTTGTAAATTCGATTACATATTTTGAGTCAGTACACACAAGACACAAGGTGAACGGTAACCGGAAATCGAAAATCGTAATATTCATATTTCACCAACTATTGTCGATTGATCTGTCTATAGTAGAATGCCCAATACCAAACAAGCAGCGAATACACGTAGTTTGATGAAGTTATCAATGACTGTGATTTTTTGCTAGCGCATCAAGGACGATTCATCGACGTCCATGTTTATCGGTGAAATAAACGAGAGAAATTTGCCATCGATACCATTGTGCCTAAGAAACACGTCGGAACTAGCCGATACTTTACGAGCATCGATGACTGCAGTCGTTATTTTTTGCATCGCGATAAAAATATAATATTAACATATTTTTTGGTGGAAGTAGTACTGCACAAATAGTGATCATCGATTCTGAGAATTTGGCTCTCAAGAAGGTTGAAGAATTTAGGTCTTCTTCGAAAATGAGAATTGAGAAGGTTATCGAGTCACACGTAATTCGTTGCTAATTTAAGGATGTCAGGATGTGTGGTAAACGTACAGAATACTACAGATAAAGCAGCCTTTGTGTACGCCATTTGAGGTACACAGTGCAGATATCGATACAGATCTGGACAACATCATCGAAAGTGACGAAGATGGACTAGCGGCAGCCATGACGGTGGAGATAGAGCCAACAGCATAAGAAAAGCGTTAACATATCTGGCGTGGGTCGTTTCTATTACGAGTCCCGACTGAAGGCGACTTCTTAAATTGTATATAATGTTGTGTTGTGGTGTGAACTCAACTGATCGCGGGATGATGACGAGTCTGATTGGATTCTGTCTTAAAAATTATTGTTTTATATCAATATACTCTTTTGTACATTATAGTATCTGTTATTCACTATACAATTTATACTTATGTAAATGTTTTATAAATGGAGTTTTTCCGTCTATAAAGAAAATAATTATAATAAAAAATAAATAGGTACCTATATCAAAATGACATAATGTTACTCTATTCCAGGGATGTCAAATTCATGGCACACAAAAAATTAAAATACTTTTACTATATAGTATATATATAATAGGTAAAAATATTTTAAGTATACGGCTTTTATCGGTTAGGTTTAAAATAGTAGCATTAGCTGTTTTGTCTATTTTTCCTTCAACTTATTCATATGAGTCACTAAACTTACCTTTTTTATATTAAATATTAATACATTAATTATACAATAAAATTACAAAATTTTTTTACAATACTGAATATAATGTTCCTATGTAATATTTTTCATAGCACGCTCGAAAAAAAAAAGGTAATTTAAATGAGAAACTTATAAAGAATTCTATAGTCGGTTTTGAACGCAGAACCCACAAACAATTCCACCCGATTTTAAACGCAAAACCTGTTAGCTGTTACCCATAGTATTTTTACCGGGATTTTAATACAAAATTCGATAATTAGGTACTCAAAAAGAGTTTTAACCCATTTTAACTCCCTGAATTTATAACACAATGTGGGTACCACCCACCGGCCACCACCCAAAACAATTGATCAGACAACCGCCCGACCTGTACTCCATGCTTGGTGCTACTGGGTATGTTATAAATTTATAATCTATAGACAAATAGGCAAGTCATACAATAATATTTATAATTTCTATATTACATTTATAAGCCACCTTTTGCGTTGTTTAATTATTATTAAAGTAAATAACTTACAAATATTTAGCGGACTGATAGTCGGCGGAATCAAAATGCCAAAATGTGAAGTAGTTCAATTGAGTTGATACGCGGAGACGGAGCAATCGATATATAAATATTCTTATATAGATACAGGTAAAAGGTAATATAGCAAAATTGATATATTCATAGACCGATAGCTGCTTCTCCGCTAGAGTAGTTTTATGTATACCTATATTATGATTCAATATATTATCATTGAATTCAGTTAATTTAACATTATAATTAATGATATATATATATATATAAGTGACTCGCTTGAGTGCTTGATACTTACCTTAGGTACAGCAAAGTTGTACCCACTTGTCTATGTTTATCATTTTACATTTTTTTTTCAAAACATATAATTTATGGTATTGGTATACCAAATATGAAAGTATTTGAACAATTATTTATCATAGTAAAAATGCTTCAATTTTTAACTTTAAAGATGGTTTTTAATTAGACTTAATTGTTTCATTAAATATATTTTATATTAACATTTTATTTAGGCACATGACAATTTTCAAAATAATCGGCTCTTTATGTTATTTATAGACATAACACATAAATATATATGTATTTATGTTTTTTATTTTTTGTTTGGGAGTAAAAAAGCTTGAATTTAATCAATACAAGGTTTCTCAGTTTCTCTGGTTTTTTATAAATATTAAAAATACAATATATAGATAACCAGGTAGGTAGGTAGATATAATTTTTTTTTATAAGTGTTTAAAGTTAATTTTTTTCGAAATTTGATAAATACATTTGATGGGAATTAATGACTAAGACGGCTACGCAATGTCTATAAGATATATGAGGAAGCATAATTATTATTTGAAAATAAAATGTACCTACTTAGATATAGGTACGTCTTACTGTATCTAAAATTGGTGTGAAATATTATTATTTGAATATTTATTCAGTAAAAAGTAAACGTTAGAGAGATTTTTTATAATTATATTAATTTTAAAAACGATGAAATAGTATATAATATATCATGGTGTACCAATGTACCATTTATATCAAAATAAATTATGGAGGGGTTAAAGGTAAAAATACAAATTTAAATTTAGATTGTTAGTGGTCTGCCCACGTTAAGCCCACACATGCCTCATTGGCTATTGCTGCATTGCCTCTTATGACTTATTGAACATAAACATAATATCACATTGTAAACATGTAGGTAGTTATTTTTTTTTTAGTGGATTTTTTTGTATACTCAGAAAAACCTGATTTTGTTAATAAATATTTTGTTGAAAAACAACATACTCTTCCGGCAACATAATAATTGTACTTGGTTTTAATCTCATTTCACATTTTTCATGGATCAACAAAAAGAAAAATTTCAAAAAACAAATGATGTCGCAGCTTCCAAGTATGTAAAGAAGTTAATACATTTATTACTGATGTTAAAAAACAAAATGTATTTATTGTTTGAATTGTGTGATTTATGTTAGCCACTTGTTGAGCAATGCACACATATCTAATGGTCATTCTTCTCAGAAGAATCAAAAACCTATAATTATTGATACACGTGTGATTAAACATTATGGCCGCAGGATGAAATTGAATTGCAGGCATGGGTATAATATTTTAATTCTCCAAAACGGAAAAGTTTCTAGTTCTGATGATGACATAGATAGTCATTGTATAATGGAATTCACATCAATGTCTCCTGGCCATGTTCGTATTAAAGGAGTTGAAGCAAATTTGTTTTTAGCTATGAATAAAGATGGACTTCTTTATGGAGAGGTGGGAATTGTATTTAATAGTTTTTTTAAATGTTTAATTGATTAACTTTTCATTAATTTTTAGGCTGATCCCAACAACAATTCAACTATTTTCATTGAACAACCTGAGGGTCCTTACAGTGCATACCTATCTTTGAAATATCAACGAAAAAAATGGTATGTAGCTATAAAAAAAAATGGTAAAATTAAATTAGGCCCAACAACCAAAAGAGGACAACATGCTACACATTTTTTAACAATTGTTGTATAATATCGTACTACATTCTTTGATTTTTTTTAAATACAATTATAATATTGTCGAATAAAATATATTAATGTATTTAACTATTATTTATTTAAATTTATATATATAAACTATATTTTGTCTAGCAAGAGAACACGCTGCTGCCAGACAAAAATAAATTCTTGTATGCATACTTGCACAACACTATGCTATAGTGGAACAGGTCTTGATTACTGGGTAAAGTATAGATTCGCAAATAATTGGCATGTTTTCTTGCTGGACAGAATATAATATATTATATTGTCACTAATTAGTATTAAATCTACATTTCTTTTCTAAAATTCATAACATTTACTTTTAAGTAAAACTGTATTTTATTTAGCACACAATACAGGTATATTGTTATTTATTTTGTATATTTATATTATGAAAACAATATCAAAGCATAATACTTATTTAATGTGAAATTGAAGCACTGTAAAGTCAATGCAACAAAGCCATAAAGGCTAGACTAGTATTATACTGTTACTACTATTAGTATTATTAAACTAGACACTAGTCACTATTTTTATTTTGTTTTTTAAAATTCTTTGTTACATTATTATGATAAATAATTTTTCTAAGAGAAAGTAAAAATGTATTGCAATATTTTTTGTGTTTTATATAGAGAATAACTATTTGCTCACTAATTTTCCTGTCTTAGTACGTCTCCTACCAATTACTTGGCGTCATAGAAATGGTCGAGAACCATTTGAAGTGTTAATTGCATTATTCCCAATGCCTCAAAAATGATTGCTCCCTTTTGGAACAGAGTATACTCATTCGTATATAGTTGACAAATAAGACAATATAAAATATGAAATTCTTAAATTTAGATCTAGACTTCTATAATTTAAATTTTCAAATAATAACAATTATAATAAATTAAAATGAGAATTAAAATCTAAAGCAACCATCTAACATTTTGAGAATATACCTACATTTCAATTAAATTAGTTGAATACTGATAATGAGATACATACTTTATTTTTAATAGCTTATGCTATTTGTAAAAACTTAATAAGAAATTACAAAAAATAAATAAAATCATTTTCGCAACAATAAATTGAAGTATGAATGGAATGTAAGAACTAAAATAACATAATATGTAATGTGTTACAATCTAAAAAAATTTAAGATAAAACAATATGTTTAACATAAATAAAATAGATTGATTTTACAATTATTTAGATACAATGAGAATAAGATAAAAAATAAACTTTGTCAATAAATTATTAGTTTTAACATTTAGAGTATTGATGTAACTGTATTAAAAAAATGTTAACTTAGATTTTATAAATTAAATAGCAGAAATAAGTTAATTATTTTTTAAAAACAGTTTGTTTATGTAGTGTTATAGATTGGAAGTTAAAGCAGATAAAGCTTTGTGCGTATTTTAACCATTTAAGTTTAATTAATTTGCATTGTTTATGGCAGCAAATAAACAAAAATACTCTATTTTTCATTTCTTTTTCACTCTTGGAGAAGTAGTCTGGAATACACTAGAAGCTGACATAAGATTTTCAATATATTGGCCAAGAACTTGATTTTCAGATCGTAGTTTCAAATTTTCTTCTTTTACACTATCCACACGTTGAGATAAATCTAAAATGATATTGAATTGTTCATAAATTTTAATTATTTATTTCATTTTTCCAATGCAATGTATTTTTATATATAAAACATATTTACCATCCAATGTGTTTTGTAGTTCTAAAACTTGGGTAATTAGTCTGGCTTTTTCTTCCAATTCATCTGGACTCATATCACGATCTAAACCTATAAAATCAGGTAGCAGGTAACCAAACATTTAGACTGATAGTGTTAGAAAAATTATTTTATTTTAAAGCAATGATTGAGCTTTGAATAATCTGTTTTAAGTATTGCTATTCATTTAAAATTAATTGACAGTTAATACTCATTAGCCATAAAAAAAATAGAAATATACAATGATATAGCATAGTACCCTACTTGTCTGCATCTCAGTGATGCATAAAAATAACTTAAAATATATAAATTAATTTGAAGAAAATCATATTTTGTTTTAGAACATTTATACTTTTAGCTATATAGTTTAGACAATACACAAATTAAAACAGGACTAATGTTTAAAAACCAGTATTTTTTAAAATCATGAGTGTGATTTAAATGATATTGGAACTATATACTGATAATCTGTAGTATCCTGGTGCAATCAGGACAAATGGAAATCTTATAATATACATATAACACTCACTGTTTCTGCTTGGACTATTACTTCCGTTAGTAAACGATGATTGTAATGAATCCATACTTTGATTGCGTACAATGATGTCGGAACATTGAGATATGTCTTGATCATCATGGATAATGGCTAAAATAAATATTTAAAATGAAGCAATTGCAATAAGCAACCGAAGTATAATCTATTAGCAAATCTACCGTACAAAACATACCTTGAGGATCATCGTCCGCCAAAGGGATATTGTCTTCTGGCGACTTATCTCTGTCTTCTTCCATCGTAGGTACGTTTATGCACGTACACGTTTGCCGTCTTTGCACTAATGCATCTGTTACCCCGGCAGGAAGTGGTTCGACCAGAAATTGTAAGTGTAAGCAATTCAAATCAGTAAATCACTATAAAATGTACAATAGCAATAATAAACATAATATTTTATTAATATTTACATTTTCGTCTATAGACGATAATTCGATAATCGTGAATTTCTAGATATCGTGCGATAGCGATAATAGAGAATGATATCATGCAGTTGTGGTAGAAACAAACCTAATTGTTATTGCCAACATAACGAAATATGAGAAAACAAAAACAAAATATTATTTTTGTGCTCGAAATCACAATGACATAATTATTTTTCTCTGCTGTTGCTGTACGACGAAGAACAATAATATAATAATAATAATAATAATAATATTAATAATTAATATATAATATCAAATATCTGAATGCAACTACAATAATATTACTGCCTACTAACATTAATTTTCTCGTCTTATTTTTGCCTTCGATTGTCGGTGGCTCTTGAACTTTAGTGCAGTAGACTGTTTTCGTCGAAAACTCGGCGATCTACAAGATTTACTTATAATATTTATCACGCTAGATCTCAGGGTAAGTGTCATCATGAATATTTTCTTTTGTAATTATTGCTTGTTAATAAACGGCCGAGATACAGTTAAGATCATAAATAGTAAGACATCTAGGCCGATAATAGTGTATTACGGAAAAGTCTGTGGGTCTTATAAACTATTCCACTCAATGACATCCGATGGGTTCCCAGCTGGATATCCTTGTAACCTGTGCTTATCCCTCTCCCCTCCCCTCTAGTTGTGTCAAGTAGTTTCAGCTGTGTTTTTAAAAATTACATTGAAACAAATCTAATTGTTAATTTAGTGGACACCGTCACAAATGTCATGGCTGTATTCGACGACATACAGCGATATGATGAAGAGATTGCATGCACATCAATGGATGAAGCATACCTGATGCATGTACAAGAGCCAGTACTCATCAGAGGAATTGGAAATCTTACTGTGTAAGTAATGGCATGTCCTGGGTTTAATAGTGATTACTTATTGTTATGCATGTTGAAAAGTTTATTGCATAATTTCATAAATTGTACTTTTATCAATTTATTTTATCTTCAAAATATTTATCTTGAACGTTAAAAATTATATGTGTTATGTTGTTAAATTATTTTAAATCAATATTCCTTTATAAAGGAAATTTGTTTCATTAAAAAAATAGATACTAAACTGTTAAAATTCAAATTTTATTTTACTTTTAATTAATTTTTTCTAGTATATTATATTGATATGTACTTTGTCTTTAAGTTATTTCAATTTAAAAAATAATCTTATATGAAAAATTAACTAAAATATATAATATTAACTTACATCTATAAAAGTACGTACAAATTAAATTATAAATTGTTTCATGTTATTATGTATTGTACAATTTCTGAAAGAACAATTAAAATGAATAGTTAAATGTTTATCAACTATGTCTATTAAAACAATTATAGATAAGTGTGAACATGATTTATGAAATATTTTGGATCCTAGTGCTGTTAGACATAGTGAAAATTAGTAGGTATTATCATTGATGATATTACAGTAATTGCATGCTGTAATTAATCAATGGTAAAATTTAATAACAAAACACTGGTGTTTCACTGTATATTATCATCCATATTTTATCCTTTAATTATGTGTTTATTAAAATATTAATTTAAATAAATATATAAATAAAATATATAATAGGTGTAAGCATGCCTGTTATCTATTAATTTGTATATTATAGGTATGATTATTAATATAGATTAATTATTAAATAAAAATTAAGTATTTTACTAATATCTACAACAGCTAACATGTATTATAAAAACAAATTATTTTTTTAGGTATTTTTTTTTGTAATATTAACTATTATTATTAAACTATAAATTTGCTACAATTTAAATCATAAAGTAATGTTAAAAAAAATATAATGTATGTACAGTCGAAATTTGTTTAATTGTCACTTTCCCATTCACTAACTGTCATACTCAAAAATAAATGAAAAATATTGTTATTGAAAATTATCATGATGCTAAAAATAGAATTTGATAATTTGGCACACTCATTTGATAATTGTAATAAATTCATTCGATTACATATGAGTTTAATTTTGATCTGATTAAAGTGATTTATGTATCAATGCTTGGAAATTACACAAATTTACTCAAAAATGAAAAAAAAAACCTTTGTACATAACTTTTGAAAAAAAATTTAGAAATCATTGGTAAACTTAAGAAAGATTAGATTAGGTAAATATCAATGAGTGTCGTAGTTAAATTAATCACTCTGTATGGCTGTATAAAAATATTTTAGTTATTATTTTACAAGTAAATATATATTTGTGTATATTATAGTTTTGGATTGAGTAGCAGATTCCAGTCAGAATTTCCAAGTGCTCTTGTATCACGTGTGGCTCCAGAAGAATTTGAAGAGACAATGGCGCGAATCAATTCTGTTTTAAAGAAAAGTTTACCAATGAATGCTAAATGGTTGTTTTGTGGATGTATGTGTTGCTGCTGTACTCTTGGTTGTTCACTTTGGCCTGTTATTTGTCTTAGTAAAAGGGTAATTACTCTTAATTAATATAATGTTTTTATATTTATTATTTATAATTTATATTATACAACTTATATAATCATGTCAATTCATCAACTTTAATTTTAGACTCAGCACAGTTTGAATAAATTACTCGATTGGGAAAATAATCATCTTTATAATAAAATTGGTTTGCATTGGAGATTGAATAAACAAAGAGTAGATACTTCATCTATTACAGAATATGTAAGTTTTTAAAGTGATATTTTAATTAAATATTGAACACAAATTAATAGCTACTTTATAAAATATTGTATTATACTCTAGTCTTGAACAAACTTCCTGTGTATTTGACCCATTTTTTCTTTTAAGTTCAAGTTTGCATTAATAAATGTACAGTGTTTAAATCATGAAAGATATATTTTATCATAATCGTTTTTTGTATGCAATGATTTATTATTGAATTCAATTGTAACACATATATTACAGTAATTTACTTAAAGACAGTAAATTTGACACCTACTGTATAGTAGAGCGATACCCTATTTTTACCCCCTTTTAATTATAAGTTGACTGGTTTTTCTAAATATTTATCTTTTGAATCACTTAATAAATAATATTATGCTTTTGCATTTTAATTATTTTAAGCTAATAATTATTTATTATAAGTAGTATAAAATGATATGAAATCTCCATGATTTATCCCTACTAAAACTACTTTATTATGCAGCCGTGCTGTTAAGATTTGGCGCCCAGTGCAAAATTAAAAATATTCGCTCCTTATTTTATTTATCATTATGCATTTCAATTTTTTTGGCGTTCCTTTAAACCATGTGCCCAAGTCTTCCCCACGGCACGGCTCTATTATAATGCAATGTTATTTATTATATTTATTATTTTTTACAGGTACTTTTGGTGGAATTTATTCCTAAAATTCCAATCTATAAACCAGATTAAGTAAAATATAACAGATATTTAAATTTTGTTTATTTCTATCAGTTTAAAGATAGAATATTGGTTAGTTATTAATTTGCAAGGCACAAAAAATTTAACCATTATCATTTTACCAGGTAATATTTAGAATTTGTAATGATTTTTATCAACTATTATTTTTGGACTTATTTATCAGTCATCCTAACTTGCTCAATATCGTAAAATTAAATGGATTTATGACTATGTGAAATTAAATTAGTTGTTTATATATTTCATTAATTTTTAAATGTATTACATAATTCTTTCAACAGAAGTTGATTGAAATAAAGATTTAAGTTTATGTCTTTATGTTATCAATATTTGATTTAAAAATTATGAGTTAATGTGATATCAATTTGTGTGATACCTGGACGGGTACTTAATATTTATTTATATGTTTATCTCGTCCTTAGAAGAATCTGACCTGATTTTTTTTCTGTTATTTTATTAACTTAGGTTTTAAAAATATAAATTTAAGTCAATTACTTGAACAAAAATGAATATCAAGTTTTAAACTTAAACTTTGTACTTAAAAAAAAATATATGCATATGTTTAAGTAAATTTCATGACAGCATCACATATATTTGTATTTTTCTGTTAGAAACGTTAGTTTATAATTGAAAATAAATTTATTATTATTTGATTTTAATTGTATAAGATATATTAAGATCTACTTATATATTTTTTTTTATATTAATTAAGTATCCAATGTACATGCTTCCAAAGGATCAAATATGTTAGTTCCAAGTGATTAATTTGTGCATAAATAAATATTTTAATGTTAATTTATGTATAATCATATTGTTTATAATTATGGTGTAAATATTCTTTTTAATAAATGTTTGTAAACGAGCTTATACATATTTAGCATTTTTAATATGCACTTAAAAATACAAAAATATGTCCTACAATAATTGCCATAATAAATGTAATAAAAAAAGAATTTTTACTATTTTTTATGTTTTTAAGTGTGTTTACTTTTAATTTTTATTAATTTATATGGAGTAGGAAATAATATCCATCACCCATTACAAAAATAAAAATTAATTTTAATATACAAGCTCTGTTTTATAAATTTTTAATTTCAATTATAATTATTATATATTCATGATATACAAATAAAAAATAACTAGAAAATATTTATTAATGAAATAGATCTAAAATTATAAATATGAAAAATTAACAAAACAAAATTTACTTTATGACGTAAGAATTACTAACTAGATTTATATTTACCTTGATCTGAATCTGATATTGATAATGTTAAACTATGCACAGAAATTCAGATTATTAAGTGATTTTTAAATTAATTATTTTGACATAATTTAAATCATTCTATGTCTATAAATATTCTTCAGTTTATCTTTGACTTTTAACTCTAAGACATATTTATGAATTGTGTTGAAATTTTTTTTATATTCAGTGACAGTAATTAATGGTAAATGGAATTTCTCCAAACTAAAAACTGTACAAAACATTTGCGTTCTAGTATAGCTAAAGGTTGTTAAATTTCATTTTTAATTTTATCAAGAAAATGAAAATGAAATCTGCAATGACCAATTTTTCTAAAATCTTAATTTAGTCGGAGTAATAATACATTATGAGTTTTATTCAGAAAAAAAAAGAAGTGTTGAATAATAATAAAGTTTAGTTATATGTTTTTATTATGCTAAGTTATATTTTGCATTTAAGTTTATTATAAGATTTCAGTTACTTTGCAGTATTTTGTTTTTTCATTAATATATTAATTAAAACATTTTTCTATAGACTTCTATTAAAATTATGTCTAAACTAAATAGACGGAATACAAAATTTTTTAATTGTTTTTAGCCTTTTTAAACATAGAAATGTTCAATAACATGCTATTATTTTGTAATTGAATTAGTACAATGATTTATTTTTACTAGCATTTAGAGGCGATGCAGTTAATTTACAAGACTTGAATACATATTTTTTAACACGTAAGCTATTTTTAAATGCATCTCAATTTACTCTAATTAAGTTATTAAATTATGCTAAAATATTTTTGTATTCTTTTAATTATTAGATTATGAGACAATTTTCAATGACTGATTATGATTTTAAGAATATAAAATTAAATGAATCTTAACGATAAACTAATAAGTACGGTAGGCTGGATATACATAGTAGAAGTAGCTATGTTATAAAATTGATAATATAGGTAAAAAACATAGCGACCCTGAATGCCACGAGACCAATTTATTATAAATAGGTCAATGCAAGATAATCACTTAACTTGATTTGAAATAATTAATTACCTAACACAGACAGATTTTTTGTGTATACATACACATGATAGATTTTCATGTGGACATAATTTGCATTTTGTAAAGATAATAACAATATAGATATATTGACACAGATTTAGTATAACTAATGAGTTGTTTTCCTATTTCATTTTCATATAATATTATGGTTAGAGTAATAAAATATAAACATGAGGCATTGAGGCTATACCTATCTTTTGATGACAATGGTGTGTAGTAATAAATTAGGATTTAAATAAGGTTATTGATTGAAAAAATAATTCATAATACAAGTGTTTATTTTAATTTAAAATTAATAAGTTAATAAAAACTGTATAACATAACTCTCAAGAGAATATAATATAATAATTAATAAATATGTGTATAGTACGACTAAGAATGGCATTTAGGCATATTATGGACAAAATTATATAGCCTAAATATCAATAAAATTACAATTAACATTTTAATCAAAATGTGAATATGAATACCATAATAATATAAAATAATATTGGTGTAACAATTAAGGCAAAGTTAATGAATAAGTAATTAATAATACCCTGTTTGTTTTATAGATTGAGCATTAAAGATTGTTCATTTACATTAATTTTGGTTCTTTTTGATTTCATACATTATGCTCATTAATATTTAGTATCATACTTCATATAATTATAACAATCACTTATTACTTTACTAAATATATAAAATAAAAAATAGGTATTAAAATTATAAATTTGGTAAATGTATATATATATATAAATGTATTTTATTTTAATATCACAATATGCTTGTTACAAATCATCAGGTAGTTCAGTGACAAAATTTGATGGAAATTGGCCTTTAGATCCATTACATTCTCCATACAACCAATTTTCATCAATTCTTCTTAATACTTGAATTTGATCACCTTCCTAAATTTTTGTTGGAAATTAGTATAAAATATCAATGATTTTTTTTTTGGAACACTAGGTAAATGTTTTATTATTTATTACTTGTATACTTAGATCTTCCCAACATTCTGGTTTAAATGAAAACACAGCTATTACTTTACGGATTTCTTGATTGGTCAGAGATTCCTTGGGTAATGGTTCAGTTATTTCAACATAACTAATGGGAAACATTCCAGTATGCTCGTTCAATGTACCTTCTAACCATTCATCATTGACACATCGTGTGATGAGAATCTCATCACCTTTCTAAGATTGTGAAAAATTTAAATAAATAAGAGTATAATTAAAAATATAGTTGGGATATTACCTTAAAAGCTAGATCATCTACATGACCAGACATGTAATCAAATTGAGCAATACACTTTGACTGTGATTTCGACAGTTCGGTTTGCTAGAATATTAATTGGTATATATATTACATGTACAATAATATATGCATATTCCATTTTAAAATTAAAGTTTTTTAGAATTACACAATGTTATGATTAAAATTATTATGCTTCAGGTACAAATTTGACTTGACCTACGATAAGTTCATAAATATTACTTTTAGTAATTATATGATTATAAAATTAATTATTTTATCGCAAGTAGAATAAATTACAAAAATTTTTTGACATAATCCTGTCAAAATTAAAAATTTAAATTATTGAGTGAAAAAAAAATAATATTGAAGTATTTTGTATGATAAATATTTACTTAAGACATTCAAAATTGTAAACTACCCTAGTGCATAATCCAAAGTAATATTTTAAAATAATCAAGGAATAAAATATGGTGATTAAAATAAAATGAATACAATGGGAATGGGAATGGATTACAATCATTATCATTGATTAATAAAGTTCAAGTACGACGATAATAAAATATTAATCATCAGTTTAAATACTGGACTTACCAACTTATTCGGTCTTGGAGGTAATTGAGGACCATTTAATAATACATTAAGGGCATCTGGTGGTAACATTGGTGGAGGTAATGAAGGTGGTGGTAATGAACTTTCAATTGAAAAGCGGTTTTTAAAATAATCCATATCTGCATTGGAACATAATAAATCAAAATCATCTTCAAAACCACTACTTTCAGCTTGTGAACCTTTCCAGGGCCCAAAATCACTGTTGAAGCTATCAACACTATTTCCATCACTACTAGATCTAAATAAATAATTTATTTTATTTTTGTTATCATTAAATTAAAATTTATTTAATTTTATAGAATAAAAATATAAAATACAAACTTATGAGTAGATGTAGGAGAAGTTTGAGGTGAATCTAAGTCTATGAGACACCCCACCATCTGAGTATTACTTGAAAATTTAGAGATTTCATTGGGTTTTGCAACCCAAGGTGTCTGAGTAGTATGCTTTGCTTTAAATCCAATTAAAGATGACAAACCAGCTTTACCCTAAAAATAAAAATAATTGATTAAAATAGGTATATGAACTACATTTTATTTTATTAAATACAGTAAAGATATGAAGTTGAGGATAATGAAACAATTTTAAATGATTTCTAAAATAATAGTTGAGATGACACTCAAGTCATGAAAAAAACAATAATGTCCCTAGGTACTAAATTAATTTATTCATATTAATAAATTGATAAAGGATATTAAAACTAGAATTAGGCAACTATATTAGGAAGGGGATGATATTATAGTAGATTTAAACATTTTATCAAAGCTCGATACCTTTTTTTTTGATGATGATTTATATTTTAATGAAAGACCTAACAAAAAATTACAATGATATTATGTTTAAAAGTTAAAGAATTAAATATAATTCATGTATTACTTGACTTTTAGGTGTTTGTGCAAATTTTGGGGGAGGTGGTCTAGGAGGAGGTTTCTTCTTGACAGGTTGTTGAAAACCATTGAGTGATTTTGAATGTTTCAATGATAATACTTTTGCTAATCTTGATTGAGTTCTAAACAAATAATAATAATATTGTTATTTTATTTATTATAAAAACCGGAAGCATTATCCAACTTACAAAGGCTTATTCACTTTGGGCGGCGGGGGAGCGGGACGATTTGGCACCTTTGGTGCTGAAACATAAAAAAAATCTATCATTAGCATGTCGAAAAAAACGGATAAGCTAAAAAAACCACATACAACTGTCGGAAGTGAAAGCAGTCCAATTGGCCATCTTGAAATGATATAATGTCCGTTTTATTTTTTAGTAACCGAACTGTCATAATATTTCATCCTGACAAGCCACAGTCATACTTATACAACCACGGACATATACGTTTAACATCACGACCTTCGAGACTGATATTTTTTTCAATCACTATCTGCCAACACATAACGAAAAACGAATGTTTTGGTTAATGATTCATTATTATTATTATTATTATATATACACTATACAGTTGAAACGTAAAAACTTGTATTATTGTCGTCTAAAATTATTAATAAAGTTCTTATCTCTTCACAGCCAATGAATAATAATATAATAATAACAATAATACAATATATTTTTTATAAGAATATCTTGTGACGGTAGTAGACACAGTGTAGCTGTTTTACAAATTTAAAAATGCAATTTATTGTACCACTGCGACTGTGTAGCAGCCTGCTGCACATGTCAGGTTGTGATTATTATTCCATGATCGTGCCGTGTCAAATGGAATAGAAGATAAAAAAATTAAACCATCAGGATTGGGGTTATGTTTGGAGCTCTCTCATTTCATAATTTTTTTCAGTAGATACTCTTTTTCTAATTATTTTTAGGATCTTTTGAATTCAAAATGAAAGCCAAGGGAGATGTAAGTATTTTCTCGATTTTAGTAATTTCTTTTGAATATGAGTAGTGTTTACTAAAGAAACTATATTTGATGTGTGTTTTGACGTTCCCAACTGGTTAAATAATGAAGTATTCAAAATCACATGACATGTGGCATTGTAGTGAAATTAAACATTAATGTGGATATTATTGCATTATAATTTGTTTAATTTGTTTTAAGTTGAAAGAATATGAGGTCATCGGACGCAAATTGCCGACCGAGAAAGAAAAGACTACACCTTTATATAAGATGAGGATTTTCGCTCCAGATCGCATTGTTGCCAAATCTCGATTTTGGTATTTCTTAAGACAACTTAAGAAGTTTAAGAAGAGTACAGGTGAAATTGTATCTTTGAAACAAGTATGTTAATTTATGATTATTCCCTCTTCTGAATGTATAACTTAATTATGGTTATTTTTTTATAGGTTACTGATAAATCGCCAACAAAAATTAAAAACTTTGGAGTGTGGTTACGTTATGATTCAAGATCAGGTACACACAACATGTACCGTGAATACAGAGATACCACTGTTGCTAGCGCTGTAACTAAATGCTACAGAGATATGGGCGCAAGACACAGAGCCAGAGCTCATGCTATCCAGGTATTTTTTTTTATAATTCCTTAGATTTAACTTGAATTTAAGAGGACATTATACCCGCATGTGTTGTCTCTGTCTTACTAATGTAGATCATAGCAAATTTTCGTTCAGCAGAACACATTTTGTGATGTTAGCTTTAATATTAGAGTCAATTTACCTATTATCAAACTTAAAGGTAATAATGTTATCTAGAACATCTCATAGGCTTTTATTGGTATATTAATTTTTAAGCGAGTTACAAGCATTTTAAAGTTTTAATATTTTACATATCTATAACTCACTTAAAAATTAAGATATCATTAAAAACCTATGAGATGCCCTAGATAATATTCTTGCCTTTAAATTTGATAATAAGTAAATACTCTAATATTGAAGCTAACATCTCAAAATTTGTTCTGCTGAACAAAAATTTCTTATGATCTACATTAGTCAGATAGACAACACATAGAGGGTATAACGTCCTCTTAATAATTTATACCGTATTTTATTACATTTTAATAGTCAATACTTTGAAGTATTATGTATGTTTTTAATAATTTGATAACTAATTAGTACTGATCTGTATGACTTAGCAATCTGCTAGTGTAGTTGTAACTTTTAAGTCTCTCGTAGAATCTATAATGTTATCCCTAGTTATAAAGTTAGTGAACTTCTTATATAAGTAGTTTAAAAAAAAAGATCTATTAATATTAATTATTACATTTTGTGTTCTATTATTCAATAATATTAAATCAATAAGTTTGTATACACACTGATAGAGAGCCAATTGTCTCCAAATATAAATTTTAGTGTTCTATAAACTATGATTGGTTCATTTAATTTTAGGTAACCATTACATGAATTATTTTTTTTCATGCAACTATATTAGGTTTTTATATTATTAAAGGAGTGGAGTGTCTTGTGGCTCTAAAACATTTGAGCTCACAGCCTTGGATTAATATTCTTTAATTACCTTTTATTTTATTTTTTTCTAAAAAAGCAAATAACATTTTTCATCATTAAAATTATTTTACTTATTATGACATACTTTTTATGAAAATTAATTTTTTTCATTAGTTATTACATCACTATCAGAATCCTTATTTTGTTTAATAGTTTTTATATTTACACACAATTTTATCATTCTGTTATTAGCTTAGATCATATACTATGGATAAAGCCATGGCCTATCTCGTATGTGTAAACAATTTGAAACACATATTAGCGACAGGTCTCCTTGATATTCACTATTTGCGCATGTGCGACTATATTCGTTCAGAACTGGTGCAGTGTTAGGTTAGGTAAAAATATTAGAATGAATATGTGACAAGTATACTCGCGCATGCGCAGATAATGAATGTCAAGGAAAGTCATGTCGCTTATATGTGCTTCAAATATCGTGACTGGCTCCATCCATAGTATATGGATCTAAAGTTATTAGATTATAATATTTCTGTAGTTTTATTAATGTTTTTAATCATGGGAAGTTTAATAGTACATGTTGTAATTATACTTTAAAATACTTTTAAGCTACTTTTAGTTTGACATAATATTTTTTTTATATTTGGTTCATATACAAAACCTTTTATTTTTAAAAATGTTGGGTCCAGACCTCCTAGATCTCTCTTTGAATTCAAACCTGAATATTAGAAACTTAAAATTTAGATTTTAAAAATTGATTGAATTTATTAATAAAATAATTAATGCTTATTGTTTTGTTGATGTATTTATAATGCATATACATTTTTTTTAGATCATTAAAGTGGAAGTTGTGAAAGCTAAGAACACCAGAAGACCACATGTGAAACAATTCCACGACAGTGATATTCGTTTCCCTCTACCTCACCGCGTTGAAGGAAAACGTCGTCGTTATAACACATTCTCTATTCGACGCCCAACAACCAGTTTCTTGTAAAATGGATATTATATTTGATTTTTCTGAATAAAAAGAATTCAATTTAATATTTTTAATTTTGCCTTGTATACTACAAAAATTTAGATTTTGAATTTTTTTTACTAAACAGAATTTTGTTTTGTTTATATATATATATATATACCATAACAATAGTCCCTAATGACTTAATAGAATTCAGTATTTGACCAATATTGTAATATATTCATTTTAAATTGATTTATTAATATGATTAAAAATAATATTGATGTAGCACTAGGCTACTATATCAAATTATTTGGAATAGTGGCACTAAATCCTATTTCAGGTTACAGTTTGACTTTTTTATAATGCGGATCTAATGATTTGTATTTCATTCTAGGATATTATGTTAAACTATTAATATAATAGTTGCATTGGTGCATTATTCATACATTACTTAAATGAATTATTTTGTAATGAATATCAATGAATTGCATTGTAAATATTTCCTATAAAAGTTATATAATAGTTTCACAATTGTGATATCATAATAAGAAGAAAATATTAACTTGTGGCCCTTTTAGAGAGACTTGAAAATAGACCTTGTACTTTTAATGCAAGAAAATTTTTTCCTAATGGACTGCTGGCCATGATGATGATAATAAAGTATGTGCATAGTTATAACCTGTTAATGATTGCTTATAGCTATATGGGACACAATTTGTGATTAAGAAATACATCATCATTTAATTCTAAAATGGCAAGATTTGTTTATATATTTTGTAGTAATAAATTATATGTATGTTTAATGATAGGTGATGACAGACAAAAAAAAAGAGTAGGACATTTAGGTTTAAACATAGACTTTTTACTTCTAAGTGTATGGTTACCCTTAGCATTTAATAATAATATATATTATTATATAATCAACGATATTCATCAGGCGCATACACAGGTGTTCAAATACCCCTCGAAATATTTAGCTTTTTTTATGGTTATTATTAAATCTTAATTTTGTTATATTTAAAAAAAAAGTATTGTAAGTATATCTAATTTTCATACATTTTTTTATATATTTATTTAAAAAAATTCTACTTTTTAAGAAAACCCCCTAAAACTTTTTTGCATACGTCTGTTGACTGTTATTCATAAAGGTGATAATTGATATTTGATAAACAATTATTCTTCTGTGATGACTGATAAAAGATCTTTAATACATATGTATTATTATTATATTATATGTGATAAGTATTTGCAAACTTGTTTGATTGTCATTTATATGCGTATAATACCTATATTATTTAAATTTAACAAAATAAAAATATGAAGTTTTGAAATATTATTGGTTTAAACTCTTATTAATCGTTAGGATGAATGGGATTAAAGATTACGAGAAAAAACATCAGAAAATTTTTTGTTATACAATTTCTATGCTTAAAATTCCTGATGGTTATAAGATTGAAGTGCCAATTCATATACCATTTGAAGGTAGTATAGAAGAATTAAGTCATAGAATTATAAATGGGTTTAATTTACCATTATACGTCATAGAAGGTAATAATATTGTGTCACCGTTTTTGACAAAAATATTAATTACATCTTATCATTATAGAACTATCGGGCGAGTTACAAAAATTTGTTGAAAAATGTTCTAATGAATTTTATGACTGTCAAACAGTTGATGCTATAGAAAGTATTAAAAATGAAACCATTGAAGTTGAAGACATTGTTAAATATTGGGAAAAGGCATTTCAAGAGGTAAAGTGTCAAAATCATTAAGGTTTTTTTCTTTTACTTGTTATAAAGTTAATTTGTATTATTAATGTTTCTAGGAAACTTTCTCATTCACTGATAATAAAGGACCTAGTAATGATCAATTGTTTGGTACCGCATTTCATAAATTAGCTCATTCAGGACCTTCTTTGGATGCTATTCTTCATATTGAATATGGTTACGCCCAAGCAGTCCAAGATATCATGAGTAGAAAATGTAGACAAGTTACATCTTTGACAAAAAAGTGTGTTCATATAATTTAAAAAATGATTTTATTTTGAATGAAGTAGTTAATATTTTTAAATTTTATCTAGTCAAACCCAAGAAATGAATTATGCCATGGATGGGTTGAATAAGTACAGTACTGAAGATGATATTAATGCTTTAGCACTAAAGCACTTTGATGACCAAACATTACTTCAAGTAATTTGAAATATTTTATTTCAGTATAAGAATAAATTATTGTTTTATTATCAGCAACATTAATACTTTGACTGTGGCATGGGTTGACCTTAGCAATTCCTCTGTGTTGAATATTTTTTGTAATAACTAATAATAGTAGTAAGTATAATAAAAATATAAAAATACCCGATATCTCAAACCACCGCGAATTAAACAATTTCAGCCGTTTATCTGTGCGGAGACTCAAGCACAAATAGCTTGTTGTATGCTGGTATTATTGGGAAAGATCAGAAAATAATACTGGTTTTCGACGCCCGCCGCATAGAACAAATACAATTTGTCGACGTTAACAGTCAAAGTGTTAATTATTATAATGTATAAAAATTTTTATAATAATTGAAATTTTGCCATCTTGAAAATATTATAGTAATTAAAACAGTCCTAGAATAAGCCTCACCAAATATAGTCTGGTTAGCAAAATGCAGATCCTAATTTAAGTATAAGCAATATAGGCTACTGCCTAGTGACTGAATATAGATTTAGGGGCAACTTCCACAATGTTATTACCTTTTAATTTTGTTTTTACCAAAAGTTTATTAAATTAAAATAGATAAGATTATATCTATACTTATGACTTTGTAGTTTTTATACTGTCGTTTGATTAAGATTGTTTATATCAATCAGATCACAATAGAGTGAGGCAAACAGTTAAATTTATTAAAATGTTTGTATTTAAAATAAAATAAATTTCTATATTTATCCAATAATAATAAATATTATTTTATTTTTATTAAAGTTGAATAAGGTTTAATATATGTTGAATATAGGTTTTGTATATTGATTGAAAAATACAAAATGTGTATACAATAAAATATGTATTAACACAAATTAAATATTAAACTTTTATTTAATATTACCATTGATTATAAAATAGTCTATTCTATAATCAATGATATTTCTAAAATTGAGGCATTAATTTTTTTTTTAACTATTGAGATAAATACAGGCCTTTTGTTTTTTTATGTATGAAAGCATTAGGAGATTGCTTCCTGGTAGTCATCTATTAATTTTTCGTAACTAGGTATTGAGGAAAATTGTATGATTTTATTATTGTTTTATTATGGTCTGTACTCTATGATAAAGACATTTTTATTTTTAAATTTTTCTAGGGTAAATGGAATAGTAGACTTGATACATTGAAACAGGAACAACGTGCAGGGTATAGAGAATGGGTTATGAAAACAGTAGAAGAAATGCAAGGAGTTGATGGATTGTATTCTCCTATTGGGTAAAAACTAAAAATAAATCTTATTTTCCCAAGAATAAAAACAAAAAAATTTAAATGTTAATAATAATTTTTAGGAATTCTCCTATTAGTATTGTGACAAATGGATTTACCATTTCAAATATGTCGTTATATGATATGGAAGAAAGCTTCACTATACATCTTGGGTCACAAATGAAATCTACCCATAATATTCGCATTATGTCAGCAGATACTTTAAATCTTCTAAGCTTAACTTTAGAAGAAAACGGGTATATAATATGTGATATGCAATTTAAACTATTAATAATAATCGTTATTTTTTTTTTTTTTTAGAGCAGTTGTTCATCATCCTCAAAGGTTACAAACAGTATTAGAATTATATTCTCAAGATCTTAAAGGTCTTGTTTTATTTATTGATACAAATAACTTAGATTTCTACTCTGGTCTAGCAAAGGGTAATTTTAATATGATTTAAAATTAAAACCTGATTTAATAGTTTATTAATAAAATTTTGTTTTTGTTTTAGAGTTTTTTGATATTTGCGAAGGTAGTACAGAATTTCATTTTGATTCTTTACAGGATCAATTAGAAATTATCAAATCTGATCTTAAAGTGGCTGTTGAAAATCGGAAGTGCAAGGGACCAGTTAGTAATTTTTTATCTCCAGAGTTACAGGTAAACCCTTATTTATTTATTAATTTAATTACTTTATCATTAAAATGTTTGTTAAATTGTAGGCTCGACGAAATAAATCAAAACTTTTACAATGTGGTGATGTTTACATTACAAAACATTCAAATCTTGCTTCAGTTCATCTCGTATTTCACATGGTTATTGATGATTCATTAAAATCAGGTTAGTTGTTTAATATGTCAACTAAAAAAGTGTTGTGTCTACTTAAAATAATTGATTGTTTTTAGGTGATATTAACTCCAGACATCCAGTAATCTTAGGATTAAGGAATATATTGAAAACAGCTTGTTCATATGATATTACTATGATAACTATTCCATTATTTTTGACTCATGAAATGACTGAGGTAATTATAAATACTGTGATATATGGGTAAGGGTATCAAATCACATTAAAATTAAAAAAAATAAATATTTATTAAGGTAAGATCATTCAAACATTTAAAAAAAATATTATTTTTAAATATATCCTTATCTTAAACAATTTAAATTTTAAAGATAATAAAAATCTTACCAAATTGTAAGTGTCGCTTCTTTATAAAATATGAATCGATTAAAAGAAATTATAATTTATAAGGCAAAATTAGTTTTAACTTTAATGTTGGAGTAATCATTGTCGTTTTTATATTTTAAAATAGTTATAATTTTTTTAGGATATGACTGTTCCTTGGTGTCAGAAACGAGCAGAACTAGTTTTAAAGTGTGTAAAAGGATTTATGATAGAATCTGTATCTTTAGGTGGATCAGAGCTAAAAACTATTCAGTTCCTAGTTCCAAAAGTGAGTATTAATATATTACTGTTTTATTGTATATTTATAAACTGAATAAATAAACAAATATAAAATAATAATAATATACTTAGGGAATATCTGAAGAAGTGTTTGGAATACTAGCAACAATGGTTCCAACTATATTCAGAGTATCTACTCCACTTGTGTTTGAATCATCAGGACCAGGAATTGAGTCACAAACCAAGAACAAAAAGAGTACAAAAAGTAAACAAAACTCTAAATCCAAGTAATTTATATTTTTAAATTGATCAAATTATAAATTACTAGTTCAATTTTAGTATCTTTTTCATTTACTAAAATTATATATCATGAAGAATATTTTATTCAAATTAGAAATATATTATCAAATTTTATATGAACTTTTGTAACTTGTTCTATTATTGACTATTGTTATTATATTATTTTACTTTTGTAAAATCCTTTTTTTTTGGATTTATAATAAAGGTAAAATAAAATTAACTATTACTTTAATGTATAAATTATTTTTATTTTCATTAAAAATGAAATGTTCTGCACTATGGTTAACTGACAAGTGATAAGTAAATAGGTCATCAATATAATGGGGTAGTTTTGTTTGTTGTTAGTTGCAATGATTAGTTGATGTTTTAATATGCTTGTTTTAAGTGCAAGACTTGATTACATTTTCTATTTAAATAATTTATGATATTAATACATATTGATCATAATAGAATACGGTTAATAATCTTAAATTATTATATTTAATTAAAAATTAAAAAAAATATTAGTATAAAAATGATGCTATACCTAGTTTTTACACCCTGTTTCCATCTTAAACATAAAAAATTGTATTTTCTGAATTCATTAAATTTAATAATATTAAATTGAATTTATTATTAACTTATATTATATTATATATTTTTTTAATTTTTATTTAAATGCGAGTAATAATAATAAATTTTAAATTTTATAATTAACTCAATATACTATTATAAAAAATTTAAATATTATATTGTTAAATAGATTATTCAGAACATTTAAATTGTTATGTTTTGCATTTGTAAGACGGAGACAATGCATCTAGTTGTAGTCTTTCTATATTATATTGGTATACCTATTTGTCATTCTATATTGTAAGACGTTCTGTTGATAGTATTTTTGATAGACCGTTAATAGAAGTAACTCAATTTATGGTATTAATTAAAGGTATAATGTAAGTCAATCAATGCACAGATTAGTCAATCACAAAAAAAAAAAAATTGAAGAAAACTACAGTAGACATAGTTGTGTGGCAAGCATTTTTTAAATCATAGGAAAAGTATTTAAACAATGATCCATCCACCAGGGCCGACCCAATGATTTGAGCGGCTTGGGAAAGAGAAAAATTGCGGGGCCTATAATGTCTAAAATATCACTATTGCGCATTAGTTGCATATACAGGAAGATTCCTTTATCATTAAAAACTTATTATTTCAAAAAGTGTTAACTTTTTTGAAATTAATTTTATTAAAATTCATAAAAAAATAGCCCAATCATTTAGTACATTTTAAATATAGGTTGCCATTTGAAAATAAAAAGTTGATAGTGGTTTACCTATTAAATAAAAGGGTAACAAAAATAAAAATTTCATATAGTTTGTGAAAAGCATGAAACAAAATATTTTGAAAAAAAAAATGAAAAAGTTAATACTTGACTAAAATAATGAGTGTTTAATGATAAAAGAATTACTCTGTATAGCTCCCCAAATTTGAAACTCAAATATGCGCAAATAGTCTTAACAAATATAGTACCTTACACCTACAACAATATGAATAAGTAAATAAATTAACACAACATGTCATATAATCAAACTTAATATAATAAATAATAATATTGACAAAATAAGATAATAAATATAAAATATAGTAATAGGTACAATATAAAAATGTATTAAAAATCAACTTTTCTACTTTTTGAATCCATGAATTGATTAATAATATCATCATATTTTAATTGGTCAGAAATTTCTTTTTCTATAGAAATTATAGCTAAGTTGGTGACATTTTCTTTTACAATTTTACATGAAAAAAAAAATGATATGTAAATTTTTTTTTGCTCACCAACTTGACTTTTTTATTGTATCTATGAAGCGGGACCTGACCAATTGTGGTGAGAGCGCGGGCCCGCTCGCTCTGCACTAGGGGCGGCCCTGCCATCCACTGACCATTACTCTCTACAACAAGTGCAACATAATATACAGTTTAAAACTGTATACTAATTTAGAATAATTCAAGATTAATTTCTAGGGCTAAGCTCACCATACCACTGAGTAGACATAGTAATAATGACTTAGATATATTTAAATATATAGGTAAATAATATGCAAAACATTAGACCATATTTATTTATTTAAATTTAAATCTTCTATGAGATTATTTATGTATATAATATATAAATGTTTAGTTAAATTCAACATTATTATTTTTTTTAAAGATATTTTAAATAATTTAAATGGGAAAAGTTGTTTAGATATATTAATTAATACTAGATATATCAGTACCAAATGTTAAGATTTGTATTCTGATTTTTTGATTTTATTTAAAAAATGTGATGTGTAAATTTAATTTAGATTGTTATAAAATATGTTGTGTCTTTTGAATTAATTTACTGGGGCTGCTAAAATTAAACTTGTACAATAATTCCACCATTGAATGAGATAAATATTTAAATGTGGGGTACAGTTATTCAGACAACATTAGGAGTGAAATCAGACATTTTGCCTCCAGATGTAAAAAGCAGTGGTGAACGTGGGTTAATATCTCTTTGAAAAATCAATAATATCAAATAAATAAATAAATATTATATTATTAATTAACAAGATAAATGCACTGAGTGGTAGATCTAAGGGCTCGGCCCCTCTTGACAGTTATATTATACTTGCAAGGCCTAACATTAAATCCTAAATATTGATAAATATTACAATATGAACAATTTTTAGGACCTTCCCACTCCCCAAATTTTTTTTTCAAACATTACTCAAATTTTTCATGTGTTTACTCATGGTTAACACATTGCAATTTGAGACATAAGTTATGTTGATGTGTCGTCCAATTCAAATCAGATTAATTTCATGTTTTCCAATTGTTTGACTACATTGTAGGGTTATCTCTAAACTTAATTCTGAGAATAATAAACCCTCCCTTTTTGTTGATTTATAATTACATTTAAAATGTACAACCTTGAACCTTTTGATTATTTAATGTTATTATTAGTTCAAAATAATATACCCTATATAAGCTTTATTGGGCATTACACATATTTTAAAGGCTCCCCATAGTCTCCATGTTGATGTATATGTAGGACTAAATCCAAAATAGAATTTATTCAATTGTGTTACATGTAAAAAATTGAAAAAAAGTACTATTTAGATACTACGGCAGAAGTATTAATTTCAAAATAAAAATTATATGATTATTAGAAAATATTTTGTTGAAAAAATCCATCTAATAAATTACCTATAATCTACTTAGTCGAAATAGAAGATTTATAGGATTTTTATTTGTATCTTAGTACTTAACACTTTTGATCTGTATACTATGTATGTAGTTATTTTTACAGCCATTGTCTTATTACCGTCGAAATGTCAACACAAGCGTCCGGCATCATAATATTTTTTATCACTGTGTAACGTATACCACATTAACTTGAAAAAAATCGTCTTTTTCTCATGAGTCAGGACGTCTCTTCACAGAGCGCAACACGACACGCAACTGCGCAGTGATGTCGTGTTGATGAATGCACGGATTTGTTATTTGTGAAATCTATCGAGTATTCGAGTGACGGCAAACGGCAAACGCTCTTATCCCCAATTTCTCCTCTACCAATAACATGCGTCTTTTAAGCCGAGCGAACCAACAGGTGTCGGGTCGGTGGGGGTGGTACAGCCTGCTGCTGCAGCCGTACAGGTGCAGCGATGTCGTTGTTTCCATGGGAACCGTGTTCTCGCCGCGCTCTTTCCCGCCCGCAATCACTCCTCACTAGTCGTGTAGAGTGTATATTATATTATATTATACGTTTATACCGCGTTAACGCGGCGCCCGGCACGGCCCGAACAGGCTCTAACGATCTATCGGGTGCCGACCCACGGCGGCGTCGACGACGACGACGACGACATTCTCTTGCGCTCGTCGCTCACTGCTCAGTCTTCTGTCCAGACAGTTCAGTGTCGTGTCTGCGATGTGTGCGGATGGGTTGTCGTCGTCCGTTGCTGATCGCACGGGTTGTGCATCGACTGTTATCGTTTTATTACGCGCGGCATAGATCGTCAATACTAAAACTTTAAATCGACATCGGCGACCGTCTCTGACCGTTACATTATAACCGTGCATAACCATTGCAGTACGCGTGACATTTAATTTTCCTACGTCGAGGGCCATCTTCCAACTGGCTGGTATAGGTAGCTACTTTAGGTATGTACCGGCATGACTACAAAATATAATACTTAATAAGCTAAGAATATAAATCGGGATCCAACTACCCAAGTCTGCGTGCAACGACCAACGGGGTTTATTTAATAATATAATGTACATTTATTGACTTTTAAAGCTTAAGCTTCCGAGCAGATAACAGTTATTAACAAACGTAGGTATTTTTCTGTAGTAACACATTATTCATTATACATCCAATCTTAACTTCAATTTATTGTATTGCCATTAATTTCTAAAATCTAAATAGAAAAAACAAAGATACTAATATAAATAAATTAATAAGATAGGACATTGAGTCATTGAGACAAATATTCTGTAGATTTGTATCACGGTATGTTGACTGTTTAGAAAGTTTTATCTTATACTTTACATGATTTGTATACAGATCATAGGTTTTAAAATGATATATACAAATAATATCTTATACCTAGTAAATTAATTCCAATATTAACAGAAGCTTTTTTCTAGTCTTGTATATTTTTTTTTATTTAAAAAACATTGTTTTTTTACGAGCACTACAATCTGGTCAAAACTGACGCTTTTACATTTATATAGTGGTAACCGGAATTTAAGAAACCATATTTTACATGTGAGCTATAAAGTTATAACATACTTACATAGACCACTGACCAATACTTATAGGTGCCTACGGTTTTTGAATTTTACTAAATATACCAGCTTATTGCTGGTACATTATTGGTGAAAATGTTTTCGATCAAGTATGTCGTTATAGTAGGACAGTAGGTAAGTAGTAACGGTAGTATTATACAATCTTTACGAATTTATATACTATAGACTATAGGAATAAATCTATTGAGTATTGCCAGTATTGGCTATTACTGGTCTAATGGTTTACATCATTTTTATGTACCGTAATGAGAGGGCTAATTATTTTTTCACACGTATCTTAATTGCAATAATTGAGATCCGTAAAATGTATTTTGGGACGAATAGGAGGTACCTATTGGCTATTAATGTATTAAGCAATGAGTTTGAGCTTTGAGATCACCATAGTATAAAAAGTAAGCGCTGGATGTTACGCGTAATGAATTATGGCAACAGCTATCTCTAAAAGATGACATTAAATTTATAAAAAAAATACAACATTTTTAGATCAATATATTTACTAAAAATGCATTATTACAATAGAATATAATACAAAACAAAAAATAAAATTTGAGATTTATTTTTAAAAATTTCTTTTGTAAGTACCTTATTGCAGATTTGTAATTATTTATGAATATTTTGTGTTTTTCAATACCTGTATTTTTTAATCATATCGTGATATTCACTATAGTTTTATTCAAACGAGTGGAAAACGTGCGTTGTTTAAAATATCGCCAAAATACAAACACCAATGTCACCAATTGGCAATTAATAATATTATTCAAAACGTTCGACCAAATATATTATACTCATTTGCTCAAACGCATTACATATTTCATAAATTGATCCATAACAAACCATATATTTTTATGAGCCATCTGTTTATTATTGGCTCGTCTTTAATATTTCTACGGACCTACGGCTCATATACTGTATTATAATAATATAAATAATACAATATACATGACGTATAGCTCCTACTTTAGTACCTACTCTACAAATTGAATGTATAATAGTACAACTTTACTTGTACATTTTTATTTTATAGTTACTAATGTTACTATATGTCTATAATCTATATGTATATATAGTAATGTCGTGGTTGTAATTTAAATTGTTTTATGTCGATCGCCGGTCGGACAGTGTTCAGCCACCGCGGCACTCGTCTGTTCAATTATTATATTATTATTAATTATTATTATACATATATATTATAGCAAATACTTTTTACTGTTGATTTGATAAGTATTTAATCGTAATACTATTATTGTTATTTTACATTTTTTGTTCACGATCTAAGGTTTACTATCTAAAAACGCACGTGTAGCCGGTGAATGTTTCTAAACAATTTTAGAAATGTCTACCTCCGCATTTATAATTACTGTTATGTATGCGCTTAGGAGCCCTCCCCCCATCAATCATATTTATTTTATGACTGTGATTTATTGTTATAAGATTTCAATAATACAGTAATACTTAATAGTTATTGATAAATATTCCTGGCCATATATTCGATGAGTATTACAGGACGTATATGTACAAAAATTAATAGTCGATTTATTAGCAATATTTATTCCTACTTATTTAACCAGTTGGGTTGTATTATTTGTTTTTTAAATAAAGATTTAAGTGTAATGTATTTAACTGTAAAACTGGAATAAAGTTAAAGAGCGATGTATTCAAGACTTCATTTATATATTTATTATTTATATTTTCAGAAATCAGGAAAAAAGAATTAATGTTTGGAAGTTTGGAAGACAAGAATTTGTAGTATTATAAGGTCTTTACTACATATTGTTTGATTTATTGTCTGATTATATAAAATGATTGACTGGTAAATATAATTGTTTTATATATAAGTTAATGTAAGTTAAATATTTTGTGATGATTACATAGATGTTGCATATTTTATGAATATTAAATACAATTTTTGATTTTTGTTTGGATATTAAATTATTATGAGTCTAAAATAATTATAAGATCAGCCAGATAAATATATTGTTTTCTAAGAAGCTATTTATACAATACTAAATTTATAATTTGCTATTTATATAATTTAAATTGTTTCATAAAAAGTTAATAACATATAAACAAGTTTTACATCCTTAAAATGGGTAAATTCTAAGTATTTTTATGCTGATATGATATCAATAGATATAGCCATTATACAATTGTGATTATGATTTATAAAAATTGAGTTGTTAGTGCTATGTTATTCTAATTGATAAATTAACTTTTGTAGAGTATAGGGATAAATACTCGATTTATTATATTCTTTATAGTTTTCTTTTAAAATATACTGATGAATATAAATGATTTTTCTATATATATATATATATATATATATATATATATACACTTATGTGTTTTAGTTTATCTTTTATGACATTATTGCAGATGTTGGTACAATTAATTTAATTATAAATAATTATTGTACATGATTGTTCATAAGTTATATTTTAATACTATAGTTTTGTAATGGTTAAAAAAGAAATTTTTATAATTGTATTGTCTTTTCATAATATGACTGCATTTTAGTTATTGTAACTTATTAAAAATGAATTATTATTTGAATTTAGTATTTTTTATCAAAATTTGTACATATTTTTTCATATATATTTATTTACATTATTTTAAATTTTATTTTAGGTATGTGAAATTATTAGTAAACCATCCACGTAAAGTAATATCAACTGTGGTGTTATTATGCAGTAGTACTATTCTTATACCTTATTTTATTGGACGCTTACCAGAGTTTTCACATCCTGAACTAGTAAGTATTTAAAGTTTTTCTACTGATTTAATTAATTTATGATTTATGTTTAAAATATTGATTATATTAAACTGATAAAAATTATTAACATTTATAAGTAGGAAGGAGTAAACTTTATTTATGTATGTATTTATTGTTTGAGGTTTCCCATGATTTTTGTGTCTGGTACAATTTGCTTTGTTCTGATTGGCCATAATAATATTATGGTTTTAAAAAAAATGTAATAAAATGTATAAAAAAAATAAAGGAAGAGAACCCACCCTTGGGTAATTTATAAGTATATTATTTGTAGAATATCTAATACTTCTTGGTTAGAATAATTTTAAATGGAGTAAAAATACAAAAAAAATTTAGTATACTTAATAATAATAATAATAGGTATTAAAAATAAAGAATGATTATAAAAATATTTTCTTTTGAATATTATTTATGGGTAATTTAAATAGATCATGATTTATACACTTAACTTTTATAATTTAGTCAAATTTGCCCAATGGTATTATTTTATATAATTTGAATAGTTTGTAAACTATAAATTACAAATTTATATTTAAAGTGAGTGGACTAATCAGAAATAATTAAAATAAAAGTTAAATAAAATCAATTTTTAAGTATAATCAAGTTGCTTTAGTTTTTATTAATATTGTAATATAAAACAATGTGTAGAATTTATTATATAAAGACATACATACAGAACTATTATTGTGTTAATCTATAATTGCACTATACAAAATTTGTATTTAAAATTAAATTCAAATAATATTTTATATTTTAAACAGGGTTTTGAAACACGTGGTACTGAAATAGGTAATCGTCAAGTTACTTGGGACAATTTAATTAAAGCATTAGAAAAAGGCACAGAGTTGGTAGATGATATTTCAAGAATACCAACTCATATATTACCAAAACATTATAAAGATATAGACTTCAGAAAAAATGATGTTGTAGTTAATTTTGTAAGTTGTGTTTAATATTACTTTTAGTTTATTTAGTATTTTTAATTATTTTAAATAACTTATAATAGTATATATTATAATTAAAAATTATTATTTTTTTGAATGTTTTAGTAAAACTAAATTCATTTTTGATTTCTAAACAATGATATCTGTCCCTATTAATTAAAGATATTAATTTATGAATGTTAAGTTTAAACGTTTTGTAGTTTAGATTAGAGGAGTAGTTAGAAATTGAATATTATTATATTTATATTTTATTATATGTATTTTTACTACAATATTCCATTCCTCAAACTTTAGATGCTTGTAAATACATTTTTATTTATGTACAATATTCTATAATATTTTTGCACATAGAAGAATTTGAATTCTGATGTGGATTCTACAAGTGCGGATATAAAAAAATTCCTACCTCAAACGTCACCATTAGATGATGAAGTATTTGAAGAAACTGAAATGATGACGCAACGAAATGATAAGAAAAGACGAAAGAGTAGATTAGATTTTTTTTGTTCAAGACCAAGTTAGTAATACTAATAATATCAATTTAAAAATGTATTTATACTTAAAATTTAATACTTAATGGTTCTGTACTTCACTAGTTTATGGTTAATATTTTAGTATTCTATATTATTAGGGCTCAGATTCTACAGTATTTGATAATTATTTTAAGATACATATAAAATACTTATAAATATAAATGTATACAAATAAAAGCTATACATTTGTTTTGTTTTGTATATCATGGATTACAAATATATAGTTTTAATATTTTTAATTTATATTTTAAGCATTTTATATTTTAGTCCTATTTTTCTACCTTGCAATTTGATTGATTTTGAAAAAATATTTAGTCTTTTCCGAATAATTTTGAATAATTGTATCTAATTGACAGCATTTGAGTTAATTTTATTTTTTTGTAGAAATTTTTTAATTATATTATAATATATTATAAATCACTTTTTAATTTTTCGTTCAAAATAATAAATACAATTGTTATAATTGCTTATATTATAGCAATTTGTTTTTCAAAGATTTTTAGGTATATTATAACGCATATATGTATACGCGTATATTTTAGTACTTTTTAAATTTATAAATCTGAGCATTGTACTTATATAATGTATTCGAATAAGAGTAGGAAAGTTTTGGCAATGATATATTTTGAATTTTGGAAAATACTTTTTGGAGATCAGAAGTGTTTCAAAAATTTTATTTGGTCCCAATATGATTTGAAAGTGCTCATGATTGGTTTGTGAAAATATTGTTTATAGAGGTTGGAAGTCTCAATCATAAAATTATCAAGATACAATTTTAAACATAGGAATAATCATAAATGAGTTATATTATAGAATTTTATTTGTTTGAGCAAAATTTGAAATTCAGAATATAAATGTTTTGATGTAACTCTCAAATACAATTATAATGTATAAAAAAATTATTATACCTACAACTAGCAGAATACTGAAAAATATTAACTGTAAAATACCAGTTTGAAACATAATTATATTATATTACTAGATTATTAAAAATAGTTATCTAGTTCATGTGGTTATGTAATTCAGTTTTTAATTTTATCATCATTTTTTTCTTCAACAATTTTCTTAGTTAACAAAGTTGTATTAAAAAATTTTAAAATTAATTATTTTTAAGTCAGACTAAAATTTAGGTATCAAAATCTAAAATTCATTGTCACATTAATAATTTTATGTTTAATAATTGAAATTCATATGATTTTGCAGCGTATGATCATGCTAGAGTGGTGTTCACATCTAGTGATGGTGGACATATTTTTACATATAAATCTATCAAGGATATGTGTCTTATACAGGAGCGTTTAGAAAATTTGGTAGCATATAAAGATGTCTGTGATGTACAAGACAATGGGTGTTGTCCTCCGTGGTCTTTGGTTAACTACATTACATTGTTAAGAAAACATAAGTCTTGTTCAGAAATTACAGTAATTTGAATAAAAACTATTTGTTTTTAAATCTAAAATACTTATATTATGTATTATTATTTAGCCAAGAGATATTAATGCAACAATGACAATACTTGAAGGTTGTGCTCACTTTTATCATGACAATAAGTTGTTTGAATGGCAAACAGATCATCCAACAATACCACGACAATGTGTTCAATTTAGTGGTGTTTATAATTTAATGCATTATCACTTAGATGTAAATTTTATGCCACCACATGTAAATCAATTTTTTATTATTTTATATCTTATATTACATTTTTTTTTATTATTTTATTTAAATAATTTTAGGCTCCAACTAATGTTTTGACAAGTTCAATGATGTTTTTACCATTTGGAAAAGGATCAGTTGTTCATGTTTATGAAGCAATGAAAGACGCTAATTTATCAACACCATTAGTTAGCATTTCAGCAATTGATTTTGGTAAGAAATATATCTTAAAATAAATTTTAATAATAAATTGAGTTTAAGATTTATATTATCATTTTTAGGTATTAAAGAAAAGCTATTTGACCTTGAGCTTGTCAGGGATATATATCTAATTTTCCTGAGTACCTTTTTCATTATGTTATGTGTATTATTTTATACTTGGTCAATAATAATTACGATTGTGACTTTCTTGAATATACTATTTTCCTTATCCGTTTCCTATTTTATTTATACATTTGTGTTTCAAATACATTTTTTTCCATTCATGAATGTTCTTGCCATAATTGTGTTAATTGGAGTCAGTGCAGATTCATCGTTCATTATGTGTGACGTTTGGAAAGTAATCAAGATCAATGACCAGGCTGGTTCTTTGGTTGATGTAATTTCTAAGACATTAAAACATTCATTACTTTCTATATCATTATCCACAACAACGACATTTTGTGCTTTTGCATCATCATTTCTCAGTGCTATTAATGGAATTAGTTGTTTTAGGTATGTTTATTAAAATCATATTTATTACAATATTTATTATTCTAATTATTATTATTTTTTTTTAATTAGTATTTTTTCAGCTATGGCAGTTTTTGTGAATTTGTTAATCACTGTAAGTTTATTGCCATCCTGTATCGTACTTTTAAGCTCAAAGCACAGGCATAATATTGTGTTGTTTGAAGTCGGATCAGTTAATAAATTACTTTCAATGGAGCAAATGTTACGTGGAATTCAAACTTCTTTTAATGCATGGTTATTAAAAATTGTGTTTCGCTTTCGATGGGTGTGGATAATATTTTTTTTTATCCTGGGTATTTTAAGTATAACTATAATATGGATATGGCCAGGTATGAAATTACCAGAATCTGTAGAGTTTCAGTTGTTTCGAGAGTCTCATCCATTCGAACAATATGATTTGGTATATAAAAACCAATTCTGGTTTGAAAGAATTTTAAGGGTAAGTCATTATAATACTACAATTTTTATTTAAAATGTGAATAAATTTATAATATAATTTAATTTTAATTTTATAGATTGATAATAATCCAGAAAATCGTGTTCCTCTACGCTTTGTCTGGGGTTTGTTTCCCAATGATACAGGTAATCATTTGGATCCAGAAGATCACGGAAATTTAGTATATGATCCAAACTTTGATATAGCGCATCCAAAGTCGCAAAGTTGGCTATTGCAGTTTTGTGCAAATTTACGCTTACAGCCCTTCTATCGAGCTGTTGGTGGACCACAATTGACAAATTGTTTTATGGAAACTTTTGTGAATTGGATGGGCCATGCTTGTGTAAATAATCTCGAAAAAGATCGATGGCCATGTTGTAATTCTTTTGAGTTTCCATACCCGAGAAATATATTTCATTTCTGTATTATGAAAGCCATGTACATTGTGTATAATACACCAGTTTCCATATTTGTTCCTTCTGCAGCTGGACCTAAGTTTTCAAATCCATTATTTCATCCAGAAAACCAAACACTCATGCCAATCATAAAAGCTGTTGTTGTAGAACTAGAAAGTAATTTTATTTTTACTACATCTTATACTGATATGGAACTCTTTTACAAACAAGTAATTATATTTTTACTTCATTAAATTATTTACAAACAATGATTTTTTGTTTATTATGTTATGAATTGTCTATAATTTAGGTTGAGTCATGGTCATCTAAAATGATGGAAACTGCTCCGCCGGGCCTCAGAAATGGTTGGTTTTACAGTCATCTTGGTTTCTATGATCTTCAAAAGACATTAATTGAAGACACTATAATGTCAGCTTTTATTGCACTTTTTCTTGCTTTTACCATAATGTTCTTTGTAACTACAAGTATTTCACTAACTATAATTACAGTGCTCTCTATATTTTTTATCATATGCACTACAATTGCTGTGTTGGTTTTGATGGGCTGGCATCTTAATGTCTTAGAATCAATTGCTACTTCTGTAGCTATTGGTTTATCTGTAGATTTTAGTTTGCATTATACTATTGAGTATCAGTTGGCTTGTGAAGACTCACCTAGAGCAACAGCTATTTCAAAAGCATTGTCTTTAATGGCTTGTCCATCATTAATGGGTGCAATCACAACTGGCGCTAGTGGAGCATTCATGTTGCCTTCAGATGTTTTACCGTATACTCAACTAGGCATATTTTTGATCATAATAATGTTTATTAGTTGGTTCTACTCAACTTTTTTTCTAGTATCACTTTTATCAGTATTTGGTTCAGATTATGATCATGGTCCATATCCATATCGTTGTTGTAAGAAATTACGAAACATCAATGTGAACGAAAGACATAAAAATCGTGTAAGACACGCTTCTCCATTTTCTAATGTTGCATCAGAATCAACTGTATCATGTATAAGCACTGCTATTGTTAATCAATCTACAGCTCAAGAATTAGAAAATTTAACTGTTCTCCCAGTAAAATGTCAACCTTCTAATACAAAATCTGTTACTTCGTGCTTATATTTGAATGTTGATGATAATGATGTGATAAAAAAAAATGAAACTAATGCCATACATATTTAACATTTTCCATTAGTTAAGTATTTTTATTTGAACATAGAAAATACCTACCAAATTTTATTATTTATTGGGTATTTAATATTAATAAACTTTTATAAACTTATTATGTTCATGAAATGATTTAGTAAATACTTACTGTAGTGTTCCGACTAGAGTGAGCAAACATAGGAATTGATTATTTGTCATACTTAAATTAGCAAGGTTATACCTATTAGATGTACACTTACCAGTATTTCCTCGATTTTGAAGAACCTTTGTGGTGATTTACCTAGCCTTGCAGGCTTGGAGGCCACTATAGGCCTTTAGTTTGGTGACCGGAGCCATTAGGCGCTAAGAACTATTATTGTGATACTTAAATTTTATACTGTAATAGCAATTCGAGGGATACGTTTATGTGCTCACTAATACATATATACTAATACCTGTTGCACATAATATTAAAACATGTTTTTTTTTCTGCGGAGTTTCATAACATACCTATTGTTTTAAATGAAAAATAAATTAATAATTATAACTATAGTATATAGTTATAATTATGAAAATTGCTTGTGCTCAATTATATGTTCATTAGTTAATATTAAATATAAATTTTATTTATTTGAGTAGATAATTAAAATGATTTGTTTGTAAAATATTTATTTTGTTAATATTAGTTTTGAATTTTGATCTCTTTAGTTTGTAAAATTATTGTTTTTATTATTTTATGAAATTTTTTGAGTTTAATATTTGATGCATTTAATAAAATGCTATTGTTTATTATATTATAGTTTAACTATGTAATAGCTATTATATTTAAATATAAGTTATATGTGTATTAAATTATATTTATAATTTTTAAACATAAAAGTAGTATACCTATGTATACAGACATACAGTTATTTATGTTTATTAGTTTATTGTACAAAAAAAAGATATTCCAAAATATTATTATTATTGTAAACAAGTTAATTTGACTGAAAAGAAAAAAGCGGAATTAATTGTATTACTTCAAAAATATTTTGTGGCTTTTAAAAATATAAACGAATATTTTAGTTTTAAGACATAGATACCTTTGCAATTTTTATAACTATATGAACTAAAATTTTGTCGAATTAAGAAGTAATTTATAAGTGAGATTCAGAAATTTAACTAAAATATACAATATAATTATTAATTTATTTTTAATGGATATAATTATTGTTATTGTTACCAAGGAGAATGTCAGCGCATTATGTGTTTCTTAATTCTTTCTCTGACCCATGCGCAACATAGCAAATTTGCGTTTAATCTTTCAACAAAACTAATCTTATAATGTTAGCTAGCTGTAGTAATAATGAATAAACCTATCGTAAAATTTAAAGTTAAAAACATAATCCATATTCTTACTTTTTACATTGGATTTTTTATGAAGTTATGTGTAGGAATGTGCATAATTTCATGGATTTAAAAATGTTCATATCTTGCTTTAAAATTGAAATATCATAAAATTTCAATATTAAAACACAGATCAAGTTCTTAATTTTAAGCTTGATAATAAGTCATTTCACTTTAATACTAGTGCTAATAATTAATACTACAAGGTAGATTTAGTTGAACGTCGATTTTCTATGTTGCGCGTAGGTTGCAGAGAGAAAAAAATGGTGTGCTGACATCCTTTTAATTAAAATTATTTACAATATGAAGTGGCGGTGTGAAATATATTTTACTAAACCTAACACACAAAAAAACATTTATTGGTATAGTCTCTAATACTCATAATTTTTGTATAATCTACGCGACTACGCTAAAATAATTATAGTATATAATTATTAAGTATAGTGATAGTATTCGATGCCTCATTTCATCACTTGCAAGCACAACAACTTACTAGTTTTACAATTGACCAATCACGGCAGAACTTAATTTAACAATATATTAAATATTGCTCATTTGCATTATGGTTGTGCAAAATAAATTGTGAACTGTATATTGATGAATGTTGGTTGATTTTCTTTATTGTCTTAAGTAGATATCTACATATATAATATTGTATAATTAACTACATTACTATTATAAATGTATTTACCTATATTAATATTATACATGGAATTGATTTGTATTAAATATTCTGTTGTGGTGGAACATTGTTTGGAATTTAGTTCAAAATAAAATTAATGTAAACAATAGGAAGTAAATTTGATTGCAATTTATGTTTGTAATGAACCTATCACCTAATATTACCATAGGTACCTATCATCTATCTATGTACATTATATTATGAAATTCTTAAATATTCCTTTGGAATTATGTAGGTACCTTATTAAAGCTGACTTAATACATTTAACTAAAAATTAATGTTTGCATAATTATTAATTAATATGTCGACAGTTCAAATTTTGTCACCGTAGTTCTAGTGTATTTGTGGATGCGAGTGTGGCGGCCAGCGGGTGAGTGTATGAAGCTGTGCAGTAGCTCGCAGTGCAATAAGCAAGTCGTAAAAATTTTTCTAAATGTTTTTAAATTGAAAATATTTTTGAACGTATTTTTGAATCAAAAATGTTTCTAGGTATGTCCTAATGACTAAATTCTGACAATAGACTGGTGTGAAGGTGCTCGCTCTAATTCTTGTAATTCCCTTTTAAAATGTTTTATCTTGAACTTTCCCATATAGGTTCTTTCCTCACTTTTCTTGGTCATCACTTTCTCGTTCGTAATCTGGTCAAGAGCTGCGCACCACCGTGTAGCTACCGTTCGCGCGTACGTGCGATAATCCCCTATTATCTTATGCAGTCTAAAATGATCAGTAGCGTACTTAGATCTCAATTTTTTTGGGAGAGGGGGGTACTCTGTTAGTACGCTACTGCGGATGACGTATCTCACCTAAATTCTTTAGATTATAATTACGCGTAGCTGCAGCTGTCTGGTAAAATACTTTAAGTTACTGTGTACAAACAAAATCATAAAGTATTTTTTGTGCCTAACGAGTTGCACTCTATTTCTATATGAAATTAATTTTATAGTACCTATACGAGAGTACCTATAAATTATTACTTATGTGATTGATGATTGATGTACATGTATTGATGAGTATAGGATATACTTGCTAGGCATACCCATAATTATGTATAATATTTTTGTAGTTTACTCTACTTCATTGTACACCAGTGGTGGTCAACATGACTATGTACGCGAGCCATATATATTGCAATTATATGCAATTATATCAAGAACCAAATTATCTAATCTGTACTTTTATACCACAAAAATAATAAAGATAGCTAACATCCGATAAACATATTAATTACCGCGAGCCGCATACGACGATGAAGAGAGCCGCATGCGGCTCGCGAGCCACAATTTGGCCACCCCTGTTACATACTAGAATGTGTTGTTTACGTCATTGGATCTTGTTACATTGTTATAGAATATCAGAGGACGTAGCATTATGAGAAAAAAGTCAAGTGTCTCCTCTTCAAAAGGGCACCTCAGTCACTGTGCTGCAGTATCGCAGACCGCAGTGGTAATAAATCTTCAAAAATAAATCTAAAAATGTTTTAAGGGTAGAAAAATTAATTAACATCATCATAAGTTGTTTTTATTACACATATATCAAATATCAATAAGAATTAGTACTTACGAAATTACGAAATTAAGATTCTGATTACTAGAACGAATGCGCCATGTAAAATGAACGATTTTCTAAATGCCAAAATAAATTTTATCCGAGCGGCATAACGATCAATATGTGAACTTTGGAACAGAAATAAGTCGGGTTTCGTGATATTGTTGTCACAATAACACGATAATAATATAATAAATTAATATTGTTTGAAATTGTTTTCGTTGACAAAATGATTTTATTACAATATACGTATTACGTGTAGCATCGGAATCTCCAACACAAGTACATATATAATCAATAATCTATAATCTATGGTATAAACTAATAATAATAAAACTTATAACGACAACTGTTTCTCTGTTTACTTTAAATGTAATCTGTCCACTAAATTTAAATCGTATTTTTTTTTTGATTTCGCTGAAAAATTATAGTATAAAATAATGAATAATTTCATTAACGCGAGGTCCAAAATGTCATACAAAAGCGCTAGGCCCGGGGCAGGGACCCCGCTAGCCCCCGCCTAAGGCCGCCTCTGGTACCTATGTTATATTTCATTTTAAATAATATTTTATCTTACTTTTATATAAACAGATAGTGTTTGTTTGTCCTCAAAAACTATTAGACCGATTGTTTTAAAATTTTAAATTAAGATTCTTTATTACACGTGAAATATCATAGGTTAAATAAAGTATAATTTAGTACAATTTTTTTTGCGATTTATCATTTATATTCAGAATGGTCAGCGTTTCATTCGTCATTCGCATCGTATTTATAACTTAAAATATACTCGCATTCACCATCATTGTAGCAAAGATGGCTATAGTTAAGGCTTTAGCACGAAAAAGAAGACCGTGAATAAAATTAAAAGTGAAATTTGTGTTTTTTTGTCGCGCTGTCGTCGAACACGGTACGGTAGCAATATACGTGAAGTTGACCTCCCCTCCACTTTGTTTGATCAATTCCAAAAATAAGTCAATATTTTGCAGATTAATTACTAGTTGCAAATAATTGCAAATAGGTTTTCAGAATTTGCAAATCAATATTTTTTTTGGAGAATTTTCTGGTCAAAAATTGTGTTTGATTCAGTTTTCTATGGTCTTACATTTTTAAAAATGGATATTGCTATATATTTACCTACAGTCAATAATGTTTACTTAAACCAAATAGTGCTACGATATATGATACCCTGATGGTAATTCCAATTTAAAAGGAACGAACTTAGAATCAACAAGCGCATACCTCAACAAATGTAAAAGCGCTAATCTAATTAATTTTAGAGTTTTAGTCAAAATCTAACTCGTGAAGTCATATTTGGCGGACAAAACTCGACCTTGTATTTGTGAGCAGATGGACTTCATAATTCTCATCAAAAAGCCTATTATTGCTGTATTATTCTACTGAAATAGTCTGTAGGACTATAGTCGTGCCATAAATTATGACAAACCTATAGAAACAACTTAAGTTAAAATCTTGTGACTGAAATGTATAAAATAACTTTTAAGTATTGAAGAATACTGAATAAGTAATAGGACTTGTACCCCCATAATAATACCTACACAGACTTACCTACACAGTACACACCTATAAGACATGGCAAAATTTTGGGGCGATTGTAAACTCCACCGATTTACAGGTAGTTGATTTTAGGGTTGGATTTATAACATGTAAATTCCACCGATACATTTTTTTTACCTGAAAAAAAAATGTTAACTCCACAGAAACGTATTTTTGACCTGTAAACACGTAAACTTCACCTGTAGCTATAGCTATGTGTATACACATTAACTTTCGACTGACTTATCTAAACTTCATCTTAACGACCGCAGATAATATCATATCGCGATATTGCAAAACGAATGCATTCGATAAAATATTTTCGAAGACACATTTTAGTGCGTCCGTTGATTTCAAATACCGTCATTTCGTCATTTAAGGCAAACAATATTACCATTATGCAATTCGTTAAAGGTGCATCTAAACATTATCAAACCAAATGTTGGGACGTGGTTAGCAAGGATAATAAATAAATAAGAAAAATGTAATTATTGGTATATATGTGGACTGTATTCCATAGTTAACTATTTTTGAATAATAATTGAGAATAAAGAATAATATTTATAAACGACACGGAGGACGCGTTGCGCATTTTGTAGTGTGCTTTCCGTGTTTAAGTGACTGACGACGGCTACGTAAATCGATAGCGCGTCGATCACGACCATGTAGATCGTCGTGGCAATATAATTGATAATAAAATATATTTATAGGACGTCACATACTACTAGGTACACAACACCAAATTTTAAAACCAAACAAATTTTTTTTGAACCTACATTTTCTTTAAGTAATTATTTTTTTTTCATTTATTTTAATTAACTTTATTTTAACTACGAACTAGTGATCACTATTAATTATTATATCATTAATTTTAATATTGTGTAAAAAAAGATATAAGTATCTAAATATAATATATATAAATAATAAATTTGTACATAAATTATGTAGGTAGATATTACCTACGTAATGTTAATAATTATATATTTTTCAATTTTCTATTTTTGCTATTTGATTTTTTTTTAAATTATTGTATTTAAATACAATAAATATATTATAATAAATCTGCACCCGCATAAATGATGTAATCTTAGTTAATCAGATTGGATTTGGATTACAATTTAAAAAAAAAACATATCAGCGGAGTTGACATTTTTTTTCTGGTAAAAAAAAAGTACCAGTGGAGTTTACACGACAAAAGGTCTAAAAAGGTCGCAATCGGTGGAGTTTACATGCGCCCAAATTTTGTTCATCAGTTTCAATAGTGTGTTGTTAGTCTTGATGTTAGATTGAATTGTCCAATTATCAAACTTGTATTGGTAAGAATATTAGGTATCTGTATTATTCTGATTAGTTTTTACGTTATTTTAATTTTTAATTGAGTTTTGAGAATTTTCAAATATTAATATTTTACATACTCATAATTCACTTAAAAATTGGTTAAGAGAACACAGATAATAATGTTCTTATCTAAAAGTTTGATAGCTGGATAATTTACTCAAATTTCAAAACTTGCAGCATACTATTAAAACTGGAAGTGAATATTTGTTATGTTATAGGTACGTGTGAAGATAGAAAGAACACATGCGGGTACGACAACTACGACGTTCCTTTTAACGATGTATTTAAATTTGGGTACTCTTATATTATCATTGTCATCTTTGTCACAAAAAGATTTATAAAATAAAAATCTATAATACTAACCAATTTGCAATTGGTTTGCAAAATATCGGCATATTTATCGAATTATTGAGACATTTGTGACTGTCGGAGGGGGGGGGGGCTGACAAAAAAAACTTGTAAAATTCGCCAAAAATAAAATATTGATTTGTAAATTCTAAAAATCAATTTGCAATTATTTGCAACTAATTAATTTGCAAAATATTGACTTATTTTTCGAATTGATCAAACAAAGTCGGGAGGGGGGAGGTAACTTCACTACATATTTTGGTTGTATGAAATACTTCACAATTTTAAAAAATTTAACTTATGTCAGTACTTCTGAATATTTAAGTTACAATGGCATGGACATGGACATTAGATAACTTCTTTTATATCTATGGACACAGTATCGATACAATATAATTATTGTATATATTATCATATAATTATGATACTCATTAAGTAGTTTATGGACTTAAAAAAATATTTTATTTTTAACTATAAAAATATACATTTATTTAATACATAATTATTATTTGTACAGGGTACGTAGGAAAGTAGTTAATAGATAAAACGGATCAGGGGTGCACCCAGGATATATTTTTTTTTTTTTGGGGGGGGGGCTATATTCAAATCATTTTTAAATATAAATAGTATTTGTAATAATTAATGTTTATAATAATATAAACAGAGGTCTCTCCCGGAGCCCGGAATGACAGATATAAATATATAATATTATGTTATATCTATAATGTTTCAATTTCGTAAATTGATAATTTTTTTATATAATAATTTAAAATCAATATACCTAATCAAACTATCAAAATATTTGAGGCTAGCCATTTGGGGGGGGGGGAATAAAGCCCGTTAGCAACCCCCTAGGGTGCGCCCTTGAAAGGGATACATAAAAAATGGAAAACCGTTTTTTTGTTTTCTAACAATTTCAACGTATTTGTTTCAAGTACTTCATGTATTCATCGGAACTTGTATAATATTTAAAACGTTGTCTATTGAGCTTAAAAAAAATACATTCGAAATTTATACAATTATTATAGTTTTCACTTTATCAAATTGTAACATTTACTGCAAATTGCAATACGATAGAGTAGGTACATTTAAAATTTACATTTTAAATACATAACTTATCCTGCTTACTCCCATGAATATTAAATTAGGTACGTGTATACGACAACGGAAATTCATTTTTTTTCACAAATAACATGCTTATTTTTTCTCCAAAGACTCATGTTTATCTTATAAATGATAAAACTACAAAATAACAGATTATCGTTTATAGTCAATAAATAGATATAGAGGTACCTATATACGATGGTTATATAATTGTATAGGTAGTATAGGTACTTTAATTTAAAATGTAGTGCGTGTACTGATCTAAAACTTGCCGATAATGCTCATGATTGTTGCAATCTTTCTTGTCGACCCCATGCAACAATTGGTATGGTGTCGTGCAAAAAACAAAAAAAACTTACCTACATTAACTGACGAGGTAAGTTTCGATCCAGGTTTTTCGTTATTGTACCCGCAAAGGGTAGCCCCTTTCAGTTCGTTTGAGGAATATTATTTTCCATTATACAGCAGGGTGAATATTATTGCGAGTCGTCGACGATGTGTGAAATTTTGTAATTGGTGTATGGTTTTAGGTGGAATGCTGAAAAGAGATTATGTCCATTTTCCGAGAACAGCAAATGCAGCCATCGAAATTAATAGAATCATGGCCGAAGAAATTAACGGACCTTGGGTTTTCTGCTTTTGAACAATTATATTCAATTGCGTCATTACGGTGTAATTCGTTTGCATACATTCAACATTTTTTACCTGAAAATCGATGAATGTGAAAACATTATATTATGCATATTTTAAGAAATTTTATCTTATAATCAAAACAATTATTTATGTAGATCAGCGGTTCCCAACCTTTTTAGTTGTGCGGACCACAATTTTTTTTAAAAAAAACTATGTGTACTATTGTACACATTTATACCTTTATACTTATATATACACCTATACACACACATATATATATATTTATATATAAGAAAACTATTGTTTATTAAGGAAAAAACTTTGTTGGACCTAATTTTAATTTAATTTTAAAGTTTAATAATTCAAAGAGATTCTTGGCATTGCTTATCCCTTACGAGAGAGTCAATATCTAGATTAAAATTGGATAGCTTATTGCGTAAATATTGTGTAATATTATATTATGGTCCACTGTCTACGCCCAGTCCCACACTATTCGCGGCCCATAGGTCGGGAACCGCTGGCGTAGATTATAATATAATTTCGGGTTTTACGAAGGTACCTAATTTAAATACAGTTTCACAGTGTTCACACGTTGGTTTTGTGTGTTAAATTGTTAATCATATAGTCCTGTTAATAGTGAGGAAACTCTTTAATATTAATGTTTTGTTTAAATTTTATTGTATAGGTACAATGGCAGTAGAACAATAGTTGGTAAATACTTCTCACGTATTATTCAGCGTGAATGTGGAGTGTGGTCTGTGATCCATTCGGATGAGTGGTCGTCTTAGAACACTATTTGTATGATATTGGTTACCGCACTATCGTTACGGCTACGGCGGTAAGTGCTCGGTGAGTCCGTGGTGAGCCGATTAGGATAAAAGAACAACACGAATTTCACTATTTGTACGATGTATTTTTAATTTTTATTGATGATAAACAACGGTACACAATAGCTAGTAGTCAAATGTCTCTATGTTAGGTGTTGACGATGACATAAAAGAGAATACACAATTATGCTTTATGTGGTATTTCGACTAAGCGTCGTTGTCGATAAGACGGATCACTCAAGAGAGAGAGACGACCCGTGACCGGTACTCGTCCGGACCGACTTGTCTTCCCGTCCCACACTGTATACCTTTGTGGCGTGGGGGTGAGTCGTCGTTGCCCGTGGTGGCGGTTGATAAGGCGTAGACCGGTTGCTGCGGTGCTTGTACTTTGTGTACCGTGTCAAGTAACTATCGTTACATCAGATAACTATCAGTATAATCACTACGTCGATGAAACGTCTATTGAAAGAACGTGTTTAGATGCCAACGCGTGAAAATGCAAGCTCTTAAACTGCACTTTAAGCTGTTCACTGTGAAAAGTTTTGAGAAAAGACGACGATTTCTTCAAAGAACACGTAAAGTATACAAATACACGTTAATAAATATTTATATATTTTTAAAATATTTTATTACTAATAGGTAAATCTGTGTGATTTTGATATTCTTAAACATGTTATATGTATCCACATCAAAAGTTAAATTTATATCGCAGTGGCTAATCGATCTGATATTAATTAAAGTATGAATTACTTACTGAAATAATATTCATAATAATACAGACACATCGTAATCAGATATGTTTTTAAATTTGGTATACGAGTATAATACTGGTACTTAGGTACTTAGTATAGGCACCTGAGATTTTTGCTCTTTTATATGGTACGATTTATTTTATTCTTATCTTGTTTTGCCCACCAAACCTGAACAATAATGTTATCACGGTTGTCTCGGATACATGTTACTTATCTGAAAAAAAGTATATAAAAGGAAGCGCTATACAGTGATGTAAGTTTGTGCTAAAGTCGTGAGCGGTTCTTCCTGCGTGTGCTGAGAAGTTCATTACCAACGGCAATAGATGGCAATGCAGTTATCGTCAGTACAAATTGACACTCAGCTTCATAAGTAGTCGTCACAGAATTCAGATTCTGAATTGAAATTTTCTACCGAGCATGAAACCTATTGTACTTAATAAAATAAAAGTTTTCCTAATTCAATTACTATATCCTAAAACGATAAATTGAGAGCAATATTGTAATTGTATTGATTTCAGATTAGAAAAATTTCAATTGGGAATCTGAATTTTACAATCGAAAATCTGAAGTCAGGTATTTTAAAATGCAGAATCCGGGATCAAGAATTTTACATGTAAATATTATACGTGATTAAATTATTGATTATAAAAGTATCAATTTTGTGTTTTTTTTATACTATATACCTATTTGAATTAGGACAAGTTATTATGTTGACATGTTGTGTATGATAAATATAACGTTAATAACCGATAATAATAGTATGTAATAACTACAGTATGTGTACAAAACTTATAAAACACGCACCTACTTAAAATATATGCATTTGTTTTAAAATAGTTACTTGGTAGAGTGGCATAATTTCGTTTGAGATGTTTATCATCAACCCTTTAGCAATTCATAACTTTTTGAACTATTTAATTTCATTGATCTGGTAATGACTTTAATAATTATTTTACTATTTATCATCCGTATTATAATATATTATGCAAGTTTATTGATAACATTATAAATCTGTCTACAAGCCACAATATAAATAATATAAAATAAAAATAATAATATTTACACAAGTCAACGGTCTACAACTACACAATAATTTTTTTTTGTGATATGAGTTCAAAACAATATATTATATTACATAATATGTTTTTATTAAAGCATTTTTCATTTAGAGCACAGTCCGATTGGACAGTCTCAATGATTATCTCTGTTCACTTTTAAAAATTAGTTAGAGGAAAATGTCTACTTAGTCCCTACAATAACTCTACTTTAGTGTTTTGTATTTAAGTTATATACTTATTTTATTTATTTCTATCATAACCTGTATTATAACCTAATAGTTATTGAATGAACCATATAAATCATCTAACTGTTTAATTAATAAGTATTGATTTTTGATAACTGCCTGGTGTTTCAAAGAAATATCTACATATTCTATACAGTACTTGTACGTGTACATATTATTGTTGTATTTTTTAGAAAAAGTAATCAAAACTATTAAGTGTTTTAAATAGTTTTGTAATTAATTTTTGATATTATCCAAACTTTTCGTCAAATAGCTTGTTATCTGATTAATGGTTTTTTCGTCTGACTGACATTTTTTTTTTTTTATCACATAATAAATTGTTTTAAATTTTTATGGATTTGAGTTCAGAGAAAACAAATTCTCATTTCAGATCATATCAGTTTGATACAAGTGCAGAAAATCATATTGTCATGTGTACTATATACTACACAACATTACTGAATGTAATATACTTAAAAACACTGATTGATTCTTTTAAAATCCAAATGCCTCATTATTTAATTATAGAACGGTATTAATTTGTTGATATATATATACATATATTTATGATATTATTACGAGAATAATGATGGGTATTATTATTTTGAATGTACTTACTTTTTATATTTGGTTTTTATTTCAAAGTATTTAAATGTTTATAATTAATTATACCGGTAGTGTATGTATAGTGATACTTTTTTTGCACATGTACTATTAAACATACGAAATTCGTCTGATTTTAAAATTGGATCATTATTATTAAAGCTTACTTTTGGTTGTATTTTTCTAATAATTCTAGTGATCGAGTAAAATACACTACTGGTTCATTACTTCACTTATCATGAGTAATTCATGACCGTTTGAAGTTATATTAATTAGTAACTGATTTTAATTAATATACTTAAAATAAATTTTCTTAACTATTATATGATATTAGAATATATATATGTAGATAAATAAATTAATCTGTTGTTATCTGTTGTATTTTGAACAGTCTTATTAAGAAAATGCATAGTGCGGCATATTGTTTAGGCAATATAGGTATAAAGTTGTGTCTGAGAACATTTTATTATAATATTATATTGTTCTATATTTGGTGTTCTATATTATAACGCATTTAAAACATCATATAGTTGCATATTAATTATTACATTATTTTGTATTTGTTTAATTTGTATAATGGCGTATTTTGGAGAATGGTATAGAGCAGAGGTGACATATTATTTGCACACTACGTGTTAAAAATTAACTTTTTTTCGAGCGAGCCGTGAAAAATATTATATTATTATTAAATATTGTAAGAAAAAAATAATCGTTATTTTATTGTATAATTAATGTATTAATATAAAAAAGGTTATTTTAGATACACAATATAATAAAATTATTTTGTTAGTTATTTATTTGCTTAATGTGTTTTATTTAGTTTAATAATTGATGCCAATTCGTTAATATTTGGCTTATAAACATATTTTAATTTTTCGCGTGCCTTCAAAATATTTTTGCGTGCTTGCCACCTCGGTCGCGCGTGTCATGGATTTTCCATCCCTTATATAGAAATATATTCATCAGTTAAGTTGCCTTTAATGTGAAACATAATGTTTGCCTAACCAGATGATCAACTAATACATCAGTGTTCAACTCATTAACTTTTGGGGACATTAAAAGCGGGAAAGTTGTAGATAAGTAATCTACTTGAATTAAAATCATTAACTAATATAATAATCGATGATCGATCGAAGTCAGTTAGTTAATTAATAAACCAATATAGATTCATAAATAAATAAATTTTATAAAAATTTGAGATAAATTTCAATAAAGAAATACATGTCTACTTTATACTAATGTTATTTAATTCCATTGAAATTTAAAATTTTCGTTTCATAGCAACTTAGATCTTTCTACGTAATATATCGTAAGCATATTCTGCTATTCAAATTACATAACAATTAGTTGTCAATTATTAATTCAATGTTGAGCTCAGATAACTAGATAAATATAAATATTTTATTTAGGTAAAGATAATTAAACAAGCATTTAATCTAGACGAAATTTAGATAAATTGTGTATAAAATGTATTAATTTATATAATAGGCGTTTGATTGTACTGTTTTAATATACAACTGAGTTAAAACATTTATTATCCTACCATGGAGAGAGCTATAGTTTGAATAAACATTATGTACAGCCGAATTAAGTGAAAATAACCAATCCTTGATTATAGTGTTTTTATTATTGTAGTTTACTTACTGTGCAGATCAATATTCTTATATTTTAAATGGAAAGTAAAGTAAAAATATATATTAACATAACATTTTACTTCGATTGATCATTTGGAATTTTACTATGATTGATGGGGAGAGAGCAGTTGGTACCACAGTAAATTGCTTTATACAAAATAAACTAGAGAAAGACACATGGAACTGAACTACAAGTATAAACCTATATGTCATGTACACATGTGTGTATACTTGATATTTAATATTTATTAATAGTTCTTAAATGATAATACTAAAATAAACACAAATATCCATGTATCGTTAATATTAAGCTGAAAAGCAGTTCAATATTAATAATAGCCAATTGGAATCTTATTTACTCAGACAATGAAAACATCGTTTATGGTAAATTTCAAAAAATTAAAATAACAAAAAAAAAAAAACGTAGACAATTTTATTGAAAACTATATTTTAGTTTGTATTCAAATAACTTTTTCAGTATTTTAAATTTTTTTTAAAAATTTAATTTATCTCAATAAGATAAAGATAAAAGTTCTTTATCTAGATAATTTCAACACTGATTATTATTAACTTAAATGATCAGCTAATATTTATAAATAGAACATAAGTTCTACAATACTTGTAACTTGCAAGTATAACTATTATGTTGTTATGTCTTCAGAATATTGTTTAAATAATCATTTAAATTTGACGAGTATGATGTTTTTTTAAAAATAATTTTATTTGGAGAATATATACATTACATTTATTTACATTGCATCGAGGCTTAATGAAAAATAAATAAAAGTAAAAATAGTTTTGGTAAGTACATAATAAAACAATATCTATTACAATGATTAAATTGTATTATCTATTGTATAACAATTAAATAAATAAATAAATTGTATTAACTACATAATTTTATATTTTGTATTTCTTCATAAAAGTATTAAATAGAAAAAAAATAATAAATAAATATTGTAAGAATACAAAGTAGTACAGTTTTAATGATAAACAATGAGCTATAGTTATTAACACACTTAAATAACATAAATATAATAATAAAATACAACAAGAAATTAATGTATTACTTACAATGTCTTTACATACAATTAACATTTATGAATAATAAAATTTATTATACTTTAAAACTGGGATAATAAAGATATGGTTCGTTTATATATTATTATTATAAAGAATTATAACGATTGCTTTGATTTTTGCTTCAAAACAATATTTTTCAATTATTTGTGGTTTCCTAGTTGGGAGGATTTTATACTTGAATAGAGGTAAAGTTTGAATATTGTGAAAATAAAAATAAACTAAATACACTTTAGGTAAATAACACGTAATGACGTAATTAATAGTAAATAGTAATGTGAGTTTATTTATATTTTGGGAAGTAAAATTACTTTTCTGTCGTTAAGTAGGATATTTTTATACTATTATGATATTCTTTAATATTTGTAAATATTACATGTAAGTGCTATAGCTTATAAGTAATCGAGAGATCGATATTGACTTATTATCTTATTCATTTTTTAATTAAGTTTATGTTGATCTGATTTCGTTTTATACTTAACAAGTTTCATTCTTAACTATTTATATTTCTATATATTATGTACTGCTTGTATGTGTAAAAATGTCTTATATCCATGCATTACACAAAAACATTGTTATATATAATGAATGATTTTATATTCGTGATGAATCTACCTGTTTGTTTGGTTGAGTTGTGATAATTAATTAATATTTTTTCATTTTTATAATATCTATTTACTTAAATTTAAAATATATTTTCTCATTTTTTGATTTATTATGTTAAATAATGGAGTTTAATACTAAATTTTCATTAAGGCAGGTATAATATGCGATTATAGATGTCATTTTAAATCCTGATTAAGATTGCAAAAGAAAAACAGGTTATCTTTCATTAGTAAATCGTTGACTACATGTATTATATCATATATATTATATTATCTGTTAAAAAAATTTAATTTATAAATTTAAACTAAAATTTTTTTTTAAGCTATAATTTATTAAGTTATAATTTTGAATGTTGTATGTATAAAAATTATTTTTATGTTGTACAGGTACAGGAAATCGCTGTAGCGCTCAAATTAAAGTTAATGTGAAAACTGTGAATTATCCGGAAGTATTTTTATATTAATTTATATATTTATTGTATTATTATATTTAATTTAATTTAAATATAAAATTATTTTTTCGAGATATCATATTAATTAAAAAACAACAATCCCTAGAATTCGTTTATTTTGGATTTAAAAAAAACTCTATGTTTATATAATGAATAAATAGTTTTAAAATAAGTTTTATTATAATGTTGCATGTCAAAAGTTAATATAACATACCACCAAGATTAAGTGTCTTTTCATGTTGAAATTTATCAAATTAGTCATTACCTATCACTTTATGAGGTTCTATTCGTCGGTTACGGTTATTTTTAAGTGCAAAAAATCAATACTAACATATTCATTATGGTAATGGATATGAATTGTCTGTATGAACAAGCTGTAGTAACCCTCTTCACATTTTTATATTACACAATATTCACATCATAAAAAACTCATTTGTTGCAATAATTATTTTTACATCAATATCGATTGTTCTCAATTCGTTTCTCGAATGGTCTCGTTCATTAATTTTGAGTTTATTAAATTACCGGTAAATTAATTATATAATAATTACTTAAAATTATATAACACGATTCGACTGATACGCAGATATTTATTTATATATATACATTATACATAAATAAAAGAAGTTATAGACTAAAATAAATTCGAAAGTCTTTTAGTTGGGTTTTGCTAAGCTCATTCTTGGGCAAGCAACAATCCCGTTCATTAGAAACAATACATTCTTGATGCGGCAGGATTTGCTGGCGTTTGGGATGAGCAAGGCAGCCGGCTGACCGTCTCCTTGCCGCCATTTTGTCATCCATAATAATATTGCGAGCTGTCATTCCTACACAGACTTTTGGGCGCAATACCTTCGTTTCCATATCTCACCACCTATATTGGCAACAAAATATTGAAACCACGATTAATCGTACATAATTTAAATTTTAAACGTGATTAAAATACATTTGAGACGTCAATTATGTTCATAATTGTTGAAAATTATATTAAAGCAACTCTAAATATAACAGTTTTGCGTATAGATGCAGGTACTTATTATTTATTTATTTTTTGTAGAATTATTGAATATAATTAACTCATCATTAATTCTCAAAAGAGCTAGTAAGATAAATACGAGGGATTTTCGCCAAAAAAGTTTCGAACAAAGATAGTGTACCTAATAAGAATTTTAAAAATTGTGATGAATAGCTTAGAAATGTATTGTTAGTACACAGTTGGTCACATATTTTCTATTTTATAATTATGAGATTTATCTTAATTTGCTAAAATATATAAAGAAAAAAATCTCATTTTTTTTTTTGTTTTACAATTAAGAGTATTAAGAGTCTTTTGTGACCCTATAAAAAATATTAATAATTTTTTGAAATATCATAAATATTTAATATTAATGTATAGTTTAAATAGTTGGAACTTAGAATTATTAAAGCTGCATCAATTGTATTATTATGATAGCTTAAAGTAGACACGTTATGGATAATTTTATATTTTATTAGAGCTTTAAAATAGTTGTATAAAAATCATAATATTTTCCATATTTCACTGTCTTGTGTGTTTTTTATTTTGTTTTATTCTACTGGAAAAATCCTCATACATTTTTGCATAACTGTGTAACATCTATTACACGGTCACACATTAGATAATGTTACGACTTAACGTTAATGTTAGGTCTCTTATATGTTGTATGGAATTTGTTGAAAACTGATATTTACGGCCTTAAGTATATTTTTAACTATCCACAATTGAATTTAACATTTCGTGGTTTAAGTCTGGTTCAATGTAAAAAACTTTTTAAATTTATGTTTATTTAAAGTCGTTTTTAAGTTAGATGTAAAACCGTATTGTTCTGTTACATACATGGGCAGCTACTATATTATACACTATATACATTAGGTAAATGTTTATTAATTTAAAAGTAATTTTACACCGTTATAAATTTAATAGCTCATTTTAAAATACATATTTTTTAACACGTGTTTACACATTATGTATAGATTTTTGTAACAACTGACTTAAAAAACATCAATAATAAGCTAAGGTATCTGCTATTACAATATTTATTTGTATAAATATTAAATATCATATTTTTAATTTTAATTAATTTAAAATTTTAATTTTAATTCTACATACAGTAATTTATCATAGATTATGAACTATAAAAAACTAGTAATATTTCAGTAAGAATTTCAGGGTGGGTATTTTTTAATTGTTTCGTCCCATTTCATCAAATTCTATTTCGTTAAATCCCAGTTTGCCGAAAAAGCCTAGATTTTACTCATCAGAGCTTGGATATAGGCACTACACATACCTCTAATGTGGGAATTAACTCTTACAAAATTCATACACGTAGTTTACTTAACTATAGTTTAAAATGTTTTAAATATGACAATATTGTATCAATGTCTACGTATTATTAATGGATAAATTATTATTTTTATTAATGATGTGTTTAACCACAGTCAACCTCTTTAGTCTGCAGCCACTATAACAATGTTTGACGAATGTTAATATATTTTACTAAATATGTAAATGTAATAATGATAAACAATTTTTTAAGCTGACGATAAAAATAAAATAAATATTTTTTTAACATAAAACGAATTAAAAATTTATTTTATTATGATTCGGCGAAATAAGATTCGTGAAATGATTTATTTCGGCGAGATGAGATTGGATTGGATGGGTTTTTGGCGAGATGGGATTCGGCGAAATGGGTCTAAATCTTTTTTAACACATCAGTATCTATACTTGTACCTATAGGTACCTATACCTTGTTTACAATATACATTATTTTTATAGACTGAAGATTTAATTATTTCTTCAACCCAATAACTATTTCAACGTTTATTTTTATTGGAAATTTAATAATTAACTATAACACTACAAACAGCCTCCCCCCGCTGAATAGATCGAACCCGTGTTACCAGCTGAATTATTTATAAATTAGGTTTTTTTTTAATAATTTACCCATTTTCTATTAAATTCAAAAATTAATTTTTTCGGAGCACCATATATGTTTTATAAATAAATGATCGATATGATATGTTATGGAAACAATTTGAAACTTTTTGAGTGCATATTACTCTATAATCTTTTTAACAGGAATTTTGATAACACTGAAATACATATAAAACATTATTAATTGATAGAGATTACTTGCTCCATATAAAATTATAAATTAAGATAAATTTAAATTTATAATCTTATTAATTATTATTAATAACATCTTTTAGAAACCAAGGCAAAGTTATACGTGCATATACATTATTTTCAATGTATTTTTAATTAAATACGACAGTTTCCGACGATTTTCATTATTTTCTTGATCATGAAAATACAGAATAAGTTATAATAGGTAATAATAAGTTTATACGTTTGCCATACGATAAACAATTATAGTGTATAGAGTATAGACAATATTCCATCCTTTTTTTTTTTTTGATTAAAATTTTTTCTTTAAGATTTTGTGAGTTGCTGGAATTATTATGTACAATTCGATAACTCGAATTAAACATAGAAAATAAAATAACAACTCAAGTAATCAAAAACAAAAAAAATTTCTTTACTTACTTGTTTGAATTTTATTTTTATTACTTAAAGTGACTATAAATAATAATTATCTACTATATAAATGTTTATATTTATATTAAAATTGATTATAAAATGTTTTCTACATATTATATTATTATTATTTACTATAGAATATTAAATAACGTATATAACTGTAGTTTTTATTTATTTGTTTTAAAAGAAGTAAGCTAACAAAGTAGTTTCTGATCTTTTATTTTTTATTCCTTTAGTAAGTATATTTAAAATTAAATTTGATCATTTATTATAACTAATCATGGTATTTTCTACAAATTGTTTTAATCGCATGTTGTGTGTTCTATTTTTAATTTTGATGGAAATCTTGAACTTGCCATACAAATTGTATACCTTTACTTTATTATTTTAAATGATACCTTTATATTTATTTTTAATCATCAAAAAGATACTAGCAATAATTCCAGTTTTACACAATATACAGTGTGTAAAAGCTAATAGAGAACACTCAATATCTCTGCGTAGAGTCCTGCAATTTAAATTTTGTTTCTTAGTTAGTTTTTATGACATATAAATACACATTTTTATGGCCTATTATGGGGCAACCACCTAATTTAACCACTATTTTTTGCCTATAAATTTTTAATGAATTTCGGTAGTTTATAAAACTTTCTAAGTCCAAAATTGACTAAATTATAACAATTAAAAAAAAAACATTTACAAAATGTGCGTGATTTTTAGTTTTCAACTATTATTCTAGGATTGTTTAGTCTTGACATTCTCACCCCTATATTCATTAAGGTGATATCTAAACGCCTTTATAATTTTAACTACCTTCTGTATAATTTTCACTTAAATTTGTTTGTAAATTATAACGTATAGTAAAAAAAAAAAACGTAATAAGTATGTTATTTATTTTGTTAGATTTAATGGATCTATTGGAATTTATTAATATTTAATAACAAATTTATTTCTTTTATAAGTTATAAATTTATTTAGTTATTAATTAATTGGATATAAAGTTGTTCAAATTAATGACATATGCTATTTTAAATTGGAATAAAAACGTAATCTAATATTTATCGTATTTTATCGGGCGTTATTAAATTAAACATTAAGCATTTACCTTAAAATAAAAATTGATCTGTATGACAGTTTTATACAAAATTAAATGATGACTGGTTTAGACAAAAATTTAAATTTTTTCTGCTGTAAGTTAAAATTTATACACAAATAAAATGAAAATTATACAGTAGATAAAATTATAAAAGTTTTTAAATATCTTCTTAATAAATAAGGTTGAAAATGTCAAGCCTAAACAATCCTAGAATAATTATTATCAGTTAGAGTTAAGATACTGAAAATCGTGAGCATTTTGTAGCTTTTTTTGTTGAATTTCTGTAACTTGGCAAATTCTGGACTTACAGAATTGGTTAAACTACCAAAATTCATTAAAAAAATAATAAGAGGTTAAAATATAGCTGGTTTCTATTAAAAAAAAAGTTGTACTGTGCATGCGCATGTCTTATTAAGTTAAAAAAAAATGTATATGCCAAAACATGTATATTTTTATGCCATGAGCACCAATTAAAAAACAAAATTTAAATTATAGGACTCTGCGCAGAAATATTGATTGTTTTCGATTAGCTTTTACACGCTGTATTATTTTTTTTGCAAGTCAATTTTTTACAAATTTTATAAACTTTATTTATCTGGTATTGTTAATATGTTTATTGTTTTATTTACATTTCTGTTGCATAGTATGCTTAATAAATAATTAATACACGTAATTTAACGATATTCACTAATAACATTATGCAAATTGCAAACTGATTGTTTACATATCGAAGTATCGATAAGTTAATTTACAATTGTAGCTACTATAAAAATGGAGCAACAAAATAATTTTGTATTGATGGGAAATATTATAGAAATGCTTATACTTAAGTAAAATAAAAAAAAACTTGAGTTTTAAAATAAAATTGTTATAGTTATATGAATAACACAGAGTTAATAGTTATTACGAGGATGTGCTGCGTTATTAGTTTATTACTAATAACTTATTAGTGTTACCTTATTGTTGAGTTATTTTCTTATTTTTATGGATCAATGAAGTTCATCTAAATACTTATTGTTTAAGTGTTAATATGCATAGGTCTACTAGCTAATGAAATTTATGTAGATTCAGTTATTAGGTAATCGAGACAAATTTACTCTTTTTTATAGTAAATTGAATTTACGTAGGTTCTGTATTCTGTAAGTGTGTGAATTTAAACTATTCGGTTGGTAAATCTACACGCTTTAGTACCAATTTAGGATCTGTGTACGGGTTTACCAGACAATCACAGTTTACTATATTTCTCTTCATTTTGGAACAAATGAATGTAATTTTTAATTAAATAATAGTAGTGTATAGATAAGTTTTGATTAAAAATGTTAAACCACTGTACTTTAAATGTTTAAATTTAAAAAAAAAACCAGATAATGTACCTATATAATTTATAAGGCTGCAGAGGTTATATACCCAATGAGAAGTAAGTTATACGTTTACTCCCTCCTATTATACATAAAATAAAAATAAAATAACTTCCTCTCTTTGTGCAGAGTACTGAATACTTATTTAATTCGTTGGTGAGTAAATATTTGAATTTTTTAATTACTAAATGATTTATAAAATGTACATCTTATTTGTTGTAACCTTTTAAAAATCAGTTTAAAGTTCTGCTCAAAAACATTCAAGAGTTTCATCTACTATATTCTATTTTGAATTCTTACATATCATATTTTGTCTTTTAGGAATACAAAATTTTAATTATCATAATAATAAATCTCTTACTTCACTTGGCGATAACTGTTGTGTGGGTATAACGGTGATGGGAAATTGCGTAATATCCGTTAGATCAATATCGGCGTCTACTTCGCTAATATTATCGCCAAATGCATTTGGGTCGATTGACATGTCATGGCTGGTGTTATCGGACTTATGTTTGTTGTCCAAATGTCTCCTGGAACGCTGCCAGACGTATTTGGCCGCCACAACACACAATATGGACAACAGGCCGCCAATTAATCCACCGCCCAAGTATAAGTAAAACTTGTCTTGTTTTTCTAAACAAAAAATACATAAAAATCAACAATACATTTTTTTATACATACACCACGTACAACAACAACAACAGTGCCTAATTATTATTATAGATTGTATACGAAAAAAACGACTCGCGAAACATCGACAATAATCTATCTATTATATCGAAACGACGCGTGACGTGGCGGACAAAAAACAAATTCGTAATGCATTCGGCGAGTCTATAATATTTTCTGTATTAGACATCGTATTGCGGCTATAGATAGTGGGTATAATACTACGAAGCATATTATTATTATTATGGTGGAGTGGTTCGATTGTCTGACTTATGTCTTGACTGTATTATAAGCACAGTCCCAGCACCACTGAGAGCGGTTAACGCACGTGGCATGTGAGATTAGGGCTGTGTTGAAGTTGGCCGCATTACATAACCTTTATAATATATACTGACTTTGATGCTACGTTTATTAATTTAAGGTCTACCGTTGGGTCATATTATAGATACCTTTATTTCAGTATGCATTTTTAAATAAAAGTCCAATGTTCAATAATAATAGCAATAATGATAAAAAATAAAAAACGACAAAGTCACTTTGGCATAATATTATTATATTGGTATTAGTTTTTTGTCTTTTATAGGAAACGAATTTATAAAATATAACATTGTGAAAAAATCAGATATCATTTGTTGAGGGTACATTTTTATCAGTTTTACAGTACTATACGCGGTTGTATATAATATGAGCTATCTACAACCTCCTTATAACATTCGTTATTATAGTCAAAATGTAATAAAACAGTGTGATTACAAAATAATTGGTTTCAGTTTTATGGAATGTAATTATTTTTAACTATGTTAGGTATATGTATAATAATAATTAGAGATGAGAAGTTATAGGAGGAAAAATTGGCAAAATATGCACAAAAAAAAAAAAACAAAAATATGTCGAAAAATATGCAGAAAAAAAAACAAAACATGCCAAAAAATCGAAAATATGCATAACATTTTTAATTATTAATAAAAATAATATAATATAATACAATTTATAAACAACGTCAAAATTTTAACATTTAATCGACGACTTCTTGGTTCAATTTCTGTATATTTAAAATAATTATACGATAATATATAGCATTATATACTTATCCACTTTCGGCCAGCGAACCTTTTTTATCTGGCATCTAGGTGTGCGATATACAGTATGTACATACCAGTGTTTTGGTAAGTATTATTCTATTCTATTATATTTTGATTTAAGTAAAATATTTGATTAAAATATTTGTATAATCTTCAATAATATTAACTAAATATGCATTTTTATGCACGAAAAAACGTTTAATATGCTATTCTTAAAAAGTATATCCAAATATGCAAAAATATACAAAAAACAAAAATTAACATGCTAGGTTATGAAACGGATTTATGCAAGTTCTATAACTTCTCATTTCTAATAATAATGTTGAAATATAATTCCAGACTGAGGAGAATGATGAATATATTGGTTGTGTATGATTATGTGTTTTTTAAAAAAACTTTTTGTACCTGTAGACATTTTTTATATTATGGAAAAAATATTTCAATTTTCAACTATAAGAGTGGTTTTTGGTAGAAAATTGGATCTAATTGGTATTTTTAGGGTTAAAAATAACAAAAAATAACGGAAAAATGGAAATATTTACGCGAAAACAATTTTTAGCAAAATTGAGATTTTTACCAAATATTTATATTAGCATTTTATATTTATACAAGTGGTATCATTTTCAAAATATTTTGGCTCATTTTGAGCTATTTATACACATTTGTATACTCAGTTAAAAGTTTGAACATATTTTAATACAAGTTTCCTGATAATTTGTTTTATAGTGATTAAAAAGTATCAAAAATATAAATGCATAACTTTTTTTATAAGCGTTTAGTAAGATCAAATTTTGACTAAATTCGTTTAAATTATAAATTATTTCAAGTTATTTAAAAGTTGAAATTTCATTAAATTGTAAATGTTTACTCTTAAGGCTTGAAAATTTAGTATAAAGTTCATCTCAAAACTTTCTAAAAATATCGAAAATATGACACATAGGCTTGGTTATGATTTTTTGTTTATTAATATTTGAATTTCTAATTTTGATAAAATTGGTTACTTGAACGAAAAATAACAATTTTAAATATTATGTTATAATTTTAAAAATTATTAATCGCAGGGGCATAAAACTTTTCGTTTTAACTCATATAATTAATTGTTTTTTGTTGAAAATTTTCAAAATATTTTGACTAATTTTCATTCATTAATACCATGAACTTATTTATACTAGTTAACCGTACGTCGGTATTGACTTAGAAGAAGTTAATAATGATAATAATAATATATAATATAATATTATTTTAATAATTGAAACGATGTTTTTGATAAAACCAATTCAATCTACAGCAATAGTTGTAAAAATAAATTATAAAATAGCATTAGAAACAAAGACTGGTATAATGATACAGTGATGCACCGGCTCCGCTTAAAACCGTTTTCCATACCTATGGAATGATTTATCATTGAATTCAAATTTAAAACACCTATAACAATGGCCTACCTGCCTAGGTACAATCGAAGTAATAGATATAGCAGAACGATATCCTGGTTTTGTTGTTGTTGTTAAGTTGTATTTTATTGATATACGTATATTTTTATGTTCATTTCATAATCAAATATTTCAATTTTTCAACATTATATAACATAGCTATAGATTTTTTGAAAGTAAAGTATAAACATTTTAATAGAAATATCAACATTTATCCCCGGTTTTTACTTTTTTAAAGTCTTTTATGTATTATTAGTATTATTCATAAAGCTAAATATTTATTTTAGAATTTGTACGAATTTCTAGTTATATTGAAATAATAATATTTTATACTGTACCTGTGTAATATTTGCAAATGTTTTACACGAAAACACGAAAACACGAATATCATATTTATAGGGGTTTCGTATAAGCAATTTGGTACCTACTTTATTATCTTTATTTTTTTGTTATTTTATTTTTTGAGATTTTCTTCTTATATTTTATTCTGGGAAGCGATGCAATTGTTGTAAATATCATCAAAATATTTGTTAAAAGAAATAATTGAATTGATAAGTTATTAAAAAGTTTTTTAACTCAACATTTTTTTAGCAATAGTTTGAAACAATTTTCAGAAATCTGTTTTTATATTGATTTAAACCAATCTTATATATATTTTATGAAGCAATGTAGTACTACTAGTACTACATAAAAATATGGAAAATTAATTTGGTTAAGTACAGTTAGTTGTTAAATTATTTTTCAATAAGTTACCTTCATTGTTTATTTTAAATTAATTAAATTTTATTTTATTTTGTTGACAGATTACGCTTATTTCCACAATGCCGTTCAAACCAGTCATTAATATTTCACTTACTGTACATAATCTTGTAAGAAATGTAACCAAAAGTAACGATGTTAGCTAAGACGGTATTCGGATCAGCCGTCTTGATTGTGGTAATATTTTGTACCGGATTCGACGTGGACTGTTGATACGTATGCCGAGATATCGTACCTAATGTTCACAATATGGAAATGAGATTTGTCAATAAATATTTTCTGTGAAATTTTTCACCCAAAAGCGTAGGTGTTTGTGTTCCATTTATACAGTGGTAGCGATGACCGTGCACCAGCGCGTGTGCTAAATACTGATAACTTAAAAGCCGCAGCGCAAGTGACAATATAGTGTAGGTAATATGTATTATAGTTGTGTGTGTGTGTGTGTGTGTATTGTGTATAGGTACGTAGCGCTAGCAATATTTTACAATTAACCATTATTACAAAATTGTTATTGCATTGCCTGCTGCGGTGATAGAGATCAGCATGTAATATTATATTAATAGCGCGTCAATGGGTTAGTAACAAGCAGAATTAGCAATATTCATCAAACCATTTTAATATTAAAATTATTATCCTGAAGAGCGTGACAAAACGAAGATAATGTGTTCTCAAATAATCGAATAATGCTTTTGTAAAATGGTATAGACAACAACGGGGAGTCTTATAATAGTTTTTAATTGAAATTAATTACGTTAAATAAGATTATAATATCACAGATTGTTTAGTGTAAGTGTGTAACGTACAACTGCGGTGGAAATATTTTTAATTTATTTTGTTTTTCTCATTTTTATTAATACAGTTAAGAAAATATAAACTTAATTATATTCCAATAAGTAGGTAGTTCTCATCTCGCTATAATTTAATTTTGAATTTTTAAAAAAATACTTTTTTAATAAAAAGAAAACAAGGTTATTCGGTATTGTATAATGTACAGATGTAGAATTCATTGTATTATTGTTAAATATACATTTTTATGAATTTCACTGCAGTCTTTATAACTTCAGTTTGTGAATATTTTATTGAAGAGTTTACTGGTAAGTAAATATTAGGTAATATTTAATAATATGCTAGGAGTATGATTGTAATCGTATTTTAAAATAAAAATAAACTATATAGATCGAATTTTATTTTTTAAATTATAGTAACACATATTTATTAACTAGTTGATAGTTTTGAGTTTGGCAAGGGTTAATTTAAAATACCTGTCAAAATTATTTAGATTCATATTTTTAATTTACAGTGTGCGTAATGGTTAAGTTTATTATATTTAGATATTTTTTTTGAGTCACATTAGAATAATTTAAACGTATTATACAAATGAAATTCAAATATTAATTTTTTTGTATAAACATTATTATCGAGAAAGAAATAATACATGACAAAAAAATATAACACCTATTTTAATAAAAAAAATTTAATTGACGGTCAACGGCGCTTTCGTTGCATTGATTACATTTCCTGATATACTAATAATCCCTGTTCGTTAGTTTTAGGTATTCTCCAGTATTACTCATATTTTTATATAATTGTCTAACATTAAAATAAATGTATGTAAATGACATTTGTAAATAGGTAATATTATATTGGACAATTTTTAAACGCCTACCAATCAACTCATTGAACATTGAAAAATAACTATTAATTTTATTTAAATTATCGATAATATTACAGCAATTAAAAATGCTTAAAAAAATATTTTTATAAAATAAAAAGCTTAAAAATCAATTAAAATTACACATAACCGTTTAAAATTAATTAATTTTAAATATAATGATTATAGTCGGATTTATTTAAATGATTTACCTTATATTCGTTTTAGAAAAATTAAACATTGAACAGTCTTCAACAAGTTCGCTGTATTAACTAATTTGTATTTTATAGAATATGCCCCACGAGAAATTACTAATTTAAAGTGATGGAGTATTGTTGCGGTTTCCTAGTAATTTTAAATCTAAAAACTTTTATTCGATATCCTACGTGTATAATATATTATGCTATGACTTACGAGTGTAAGTATTTTTTGTTATTCGAGAACCATATCAACATTTTTCTATTACTGATATTTTTGTGCTAGAAATAATAATAAATCAATAATTTTTATGCTTACCCAGTGACGAACTAGATGAATTTTCATGCCCAACGGGATCGGCGGCTGACTCGTTATACCTAGTCCTAGGGTCGTTGGCGGGATGGGATAAGGATTCGAATGGTTGTACGGGGGCTACACCAGGGTTGTCAAAGTAGTCCAGTTCCATTACAGTTGGTTCATCGGAATGAGCAGGCTCTTCGAATTGTTCTTTTAACACTCTCCTGGGCACTATAAAAAACCAATACCGAAAAAATGTAGATTAGTCTACAATATGTTAACACGGGGTCTTATCACTTTTTTTGTGTTTATGGTTCAAATGGGATCGTTCATCATGGAAAATAGAGTTTCAAATAAAATAAACTAGTACACTCCAAGGGGTATTAAAAACGCCATTTTAAATTGAACTAAGTTTTCAACTAAATACATATTATTTGTATAATATTAGTGTATTATTGTGTGTATACGTATTTTAAATTAATCATCAATTATTTAGAACTCATCCCTAATACATATTACACATTTAGTAAATTGCTTAATCAGAAAAATTATTTTAAAGATGTTTTTCAAACCATCAATATATTCTAGATAATAATTTTTTATTTTGAAAATTAATGTAGGCTTTATTTTTTTTTTTTTAATTATACAAGTAGTTCCATTAAAACAAAATGTATTACTTAGAGAAAAACTATTGAAAATTTTTCATCTTTCTAAAAACTTCAAGTAAATGTGCTTTTGAAAATCGCTTTTTATAAGTATTAGTTATAATAGTAATATATATATATATATATATGTACATCAATAAGTGCTGTCTAATACTACATATAGTCACATTAAGTAATTATTATGAAATGTAATATTTTTAAAGTAGATAGAGTACATAAAATGATGGATTAGTATTAGAAACTACATAAAAACGTATATATTTTTTATAACTTCGCAAGAATCGCCAAAAGATGATAAGTAGATTAGAATAAATATAGAGTATGAGTATAACAGAAAACTATTAAATAAATGGAAAAGTATTTTTATGTAAGTTTATCTCATATATATTGATTAAAACTATTAAATTAATCTATTTAGCCTATTATAATACAAAGGAATATGGAATATGTGCAATTTTGTTATAAAATAGTTTCAATTAATTTATCAAATGGAAATTTTCGAATTAGCACAAATAATTGAAGTCGTAACTTTTAAATATAGGTAATACCATACTATATTATATTGAATAAATAAAAACATAAAAGGATCAAATTATATGGATTGTGAATGGTTTTTCTTTGAATGTTTGATTCTATAAATAATTATTTAATCAAGATATACAATTAGATATATAAGTTCAGAATATTGACATTAAGATTTATTTTTAAATTAATAATCTATTAAGATGGTTTTCTTTATGAAAATGTAATTAGTGTTAATTTGTATTTTTTTTTTTAAATTGTAGCTTGTATTAGTTATAATATAGTTGTTGAAAAAAACAATTAATATTTTTTTACTATAGACATATTATGAGTTATGTAATACGAAAATTAAAAATTAGAAATTAATTCAATAAAATAATTATGGCATTGTTTTAGGAAACCTATTAGAATTTCGCACCAATAGAAATATGAAACAATATTAGAGTTTTCGGAATATATTAATCCTAAACCGGGAGTTCTATGTACAAGTCTACAAATATTTACTAAATGTAATATTAATAACTCAAAAATGTAATGCGTTATTGATAATGTAGTGTATACATCATATTATTACAAATAGACACGAGGTAGTGAACTATATTGTTGCTTTATTTAATAATAATAACAATAATAATAATAATTCGAGTTTGAGAAAATATATGGTACACTACAACATGTCGCTTTTTGAAAGCGGGAAATGTAAACGTTTTGGACGAGTATAATATTTGCTTTTCATCAATACGTTTTCCGGGAATGCATTACTAGTAGGTATCTATCTATAACACGTAAGATATAATATACACGTAGAAGTATTTCGTATTAAAATGATTTGTAAAGAGGTCTCTGCTAGAAGGACTGAATGTTCATACAAATTCTTCAGATTTTTTTAGTATAGATGTTCAGTGCTTCTACTTCTTTTTTAAGTTAGAACGCTTAGGATAGTACACCATTTTGGCCAATGCGCTGATGCTCTATATTTGTTTTTTAGGTTATTGAAAATATGTTGAAAATTACTTTTATTGGTTATTATTGTTCATAGTATTTTTTTATAAAAAGTGTAATACAACTATAAAAGTATATAATTATTTAATTTAAAAGGCGTATTCGAGTTGGTTCCTAATAAAATTATTGAATTGGTTTCTTAGTAGTCTATGTGTAACTTATGAATTGCTTCCTATAAACTTTCATTTTTATAATAATATGGATGAACAAATAGTATATTATATTATAAATTGATAATGAACACATGTGTGTTGCTAGTCAATCTACACATAGGTATAAATCTGTCATGTTAGAAGGGCGGGGGAGATAAAATTATAAACATAGACTAGGCCCGCGGAGGGCTTCGCCCCCCGCACCCCCTACATATAAATATTACAATTTTATTATAACATTTATTATATTAAATGTAGATAAAAACTTCAAAATTATTTTATTTAACAGCATGTTATAATACATAACTTTTTATCGTTGTCGTTATAAAATATTAACTTATAGCTCAATCATTTTAATTTTATTAGAAATATACAATACAAAATTCATACATGAAGCTTAAATGTTCACATAACATATACTTATCGGATATCCTGATTAGAAATTACGTTTTACATTTTATAATTTTCTCTAATAAATAACCTTAAATTTCTTGAAAAACTTTTAAAAAAATGCAGGGGGCTAAGCCCCCCCATAAGCCCCCCTCCAATTTACGCGTATGAATCTATATATAAATATAAGCAATATACGTATTTGTCAGTACTTATAATAATATAAATAATATAAAGATATATAATAATAGTCTAACCCAATATAAAATAGGTGAGTTAAAATTAATTGAATAAATTATTATAAAAACAATTAATGTGGTATACGTATATTTATTTTTATGTATTGTTTACTTGGAATTTGGCAGTCATTTATTTTTTTTCTTTTATTTTGTTCATCAATTAACTTTTCATTTTCAGCTGTTCTTCTTGAGTTCAAGTGTATTTCTTTGTCTAAGATATATTTCACATTAGGTCTCTTTTCTAATTAATAAAAAAATATTTATGTGGGTGGAAAACATTTTGAATTAAATTTTCCATTAAACAGTTTGTAACAATATGTACCATTACAGCATCGTAAAATATAGTTTTGAAGTAGATGAAAATATTATCCACATTTTTGGTGAATAATCAGTTACAAAATTTTTTAAACTATTTTTACGTATGCGAAATAATTTGATCAGTCGTATGACGACCAGTATTTTTTTATCGGTAACTAATTCGTACACTTTATTTTGACACGGGAATCAATTCCATATTTCCTATTTCTAGAATTCTCTAATTGATCTTTAACTTTCTTAACGATATCTAAAAAAAAAGAACTGGAAACTAAATAGCATACATTGTTACCTACGATCTGCGGACTAGTATAGGTACTTTATAACATACATATAGTATATAAGTGTACATGTCTATAATATTAGTGTCTCTGTAATAATAGTCGGGACCACGTGTATATTATTATCCGACTTGAATTATTCTAAAAAAAGTTTTGTCAAGGGTGGCCCAGAAACTTGACTGAGGCGGGGATAAGTCATAATATTGATAATAATATAATACCATAATATATTTTATATAATTGTAGCTTATTTTATATTTCATAGTACCTGTAGATAATAAGCACATACCTCTAACAACATACTTGTAAAATAGGCGATGGTATAATTTTTTTTTTTTTGCAATTTTGTTTTTAACAATTTACAAGATTTTAGAAATTCTAACTTGGGGGGGGAAGTGATCCCTAGCCACCTCTCCCCTTGGAGGTGTTCCAAAATATCGTACATCTATGAATACATAGGCTACCATTCACGGTTTATAATATTGGTAATACACACCATTATATTCTTTTATAGAATATAGATAGGATTGTGTGTTATTGTCTATAATTGTTAATTTAATAATCAAATATACTATTATTTTTATTAAAATTAGACGATGACGAAGGGGCCTCTCACGGTAGCGGCCACAGTGGATATTTCTCACTCTCCACCCGGGCCAGTCCACCACTGATATATGGTGTAAGATCGTTAATAATACATGATGATAGAAAACGTACATTTATTTTTTTTACTTTTTTGCTTTCAGGGGTTCATTACCCTGTTGTCGATCTACTGTATTATAATGCAAATTGTACAACGGAATAGCTTCAAACACTCACCACAGTTGTAGACGACTTTCAAGTACATCCTGGAAGCTGGTTTGCAAGGGTTGCCAAATGTCGCAGCATCCGCCGCCAGTCTGCAATTTCTTTTGCCGTGGCACACAGTCATCACGGTCTCCGTCGCGTAACTCACTAAGCACGCTGGAAAACAATTTAATGATTCAACAGGGTCCAAAAATACATTTTTAACATTACCGTCATATCGTGTTTACAAAGCGAATTGATCGTAATTATACAGGTATAATAATATCATAAGAGATCATCCAGTTCAAGACTTTAACAACTCAAAAATAAAAAAAAAATTGAAAAATAACTATTTCTACACCATTGTTTTACTTTTTAAATTAAAAAAATATAGTTAAATTATTGATTACTGTTATATTGTTTCGTAGCGAAATGTGATAATGTATCATATTCAACTCTAAATTGAAAAATATTTTTTTAACAATGTAAACAACGATCAAAATATACAATGAAAATTTATCTATACTAAAGTTTACGAGTATTTCCAAAAACTATTTTCATAATTTCTTTACTTGAAATTGTATAGTTAATTTAAGAGCTATTCAATTTTTTAAATATTAGGTACTGTTGAAAAGAATACATTTTTGAGTTGTGACAGTCTAGGAATAGACAAATAACAATATTATGATATTTACTCTCTTCGGGAACGCCTTGTGGTTGCGGACACTGAATACTCTCGTACTCTGTCCGGCCGTAGCTCGCCGAGAACATGGCTAACCGCGAATTCGGATTGCACTGTAAGTTGACCACCTCATTTTCACATGCTACTTTGCTCCTGAACTCAACTGTTAACAAAATAATACAATTGATATCAGAACGGATCACGCCAAAATACGTATAATATAATGTTATCGCCATCGTTGGTATAAAAGAGCATTTGATGAAACAAGTTTATTGATTTTCGATTCTTTGTAAAAAGTTAAGCGTTGAGAAAAATGAAAAAAATAATTCGAAACGTGACAATATACGTTTGTTGTGAAATGACTCCAATATAGTCATTTTAATGGTTAAATTTACTATTTAGTGCACAATGTGTATTATATTATTGTAATTTACTATTCACACCCGTAACTGTCTTTAATGTTTTAATTCATTTTATTTTTGAATGATATTTTGTGTAACTAAAGTAATTTATGTAGTTTAATTGAAAATTGTGTTTTATAAAAATGTTGTATACACATTCATATAAGAAAATATGGTTTTTTAAGAAACTTGATTAGGAAAAAAGAAATATAAAAATATTATTCTTTTATCTTTATTCTTAGTTCTTGCAATTTATAAAGTAGGTACTATAAAATAATATTTTCTGTTTAAAACAACTGTTTTTATTGTGTTGTTAGTTATTAAAAATAAAATAATAAATATAGATTAATACATTTATAATAAAATTTAATTCGTACCAAATTTAAATTTTATGATCTGAGCAGAGCGACGAATGCATTGATTTTACAATGATATGTGTATCAATTACATAACGATGCATTTTTGTTCACTAATAATTATCATTGATACAGTGATTATACAATTTGACATACATTAATTAACGGTTAGTTAAAATCAACGAGAAATATAAAACACATTCTGTAAACTACTCTGTGAAACTTTCGTAAATATTAGCTTTAAAAATAATATACCGAAGAACCTAATTAAAAGTTAATTAAAATAATAATAATCTTTTATAACTTAGTAAGATATCCTTTTTAATAGATAAAATATTAGTTTAGAGAAAATAAACATAAAAACGTTATTTGATTTGTAGAATAATATATTTTTACAAACATATATAATTACTAAGTACAAAAACAAAATTTCACTGATTACAAATTGTAATATGTAGGTAAGTCGATTTGAATAAATTATGCAAGAGTAATTACTAATTATATATTAATTTTATACTCTTACTTGAATAAAAAAATAGTTTTCATAATAATTATAGGATTGTTTATCGTAAAAATATCCATATTACAATTTTTTTTTCATTGGTATTAAATATTTAAAATGGTAGTTATAAGTAATATTTTTCACGCGTATTATTTTGATCTCTTAAAATATTTTTATAGTTAGATTTATCTTCATATTTAAATCCTTATATATAATATAATATATACAATAGTTTTAATTGTGAATAACACTTTTTTTACTTTGTCTTATTTAATTAGACTTAACCATGGGCATGTGCTAATATTTAAAATTATAATTTTATTAAAAAAAAATCTAGAATTCATAACTACAAGAAATGAATTAAATAATTTAAACTATGATAATATTTATATATTCTTTTTAGTAATCTTCAAAACATTTTAAACGTTTAATTGTTTCACACCATTACAGTATTACAATATTTATATTCATTGGTGCAACTAGGTCTAAAATATTAGAGGGCTGCAAGCCCACAAATAAATATCTAATTTAATTTACTTACATTCATGCTTCTCAAAAAACTAGAAGGATCATTTAGATTATTTTCATTTCAATAGTAACAACTTTATAAATACGGGTACTTTTTTTGGTATATTAAAAATAATAAATAATTTTTTTTGTCCATTTTTTATTTGACAGTGATCGCCGCAATGCCATTGGTCGCTGCCGCATGCCTACATAATAGTTATTAGATAAAAATATTTTTATTAAATTATATCATGTATATTGAAAAATACATTTTAATATTTTATATTTATTATACAATTTACTTTTGAATAATTCTGTTACAATAATTCTTTATGTCATATTGCATAGAATGTATCTCACATTTTCTCTATTTTATGCTTAAATTATTATTAAATCTTATATAATTAAAAACATGTGGGGAGCTAAAATATATTTTGAGCGGACTATGCCCCCCTAAGCCCCCCTAGTTGCGCCAATTTTTATATTTTACTATTATAATATACATAATATATCTATACACACAAGTATCATCTTAATTCATTTTAAAATGACCACGGATTCCTACCATATAAGTATAAGTGTATACCTAACTATATTTTGATTACTTAAAAAAATCTATAATAATTATATAATCCTTCATCCTGTTACATATTAATGTGCCGAATAGTCTCATTTCATCGTTTGCCCCGTATACTGCTGTCAGGTTTTCGGTTAAGTAAAATATATTATACATATAAAATATATATTATTAACATTTTATTTCAATATATGTTAGGTTATTGTTTCGATAGAACTAAGTAACTTGTCTAATATTACTAATATTTAAATCTTTTCACTTTCCCTCGTTTGGTATTAATCTGTCACTGTAACAAGTGTTATAATGCGTCAGAGATAGACAACGTTTTAATTGTTCCCTACCACGAAATAAAGGTTTAATTTTTCACGTATATAGTATATTTAATATCAATGCGATGTAACTTTACTAAGGTTTCAAAATAGTGTCAGCCGAATGTGTTTTTTATTTTACAAAGATTATAAATAACTTTAAAAATATTACAGTGAAAATCATTGTACAGTATTCGATTATTGGATTATATTTTAGATTATCTAAATATTTCAATAAATACCGAATAGGAAATCGGAAACTACTTATAACTTCCTTGTAAAATAAATTTTATCATCCAAGTAATTATTAAATTAAAAATATATAAGTACATTATTATTAATTATTTTAATGAAAAGTTAATAGTAATTTAGTAAAATAGTCTAAATGTAAATGCCAATAATTAAAATAGTTGAATATTCATTATACTTATATACGCGGTAAAAAATAATAATTATAAAATATGAATATAATTATTAAATTATTAATTTTAAAATTCTCCTGTAAATGTGTAATCTTGACAAGGTGCACCTTGCAGTAGCGTAACATGAAGCTTAAGCTTATTTTCATAAAATGATGCATTTTATTTTTAGTTTTAAGAAAATTAAATTCTATTCTATTGCAATTTTCAATTAAATGAGAAGTACGACATTGTGTTGAATCATCTTTAACCTTAAGTCGAGTGGCTCGATTATATTTAAACTTAAAATATTAATGATTTCGTGGAAATTTTATTGAAATGTTTCATACATTTTTTAATAGCTAAGAGTATACTTTAAACTTTTATTAACTTATTTTAAAGGAAAAAACGAATTCAAGAATAAAAGAGTTAAGTCAAAAATAAACAGTTGATTATAATGATTAATAGCCAAGTTCAACGCAACACGCGAAAAAAAAAAACAATCGGTATTAGGTATATTATATATATTATATTCTATACAGAACAAAAAGAAATGGCATGGTACAGAGACTGCGGTATTAGACACTCGTCTCGCTACGTTCACCCAGAACAATCCAGTGTCGTATTATTACCTATTATAAATCATCGCATTCGAAATACGAAACTGAGTTAGTTAGGTTTACATTATGTGGTCGTGGTGTAGTTTATTCGGACGTTTTTCACGCTTTAAATTTACAAAAAATGTATATATTTGTAAGTATATAAATTATAAACAGTACACCACGATTTTCGGGGTTTAATTCTTGTGGAATTCGAATGAAACGACGCGCAACGATAATAATAATTGTGAAATTTCCGGACAACCCACGTTGACCATAACATTGTTTGGTACATATTTTAATCCTTTTTTTTTTAGTTATCACCTGTTGTTGTTAGGTAAATGGGTTGTCGGAATATCGATCATATCTTATCTTCTGTTGGCGTTTAAAATATTATAATTTTCGGCCTCTACGAGTCTGACCTTAACAATATATATATTAACCACGGCAACAAGCTGTTATCGTTGTCCGCAGTAACAAGTTTCCAAACATATCTCACCATGTTTTAACAGCTCTTATTAGCTCAGAGCAATTACACATAATTTGTAATTTACGTTTTTGAAAAACACAATATTTTTTTTTTTTTTATTCCTAGTATATAATATAATAATTTAGTTTTTCTAATATAATAAAAATATTTAAAAATGAAGAAATGTAAACGTTTTTTGGCTGGGATAATCAACTATATATTGTAGTTGAGCTAAAAATATTTTAACCAGTAGCAGACCATCTGGATCATCCTATAAGAGGATAAGCTCTTTAAAAACAAATAATCAAACTAGAGAGAAATGAGTTTATGTATGTTTTTGTATGTTTAGTTTGTCAAAAAAAAAAAAAAAAAATGATAATATTAAAGTAGTGCCTTTGTCTATACGAATTTTCAGTGCTTATTGCGATTTTTTCATGTTGAGAATTTTTTTAAATTTACCGTTTAAAGTACAAATTTGTAAAAAATTTGAAATCTAAAAAAGTGATGGACCCTGTACGAGACGTAGAACCGTATTTAACAGAACTATGTTAACTCAAATAAAAACCAACGGGGGTACGTAGGCACATCATATTAATTTTATCGACGTTTTAAGTTACCAATGCGTATAATAATCAATGCTGCAGCCTGCAAGTATACATTATGTAGAAAAGATATGAAATCGTCAAGTCACTTCTTAGAAACACATTTGGGTGTTTTGCGAATCGGTTTACGTTATATGTATTTCAGGTGTTCCGGTGCGTTATGGTGTTAGCGTGTGTATGCCGTTGAGAGGGTGGGGCGTAAGAGCGAAAAGGAGGCGTTCTTAATTGGTTTGTCATTATTATTATTGTGTACGAATATAAAAACAACGTAAACCGTTTTGTCAGCCAATTTTTTGTGAATTACTCTTTCCTTAAAGTTTCAATCACGAATGCCTCTAACAACTGAATTATCTTGATGTTCCTACATAAATAATACCATTAGCTTACGATTAAGTTTTATTCTAATTTCTAATTTCTAACGAATAAAACTGCCACGGCCATCCCAGCGATATCGTCTGCATTGCGACGACGCACGTTTGTATAAATAATTTGCATGTCCCATAATGCACCACAGATAATATTTTGATATACTTTACGCTGTGCAATAATTATCAAATCGTGTCAAATGAAAGTCTTTAGCGGTTTGATACACATTTACGTGTTAGGTGCCCTGTTTTTCAACTATGCCAGTAAATGTTGAATATTATTTCCATAACATGAAAGTACCGACGCTAGCAGTAATACTGGTGGCGTATTTCGATGAGATTGTTTAAAATATCGTCCATTTTCAATTGAATAACCTCATTCAAATATTATGTTTATTCACAAACGTATATTTACATTCGTTTTTATGAAAATGTGATTATTAATACTCCCTAAATTCGTTGAAATGCAGCTATATTTAAAGCCTATACGGTGTGAAATTATACCGATTAATATAATTCATATCACGAAATATTTTAAATTCATTAAACCAAGGGGACAAACGGTCGACCATTATCACCTAATAATATAATACTTCCCACGTCCCAAATTCAATGAAATATCTCGTTAACACTTTTATCAATTTCGTAGCCATTATAATATTTATAACTATCTACAAAATTAATTTCGTAAATGTTTAATTTTTATATTATAATTACTTTTAAAATAAAAATTTAGTATATTGAACTCGTAGTAACAATTCCAAGAGATATATTTTTTTTATTTTTATTTTACGGATATGGAGAAGTATTTAATTTATTACTTTGTAGTGTTTGAAATATCTGTATGTAATAATTTTATTACTTTCATCCTTCCTTAAGGTCTTCATAAGGACTCGCTTAAATATAAATAATCGTTTCAATAAAATATTTTTTTTCTTGCGGTCAACTTAATATTCAATATTTTATGTCTCTTGTTTGTCTTAAGTTAGAAGATTTACCATTTGTAATTTAATATAACATTTTAAAACACCTGAGTATATTATACAGATGCAGTTAGATAATAGATAGCTATGTATTATTCATAAAAAAATAAAATATTTTTTTTCATCTTTTATGACTAAATTTAAAGTATTTAATTTATTTGAGTGGACTCGGAATGCTCACCAGTAGACTTATGACTGGATAACATGTACATTTATTTTAGAATTAATTTCGATATGAACAGACTCCATTCGCTAAACACACAATTAATTGACCGCAGAGAGCATCATTCAATAACCAATCAAATTTTCAATTACTAAACCTAATTTATTTTAAGCTGTAATGGATTTTCTTGTAAATATATATATATATATATATACACACAATATATTATAACCAATTTGTTTTCTTTGATACAATGTTAGGGCTTGAGCTAAACATATAATATTATATAATATCATTGGTTACTTGAAAGTTCTGATATACAGTTAGGTTAGGTAAACACGATTGCCTCAATGCATATTTCATTTTATCCATTTATAGGATTTGACATAATTTTACTTTGATTATACACCATTTCCCACTAAAACGTAACAACTGTACTTTTAATCGATCCAAAATATTTGAGTTAATTACGATTCAGTTTATTTGACAATATGTATACTATTGATGAACGATGGCATATTTAAAATTTTTATTTATATTTGCTATTGATATTTATTGAAATTCAACACCACGATAGATATATGTATTTTATTTTTTTTTTATTTTAATTTTTCTTATAGAATCCATAATAATTTATAATACAAATAGGAAATATTTTATATTAATTCGTTACTAATATTGAAATATTTGTTTATGTTATTATGGTTGTTAATTAACTATAATGGTACATAATTATGAATAAGCGCCATCTGATGTAGTCGATAACATATTTTATATCTAAACTACTGGGTATAATAACATCATGGTTATGATGATGCATGACTTCAATTTAAATTATATATAAAAAAAAAAAAATCATATATACTCAGTTCAAAAATCATCTTGACTATGTTTGGTTGGTAAATGATAATCCTAGCAAATAAAATGTAGGTACGTTGTTTATTTACCAGTAGCGTCTAAATTCAAGAGGGATAAAAAAAATCGATTAAAAAGTTTAAAATAATGTCGGAGATGGATGAAACGGATAAGTTGAATGGGTTGTTTGACAAATGAGTGTGTATAACTTTTATTTTATAACAATTTTTCGACGTCACAAAGCCGCCAGTACAAAGGCGTTTTTGAAATTTAAAATAAATTATTTTTATATTAATAAATGGTTACATGTACAATAAGTTGTGTACTAATTAGTAAAAATAACTATTATTTTTCATCACAACTTTAGGTGTGGAAACAGTATGTTTGAAATAATGTAAATACCTGTCTGTCATTTTTTAAATTAAACAAAACAGTTATGATATATATTATTATTTATTATTTTTAGGAGATACATGCGTATAAAAAGTTTTGTGCAGCTGGAAGTATTAAATGTAGCAATTGAGTTGTTTGCAAGTATGTTATAATATATGTTGGTCGTTGGATAATACAATTATATAAGCAGTGTACTTATAAATTTATAATAATTAAATTCCTGAATACTTATAGAAGGATTAAGAGCGGTGTCGGAGATAGACTACGAACAAAGGGAATAGGAGAATCGGAATTTAATCTCGTGTCTTTCCAATGGGTAGACCCCCACAAAAATGTAGCCTTCCTATTTATATTTTTCTATTTTCATGAGTGATTAAAGAATATAATATACACTTATCGTTATACTAATATTTTACAGTTCTTTGGATGGTTGACAATCAATAATCATATGTCAAGAAACAATTTTTTTTTTATTCCCGTTTGCATTAAAAAAAATGTAGAGTAACAAATATGAAATTTTTAATCTAAAATTAGTGAAAAAGCTCAAGTCAAAAGAAGTTAATTTGTTTTTAATATATTTAAACAAAATATACCAAATGTATTAAGAGTACTTGCTGAAAATAATTTTTGTGATTTCAAAGAACAAATTTGAAGTTTAGTACCCATGCTAATTTTTAATTTTTCAGTTTTTTTTGAAAAAAAATGTACACAATTATTTCTTAATTTCTTATAGATATTTGAAATTAAATTTTGACAAAATTACATATTTAAATGATGAATAGTGTTATTTTGTTAAAATTTAAAAATATTATTCATGCCGACTTAAAACTTATTTTAACATATATTATTATATTTTATGCACACAATGATATTTTCAAATGCAAGTTTTCAACGAATTCGTTAATTTATAGTTTCGTTAAATTTAGTGTAAAAAATATTGGTACTAATAAAATATAGAAAATAAAAATAGTTTAAAACCATTTTTATTTGCTTATTCAATAATATATTATAAATTTCTGTACTGTGGATATATGTGTCAAATATTAATGAAATATATGCGTAAAATAATGGTTATGCAGATATTCAGGCGATGACCAAAATAAAAATGAGGTATATTATTTGCTACCCTAAACAAAACACAGACGTTTTTGACATTTTAGACTGAAAATTATTCTCGGTAAGACATTTGTGGCTAAACGAAATAAATCTCAAGGGCTTAAGTCAATAATTCAATATACTTCTCTATAACCTATGATAAAGTGGGAAAATTCGAGGAGAGTGGTAGGTTAGCCACTTTATCATGGGTCCAATGTCATGGCGATACGCTTATGAGAATTTATAGATACCATTGGACGACCTGAACAAAATGTTTAGACCAGCTTAAGTATTGGCATCGCAGGTTATAATAAACTTGTCGTATTTATTTAAATGGTGACACGCAAAGTGAAATGTGAAAAAAGTGAAATTATAGGTTAATAAGATTATATTTTGAAAATTATATTTGTACCTTGTATATTATTGTGTGTTAAATGTAAGTATTTTAACTATGAGAAATTTAATATTTTTAATTTAATTATTAAAAAAAAAAAAATCTAAATCAAATGTTTTTGTATAGCTTCCATGAAAAAATTAGCAAGTTAATATCTTTGTAAAATGTGTACAGGATATCGTTCTAAAGAACAGCCGATATACATTATTTTTCTTGTATTTAGATATAATGTCATGAAACAAATATTATAAACTGTTATGTTCTTGTCTTGTAATAAAAGATATTAAAAAAAATTGCATAAAATCACTGTAAACTTTTTATCGTTGTATATATATATATATATATATATAGCTGCATTTTGTTTATAAACATTAAAATTGTCCAAGCATTTCATTTACAGCGACAATGGGTTTATAGAAGACGGAAAATGGTGATATTTAGTTTTAACTAAATTAATTTTGAGTGTTAGTAGGAAGGTAGGAAAACTTAGAGATAACTTGGTTGATAATCTTGCAATTCTACCAGCACATATTTTACCATCCAACCGCCCGCGCCACTGTTTCTATGGCAAATATTATAGGTGAACGTTATAACACTCTCAATGCACATGGTTATAATAATGTAAATTATTCAACCAAAACCCGAAGTGTGTTTGCAGCTATCAACTATCCCCCTATCATACAAGAGGTCGTATGTGTTCAGAATGTAAGTTTATGTAAATCATGGACCCCAGTGGTGCGCCATTTGATTTGAATGAATAATGCTCGATAAGTTTTCCTCAGCATGGGAAGGATGTCCGTCTTGCATAATCTTCTCTTTATAAAAAAATTAAATGAATAATACTAGTAAGTTTTACATATTTTTTCATTTATTTATGTTATAGGAAAATAATAATAACAAGTTAATGAAACTAATAAATGAAACTCTCTATCTCTAACACAAGCAACGCTTACGGGAGATAGTTAAATCATTAATAATTATAATTTTTCATGTATTTCATTTTATTCAAATTTTCTGATTTGAATAATAATAATAAAAAATAACTTAGTTTACTAGTAGGTAATAATTATGTGTTGATATTAAAAAAATAAATACAAATTAGAATTTTTATTGAATTGGACTTCGGTTAATTTCCAGATATATGTATATTCATATATTTTTAGATATTTCTCGTTTAACTATGATCAAAATATTATTCAATGCATTTGGTTTTATCGAGAAATAAATTAATCTTATTGTTAGGTATATTATTTGATACGGAAATATATACATTAATTAACCAAAGTAATACTATTATAAGGATGGATAGATACATATTCAATTATTTATTATGTTATTGAATTTGAATAATGGAGTTTAAACTTCTAATAACAAAGTATCATACGCTTGTTTTACAAAATAAAATTATAATAATATTATATACTCGTCCTAATCACGCTGAGTACCTATATTATTTATTACATATATCAAGTTTACTTTGTAGGTACATAACTGATAATATTGATCTTGATGTGGTTTTAATTAGAACCTATTTAATCATTGCAAATTATGTTATGAATAACTCCACTAGGTACTGAATAAGCAAATAATATTTTTATGCATAGTTTTTATAGTTTTCAATCATAACTTTTTAAATTAAGATCAAATCATAAGATTATGATACAATATAACATATTTGATAATTGTACACGAATAATATTAAATTGTAAGTATATAATATATTTGTCAAACTATGTAATACCAGTGCCCATTAAAGAGGTGTTTAGTTATCAAATAAATAATAACAATATAGCTTGGTTCATTATTGAACACGATGTTTCATCTGTTTTGCCAATAAAACAATTATTATTGATTTTATAAACACAATATTTAGTGATATCTGTGGTGTAGAATTCCACGAGGTTAACACTCTTGTTGATAAAATATTATTGTTTTATTGACGTTAAATTGAATTAATAATATTATTTTGTATACCTATTGAATTATTCACGGAAGTCAATAATAATAATAATAATAATATTATCAGGTGTAGTTATTGGATGTGTATTTGTCATTTTAGTTATGCAATTAATAATTATAAACATATTTCATACAATTAGATAATGTGACATTAATAATAAATTATTGATCTAATTTTATTAGAATCATAAATTACACAAAGGGAGCATTAAATATCCATAGAGTGTACTTATTATATTGTTTATTTTTGTAATTATTTTCTTATGGAATTTTATTATTGTCAATTATCGATTTTTTTAATGTTCTTAAAGTTTATTAAAACTTATTTGTACTATTTCCCAAGAGACTTGCTAGATTTGCTTTATTTTATGATGTACTTTGCTCATTGAATTTTAATTTATTATAGGTACTATTAAAAATACAAGTATTATTGACGATTGAAAATTGATGTTTTCGTTTGTTACTGTTTGTTAGTGATATTTCAAATAATGATCTTCTATATTATCTCTAAAATTAAGGTAAAGCCAAGTACATATACATTTTATCAATAGGAATTTATGTAGGTATTTCCATTCTCAATATTGTTTATAAAGTAAAATGAAAAGAAAACAATATGCTTGACCAACAGACCGCATTTACAAAGCAATAAAAAGAATATAGGTAAGTGGATATCGTTCTGCTGTATTTTGGGTGACGGGTGTTGAATAGGTTACTACTATAGGTGTATTAAATTTGAATTTAATGATATTATTGTATACGAAAAACGATTCTGAGCGAAAACGGTTTAGTCAACCCATATTACCAAGTTATATGTTTATTTGATAATGCTATTAATCATTTATTTTACTTTTAGTATTATACTAGGACGATATACATTTTTTTCAGAAAATATTGCATTTATTGTATTATAAGTATTTAATTACTATAATAATATATTATATTACATTTTATAATTTAAAATTTAATAACATCTTACTGATGTGAATACCGTGAAACAGTAAGAATAGATATATAATATCTAGCTATAAATAGATAATAATTTATAATTAATCAAATAACTTAGATATAAATAAATTTATTTTTATGAATTTCTAACTACAAAATAATTTATTAATTTTCGTGATTTTTATGAATTTTGTCAAAGTTCTAACTTTAAGCACTTATAAAACAAATATTGTGTTATTTTATATTAATATAATATTTTGAAACATAGATATTCGATATTTTTTAATTGAGGAATCAACAATTTTTTTTTGGAGCTTTGTATTCATTTTTCAAGCATTTCTATCCAGCAAATAATTTTTAATCGAGATTTATATGTATAAAAAAAACAAATTAAAATTTCAATAATTAATTATAATAGACTATATAAAAAAAAAAAACTGGGAATTTTTAAGATTGACCTCTTTAATTAACAAACTAGATCCATTTTTATATCCAAAACAATTCTTATTTGTTTTTAAAATTGAAGCATTTTATTGACAACGACTTATTGTGTATTTATACATAAAAAAACACATCATGATAAAATCAATACATTCATCGCTCCACTCAGAACCTAAAATAATAATTTTTATAATACATTTATTGATATAAAATAATCTAGGTATTAAAAACAAGTTGTATAAAACAATTTTTTTCGATTTTTTATATGAAACGTTTGTTTGTTTGTTTTTAATCTAACCAGTAAAATTTATTAAGTACATAATTCAATTTCGTGTTCTATGTATGGATTTTTGGATATTATTCAAGGATTCGCGAATAATTGGGTTATTTACATTTTATATTGTCTTTTTTTTCATTGTTATTACTGAAACTGTTGCTCGCTTTTAGTTTTAGTTGTCTGTAATTTCTCATAACGAAATATAAGATTTAATTCCTACATTATGAATTCTTAAAAGGCTAAAATATACATGTACACGAATGTTGTTTAACACAATTTTATGTTTGGAACATAATTGCTTGTATGGCAATAGTACATTATAGACATTGAACGAAATAAATGATATAGAATTATATTAGACTTTCTTAGGAATATGCTGTAGTATTTTTGTATTTAAAATTTTAATAACTAAACATAGTATTTAAGAAAATTTTTATTTCCTATAAAATTACGAAAAATAACAACTTAAAAAATGGAAACAAAATTATGAAAAACAAAGTAGGTATGTTACATAGGCGCAATTTGAGTTTTAAATTTGGGGGGGAGACTATTATAATTTGTATACATGTACTGTATGTATGCTCCCTGAGATATATAAAGGCTAAAGGAGATATATGTAAACCATTTTGGGGTGGCTATGATTGATTTTGAGAAGACTTAGCTCCCCCCTCAAGCCCCCAAATTGCGCTTATGGGTATGTATAAAGTTACACATTGAGTGCACGGTGAGTTATAAACTATTCGATTTGAATAGTGGTTATCCTCTAGTTTAAATTATAAAAAATAATATATATATATTATATATATATAATATATATAATATATATATGTATTTTACTTTTTTTTCACTTCTACCTACACAAAACAATTTTAAATTTAATTTTCCTAAGGCTCTGTACTTGTTATCGTCAAAAATAATACTCTGAACAGCTTCATTAATTATTTGTAACATACTTTGTTAAATTAATTTTACAGACCACTTTACTGATTTGTCATTACTCATTACTCAAGTTAAAATACACTTTTATGACCAAAACCGATAGAATAACCCACAAGCGCAACAAAATTTTAGTTTAATATTCTATGAATCAACGTATAATTATATTTACATGTTTGTGTATATTTTAAAATTGAAACAGAAAGATGACAGGTACAGTGTTTAGTTTTAATACTGGGTCGTCTGTACAACGAGGCAATTTAAAATCATAAATATTGAACAAATTATAAAAAGATATTATGTAATTTTTTTAGAATCTATAATTTTAGGACTAAATGTAGTATTTTCATTATGAGATAATAAAACATAATTATAATATGATTTTTATTTTATTTTAAAACGAAAATTATCTATACTTAAATAGTTAAATGTCAGTTTGATATAAATTGATGTTCATAATTATATTGCTACTCTCAAGTGGGATCGTTATAATAAAAGGAAAAAATGTACATATATAAATTATGAAGTTACTAGCATTTCATAAAGTTTAACTTTAATTTGTAAAAGTTTAGGTATATTTAAAACTTACGCAAATAAAAAATAATACAAATGCAATGAATTATTTTAGTATGTTATAGCAAAGTCATTATTAAAGTAAATGGTTTCATGATATTTATCTCAAACATTATTGTGAATTTATGTTATTTATGATCATTAAATGTCACGCGTATAATAGCCTTCCCAGTTATTTTCATAACAAATTCACCGTGTGATTTTTTTTTTATTGACATTTGTTTTATTACTGACGTTGAATCTCTCACGTATGACAAAAATACGATAAGTTATTACTATGTTATTTAATAAACGCTAGGAAGGTGTATCGAAAATTAAAACGGAAGACTTTAGATTGTGAATATAAAATTATCATAAATATATTTAAAAAAAAATTGAATTTTGAACGATATTTATTTCTCAACGAAAACTACAATACACGTGGTTAGTGGGTTAGCCGCAGTTTCTGAGGACTGTTTAAAAATAAAAATAAAATATGCACTCGTTGTTACGAGTATATACAAAAAATGATCGAGTATAATATAATATTTAAGAGGTTTTGAATAATTTTTTATGCTCAATAACATAATATAAATATAGTGTTGTTGATGTATTATATTTTGATATTAATTTGACATTTTTTTTTCAATCATCTCGCTGTTCATTCAACTAAGCGCAATACGAAGTTAACCTTTTATCATTATTTAATTTTTTGTACACATCGAAAATTCATCATTCATTTATAATTATTTATTGTCGATAGGATCAATAATAATATGAAACTTTTGACGGAAACAAAAATAAAATAATAGCAGGTAGGTACATTATAACATCATGGTAAAATCTACATTTTATACAATAATATCTAACTTTATATCTCTGATTTAACTTTAAATTTTAAAATACGCATATGATTGATATGCAGTAAACATTATTGATGGATATTTATCTTTAGCTATTGTCATTATTTTAATACATAAAACTTAAAAGTTATAATTTAATGTATATAATATATATTGTGTATATACTTGATAAATTCGTTAGTTGAAAAGCTTTTGTATAAAAGTATAAAACGTTATAACAGTTTGGTTTCTGATGGTTTGAGAGGAGTGTAATAGTATTTAAAATATTTTTTTCTAAATTATGCCGAATTTTAAACAAAATGCTTATCAACTTTATTGCGTTTATATTTAATTAATTTTTTTACATTAAAATTTTGATATTGTGCATTTTATTAAAAAGGTTTAAATATGCTGTATGAATGTACTGCAGTAACCTTTTACACCTGAATAACAATTGTATTTAAAAATAAATATTTTTGATACATAATATATAATGTATTAAGTACATACAGATATATTGTCTAAATTTCATGATAAACACAAAATGAGTAATTCAAATTACCATAGTAGAATTTTTATATAATCAATCAATAAAAGTATTTAAAGTTGATTTTATACAGTGTACGTATTGGTAATGTATTAGTATGCAGGTAGATTGTATGTTATGTTTGTAATTTGTGTATATAATTGTATTACACATATTTTTATTCAGTAAATTAAAATTATGGTTATTAATTAATTTCGAATAGGAATGTGATGTAAATATAGTAAATCTTCACTTAGTTTAGTTATATATAATTTATATAAAAAATTAAAACCATATAAGCAAGTGCATTTATAAAAATTGTAACTAAAAGTTATATAATATATAAATATTTATTGATATTTAAATACATTTTACTGTAATATGTCTTTCATCACACGACAGAAGTATAATACAAACATTTCAAACGAAGAGTAATTGAGTTTATAAAAAAATTGATTTAGCCATATAGGTATAAATAATATAATTTGGAATTAAGACTGTTTACAGTAATCCTTATTTAATGTTGTCCTTATTTATTTTATTTAGTATAATTAACAATAATTGTAATCAACTTAGAAAATTGTAAAACAGATTTTATTTTATTTTCCTAGTTGCCATACGGTATCGAGGAGCAAATGGGTAACGGTTGATGTTTCATTGAATGGAAACATTGAAATTTAGGTAGATAAAAGAATAAATAAAATAAAACTAATATTTCTTTTAATACTATTAATAATAACTTTATATAAAGGTATATAAATTGTAAACATTATTTCTATTTCTTGATTATTTATAATGTAATAAATGGCATTTGTTGAATTGTTAAAGCATATAAGAAACGCATACTTCCTATGCCGTTATAATGTTTGTTATAATTTTATTTTTATTTTTTTATTCTTAATATTAAAACTGATATAATTATTATTAAATTTATGCTCTCTGTTATAGTATGAACATAATAAATTTAAGCTAACAGTATTAAAACAAGCGTAGTCATAAATCTGCGAATTGTGGCGTGGGTGGGTCGTAGGTTGAGAAGAGGGGGTTGTTCCGTCCTGTGGAAAATGTTTATTATACGAGGCATAGATACACAGTTTTAACAATGATCCGATTACAAAACTTTTCGGGTTGAGCAAACGATAAAACGAAACATACATTGCTTTATTTTTGCATAAATGTCACATATTATATGAGTGCAAGCAGTGGCACAGAGTTGAATTTGAATTTGCGTGGTTGTAGGCAAGGTAAGGTAAGGTAATGTCAGGTAAGGTAAGGTAAGGCAAGGTACAGGTGAACCTTGTGACCTTCGCCTAACATTGCCACCCCTCATCACACTCTACCATCACATTATATCATTGTTGTTTAGTGTACACTGAGTGAAAGTGCTGTTAAGCGTTGCTATATATAGTACGAGAATGGATTTGGTAACATCAAAAATCGATTTGGTGAGTATTTTCCTTCATTTGAAAACGTTAGTTACAAATAAAAATGACTTGAGGGGTTTTATTTGTTAAACACGAGTTTAAATGTATTTTTAGTGGATGTTAAATATTTTAACGACAGGTTTAGATAAATGTAACTTTAAAACTCTAATAAGTTGACATTTGTCACAGATCAGTTCACCCATAATTTCATTATTAGGCAATTATTTTTTTTTATATAAATTTAAGAGTATTTTGAAAATAATAATTACTAAAAATGAGGATTCATATTATTAAAAAATATCGAAAAAATTATTTTTTAAAATATATTCCTAGATATCGTGTCATGTTTTCATCAATAAATTAAAAATGGTTACTTAACTTGATAAAATAATTATGTGTTAGAAATGAAACTTCTGCAAATAGTTTTGTAAGAAAATATTTACACATACCTATATATATAATGTTATGATATTTTTATAAGACTACGTATGTTGCACATTATATTATTTATAGTTATAAAACAAGGACAAATATTTTACATATTTATACATTATTAAGACCATATTTTATAAATTTAGTAAAATATTATTTTTTTTATTTCGTTAAAATGAATAGTATAAATATGTACACGTTTATCAGTCAAACGTGGGTCTTTTATACTAATCAATGAATTTATAATAATAATTCATAATATTATGTACATATAATTGCTTAGTAAAATGTATCAGTTATTAGTTCGATAGTAAAAATGAATTGTTCACATTTGAAAGCAGTTGTAGTAGGTTAATGGTTATACATTAATTGATTCCATACAAGTAGATAAATAATTTTAAGCTTTATCCACAAGCTTCAGTTGTGTATAGTTTAAATAATAAACTAGTTGAAAAAATTGTTACATTAATTATTGCGTTACAGTTTGTCAAAACAGTAAATTACTTAATCAGTTTTAAGAAAACCAAAATACAACGGTTTGAATTCGTGCAAAATATTGTTGTATAATTTATTTTCTCTTAACTTTACCATTATTCAAAAATAAAGAAATGATTAAGAACACTTGAAATTTATCACATTAGTTTGTATAACTGTTGTATAAGCCTCTTTAAATTTTCGATGTTATTATAACAGCGATGACGTATAATAGCAATCTCCGAAGACGAATATTTGGCGATTGTTTTGATTACCGGGCATTACTAATAACTTTGTAGAAGTTTAAGAAAACAAAAAACTCAATAGCTTATCTTGATAAATTAAATTTATGATTTCAGTTTATTTGTTTAAATGTTAATTACTCATATTGCATATTTTATGAGTATATTTTGTAAATACATCGGAATCGTTAAGATTATACGGTTAAATCTTAAATAATAATTAACATAATATAGATTAAACTCTTAATACTATCTGTAAATATATAAATAAATATAATTTTATATTCCTACATTATACACTCTATTTGACATATTTAATTATGATTGAATTATTATTGTAATGATTATTTAATTGGCCTAGTTTGCTTGTATAAATATTGAACTGCAGTATATCGTCTATGTTACAAACATAAAGTTTTACGATTTTATCTCGCCTCCTTGTTGTTTAATAATATAATTTATATTACCTGTATAAAAAAAGTTTCTTTTGGATTGTGTAAAACGCACTTCCTACAAATTACTAGGGCTACTTGCAATCGAGTTCCGTCGGATTTGACCGGCGGTAGAATGGAAGCAATTGAGTTATAGTTTAGTGTTATAATGTAGTTGAAAATTACTTACATGGTCGACATTTATAATCGACTTGAATGAACTTTGGGTGGCCTGGACAAGGATCGTATTTGCCCACAGATGGCTGAACTCTGCATTGCTGTTTTTTCTGACACGCCTCTACCACAGACTGTAGCAGCGAATACTATAATAACATAACAATAAATCATCTCTATATTATAATTGAAATAATTATAATAGCAAAAGCCAATATAAAAAGATATTTTGTATTTGATGGAATTTAGGATATTGTTTTAAAATATAAAATAGTGCCAAACTAAAATAATAGTTCAACATACTTAAGATTGCATTACCATATAGTGTAATGTAATGATTTCTATTAATTCGTAAGTCTTATATTATTAAATTAAAGTTTAAAAGTTTTATGGAGAAATAAATATAAATATAAATAAAATTAATGTCGAACTAATGGCCAAAGAAGCCGATATTTTTTAGATCAATAATAAAAAACAAATATATTTATAAATAGTTTATGATGAATAAGATATATTTTAAAGTATTTATTTTAATTATTTTTATAAAATGATTTTAAACATTTTTTAATTTTATAAATGATACAAAATAAGTCAAGAAAAACAAATAAGAATATTGAATAATATCTTGTATATTAATATGGTATTAATATAAAATGTTATTTGTAATTTTAATTATAATACGTAATTTATTAATTTCTTATTAATTACTAAGGATATAAATACATTTCTTGTATAAAATAAAATATTTTTAAATGAAAATAATAGTTTTCGTTGAACAATATAAAATACAGTATTTAAAATAAAAAATAAGATCATATTATTGTACATCATACATTATATTTATAAAATATAAATGTCTTCAATAAATATTTATATTTAAACAGTTATGTAAATATGTTGATTACCTAAAAATGAAATTATTTTAATTTTATTTGTTTGTCTGTAATTGTTACATAAATGTTCATTAACGGCATTACATTTACAATTTACAAATTCATAATATCTGCGCATAAGTTTGTTTTTATCGAAAACATCTAGTCATATTTTGGCTCAACTTTCAATACCGCTAGTTTTATTATTTAACTGGTATAGTAATTTCATTATTGTTATTGGATTTTTTACTATATAATTATAATATGATACAAATTTTGTATTTTTTTTATCCGTAGTTGTCAAGACAAATTATTAATATGAAATTTCAATGGTGAAAAAGAATAAAATAAATATATATTAACAACGTGTAATTTATTTTATAATAAACAAAATTTAAATATTATAGCATTTGTACATTGTAACGATATTTTTTAAATCCAAAGTGTTTTAATTCAATTTTTAAATATATTTTTATTTTATGGGAATTATTCAAATTTTTATTTTATTTAGCCGGAAAATCACATTGAATAATTAATGTAAATTTCGCTTTTCTTCTTTTTTTATTTTTTACTTTGAGAGAAGTTAGGAATGTATTCGATTTTAAATATAGTTTTATTTATTCATTTATTTTGAATTATTAACGTGTGTTTAGCCTCAAAATGATTTATCTTGCACTATGTGTTACCTAAACCAGTGATCCGTGGTGCTAAATTATTTTATTTTATTTAGTCTAGAAGGTTTAAAGCCACTGATATAGCCATATATCTGGACTAGCGATACAAATTATAAATATATTTTTATTAAATGGTACTTTAGAAAGGTTATTTTTTGATTTTTTTTGTAAGTAGCTAGTAGTTCCTTTAAGTACAAGAAAAACGTATTGACAAATTGTAATGAAATAGTGAAATTAACTGCATATATATTAATAAAGAATTATTTTTGTTATATTATTATAATTTAGAAAATAATAACCATAGTTTTTAAGTATTCAACATTTTTAAAACGCCGAGTGCTTATTGTGATCATTATCTTGGTGTATTTTGTAAGTAGATATCAAATAAATTTGTGCTGTATTAAGAAATCAAAACATTATATTTTTACATAACTGAGGTTGGATTTATTTAACTAAAATACCAAAATTACATTTTTATATTTCGCTTACAAGAAATGCGCAAAAAATGTGCCTGTTGACAAATTTTCATATTTGATAATAGATAATGTAGTACTTACGATAGTTTACATATACTCTTAAACTCGTAACGATTATGCGTCTAGTAAGCATTTCGAGGGATAGTATTATTAAAAATATTCTAAAGTTAAAGTATTGAAATAAATCCTCAGGTCTAATAAAAAAAATAAAATATTGTGATGTGAAAAAATAATTTATTATTAACTAATTAATTAATTAATTAATTTATTAATATTGAGTATTTTGAGATGACATATGAAACAAATCTGTTTTTGTTCAACAGTGATTACAACAGTGATTATTAAACTTGAAAATGAAGTTAATGTGTTTAATTAGATCAACGTGTAAGAATACATTTTTTAAGCGCAAATAGTCAGTCAGATGTATAGATAAACAGAGACATCGATTATAGTACTTCGTAAACTAATCTGTTAGTTAAATGTCTTATATGAAACAGTAAGTCATGGTGAGAATGCATAATACAATTTAAATGGCTATTAACATTTAGTATACAAATTGAAAATCGCAATAAATGAATAAATAATCCACCATGAGGTATATTACATAACGATAATATCCATTTGATGGGATATTTCTCCAACCCTTTAGTATAGCACATATTCGTACAGAGTAATAAATGATTCATCAAGCATGGTCACTACTGTATAATACTCGTAGCTTAATTATTATTAAAAACCTAAATAATGCATTTATTTAATTACTAATTTTTAAGTATTCTTATAGAATATATCAAATAATTATATTTGTATTTAGTGATGAAATTAGGATCTTAGGGCCCTGATGATAAAGTAAGTCTGGGGCCTTATAATTATTTGTGTGTTTCGAGAAATAATAATAATACGTACACGGTAAATATTACACGAGGTTATAATAATAAACAATAATAAAATTACACAATATTAATGATTAAGAAAAAATTAAAAAAAAATTTTTAGTGAAAAAAATAACCAATTAATAGGACTTACCTATTCGAAAAAAACTGAAAAATTATTATGTGTGTATAATATGTAAAAATGTTAAAATCCGATATTTTTGTTCTGCTTTGTAAATCTATATAGTTATGTAGTTAAATTTATCAAATAAGTACAATAGATAGTATAATCATTTTTTTCTACACATAAGTAGTTTTTTTTTATTATACGAACTAGTATATATATATATATGTATATAAAATATTTACTAAAATGAATATACATTTTTTAAAATATTAATTTTACCATAGTTATTAAATTAAAACTAAAATTACAATAGTGATCATTAAATATTACAATATTTTAAATATAATTATTATTTAACTAAGTAAATTAGTTTTTCTTGCTTTAACTTCAGCAAACTGATTATTGATTTGGTCCATAACTAGGTTATTAGCTACTTTTTTCGATGTTTAATAAAGCAATATTTTTGGTTTTGTCTCATTGAATTTCTTACGTAGTTTTTTTTTAAATGGATATTTTCTCAGCTATGGATATTTTATTTATTTTAACAACTGTTATAATTGTTATTTGTTAGGTAGGTACTTGAAACAACTTGAATTATTTGTTCTTGAATTACATTTAATATTTTTACATTATTCACCCTGAAAATGTTCAAAAGGATTCAATCATTATTCAATACCCGTACGATACCTCGTATACATAATTATTATTCATAGCAGTATATCAGAAAAAATCCAAGTGATAACTATTTTCGTAATAATCTACTATTATAACATTATCGATGATAGGAAAAAAAATTCAATATTTCTATTCAATTATGTACTACGCTTTAGCTTAGGGTACTGTTATTGTGTTACTGTACGACTCACGCTAAGAACACATTTATATTATATTTATCATCTACTTTTAAAAATTGTTTAAACTATTTCTTCTAACCATATAAAACCTACCTACCGATTAATGCTTTTCATGGATCACGTGATTTAAATATACCTCCTTCGATTTGCTACTGAATAAATATAATTTTTTTTCTATTTGGAAAATTAAAAAAGCTTGATTTTATTCTTGCATATTACATGATAAAGACTAAAATATCAATTAACAATTAATAATATTACATTTTATTTTAAATTTTTTAATAACGAAATGTTAATAAAATAACACTAGTCAATAAAGTTTTAAAACCATCATAACGCCAAATCTATATAATTACAATCCTAACTTATTATCATAATATAGGCTAAATAATTAAAAAACTAGTTTTCTAAGTTTTTATTTAGACACGTAGTCTTTTTAAATAAAATCTTTCAATAATAATTAATAGTAAAAAGGTTATTTAAAAAAAAAGAAGTTTGTATCATCATAGGATATTACTTAATTAAAATAAAAAAATCTATGTATTTTAAAATAAGATTATTAAGCTTAATTCACAATTTCAATAATTAGAATTTGAATGGGTGCATAATTGAAGGGTAAAAGTCAGAGAGTATGCTTGGAAAATCACTTTGTGCAGTACATATATATTACTATGTACATTATACACGCAGATGTAAAATATTTTGTTTATTTCTTGCAAAATTGTGTAAACAAACTTCTTAAACAAAAAATTTAATTTTTACTCTCATCGTTTATGTATCCCATTGTTTCATTCAATCGATTTTAACAGCGTTGAATACACGTCTTATATTTTACGCTGGTAATTATCAAGGTAGTGATAAAAGCTGTGAAACAAAAATGAAAAAATATAAACATTTGGAAAAAACTAATTTATCATAGTAAAATGTAATTTCCAATTTTTCTCAAAATATTTTATTCAATATTAATTTATTGAGGAAATATTGTCTATAGTTTTAGAACAGATACGTATAATATTCATTAACTTAAAACTATAAATAGATAATTAATATATTGTATATTTATGTCTAAATCGATTTAGTCATAGTCAATAGTATGCATGTCGTTATAATAATTTGTTTGATAATTATTGGTTTTTTTATAAATTTTTTTCTTGAAAATTATGTACTTAATGTAAAAAATGTGTACCTACCTATAGTAAATTTTTATAAATAATAATAGCATTTATGTACATGTTTCTTAATTGTTATAAAACACAATTATATAATTTATAACAATGTCATTTACTGTGTTAAGTTTTAATAGTTTTAATTCATATTATGTAATGCGATATAGAATCATGACATAAAATATTTTTCTATTTGTTTCAACAAATACTTATGTATTAATACGTTTTTTTCAATTTACACATTTACTCAGTTAATATTTTTGTTTCATAATTTTAGATTTACATAATTTACAAAAGTGTATTATCAAAAAAATAGTATGCATGAGGACGACTTTTACTATGATGTCATTGAAATATATTTACTTAACATACTTATTACATACTCTGTAAGTCTGGACAGTGAGTCCATTGTACAACATTCAGTTAACGCGTAATTAAAACTATAAATGTGTCAGCTAAAATTATGGAATAATACGTAGACGTTTATATTATATTGGACTTTGTGTGGTTATACTATGTAGGTATTTTATATTGTTTAAGTTTCTACGTCAAAAACTTAATTTAATTTGATTTATTTATTTAGCACTTTATATTATATGAAATATAGTAGAAAAAAGTTGAAAATTTATTAAAAATTTAAGTGAATTGGCATATAAATAAGTAAAATAACACATTCACTTATAACACTTATTACTAATATATAGATAATTAATTAGATAATACAATTGTGGTAAATGACTTCTTTTAAATATACATTAATCTGTAATGGTAATCTGTACTTGGTATATATTGTGATCATATCAAAATACAACAGGAACTATAACTTTGATGATAAGCTGAGTATAATAATTATAGAAAATATAAAAGGATTATGGATTAATTCTTAATAATGTATTTTAATATTGTTGAGAAACATAATCTGCTAGCCGTTACTTATTCAATAACGAAAATGTAAAGCATAAATTATTTAAATGATTATTTTTTATTCTATAATTAGCTATTTAAAAATTATAATAGAAAATTCAAAAGCAAGTTAAAATTGTAAGTTTAAATACTCTGTCATAGTCTGAAGTTAACTATATTGAGTATTAAATATTTAAATCAATAATTCCTATCATTAGTAGACAATATCGTCAATACCTAGGCATTAACCGACAATGACCTTTTAACATAGGAAATGTTGTAATAATCAAATATTTTGTTCAACACATTTATAAATATGGTTAATAAATTACCTTAATGTCTAATAATGATAGACGATGTTAATAATTTTGTTTATATTAAAAGTGGGTCAGAAATATAAAAATATATTATCTAACATAAATTATAAATAATTATTTATTTTCACAATTTGACGTAATGTGAAAATTTGAGTTGCATAAAATATTATTTTTTTTATAAGCATATCTATTGATTTTTAACAAAAATACTAGTAATTAATTCATCACTACATAGGAAATAACATAAATGCATCTAAATGCATCATTGTCCAAAAATAATGGACATTTACAATTCAATATTGTATATTGTCTAGTTTGATAGAAAATATTGTTATTGAAAAGTCAATGTTAATTTTTTAATTTACGTATTTGCCGGTAACATATACATATTATTATATTCTTTATTAGTTATATAAATAATGATATTCGTATAAATAATATAAATTATGATTTATCATTTAATTTTTATGAATTCTATGAACATTATTATCATTTACCGACGTTATTTATAATTGTTAATATATAAATACATTCTTCTTCTTAGAGTTTATTGTTCATTAAGACACCCTGTTCAATCCTCAGAATTTAAATTTCCCTCATTAGCTTCTTGTATTTTCCTGTTTAGTCATCCATACCTAAACATGTTTACATCACAAATACCAATTTAAATGCATATGTTATGTTGTATGGTATTGAAGAAACCACATAATATGGACAAAGAATTACAGTATACACTTTATTAAGTCATAGTGTAAACAGTAAACAATGTAAAATATGTTATATTTAGAGTTGTCTTAAAAATGTACTATAGGAGCAGTAATATATAAATAATAAATATAGACAAAAACATTAAATTTTTTTTTTGTTTATTTAATACATTCAAATAAATTTATTTAAGAACAGGTATTATTTAATTGCAGTTATTATTGTAAATAGGTACATAAAACGGACTGATGTAATACCGAGATTTAGTATCTAAAATTACATTGCTTCGTTTACCTTAATACAAAATAATTAAGTGTAAACAATGCATTTTATGAATTTTAATTGCTTATTAATACATTTTACTTTAAATTTATTTCATTAATTAATGTGAAAATAATAATTATTGATTAAAAATTTTAAGAAAAATAATTTATATTTTGTTAAAATAAATTGAATGATATGTAGTTAGGAGTATAAGAAAAATGTTGACATCATTTTTCACCAAAATTACCAACGTTTAATAAATACTAAAAGAAATTAATAATTATTGAAAAATATAATTGGAAACGTCTAATATTATTATTTTCTAAATTAAAACAAAATATTCATTTATTTTTTAAACAGCTTGTCGCAAATGTTATATTTTTTTCGTGGTTTTTGATAATTTTCTAATTTTTTAAAAATCTACTGGGAAATTCCAAAAATGACATGTATTATAAAGTACCATCTGTGTTATTTTCCATTAAATAGAAGTACCGTATGTAACGTTTGGAGTTTTCTTCCTACCAGGAAAATTGTTTACATATATTTTAAAACTGATAAAGTACATCATCACACATCTGAAAATAAAATTAATTTGTCCACATTTTCCGAGAGATTAATGAGAACATTTTGGTATCATATCCTGGTCAAATTTCGAAATAATACGGATGGCTTTGATGATTTGATCTAGATAATCGCCAAGTGTCTTCTCTCGAAAATTTTAACAGTATATATAAGTATGAGGCAAAAAGGCCAAGTCATTAAAAATAATGTAAGAAATTATCATGATAATTAAATTAAATTGTATAATATATGAATCATTAAAATATCAATTAACCAATTAAAAACACAACTAACCAATTTTAGGTGTATTATATGTGATTCATTATAATAATTATTGTATTTTATAAATAGTGATTTAGTCGTTCAGCCCTATATTGTATAATATATTAACATTTAATTGTATACGATTATATGTAAGTAAGTATTTCAAAATTAAAACATATTCATAAAACGTGAAGTATAATGTCGATTTATATTACACTTATGATATATTTTGATTACTTCAATGTTCATCAAAAATAAATAATTTTAAATATTGACTAATGTATTGAAAGTAAGACAAATAACAATATATATATTATTTTAATATATTATTATTTTTATAATTTAATGTTAAGTATATTGTTTAGTACATTTTTTCTTTTTTATATTCCCATATTAACGTGTATTACTTAATTTTGTGATACTTTAGGCTTTCTAACGTTTTTAAAGAAACTTATATTATGTCTTGCTAATGATTATTATAAAAATTCCAAGACTTAGAACTTTTAAAATGTAACAGTGGATTACGATTAAGATTATCACACAAATTTTGAATACTTATTTACTTTTATTTCTAGTTTAAAAATCATTTAAAAATTCAAAAAATATTTTATAATTTAGTAAAATTAGTGTCTTTATGTGTGATGTGTAGTAAGGCAAGAGAATATTAATACCTTCAAGTTTTAAAAATGCTCTAAGTACAGTAGGTTCGTGCTTATTAGACTCACTTTAGAATCAGACCATTTGAATCTATTAAGTAGTAACTAAATGAGTTAATAAAAGGAATGACCTCTAGAAAATAATAAAAATGCTAATTTAATTAAAAAATATTTATTAAAATTTAAGTTTCTATTCTGTTAAAATTAAAATTAAATATTGTAATAACTTAAGTACTTAATTTTTCTACCATACTTAAATCACAGCGTTTATTTATTGTAATATGAACAAAATGACAACAGAAACATATACAAATTTTCACAAATAATACGAGGCGAATCATTTATTAAATAAATAGTTTTTACTTCTAAAAATACAGTAAATATTGAGTTATTACTATAAATCTACATTGTACTTTTAATTTTGTCATGATTAATGGTCAGGGTACCTAGTTTAGCATAATTCTTTTAGAATTTCACGAAGATGTATTATTAAATTTAGTTTTGGATCAAAACAAATTTTCATAAATATTTATTTTAATATTAGTATTTATAGTTATGCTAAATGCTAATACTATAATTAGTATTTAATAAATTAATTTAAAAATACTCTTAATTTACATTTGTTTTATTTTTATGGTATTTACATAAAAATGTATCTACTTTTTTTTTAAATTCTTATTAGTTATAAGTAATATTTGTAGTCATTAACTCTAAATAGTAAACATTTCTTATAATGCTCTTTTTGTTCCTGCGAATAATTTATTATGGCTCTTGGGATAATTCATTTTCGTTGAGTGTTATTTGACGTTCAAAATGTGTAAAGCGACAGAATATTACTCAAAAAAATGTTTAGTACTCATAGCATTTATTATACGTAATTATTGATAATTTTAATAATACTAATTATTATTATTAGCTATTACACTGAAATAGTAATTTTTCATTGTAACAAATTGGTAAGTTTAATATTATAAGATATTAAATTCCTCTGAAAGGGTGTCACAAAAAAGATAAACTATTATAAAATTAGGTAGAAATCAAATGATATGGGATTTGCAAAAAAGAAATTTTAATTCAAATTATAAAACTTAAAATTTAAAATTGTTTTCATACTATTTATTTTTTGGGTGGAAGCTAAATCTTGAAATCCATCTTCATGTACTATAAGGATTAAAATATTATTACGTTTCGAGGTATAATCATATAAAAGATAATAAAATAAATATAAATTGAGGTTCTGAACGAAGGTATTAAATGATAAGCACATAAAAATTTACCATATGCATTTAGAACATAGACATTTTATGAAATAATTTTTAATAATTTATTATTAAAAAAAGAAAAAATAGATGATATTATTATTTAGTAAAATATATTGGATAGTTATGTTGAATGATTCACATAAAATAAAACTAAAATATGTCGATGAAAAATGTTTAGAAATATAGAAATAATGGTGTCTGATTAACGTTTTAATCAAATTTCGGCAACTTCATCTGACATAAAATATAGGTAATTATAAGGTTAATTGTATTACGTATAAGAATAAGTAATAAAAACAAAAATGTATCCAACTGATGAAAACATAGATAAAAGAATAACTATAATATTATGAAGACGCGTTTACATTTTAGTATACTGTAAATCTTATAAGATATATAGAAAATTAAACACTTATTATAGGAAAATCTGCAAAGTTTGATAATTACTCTACTCCAAATCTTTAAAATTAGAAATTTAATAAGTAAAAAGAATGATTTAATAATAAATAGTTTAATACATATAAAACAATTAATATAATACTTAAAATTTATTTTCATAAATAATGTCGAATTAATATGCATAATGTAACGAATTTAAATAATTAAAATAAATATGGTTTACATTATTGAAGACTATGCAACAATAACAAAATGTTTTAAGTTAATAATAGTATGGACGTTTAAAAATGTTTAGTTGACAGGGATAATTTTATTAAAATACATATTAATGGTTATTACAAATAATACAAAGTACAGTAACATGATCAGTTGGCGTATTTCTCCAAATAATAAAAATATGATTTTTGAGTATTTGAGTTACACGTACTTATACTGATATGGGTTGTCGATTATCATGATAAATTGAATTATTTGGAATCACCTATATTATTACGTATAAAGTAAGTTTTTTTCTCATTTGATAGACAAAAAACACTTACCCTTATTTTTTTTTTTAAATATTTTTATTTTTATTTCACTTTATTGAATCGTTATAGTAGGTATTTGTTTCCCATCTATCAAGTATAAACTTAACTTATTTACAATATAAGTGATTGATTAATATAAAAATAACTTCAGAGGTATTTAATCAATCGAAAAAACCGAGAACAATGCTGTTTATATAAACACACGTTTTAATAATGTAAAATAAACCATACGATTATGTTCTTAAATATTCAAGTGAATTTAATACAAAAAGATATAACCTAATATAAATATTTAGTGTATTATTATAGTTATTTATTTAATACAATTAACGTCAAACGCTTTTTTTTACGGCGGTATAAGCAAGATATAAAGTATAAGTACTAACATAACGATATTTTGTGGTTAGATATATAAGAATATGTAGTATAATATAACATCTAAAAATAAGAAAATATTTATATATTATTCAAGTGATTTATGTGGCTTTCCTCAATATCATAAAATATTGTAGTTATTTGTCATTTTTAATAGTGAGGCATTCATCATAGACAAATCAAAAGTTATAATATATATATTTTTTTATTATTATTGTTTAGCTTATGTAGTAAAAAACTATTAAACTCGGAAATTCAGTCAATATGTTAAATTTACAATAAAAATTAATGATATAAATTAATACATATTTCTCAATGTGATATAATTTACCAATTATGCCATGAAACAAACAATATTAATATTCATTTTATTACCTAAAAATATACCATATAATTCACGTTTTAAAATTAGAACCAATTATAAATTATAAGTCATCAATGAGAGAGTCTAGACCATCATCATACTGTTATACTGAGATTATTTATATATAAATATTTATTATTATATAACTTATAAATTAAATTGGATAACTTAATATTTCGTTGAAAAAAATTATACTTTCACAAATATGTTTTTCTTATATTGAAATACATACCGTAAATATGATACATTTTAAACTAATTATTACAGTCCTAGAATTTAAATATCTTAAGAAAGTCACATTTTAAAAGCGTGCCAACCTAATATGGTGTTTATACTTAATTTATGAGTTAAAAAATTAAATCGTTATAGATAAATAGGTGTAATTGTTATAATAATATTTTTGACAACTGGTATATTCAGTGCGCGTGTTTTTAACGAGAATTTTCCCTGTTTTATACTGACGTATGAATTCGGTTCATTTTTGTTATTTCTTTAGATAATATATTTAATTTATATCAAAAGATATTGTATAAAAATTATTTTTATGCTTTTTTCAAGAACAAAATTATGATTATACGGCGTCTTGGATATGCAATTTAGCAGCACTGTTGTCGTGGTGGACATTTCCCGGGTTTTCACAAGCAAGATACTAACTAAACTATACTGTGTATCTACTGTATTTAATGTTTTACCTTTCTATTGGGTAATATTCTCGTTAAATAATTAAATAAATAAAGTTGTTCAACTGTTCTATAAAGTTCAATATTGAGCTTAAATAGACATTTGATATTATACGTACTTAAACGATTAACACAATGAACAACACGTAACAAATATGCTATATTGTCGATAAAACAGCATTATCTAGTAGATAAAGTTGATTTTATTGATAAAACGATACAAAATTAAATAACTGCGTTTATTTACATAATAATTTACGATTATTTTATTTATTAACAGTACAGCAATTAATCGTGGGAATTGAGCGACCTCCCTACCAACTTAGCCTGAATTTCCATCATATCATATTTACTGATTGTACGTACTGTATTTATATTTGTACAGATTGTAAATAATAATATTTTAAGTAAATCAACGAAAAAAAAAAATAATAATAGGAATGAAAATTGTAACCGACGAAAATACACATCGAGTGGACCGAGTTGGGATTAAAAGTATCTTATTATATAATATGTAAAAGTTATAAAATAAATTTTACTTTTCTTAGAGTACATCAATAATTATTCATATAAGAAACTACAAAAACCGGGATAAAAATATATTTTGTAAAATGCATTTACTGATTTCTGAAAATATAACCCATTTTATCCTATTTAATTGTAAATCGTGTCTAATGAGATTTTTTATGGGTAATAATATATACTGTTGTTTTGTACGGTTTACTAGTAGTCTGAGCTTTATTACTTAAAAACCTTCGGCAATGACTGCAGACGGTGATAAATCGAATTTCATTAACTTGGTAGTTCTAGTGTAGTAGCAGTAACAGTGTAACAGAGACGAACCTTTTTTCACAGACAATGAGTTAATCTTGAACCCATGACCTTTTGTATGAAGTTGACATCGAAAAATGAAGTATGTAAGACTTGGGGTAGGATTGTCAATTGTGACTTTCTCCCCTTTCGTTATATGGGGGTGACAACGAAGACACAACGGCAAGAGATGCTTCTTACTCGGTAACTCAAAAAAGTAACCGTTGTATAAGGAAGTGCGTTTAAAACTGGCCTCTTTTATAGACTTGAAATATATCATTTGTCACATCTTATATGAAATGAAATGTCATAAAACTAATTTGTCATGAAATGTTGTTTCTAAAATGTCAAGTATTAAGTTAAATATTTTAATTTCAAAGAGAACTTGAGTTTACTAATTAAAATTGTTATATTTATTTATATGTGTAAATTAAAAGGTCAACACGGTACTATGTTTTATATTTTTATTCCCAATGATTCAGCATTAAGAATAAATATTTATTTTCAAGAATATCACTTAAAATCTATGTAGTTCATGTATAATAAGCAGCTACACAATGATATAGGATAACATATATAAGCATGGATAACAGATCAATTTTTATTAAATAAAACCAAAGAAACATTTTATTTAATAATCGACCCAATAACCATGTTTACATCAAGATAATCAGATCCTAGAAGATCACGAAGACCAACTATAGTTAATAACATCTACAACTACAATATGAGAATTTTAACGTTGTAAACATTAGTATGTTGACATAATTACATTAAAGAAAAAATATTATTATTATTAATAATATTATTTCAAATTTATGTTAAAATCTATTCATTATTTATCATTAACTTTAAATAACAAAATGTATCAGCAAAACTTTCATAGTTAGAAAAAAAATAGCTTTGAAAATATTTTGAAACAGAAATCATTAAATAAATATTTTTAAAACTTATATGTATAGCATTTAAAATTGATATAAATATAAAAAAAAATTAATGTATGCTGTTAAATATTTTATTTTATTAATTTAAAAAAAAAATTATTATGTTTTTATAAGGTTCTATAATTGTTTTGACAAAATGTGTTTTTGGAAAAGTATAAAATTACCCTCCACCCCAGCAGGTGTCATCACAGACAAAAAGTACATTAGATCTTTTAATGGTAAATTCGTCTAAATACAACTTATGCTTTTTTATGATACAATGGTATATTTTGTATAAAATAAAATTAAAAATATTAAAAAACTTTTGCTGGATTTAGACAACAATTGTTTTATGTTTACAATATTTATATTTATTTAAAAATTTTTTAATGAATAAAAAAAATGAACAGTATAGAAATTTTCAAGGAGCAACAATCATTATTTAGTATTTTCATATAATTTATATGGTCTAAATTATGTTTAAAATTTACTATCGATAACATCAATAGTATTAACTTTCCCGTTTTAAAAAAATCTGTAGTTTCAATAATTATATAAACTTCAACTTTAAACTTTAATTTTATTTGTTAAAAACCTTGTGAAAACAAAACATTTGTTGAAACAAAAAAATAAATAAATTAAAAAAAATAATAATTATATAATATGGAGATTATTCTTATTTTCTTATTTTTTTTTTTTTAAATTACAATATGGTATACATAGCTGCGAGTAAATGTAAATTGGTTTTTTGATTTAAGGATATTTCGGCGGAACAGGAAATTATTTGAACAGAGAAGAGTTTTGGATGTGGGAAGTGAAAAGTGTTATTTTTTCCGTACTACTTAATTTTGGACAGTACTATTTATTATAGTGACAATTTTATGTAATAAAAAGTTATTTTTATATTTTATATAAAATACTAGAAAGAAATGGATATACAACACTGGTTGGTTAGAGTTAAAGTTGTATAATTTATGGACTGTTATTATTGATATTCATAAACAAAAGTATTTTATATCTATACATAGGTGATACAATTCGAAAAACTGATGTAAATGGTATAATTAGAACTTAGAAATACCTAAGTATATTTATTTTAGCTGTTACTCCTTACTTAATTCTCTAATATTAACTACCTAATTGTTTTTATAAACACTTAAAGTTTCCAGACAGGGAGTCTAAACAAGTTGACATGATGCAACAGAATGTGTCATTATGTCGATTCAGTTTATATCAGTACAAACCATCGTTAGATAATTGGCATATAATAAATTGTTCAACTTGCATACTTAGAACAAACAAAATAGTTTGAATTAATTTTGATATATCTAGTATATTATATAACGTAATATATTTTGATAATATTTATAACAAAATAAATAAATATTTTTAAGTAGAGATACTTAGTAAAATTAAGATACTTATTCACGAACGGTTACGTTGTAATGTCTCGAATTTAATATGGCGTATGCTTAATTTGTAGGTACTGAATTAGATTTGTTTACTATTTGGAGGTGTTAAAGAGTAGAAAAGTCCTAATACAGTTCAAAATAATCAGAAAAAAAGAAACAGCGGAGAACGATAATATTTAGATAATAAAAATGTAATACAATGTTTTACATCATATAACTATTGTTTAAACAGAAATTTAAAAATTATTGAGATTAATTTTAAGCTATTTATACCATGATATTTTTCATATAATACTAAAATATGTCAGTATTTACTAATAAGTTTATAATAATATAATAATATGAAATAATATTATACTTATGTACCTGTATACAATTATTATTACATAGCATAAGCATTAAGCAATGATTTTGATATAAATTAGTACAAAATAATAAATAACTAAAAGAAAAAATAAATTTAATAAATAATACATTATAAAACATAAATAGGAGTGTATTCTTTTTTCAAATGCAATGCTTTATCATTGAAATCAATTTTATTACTAATTTATCACTTACAACTGTGATCTACTCAAAAACTTAACATGGCAGATTGACTTTCTAGTTTTATTCAATTAAAAAAAAAAAAAAATTATGTACAATTCCATTGAATTTATGAACTTATTGTAAATTCGTAATAATATGCTTAATTAGATAATGTTGTTAAAAGTGAGGGTTTATACTGTAAATATTAAATTTTGAACATATAGCTTATTATCTATAAACATTTAAAGTTGATATTAATGGAGTGGGTCATATAATCTGCTAGAGTACTCTTCTTTTATAAGCTACTAATGCTTATAAATAACAAATAATATAATCTTATATGTTTGATATATGTAGAAAAAAATTGTAAATTTTTTATTTTGTTATAATAATGGTATAGTTTTAACTTATAAGTATTTATTACAATAGTAATAATAATAATAATATTATATTATTACAACATAATCATAACTGAAAATTGAGTGTATCATGTTAAAAATTTAGTCACGTGTATCATTTGAAATGTGTTTCAGTGTATAATATAAGTGTAAAAGTAGGTGAGACTTGGATAACGTTAGAGTTACTGTGTAGAGTGCCAAGACAGGATTTTATTTCGATTTTATCGAAGTAAGGAAAAAACGTTATTAAATGCCGTGCATTTTATTTTTTGAATTCTACTTGCCTTCTAAACATTTTTTATTATACGCTGTATATATTTTAACGTACACGCAAAAGCTTAAACGTTTTTTACGATGAGCGTTATATACATATGTGCGTATATATAACGCATACACAAATCTACCAATGAGGTAAGGGAGGAAACAAAGGGTGCACCCATGTTTTAGCAGTCTAAATAATTGTATAAATTATTTATGAGCATTTTGGACATTTCTTATTTTTATCGTAGATTTATCGACTTCCCGGACAATTTTATTTTGTTTATTTAACACGTTATATACTTGTATGTAAATAATCTAGAATAGCGACTCCAAAAAAGTATTTATTATTTTAGTAAAAGTCACAAGTGATAAAAATAATTCAACAATGAATGCGTTTCAACAATGCTTATAATATTATAATCTTGAATCGTTCTTTCTACACGTATTTTAAACGTGACTTGGTAAAATATATTTATAATGAGTTTCGTTTACAATGTAGGTAGTAACCCATCCACGTAATTTATAGTATTTTTGGGAAAACGACTTGATAACTATTACAATTAAGTCGAATTTATTATTTTATACTGTTAAAAGTTGCAGGTATCCTAAATATTATTATGTTTAATGATATACTTAATTTACATATATTGTATTTGGAATGTATGTTATATTTTGAACTGACTCCTAGCGCTTAACGTGTCGTGGACGATTCATAGTTAGGTTAGGATCAAAAACTGAATCGATGCGGACATGCGAAAACATTGATATTGTGTTAAAGTAGTAGAAAATAAAGTAAATAAGAATGAAATTCATAAAACACAAGTAAATATACATAGTATGATAAAACATATTTTAAAGAAATGTTTATTTTTCGTAAACACCCATTTATATGAAAAAAATATACTTAATAAGTCATTATATTTTGCTTGGCTTCTTTGCGTTTAGAACATTTTTGAAGAATATTGACATTTTTTTTTGAATACTAATATTTTAAATAATAATAAATCAATAATATTTATTTTATTAATATAAATTTATAAAATTAGCGTAGGATTGCGAAAAAGTTATTTTTATATAGCCATAGTATTGTTTGATAATTGGTAGCTATTGTTAAATTGACCTTCTACAATTATTTTTCTCCTGTAATTTTAAACTACTGGGAAACAACGTACCGATGTGTGGTGGGGTATCATTTACACTGCTAAACTTTTGTAACGAAAAGCTGACGTTGTAAAAGTTCGAACTCAAATAATTTATATATTTATATATATAAATATATATACGTATGTGTGTGTGTTTACAGTATAGGTATATATTATATTAAAGTTTGAACTGCACGTTGTTTAAGGCATATTTTATTATACAGCTACCCGGGCTAGAGAGGTTAAAAAGGGAGATAAAGCTATCACAGTTAAATGGGAAATTACGATCACTTTTGGGAGGACAGAAAAAACACAACAAGTTGAATGAATGGGATTAATCCCTTCAATTGTTTGTGGTCGAGGAGTGAGTAAATCCATAGTTTCACTCCAAACAATATAATATATGTTACACGAACATATACGAAATTGTATTTACCATATTTTAACTACTATAGCAATAATTTATATAAATATTATAGGTGGATAGTTTTGTTTTTACATAATGTTAAAATTAAAAATGATTTCCTCCAATGAAGGTGTAAAATAAAATTAATGTATCATAAAACATATTGATAAGGAGCTAAAATTATTATATAATAGATATTGTGAAATAATTATTTAATTAATTTATAAACCCGTACAGATGCATTTTTAAAATAAATTTTATGACCATTAAGTTATAATACAAGTTTATAATATGAAAGTATTTTTTTTAGATTTATAGCATATTTTTTTTTCTAGAAGAACATAACATCAAAGAGTTTAAATTAAAAATTTAACTTTGCTGCTTTCATCATTTCTATGAAAAACGTTTTTTTTTAAATATTTCTGGTCATATAAAGTAAAGTTAAATTAGTTTTTATTTATGAATCTTCAGGTTAGCTGTATGCTTTTATTTTCTATTATTTATACGATATGTTGATCTAATTTTTTATAAGAACTTCGTATATTTTATTATTAAATTAGATATAATAATTGTTATGGTATAATATCATAATATAATATTATTGTTGTTAACGTTTCAATTACTATCGCATACTATAGAACGGTATGAATATAAGTTTGCGGTATAAATAGCTTAAAATTAATTTAAATAATTAAAAATTCCATTGTGTATAGAAAATAATAATATTATGATATTAAGTTTCAATTTTTTACTAATAACTTTTTTTTTAACATATTAATTTATTAAAATAATTATGAAAGAAAAAAGAACCGTTATTTTTCATTTATATACTTAATTTTATTAAATTGAGAATGCTTAATGGATAAACTATATTTTTATCAATTGCAAAATTTACTATCCATTGTTCATAAAAATTATTTAAAACAATTATTTACTTATATCATTTGTCTATTCATAGTTACAGCTAATTACTGAAATTAAACTTAACGAATTGCAAGAGGGTGCAAAACTTATCGCTTTACACCCACTCTAAAATACCCGGATGAGCGAGTTCCCGTCGCAACCTAGTAATTACGCCTATGGTATGCGTGCTGACTAAATAATAAATATATACATTATTATGTAATTTGTGCTTCGACAGATGGAAGCCAACGGTTATGGAATAAGTGATAGTTAATGCATATTAAACAGTTAAAGTACCTATCTAGCCATCTATGGAATTCATTGTGTGTGGTTTTTATTTCTATTTGTCACATAATGTTATGCAGACGTTTTAAAATATGTGCGATTTATGTTTTAAACATTTTATTAAAACTTTTTTTTATCAGTGTTCTTACTTTACAATGCATTATTTCGTATTTTATTATAAATATTATATTCATCGGTAAATTAAAAATGGTGCAAATGATCATATAGGTAGGTATGTAAAAATTTCAAGGTCAAAAAATGTAAATTAATCGACCATATTATATTAACGTAAAAAAGTAAAAAAAAAAATAAATTATGAATATTTTTAATTCATGATTATTTTGAATATTTACCTAAAGAATAATTTGAGGAAAAATAATCATTAGAAAAAAAATGACTGGTATACAAATAAGTTAATTTTAAAATATACATAACAGAACTTACAAAAATACACCTTTTTTATTATTACTTCTCCCCCATGATGTATTTCCGGTGAATAATTTTGAGAACATAAAATAATTTTCAAATTTAATGATGGTAATAAAATATTAATTAATTATGGCTTGCACAAATTTTAATTTTTTATGTAGTTTTAGGCATAATGATACAAGTATCCACTAAAATGTCACAAAGTATACTACACCACACTATCTTATTTTTATGATAAATAGGTGTATTTATATTTGTGCTATGGCTTCATATTATCTATTATTAAGTAGTAGGTATACATATTAAGGTATATAAAAATTTCTCTATACCCTTTATATTTTATAGAATATAAATGTTTTATGTTGTGTTACATAGACGTATATATCTATATTTTTAACAAAAGATAACAGAACATTATCTATGTTGATGATACGAGTTCCTGGTCTTTATTTTTTTATGATGTTTAACCTTTTACCCTTATATTATATATATGTAGTAATATAATGTTTATATAAACGAAGTTTATTAGTAGGTATTACTCAAATAGGGTTGATCTTTACAGCATGTTATTATGTGTTGTGAATTCTTGTTGTTTGTTTGTATTATTATCGAAAAATAATAATTATTTCAAAATGTGTATTGTGAAATGTTTTGAATATTGCAAAAATTTAGAAACACTTAAACGATTAGACTCATATATTTTTAAAAACCTTTTTTATTGTACGTAACAAACATTTTATAAACCAAATCTCTCCTCTTTAAAGGTATTTAAATTAAATTTCTAAAAGAACTGAAACATCAGTAAAATAATTTCATACATTAAATATTAAAATATTATACTTAACGGTTTTTTATTTTATTTAATATTTAATGTAAAACCTACTTTAAACTAGAAGTATTAAATTATAAAAAGCATGTAATGATATTAAATTTATCTATGAAATATTTTATAAAAAAAAATGTGTAAATAATTGTAAATGCTTATTTAATAATACATAAATTCATAAATTATAATACACTATTTAAAATAAATATACAGTAATTTGTTTTAATTTTAAATATAAGTAAAGTAGACAAGTAGTTAACCGCTTTACTGTACAGTTGGAATCAAGTATACCTCGTGTCCTTGTTTTTGAATATGTAGTTGTAATGAAAATGTTAAATTTAAATTACTACACATTTTTTTTCATTTTTTTTCTAATTTATTCATGTTTTCTTAATTATAAAAAAAGAACTGTGCATTTTCTACCTTGAACTACAAACTAAATCTAATTTTGTACCAGATAGCATATTGAAGTTATACATTAAAATTTGAAATATTTCTACTACTTTAAAATGCAATGAATAAAAAAAAACACATAATTGTACCATATATAAATTAATATATTCACCCTTATATTTAGAATCTAAAAATGTATAGGACTAGAGTGAATCATAATAAATATAATTAGAACAAATATGTCTATATTGCTAGATAAATTTGAAAGATAATAATAAAGTATTTAGATTTTAAATTGTGTAATTATTATTTATTTAAGGATTCATGCAGATAAAAAAAAAAATAAAATATAGTATAAGAAATTGTCAATAAAGAAATATATATTCACGTAATTTAAAAAATAGTATCATCCATTCGAAATCCAACGTAGGTAAATAATACAACATAACAATAGTGATTAGATATAAAAAGCCAGCTTTTAGAATACAAATGTTGATGCTTTATTTATTATAATTTTAACAAAAGCTCAGTAATGAATGGAGGAAGTGTAAGAGTGAGTATTACGCAGTGAAAGAGATACACGGCGTTGAGCTGAGAGATACGGACAGTCAAACAATATGCGAGAAAGATCATAGATACATTAATTAAGGTGCCGTCTTACGGATAGGCGAGTCATTGAATGAAAATTGAAAAGCATATATATATATATTGTATAGTGGTAAATGGTAATCAGGTAATAATGAATGACCCGTACGAATATAACTAAAATAAACAATACAATTCATAAACGAGTTAAGATTTATAATTTATAAGCCACGGCTGATGTGGAGCACGGTGTACGGTATATTTCAATGTTTGAATAATATAATATAGAGACAAAATTAGCATGCAGATTAAATGTAGTTAGATATGAAGATCAGAATAGTAGTCAGCGCGGCATTGTAAAAAAGGGAGAAAAATCGTGCTCAAGGAGTTTACGATGATGACATTATTATATCAGTATTACAATGGATGTAGATTTTTTCGAGCGATTTTAAATTTCATAACCTTGAATTCTGCCTGATATGACTGACGGAAACTTGGAGGAGATTTATAATAGAATTAACTCGGTACGGAGAAAAAAAAATATATTTATGCGATAATGTAGTTAGGGGAGGGACGGGAAATTGAAAGAATTATCGATGTAAAATATAGGAGTCAAGATGAAGTCGTTGAGTAAGAAATTATTTAAACATTATTGGATGAGAAAGAGTGGATTTCTAAATTTCTAATATGATCATTTCAATAATCATCTGAAACGAAAAAAAGAATATAATTATTGTGTAATTGATATGTAAATATGAATCGGAAAATAATGTCGACTGTTTGATAACAATTAAAATTTAGATTACCTATCATGATATTATTCGGTGCTATTTTTTTAAATTACTAAATCTAAACATTATTTGATGTCTTAAATATTTATCGTATACTTATTTTTTTATTGAAAATTACATTTAGGTATTAATTTGTATGTCAGTTGTCAATAAATTGGAAGTCTACATTGAATTATTACTGAAGAAATGTATCGCTATAATTTATAAAAATAGGAAATTGACAATATAACTATCACATATTTTTAATAATATTGGATTATGAGAATATTTATAGAAAGGAAACCGTTATTTTGTAAGTCTTGAGTGAGCTATAGGTATATTCAAAATTAAATCATTTTGAAAAGTTAAAAGAAAATACTAAAATTGCCAGTTTTTTAATAAGCTGATTTAATAAACTGTAGAAATAGTTATTTTTAAAAAAAATATTCATATTCACATTTTTTTGTTATTACCAACATTTTAAAATGTATCGTGTTTTTTTTTTGATTTAAATATATAATTAACTCATTTATTTTTGATTAGTAAAAATAAAAATGCATTGAAATAATTTATATCTACCAGGAATTACTTGCTTTATATTAACTTGTTGGCATTGTTGGCATTAATCAGTATTTATTTACGTATATCTAATGAGGTAGAACATATTTTAGATTTTGGGTAAGTATTATTTAATTGTGTTAAATATTTGATGTATATTTATCAAATACTCGGAAAAATAACTTTTAAATAATAACGACTTCGTTAATCTTGATTCGTTAGTGAAAATAATTAGTTGGTTTATCATAAGGTTTACTTTATGGTAATCAAAGGTTATGCATTCAAAACTCTATGATGTATACATTAAGGAGCCCCTATACGCCATACAAAGCATTAACAATTTAATTTGTTAATGGAGAAAATGATGTAAATACCTATATGGTAATTTTATTTATTTTAACTTAAATAATATCATGTTTACCATATCTGTAAGATTATTAACAATTATTCGTAGTGTAATTCAATTCATATTGATAACATGGGTTTATGTTGAACACTGCAACTATATGATAATATTAGACAGTAAAGGGTTTTTGAATAAAAATGATTTACAATAACTATTAAAATTACTCAATCACATACATTGTTCAAATGATATTACATAATTTATATATTATTACGATAATAATATTTCAAAATAACCGTTTTTTTACCAATTGATTTAATTATTGTTGTTCTATACATTATAATTATTATTAACTTTTACAGAATGCATTTTATATTTATATTTTTCAATGAAATTTAGTTGTTTTCGATATTACAGTACATTTTTGATATATCATTAAGATTTACGGAACAGTTATTTGTTTGTATTATCATTTATTAAGAATTTTTTTTACAAACAATACATAATATGGATACTGAATACACTTATAATTCGATTATTTATATACAATTATATTTTTTATTAAATTTGTGTTTAATCATATGTTTAGCACTCGACTCTAGCTGAATCGTTCATTGGAAATATAAACAATACTGTTTAGTACTTCACGCAAGGCATTCAATTTGTAAGCGGTACAGAAAAATCGTATACCTAAATAGTAATTTGCAATTCAATTATTTTATACAGACATGATATATTATGTAATAAATCTAGTTGTAATAACATTAATTATAGTTTAAGAATTATCAACTTTGTGGTTAAATATTCGTGTTTAAATCAGAATCACAGGAAATTAATTTATGGAGTTTTAGACTAAATATTATTTAAATGTTCTCTGATTGATCCAAATTATTTGCGCATTATCGTGAAAAGCCATAAATCAAATACCTATTATATATTTTTTTTTATTATTATAATACGAAATCTGATTGAAATCGTTGTTGAGGTTTCAATATCTGTCATCAGCATTTATAATGGTGGTACGAATCTCTTCGTGATCGGACAAGTGGTTATGCACACATATGCATATAGTATATCAACAGATAGTTAGAGAAAAAATAGAGGTATTTATCCTGTAAAGTGTGTTTTTGATTAATAATGATTGTTTTCAGGTAATGTGTAAGTACGTAGGTATATGCACTATGCATACATATATCATGGTATTATAATTATTAATAACTCCATAATAGTTTTAAGACATTTGTATCGGGGTTTCAATTTTATTTCTTAAGTATTTACGATTTTAGACTCTGAATGAAGGAATGTATTGGTATTTTACAATTTATTTTCCACGTTTGACAGATTATTTTGTACTACACCAATTTATTCTTTCTCCCACTCCTTACCGTCACTGTTTCTGCTTCTCTTTATAATAAATTGATTTTAAAACGTATAAGATTTATTTTCATTTTCCTCGTGTCTTTGAATCAACATTTGTTTTTATTCATCTGTATATGACGCTCGATATACATAAACGGTGGACGGGGCAGGGAATTATGATTTATAAGATTTGTGGAGTAAAGGAGCGTGTCTATTCGTTCATTACAAAATACCATATACCCTAGATGAATCACATTTTTTTTAAACTTAATTGGTGTAAAACGAAAAAATGATTTCAAACATAATAATGGCGTTTAATTTTGAATACTCGTGTATTATACATTTTACAAGAAACCAAAAATTAAAGTTCTAAATGACGCACAGGTACACCTTGTCCATATACTACCGGTTATATAAACTTCAATATTTTGTGCATGGCAAGATTTATGCACATGCAACGATTTATTCGATGTTTTCGCGTACCTGTAAGGCCTGAGGCCAGCTGCAGCTGTTGTTGAGATTGGCGGCAAGTCTGGTGTCGGAGCAAGGTAACGCCAATGAACCTGGCGTGTACTGGGCTGACTGCACCGAAATTATTGTTCCGGTCGGGCACGTTAGCGCCAACGATTGGGTCTCGCAGCCCACCCTGTGATATGTCCTCAGCGTCCCGGTTAATAATGCTGAAGAAAAAAAAAGACCAAACCTCAAGACATTAATATTTTATTTAATAAATTGTTATAGTTATTTATACATATTTTTTCCACGAATAGTAAAAAATAATTTAATGTCGTGTTGCAAAGTATAATGATAGATGAGCTCGAAATAATGCTCAAAGCAGGCAGGTAGTTAATTATACCTACTTTTTATATTATATCTATATATTATTATGATTATTATGTATATGATATATATGCGCGTGATGTTTATGTGCCGAGAGTCATCGGCTTAGGATGCGTTCTCCCACAGGGGTACACACGAACTTTTGCGTGTGACGTATCAATATTTTGGGCGTTTCCTTTTTATTTACCTAATGGATTTGCGAGTAGCGAAGGGTGTGGGACTGTGTAGGGTTAGAGTGGGAGTTATGCCATTGCTATTCTTCATCGCGCTCAGTTTCGTTTCGATCCATTTTCACTGCGGTTTCCGTTCTATTTGCTCGGTTACACAATAATGACTACCAAACTTGTCTGGCCTTACAAAATTCGAAAAAAATATACATATATATAGTATGTACATGAGTAATATACATATTATATTCTAAGTCATAAAACTTATTTACGAATAAATATAAATACTTTCTAAGATAAAACACTGTTATTGACGATACCAATTGTATTCGTTACAGATGTATATTTTGAATAAAATTATGCATTTTTTTTGAATTCGAATACTGAAAACTTATTGTTTATGGTTTAATAAATTTATTTTTATTTATTGTTACTTTAAAACAACGTTCTAAACTTATATTACATTAAATAATATTGTTCGACACAGTTTGTAGTAATAACTCTTACATATATATGCAAAACTAATTTTCGAAAATAGTTTTAATACTATTTTGGATTCACAACAAAGCAGATACAAATGTAGAAATTATGATTTTATTTTAGTTAGTTTTGTATACCACCATGTTCATTATCAAAAAAGTGTTCAATTTTATACGACTTTATATTATATATATATTTGGTAGATATTTTAAAGGTGATTTTTAAATATTTTTATTATTAAATCAAATACAAAGGAAACTACTGAGAATTTAAAAAAGGTAATAAGTGTATAAAAAATAATTTTAGTCATAATTCAAACTTAAAAAATTCAAAACCCTGATTACGTCTATGTATTTAGTATTTACTATAAATTATAGTTATATATACTACATCATAATATAATTCATACATTACCATCATACATGAATTATAATATGTGAAATATAAGTGCTGAAATGAAATAACTACATTTTTTTTTTATAAGATGGATATCATTATTTTATTCTAAAGCTTTTTTTTAAAATACATGAATTATTTCATAACATTTCTAAAAAGAAAAATCATGAAGGTATATCAGGTTTTTACAACTATCCTTACATATGCCTATTATCTTTATTATTATAAATTCGAACACCTATTAAAATATTGATTTGATAGTAAGATATATAAATTTAACTATATTGTGTGTTGCATTAAAATAACTATTTGAACAAATAATAAAAATAGAATGATATTAAGCCTTTATCCTGTGTAGATGTGCCTAGGAGATTGAAATAAGACGACAGGCAAAAACCCAATCTTGTTTATCACTGGTGACAGTTGTATTATTGGTATTCAAATTAACATACCTATAATATAGGCTCGACATCTAAATTTGGTTGTCTTTTGGTTATAATGTTATTTAATCAATTCAATTCTAAGTTTAAGAATACTCAAAATTCAGATAATGTTGACATTATTTTATATTTCAATAGAAAATTTAAATACTCAATAGGTATAAATTCTACTTAAAAATAAATTATTGTGGAATTACATGAAATTACTAAAATTGAGGTATACCAGTTCAATTTGAACAGTGTGACTTGGTGTGTAAACTCATTAAAACTGAAATTAATATAAATATATAATACATATGTCATAGATTTTATTAAGGATTTTAACAATTTAGCCTATATTAATTCATTTTATCGACATAATAATATACTATTATAGTATCAATAAATTAATACACTTAAAAGTACCTATACTTTGGTTGTAATTTGTTATTTATTTAAATTAATACTATAGGAGTTACAACACGGCATTGCTAAATCGTGGTTATCGAATAATATCAATTATTAAAATAGTCAAATTAAAGTTATATTTATTTTAATATACTGTATATAGGTAAGTGTATTTATAACATTATAACTTGAAAATAAAAAAAATAAACGATTTTAGTATAGTATTGTATTTTATACTATATGCGTAAAAATTGTAAAATGTGTTTTATTGTTTTATTTTTTGTAAATGAAATATTTACTACACTAAGTTTTGTATCTTTAAACTTTTTTTTTATTGCATTTAATAAATCACTTTTGTTTGTAGAGTCTTTTAGTAAGAGAATTATGTGCTTTTAACATTTCTCACATAATATTTATATGAAGTTTAAAATTTTCAAACAAAATTGTTTCTTTTTAAATCTATGCACTAGTAATATTATATGTACATTTTGTAGGTGTAAGGTGTAACGTAAAGCCACAACTTATAAAAAATTCTAAATCATGATAAAATATTTTTGATAGTGATATCAAATAACTTTCTGCAGACAAATAATGTTTACAAGTGTTGACCCTTTGATCATATAAATCAGATTTTTGTTAGAATATAATAATCTATGAGTTGTGGGTAATTTATTTTATTTATTGACGAGATATGTTGGTACCGGAAGTTGAAAAAAAGGTTTACCATATTTTCGACATTTATGTCCCAAGTTCAATAAATATCAATAATCAAAATACATTGCAATAAATAAATACGTATCGATGTGTACGATAATAATAATATTATAATCCAGTATTTAACATAATATGTTACGAGCCATTTATTATTTTACATTGTTATATTATTTAGGTAAAATATTCTAGTTTTATGAAAATAGTTTGATATAAAACATGATAACAATAGTGTATATTATTTCATTTGTTATAAGATACGTATTTATCTATGTATAGTTTGCTGATTAGTAATAATGATGAGTGGTTTATAGTATTACTAATATTGCAATATTATTCGTCAAATTAATAAACATTAAATCTTTATCATCAACATTTTTCGTTTAGAATTAGAGTTATTATAAAATAATCAAATAATACCAAATAAATCATTTAAAAAAGTCTTAAAAATAAAATAAAAAGTTTTATCTTAATTTGAAAATTTAGGGAGAAAAAATTGTAAAACTTACCTGTAAAATTTTCAAATAATATTGTATTGTTAGTTCAGTATACATAGTCATTATGACCGTAAAGCAATTAAACATTATTTGAATGTATTATTTACGCTTTTGAGTTTAATATTATGTAACTTCTGTATTGTAGGTATAATATATGATAATTAATTATACAGACGACATTTTACAACAATTATACAATATACATAGGTACCTTCATCATTAAATTAACTTATTCAAATATCTTGAAATTAAGACAGCTTATTTAAAAAAGTTTTTTAAACAAATTCTACATAATCAATCAATTAAAGAGATTTATTCAAATTTCAAATATAATTTTTGAGCGTGCCGTTTAACATCCACTTTTATAATTTTCACTACTTATACATAAATATTGTAGAGCGTAGGAATATGTAATTGTTGTAATAATATAACGCATATCTTACTAAAAATATTAAAAATGTTCTACCTAACTCATAGGTTCAAGTTTTTAAATACTTAAAATACAGCAACAATTGGATAGGTAAAAGTTTTAATACCCAGTTGTTTATCATAACTATAAAAACATTTGTGTTTTATGATTTAAATTCAAGCTAGTAAAATACATAGTATAAACAAGTAATACATTTTTATTTGTATGAATTATATTGAATTTAACAAATATTGATTTAAAAACCATAACAGCAATCAAAGTTTTGTGTTTGATTTAACATTATTATGAATTATGTTTAAAAACTATGATAGTAAGCACTAACCAGTGAGTGTCATATGATAGAAATATTAAAATTATTTAAATATTTTAAACATATTTAAAAAATTATATTGTCAAGATTTAAGTGTCTTGGTATCATTTTTAAAACAACGTAGGTAACAAATGTTATATTGGCATATTGTTAGTGTTATGTGACAATAATAAATTAGTTTGCATAAAATAAAAATATAATATATAAAGTAATTACAATGATTTTCATATTTTTATAAGATTCTGGTTATTAAATAATTTAAACATGCACAATTATTATCTATAGCTATGAGAAATTAGTTATGCAAGTCCATTTTTGAGGGAAAAAGATATTATTTTTTATAAAATACTACTGTATTTCATAAAAATGAAACAATTAAGAATCAGCACATATTTAAAAATTTAATGAAAAATTACACAAAAAAAACATATATTTTAATTTAGAAACTATATTTTTATATTAAGTGTGAAACTTTCAAAACTTTTTTATTTCCATTTGCGGTTGCTTTTTAAATTTATGGCCAATAAAATTAGAAATATCTTTGAGTTAATGCTTAAAAAAAAACTCGGTTAAGATATCATTAAAGATTCTAGAAAGTAGAAATTAAAATTAACCTATAAAAACATTCTTTTAACATTTAGTATTTAAATATTCATTTAATATAAACAGTTTTAGTGAAAATACATTGGTATAATTTTGTATAAAATATACATTAATATAATTTTACTGTTTATTATAATATAATTATTTGCATAGCTCTTTAGATAATATTATAGGACTTGTTTTGTTAAAATAAAACATAATAATAAAATATTTCTGTAAATCTAAAATTAAAAAAAATAATACGAATAATTACAAATAATTAAAAAAAAAATAAGTTCATAAATAAATTTTCATTATTTTTACTAATGTTTCCCAAGTGTCGATATGCTAAATTTTAATATATGTATATAATAAACATTCTGGTGGATTATAACAGCAGGAATCTCATTTCGGATTATCCTTTGCACCTATATATTATTGTATTGTTTCGGTGGTCATAAACCAGACAACACGAGAGACTACCCACTCTACCCCGTCCGGCGATGGTGTTAATTAAATAAATACAATTAAAATTGTCATTCCCTAGCATGGTGGGATTCGGGATTTAAAAAATAATTTATTATATTACGTTTTGCGTATACTGATGTAGTTTTAATGTGTATATTTAAATAGATTAAACATATATTATCACAGCAAAACCTCTTTGAAAGACATATGAATAACTACTATGTCCACCATATGTTTTATGAAAGACTTATTATATTTATAAATGATAATTTAATACAATTAAACGCAATTGATTGACGTATAAAAATTTAAGAATGAAACTGACGTCTATTAAGTACCTACCTATATAAATTTGTTCTAATTAATTCAACGTGAAACGAATATATTTTTGTCCGCTATTTTAATTATTTTAGAACTATTTTACCTTCCTACTATATGGTAACAGTTTTAGTTTTAATTGGTTTAAGATGGCCAAGATGGGCTTTATATATTTGGGATATGCGTGACTTAGTGTAAACAAGTGAGGTTTTATTTCACTGATGGTACCGATATGGCCCTATAGGCCAATATATCCGAAGTCCAGACATAGTTAACATCTTAAAAAAACCCACAATCTATATGTAAATTCTCAGTGATCTGTACATAGCATGTTAAAATTTGAGCCAATAGGAATCAACAAAAAATTGTTCAATTTTAACATATTTTTATGGTAAAAGAAAAATTTAACTTGAGGTAAACTCTTAAATTATAAATAATGAATAATATAGATTTAAATAATATAAACGGTTTCCTATTTTTTTTTTTATAAAAATAAATTCCTCAAAAAATTGTGATAAGAAAATTCTAATATTTATACATCATAACGATTAATTCGTTGAAAATATACTTTTTAAATTGTTCAATGTTTTCCCGGGCGTTAGAAAAAAATATATAGAAAAGTTTAAAAAAAATAAATAAATTTAAGCAATCACATTTTTAACCGAGCTTAGTTCATTTTTCAAATGAGTTGATTTATCATTGCTTTCAAATGTAATATCATAATACATTAGTATTCTGCGGCGAAGTATTTAAATTATATACATTTTTTTTAAGTATTTTGTTCTTATTCACAGATTTTACCAATCGTTTAAGCGATTTGTTTTAATTAATATGCATAACATGTTTCTAAAAAATTATAATTTTTTTAAAACAATATTACTATTTATGTACATTATTTTTAAACATTAAATTATTAATTTACGTAATTACTTTTTATTATTAATAATTAATACAATTTTGTATTTATAATTAAATTATTTTTAAAGTTTTTAGTTCACAATTGCCAAGTGTTCCAAAAGTATTTATTTTTTTCGATTAAAAGAGTAATTTAAATTACATAATATTACTATTTAACTATAATTTTAAAAATCTTTTTTTTTCGCAGAACTAATGAATGTATTTATCGAATTATATAGAATAAATAAATTAAATAAATTAAAATAAAGAAGATGAGAAAATGGTTACTGTTCTGATATAACACGGTAGATATCGAATGTCGATTGGATCACATTAATCTAATTGAATTCAATACCATTGTTTATGAAAATCGTTTCTATAACGGTCTATATTAATAAGTATCTTTGATGTTATGTTTTTTAATATAGTTATACGGTAAAGCATTTTATTTGACTATTATCTATTAGTAATATATGGGATTGTATTAGTTATTGCATTTGAAAATATCATCGTGTGTATGAAATATAATAATACGTACAATTTTATGTTCCCACAAATAATATTTTTTAACTATAGTAAAATAATGAATATCATTATTTAAAGTTTAAGTATGAAATTTGGCCTAAATTTGAACTTCAAGTAACTATAAAAAAATATATATGCTTAACCGAATGACTATCACACTATGTATTGTTGATTTTTATTATCCATATGATGTAGGATTCAAATGTTAGCATTCGGTTAGGATTAGGTATTTTTAGTTAGGTAACCTAGTATTATGATTTATTAATAAAATATTGTAGTTTGAGTAATAATTACAGTAAAGAAACGTAATTAGTGTTTGGAAAATTAGTTGGTACGGATTGTTAATATTCATCAAATCAAAATATTATTCAAATATTAAATAATAAATAAAGTTTATTATTACTATTATTTATTAAGTGGATCGAACTATTCAGTATTATATTAATTAAAATAATAAAAAACTTTTATGTATATTAAACTTTTGTTTAAAAAAACGGTTATTAAGCCTCGTTGTTTAAAAAATTGTATTTTCATTGTATTTCACTAAACTATTTTAACTTATTTTATCTTAAATTATTATAATTATAATTTTTACAACGGGATTAAGTAGAAGAGATTTTTTTAAACTTATTAATTTTTTATTTTAGTAACTAAGCATTATTATTTTTATACAAATTTAAAGGTTTTCACAAGTTGGTTTGAAGTCTTAAAGATAAGTTAAGAAGCCATATTAATGTTGTTTCGTCGGTGGAAGTTCGACCGGAATAAATAATTGTAATATTCAAAGTAAAGTGGAAAACATCGAGAGAGAGCGTAAATTGTTTTGGTATTGGTTTTGCAATAATATGGATCTTTTGTTTTTTTTTTTAGTTTGTATGTAATCACTTTCCTGGTTGAAGAAGTGCTCTAAAAGTTTAATACAGGTTCTCTATACATCGGATTTGGACACAGGTGTTACTTTAGAGAAAGGCCGTTTTGGAATATCCCCACAATCTTTTCTAGGAATATGTCGAAATAGACTAAATGACAACCACAATCCACAACCAGTAACAGTATACTCAGTTAGACCTGAGGGATTGACCCCCGCCGGGAAGTAAAACATGAACTATTTTACGATGTTTTAATAATCCTTAAGATATGGAATTTTCCCTGATTACTTTTTGGTTTTTATGTCATACACAAAATGCAGTTTTAATATCAATGTTTTGATTAACGAGTAAATATAATTCTTTTGTTTTTGAACAAGTTTAAAATGTTGTTACTCAATATTCTTTCGTTTAAAGAGTAAAACTCCGATAATATTATTAATACATTTTGCGTTTGATGTTCTGTAGTAAAATATTTATATTAGAATTTTCTAGACATGATATAAGTTTCAAAATATTTTAGTTTATTTTGAGATATTTATAGAACTTAATTTCGACTTTTTTTTAGTTTTGACATAATATATTAATAATATTTTTTCTTAGTCAAAAGGTTTAGACATTTAAAACAATGTACTTTAAAAGATATTCTTACATCAGTTAAATATTTAAAATACATATTTAGTCACAGTTCGTTTTTAAAGTCGTATGAAATTTAAATGAAAATTAACAATTATTACTTATTCTTTATACGATTTTATAGTTACTTTATTGCAATTAAAATGAAAAAATATTAATCGTCCACACTTAAAACTTTTCACTTTTATGTGTATTATAATTTTATTTACTCATTGAAATTTTCAAAATATTTAGACAAACTTTAAGCTGTTCTTACTACGAAACTAAATTCACACCATTTTACGCTAAGTCGGTGTTAATTTATAATAAGTAAGTTATGCGTGATGCTTTTTCCAAAAAGTTAGTTAAACTTCCTAAATTAAATAAAAAAAAATACTATTAATAAAATATAAGATTAACTATCCATATAAATAGATTCTGATCTATCCATCTCCTTCGCTCAGAAATGATTATTTTTTAGCGAATACTTCTCAGGAAGTTGCTGGAAAATCAGTACGTATCTGAAACGAGTTCTCCAGTTTTAAATTCTAAGTGGAGCGATGAATGTATTGATTTTATAATAATGTGTCTTTTCATGATGGTGGTGGTTTTGGATAGCATATTACATCTAATTTGTAATTTAGAGAGTTCAAAATAAAAAAATCTAGTTTTTTTCTATAAATGTCGATTAAAAATGTATGCCGGAAATGCTAGAAAATTTAATAGGTTTTGTAAATTATTAATTTCTTATTTAAAAAATATCAAAATCTATAATCACAATATTTTTTTATAAGCGTTTTAAGTTAGAATTCTGATAAAATCCCTACTCGACATTTTATGTCATTTTTTAAAATACATTATACATAATATTCAAACACTATTTTATGTTTTTTTTTAAAATATATTTTTTTCGTGATTATTCACATTGTTCTATAAACACATAGGTAATATAAATAAGTAAAGTCTATCGTAATATATTAAACTATATTCAGAGTTTTTTTTATAAGTATGATAATTGTTTTAATTTGATATAATAGTGACTTTTTATCAAAGTATGTGAAGTAAATTATTAATTGGTTAATTTACTCAGTGTATGTACTATTGAATTTAAGCTTACTTCTTACTAGAAAAGAGTTCTGAATTCGGTATGTGTGTATGTGTGTGTGTATTTAAATTTAAAACTATAAAAAAAAAAAATGTTAAAATACAAAATAAACGATACCCAAATCTGGGTATCAATTTAAAAATCATAAATAAAATTCTAGTAACTATCCAAAGTGTCGTCGAAAAAGGGTTTGTTTTTATTCCAATATGAGGCTGTTAAATATAATAATAACCATTTCGAAACTAATAATAATAGGTAGTGGTATTTTATTGTTTAGGCATATTAATATCGGAAAATGGTAAAAGGTCCATATCGATGAAGGTTATACTAACGTACTAAAAAGATAAATCGAATATTTTTGCAACCATAGAGGTCGTCCGATTCTAATCGTACTCGTTAATCATATTATACGAATCACGCTGCGTATCAATAAACCGGAAATACAAATAATGTGGTTGAACCTTTTGTCAGATTTTTTGAATGGTAAAATCCCTTTTAGTCTTTCTGAGGTCTGATGAACGATTTTATAATAATTAATATGAATTGAATTGTAATTGTATATTTTTCATCTATATCATTCTGAAATATCTCACATTGTGTATTTTAAAAATATAATATTGATGATGGTATGGCGTATATTCTATATATTGTCAATGCCTCAATGTGAGTTACACAAATAAAATAATACATAATTCATATTTCGTTTATTAAAGTATACGATTTGATTTCTTAGCTATCATGATTTGATCAGTGTACGGAGAAGTATAAAATGTTATGTTATGTTATTTTTCTTCATTTATTAAACTATTGAACCAAATACAACAACTTAATAAAACATTATTTTTTTTACTGATCCAAAAAAAAAAAAAACAAAGAAACTAGATTACAATAAGGACAACAAAAGCATATTAATTTAATTATAGTTTCATTTTACTAATGAGTTATAAATAATGTCATTAATTTGATACGGTGACCTGCGAGTACCAACAAACAAATGCGAGTAAACATTACCTTATAAGTAATAATTAATCAGACTTTTAGGAAATGTTGTAAGTCAATAATAATTATTAAGCAAATTTTTGTTTACACACAATTATCTAGATACTGAAATAATGGACAGGCAAAAACCAAACCAAACTTTTCATTGTATTGTTTTTTTTTTTCAGTTAACACATAGTATTGTATTATGTCTTTAACAGTTTAATGCAAACAATTAAGCGTAAAGAGTTCGATCGTCTGGAAAATATCTAGGTACTAATATTTATATTAATATTATAGAAAAATACGATTCATTTGGTATTGTTAAATACGTATATACTTATACATATACATGAAAAAAATAAATATAAAGTTTAAATGCTCTTTTCGTTTATTTAATATTTGTACTTTAGTTCGATAAAAACAAACAATGTTTTTGATATACCTTTATAGCAGCTTACCTATTATTATGAAGATATCATGCAGGTAATATTATTAAAATTTATAATATATAATAAGAGAGAAACGTGCTTAGACACGAGAATATTGCTTAATTTTCCCGATAAGTACTTGGAACTTTTATATATATGTGTGTGTGTGTGTGTGTGTGCGTATATAATATATAAACATACCTACACTAGTCGATACAAGCGATAACATTGCAATATTATTATGGTGATATATAAATAAAAAAAAAAATAGAAGTTGTACTGCGCGAGTGTACGACGCACCTTTATGTATAAATATATAGCTACTGTGTGCGGCTTTAGTAATATTTGCATTTTTACTGGTTACTATTATATTATGTAACCTTTATGTGGTATATTTAAACGCGTATAGTGTAACGTAAGCATTCAAATGTGTGTAAATTACTATATCTAAGTAGACAAATACAATATGTGTAACCAATCGTATAATATATAATACTGTTTCAGTAATGGTTAACGGCAAAAGTTTTTACAATATACTCTATGTATTCGATGTATTATATTTTAGAAATACCTAAGTTATCGATATACGCATAAAAACTACATGTAGTGAGATATGATATGTGTTATGAACCTACATTATATCCAGGATGTCGCGAAAATGGTACCATAATTGTATTAACATATATTTTGCATGAATTTATAATTGTAATGATGTCAAAAAATATCGTATCCATACTTTTGTTTATCACCTATAACAGGGGTGGCCAACTTTAATAGACTTGTGATCGACCAAAAAAAAAAAAAAAAGGTTTTCAAATGTATATATGCGTGTTACACTTCTTTTATTCAATATCTGTGTATAATCTTGTTTTTCATAGTTATTTATTGCTTTTTTCTAAATATAATTTTTATATTCGTGGGATATACAAAGATATACTAATTTACAAAAAAAAAAAATATTTTAATTGTATTCTGAAAAAAATTCAAAAATTCAAGAAAATGCGAAAGGGTGTCTTATAGGTCCTATAAGACTATTCATTGAATATTTGAAAACACCAACAACGATTAATGTTAAACGATAGGTACTCTTATATAATGTACTAATAAGTGTTAAACATTGTTGGCAATTTAGCATCACATTGTAGCCTAAAAAGGTAAACAAAATAATATGACACTTATTTTTTTAGAATAAAATGTGTAATGAATTAATGTTAACTTTTGTACCTATTAGGTATGAATACATCAAACAGAAAAAGTGAGTATTTAATATAAATTAATGAAATAATTAACAAAATATAATAATACAAAATAAATAATTAATTTAATTCTCAGTTAATTAAAACAACAATAATATAAGACATTGATACTTAATCGTTATAATGTAGGTATATACCTCTCATATTATTATTGATTATTTTTTTTTTTAAGTCTGACCTAATATGAATGAATAATATTTTTCATTACACATTTTGTCTATTTGGTATTATGAATATTCAGAATATTATAAAAATGCTAAACATGTTGGGCGTTATTTTTTTTTATTTATATACATTTTTGGCACCATTGAGTTCCATTATAGTGCCAACAATTCTGAAAACTTTGGAACAATTGATAATAGGACAACATTTTATTCCATCTTGGAATAATATTCATATTTTTATAAATCTAATGTGTAGTTCGAATAAAAACTAAAAATTAAATATGCATTTTTAAAATCACATTTTTGTTTATTTATCAATACCAGTGATATCGTATAATAATATATAATATAATATTATCAAAGTAGGTCAATTTTTTGTTGACACTTGGTATATTATTCGTTATTGTTTATTAAAATAATTTCTTAAATTGCATTATTGTTTATTTTTAAATTATTAATTTAATCTATAAAAAAAATTGTACGTTTGATATGCTTATATATAATGTGATGCAGCAAACAATCAACATTTGATCGTGTATTTGATTTTGGAAAATAATCCTTAAATTTATTTTATAAATACACACTGCGCAGTGCTCGCTTAACTAATCTAAAGTTTTCGAACCGTTGTCTACATATATAATATTATATTGATATATAAACTGCAATATGAAAAAGTTGGTAAATATGATAGTAGTTATATGAAGTCTAAAGGAAAATTAATGTCAATAATGGGAGTTTTTTTTATTTTTACCGTAATGTATTTTGTGCTTATTGGTATTTCTATAAAATTATGTTTGTAAAGGACATATTGGATGTTTTGGTGTACGTGATTTTTGTATTTTATATTTAATCATAATAAACTGACAAAAAATCGTCTAAATTTTCAATTGAAATCGACAAGTTATTTTTATTTACAATTGAATTCTATAAACTTAAATAATTATATGACATTTTATGAACTCGTTAATAATAACGTGTGAATGTTTTTTTTATTACATTAATAATATTATACACTGTAATATTATTTGTAACATTTATGTTTGTATCGATACAGATTTTTTTCTTAGTCAAATTTTAAGTTTAATGTGTATCAACACTTGGCTGTCAAATTAAAACTGTTTTGGAAAGTTCATGGTGTTCTATACAATATTGTATTATACGTCTAATATATTACTTGATACATTTTGCGAAGTTTCAAGTTACTTCTAACAATATATTCACAGATAGTCAACAACTCCTATTCACCTGTTTTGAATTCAAGTGGCGATCTTCTTTCAACATCCTACTTAGCTACATCACTAAATTTTGCTATAATCTTTGCTACTTACAAATAAATAATAAATATGAATACATATTTTACCACACATAACATACATGTTAATTATGGATTAATAACTTAATACTAGGTCCAAAGTTCCTTCACTAAATATATATCTTATGATACGCGCATAGAATTTATTAATTTATTAAACATAATTATACTTTACCCGAGTCTTACAGTGATTAGTGAACAATCATTTCCGGAATACGTCTTTATCCGTTTATGAAATTGGAAAATAAATGAATAACCAGCATCTCAAAATTCGAATTTTCAAAGTTTTTTTAGCAAAGTCACGAAATATTTCGATCAAAAACGTTTTTAATATAAATTTCCGTATTCCTCGAAGTAAGTCAAATTTCCTTGGAAACTACTGTAGATCTCAAAAATATTCCAATTCGTGTACCTTATACTTCCAATGTTTAATCGTTGAAGGGCTTATGAAATGTTTATATAGCACTTGTTTTACCCGAAATGGTAATTATGGACAAAAAATATAATGTTGTTACAAAATCAATTAAGTTCTTACTCGGAATATAAAATAGTTTTCCAGTTAGGTAGTACTTTAAAATAGCAAAAAATACTCAAATAAAATGCTGTAAAATATATATAACGTAATTTTTAAATAATTACGCCAATAAAATGGAGATGTATTCTAATTAATAATATTGTATTTATATTGATAAATTAAGAAGACGTTCATTTACTGTTGTATTAACACTTAAACTTTTATTAAAATTTTGTGAACATTATAATTTCAAATTTTAATTGAAAAAAAATTTCATTTAAATACTAATACAAAGTAACTTACTAGTAATTCTATGTTAGTAATATTATTGGGTGAATCGCAATTATAAGATTTTATTGAAAAATGATGAGAAAAAAAATCACTTGAGCTAGTCACAGTATAGTAACCAAATTTATAAACGTCATTCGTCACTCAAATCAGCAAATCTCATTATTTAATCAATAATTTGATTAAGTAGTTTAATATACAAAATGTACAAAATGATTATACCAATTTTTTTGTGAACTCTCAAAACTTATATTAAGTATAGATATTGATTTTTAGTTGGACTTGTTTAAAAAAAACGGTTGTCATACAATATGTACTAGTGTACTATCTACTATACTGATAATAGTTCTAAAATTTGTTAATTCAGGGCTCAAGTGACATTCAGAAATGTTAAATGTAATTCTAAAAAATATGTTAATTAAAAATAATTGACGTTTAAGATACTTTAATCAAAATTTACTTATAAAGCTTAAAAATTGTAAGTTATAAAGCTGTTATGTTTATTGAACTTGGCAAAATTGCTTATTTTTCAAATTAAATATTACCATTTTATGGTAGTTATATGTGTATATAAATATAATATATATATTTTACTTTTTTGTAATTATTATTTTATTGAATAATTATTATCATAATAACTATATCAGGATTGAGCATATCATATTATGATCTACTTTTTTGTTTAAATTGATTAAATAAACTTTGACGTTTTTGTGTCGATGTTTGCGAGATATAATTTACTTGATTTATTCTATTTAGAATTAGTATTATTTCTCTGAGAAACTTTGTTTAATCTATACATATATAAAATGTTCATATCGTATGGGATTAGGCTCCCTAACTGCTAAGCTTATGGATTTTGTTGGGTGTGTATTAAACGCTACATTAAAGTTGGCAAAATAAATCTTACAACATTAACTAATTTTTCTTCATTAAATTCAGGTAGACGTATAGTAATAATTTGTTAATTTAATTTTTTTTAAAACCTGTGCTTAGGGGGTAATAATATTGATCCAAAAATGTCATACACTATAATGTTATAATTCAATTAAAATGATGTATATTAGATACTCATACAAGTTAAAATTGTGTATACAAATATTTTTTATTATTCTACGAAAAATATCATAAAAACAATATCAATTCTATTATGTAGATACTGTTTTTATTTTTACCTTCAAACAAAAATTAAATTATGAATTTTTGATAAAAGGTGATTGAAAGTTCTGAAATCTTAAAAATCTAAAAATAAAAAAAATTCTTTAAAGCCACGCTAGGAATAGCTTTAAAATTATGCGGTAATATCGCTTTCAAATTTAATATAATAACTGATAACATCATAAAACGTACTTTGAGCATAAGGACAGATGGATAGCACAACATAATACCTATACACATCTACTTACAAATTAACTATATTTAGTTTTCTTATTTATTCTTAATATAACTTGATAATAATAATATCATTGTATGTGTTATAGCCTTATAGGTAGTGTTACGACTGAATTTGAAGTAATTGAATATAATAATAATAATAATAATAATAACTTAGTATTATGTTCACCAGTACGTGGCTAGATATATTTTTATTTTTATTATTTTAGTATATTTTCAAATCGTCAGTTGTATTAAATATTAAAATAACAGTAGATTTTAACAAATCGGTTTTAATTATGTATTAAACTACTAAAATTTCATATTGATTGAAGTGTACATTTACTAAACAAATTAATTAATTAATTATTTAACAAGTGTAAAGAATAATTATTTTTCTATAAAAATTTGTTCCCAAGACTTTATAGATTAAATAAAAAAAGGGATATTCAAAGGAAAAATATATGACTTTGAAGTAAAAAAAAAAAAATAAATAAAAATATGTTATTACTTTGCAAAGGTATATTATTATTGTAAACATAATAATATTTATAATATACGCAATAGGCGATTGAAATAAAAAAAGAGCAATGTAAAAAAATAAAATACCATAATATAATATATACATATAATAATAATAACAATCATAAAAATATATAAATTAAATAGTCTATGATAATTATTATGTAACTTTTATGTTAAATTATTTTTGAATTCTGTTTAGTCAAACGAAAAAATAACGTTTCATCCTCTTACGTTTTTTGAAATAATTATGTTTTTACTTTGATTTTATCAGGTTGTGTTTTCTAAGAAATTAACATCTTTGTTTCTGAGTGTCAGTCATTGATTCATTTTAATATTGAACGAGGACAATTTCCAATATTACTCGTGTAGGGTGAACATAATAATGATAGCTAAAGTAACAAACTACTCTACCATAACTAATTCTCGCTGACTGGCTGGTATTTTGAACGACGTGTCTAAAGGGTTGCTTTCATCGTCCTTATTAATGAAACACCAGATGTCCTTATTCATTAAACGAAGTACTTCCATGACCGTTGCAGTCGATGAAAGCGGGGAAGTCAAGGGGATCAAATATTAGTGATAATAAATATATATTTTGATGTTTTTTTTTAATTTTTTTTTTAATACTTAGTCAGATCAATTAAATTGAAAAGAGTTTTTTTTTTTATCAAACAAACGTATCGAAGGTTTTTGTTTACATTTTAAAACGCATTTACAAAGTTTATAGTTAAATATAGGCTATATCTCACCTAAAATATGTGACTTAACTATTGTAGAAGACCATTGCGTTGCTATAGCCAATTATGGATGTTAAGGTAATTTAAATTTATTAACCGGGAAACTATAAATTTAATTTTGTAGCACACTAATATATAACCACTGAAAATTGAAATACTGGTTTACTGTAGGTACCAACCATGGTTGTAATTATTGGATTTTTTTAGTGTTCTAATACTTTAGTGATACATTAAAATATGTAATGAATTAACATTTTATATTAAACAAAAAAAAAAAAAAAATGGATTTAATTTAATAGTTAATATTGATACATCCAAATTATTATTTGGAACATCACATTTAGCATTTTGGAATAAAAAATAAATGTAGTTTAATAATTAAACTAAATTACACATAAATAATTTGTAAATAACATTAGGAAATATGATTTTCTATTAAGTAGCTATTTTCTCCTTTAGTAAAAGAAGAGAAGAAGTTTGTTAAAACCAAATAATTAAATCAAAATACCTATGAGTTCTTTACAATATTCTTAATGCATTTTAAATAAAGTTATACATACTTTTAAAGAAATCTATTGTATATGACTTTTTAAAAATTATGATTCTAAATATTGATACTATTCAGTCTCAATAATCTGGTACAATGATCTAATGATTCTAATGTAACTTTAATAAAAAAATTGTATATTAATATAGTATATAAATCTTTTAATTCAATGAATTACTAAACATTTTCATCAATTTTTTCTCTTATATATAGAAATTATTCGAAACTTAATTTTTGAAATTTTTTAATATACTTTAAAACCATATTTTAAGAATCTTGAGGTTCTTTATACTACTTATAGAGTTTCTTGTACAATACAAACTCTTGTTTTTCAACTTAGAATCCTTTTTTTATTGTAAATTGTGTATTAGATAATTTTTCTAAAAATTTAACTTATCAGAATCATAATTTTTCGGAGTATTTTTGAATTATTTAATTTTGTATACTAAGAATAATAATCCACGATAATGAGTTTGGAAGATATAAGAGCAATAGTGACTTAAACATTTTAGTGATTAATAATTATCTATCAACATTTATAATTTTAAAAATGTTCCAGTTTATCAAAGTTCAAAGTTTCTCGTATGTTAGGTAAAACTATATTAGATTTTTCTTGAATCGTTTCAAAAACTTTTATCCTTAGTATAGACATTTTAATAACTTAAGTGTATTTAAGCACTTCAAAAACCAGAATTTGAATAAATTCATTATTAAATTAAAAAAGGGTGAACATGAATAGTTAACCCTATATATATTAATCGTTTGTCTACAAGTGCTATACGCTACCTTTTGTTTTATTAATTGAATTACATTTATACTAATATATATCATATTATTATACTGTTACATAGTTGTGTACTTATTTATAATCAAGTACTGAAGTAGTTGCATGGTTGCATTAACTAAACATATTAATTATATTTAGTATACTTATAACTATATATTAAGTAGATAACATATACCATAGAGACTTTTTTTTAAAAGTTGCGATTCAAACAATTTTTTGAGTAGGTATTTGAAAATAAATAATTAGTTTAAACTCTTAATTAGGCTAAAGTGAATTGTATTTATTTCGTAAATTTGTTCATAATAATAAAAATAAGTATTTTAAGTATTTTTTATTTTTAGTTCTTTCATGCACATTTTTAATTTACAAACTCTAAAAGATTTTTGGAAAATAAAATATACCATAATGCCGTTTGCTAATAGCTGTAATTAAAAATCGAGATAGAACTAACTCAGAATGTTTTTAATAAAAATTGAAAAACCATTTAAGCATAATACATTTTTTAAATGGTATGATTGGAAATTATAATAATATAACGTTGTTGTCTACAGACGAAATAAATAAGATATGAGAGGTAAAAACTCGGTTTATACACCCAATGTGGTTATTTTTCTTGTGTATTATTATTGTACAAGTATAAATGTATAATCCAGAAATAATTTATAATTATTTTATTTTTTCCTTATTTTATCAAACATTTTGCATAGAATGATATTTACAGTGTTTATTTATTTATATTAACAAACTAATATATGTTTACTTTGGGCAAGTGCGTTAGAGTTCTCTCCATGACAGGCAATATTATTTTGTATACGAAATTGCATTCCAATGAACCCAAAGTTTTACCATAACCTGAAGGGTCAAAATATGGTAGTTGCCTTTCATGATAGACGAGTATTTTTTTTTCTTTTTTACATACGTGTTGCTTCCTAATTCACCCTTAACTATAACTAAGGATTACATAATGTTTTCTATATTTTCCCCGTGGCTAGTATGATATATATTATCATGTAACAAGTATTTTATAAAAAATTTTTTTTAAAAGGTAAATCATCAAAGGTAGATACGCTTTATTTTTAATTGATAATGCGATTCACTCATTTTTTGAACATTTATCTCTATTCACTAATTGGTAGTGGTATACAATGATTTGAAAAAAAAAATAATTGCATTACTATTAACTTGTTAAAAAAATATATTATATACAAGTACCTATATTTTACAGCTTTTAAAGATATGAAACCAAGCTTAAAATTCTCAAGAATACTCTGATATATTTTTAAAAGCGTTTTTTTCATACAACAATTAATTTATTTGTCAAGTTTAGTATAGTGTTTGTTTTGATCCCTCTGGTAGTTATCAACTTTGAAGGTTATTAGAAAGCAACTTTGAGAGGATTTGAAAGTAATTATTTGTGTTATGAAAATATATATCTTACAATACTAGGGATTAGTATTTTTTTTTAGGAATTCTTATTACTAAAAATCATATTAGTAATTAATAAGTTGTGTTCAGGTATTTAAAATAATAATATATGTTTAAATCAATAAAATAAAATCTAAAAACATGTAATTTTATTAAGAAGGAAACTCTATTACTATTTATTATGTTAATTTTCTCAAAACATGTTTTTGAATAATTATTTAAAAAAAAAGGTATGTACGAAAAGATTGATATGCATGATAAATTATATATAACGGGTCTTTTAACATTTGGTATATTTTGCCTTGAAGAAAAAAGGTTTATAATCTCGTATTAACCAAGTTTAGAGTAATTTACGCCATTTCCACCTTCACTTGAAAAGAAAACTTTATCATACCCTTGCGTTCTGTTTTTATTTTATATAATCTCTACTATTTGAAAGTGTGGCACAAAATGTAGACTTATTATGGAGATCAGATAAAATATATCTTTCACTCAATTATTATATGTCTTGGATTTTAATTAAATCATACCTACTTAACTTATTTTTTAATTCGTGACATATCATTAAAATTAATTATTACAAAATACATTGTTGAAGTTTCTTTTTATCGAGATTTATTTTATCAGTTTTTACATATACGTTTTACTATCTAAGTGTCTGGTTAAATAATATTATGATTATTGACCTGATCGTCTTGATAAAATATCAGTCTGAGTATAAAATAGGGTAATTTTAATGAAAAAATAAATTTACAAATTTAATGTCTAAACATTTAACTTGGGTATACATTATATATAACCTAAAATGCATAAACACACCTATTCAGGCTTAAGTCTACTAAATTATAAAACCTATCACTCAATTAAACATTTGAATTATTTAAATTACATCATTTAGTAAAATTGAAAATTGTATGCTATTAGGTATATAAATAATTCAATTATTTCTTGTGTTTTGTCTACATATTTAAAGCAATCCTGAGAATAGAAGAAATATAAATTTATATTTGAATTTTCACAGTTGATATTTTAGTTATCAATGTTATCATAATCCTATAATAAATGAATCATTATATTATAATATTTACGTTAAGTCCTCGCTGGAGACTTCAGATAAACTACAGATGTCCACTATTTGCATACTAACTATTTTGTATTTATTAAATTGGTGATTTTTTTTTTTTTCAATAATTTTAAAGTTTCATGAATAAGTTATTATAATATGCTACACTAATTATTATAAATATATTTTTGCATAAATTATTTGTTTAATTTGTTTTTTTATTTTATATTTATTTGTACAAAAATGTCTATCATAATTACCCTAATACATATTTAATAAATCAATTATAATTTTTAATTCAAAATCATTATATAATGATTTTCAATGTTTAAAATAACATAGTTTTATATTTTTAATAAAAACTTGATATTAAAATACAAAATTGTATTAATTATAAATTCGTTCTAAATTTAAATAAATAATACTTAGTTATATAACTCACAGAGATAAGAAAATACACGACTTTTACGCTTAATACAAATGTCTGGGTCAATTACATTACAGTTTTACATGCCGTTGGAAGTAAAAAAAAAAAGTTACAAAAGTGGAAAATGGGATTAGTTTCACTTGAAAGAATTTATTCTTGTTGATCCATGTATTTCACAAACGTCAGGAAAATAATCATTATTCAGTTGGTGTTTTTAAGTGTTAAGATAAAAAAAACCATATGTTTTAGAAACGAGAATTAGATTGGTATTGTGTAATTTAAATTACAAAGTATATCAGGTTTGCTACAATCATTTTCTACCCGTCATTATATTTAAGATTTTTTTTTTTTTTTTTTTGTTAAGAATAAATCCAATAAATTACTATTGTCTATACTAATTTAAACCTTTAACTATTTTAACATGTGTCTTTTCAATCATAACGATTTACATCATTAGCGTTAATCGTGTCCGTTAAGTGTTTAATATTAATCACATTATTATTTATGATATACCTACCTATAATGTATGCGGTGGTGGGAAATAAAAATAAAAATTATTGATATACCTACTTTGCTAAATTTTAAACTTGTATTCATATAAAATATTATATACGCACATAATATTATATAATTTATAATAAATCCTATTGGAAAAAAAAATCATAACAGTTTCTATATACATTTTACCTACAACATAATCTATACGAAACAATAAATATACATAACGTGTTTGTTCAGGATTTTTCATATTAACAATATTCAATATTTGTTCCTAAAAAAATAAATAATAAAAAAAATCACTAAAACAATATATAATTAAAATGAGGGCGTGTCAATATTAAACCATTAAAACAAAAGGTGAACAATTAGAACGCTAGCTCGGATTTCTAACATAATTATATTGGTTCGTGCAAATCGCTCCAAAATGTCAAAGTCAGTCCGTTCATTCATTCATGATCATAATAAAAAAAAATATTTTAATGGTGTTTAAAAGCATTTTACATATTTGAAATACAAGTAAAAATTGAAATGGCACTGTCAAAAAATCACGTACTCGTAGTCTCGTTATCTTCCATGTTGTGCATAAGTATTTTATATTGTATTTCCAAATTGGTAAGGACTAAATAGTGATGACAAGTGTAAAATGATAAATTTGATTAATCGCAGTCAAATGTATATCCTACTTGATCCGGTGTACACTACTGCAGCATATCGACATTCGACATTTCGTTGTAAATAGTTGACTGATATTTTCAAAAGTTATGAGTTTATAACCATACTATTGCTCGAAAAATATTTGTATTTTTTTTATTTTATCTTATATTTAATTTATTAAACATAGGTAGTAACTATCGTATATATTGAATACTCTTATACTTGTACATTATCTATTTTGATTTTTTTAACCCTTACACCTTACAATTTCACACTTATACAGCTATTATGAACTTTGAATTTTCAAATAGAAACACCTAATTTCAGCCTAACATTTTAAAAACAAATTATTATTATAAAAATACAATATTATACTTTGGGTATTTTAAGTTTATAACACTTTATATTGAATAAATATGTTTAATTTTTAAAGATTTTTAATTGATAAAATTCAATTAATATAATATAGATGTGTTGTAAATGATCAATAAGTAATTATTGAGTTATATACTTGATGTTAACAGTGTTTGTATCAGTGTTATCGTTTATCATCAATAGAATTAACGACTTTAGACTATAAAATTTGAAATCCTCATAATCATCATAAATTATATTAAAAAAAACCTCAACGCATAGTTTAACAATTATCAATATCATTATATAATTCAGTTAAAATTATTAAAAAATTATTTGAATATTTCATAATTTCAATGTACACTAAATTGAATATTCTATGAATCAAAATATCCAATATGTTAGTAGACAATTATTTAAGTATCTAAATTTATATTAATATCATTCTTTTAGATTGCTTACAAAACTATACCTTAAAATAATAAATGTAATAAGTATTCGATTACTGTAGGTTGTTATTTGAAAATTTGAAAACTAAAGTTGTTTCTACTTTAACAAATATTGGGAAATGGGATACGATTACTTAATGTAATAAATAAATTTAGAACATTTAATTAAGTCAAACATAAAGAGTTTCGAAAAAAATTAAAATAAAAAGTTTTGCTTATTTCTCGATTTAAAACCTGTTGATTTGCTAAAAAGAAATAACTTGACAGCCATATCAAAGTTAATAATCATTTCTTACGACGATAGGCAATCAATATGTAATGATATGTCATTAAAAATGTTTCAAATTATCAAATTATAAATATTATATCAATTTTTAAAATTCGAGTATTTGAGTACCTGACCTGACCATGTCAAAAATAAAGTGTTTATTGCTTTAATTTATAATTGATTAACATCAAAGTATACACGTGCAAACTCTTAGGTTTATGGTTTTAAAATACATGATATATTTTCACGTGAGCTGTTCAACAGAAAATTGCAGAACAAAACATCAATGAAAAAATATTTTGGCACAAAAATGTTTTTAACATATTTTTACGTGCTTTTTGAGTAGGTAATAGCATATAATAATATAAGAAACAAAATAGGTCACGTAAGGTTATATTGCGTTAAACGTTTCTATAGCGACTTATATACATAAGGTACAAAGTATATAATATGCATATACTGCACATTTCTAACCTAAAACACATTATTTTTTTTTCAAACTCAACAATCAGTTTTGACATTTCGAAAAATAAAAATTTACATAATAGTGTATACTGTTTTTCAATGTATACAATATTTTGGGTATAGCAATTTGCTTATATTTCAATAATAAATAGCCGGACTGGATAAAATAGATATATAATATTACATAGCATCTCAATGCGAGGTGCTGCCATGATAAGGTTTATTTCACATGATTTTAGTATATTAAATGCAAGTATCGCAACTGTAAACATTGTTTTTGGTTTTTTCAATAGCCTAATAAATGACACACAACAAAATGCGAATGTTTAATTTACAAACTAAACAGTAGTACTACATGAACAATTTTCAATTTATCACCGTCTAAATTTAATCGGCTGGAAAAATAGAACGTATATATGAAATAGTGTATACACATAGATTAAAGAAATATATAATATTTTATACAGTTTCTCATAATGCTCGTTACATAAATACTATTAACGCCTGCAAAGGGGTGTCGTTCTCAAAGTGATAGAAACTAAAACGCGATAACAAAGCACATCAAATGACGAATTAAAACTGAAAAAAAATGTTTTCCAAATGACAAAATCAAACTGTATGAAAGGTAAACAAGACACTACATTACCTATATTGTTTTATGTTATATGTTATTCATACGCATACGTATCAGCCACGCGAAACTAACTCAATCCTTTTTGCTCGACAACGAACAGCCACCATTCTGTATCAATTGCAACACAATTATGATACAATTGCAGTACAGTTCTAGAACTGCCGCAAGTAAACTGTACTGAACGAGCACAAATTCGAACGTCAGGAAACTGAGAACAAGCTCTCACAGCTCACCTAATGAACAGAGGCGTCTTAACTTCATCATACGCGTAAAATATCTCTGACCGATATTGTGACATACAAATGTAATGTAATATAGTAAGTTTACCACAACTTTAATTGTAATTATAATTATGTCTCAATTACTCGTGTATACATTTACGATGCGCACCGTCGATTTTATCAAAAACTTAAAAACTCTTTGTACGGTTATTGTTGATTGGTAATAAAAACATTATCATATCAAAATTATTATGGTTTCCTTTCAAAAGACGTCAACGAATATGTTAATAATTTATCAATATTACTCAAAAATAATAGATATAACCAAATTAGATACTTTTTTTTACTATTTTGAATATTTTTTATAACTTGAGGTATTATTGTGTGTGGTTACTTATTAACTTGGATAGTTGGGCGTAACAGTATATAAATTTATTAACGTTAAACGTGTACGTGATTTGAAAAACTACTCATGATTGTTTGTTTTTTTCCTTTCGTGTTTTTCTAATATATATATATATTTTTTTTTTCAAAAAGTGTAAGTTGAGAATGTTTAATATGATAGTATGACTAAATGCGTAGCAAATCGAGACCAAAAAAAAAAAAAGGAACGGGCGTTATTAAATAAGTAATTAAGTTCCTGTAAATATACAGCCCCTATAATAAGTGGGTGTAATTTAAAACTATATATAAATAGATATATTCTTCAAATAAGAATTAAGGAACTGAAAGCACCTCTAAGCTACGTGTGCGCCAGGATTGTACGTGTAGTTCAAAAGTAATATACTTACACAAAATTTAAATTGTATTCAATTATGTATGCCAAAAAGACACACTTACTTTGATCATTTCTACAAATTAAAATAATGATTAACTTATATGTATATTTCTTTACTTTACGATAATTTTTTTCTTAATTTATATAAAATAATTTATACACTAAATAATATGATATTACGCGACTTATGGTGTGAAGATCAAACAGTTGTTCCTTGTCACGAACAAGGAATTTATTTCAACAATTTCTTCTACAGTAAATGTCATATCATCAAAATCCGACGGCACTCATAAATTCAAATTTCTTCAAAATCTTATTTTTTATTTGTTTTATTATTATAACATATTGCATATTTTTTAAAAAACCATTGAATATTATATAATTATCTAATCTAGTAAAATATTGATGACATCTATCAATACTAATCGAAATATAAATACATAATATGTACTAATTTGTATATAATGTAAAAATACGAATTTTTAGTATCAACATTTTCAATAACCACTTTCAAACCTTAATAATAAGTTTTTTCAAAATGTTAATATACCAAGTTAAAAATGTGCACATGTTCGCATTAAATTAGTATTTATTGTTGCTTTACATGTATTTACTATTTTATGTTATATTAGAAGTTCAAAGTAATTTCTATTACGTTTTGTCTTTTTTTATGTATTGTTTACACAAATAAAAAAAAAACAAAGTGAGATTCTTTTGTTCATTGATTTTTCTTTGTACTTGTTGTTTTAATTTTAGTTGGATACGTTGGTGCAAATGGGCATTACTACGATCATTTGAAGATAACGGCTACCTTTGGAGTCTACAGTGCTATAGCACGCTGTTTGTTATGAATAATAGTCAAGACCATTATATACAATCGCTTACTCAATAAAAAAAAGGTGAAGATTTACAATGCATAATTAAAACAATTTTTTTATTTCATTATACATTTGTGTTGTATTTAAATTTTTATAATTCATATTTTACAATTAAAATTGGAAATTTAATAAAAAAAAAATACATTAAATTGAATTGAAATGTCTTTTATAATTTTATTTTATTTACAACTTGACATATTTGTAAATGAATAAAAACTAATCGTAAACCACAAATAATTTACTATCCCTATAATTTATGTCACTCGAGTACTCCATAATATTTGTAGTCGTTGGTTTTTGGTTGTCATCGTTTGTTGTTAAATGGGATAAAATATCTGTTGATTATAATATCATAATATCAAAGATGTAATACACCACTTGAGTAAACAATTTTATTCCAAAATTATCTAGAATTTGTATGAATATATGTAAAGACATTAAAATATTGTTAGTAATATTCAAATTTAAATTCGTTATTTTAAAAATGTATTAAATATTAAAAGATTGTATATTGGGTATGTCTTGCTTGATCAATGTGACTAGTAAAACGCATAAATGAAAAATAAAATAAAATAAAATATAATATAATATACTAATACACGAATGTCCTATATTAAACTATTCAAACTTTTTTTTAACAATTTAATTTCTACTTAGTCTTAATATTAAAAATATACGTAATTATACATGTTTTTTTGTATAAATGTTCAGTAAAAAAATATTGAAATTTGATGTCAAGCACTCTTCTTGTTATACTCACTTCATTGTAAGCCAGTATTGTATTGTTATCATAAATTTGAAAGCAATGATAAATTATTTCATTTGCAAAACGATTTTACGTAGAGGTCGGTTTGCTTAAGTGTTTATAGGACACCTTTAACATTTTAAGTGCTCATAAAAATAATTTATGAGCAAAGATTTTCAAAATGTATTAAATATAGCGATGAATATGATATGGGAAACTATGTATTATCCAGTCTTAATACCTAAAGCTATACGTTTTACTGAAAGAGATCTAAAAATCATATTTTCCTATGAGTTATGAAATTAAAAGTACATTGAGAAAAACAATTTTTATGATTTTTATTAATCTACGTTTGCGTATTAAAAAAAAATTAATTAAATCTTAATTTTGAAAGATATACCTCAAGGGAAATCGTATAGATACTTCCTATCATGTACATTTTAAGGTTTTTATAGAAATCCAATTTTAAAATTGTGAAAATCATAAAACATTATTTTATGCACACTTTTAAGATTTGATTTTGTATAGAATAAAAAGCAAAATTTAATAACTTATTGATCTATCCGAAATTGTAGGAATTTGTTATTTGTTTAAGAATCGAATATTTATTTTATAGTTTGTTTCCCAATATATATGTGAAAATGTCTAGAGAAAAATAAAAATAAAATCCAAATTTTTACTCTAGTTAAGCCGTTAAAGGTTATTTTGATGTAGTACTTTGTTGTTTCTAGATTAGTACCAGTTACTTCGACAGAAACATTATTGCCATTAGTTTGTTATTGTCTATTTCGTCAAGCCTTTTAATGGCACTTAAAATGTTGTACAACAGTATTCAACATCTATGTATGACGTTCTCGTATAGTACCTATTCGTATAGATGATGGAAAACAAGTCAATTTAATATGCATATATTTAAATAAAAAATTATTAATTATATGTATAAGTTATGAAATTATCTATAATTTAAAGTTTATAGGCATTTATTATACACAAATTATAACGTTTTTATATTAAATAAAAACGATTTTTTGAAGTTTATAAAGATGTCTAAGATATATTAAAAATTATGTCATAATAAAATAATGAATTACATGATAGATAACATTATAGTATTCTATAATTTAAAAAGAGGTGTTTTTTTTTTGTAGATTAATAAATTTATTCGAAAATAATATTAATATATTTGTGGTAATTTACTTGGAAATAGGAACAATATTAGTCATTTAAGAACTTTATTATGTTCATTAACCTGTTAAAATGTAGCATATAATTATTATAAAATGTTACTAAAAATACAAGTTAAATAAAATAGTGAAATATAACAAAGTATATATAAGTACAAATATCATTTAAATATATTATAAAAATTATTAAAAATTATTGTGTAATATATATATATACTACTATTTAAAATCTATCAATCATAGTTCATTGATGATTATAATTTAAATACTTGACAATAATAGATATAGGTTAGATAAAAATAAAATAAATTAATATGCATACTTATTGATATTTTAAGGTCATGGTTAAATCATTTCAAGATATTGATTTGATAATAGTACATAAAATATGTGTATATTGCATGAATTGAGTACCTACATATAAATAACAATATAATATTATTTTAATAGTGAAATAATAAAATGTTATTATATTTTAGCTGTTTAGGACATTATCATAAAGGTTGAAACGGTCTCATTTCTGTATTATTTTTTAAAATATTCAACGTGCTATTTATTTTTATATAACTTCACCAAATTCAGAAATGTTTATGAAATTATTATAATTTAGATTTAGTTAAAAGGTATCTGTCATTGCAAATTTATTTTTAAAATAAAACTTAATTTTTGTATCATGAATCGTTATCATATAATTGTATGAATAATGCATAATAGTAATAATAAAAAATTATATATTAAATATCATATAATATAGTAATATCCTAGGCGGCTATATCTTAACGTCCTATTGTCCTAATAGGTTAGGTATACATAAGTTTGTATAATATGCAGCTAGGTATGTATAAATTATTTATTATTTTTCATGTATTTTGTTTATTATTGAAACTAGTATAACAGTACATTATATTACATTGAAAAGGTTTTGATTGGTGCTTAGTGACTTTATGAAGTGAATAATATTAAATTTGTTATTTGTGTTATAGAAAATAATGTAACGCGCAATCAAGTAGAATTATGTAAAATTAAAATTATTGAAAAGAGGGGATTAATTTTTCTTTACAATAAATAAATTAGCTGTATACAATTTCCAACTATGCTAAAACGAATAAGATTTTTATTATCTTTCTTTCTTTTTTAAATTGTATTACTTAAAAAAAATATATTTATTAATTTATTAAGTGAGATCAAAATAATATAGTACAAATTTATTTAGAATTGTTATTTTAAATCTTCAATACTAAAATAAAAATTTGAGTTTTTTTTAAAAACATATTTTCTAATAAGACTCCAATAGCATATCATTTCTATAACATTTGTAAACACGAATTTGAAGGGCTCTTATAATTATAAATATTAATATATAATTTAATAGATATAAAGTAACTAACATTTTTATTCAATGTGGTTTTAAAAAAAATATTTTTGTTAAGATTTTAATAAATGTATGTACTTTAAGTCACTTTTATTGATTATGTATTATATTCGTGTAATATTTATATGTGGGAAAATTTATGCTATTAACATTTTTATGATACGTCATATTGAATTAACCTACAAACATTACTAGAATAAAAAAATATATTTCTTGTAAAAAAAAAAATTAATCAATAAATTAACTATAGTAAGAAATAGTTAACATATTAATCTAAAGTTTTCTCTCTGGCTTTTTATTTACAATTGCACTATTGAATTATTAACTTTGTGTAATGAGTTTAAAATCAATTTTAGTTTATTAGCACCATCTTTCCGTCTTCCGTATAACTGTTCTTTACAAGTCAACATGCTTTGGAGAGATTCCAGTTATCTGTTCCAATTGTTCAACCCTATTATCGAACTCAATTTTTTTCATCTACTTGGTCCCAGAAAAAAAAACCAGACATTCCTCAACGGGGTTGTTTTTGGGCATTTTCGTTTATTGTTAATAAAATTGTTTTTTTTTTTTTTCATCACTTATTGAATGGTCTACAAAATGGGATTTCTTTTTCGATCATTCGCTTGAATAAGACACAATATTGTAAAAAAAAATCAACAGATTTCTCTATCATTTCATTTTTTTATTTTCGATAGATAATGAATGTTATTTTAAACATATTTTTTTATTTACTAGACATTTCAGTTTTTGACAAATTCATTTCTAAGTTTCATGTTTTAGTCTTTAGGCTAATTAGTATTGTTTAGATACGAGATGAGATGAATTTTCGTGAATACTCTTAAAATGTTTTAATTACGAGAACTTTAATATGCGAGAATGCGAGATAAAAGATTAGGTAAATACATTTTAATTAAGCCATGAGGGTAATTTAAAGCATTTGGAAATTAATTATTTTTATAGCAATAAATTCATAAATTCACATACTATTACAATCTGCATATTAAAAAAACTATACATTTTTCAGTATTTTTGCAATTCAAAACATTATATTTAAGCAATCAAAGTTTAAATTCTAGTTAAATATAACATGTACACACTATCTATACAAAACTATATGTATAGTATCTGAAAACAAAATCAGGGTTAACAGTTTTCATACACAAATTAAGTACTTAAAAAATCTAAACTGTGTACGCATATTTTTTTTTTTTTAGTTAAATACCTAGTTAAATAGTTATTAATTTTTGAATTTTTCAAAATATTTATAATTTTTGTTGTTTTGTTTCCAAAATGTCAAGATATAGGTATACATTGCGTGATATTTTTTGTAAGTTTCAATTTTTACTTTATTTTTTCTGAGTATTACTGCTGGGTGACTTCTCTATTCACGTTTTTTCGTGTCATTATTATATTACGCACACACATATTATGCTTATTGTAAACAACACTACAGATTTTATATATTCAAATAAAAGTTAAAAAAATTGTATTTCTTATTTAGTTATATTAATTATTTTTAAAAGTTCTGCATGTAATACAAAAAATATTTTAAAAAAAACTGAAAGCAGTGATTTTCTGTCTTGTCTAACATACTTAAATATAGGAATTTAGATATGTTTTCATTACAATATACCGATTAATTTAGTGAAACGATAATTTTCAAATTCTCCAAAAATTGAAATATTCTATATAGACATTAGTACATTAAAATGAACACACGTCTAAATTCCTATATTCCACGTGTGTTTAGACAAAGACAGAAGATCACTTGTTCTAATTGAACAGACAATTATAGTGATATAGTTTTAAACAATATAATAACAGACGCAACTGTTTAAATTAACATTCCTATTTCATATTAAAGAAACGATCATAGAAAAAAAATAAAATCAATTAGATATTTTACTGTTTATTGTTGTAATTACCTATCACGAATATAATACATTAATATAAGATATTGTTAAGAGATTATATAATTGTGTTTTCATTAAATTATTTTTCTATTTTATGTATCTAATCTACATGAACATTACACAAAAAGAGAATATTTTTATAAAATAAGTAGGTACTTATGCAAATCTCTACATATGTTTTTGTATAGTAAACTTTAAATTTAAACTATCAAACTATTACTAAATAGTAAACATTAGTCTAAGAAACGGAATTCATAACCAACATTTCTATCGAAGGGATAAAATGAACATAAATATATACTTTAAAAAGTGACATCTAATGGAAAGTTCATTTTAAAATAGGTATTTAAATAATAAGTAATAGATTTTCAATGAAAATATTATTTGATTAAGTGGTTGTTTATACACTAAGTAAATAATTTATAATATTTATCATAAATAATTGTATGTTTTATAAAGACTTAAGAAAAGTACCATTTTTTAAATATACATAAATAAAAACGTAAAGGACTCTGCTAAAAAGCTTTTCCGAAAACTTCAATTAGTAAAATTTATTGGAATGTAATAATAAAATAATAAACAGGGTTTTCAAAAGAAATTAAATAAAAATTGTATCTATTGTAAAAGAAAAAAAATAATTTTACTATTGCAAAAATAATTATTTTTATTTTTTTTAAAATAAATTAATAAAATTATCTTTGGGATGTGAATCTCATCCTTTATCGAATGAAATATAATCGAACAAAGAATAAATTATATTCTGTATTGGAAATATAAATAAATAGATAGTAGTAAAAGAGATAATTTTAGTTAATTCTTAAATAAGCTTTTTTTCAAAATCTCAATAGAATAGATAACTGTGTTATGCTACTCTGAAAAATACAGTTTTATCTATGTTAATTTAAAAACCAGTCTCGTTGTAGATAGAATAATTTTATACTTGCTTCTCTGAGAAATAAAAAAAGAAATCGACAGGAAAAAGTTAACATCTCTTTAGTCTATTGTTGAAATATCTCTGAAACACTGGTTGATAAGGTACACGTATTTAATTTGAATATATAAATTTATAGAATATCTGTACTTAATAGATAATATATAAATTACACATTATACAAAAATCTATAACTATAGTTTATATAATTGCTATAATTAATTTAACTTGAAAACATATTAATTGTTGTCTGTACTGATAAAAAGGCATAAGAATTTACATATTAGCACGTATAATGTAGTATGTATTTTTTTTTTTTATTAAAAAACATATTTACATTTCGTAATAAAATTATATTGAAAATAGACAAGTTATTGTATAACGAAATATATTGTATGTGTTGAAAAACAAATTAAGTTAATATTTATTTAAACACGTTTTGATAAAAATTTACATGGCTATCATATCCACGACAGCAAGATTAAATAATTAAATTCCCATGTTCCTATCCTTCAAAAATACTTGAACTCGAAATAAAAATAATCATTCCATACTAAATTAAATCTTAACAAAACACTTATAAAACCAAATTAATTTGTATGAATAGCATCCGAATTTAGGGCGTCAACAAATAAATTTAACAAACAAAATATAAATAATTCGATAAACATAATTAAGCTTAATAAAGTATCCTTCTATATATTTATCTAAACACTACATTCAGTTCTAAAAATGAATACAGTTTTAAAAACAACAAGAAATTCATAACTAGTTATGACTAGTTAGTATAACTAGTTATCATAACTCATTCCTCAATCATCAAAACATATTAGCAAAAATTATAACCATATAAATTCCTGGTAACCCACTTCAAATGAAAATGGTATCGCCACCTACTCCCCTAACTTAATCCTATAACCGACCCAGGAATATCGTTAGTGGGTGGATTCTCTCATAAAGTCTCTATTTAAAAAATATTATTATCTAAGTGTATCTTCTTATACAAAAATATTATTTATTTAAATTGAAAAACTAAAACTAATAGTTATAGATTGTTTTTGTTTATTCAATTTATTTTTTTCCGTGTTAACAAATATCGTTATATTATTTTTACCATTTATTATAAAGCAACAGGTTGGATAGTCAACGACAGTGGTTTAAAGACTGAGAAGGAATAATTTGTGGTATTTGTTTGAGAACTGTTTGAATTTTCAGATCAGTGTTCAGGATTTGATAATCTACACACAGTTTTGGTAAGTTGTTTTAGGCTAATAAAATTGAAAATATCGCAGCACTGAGGATTATACAATAAAAAAGAAATGTGACATTACCGGTCCAATCATTATAATTTATAATTTATTTAATGAATACTTTTTAATAAACAGTAAACATCATATTGATATTTTAAATGCATTCAGTTCTCTTGGGCCTTTAACCATAATAATTTGTTAGTAGTGCAGACATCTTAGTAGATACGCATTTTTTATTCTGTTCTATAAGAGTTTTTCATATAATCCTTTAAAATCAATTAATTACAAGCCTATAGACTACAAGGTATGTTTTATTTAATGTTTGTTTAGCGATTGATACAGATTGATATAATGTTAATAATAGTGTAGGTTATATTTACATGGGAATATAATACCTATCTGCAATAGGTAAATTTTCGTTACATTTATCAATTTGTATTCTTAATTGGCAAAAGAGTGTTTGCAAGAAGTATACATTATTGAGCAGTCAGAAGGAAATCAAGAACCCGAGGCAATCGGATGGGTAATATTGGTAAGCATGACTTTAATACTGTGGAATCTGTATGAGAAATGTCTACGGCATGGTATGTAAATGTCATGCAGGACCGGGATTAGTACATATACGTAATATACTCCCATGTGGTACTTCCGTTTTTATTTGGTATCCTATTATTGAACGAAACGGTATTAATCGCACTGAATAGGAAAGGTTCAGCAGCAATTGAAAAATAATATTATAATATAAGAAAAAATGGTGCTGATGAATTTTTGGAAGTATAATCTGCAAGCATCCAGACTTTTTCGTAAGCCCTAGGGCAACATTTGTAGAAAATACACTCCCCGGCAGTAATAAAACATGCAAGACAAAATGTTATATTTATCTTATGTTTATGATTGGTAATTTTGTATGCATTAAAATTGTAAATTTTTCAAAATAAATTAAAACAAGTTAAAATAAAAAAATAAAAAATACAAATCATTATATTTTAATATAAGTATTTAAAAATAAAACGGGTAAAAATTGCGTGGGTATTATTGTAAATTTTGAAATTTTGTTTTAGTTATACTTAGCAACATATTACAGTGAGAAACTCATACATGACAAAATACTATTACATTCCCAACTATACGGATCTCGGCAAAGAGCTATATAGCCTATATTCTATAGATATAAGGATTTCACAATAATGTAATTTTTTTTTTATATATATCTATACTATAATGACATTTTTACATAGAAAAAGCTGCAATTCAATAGTTTTATTTATTGAATAGAAAACAATATGAAAACATAAAATGGAATTTTATCGAATTACAAACAAAAATATGTAAATAAACATTTGATTTAAGAAAACCGGCAAAAATAAATGGTGTTCAAAAATTAATAATAGTATTGAACACAAATTGTGTATAGGAAATTACATTGATATTAACATAATGTTATAGTCCAAACTCGAAATATAACTTGCATAAGTAGGTACTTACATTGTTTTTATCAATGTAAGAACTAGGACTTATTATTGTTTTATTTAATTTTTTTTCTGTTTTAACGACACTCTCTTATGTCTTAATAAACTGCAGTAAAAAGTAAAAGACATGAAAATAAAACATTTGGATAACTTCATAAATAGTTTCAAATAAAATAGTGAAGAAATATTATTAGAGAGTATCACTATGTTTTTAAGTGACAAAAAAAAGTGTAATACGTTCTTTTTATTGGTTTGTTTTATAATAGTCATTCGTATATATTGCACAATATTATATAAACCAGTCGTAACAATAATAGTAGGTAAATAACTTATATAACTTTGCCCGAGTGCACTTTTAGAAGATTTATTGGACCTTTGAGTCTTACAATTTTAATTAAAAGTTTTTTATTCTTATTAATAACAATATCATGTCTTGTCTGAATATTTAAAAAAAAGGTATATTTATGTTTTTTAATGATCCAATTTAATTACCTATTTTAGACGCAATCGAAATTCAAAACTTACTATTTTGGACGAAACTTAATTCAACTTTATAAATTTAAAGTTTTTAAATACCAAAAATATAAAAAAAATTAAATTAGTCACATTGGCTTATGATTTAGATCTTCTATTTGCCTATCTGCATAAAATATTAATCAATTGTCTATAATATTTGTTCAACATATAATTATAATAATATAACCTTGATCAATATCTGGGAATTGTTTTAGAATATATAATACACGATTAAATGTATACTGCCTAATTACGGTGAATCAAAATTTAACAAAGTTTTTACTTATTTTTTCAGCCATGAATTGCGATTGCTTTCAAATTAAAACTAATGATACTGTTTTAAACGTCTACCCCGAAATATTTCTACAACCTATTCTATATAACGTTTTTCAATTCACTCGACCTCTTGTCGACAAACTCTTTTTTTACATGAGTTTTATTATTAATATTGTTCATTCTACAAAAGGGAATGGTAATAAATTTTCACGCAACTTTGACAAATTGGTTGCTTTTGTTTTACATGTCCATCTTAAAAATGCATGTAAATTCTATCATGTTTTTCAGTGATTGTATTATTGCAAATTCCGCGTACTCGTATCAAAGTTAATAAAATCAAACATTCTATAATGTGTAGGTATCTACATTTATATGGGCTAGTTAAAATGCTATAGTATTACAATAAAGAACATTGTATAGATATTTAGTATTTGCACGTTTTTTTTTTTTAAATATATATATATATATCAATAAATAGCAGAATCAAATCAAAATTACATTCGGGATAATACTTCTGAGGAATATAAATCCAAAATATTATTTCGTATACATTTATATCTTTTAAGATTTTTGCATTTTTCTTATCAGAGCGTATTCACGCATTATTAAACTTTTTTAAGATTATTTGTATAAGAAAAAAGCGTTTTTTTTCTTTAATAAATCTACATGAAAAAATTATTTTTAATAATTTTAGACTAAAAATAACGTCTATAATACTAATATATAATTTGACCTTATTTAAATACTGTATGCTTTTCACACTATAAGCTTTTCACTTTTCGTGTCACCAATAAAAATTTGTATTAGCTTTTGAATTTGTTTTTATAAAAAGATCGGAATACTTTGATATAATTAGGTATAAAATAAACATTTTAATATATTTCAGTCAACAAATTGTGTCTTAGTCCATAATTGCGTTTTTTTTTAAATATAATACCCTAGTAACATTCTGTTCCCTAAATTGTAAGGTTATTTATATTATTATAGTATATTGATGGTAGTCTTCTACACTGATATTTTTCGCTTCTGTGACCTTACCGGTTTCCGTGTTAATGGTTATTTCCGTTCTTTTTTTCCCCATATATAACGGTCATACGTGGAATGAAATATTCGGTCGGAGAAACGGAAAATCGCTAAACTTTATACTGTAGATTATTATCACTGCGATCTAGTGTGGCGTTAGATATATAGACGTAACTGGCCAATTAAACGCTAATGTGTAGTAGTTGCACTTATAAAAATTGTAAGTGTACACTAAATCATTTTGTAACTGCGATGTTTCACTGCAGGTTTCTTAGTAGGTAACATACAAACACTTTTTGAAACAAAGAATACAAATAACGCCGTTTTACTTTTCTATAGATTTAAACAATATTCTTGGAAAAATATAAGTATAATATATAGAAGTAATTTTTTCTTGTAAAACAATATTTTACTTATATTGTAAAAAAGAAAGTTATAAATATTTATTGTATCAATACAATAATTACGTATAATAATAACTCACTATTGTTAAATCATTTTGAAATGCACTTCATTGTTATACATTTTTTTTTATATTTTAGTCTATCAATATATTAAATATAGGTTAAATGTAATTGATAATTTCTTATTAACTGAACTTGAGCTTAAAACAATCGTATTGTTAATTTCATAAACTGATAAGACAATTATTAAAATGAAAAAAATAAAACAAATTTATGATATAGTTTGTAGGTAACCATAATAATTAATTACCAAACATAGAGCCTGTACGTTTAAAATAGATATTATATTTAATATATATTAACTGATATACGGATATAACGGATTGACTGTTATCCTATTTTTTTCATAGAAATTGCCGCTGCAAAATTGTTCGTGTAATGTTATAGTTACATGTCGAGCGTTTGGAATTTACATTGTCATTTTTTTTTTAAAAATCTGTGATATTTTATAAAGGATTATAATGAAATTCAAATTTAACAATTAGGTAGTTTTTACATACATTAATAAATTATATACATAATACATATAAATATTTTCAAATGCAACAATTGTTTAAGTAAAAATTAATTAAGCTATTTAAACCTGCTATAATGTTACTAATAGTAAAATAAATTACTTTAATTAATAGCAATATCAAAAATCATAACATTAAATATATTAATAGTGATACAAGCTAATAATAGAATGCCTTTGCTAACAATCAATTTTCGTATGTAATCATTGAATTAAATTCAATTCATCCATTGTAATGACGCACTTGACATCGTACACCAAAATTGTATTTACAAGTACCTACGTAATACGTACTACTCCACTAAAAAATATTTAAAATAATTAAAGGTTAAAACAGGATCAATTTTTAACAAAAACTCCTTTGATTCTTTTTATTAGAACAAATATCTTTACGTATTTATTTCATTTTACGCAAGGGAATACTAAAAACTTAAAATAATATAAAAGTTTGCAAGAATAAAAATACACAAAACAAATCCTAATATTAATTTTTTAAATTACGAACAAAAATAATGATACTTGAAACTTGGAAATAAATAATTAGGATCAACATAAAAATTAAAAATCAATATTTAACATGCAATATAAAAATGAGTTGTTAGAAGATTATTACCAGTAATAGATAATAGACAGTAATAGACAAAAATGTTTTAACTTAAAATAAAAATAAATCGAATGTTAATTAGAATTTAGGCGTTAAAAATAAAAACTATTTAGGGCCATATACAAAAAAGAAAGATCGTTTTTATCTAAAATCAGACAATGGGTATTGTATTTTTGTTTTACAGAAACTGGATTATATAATAAGAATGATACACATAATTAATGCATACATAGAAATAAAAAGATAATTGTAAAGTTTACTAATTAAAGAAAGGTTATGAAAGAGAAAGAAAGAGATAAAAAAAGAATAATTGTTAAAAAATCATATACTAATATATTCTATACACCAATATCGTTGTTTTAATTTTAAATGTCTATAAAGTAAAAATTGCACATATGTATTTTTGAAATATTGAGGTTTATGTAAAAATAATAAAAATAATTTTTAATTAAATGTAAAAATGTTAGTTATTATAATAGATAATTTTGTAATTTATTAACTAGTATAACTTGTAGCACAGTGCTAAGAATTTAAAAATAATCTTGACAAACATATCAAAGTAAACGGTTTTTTTCAATATTCCCATATCATTCTGTCGATATCCTTACCGCCCAGCCGCCCAGCCTTACCAGGAAATAATAATATTATATACATTTAGTTGAAATATTAGTTGATAATATAAGTATAGATTAAAAGTAGTGACAGTTTAATTCCTTTCGATGTGTTTTCTTCCAAGTATTGCAATATTACAATCCTAAGAAATGTTTTCCCTTGAAGATTAGTGAACATATTCAAGATAAATTATTAATCAGTAAAACTGACTGATCTCTAAAAGCACCACAGTAATTTATAGAATTAAAAATAAATATTTTTCATTTTAAAATATGGCATGTTATATTATTAGATAAAACAAAACCGACAATTTCTCATATAGGTCACTGTTATTATGAATTAAACGAGGCACATATATGTCCAAAATATTTAAAAACCCGAAGTCCGTAAATATTACATATGGTGTGAATTTCGAGAAAATTAAACAATTTACAAGAATTAATTACTATAATTAATCATAATGTTAATGCATTTTAAACTAGACAAACAATTTTTGTTTAACTATATGGTACCTGAATATTTGTATAAGTGTACTATCCAACAAAATATTTTCTTCAACACATCCTATTTTATATTTTAAATCATGAGTGAAAAACCAATTAGATTTAGTTTTATAATAATTTATCATAAATTAATAATTGAATAAAAAACATACAAAAGTGTTTGTCGTTGCTTTCTTAAAATAGCATTTAATTTAAATCTAAAAAAAATAAAGTTATTAATAGGTAATTAAAAGAAATAAAAATTGTATAAAAGTACACTTTTAATTTGTTGTATTTTCGATTCTAGAAGCGATTCTGTTTCTAAGAATTTCCATGAATGATCTTCTTATTAAATAAAAAAATTTACCTTTTTTATGGAATCAAATTTTGTATTAATCTTTGGTAGTTAACTTAAATACCTGACTGATTTAGGAATATTTCTTATAATTTGAACATTGAATTACCTGAAAACAAATTTTAACAATTAACTTTTTGTAAATGTTCCTAAATAGGTATATTAAAGCCAATAACAGATTACAACAGTTATATTATATTTTGTTCTGTTTTATTGTATACTCATTTAGGTTAGATTCTTATTATTTACGCTATATTCCGTACACTATTTGAAACCAACCAAATATTGTTTTATTCTGTGTTTAAAACTTATGTTATAGACCCTATAATGTAAGGTGAAATCTTCTCGAATGTCTTTATTTATTTTTCAATATGAAATTCTATATATTTCAATAACTATTTTTACGTTAATTGAGAAATTTTAAATATTTATAAAATGATTAATCTTTCTATTTTTTAATATACTAATTAATGTAGACATATCTACATTGATTTGAAATTTAAAAAATAAATGCAAGTAAAAGTTTAATCTGCTATATTATTGTTTTAATATTCTGTTAAGAATTGATATAATATTGCATTATCTTAAAATTAATATTTATATAAATTCTTGAATTTGATAATATTAAATTTAAATACCTAATATTGAAATATCTAATAAAAAAAAAAAAAAAAAAAAACTATAGTGTAAATTTTCAAAAATAAATAACCAAAAAAAATTTTGTTTAAAACAGTATTAGTATAATTTTTACGGTATTTCCAAAGTTGTTTGCAATTTCTGCATAAACAAAAACGATATAGAATATATTATTATATACGTTTATTGTTATTAATAACTACATTTTACATTACATAACATGTGTTTTGCATGCCTAAATGATAAATTGTTACTATGTTTTATTCATTTGACATATTTTAAAAAGGGTAGTGCAAATCATATATATATTTAAACTTTTATCCAACTTAATCTTGAAAATAAAATAAAATGGATTTATAAATACGAAAGAGAAATAATTTCACTGGCATTGCAATGAACAGTGGCTTTAATATCAGTGCTTCTGACAGAAAACTGGAACGAAATGTGACTATATATCTTTATAAATTTTAAATAAATTAAAAAATACCACGTATGGAATTTATAGAATAAAAATAATTTTTTTGTATTTCATTTTTAAACTTTAAGTTTTCGCTTTTTTTATACATATTTTGTTTTTTTTTTTTTTTTGAGCCGAATTTTTAAACAAACTATGCAAACCCAGTGGAATTTTTGTATTAACAGATTCATATTATACAATTAATTATCACAGTTTAGACGATGTATTCTCTTAAATGCCACGCTATACTTTTATAGTGTTTATAAGTTATTCGTGAAAAAAGTACCTATTATAAACCTATACACAGCACATGTTAAAACTAAGCATATTATAATAATATTATCTTTCACTCCAGTGTCTCTGCTATGAACGAATTTACCATTATTTTTGTCTTTATCAATGAAAGATGAAATCCGCAATTTTGGCAGCATCGGCGACGTGTAAAATGTACAAAATAGAACGAAATCTACTCTCAAGTCTGACTCGTATACCAAGACGGGTGAAAAATGAAAATCATTACAATAAACGGAAGAAAAATAATAGTACCTCCTCACATATTTTCCACGTGAACAATAGACCGGAATATACGGGTAGGTAGCATTAAAGAAAGCACGTTTCTGTGTATAGGTTTTAAGCAGACAGCCAAACTGCAGAATATAATACGTCTCGACTTGTAGGCAGACAGTAGAAATACGCATTTCTCGGTGCGGCCGTTGTTATTATTTACAACGTGAAAATTTTCCTGCTTGGGCGGGCTCACGTAAAAAAACAAAAAAAAAAAAACACCATTGAAAATGTTTTCGGTTACACCTTGTGATTTACCAATCATTTCATTCGCGTTTTGTTATGAGCTCTCTTTGCAGTAAACAGTTTTACCTGCTGGGCAAACACTGTGCGGAGATGTGGCTGCACGACGAGCTGTCAACAATGGATCATCTCGGTTATCTATCCGCGTTTTGTCGTACGCAATCCAGTCAAAATTTATACTACAACATTTGACACATCCTTCAAAATGTAATTTAAGTTATTAATTTCCACACACGTCTCGTGGTCTAACAAAATCCACGGTAAGATCGTGGTTTTCAAACAACACACGTCTATATTATTTATACAACTATAAAACGCGTAGTCACAACCAGTGAAATAGTACAACGAAATCGATAAAAAAAACTTCCGATTCCTTCGGCAATATCTTCTGTGTCGCCTTATTCAAAAAAACTACATTAATCACCACCGTTTTTCGTATCCAAACGTAAAACTGATGAAAATCGTGAAATCAAACATATCATACGCAGAGTACATAGTAAGGTAGTTTGCGTCTTTGTGATACATTTTAAATCAATTAAAATTACGATTAGTTTATTTACTTGTACTTGTACACACACTGTCGATAAAATTAAATACATGATTATTAAAAATACCTAATAACAATCGTCATTAACATTTATATGCACTAAAAATTGTAATATAATTTTCTCTTTAGCCTTATACTATTTTATTTTCTATATATACATATTTTCACAATAAACAAAAATTCTATTTCGTAACATAATATTTTCGTTTGTGTTCTTGTTTCTTGATAAAATACGTCTTACGACAAAAATTTGGTTCACAACGTGGCCTTAACTATAAATGACGTTGTTCTGCAGAATTTTCATATTTTCGATTTACAAAGCGTAGCAACGCCACAAAACGAGCACAACGTATGACTACCAATGCTAAACACGAAAACGTAAAATAAAAACGAAGTGTTGAACCACAAAAGATCAACAACGGTAAAATTTGCATGCGCCCGTGCCGAAAATTATACATCTAAATTCGTTATCAGTCGCGGCGTGCATTACATAAATTCACGTTTGGCGTACAGTGCAAATAATACCTATATTTTCATCTTATCTGTATAATGCAAATTATATAAGCTCTATATTATTGAACATATTTTGTACAGTTGTTTTATTTAAAAAAAAAAAAAAAATGGAAAAAAACATAGAAACTCAATATTAAACAGAATGTCTGGTCGTAGTAAACTTTTTTTATAAATTATTATTTTTGAAAACTAATTAATCATGCCATACGTGTATTAACATTTTAAGTTTTTTTTCTTTTTAATGGGTAAACTAAAATTAAAAATAAATTACTTTTTAAGTTATCTAATGCAAAATTTAAGATACACAATGTATATTATTGATAATAATTTAACTATTGAATTATTAATTAATTTTATTAATATTCCAAAATACATATAGTTAATATCTACACAACACCAAAAGTATAAGTGGATGGTGCACTATCTCACACTTTATTGAGAGCTAATCCATAGATGGACTAAGGGGGAAAGTGGCTATCTATTTACGAAATCAGACACCAAGAGATACTCCATTTAATATATTTTTACAGAAACAATTCAATTTATTGCATGGATTCGACTAAAAATGACAAACTTAAAAAAACGAAGAGAATGGCAATATAATGTACTCTTAAAGTTTGGTATACTATATTATTTCAAACAAAATATAGTAAGTTTTAGAATTCCATAACCCATAGTGAAATATTGAACTGAATTCAATTGTTCTTTTTAATGCATATTTCGTGTACTTTTGTACACAATCAGAGAATTATTTTTTAATTACGTTTTCTCTTTCAAAACCATTAAACTAACAAACCTATTTTTGAAAATTTTAGTTTTTTTTTATTAATTAATTAGTATTTAGTAAAAAATATTTCTTAGTAAATTCGATGTTTTAAATAATTTATTAGTTTATAGATTAAAATATAAATTACATTAAGATCCATGATCTCGGTTACAAAAAATTGTGTGCTTTGATTTAAAAGTAACAATTAAAAATTCTGCTGTACCATCAACATGGCGCATATTTTATAATAATATATAGCAACTATAACAAGTATAGGTTCTGTTCATGATCATATTGATTAACTTAAGTTTGATATTGTTATTGAGGTAGGAGATCAGTGATTATCAGTTTTTGATGGTTAACGACGACGGTATAATATAATATTATAATACGTAAAATACATATATTATGCTGTTTTTGCTTTATATATTTATTGAGATTTAAGTACAGTAAATCGAAAATGAAAAACATTAACTCAGAGTAAACCGGCTCGGTTTTCTTTTAAATATAACGCAATAATGTAATACACAATAATTATAATTAATTTCATCTGCCTTTTTCTGTCGTGCGTCGTATTTCAATGGACAATTTAAATTCACCGTCATATTATTATTATAATCACCGGACAACCGGTCCATATTATTATTCGATTTTATGTATTTTTTTATTTCGACCCACGCGTGTTGCTATAAACCGGAGATACGCACCCGGCAAATCTATTTGTGTACTTACCTACCATATTCATCGGATCGCAAAATGGTTTAGAAGTTAATCTTGTACCTAACACCGGGAGACGCAGCGTTCAATTCCATGCGGCGGTTGTCTAATTAATATCCCTGTCTGTAATAGGAGTCCAGGCATTTAATCCCAGTCGACTGAGCTGCGCACCCCTCGTTTCAAAAATACATTCGGCTGTGGCGGCATCCGGCGGCGGCCAGACAACCCTTATTCGGTCGGAAGTCACGACGACGAATAATTCAAGGAAAACCGACGCTAAAGAGCATTTTGTAACAGCGTTACGCGAGTGTATAACACGTATTATATACAGAGCTATATATATTATGTGTATTATTGTCACAGTGTATACACACACATTACTATGTACATTATAGTTAAGGTGCTGACTGTGAAATACGTGTATGTGTAATCATGTCGGTAAACCAAAGATGCACCGCCAGGTTTAAATAATTGAATTTCTACGGCGAACGTGCACCGAAGAGCGGTGGCAGGCGGCTGTAATCAAATTATACGATACCTATAGATGAGATATTTTGAACCGTATTGTACGATTCGGCTTTTATAGACTTTTACTTCGCACGCAGCTTAATTCGATGGTTTGTGTTACGTATAAATTCTTGATGACAGTATCATAATAGCAAGTACACACAACCGTATAAATGAACACTGTCGATATTATTATTTTACATCTAATATAAAAAAAGATACGGTGAAAAAAACCATCAAATATCTGGTAGAATCTTAATCGAAAAAACATAAATTTACCATTTAAGACCTATACCCACCTATTTTTAATTATAAAGTTAAATTTCTTAAGTTTTTTCTTTTAGACAATTTAGAAAGGTAAATTTTATCTAAGACACTGTTAAATTAATTTCCTACCGTATTATATATTGTCAAATACTTTAAAAGTTTACTAAAGTAAAAATCCAAATAAACGGTTGTTTTTTTTAAATAATTTGTGAAATGTAACTTAGTTTGTTTTTCCTAAGAAATATTCAAGTTTTGTTAGTTTTCATGGCAATATTTTATGGCATTAAGTCACTATTAAATTGTTTATAAGTTTAAATACAAGGAATTTTAAGCAAGGCATGTACCTGCGTTGAATGAGATGTCAAGTTGATAATTTCATGATCTATGTAGTAAATAATAATATATGGTATGTATTATGCCTGTAGAAATAAATACGGAAAGAATTACTGGATGGAGGGTCAGGTGTTTCTAAAGAGTCGTTAAGAAGACGGGAAATGAAAAGAAGGTCGGCTACATCAAAGCGTCGGAAGTGACTGTTGGTATATGAAGGGTACTTTGAGTAAGGAAATAGTCATGTAAAAGGTGTTCCTATTTCAAGAACGGATTTCTTTTAAAGGTAAAGAAAAATATTTAGAAAACAGACTTTGTATGAGAATTCAAGAACCAAAATCATGACATAGTAGCAAATGAATAGCGTAATAATATTGAAGATAAAATAAACGTTAGTATTGATCAAATATTGGAAAGAATTTGTTATTTTTATAAAGTTTATTATCGAGTGCTTAAGACTACGATTAAATAGTCTTTTTTTTTTTGTTACTTCCATGAGTTAGATGTTTTAAATTTGTACATAAAACTTATTAATACTTTAAAGTAAACGTATTTCTGTGTATTTCTGTTGTTGAGCACTTTACTTTAGAATTTAATTTAATTTATTGATTACCAGGTTACCTAGCGGCTAGCTGTATTATTATTATTATTATTATTATTAATTTTCATTGGTGTCAGCAAGATAGGTCGTTTGTTATCCAAACCCTAAAAACTCAATAATATGACGTAGACACCTACTCTGTTATACTGAAGTTCGTTAATAGTTACAACTTTTGTGAAAATTATTGATTTTGATTCAAAATTTGAAGTTAAATATGTTCTCTTATTGGCTCATTAAAATATAATACCGCGAAAACTGCGCTTTATGGTACTCGCCGTTATTAATAAACCATATTATATACTATTATCACGTCATATTATTATCATTCATATCAGTATATGATTGAAGTATAGCTGCGGTGTAATAAGAAATGCGTATAAATGCCACAACCGATGAATGATTACAACGCATACCTATAAAGTGCACGTAGCTAAGGCCGGAGATAGTAATACGCATAAGATAGCCGATCCCACAACAACATCGCCTTACACGAAATATCGAAGTCTCGAAACTGCCGACCTATTAGATTTGAAGGCGTAACGTTTTACTATCGTACCTACCTTACCTACTATAATAGTGACTCTCTTGGATAAGGCGCATGATAACTGTTTTCAAATTGTATGCATACTATACATATACAATATAATAGTATGTATACGAGAATAGTATGTACCTCCTATATATATTATATATACTATAGAAATATAAGGACAGTATATACCACGCGTGTATATTATGTAAATTGTACACAGTAACTATAATCTGCCTCTGCGTGGCGCTACAATACATATTTGATGTATTTTATAGTCTCATATTATAGTCTTCTTATCAATATCGTTAATTTATAATCGTACGCCAAGCTCTTAACGGCCACTCTTAACGGATTCGATAATAATATTCCAATACGAAGGTGTGTGCATATATAGTTATCAGCCATGACTGCGGGCATCCAATAATAATAATAATAATAATATTATTATTATATCATACAATATACTAGGTAATGCGTTATGTGCATGTTTATAACATACTCATATATTTTATACCTATGTGTATTTGCGTTCTATATAAATTATTAACGGTCCACGCGAGTGCACGCATCTATGATCAATTTGGTCACAGATATTAAATAAATATTAGTATTACTATCTGCACAACCGTCCGCGCATGATTCGATGTAAACCAATGGTTACTGTTTTCTATGCTGACTGCAAAAACCTGTATACCAATAACGGTCAAAATGATTAGAGTTTATGGCATCTACTTATTATCTAGATGGTATTAATATTTGTTTGCGCTATAGTTTTGAATTTTAATGCCACCTATGGGTTAACATACAATATCGTAATAATCATTTGACAACTTACACGTGCAAAGGATCTTAGTCCCCGCTGTGGGTTAGCATATTAGTTAATAATTTAACTGATTTATATTAGGTATAATAATTCGAGATACGGAACGCGTGGCACAGGAGCTATTGATTTTACTGTGACCATTTTACATGCATATATTTTCCACAAGCTACGTATACATGTCTGTTGGTTTCTACATCCTTACACTACCACACATCTAAGGAATGGATGATTTTAGAATTTAGAAACTGTCATTGTAATGTTTTAAGGAAATTTAAAATTAATGGAATTTTAATTGAAAAATTTGAATGGTTAATCATTTTGAACAATTTGAACATGATCTTAATATTTTGTGGTAAAACTGTTTTCGGCCAAATAAATCACTCTTAATTCTGTAAAACATTTATTTTATATTTTATCAATTCGTATATAACTTTTTGTTAGAACGATTTTTGTTATTAGTTGTATTTGCTAATATTAAAAATGTTAATGAATTATTAACACTTGTATATTTAATATTTAAAATATTATTATCTAAAAAGACACCAGTTTTTAGTCTTCTACAATATAATTTAGTGAATTTATATGGTAAATCAGTAAGTCAATACTATATTTCATTATAACTTCTGTGACTAATTCGATTTGATTTTGTTGAATAAAACACATATAGATTGAGAATAAATCACATTTTTGTTTGCTTTTAAGCTTCGCCATCATCTATATAAGATCACATATAATTATTTGAAATTAATTCCTTCACTCGTACTTACTCGATAATGTATCAGCACGGTTTATATTTGTATTCCTCAAAGGATTTTGATACATCGAATTGTGTATTATTTTTATTAATAACAACTCATAATTTATCTATATATAACAGCATTTACTTACCATAAGCATTTAATATATCACGTGTATTTTTCATTTATTTAACGTCAATTACTCACGTCGACAAATTACAATTTAACATTTATTCTGGAATATGTGAAATACACTCGTTTTAATCTAGTATTACCTATCTATAACTTTGATATTATTATTGATAGTCTATGTGCGTGTCACTTTATGTTTATCATAGTAAATACACTTGATTGCTCTTTTTCAACGTTACTTGTTGATTTATAACTGCGTATTTTATTATATTTTAATTTTACACGCTTATGACGTAATTTAATATTCTTACACACTAATAGAATTATACTTGATCCAATTATTCATTTGTTCGTATAGTTTTATTTTATTAATATATACAGTCATATAAATCTATAGTGTTATTCAACAGTTTAAAAGGTATACTATATATAATATATACTCTTGTAAGGCAGCTGAGTGGTTGTTATTTATTTTAATACATTTTGTGTAGATTCATATATCATATTTAAAACCATAGGTATAATTTTAATACAAACTACTACCATTACTAACCTGTTTTATTTAAATGTTATTTAATAAATGTCTAAAATGTCTATTGAAATTTCGTAAGTTCGTAATCCACATAAACACTATAATACACATTATACATCATTTTTTTCAAAACCGCATTTCGACTGTAAAAATAAAATAATAGCATCAGCTTTCATTTTTAATGATATAATTTGCTTATTCTCGTTGTCCACTCAAAATATAAACCTATAAACCTATATAGCATACACTATTCGTCTTCTTTGTTAAATTAAGTTCCCTATTTACCACTCGTAATTGACATGTATATGCAATTGTTCACTGCTCACTATTGTACAGCGATTAACGTTATTACTAAATTACAATCAATGCGTTAATATGTACTATTCATTTCATATAAATTCAAAGAACTTAATTTTATATTAATTATCTCCAATTAAAATCCATTTATTTATTAAATAATATTAATTTACTGATTAGTTATATCATTAATTTAATATATTTTTCAATGTTTATAATGCTATAGGTATGAAATATTTTTTGTGGTACAGATCGTACTCGTTACAGTTGTAAAAAAAATAGTTTTAAATAACTGAGGAGGTGTGCACACAATATAGTGTAATTTAAACAATGTTAACAAAAATTATGTAAATTTCTATTAGACACATCTTTGTAAATTTATTACTTGTGAGTTGTGATGAATATTATGAATTTAGAATGTTTTGTATGACATGAAAAATGTTATATTATAATAATATAGAGTGTATAATTTATAATGATACACACATATTATAATGATTCTAGCACATTATTTTCGTTGTGAAAATTCAAGTATGAAAATTTCAAAGTAATTAAATACATATAATATAAATTATGGTAAATAACTGTACTTTGGATATTGGGTACACGATATGCTTTTTACGAGGGGCGTAGTTTGGTTTTTTTTCAACGAGACGTAAAATAAATCTGTTATAAATCTAAAATGGTTATATACATTTTTTCTTCATTAACTGAATGATAAAAAAAAAAATCCTGATATGAAAATGTACAGCCTTTCGTGTTTTAGCAATATTCAACGAATCACGTCATTGTCTGCAGAGAGATATAATATTACATAATAAACGTTGATACAATATCAATAAAGAAAATTGTGCTATTGTCTATTAGCTTGATCACTGCACGCCAGGAAAACGTTAGTAAAAATATTGTTTTTTTTTTTATGAAAAATTTCTCTGTGATTATGGTTAAATGTTCTATAGTTTTCTCGTCACTATTTTTCGTAAAATCTGTAAAAATCGTAAAAATATGTTTGTCTTCTTATGGCCACATAATGCGAAAAATATACGTCTATAGTTATATTTTTGAACTTGTAAGTTATATAATACTCTAAAATCTTAAACTATACAAATCTAACAATACATTGTATCTAGATTATAGATTAAAGACATGTGTTGATTAGATTATAATTAGATATGTTCGATTTTTTTTATATAAGTTATATGAGTTGTATAGTTATATATTAGTTTTTTCTCTTAAATTTATATTTATCAATATCAAATATTGATGTTTATTGTTTTGTCTTTTAAATTAATTTATATATTTCATTTATAAATTTACTCTACTTTTAATAACCTTATCTATTAAATACTTTATTTAAATAGTTTGTTTATTTTTCTCTTACGCATAATTGATTCCTTGCGTAGTATAATAGGTAAATTATAATATTATTTTCTCAAAACATTGAATAATTAATTTACTTACTAAAATTAAGTTGCGTAGTCATAATAATATAATTTAACCAACGATTAGTTCATATTTTAAAAATTACATTCCACCGTAATACGAAGAAATAATAATTAGTGTGACCGGTAAACTATGTTTTCGTTTTCATTGTGAAAGTTTGAATCCATAAAGTGGGCTCAACTCTTAGGGTACCAGTCGTATGAAATTAAACCCTATATGTATAGGTGGTATTTGAAAATTAGCGATCCCAGAGGCATTATAACGAGTCATTTAATATATGCAGATGTAAGTTTATCCGAGTCCAAATGTAGAAATAAAATAAAAACATTTTATTTTCTATGGTTAAAATAAAAATAGTTATTTCATGCAAAATCATAAGTAAAAAATAAAATGAACTCGGTTTTGTAATGGTCATCGTTGTTAAGTTAGACTCTAAAAGGACAAATAAAAAATGCATCTAGGGATACTGAGGACTTTCACTTGTGTTAATATCAATTGGTTTTCGTTTTTGTTTTGATAAATAACTTTAAATCTATTTTTGACATCAACCAAAAGTTATTATGTTTCGATTACGTTTTGGAATATTGAAGAATTCAATACAAATATAGCATATAAAAAGAGTAATGTCGTAAAAGTTCAAGTAATGCGAAACATCTGGCTATTCTTTAAAAAGTACTTTGATTGTTTTTGGTTTGGCATGGTCATCATTACCAGTCTTTATTACTTACTGAATGTTGTCTTTAATAATTTTTTTTTTATTACAAAAATATCGCTTAGAGTTAAATACTTACATTAGTTGAAATCCCAAATTTGTGTTAACATGTAAAAATACCTATTTATTATTCCGCGTGAGAATTTAAAATTTAAAATAAAGATTGTTGTATATATAAGTATAATAAAGAACAATATATAACATTTTTAAATTTAGTAAGATTAAGTATAGGTTTTTTCGCAATAATGAAGCATATTATAAGTTATTATATGTACTTAAACTTGAACGAAAAAAATATGGACTAAAAAAGCTAGAGAAGCGTGTTAAATGTATCACTCTTTATATTTTACGGTTAAAGAAAAAAAAGTAACTTATTAAGTTTAAACGGGGTGCTGCCATTAGTTTCTCAAATTTCGTATTGCACTAATAAAACGAAAAAAATATTCTTGGTGTATAAATTACAAATCATTAAAATAAATTTATATTTTTACATTTTTTTTAATGCACTAATTAAATTCCGTATCACATATAGAGGACAACGTCATAGTACCTAAACTCTGATCAGTGTTCTTTATTAAAGTAAATAAAATATTGTATAATAATTACTTGATTTCTAGGTATATCTCAATAATATATATTTTTTCAAGACAAGCGTGACAATATTATGTAGGTCAAAGAGTATATTTGTTTAAAAAAAAAAACTTGGTGAACATTGTTATTATGGATTTCCATCGAGATTTCTATCCACGATCTTTCTACAAGATCCCGATTTATGGTTCTAAGGTTTTTCCGAGGTAGCACTTTACTGCAGTGCATAGTTTATAGTCGTATTTCCATTTTAATGATATTCCAACTTTTTTCTCTAGGTACGTATGATTTCGAAGAAGAAGTACTGTACTTGGATTTATATTTGAAAGAAAATACAATTTTTTGGGTCGAGTAAAAATAAATTTATGATAAATACATAATTAACACATACCAACAAATAACATACTAGTTTTTGTGCGTTTCTTTGTGTTTAGAATCGGTCATGGGAGTTATCGATTCCATTCATGGGCCAGTGAAAATAATAATATTATGGACCAGGACATTACTTGAGTAAAAATTGGCTAAGTTTTAGCTGCTAAAGTTTTTGATTTTCCTGGAATGAATAATTACGTTGGTAAATACAAAAACAGATCATATTCGTTAGTAAAAACTCGATTGTACCTAATGCAAACTTTTTCACCAAAATCACTTAAGTTATCTGCCTCTTAGTATAATATTTGAGCACAATTAACGATGTATTCAAAAGATTGAAACAGAAACTTTGGAAATGTAATTAATTCCTGGGTACAAAAACTACAACTTTGTGTAACCAATAATGGAAGGAATTTTGAACATCTGTAAAAATTAAAAATAATTAAGTTTTAAAAGATGATATTGAAATGCATTTGTTAATTTTAATAATGGAGCATTTGTAAATTATTTATTTGTTTGTGTCATAAATTGACTATCTCATTAGTATAAAACATTTTCTAGAATTGAAATTATTTTTCTATAATATAATATTGTGTACTATATATATATATATATATACTATTAAGAATAATAGTTTCTGTTAAATTATGATCATAAGCTATGATTTTTAAAAATTCGATTACTATGCTGATTTTTTTTCAATAGATAAATATTTTAGTACTTCTTATGAAAAAGTTAGCATTATTTATCTACAATAGTGCTTGATTTAGACGAATCAGTTTTTGTATTTTACAAAACATAGGTTATATTCATTTTACTTATAGAAAAGTTTAACAAATCGGCTATTTTAAAAGTTTCAAAAAAATAATCCTTAGAAAAATTATTGAAATGTATTTTTATTGTTTATTTACTAAAAAAATGTACTTAAAATATTATTTTTTCGGTGAAACCCGTATATTATAATGTTACAAAATTTGTTGAAATTTTGAAAGTCTAAATTTTATTAAATTAGTTGGGTCATTTTTTTAAAAAAATTGTGCAAAAATTAAGCCGCTTTATAAATGTAGATCTCAGTTAAGATTTTGTCTGTTAAAAAATATTTGGGTCACTAGTTTTTTTGAATCTCCTTTGGATGATTTATTCTCAGTTCACCTTTGTGACTACACCGAACATTAAATAAATATCTAATATAATAATTCAAAAAATTAATTTAAAAAAAAATATATATGTATATATATATATATATATATATATATATATATATACACATATAATAATAATTAGAAATATAATTTCATAACTTTTGTTGTTAAAAAAATGTTAAATATTTTTTATGCAATTACATAGAATTTAATTTTAACTATCACCTTATTTTTATTGATACGCTATTATTCATACACATAATAATATTTAAATCGACTTACGTTTAAAAAAAATCACCCTGAGAATTATAAAATATTAATATGAATATATCATGTAAAATAATTTAATTATTACTTATCAGTTATAACTTTATACAAGTTATAGATTCAAGCTGCACACTAAATAATATTAACAAACGTAAAACGATTATTAAAATCTATTAAGTTGTTACATTTTTATTAACAATCAGATTCAACCGTGCGCCGTACAACAAGTGATGAAATTATAAATCCACGGTGCTTGGCGTTATGATTAAAACCCCATAAACACTATTTTACAAGGTAAAGGAGTACGGTGACGTTATAAAATATTATTATCGTGAGTTATGTCCCAGCTTTGTTGGAAGTTAATACCTACTATAAGGTGACGTAAAGAATGATAATTTGACCTGACTGGTATTTTGTAGGTATTCGTAGAATATAATATAAATGTGTGTGTGAGTGTTTAGAGTATTTAAATATTATATATTATAAGCAGGCATGCAATAATATTAACCCATGGGCCCGGCAACACTATAAGTATGAACCTTGTAAGTTGTAATAAACTTAAATTATATTACCAAATGAAAAAAAAAAACATTGTCGTGTGCTTATGAACAATAAATATTTGAACCCTTAACTTTACTCGTTAATCGTAAATAACCGACCAACGTTAAAGATTTACAAAATTCACAAACTATGAAATTTATATTAAAAAAAAAAAAAAAAAACATAATTTTTACATATTACTATAGAATCATATTTTTCAACAACGTTTAAATATTCGTTTGCAAGCTTACTGCGGCGAAAGTCATTATAAATGTTATACGGACATCTTAGATATCGATCCATATTATATATTCCCATAATGACCGGTGAACTATCTTTTATCATTTGGATCTGTCGACTATAAGTACAAAAAATAGAACGCGTCACACATCAACAACAATCTGATCTAAAATAGCTTTCGGTAAGGTTTATTCCATAATATGTTTGAGTAGTGTATAAAATGTTCAACAGACGACCCAACCACGATGGGACAGAATACAATGATTCGAGGAATAGAAGACAATGAGCAAAACAATCAAATAAATAATATGCCTGCACGTTGGATTTTTAACAATTATTGAATTTATTCAATTTAGTTTTGATGATTGCCTATAGTATTGCGTATGTTTTCACCTATTATTGTGTAAAGTGACATAATAATGTTGGAACTATATATTTGTGCTCACCGTAAAATCGTAAAAATGTCGAAGGACATTTTTTTTCACGTCTAAATTAATTATTTAGCCTAAACACATGATAAATAATACCCATTCAAAGTTTATTTACTATTTTCAATAATCGAAGTCTTAAACGTATCTTATGAAACACGCCAAATAATTTGTTTTAAAAAAAATTAAAATAGGTAGTTGCTTTTTTTTATAAAATGTTCTACTAAGCACCTATTTATAAACCCATTATAGTCGTGCGACCGAGTTAGCTTCATATGATCGCTAATCGATTACTGATTAAACCGATTTTCCTGGATGTTTCTAGGCATTTTTCACATTTGATACATATACACGTTAAGTTTGGTGTCATTAAAATTGTCAGTGTTTTAAATTTTTGTATCAGTGGTAAAAAAGGATATCTCCCCCTGACTTCTTTTTTTGTAAGTTATCAAGGTAACAAGGTGATTTTTTTCATCACTATATTCGTATTTACTTATTTATTTTGTTTTTTAAAATTGAATTAGTTAAACGTCGGCAACTTTTCCAATGACTATGGATTTTTATGGTATGGTTAAGTACGGTACATTTTTTGGATGTGGGACGTGGATTAGATAAGCACCTGAGTTGGTCACCCATTCGAGAGCTAGCAATGATGGATGTTGCTTGATTATTCTGTGACTGCGGATAAACACTACGCCACACCCTTTCTCATTTATTATTATTGTATATATGGCATAATATGGTTTGGTGTAATAATTTTCAGTAGAGCAACCATCGTATGTATTTATTATTTTTTTATTACCTACTAACAAATTTCTATAAAAATAGATAAGTTGGAACCTGAAGAACTTTATATACATAGTAGTATTACATAAAATTTGAAATTTTAACCTTCATATATTTTCCTAACTGTTAACTTCCGTTCGGAGATACTTTTTAAAAATAGCATAAGCAGTACTATACAGACTCTGCTATACCATAGTAGTCACATCTATATGCTTGTATCGTTTAGTTTAACTATACAACGAATCATTATCAGTTAAATAGTAATTTTTACTTTAATTTGGTACCTTAATATTATATTTAAATTTTAAGTACGATATTTATTATACGTTTTCTAGGTTTCATAAATATATCATTTATAATAGATAAAAATATGAAATTATGAAAAATTTTTATTTTTAGTATTTGATTTTTTGGAGAAATTATTTTGGTAATAAGTATAAAAATTGTCAATTGAACTGTTGAAAATATCTTACAATAAACAAAATACCAGAATACATGTCCGAAAGAATTACACTGTGCCTATGTAATCGCCTAAAATTTGTATGTTTTATTGATCGCCTTTGTAATGTATTTTAATGTGTTTTACATATTAAAATATAAATCTATAATTATTATGGTTATAGTTATATATTATATTTTATCAAGTGAAACCGTTTCAAGTGCGAGACCGTTACGTGATTACAAACGTTTCTATATGCTCTTATTTTGTGTCTTATAGTCTACTGCCTATACAGGTTGATTCTATTAACGAAAAAAAGTTTTTATTTAAAGATATATTTTTTAAATATTATTGTTTTGCGTTAATTTAAATTGAAATTAAATTAAAAAATAATTAAATATATATATATATATGTATATATTAATATTTTGATCGTTCTATTTTTTTTTTTTTGAACAACGGCGTATATTTTTGTTTTTATGTACTGAAGCAGAATATTTTTCGGAATATTTTGATAAAACAAATTGAAATTCGGATGAGTAGTTAATGAGTTATAAGTATTTAATTCAAAGTTTCGATAAACGAAGTTGTGGAGTACGAGAATATACTACAACATTTTGGTATTATTCCACCTACTTAAACTTTAAATACTTATAAGTTATAACACATTAACTACTCGTCAGAATTTCAATTTTTATGTTTTGAAAATGTGCTTAATAAAATATTTTGCTTCAGAATATGAAGTTAAAAACGTATGTTGTTATTCAATAAAGTAAAAAACTTAAAAACAATTTCGATAAAAAAATATAATTTTTATCCTATTTTGACTGAAAATCAAATACAGTTTTTTTTTTTTTAAATAAAAGTTATTAGACTAAAATAATGAGTATTATTCGATAATAATCACTCAGTACAAATCGATTTATCTCTAGTGATATAGTACAGAATGTAATGTGAAATCTAGCTCAAGTGCACTAGAGATTAATCGTCTACATCGAAAATGTCCAGGGAATCATATCAAAAACTTAAGCGCGTACGATCGATAGCTTGCAGGATTTCGGTATGAAATTCTCGTTATACACGTTCTCCCCGTGCGTTTACCTATAAATGCGTTTATAATATATATATATATTGTACACACTATGCAGTATATATATATATATATTACATAGTATGAAGCATGCGGTATGTAGGTTAGTAACTGACCACCGTCGTACGATATTTTGATTTGAAATTATTAAATTGGTTTTCAGTGCTATGGATAGCTCACATGCGTTTCATCTCCCGGGAACACTAAACAATACTACAATATGTAGCCAATCATTTAAACGCTTCGATGTCAATATAATTGCTCGTCACTATTGTACAATGCCGATCATGCTAAACATTTACCACGAACCTATACTATATCAAATGTACGTTTGTTAAGAGCGGTCTATGATAAATTAACACATTGTGTAGTCTTGTCTTGACCGAAGACATGGATATTCTCTCCCCGACATTATTAAGATCACGATCGTGATTCCGTGTAATAAATATCATTCAAAGTTCCAAATCTAAGAAATTACCTATGACCAAATTTAAAAACAAAAGTGAACGAAATTTTTAATGTTTTCGATTTTATACAACTTAAATAAATTACGAGCTCAAATTTAATGCGTATTAATCATAATATAATTATTATTGTATCATATTTTATCGTGTAACTGTGAAACCATTTTTTTTTTTTTTTTGTGTAAATTAAATTGTCTATTCGTATTCAAATAATCTACTCAATTGTCTGGCATGTCGTATTTGATGTGGTGCTCTTTCGTTTTTACAACGAAACTAATTCGAAGGATATTTTGTTGGAATTACAAACGCGAGTCGTGTAACTCGATTTACTCAGAATAAACAATGACGACATAAAAGCGCGGGTATACATCGCTCTGCTCGTAATTATCGTAATTAATCGTTAGTGTTAAGAATAACACTTTCTTCCGTTTCGTACACAAACTCATATATCATAATATATGTGTATTACAGCCTATAGGTAGGTATGCTGCAGTTATATAGCTGCAGTTTTGCCTTTTGGGCGTCGGCGAACGAATAAAATAAAATAATGGTGGTATGTTGGAAATAATAATAATAATAATAATAATAGTAACAATAGTAATAATAATAATAATAAATATATCTGGCTATCGGCGAACGAACACAAATACGGTCGTGAAAAATACTCTGTGGGAGGTGTGTGGGCGGGGGGTGTGGGGAGACTGCACGTGTGTCGATCCTAGCTGTGGTTCTCACGGGCAACGCGCGCCAACGAAATCGTAAATTTACACTGTATAACGTGGGTAACACTGCCTCTATTGTGCGCGGCGTTGCAGCCCGCGAAGGGAGGCGAGTGTTTTTATTTACGACTATACGCCGTCCCAGTGTAAAACGAATACCCCGCGCGAGTCGTCGACCGCATATATTATTGTAACGTAGCTGGCCGAGATCGCGGGGTCGCATATTATGTAGCCGGCCTCTCAGACTTTGGGGCCCGGCGAGTGTATAATAATATGCATGTGCACAAAGACACACGAGCACTGCCTCACATTAGCTGTTATTCGATGCGGTGAAAGAAAAAAAAGGAAAACTTTTTATAATATAATTTATCAGTCACAATAAGCACCGAAATTCCCGCTACAGTATAGAATACTCACTTTAATATTATATAATGGCACTATTGATACCTTTAATTGTTTTCAATCGCGTTCTACTGTCAAGTACAACAGCAACTCAATAACATTCTCCCGTGAATAATAGACACTCAATCATAATGTACAGTATACGTACAACGCAGATATTTAAATAACTGTGTGCGCACGGAACCGAATTTAGTCAGCGAAAAATGATAAGATATGTGAAAAATAATAATGTGGCGTCGGTTATACGAATCAACTATATCAACGTAACAGATCGTATACTATCGCCACTGTGTGAGGGATAATTATTTCATTGATTTTCACAGAGTCGTTCATTTATTTTATTATGTTATATAATTACCTGACTTGGAATTTACTTGGGCAGTACATAAATTGTATTTGTAGTCTTAGTTATGATTTAATATTATTATTATACAATATTATGGTCTTATAAGTTAATGTTCAGAATTAAATAAAGAAAATCTAAACAAAACATTTTTTTTTTTTTTAAATTGTATTGTTGGCAACTTAGTCTGTATACTCGACAATGTGTAATGAGTACGAGTATAACGAACCATGAAGTTATAGAAGCAGCGTCGACGCATGAAAGTTCAGTATGACACTAATATATAGGGCGGATCACTGTGTTTTTCAACTCCACCGTAAAATTAAAATAGAAATACGGGAAAACATGGTGACCGAACCTGTATTTATATATATATATATATATAGTATTACAAGTATAATAAGGTGTAGTTGATGAAAAAACGCGCTACGGATCATACGCGAGTTATGACCAAAACTCCTTTTTCTTTTCCGTGTAGTACATACATATAATATTATGTATAATATATTTCTCTATAATTTTATACGATCTACAGTACGTGACAAGTTAGGTCGTGTATACATTTGAGTCGATAATAACGTGCATTTATAATAAGCTCATATTATGTTTAAGACGACTCACCCCTGTTGTGAGTGCGGAATGTACAATATATTATAATAGTTGAGTGATGTGGAACGAATGGTTATAACTTTATAAGTTATGATAAATAAGACCAGATTCTCGTGTAATTGCAATTTTTATTGCGTGCGTTATAATACACTTTCGCAGTTCCGTATCAAGCATTTATAATTTATATATCATATTATAATTACCTAAGATTATTATTAATTTATATAATATTATCATTGTTACCTAACATTTTTAATTGTTTTTAAGTAGTGTATATTTTACATTCCAATTGGGAACTCTGCACAACGGGCGTGACACTTCGTTAGTATTATACAAATTAATGCTTCAGCGCTACTCAGCAGATGCAGATAGCCAGTGTTCGCACCAGTTTAACTGTAATATACTGTTACACTTTACACTTCACCAGGACTGGCGAAATACCTACTGATCGCCAGTATACTGACTAAAAATTGACACGCGGTAGTAATGTGATTTAGTACTTAATGTATAGGTACTTCCAATAAATGCTTATACAGATTGTACCGTATTGAGTTCTATTATTGCAGTCTCTGTACTGGCACGACTTAGATAGGCACTTAATATAAAATATCGTGCAACGAAGATGTGACAACCTTAAGACCGATAGACGCGGATGACTATTAGATAATACAGTTTATCTGACGCGATCGTATCTGGCTCAGGTTTTTTTCACGAATGCGCAGCTGAAAGTACGTGTTATCCAATTTAAAATGTCATAAATGTGGTGTATTTTCATTTAAAATAAGATGTCGACTTGAAAAATATCCAGGAATTATGACAAACGAAATAAAATGTTTTTCATTGTGACATTTCTCTCCTGTTTTATTTTTATTTTTCCTAATCCTGATCGAATATTTACCATCCAGGTACTGCGCTGATTCTATTCGAATTCGTCGAGCATGGATTGACCAACAGCGACTTCGATTGGTCATCATGGACGGAAACGCCCTCGCTGTTGTCAATGGGAGGTTACGTTTAAATGCGATTCGTTTATTCATTTAATTGGTTCACTATTACTTTACTATTTATCACGTCATCGTTATCGATAATATTTGTTAAATTTATTTAAATGCTTATCATAGAAGACCAAAAAAAGTTGTTATTTTATTGGAAACAAACACATTGTTTGTACCAGTAGCAGTGTTGTTTTTGATTGACGAAAACAGTAGATTTGTGCCATGTATACGTATGAAATATTTATAACCATTTTACGCAATTAACGATTTTTGTGACAAATTTTTCATATTCAAGTGAGCAAGCTGGTAAAACAGCCAGATGTTTGCCGCTCCAAAATTAACAATTATTAGCGTATTTGAATACACTAAGAAAAAAAGTTGAGTGCAGCTCTTTATTATTTTTCCGCACGTCAAAAGTATGACATTTACATCATTTTATAACAGTGAAAGATCGATCTCGGTATGGTTCACTTATGAACTGTTTGTATTCAATAGCTCATGAATAATTCCATTTGATAGTATATTGAATATAAGTACTGGCTAAATAAATATGCAGAAAAACACTTATCGGCAGGTATACGATTATTATCACTAGACACAAATATCGACCGTCTCAGCTTCATGTTATTATTTTATGATCACCTCAAATATTAAACGAATTGCCTTGATAAAATTACCTACATTATTAATCTAGTATAGTAACAACAATAATATTTTATTATTTTTATCTGAAAATAATTTAAATTAAAAAAAAAAAAATAGTTTCGTCAAGTTACGTTATTTAGGCACCTCCCCACTCATTGAAATGTATCTTAATCATAATTTAAAAATCCAAGATTTCTTAAATTGTATAAGCACACGCAGCCATACAGATAAAATTTTAACAAATATTATCGTGTAAAATAAATTTGTGAAAAATGGAACTGCTTCTTATATTTTTTCAGGTGGTAACGTAACCGGTCATGCAGACGTCAAGACGTGTTACACACATTGATTCTAGTGCGAAAAGTATATAATGAATAAAATGACTAAAACCACTTCCTGGTTACTGTACTATAGTTCATTCGATTTTCAAACAGGGAATACGTATTTACACAGATCCTCACATACCTCAGGGTTTTTACACCCGAGTCAACATGGTATAAGCCAATCGCAATTGATTTCGAGTGGTATTATATTTGTTTCAATGCATTTTAAATGACATATATCATATATAAACGTTTGTATCAACAATGTATTTCAGCACTCAGATCAAAATGTATCGTACTTCCCATAATTATTTCTAAAAACAAAATGAATTAAATGTATAATTTATTCGCAGATACCTATTACTGAGTATTACGAATCGTTTTACTTCAATAGTTGCGTACTTCCAAGATACATAAGAAAATACATTTAAAACTTTAATTTTAATAATTTATAGTTTGAAATATGAACACATGTAAATAATTTAAATATGACGCAATATCTTTAAAATACATTAATGTACCTTTTAATGATCTTTTTATCAATTTTTGCATTTATTGAAACAATTATACTCAAATAAATTTAATTCGATACAAATAAATATTTAACTCAAAAATATAGAAAATCACTAAAAAAAAATACAAATATGAAGAAAATTATTTATATAGAAACTCATTACAACGAAAAACTCTATTGAATGTAAATGTTACATTATAATGGTTGGTTTAATTTATAACTTATTAATCAATTCATTCTTTGTAGCGTATTAGTCACTCTCAACAACAAAAAAATATTTTATGTTTCATAAAAAAAAAACACTTGATGCAGCTAAATTATTAAAAAAATAATTTTTGTTTCATGAAGATGATCTAGAGTTATCCTAAGACACGGAACAATTCATAAGAAAATACAAAAAAAAAATATTTGAAAATTAAACAAGCTCAAACAAAGATAACAGACTATTTTAAATAATTGTATATAAGATATAATATATTATGTATATAAATAAATAAATAAATATGTAATTAAATACTCATGTAATGTAAAAATAATAATGTATATGATAAACAATAAAACATAGGTACATAAATAATTTAAATTCTGTTTTTTTTTAAACCTTCTCTACTGTGAAAACCTTCTATAACGAAAGAAATCTCTTTATACCTTCAGATTCATTTTAAAGAATTTTCACTGTATATTTATTTATAATTTTGTATGTTATATATAATAAAACTGTTATACTTTTATGATGCCATGCTATAAAATTGTGGCATTGTGGCATCTTCAATAGTGTTGAGTAATTTTTATGCACAGTAAAAATTAGTTTTTCTCGATTAAAAAGTTTAAAAATACAATCTTATAAGTCATAAGTTTTGTACATTCGAACAAAAATTTAAGAAATTTATAAATATCAAAAATACATAAGTGGTAAGCACAATTTGTACAAAACTTTGAAATTCAAATTTTTACAAAATCATGAAAATATTCATCAATTTGTAGTTAAAATTTATAAAAGTTCTAATTTTAATAACTAAGGCTTGATTATAATTTAATTTTTCGATTAAAATTTTGAAAAATTTAGGTATTGAAATAACTATTACGTTTGTATTTATTATGTTGTAAGTAGTTAAAAAAAATTATATATCATAGGAACTAGAAACTTTTTAAAGTTATGTATTTGTAGAAGTGTAGACGATAATAGTGTATTTTAAAAATATTTAGATTTATTTCAAGGTATTTATACAAAAAAATGTATATTTTATAATATTATAATAATGGATAGTAGTATAATAGTACCTTCGTTTATTTTCCAAAAACTAGTTAATTATACACCTGATAGAAAAATAAATTACCAAATAAATCATAAAACATCTTTAGAGATAGTAACTAACACCCCTATTTCGTTTATACTCGTTTTTGTATACAATAATTCATCAACAAATTGTTAACACATTAATTACAGTGATCAATTACAGTTACTCAATAATGTGGTACCTACACTTAAAACTAACTACGATATAGCAGAGTAACTTCCCCGGTTTTTTATTATTAATTTAGCACTGTAACCGTTCTTTATGAAAGGTTATTCAGTTTATTTCAAATAGGTTTGTGTTTCAAGTAGGTATTATTATTTTTATTTTTCATTATATTTTCACAACGCATTAACCCATTTTTGTTGGATTTCTCTCTGGTTTCCATTTAAATGAAAAACAAAAATAAAATTGGCCTTCAAAAGGAAACACACATTCATCTAAAAGTTCTAAGCTATTTTATTCATATCTGCATATACAATATAGGTTTAAATTAAAAACTGTATAAATCCGACATCGAATTCGCAATTCAATTAACACGTAATAATTTATTATTTATATTTCAATAAATCATTGACTAGCTTTTTATCTTGGTATATAAGACATCTTGTACCTATAATAATATTAATAAAATATTTAAGTACCTTATTACCTTACAGATTCAGTATATTTATATACAATTAGGCTATTTAGGTTACTAATGTTATATTATGCTTTATGATTATAATATATACCTACATTGTGTTTACTTTTAATTTCAAATAAAATGTCGTGCTTTTATTAAAAAAAAACTTTGATTCAATATTATATTTATTTAAGTAAAAAAAAACAATATATGTGCGTTTAATTACATATTATAAGCATAATATATTTTATTACCATACAAATTTATATATTTTTTTTTTTAAGTTTAATACTCGTGGTTACTAAATACCTATTTAGTAGCTATTTACGTTTAACTCATTTATAATAGATTTTACTAAATAGTATTTTAAGCCCAAAAACTATTACTTTGATTAGATGCTAATTTTTGAAAATTTTCAATGATATTATAGTATAAAAAAAATAGAAAATAACCGTATGATGTGTAAAAATATGGTATACTATAAACTTTAAATTTCTCTGTTCTGGTATTTTATTAGATTTTATAAATTTCTTACATCAGTGTCAAACATGTGATCAACATCCTTTGCATAATAGGTAAGCATTATATTCTTTTTTTAAAAAAGTTAACTCTCTAGGTAGATTATATAATAGGTTTGAGTTGATCCATTTAACGTTTGGCACTAATCATTTTAGAAAACACGTACATTAATTAAATTTTATTTACTTTTACATAATTTAAAAATTTTACAAAATAACATTTTTATCAATTAAATTATATTTTTTTAACTCTTTTAAATAAACTTACATTTTAATTCTATATTCTTTTTTGGAATAGGGAATTAAAAATTATTGTATAATATTAAAAATATTTTTGTTTTAGAAAAATGTTATGTTCAAATGACATAACGATGTAAAAAAAATATTTTCAAAAACGTTAACAGTTTTTAAAATAATGAATGTTCTATATTCTACGTTGAATGGAACACTCAGTATACCTAGGTATACCTAATATATATTGAATATTATACGTTATTAAACTTGTGGAAATATTAATTAATTACATTTATCAAATATATTCCTAATTAAGTTTATTATTCACCTATACAACAAAATTTCAATACTTATAATGTTATTGAAAAGTTTTAATAATTACTTTATATTTGAAATATAGGTAAACTATATTTTTAAAACTTTTAATTTTCAATTAAAACAATTAGTTAATATTTTCAATATCGAACTTGTTTAATTTTATAATAACTATAATAATATTTAAATGATAATTTGAGAGAATTATAAGAAATTAATGAAAAAATTAGGAGTAGGTAGTTAAAAGGTAAAATACTTTACAATTTAAAGTTATATATTTATTATATACAATTCAATATTTTTGATGGGAAATTGTAAATCAAATGATGTTGTTATAACATTAAAAAACTCGAAAGAAAGTACAGATGAAAAAAGTCAATTATTATATTTATTTTTCATATTGTCTATCTTGAATTCATGTTGAAATTGATTCATGATTCTTTTTTCTATACATTCTTAACAACAATGTTAACATTTTAAATCCTTTTATTGTTCAAAATATAAAACAGATCGTTGTTATAAAAATTTAATTTAGAAAAAATATGTGACCATATTGCGTACTCACACATTATATTCAATAGAACAGTGGTTCCCAACCTCTTCTATCCTACGCCCCCTTTGTAGGTTTCCAAAAATCTCGCGCCCCCTCCTATAAATCGAAAAATAAAACGATTCATTTTTTCCTTACATTTTAAAATAAAAATAATTTAATTAATACAATTTTACCTTATAATGACTGCTTGCACCTCTTCAGTAATGCTTACATTCCCCCGGGTTGAGAACCACTGTATTAGAATATTAAAATCCATCCTAACAACATTTTATAGTATTGCTTATGAGTAATGACATATCATTCATGTCAAAATAGTATGATTGAACTTATTAATAATTATATAACGGTTATATGCATCATCATTATGTTAAAATAATTATTAAACTATGACTAAAGGTTATACATTTCGAATTAACTTAAATATTTCTTCATCATAACAAAACTATTATTTTTATATTTAATACCTATTTCAAATAAAATAAAAGAGATTTCTATTCTCAAATTTTAATAAAATGAGTTTCGTATTAAGAGTTTACAAAGCAATATTTATGTATATTTATATTTGAATTTTATTATTTTTACGACAGGAAAAAACAAATAGATTACAACTTCGTGTTCACACGGAATCCCTACATAAATAAACTATACAAAATTAATATATATTTATGGAATAAAATGGATCGTGTAAGAGCAGGGATTTATTTTAGTTTTTATTTTTAATAAAGTTAACGTCATTTTGTTTTTTACAATAGTATATGTACAATTAATGGTACATGAATTACATGATTTTTGAAAGTCTATTATTTTGTAATTATATTTCAGATAGATGTATACGTAATAATATTATACAACTATTTTGATCCATTGTTGGTTGTTTCAATCAAATGAGGTTATTAACGAGTAGGTAATTACTTATTTGGATAAAACAACGTTAGGTTGTAATCTCTGAACACGGTGATTAAAACATAAAAATAAAAATTTACTGTGAGATTTATTATCTATACAGTAAGTAAAATATAAAACATTACTTCATTGTTGTATTACTCTCTATTTATAATGACGACTGTTACACATCATTTTTATTGATTTATTATTCTGTACATAATATATATACCTCATACATTGTTATTCTCATAGAACTGCAACAAAAATGTTTTTCAATCATACATTTAATGTATGTTTTTCTTTATTTTATAATATTGAGAAGAGTAATTATAATATACTATATAATTTAGTAAGAACTACAACAGTCCAAAATATTCCCTAGGTAAACTTTACCACGTTATTGAATTGGATATTTTGAGACATGGCTAACATATAAATTGTTTTGATAAAACGCTTCGATAACTAATTATAAACTTCATAGTAAATTAACACTGAATAAACCGTACATAATATATTATTCGTTTAACTAGAGATAAGTGCAAAAATGTATGATTACAACATTTTATTGTATTACATTAATTACACTACAAACTATTATTTTTATCAGATATGTACAATTATCCCGAATCCCGATGACACATAAAACGTGTCTCCTAATAAACCATAGTTACGCTCATGAGGATAAGGAGGTATAAAATAATATCACTTTGAGCTTTAATTTTCCAGGACACATTAGTTGTTGTAACTACTACATCCTATAGTTTTATGATTAAAAAAAATTGATAATACATCATGAATACTAATAAAAAACTTGTTTTTATGTATTTGTGGTGCTTTTTTAAAATTACAAAATGATAACATTTAACCATTTTGGTAGTTGTTGCATTTTTATCGTAAATAACCTACAAATATCTGGTAGGTATAATAACAACAACAATGTTTTCGTGTATCGATAACTTGCAGAAAAATAAACGTTCGAGTTTGATTTAAACGAAAGATAGTATACAAAAGTTTTTAGTATTATTCGAAAAAAAAATTCTCAAAAAAATAAAATAAACTTTGTTTATATGATTCCAATAATCCTGTATAAATATAAATACAAATAAAATAAATTTATATCGGTCGCACACCGATATAGCTTCAGGACAAGCACCTTGATCTTTTCCTGGTTTTGTCACTGTGGTAATATTTTATGTTTTATGTACTTACCGGATGTACACAGAATTTAACAGAAATAACAGACAAATATAATTATCCTTGTTCTAAACTCTAATCAATACAATTTTTATTTTATTCTATATTTTGACTATAGATACTATAGATAATAAAATATGAAATGGATTAAGTAATAAAAACTTTTAAAATATTGGTTTTGGTACATGCCCAATTTGTTGTATATACTAATGCAAATATTATGACTATTATACACCAAGTAAATATATATTTAAGATAATGTAATGCCACAGGTATATAATATGGAATTTATAGTGAACACTCAGTACTCGCGTTACAACTTATAAGTTAAAAATAAACTATTTTCACTGTGTACATTAAAAGATTTAGGTTTATCGGTAAATTTAATTTGATCATCATATACGTCAAAGTATATAACAACATAAAATAAAATACGTATTATAGATTATGAATATTTTAGTAAAACGTGAATATTATCTTTGTGTCCAGGCGTATGAAAATCAAAACCGTCAGAATAAATCCACATTTTGTTCACCATAATAATTTTGTGTTCATCCATTTAGGTTATTGTGGTATTCTACTCAGTTCTACTAGGCGGTTGTACAGTGGAAAAATTCAAACGATTTAATGTAGTGTGAAAGGTATAAAATAAACGTAGGAGTCGCAGAGCCGTTCGAAAAATAACTTTTTTCCCAAATATAAAATTGACACGGTTCACCGAACTGTTAGTCGATATTCCATATCGTAACTATACATATAGGTACTGTATTATATACACACATTATATATTATAATAAAAATATATTATTATTATATATGCAAGATACAACCGATGATACAAGACAATTATGTATTGTTATTTGATTTTGAACACTACATATAATATTTCACAATTCGAGTTTGATCATTGAGGAATTTATTCATAAAAGAATAAGATTTTTTTTTTCTAACTTACACTCTTTGGTACATGTATCTATTTAGTTAAACATTTAATGATTATTGATTATATGTAGATTTGTGGACTCGACTAATCGGCCTTTATATTATAATATATGCTATAAAAGGTACGAGAGTATAATAATAACTGTAACTAAATGTTATAAACTGTATCAAATAATATAAAAATAAAAAAACATTTAAAACGCCCTATGGACATTATTTCTCTTATAATTTGGCAAGTTAAAAATTAAATACAAATACAAAAACTCAGACTATCCTTATTATTTGGATTAACCGGATTTTTGGATATCTACCAAATAAAAATCACGGGTTATTCAATTAATTCCTACTAATTCACAGACTTAACTCTATATTATACTAAAACTTAATTAGATTTTAAAAATAAATGTAAAATATTATTTTTCTTGAAAATGTATAACTTTTGAAATATTTTTAGTATTGCTGATTGAACTCTTATTCTGAGTGGATCACGAACTATCACTGGATTCAAATTTATAACAAAAATTAATACATACATATCATACTCCAAAGTGAGCGTAATGAGATGAATACCCGATATAATATATAGTTTACTGAGTCTGTTTTTAACCGAATTATTTATTTGTAGTCTTATATTAACAGCAACATGTTAAGCATGCAAATATCACAGTGTACTAACTATAAATACCAGAGATATTTTAAGTATGCAATTTAATTAGAGATACCATATAGACAAATAACAACAATAAATCTATTTAATGTATTTTAGAACTATAATACTTATAAATTATTTTATTTAATTGAACAAAAAACATTATAAATAAAATAAAAAATGTATTAAATATAATTGAATATACCATTTCACACTGTATTCGCTGTTGAAAATTATTTTGTTTAATTAATATAATAATAATTATATATTAAGTATGAATATTTAACATGATATTTTTTTTACATTCATATTTATTTCATCAGTGACATTTTATTATGATTATATTTTTTGAGCCATTTTGTCTTTAAACATGGCGTAACAATAAAAACAATAAAATGTTTTAAACTGTTTTTAGGTGAAAGTGTAAATAAAAGCGATATATTTAAATATATTACAGGCGAAGTCTTAAAGTAAGTAGACAAAGTGAATACTCTTTCCCAAAGAGTATAGAAACTTTTCTGTTCAATACTGTTTACCGATTGCACGTTCGCAATTTTATTATCAGCTGATAGGAAAGTTTTAAACGATCCAACCAAATAATCATTTTCAACCTATTTATTTCCCTTTATTTTTTTTTTTAAATACTTTACATTTAGCTTAAGTACTTTGGGCACAATTTTGCTAAAAGGTTTACCGTGACAAAATTTCACGTTAGCTTTTATTACATTTCTTAACCAACTCTCGTTAATCGAATAAAATAATAATATATTTTGAACATTCCCTACAAAATTATCACATTAGAGCAAAATGATATAAATATTACCAGATTATTTAAAGAAATAATATGTCTCTCTGACAATTAATTGAATTCGTTTTTTAAATCAATTTGATTAATCCGAGGTTATTAAAATTTACATTACATTTAAATATTTAATAATTTTGTTAATGAATTTATAATTTAATGAATTCTCTTGTATAGTTCAAAATTGATTATTTCAAATAAAATAATACCTAACGACGCGTTCGTTATAGTCAGATTGGTGCACAACAGAATATTGTTTATCTACTTAAATATTTATATTTTTTGGCTATGCGTATAATTATTTAGGCTTTTATTAATGTTACTATATTTTTTGGGTGTATTTTTTTTGTTAAAATAAATAATTATAAAGAATGCGACCTAAATTAACAACGTATAGTGTTATATTTGCACCCTAATTATTTTTTGTCGCACGAGGTGGCAATTTCAGTGGAATTCCTTTATTCACCATATAGCTTTAACATTTAAACAAAAGGTAATCCATTTAAAATAGGATAATTATACTTTTACATGTATACTTATTAATTACCTACTATTATTATAATACTCGAGCTAATATTTTGCATGATTTTTCTTATTATAATTAAAAATATATTTTGATCTCATAATTGGTAATTATGTAACAGAGTTGTGTAAAAGTAGCCACACTTATGCACGAGTAAATCAAAATGTGTTTGGTAGGTTAAAGCAAATTTACTCAAGGTGACTATAATTTACTTAAAGTTTTGATAAGGTTTACCTCAATAAACATCATATAACGGATTAATGTAACCATATTGTTACTTTACCGAAAGACACTCCGTGAGTACCGACTGATACTGGATATTATAGTACGCGTTAATTGTTGCCGACTAGTTGATAACCTAGAAACATTAATTGACAGCATGTTATGACTTTACTATATAGGTCGTTATATCGTCTAATTATCGAAATTGCACAACAAACTTATGGTTTAGGTCCATTAGTTATTTATCTCCAATCAAGTTTTGTGATAAGTACCAGCAACAGACTACAAAAGTAACCAACCGAATCATGTATAATATCACAATAGAATAATTAAGAAAAAAAAGGAAAATAGATGACTGCTCTGCTGTACATTTAATGTCGAGTTTATCTCGTTAGTAAGTAAGTCACTGTAATGTATGTTTTTAATTTAAATTCAATAATAACTCATTGTATAGGGAAAAAATCTGACGGTCAGCCTATATTAGGTATCAAGTATATTGTATGATAAATTTAAATTTCTATAGTAATTCATTTCACTATTAATTATACAGTAGGTTGAATTAATTTGTGCCAAAAACGCAAAATAATTACATTTATTATATTGTTATATTAGTAAATATTAATATTAAATTATAACCCGCCCGATTACAATGAATCGTATCTCGATCGTAATTTAAACTATTTAACCACTAGTTGAGTCTATTATGTCCTGAAGTTTTGAAAAACAAATACAATACGTTTCTAGTGTAGTGTGTTACACAACAAAAACCAATTTCATTCCCATCACATTTTAATAGATTATATACGTACCTATCCATGATTTAAACCAATCAAGTCCCATTTCACACTATAATTTATATATATTTATATAGAAATCGTTTTATCCTATGACGCCTAAGATACGATCCCAAATCAATTTATTTACTATGATCACAATTCACAAATAGATTAAAAGTAAACGGCAAGTATTAACATAGATACTACTTAACTATTTACCTAACATTTTAATATTCCCTTGATCAAAATACACTTTAATTAACGGTATTTAATGTCATAAACCAGACTAACCCGCGACGTGGAGTAGAGTGGATGTACACTTTGGAGTATTCCGTTATTAAAAGTTAGGTTACTTTGAAAATGTTTTGATTGTTACTAATAAAACATAAAAAAAAGATCTAAATTAGCGTATGGTCTTAAAATTACGCCAAATTATATTGAGAAAATCGTATATATTTCAAGACATCCTCTGTCTTTTTCATAAGTAATTGAATAATTTATAACATTACTCACTATTGATATTACTGGAACATGAGTTGACAACCGTTACAAAATATAAAAGGTTATAGTGTATTTGTGTTATGTGATGTCGCTCGCTACATGTCAAACACAATTTACAGAATATTAAATATTTATATGCAAGCAAATTTGACCGGAAACTATCTCAAGTAATACCTATTATGTATATATATATGACCTGATGTATGCTGTAGTGAATAGTTTTATGCGATACATAATGAGAGTTGATTGTATAAAATGCTTAAAAGAAATCGTATTTCAAGAAATGATATAGTTGAATTTAAAGTAAATTTTTTTTAATTATTTATATCGTTTTAAATAATTTTTTCAAGTTTCTAAAGCAATAATTACGTCGAACGCTACTGGTATATGTTCAGGAAAAGCGTGGATTTTAAATTATGGAAATTTAAATGATTCAAATACATTCACTGATAAAATGACTTAAAAATGCAAAGTTAATGTTATGTCCTTTATAGCTATACATAGAACAGTAATTTAAATAATAAACCAATACACCTAGGTCTTTTAATAGCCCGAGTCCCTGAGTATCTCGAAAGACTGTAACTAATACCTTCAATATTTAATGAGGTCAGTATAATAAAAAAAAGAATATAATATCATAAAAACCAAATAGGTAAATATATATATATATTTTTTTTTAAGTGACTATTTCAATAACTTTGTTTTGTTAATCTTAAAACTAATGTAATAATCTATATCTATGGTATGACTGATGTATAAAATCCTATTATACAATTATGTAAAATGAAATAAAATAAAACCTATTAAACCATAGGGTTATTACTATCGAAATAAAAAAAATGTATCCTAATTATGATAGTTTAAGAATTTAAAAAAAAAACTTGCCAATAGAAAATATATTGCAAATAAAGACAATGACGTATACAAATGTGAGTCTTCTTCATATTCATGTATATCATACCAAAATATGTGTTAAATTGTTTCAACCTTGCGTTGGCAGCTTAAATATTAAAGTGAATGATCAAACTTATAGATAATGACATAGTCTGTGGTGTATTCCAGTTGTTTTATGATATTTTGATTTTTAAGTAAGTTATAAGTGCAAAATATTAATATTTAAATATTATCATCGATAAATATTACTATATATATACATATATTAAAAAAACAACTATATTATTACTTACATTATATATATAATAAAATACAGATCATATTACCTTAAAGTTTGATACAAACACAAAACTTCTAAACGCAAATTTGTTATGTTGTTCATTTATTTTGAATACGTTGGGGTGTGATAATTTATTATGTAAATTAAATATTGACATGCAGTAGAAATTTCAATTATTTAATATACCATCAAACGCAAATATATTTTTGATGTTCATAAGTGTATATTATTAATATGCCATGGTTTTTTCAGTTTTGTAGAAGTTAGTTCAACTAATCATTTGAAATAGATTCTGGTCGGTGGATTAGACGGGCGTGTTTTCTCAGCTCTAATTTACTGTATGTACATGCTCAAATCTACTCAATAACGTATTATAAGTACAATAGAAGTGAGCTTCCTGATTGATACTTGATATAAATTAATACCAGTTTTTTTTTATATTTAAAAACATAACATAAAAATAGCAATACTGGTAATTACTGGAGGACATAGTTTATTCAATATTTAAAATTTATGTATATTATTAACTGAAGATAAAAAAAAAATTAAAATTAATTTTTGATGAAATATTAATCACGAAAATAAAAATAGATAATTTCATTGAGCACTGATATTGAATAATATAATAAAATCTAATAATAATTTACGTGTTATAATAATAATACAAATTAGGTGCTAACAATTTTGTTATTTGTTCAAAGTATCAAAATTATTAATCAATAAAAACCGTTGTATACCTACTCGTTATTATACAGACGTAAATAGTACGAAAAGGCATACGCACGCTTTACACCATAGTCGCTAATACGTCAACACAAGTCTATCAAGTATCGACAATTCGTTTGACTCGAATATTTCTAAGCGGTGCTATTTAAACCGCCCACTTATTTATTATTATTTCTCGTCGATCATTAGTATTATCGTCTAAACTTCTTCGGAGCTCGCGATCGATATACTGTCGACATATTTTTATTGCCATCGATGGGAATCGATTATAATCCGCGTCGCGCGTTCATATTCATATAGAGTAATGATAAAAGTTGACGACAGCCGCCCCACGGACAAAGGGGTGTTGGCGGAGAAGGCCGCCTGCAGTGGCGAGTAGGTGCATAATATAATTCTATAGTTATACGGTGTAGGTATTATATTATACAGTGGCGCTTTGTCAAAAACTGATGCGCCACAACAAATCAAGGTCCAGGCGGATGCTCGTCAATGTTAAACTCGAGGCCGATAAGCCGAACAAACACATTAGGTCGCACAATTCCCAAAGGGATGTTCGATAAAGTACGATATATATTATTTGGGGCAACCACCCTTTTAAAAATAAAATTGATTGATACGCCTGTACGAGAACGGTTGTGCACGATAAATAATACTGTTACATTAACTCCGGTCTTCTTCTACTGTTTTTCCTCTGTTCGCCAATTCGGCAGACCCTCCCTTCTACAATCCCCTTACATACGCCACCTCTGCTGTATACGGCCGCTATAGTATTGCCGAATGTGACAAGGCTGATGGGATTCGTGACGTCGACATTTTGATAACAGCACATAAGAAACAACCAGTCATTTGTACGCGGGTAAAGGTCAAACGTATTATAAGGAGCAAAAACGTACTTACTCAACGGCGCTATTGCTATATTATTATCGTGTTATCTCCGTTATATTATTATTATTATTATTATTATCATTATATACGCGGTATAGGTGTTGATAATAACCGACGTAATATTATTTTAAACAAAAGCAAACAGTGACTTTAAACTTGACCATATTATTATTATTAACCATAACACCACTAATAACATCCGGAGAGAATATCACTGACTCGGTTAATAGTATAGCCATATCACAAATTGTCAATGGATTATGTCTTACATAATAGACACGTAATGCATGTATACAATAATATGCCAATGTCCATTCCAAACGGTTCGCTGTAATCGCACACGGCGTGATCATTATATAAGCATTTACAAAGGTATTTATTTAAAAAAATTTTGTTTAAATTTTTAAATTGCGTTATGGTTAACAATTGTATATACAATAATCATATAATACTGATGTGTATCACGTACACGCAGTATATAATGTTATATTCTATATATATATATATATATGAATATATATGTATAACATGCGTTTATAATAACTAATAAAAAAGTAATAAAGAGCATTGTTTAATACACGTGTTTAGCAACAAAATATTAATCTGTCTGAAATCGATATAAAACTGTAAATATAGTAGACATTTATTATATAATCACTTATTCTTTTACAGTTTTACAGATGTATCCACCAATTAGTTTAAACGGATAGTAGAATATATCAGCCTGATCTGGCACCTGAACCTCCAAACTAATACCGTCGTCTCCTTCTATCCCCGGGACTATGTGAAAATAAATAATAATCAATAAATTTAGTTGGATAATACACCTCTACTACTATAGAGATATACTTATTAATACCGTTACCAGCTATTTGTTTCAGTTTCAGTTTCTGTAATATCGTCAGTAGTATCTTGTAAAACAGTTTAGAAAATACTTCATTTTAAATTGTAAAGTGTCGTGAAATCTATCGAATGTATATTGACGGCAGTCATCCGTCCATGATTTGAAATTATTTGTCGTGTATTTTTTTCTATTTTCTTCGATACGGCAGTTTTGAGAGCGTTATAAATTTTTTATTATTAAATAGTTACTTTCTATGGTTAACCGACGTATATCCATTGGTGTACAATGTACATAACATGATATTTCTTATCGACGAGAGCAAACGTTTTATGAAAAAATCTATGTAACGAGATACTGCTATAATATTTATTACAACATGGAATTATTTGTAAGTTCGGTTCAGACATAAAAAACCTTTGCGATTGAATACAGCGAAATCAATAGAGGATCGTTTTTTGGTGGTGTAGTATTAGAACTTGACGTTTGTTTTTTATAACTAATGTTTTTTTTGCCAATAAAATTGGTAAGCCAATTTTCGTTTTAATAAAAAAAAAATGCAATTTAACGAAAATCGTCCGTTTGTAAGTACTGAGCCCATGAATTAGGTTATTTATGATTTTCGATTTCGACAAACTGTATTATACCATCAACGATATACTAGATATAATATATATTTTTCTCTGTAAATTATACAACTAAAATAATCTGTAATCATGCCTTGGTTTTTATGAGCCGATGTAATGTCGACGATAATGTTTACAAATAATATTTATGTTAGTTTCAAGTGATGGTACAGCAAAAGATTAAAACAAGTAGAATAAAAATTAATAGGAAGCGAAAGTATTTATACAAACAAGCCGGTACATAAAACGTAAACATGGAAAGAAGCCCCGGGCGTTATTCTTGGCGTTACAAATGTTTACTAAAGTTTATAAAGGTTATGATTTTATTGTAGTTAGGTACCACTAAACTTAATGGGGACATCAACGGCAGTATAATTTTATACAATAAATATCGGTATATCAGATTGCAAGGGAATAATATATTATATTTGCAAACAAACGTAGGTACTAGTTAAAAAAAAAAATACAATGAAAAAATATTTATTTCTATACATAGGTATAATCAATGAGTGTTATTTAATTTAAAAATGATCAAACGTATATTTAGAATAAAAACAATTGTAATACGCTTATAGCATATTCAATTAATAACCTATCACTGGATTTCATAATTATATTTATAACCAAATAACCAAATTGAAATTAATGAAAAGCTGTACTTTGTGCAATTATGTTACAGTAGTTTAGTCCGTTTCAAAAACTACCTCACCAATTATCCACTTGTTTATAACTTCAAATCTATAAAAGGGTATAATAAAATGTTTTGTATTATTATTTTATATCTTTACCAACAGATCTATATCACAAATACATGGATCCTCCACCATATCAATGCGCCTTGTCATCGTGTCTTCTGTGTGACGCAGTTCTTGACCTCAAAAAATATTACAGTATTGCTCCAACCACTGTGTTCATCGGATTTGTCTCCGTGTAACTTTTTTCTGTTCCCCTGAGTCAAACAGGTCGTAAAACGAACGCATTTCGAGTCAGTAATAGACATCCAAACTCCATGACGAGGGTACTCTAGAAGCTTCCAGTCAATGCCTTCCAGAAATCTTACAAAAATTGGGAAAAACATTGGACTTAATGTATAGCTGCCCAAGGGGAATATTTTGAAGGTAACCATATTGAAATACCTTGATTTTTAAATATTTTTGCACTCAGTCTCATTACTCAATTGTCACACATTGTGGTTTTATATAAAAACACAATATTATGTAAAATTATGTAAAATTATTAAAATAAATTATAAATTCATTGTTTTGTTAAAGATCCAAAATAACAAACATATGAGTGAAAATTATTTAGTTCAACTACATAATTAGTTTAAAATAAACAAGTAAACCTATCGAATTTTTGAGCTTTTTAGCTACGCATTTATACATAATTCACAACTAAAACATGAAATACAAACAGTAATATTTTATAGTCTAAAATCAAATTTTTGATACAAATAAATACATGAAAAATATAAATCAAATCTATTCGATATACTGATTATTGAGTATTGACACACAATTTCTGTTAGTATAAATTATAAATTAAATACAATAAATTATATTATATATATATAATAATAAAATGTATAAATCGAAATGAATAAATATCACTTATATAACAATTAAATATGTTTATATATATATATTTAATATTGTTAATTTCTTAAGATTTTATTTAAAAGCATATACGTTATATCAAAATTCTATTAGACTGATACTCCCGTGTGTTAAGTAAAAGTATTTAACCATATTATTTTTACGTATACGTCAAATAATAAGGATACATTTTCCAAATTAATATCAGAAGCATTCATAAAAGACAACAAAGTTAATTGTTTCCTTTGTATGTTACAACAAAAACAAATCTTTTTGACTGTGAACTCTTTCGTCAAAGTAATCATAATAATAAGGTAGATCAAATAGTTTACCTATAAGGGAGAACATTTATTTGATTATACAGCATGCTGAAATTGTATAATTATTTGTAGTCTGTAACCATGAATAAAATTAGTTCACAAGTAGGTATATAATTTCAAATCCCTATGAAAAAGCAAAATATTTTCAATCAAATTTTGAAAATTTTTATTATAATTATTACTTAAATTATGGCATCTATCTCTAAATATAATATTATGTATACGTATTTATATAGGCAAAATATCTCGTGGTGCAATCCCTAAATAACTATTTTTTTCTATTTTTTTTCAAATTATTTTTGATTTTTGAGAAATATTATTGTGTTAAAAAGATAAGTTTTTATAAATGAAAAATCTTTAATTTATTCAAAATGAAAAGAAAAAAGTATTTTGCAAGTTAACTTAAAAACGAGGCAACTAATGTAAAAAAAAAAAAGTAAATTATTAATTTCCATTAAGTATTCAAATAATGATGTCAGTCTTAAAAGTACGAACAGAAAAATAATATACAAAAGAGTATGTATTTAAAAAGGCTAGCTCGTATGTAAATACGAGGAGACGAAATATAGTGATCTGATATCCAGTCGTGCGTCATGTATGTATCACGTACTCATATTTGTTCAGAAATATATACTTGTCGTAATATATTGTAATTTTATGCTGATCGCTGATAAAAATATTTTTATTTTATTCTTTAACGCTTCTATTATATTTTAATATTTTATACGTGCTACGTGAATGGGAATATCATTAAGTGTCTATCAATTAATGTCCAAAAATATAGAAATGGATTATTTTAGCGTTTTCTGTTAAAATATACTATGAAAGTAGTAAAGTACGTTTCCATTCTCATCGTGTATCATTTATTGATAATAACATTTTTTTCCCTCTAATTTTAATGAAAGAAAATGTGTAACAAACAAAAAACGGGTTTACGACAAATTATGTAACTTAACGCGCTTATATAAGTACCTACCTACCTAATTAATTAAATGTATTTCTGAGTAAAATACATTTTAAGACTCATTAAAAATTGACTATCTATTATACGATGATAATTTTTTTTATGTTAACGGGGGACAAATAATTGTGCATAATAAACTAATTTTATAATGACATAAAAGTAACGTTTACTTTTTAGATTATTAGTGGAACAATGAAGTATTTTGTGTGTGTGTTTCTGAAAAGTGACGCTACACAAGAAAACAATTATATATATTTTTTATATAAGAAGAAATATTTCCATTTTAAAATTCAAATAATTACGAAACAACGGGAATATTATTTATTTAATCTAATCAATCATTTTCACAGTCGTTTTTTTTTATTATATTGTTATTAAAAAATGATTACGATTAAAAATAAGTGTTTAGAATTTTTAATAAATATGAGTTTGAGTTTTTGAATTTAATATAAATAATAATACAAAAATACTATTATTTAAATAATATAAGCATTATATTAAAATATAATATTAGGAACATGTTTTATGTTATCATAATATACAACATTATGTATAATCTATATTATTTAAAATGTGTATTTAATTTATTATAAATGATAATATTGTTCATTATTCGTTTATAGATACTCTTAATATTATCTCGACCAGTTGGTCAACCATTTGTTTAATGTTTTTTGTTTCAGATTTTCGTATCATATCCTTCTTGTACCTACAACATATTTTAAAACGAGAAAAAGAGAAAATTTCGGTACCTAGCTAAAATAATGAGATTATATTATTATATCACGGTTGGCTATTGTACGCACCTGAGGTATAAAATGTGGAACAAAAGTAGATGTAGCAGTAACTTTTCCCATAATTTCTCATTCGAACCAGAAAAGCCGTTACCTTTAGAAGGCAACATTTTTTTGCACCCCTGAACTCAGTTGAATTTAAACTAACGAATACTGTACATATGACAGATACATATATATCGTGACTCGTATATCAATTTTATTTTTAAAAGTGTAACTATTTTACATACTTATAAGCATAAATGTTTGGGATAAAATTTTAATTTATTATCAGCCAAATGCGTACAAAATGCAAAATCACACAATTGACAAAAATTATCTCCGTAACATAAACATTAACTCATACCCTTCAGGAGCTAATATGATTTATTTATAGTTGACTAAATGATGGTATTTATAACTTTTAACAACTTATTGTGCCCTAAATTATGACTTTTGTTAAATACAACTTTTTTAGTATTTTTAACGAAATGTTTGTTGTTGGAAAACTATTTGAGACATTATTACGATTATGTATTATTATTATTATTATTTATTTTTATTACAATTTTATTCATCACACACTAAGTCACTTTTGATATTTTGCAATATTATTATGGTATTTATTTAAATTTTACTCTATACATTACACACATTGACATACTCATTAAAACTTAATTAGAATACTAGTGCATAATAGTTATTAATGAAACTCATTCTAGATTACTTCTGTGGGTAAAGGAAAGCTTTTAATTTAAAAAAGTTGAATTAATTTTTTCCGCTGCTATTATAGGTTTGATGGTACCTAAATTAACAGGTATTTAATCTATATCGTTTTCACTTTGATAAAAACATCCGTATGAAGAATTTTATTTTATTTTGAATATTTATTATAAAAACAATAAATTATTAAATTAATATTATATATCAGTGTAAAAATTGTTTTATAACTAAACTGGTTCTTGATTAAAGTAGATTTTAAAAATTAATGAAATTTATTTTCTTGAAATATTTCATTTCAATGAAAAAAAAAAAATATTATATTGAAAAGTTTATAGTCTTATCAATATGCAAATGAAAATTTTTAAAATTTTTATGAAACAAAGAAAATATGTATAATAATGAAAATAGCCAATTATAAGGTCTAATTAATAAGTGATAAGGTCTAGGGTTCGGGAGTTGTTGCATTTACATGTTTTTTCTTGGACAGTAAGTTGATGTATTACTTAGTGAGCTAGAAATCCATTCCAAGACACTACGCATAAATATCAAAAATGTATAATGCATATTTAGCAATTTTTAAATTTTAGAATATATTTCTTAATTCCACAATTTTTTAGAGCATATTTTATAATTTATGATGAAAACGTTTGAAAATTCATAAATAAAAAAATTAATACATTTATATTGAATATATTTACTAAATATTCTTGTATTAAATTTTTCAAAATTTCTATTCGACATTAAAAATTATGTTTTGCCCGTATTGATTAATATATATTCGAGCTATATCTAAGTAATGTGTATTATACAATAGAAATTGCTACAATTATTTTTGTATAAATACTTCTCTAAGAAAAAAATCAAAAATTATTGTTGATGGCGTTAAAAGGTCGTGGATATTGTTGTCAGTGGACTATATACGTCCATAAAAGCATTCTAATTAATAAAATATGTATATGTATATAAATATGTATAAGCTATAAAGGTATGTATTAATGTCCTATGTATTATTTTTATAATACACATTACATTAACATGAAAATTTAATTACATATTTATTATTTTATCAAATTATATTTTAATTATAATATATATTATATCTTATACAGTTATTGAAAATTGTCTGTTATCTTTGTTTGAACTTGTTTAATTTGCAAATATTTATTTTGTATTTGTCTATGAACTCGTTCCATGTCTTGGGATAACTTTAGATCATCTTCATGAAACAATAAGTATTTTTCTAATAATTTAGCCGCATCAAGTGTTTTTGAAATCTTTGGTATTACGACTTCATAACATAACACGATAATACGAAAATTGTATTATGAACATGATATATTGTTTCGTTATTGAGAGTGACTAATACGCTACGAAGAATGAATTGATTAATAGGTTATAAATCAAACCAACCATTATAATGTAATATTTACGTTATTTAGTGTTTTTCATTGTAACGAGTTTCGTTATAAAGAGTTTTCACTGTATTTTAAATTCAGAACCCTAATTATACTAGAAATATTCACAAATTAAAAAGCATTTGCCGATTAGGAGCGTAGCGATGATGCTATAATGTCTTATATTGTTGGAATTACTTAGGTATTTGATTCAGACTTTTCTATTTTATGAATGTTGTGAATTTAGTTGTATAATATTCCTGATACAGAATGTGAAATAAAGAACAAAAAGAGAATCAAAATTCCAGGTCAGATAATAAAAGGCGACAAAATCTTTTTCGAGGTTACGAGACAGCTAACATCCGGCAAAGAATGTTTTGTTACCTTACTAAAACAGAAATAACTCTAGAACCGAAAAATAGTACAACATAACAATGAGGCTTAAAGGGTTGTTGAAAAAAGGAGTCTCCGATATTCTAGTGATATTAAAGAAATCCTAACCTACATTATTAGTTTTTAGTCGACAACTGAATTTTAATCATTCGCCAAAATTAAATGTTATATCGTCGGTAGATTCTCTATACATTTATTTTCTTAAGATAATGTAATAAATATAAAGGAATTCTTGTCATCAATGTATAAAAACCATTTTTAGTTATATGCTAAGTAAAGCTCGTACAGATTATCGGTTGCACTTAAACCACCAATAATGTTTGTAGAATTTTAATTGGAGTGATAGTGTTCATTTTATGTTATGATTTAGTCGTGGAAGTATTTACCTTTTTGGTAAATATTATAATTATTGAGTATTTATAATAGTTTATTCTAATATACTTTATACCTACGTGTCTATAAGGGCCAATTAAAAATATTTTTTCAACTATAAATCTTTTTTCAAAATAAATGATAAAATTAATAAAAATGTATTTATAAATGAAAATCATCTTTCTTATAATATTTAAGTCTTTTCGAAAACAAATATATTAGAATGATATTATTACATAATTTAATACTGTTGTTACAAAATATTTATTGATTTTTTTTTTAATTGTCACAAAAAATTATGTTTGGTCGATGACAATAATAATAATTAATCGTATAATTATTTTGACTGAACTATTAATTCAAACAAGTATTTTTCAAGTAAGTTAGTTAAAAAAAATTAATAATGATTAATATTCTTTAAAAATGTAATAAGAAAAGTATAAATTTAAATATTTTAAATGTTTACATCATATTATAGTATAATGTTTTTTTATTTCGACATATAACTTATTATAAAATTTCATTTGGTGTTTTTCTTAGAACAACTTACCATCAGTTATTTATGTATCCTGTTGACTTAGGATAATTATAGTTTATAAGTAAATATTTATTCTCATTGACAAAACTTAAATTTTCAAGATTAAAAGACTTAAGAATATTTATCAACTCTTGGACCAAAAGGAATTAGTTAGCTTTTTAATGGATGATGTAGCTATATCCTAAAAAAAAACCCTAAAATATATTTTAATCTATTCAAAAAACATTTAGAAAAATTTTATTTTTTTAAAAGCACATGAAATATGTTATAACATGATTACATATTAATAAATAAAAATGTATTATATAAATTATAGGTGGTAATGGAAAATACTATGATAATATTTTATATAAATGATGAAAGTAAGATATTTATGAAAAAATCAGTCAACATATTATTTTAAAGCCTTCTAAATTATTATTTCTTAAGATAATAAATTACAACTAAAATACATTTTATTCGGTTAAAATTTGTTATAAATGTTACGATGTAGACAGTATTTACTTAAAACATAGATGATAATATTATTAAAATAAAAACCCAAGTATACAAAATAAAAGGTAAATCTAAGTTTTACTAAAAATATAATATGTTAAAGAGAAGCTATGTGAACATACCAAATTATTCAAGCTAAGTCTATTACTCCAAAAACTTTTTTGAAACTTTCTGATCCTTACTTTAAACAGTGTTTAGTTAGGATTATATGTCAAAGTTCATTTGCATACACGTTAAGCCTATGATTATAGTATTATATCGTAAAAATTGTCACAATTTTAGTGATCCATCAAACATATAGTTTAGTATAATTTCCCGGAAACTAACATTGGGAATATTCAATGATTTCTGTATTAAACTATTTCCTAAGGCCATTGTGTTACCATACATATAAAAACTAAAAACTAAACTGTATTAAATTAAAAATATTTATATATATATATTTTAAATACCATTTGTTCTAGTTTATTCAAAGTACTATAACTTACAAACATAATTATAAATATTATTTAATATTTTAATTATAATCCATAAGTAAATAATAAATATGTAGCAATTACATAATATTCAATAAAATTATATTTTTCAGTTTTTAAAATATCATGATTTCGTGTTCTTTATGTATTTTTCTCAACAGTACGCATTTCTAATTTTGTTTAAATTATTTTAAAATATTCAAAATACCGTATACATGACATTTTTTTCATTATTTATTAATTAATCATATAAATATTTAAAGAAAAAATATTTTCATAGTATATACTATTATAATTTAGTTATTACTAATAATATTATATGGTAAAATTAATTTAGTAATAAACATATTATAGCGCCACTCAATTTTATTTACTGTTGAGTTTTTTAATATTTAATCTCTTTGGACTGATCATTGTATTAATAATGTTTGAGGACAGTAAAGTGTAATAACTAATAAATCATATTTATCTTACGTAAGTATTTTAATACTTACCTAGTTTGAAATTAGGGTAAAAAAGAATACACAGATAATATACAAGTTTATGTAATCATTTTCGATTATATTAAGTCCTTTGTTTAAATTTGGGCACCAGAATATTTCTATATAAATGCAAATACCTCGAAGAGTCAGTAGACTCCTCTTATTAATTAGTGTATTTCGTCAAGTAGAAAGTTTAGGGTGAAAGTTGATAATTGTTTTCAACATAGTCACTTATATGCATACTAGAAAATGTTTTTTTCTTTCTGATACTTCAAATGTTATGAAAAATTAATTTTATATAACGATAAATATGATTTTTATAAAGTAAAATAGAATATAATGGCTTTTTAAAAATCAAGCTATTGCATTGGTTTACAGCCAATTGGCAATTTTGTCTTATCGATGCTTATAGATTGTTTTAGTCAATTCTTCAAATGTAAAATTTAAAAAAAGTCTAGCAAAAGGTTAAGGAGTAATTATAAACATATACCTAGAAAATTATTTTTCATTTGTACTTACATTGCAAAGGTCTAATTTCAAATGTTTGAATATATTCTATAACAGCTATATTTACCTGAAAAAAATAACATTATTAAATTTAAAAAAATATATATATGAAATACGGTTTACAAATATTTGGGTACATTAAGACAATTCGTTTTTTTTTCACTTAATCTAATAACATAATTTGGGTACTACAATATTATTATTATTTATTTTAAACCACAGATAACATATCTATATTTGTTTCTTAGAATAATGGTTAGATTAATACATTTTATTGTTTATTATTTCTTTAATCAAATCAACACCTTTATTGCATTAATACACATACGAAACAAGAATAAGTACCAATAAATTATCGTATTCAAAAAACCGTTTTTAAGTAAGCTTACTCTTCAATGTAATAAAGTATTCAGATTATTTTTAAAATTGTTGATGTTTATAAAAAAAAAAATCTTAAGAGACTTTTTAAATATCGTTATAATAATATGTTAGGTAAATAATTTTTATTACATATTTTTAATTTTTCATGCAATTTAAATTATTCACTGCATTCCAACAAATACATTTTATTAAAATATATAGATAGTTAATTGTTAATATTTCATTATAAATATAAAGTTATAATATTTTTATGAAAATAATTAAAAAGTGGCATATTTATGAAAAATCATAATGTGCTAACCTTCTAAACATCATATTATAATTAACTAATATAGCAATCATAGTCTCCAGCAATCAATTTAACTTTTAACATACCAACAGAAAATTTAAACTGTCGACAAAATTGTAGCTTTGTTTCAAAAAAAAATATATATATATATATTTAAACACAAGTACTCTGCACTGTGCTTTTTCTTGATGCCTCCCAAATCTTCGATAAAGTTTGGCACACGTCAAGACTCATGTGCTTTTCTTAGCAAATTGAAAATTACATTTCCTTCTTCTTTCCATCTGAACTTTCTTTACCACCTCACCAATTGTTAATTTGACATCCGCTATCGTAAATCTTTCTCTTCTTAGTATGAAAAATAATCACGAGTACCTAACTAAAAGAACCATATGATAGGATACAATAAGCAGAAATCTTCAGAAGACCATTATGATTTTTTTTTATAGGCTAAGTAATATAATCTCAGGATTTAGGTAATAAAATTTTCATTGTTTATCAATAGTTTGATAAGTGAAGGGAAGTATATATATTTCATTATAATCTCAAAATTAAGTCTCTGTTCACACGGATATTTAAACTATATACTAACTGCTCTGAACACAAAACACCTTTCTGTAAGTCAATTAAATACATAATGTTAGGATATAAAGTTGAAATAAATAAATACATTTTGATTTACACTAACGTTTTATTTTATAATAATATTGTTCACTTCATAATGTTTAAGCAATAGTAACCTAAAGTATTTTTTAATATCAATTCTAAACTATTCCTTTATAAAAATCTTACACTATGCAAACTCACAATATTATATTCTACAATTCTACATAGTTACATTATAATGTTACTATAATTATTATATCTTAATATAGAAATGCCTAATGAACTTTATAGTACACGAATATTCATACGCCTACTAATTATTCAGTAAACACAATATGTTTATCCGAATATTTTTTCAAAAAATTTGATTTATTTAATTGTCCAAGAAACTTCCGAAAAAGCTAAGATGAAAATGGTACTGATATTTATTAAATTCACGACACTTCGCCTAAAATAGCGTAAATTTTAATTAACTTAATTTTCAAAAGAATCTCGTGAAATGTCAGCGTCTTCTTTTACAAAAATACAAGTTGTATAAATTTATTATTAATAAATGTTCTAATTATTATAAATATTATACTTAAATTTCTTAAGTTACATTCCATGTTAAAAGGATGGATCATTTTATAGGTAATATTAAACTGCAAATATACAAACTATGTATGTATAATAATATTATGTTGTTCTAATTAAAATTTTGCCGTAAATTGTGTTATACATATTTTATTTATTTTTTAAGTGATCGTTTTATCAATTTAAAATTTTTCATACGTTTAAAATCAAATGTTATAGATATACTCAAAATAATTATCACTTAACAAATATAATATGACTAATTAGTAATAAATAAAATTTCTCTATAAGATAATTTATTAATCAATCAATAGATATATATTTTGGTTAGTTAATAGCTGTTATCGGTAACCTCATAATCATTGATTGACCAATTAAACTAAACACTTCCTGTTAATGTATGTATGATTTATAGTCAGTAAAGGTAATTTGGTTAATGCAATAAAATACTTTTTAAAGTTCTGTATTAGTATTGGGAAAGTTGTAAGTATAAAATTAACTGTGATTTATAACAGTCACTATATACAGAGTAGAAATAACAAGCTGTTACTTGGATAGACAATTTTCAATGATTGCTATTTTTCATTTAGTATTATTTTTCATTAGTAATTATCTGAAACTTTAGACTTTATATTATAAATGATTAATTAATAATATAAAGAAGTATTACTTTTTTATGAAATACGAGTATTTATCATAATTATTACGATCATACAATCACAATTAATTAAATAATTATCTGAGAAATCAGCAGATTAAAAAAAAATATAGATGATTTTATAATTTACTCTTTTATTGTTTTTACTTTAATAGCAATTATATTACTTTATAACAGTTTGCTTATTTTAATAGCATCATGAACACAATTTGAGATGTATAGAACACCTGAGGTACACAATTGCGCTATTTTCAGAAGTGAAACGTCGACTATTTATGTTCTATACAATATTGATAGCTACGGTTATAATAGGCGTATGCTTATATATTAAATTATAATTAATTATATATTTTTATCATTTTTTAAAAATTTTATTGGTTCAATTTTATGAACAATAATTGGAATTTTAGAATTAAAATCTGACAAAAAACTGTTTATATTTTTTAAATTAAATAACTATCATTTTTGATTGCTTATTATCTTTAGAAAATTCTTTATAAAGTGGCGATACATAATTCGTAAACTTCAATGAACAAAAATCAGTAGGTATAGTATACCTAATTTTTATTTAAAATCTAACCAGTTTATTTTACCAGATTTGTTTTGCATAAAATATATAATATCGTCACAAATATCTGTGTCAATAAATAAACCAAGTTCTGAATGAAAACTGATATTTACTGCTACCGTTGTTCACTGTTGATGGAATAATAAAAAATGTATTAGCTTCACTAAAAGCATAATAAAATACACTAACATACAATTTGTACAAATAACATTATCTTGGCGAAAGCTGCATAACCCAAAGTACAAGTCAAGACAGTTCACAAAACTAAACTGTGTTCTCAAAATATTTTTTCAAGCTGAGTAATAATAATATCAATTTATCGAATACTTACTATAAAGTGTAAGTTACATATTGTACACAACAATTTAAAATGTACGCGTAAGTTTCAGTTGTTGTGCTATTACCGTCATATTTTTATTTTACTTTTAGATATTAATACATTACTATTGTTTTTGAAGTATTTTATACATCCCTGCATCCGAGATGCGGACCATTAGCTTTCGTACATCATTGTTTTGACAAGGTAAGTAATTTTTCAAAATCGGCAAAAGCTGACAGAATAAGATCGGCTATAAGTAGTACACAGTTTTTTTCAGCTCATTTTGTGTTCAGCTCATTAATTTCTAAAAGCTATACAGCCACCCTACCGAAGAGGCACCCGACATACCAGTTTTCACGCGTCTGCCAACTGCAGTTTACTTAAAACATAAACTGATAAATCTTTATAAAATTTAGTAAAATAAAAATAACGTGAAATAACTCTAACGTCTCATTATCTTAACACTTGACAATACAATTCGTACATTATACGCTCCTGATCGTAAACCACAGTATAACCTTTAAAATAGTTTGTGGAACAACCAACACATCAAAGTTTTATTAATAAATATTGTAATATCTAAAATGTAATAACTTTTATTAAGCTTCTGCAGCTTTAAATTTAAACTTTAAAAATAACATGTAGTTAAGTTAAGTGTTTATAAATTATTATAAAATAGCTTAAGAACTATTAAAGAATAGAAAATAAAAAATAAGTATAATTGTATCATGGACACATCATACCTAAGTATATGAATCTTTCTAATAGATAAAAGTTAAAATATTATATTCTTTAACTTATGGATGTTTTATTAGTTTTAATAATTGTATATATGAATAATGATCTCACGAATAAATAATTTGGAAAATGCTGATAATTCTTATTAAAATAACATTTATTGTGTTCACTCTTTATATTCCGAAAATTGATAAAGTATTATTTATTTTTTTAGCTGTCAACGAAACTTGAACAACAGAAATTTTTGATTTTGAGAATTAAGTGTATTTGCAAAGCACTCTAAAAATACATTTCTCATACAAACATGAATAATGCAATCAGTATGGGTTTTCAGATTAAATCAGACTATATTATTAACGACGAAACTGATATTTTTAATATAACTGAGTAGATAACACAATTCATTGTTTTTCGTGATTTTGTTTCTGCCTATATTTTGATCTTATACTTACACAAAACAATTATGAATGTACAACGTATCGACTATACAACTACATAATCTCATATACTTACAATTTGTAAATTAGTATTCGTTAAGATATTAATTAAAAAACTAATAACCATAACTATTGGTTATTGTTTGCTATATTCAATTAATCAATACAATTTTATCCCCGTTACATGTATTTATCCATAGCATCCAACATTTTATACTATATCTATTTAACGTGATTTTAAAAGATTTAAAAAGTACAATTTTTTGTCCATCGCTATTCATATTTCCTTCCATATTTATTAAATCAATATAAATAATTTTTCGGGGTATTGGATAATTTATTTTTCCAGTATCCAATCAAATAAATTAATCTTCAATAATAATAACGGCGGAGGGGAAGTTATTCATGTATACAACATGCATAATGCATATGAATTTAATTCACTCTCACTACATAAATAATAGTTGATATTATCGACTATAATATATAGGTAATTATTTTCACAGAATAGAATGTTTATAGTATCAGTATTTTATTAATTTTGTATTAAACCATATGATATATTACGGTTTATTTTGTTCTTTTAGTCGTGGCTACAAATTATACTCGAATATATGATAAATAATAGAAAAACAAAGACATACCTAATACATAATATTATATACTAGTATACAATTTTTGCCCATATAAACTATACGTTTGGAAAAACTTTTTTTAAACATTAGTTACATTCAAATTATTATAACGATTAATTATACTATATTTACTTTCAATATATTTTAATAAATCAATTGTTACACTAACTATACATTATTTTTACTTTAAAACAAATTTATAACTCTATGCAACAACATATTTTTATCAAAATTTTTAAGTTCTTAATATTCAAAAGTTTCAAATTATTTAAATGAAATAAATATACTTTTTTATTTTTTTCTATAAGTTTGACACATAATCTCAACCTTTTTCTACTATTCCAACTGATATTCAAAACTTTTCAAACCATTTTACTCGTGTTAACTGAACCGGAAGTCTCTGCACTAGATGTTTTAACGATCAAAGACTTTCTATAACTATATAATGTCTCATTATATTAGTTCTCGTTTAAATTAATTTTAATCGAGAGCATTGAATTATTTTAAATCTATAGAAAATTTAACAATATAATATTAATAATTATAGCTATATTTTAACTAATATAATAATATATTAATTAGATAAAATCAATATATAATACAACATAATAGTACATTTTTTATGACTAATTAGTTATCGATGGATCTATTATTACTAGACGGCTTAATTTATAACTATGTTTTATATTCATAGAAGTGTATATCTATATACCTATTGTTAAATTATTATAATTATGAATTTTGTTTAAAACGATAAGTTAAAAAAAAACATTACATTTTTTCATTATTGATTAATTTTTTTTTATTTTTTTCTATCATCACCTTTTAGACTCTTAAAATGCTTAAATTTTATGGTTTGAAGGTGACTTCTAGTGAAAAACTGAATATAGTTAGTATTTTGGGGAATAAAAAGTAGGAAGTTCTCAGTATTTATCAAAATCACTAAGAAAAACAAATTAAAGTAAAACAGAAATTTTTATACAAGATTAATTTTTGAAAAAAATGATTTCCATGTATTGTTAAAATTTAAAAAGAAATACTTGTAGATGTTTGAATTCGTATGAAATTTAATATAATATATGATATAAATATATATTATCATAATTAATAATTATTAAATAGTAACATAATAATACAATGATCTTACATTAAATCAACCTTTTGTAATACTAATAGAAAAATAAATTACTTTGGTACCAATATCAATAAATGTATCATTTAGTGATATAGACTTATAATCTTCGCTGGTCGCTTCCGCTCGGAGTCGTTTTTCGTATACAACAGTTTATCATTGAATTCAAATTTAACAACTAATGTGTAATAAAATGATACCACGTTTTACTTTGAACAAAATAGTTAGATATATATTTTATAATAATATGAACATTTAACTATAAGACCTGTTTAAGACTCGATCGTTCTTGATATTAATACACTTGTTGGAGCTTTTCATAAAAATGTTGATTTAATTAAAAAAATAATATAAATACATATAAATATTTTTATTTATAATAATTTTTTTTTAATTTCTGAGACGTTACTGTTTTAAATTTAAAATACAAAAAATATGTATTAGCTTTATAATTAGCTAATTTAAATAGGTTAGTTTTAATATTGAATTTTGACTCTGTTTTAAAATTATAATAAATTATTAATGAATAATAAATAATAGTTATATACTATTGTGCATTTTTGATGGACCACAAAAAATTTGCATCGTATAGAAGGAGCTTTGTCGAGAATTTTCATTAACAGAACATAAACGTTGGGCGAAGATAAATGCAATTTCAACGGTAAGCCTGTTCAAACGGTTTGCCTTAACCAGTAGTATCTAGGGCCAAAGCACCTTAATTCTCAAACACAAATCCTACAAAAAAAAAAAACTGTGACAATTGTATTAAAAACGCAATCTCTTTTCACTGTATTATGTGATCTTTAAAAAACTTGGAGACTATTTATTTCTAAACCATAACTAATAATGCATACAACAGCCAATGACTTCTATTTTATTCAAATTGTATTTCAAAACGTTACACTACCAAAAAGAAAAATACGATTAACATAATTAATGAGAAAGTGGACAAAATATAAATAAAATTAATCGCGTATGTAAAAACGAAAAAGATGCTGTTTGAAAAATGATAAATATAAATAAGTTAAAAGTCGCTAAGTAAAATTAACACAAGTAAAACTCAAAATACAATAATTGAAAAATAAAATTGTTAAGCTTTGTTACGCGGACCTCTCCAGTAAGTAAACATATATGTAAAGCTGTTATAAACTGTAGCTTACAACTGGCAAAGTAAAAAGTTTACGCGCTTTTGCTTTCTGTACGTTTACAAAAGTTTTCCAATGGTAATTAATCATAAGTTAAAAACAAAATGGTGAATTATTTGACCCTAAACTGTAGTGATAAAAGAATTAGTGATATATTTTCCCCGTATATATTTCTACAAAACTAAGCTACTCGGAATACTATTTATTTAATAGATATCATATAAATATCATGATTTGTTATCAAAAGCCATGTTAAAATATACTAGAATAGAATAATCATTTAACCATTTGATAAACACAAATTAATAATCTATACTATGGAAAAACTGTGAAATATTCATATCCAATCGAGCCTATGTTATGTGGTATATAGTAACTATATCATATGGTTATTAACTTATTTTTATTATTTATTATATTTCAATTTGTCAACATATTACATATTATTACAATTTACATAAACGTTATGCGTCGGCCATAATATTATATTATAGCTAAGCAATTATTAGCGGTTTGGTAATAATATAGTATAAGATTATGATAAAAGCGATTGTCAACACGATAACGAAAAAATTTGTCGTTATTAGTAGTAGGAACGATAAAGAGATGAATTTTATTTAAAAGACATAATAGAGCAATTAAAAGGCCAGAAGTGAACTTAATATAGGGTTCTATTCATTTGGTGATGACTTGGAGTGGTTGATCGGCTAATAGTGTTTAGGATTATGATGGTTTTTAATTTGAATTTGAGCCAAAAGCGTTGTTGCTTTGAGACGTGGATGTTATGGTGAATGATGGAGTGAGACAATTTTCGATTTTGAACAATGAAGTGATGCGATCCGTATTTTACGCAATGCATATTGCTGTAGCAAAAGTTACGTGTATTTTCGTACTTCTAATAATAGTGGCATTGGGATGGGCCAAGTGGCTTTTTTGGATATTAAAATTTAACAATCCATTTGAATATTTTAGTGGCTTTAAATATTATATAGTTACTTTAAATGCTTAGTGTTAAAATTAAATTGTAAATTTTAGATTTAATTGATATTTTTTCAAAAACATATATTTTTTAAATTAGTATCTTAAATTCAACTGTTTTAAAGTATTATAATAATTGTTACCTGTGTAATTTTTAATGTATTCAGATCATTTTATTTGTTTTTAATCCTGCATTATGATTGTATGTACGATATGAATACTGAATTAACCTATGTTTTCAATCGAACAAATTGTATTTATTTTGTTGAGCTTGAAAATATAACATCTGTTGCCTCTAGATTTTAATAATGTACATTAAAAAAAAAAAAACCAAGTCTTAAAAGTTTGTATAACAGATGTTGTTATAATAAAAAAAAATCAAAATCTCTGTTGTAGTCCTTTTCACATTAAAACTATACATGCCATATGATGAGGGATTAGAATCAAAGGTCATTTAAATTATTACGTACTAAAGCTTTCAGAACGTTATTAAAATACTTAAATGTAATTAATTAATTATATACCTACATAGTTTTCATAATATTTATATAATTCTCCTATAAGAGAAAAAGGTCTTACCGTTGGATATAAAATTGTTTATAAAAAAAAAACATATTTATATTTAGAAAACAATTTTGACATGTCCTATTAAAATATCATAAATAATGTTTCTGTTATGTTTATGAAATTTAAAAATATGCTACCTTAGAATAATTTCAAACAAAGGAGAAAAATATATGGTTAATTGTATCAAAGGAATAGAAAAAAGTTTTCCAAAATTATTAGATTTAAATAATTTATTATTAATAAAACTTAGTATGATATTACTTTAATTTCAGAGTATGTTCGCTTATGAATGAAATTACTGAGGTTCTCAGACTGCGCGAAGTTATTTATATGCAGAAATATGAAAGTTCAACGATTATATGCGTACATACGTGTTATTAGGTACAGCTTATGAGTCAAATGAGAACAATATAAAATATAGATAATTAATAATTAATAATATGTAATAATACAGAACAATGATATGATATATTATAGAAATATATGACATGATTATTAAATAATAACGATAAAACATAATTTAAAGATAAAATAATAAAATTATTAAAGATTAAACATTATAGGGATATTCTTTAATTTAAATAAAGCTGTGTCACCTATTTAAAATGGACGTAAATTATTTTATTAATGGATTAATGATGAGTTTAAATTCGTTAATAAACATAGAAATGTTATCCAATAATACAGATGGTGATTGATTGGCTGTGCTATCGCCATATATTTGCTTATAAATGGAACTGCTGAAGTGCTGACTGCAGAGGTTCTCAGACTGCGCTAGGTTAACTGGTCTAGGAATAGGAAGAAGTCGTTTTCCCTTTTTTTTTTGTTTTTTGAATGTTATATGAGCTTTTCTATGCTGGACATCTTTTTTATAATGCTGCAATAGTCCCCGCACAAAGTGCGCATTTAGCTGGAACATTCTTTTGGGTGCTTGTCTGAAAAGTTTTCTTCACCGTCTACGTATGACAAAACAAGATTTATGAGAATAGTATAAATTTATGTGATTATTTCCCTGGAAATTGTGCAGTTGAGGCGCGGACCACGATTTGTTGTATATGTTTCAATCAAAATAGAAGAAAGAAGTATCTTAAAGATATTTAAGAATTTTGTTTTGTTTTTTTTTTTTTTAGAGAGAAAGAGATATTCGCACAAAATAATGGCAATAGCGGTTGTATATTTTCTTTTTCATATTTTCAACATATTATCTAATCGAATGGCCCAGTTCAGTTAGAAAATCCGAAATAGCTGAACTAATCGTTGAATGATGCAAATTTCTAATGTACCTTTAAACCCTTAAAAATCATGAGCTGCGTGGAAAAAATGTATGAACATTTAAATCTGTTCGTTTCAAATGAAACGGTTTTTTTAGAATTACGAGGTCTGTTTAGCCAAATAGTTAAAAAATATAACTATAATTGACTTGCTGATGAAGCCATTGATGACCGTCAGTTGTTTTATAGTTTAATTTTTAATACAGAGAATTTGGTTATGTTTTTGTTATGAATAATCTATGAACGTGATGAGAAATTGATATTTTCAATTTGAGACTGATTCTTACTGACTTTATTACTGTAAATATATGGAAAAAATACGTTCTTCCTAAGTTTTTATAAATTAATAAAGTAACATAACAGTTCAGAGATCTATAGATTATTGATTCTTTAATCACATTTAGTCCCAGAGAAATATATGTAATGGATAGATTCCATTTTAGAACACCATAATCACGTTTGATTTTACCCAAGTCAGTACATGTTATATAACCTGATGACAACCTAATGTTATAGCCATATAATGAATGCATTATATATATTGGGCATAAGTGTATCAATTATAATCATAATTAACAAATGTTATTATTTTAAGAGGAATATAATAAATTTAAAGTAAGTTATAATTTCAATTTTTCTAATTTATTTAATATATTATCTTGTCTAATCTCTTTTTTTATCTAATATAAAGTTATAAAATTGTTTTTAATAATTCATTAAATTATGATCAATTATTGTCCCTCATTTATTTGGAAATCACATTTTTATTAAACAAATAATAACAGATTATCTAATCAAACAGGCTTTAAAAGATTATTTTCCAAATAAATAATTTTTTTTTTTTTTTTGATATTTCAAAACTTTTACTTACAAGTTTTACAAATTATAAATGTTTAAAATTTAATCATAATGTTCATATTTGTGCAATCATTTTGTAACACAGAAGCATTATATTTATACATTTTAATAAATATTTCTAATAATTGTTTCGTTTAATATGGGAAAAAATTCGATAAATAAATATAAAAATAAATAATAATTTCGTTATTATAATAAATTAAAATTAGTATAATTCATTTTCACAATAATTTTAATTTAAATAGTATAAATTAATGTTTTTTTGAGATTATTTAAATATATTTGACAAATTGTATGATTAACATTGTATTCGAATTTGATGTCTGAAATTAAAATTACTAAATAACCAAAATGCATTTTGTATAAATTGGATTTATCATTCATTTCCCCGTTTCACGGTACCTAGTTTTTTCACCATTTTCTCGAAATCCACTGGGAAATTCCAAAATTAACCTGTCTAAATAATGCCATCTGTGTCCAATTAATTGTCATTGTGTAATGCTTAATAATATTTTTACTTTAAAGCAGATTTATAAACTTAAAAAAAAAACCGTGCGTGATATTTAAACGTTTCAAATACCGTAGATAAACAAAAATATAGAAGACTCTTAAATCTCTAATATAATAATCAATATCTATTTTTATTAAATTACTATTGATTGAAATTTTTAAAAAAATAAAAAAATAATTAATCTCTATACTTTTATTTCTCAAAAAACCATACAGATAGGAATAAACACATTATTAGTATATTTTATAAGCAATAGGACATATCAAGCCATTATTTTTTATTATTCTGATTTATGAACTTTTTAATATTTTTTAACTTATAATTTTTTTTCAGAAGTTTCTCATGAATTTATTTAAAAGTTATTTTTATCTCTATAAACGAAATAATAAATTGCATACAATAATACAATTTGTAACGTTTTTTCTGAATTAAATATATACATAGATATATATATATGTGTGTTTGTGTGTATGTATGTATGAATGTATGTAGATAAGTAATATATAACTAAAGATATCTATAGTTAGATATCCCTATCATGATATAAACTGAAGAAAATATCTTCAATATTATAAACTCGTTATTGTATATAATATAATATTATGACGTTTAAAATTTATAAAATAAAAATTCCATATTTTTTATAGTTTAGCAGTTTTATAAATTAAATTAAATTAAGTTTTACCTAAGACAATTCAATTTTTAAAATGAATACAAATCTTGATAACTTTTTATTATTATGCGGAATCATTTCACGGTAATATCGTATTTCATGCATCATATATTCGATGGGATTTATTATTTATAATTATTTAACACTATACAACAATCACTGTACCCACCTATTTGACCAATATGATTAAAAATGAGGAAAATTAAATAGTGGGTTCTTCGATTTTACACGAAATCAGTTTTGCTTATTTGAAGATATATATGTTAGTGTGAATGTCCGCAATTGGTGAGTGCTGACAATCACCTAGTGAATGTCGATGTACACCTATTAAATTGGTGAATGTTGAAAAATTAAAATAATATAGACATGTACTAGTGGATATTGACATTTACATTAGGATTTTGGTCAATGTTAACATACACAACACGGTTTTGGTTAATGCTGTTGACATAGGTTACGTATTCGCACATAATATTATAGTATAGTACTATAGACAATAATATAAAATATTATAGTTATAAATATTAACAATTACTTTTATTAGTTATGATTATTATTATTGAACAATATTATTCCTGTATCAATAATTTAAATTATGATTATTTTACCATACAAAAATTATTATTTAAAAAAAAACGGCAAAAATTGTTTTATTTATTGCAACATGACAAACTGTCATGACATTTTGAACTGCATAAAATGCCAACATTCTACAACCACACTTTTTTGTGGTGCGCTTTGTTTTACAATTACATCGTGTATAGGTAGGTACTAAAATATTAGATAAGAGCAGATTAAATAATATCGGCATTACCAACATTCATCAATATCGTTATATAAATGTCGACATTCGCTAGTAAATGTTTACAAACAATACAAATTTAATCAATATGCCAACATTCACCAACGACTTTGGTGTATGACGACATTAACCGACGACATTCAGCACTCACCAATTGCCGACATTCGCAGTAACATATACACAATAATAATATGAAAGGTAATGGAAATTACCATTATAAATTACATAGTAGTAGTTGTTCAAAGTTGTCGTGCGTGAATATGCAATCTGGTTCATAAAACAAAATGCAATTATTTATAAAATGTCATACAATCTTGATATCTTTCAATCTGTTTTTATAATTTAACCACAACAGACAAAAAAATCACAATCAACGGTATTATTAAATATTACTCAGGAGTATTTCTAAGCAAAATCATTCTAAAACATATAATAATGATTTTTCTTAGAAATATATATATCTAAAGGTGTGTAAACTAGGGTGACCAGACGTCCCGTTTAAAACGGGATTGTCCCTATTTTTATCATCGTGTCCTGTTGTCCCGACAAACTTCGAACGGCACGCTTTTTATCCCGCTTTTAAAAAATGGTCCCGTTTTAATCCTGTTTTCCATATTATTACATTATATTTTTAAAATAAATCGATTTATGAAACAAATCTACAATAGTTTAGTTTAGTTTAGTTAATAAAAAGAAAACTTTCCTAATTATTTAAAAAATTTGTATTAGTTTTTAAATGCAACATTATTGAGTTGATTATGATAATAAAAAAATAAATATTCCTAAACATTTTCGAACACTTTTATTATTTAGGTTAGGTTTATTAACTCGAAAGGGTAAAGTAACAATAATTATTTTTTTAAGTGGGGGGGGGGGGGTGTAACAACTGTCCCGTTTTTTATTTTTTTTTAAATGGTCACCCTAGTGTAAACCAAAAATATATAATTAATAATAAATTGTAATATTTTTTTTTCTCTACGTTTAATTTGTCAAGCATTCAAATTATTTTATGTAACTGACTAATATCATTTGTTCATGGTTCCAGTTGTATTATACCATTCTCAAAGATTGAAACCTGCGATTAAACGATAGTTTTGAAGTCTTATTAAATTGCATTGTATGAGTTACACTGAAATAAAATCGGACTAAATTTTTATTAATCCTTAACTAGTCTTTATTATAAAATTTACTATAAACTTATAGTTTCTATTTTGAAGCTTACTGTGGCTACTTAATCAGTTGTATAACTATAAGTTTTAATTACATTAAAAAAATTCAAAATTAATCAAATTCTTTGTTGTATGTTGATATTTGATAATATGATAAATTTTCTTTAATTTAATTTTCTAAAAGTTTTTTAAAAATTTTGTAAAAGTTTTTTATGGAAATTTAGTCACCAACATAGAAGAATAATAGATTTACACAAATTATATTACAATCGATAGCTCTTCCAGTTTGGACTTAATATTTCAACATCCTAATTTTAAAATCCATCATAGTATTTTTAAAGTACTAAACTAAGTTTAAACTTTAAAATTGGTTCCTTTTTCTATTGATTTTATATTTTGAACGGAACGATGAATGTATTGATTTTGCAATGAATGATGTGTGTTTGTCTGAAGACATTTATTTGAGCAGTAAAAATATTTTGATTTTTCATATTGAGGATAGTTTCAAATTGCCAATTGGATATAATTGGTACTTTGGGGATTAAAAAGCTCCTCTTAAAAAGCTCTTAAAAATTTTATAATATTTACTGAATATAATAGGGAAAAAATTAATGATATAAACAGGAATCTATATGTAAAACTAGTATTCAACAAAATAGATTTTTTTTTGTATTACTGAAGAACTAATAACTGCAAATACTTTGATTTTTTATTAATTTTTATATTATTCCAACAAACGTATAATAAATATTTCAAGTATAATTTTGAATTTTAAGTATATATTATTTTCCATATTTTTAGTTTTTTTTTTATTAAATATTGATAAAAAATGCTTACCCTAGTTGAAAATCTAGAACAATTAATTCAAGGCTCCACATATATTTTTCCATAGATATTTGAATATATTAAAATATATAGGTATGGTTTTTTATAAGTATTTTAAGTTCAAATTTTTAAATATGGAAATTTTCAAATTATTTTGTTTGTTAAAAATCTATAAAATGTTCAATTTTTATATCTAAGAATTGATGATGTGATATAACATTTCTCACAAGAATAGCATACATAATTCATGCGTTTTTCGTCTGTAATCAAAAAATCTTAAAAATACATTAAGCACAGTTATTTTCATAGATATTTAAGTTTGAATTCGGGTGCAATTATTTATTTATTTGAAGAATTATGTTTTATTACTTTGTACTAATTAAAATACTAGGTATTACTAGTTAATATTTATATATTGTAATCGTTTTTCGTATGCTATGATTAATGATTAATCATTTAATTCAAATTATACATATACAATACTAGAATGCTGAATGAGTGATACACTATAACTTATATTTTACAAAGTATTTATAAATTACGATTTTTCATTGCACACCACTTGTCGAATTTTTTAATAGTTATAAATTATAAATAATAATATACTATTACACTAATACACTATAATAGAGGTTCATATTAGAATATTTAACATAAATCATTAAATAGATCTTTATGCATGATAATATTATACTCGTAAATAGGTAGAAATTGAAAAAAAATAATAATTTATGAAAAGGTTATTTTTACGTGTCTAAACTTATAAAAATCTATTTAGGTATAAATAAAACATTAAAACAGGGTAAGAAAAATTAGAAACTTGATAGATAGTGTTACATACAAATTAAATACCCTTTTATTAAACTAATAACTATATTTTATTCATTAGAAAAAGAACAACAAAGAACCTTGACGTTGTACAATTATTCACTACGGATATCGGATATGCGGTTAAAACAGCACGCTAAACTTACGGGTAACTACTATAAACTGTGGTAAAGACTCGTAACGAAAAAATACTATTTGATTAGAGTAAAAAAAAATAGTATAGTTCATACAAGTCCGCCAAGTTAAAAAATTAAAATAATACGTAAAATACAGAATGAACTGAAATTGTATTTGAAATGTTCAATTAAAATTTTAAATAAATCAATAAATTACTAAAATATAGCAACTAAATAAAGTATTAAGGTTATATTATGTTGTATTGTGTAAATAATATAAAGAAAAAGTTATCTATAGGTAATTTAAACTATTATAGGTATTCTAAAATCCAAAATAGTACAGGCAATTTAGCTTCAAATTAATTACACATAACTTGAACAGGTCCTGAAAAGTTAAAGAAAGACACACGAAAAAGGTTTCTTAAAAAATTGACGGACTTAAATTAAAATGGGTAGAGCAACAGACAAGGAAAAATGAAAGAGGATAACTCGAGAAGTTAAAAATTTACATGATAAATGATTACTTAAAGATAAAGGAAAAAATATAAGTACTTGAGTAGAGGGGTTATTATATGAAAACGTATTCGACTTTATTAACACCAAAACGCAGACATTCTCTGCACATAAAGTAGGCCACAGTTTTGTAACTGTATCAGAAACAGGTGCGCTGTCATATTAAATTTGAAAGAAATTATTATCGCATACTGTAAGGTGTTGTGGATTTTTCAAATTTTATACTAATAAAAAAAATCTTGCCTATTTATCATTAAAAATATTAGAATACTAATACTAATAAAGAAAAAGAATATGTACATATAATGCCTTAATAACAAAAATATAAATTCATAAAAAAAAGTTCTAATGCCTTAAAAATATTTTTCAAATCCTAAGATTTAAGACTTTGCAATGAATTTACATTTCAAAATTTATATTTACTATTATTATCAAAAAAACTACGAATAAATTTTAAATTTATTAAAATACCATCATTTGTGTTATATTATATTATTTCATTTTTAAAAACCATTTTATAATAACGTGGTATTATTATTTAATAATCCAAATATTATCTATTCTTAGCTATGTAGGTCCATATATTAATATTTAAAATAAAGTTTACACGAAACTGTTATTAAACTTTCGTACTCTTATATATTTTGTAATCCATGATAAGAATCTGCGTCAAAACTTCTAAGATGTTGATGATTACCCAGCTAAAATAGTTTCAACCTCTCTAGATTACCATAATTTTACAAAACTAACATTAATAATTTTAAATTTGAATAAAATCAAATGCATACCTATGTATGAAATACTAAATAAAAAATAATTTTACGAAGAAGTACATCAAGTAAAGTTTATAAAAATTATATTTTTTTTTTGAATAAACAAAATGTACGATTTACATATATTTAATTTTTTAATTTTTTTTAACTAATGATATAGAATAATATTAATTTTAATATTCATTGTATTAATGACATATAAAATAATAATTTCAAAAGTATTGTGACTAATTATTAACAATTAATCTGTGTGATGTAGATATTGTGTTATTCTTAATAGGTACCATAATAATTTCATGGATTTTATCAATACGGTTCAATTAAACCAAAATATGAGCATTGAAAACTTTGTATATTAACTTACAAAAATATTTTTACTAATTTTACGCTTAATAAATCACAAAATAATTATAAAAATATAAAATATGATAATATTAATATTATAATAACCTGTGTAATATATATAAATTAAAACATGTAACTATATTCCTTATTCCTATAGGTAGTCTAAAATTTAAATTTTAAAAGTAATATCAATGTTAAATTTATGTCATGACATAAAAATTTTCCAAGACTTCTATGAAAATACATTGTATATTAAATAATGATTATTGTTTACAACAGAAAGTTGGAAAAGACGAATAATAAAAAGAAGAAGTATTATTAACACGTTTAAAGATAGAACATAACCGCTACACATACGGCTATCTAATAATGAACAAAGATGAACAGACTAAGTGCATAATATGTGGAGTCCATCTAACAATTAAACATATTTTCGTTAAATGCAGATAAATAGAAACTACTAGAACCAAATATAACATTTCACAGTTTCTCTATCAATCCTTATTTCCAAACGACAAGCCATATAAAGCAGACACTAAAATATGTCAAAGAAATAGAAATTTAAAATTTATTGTAAACAATTAAAATATAATATGTAAAAAATTATCGAAATAACTAATATTATGAAAAAAATCAATGTCAAATGTCAGCGCTATAGCAAGGCATATTTCTAATAATAATAAAAAAAAAATTATGGTCGTTTAAAAATGTAAAGATAACACAATTATGAATAATCAGAGAAAAAAATGAAATGGTTATGATATTATTTATAAAATATCATTAAATAAAAAAATGATGACTATTTTGTATGATGGCCTATTTGTAGACTATTTTTTATTGTCAAAATAACATAACAAAAAAAAAAAAATTTTTGGACCAAAATATACGTGATGACTGATGGTGAACAAAAAACAAAAAATACGAAATTGTAATGAAGAATTTCATTAAATTATATTTTATTTGAAGTAAATAAAATGATATTAAGTAGGTATTTTATAATTATATTTTTTTAATACCTGTAGAACATTAAATCTATTATATTTGGATTATTTCTAACGAGATGAACTTGTTCAAAAAAGAACCAAAAGCTCTGTTTGATTGATGACTGATTTAAAAAGCGATAAAAACCAGGACGTGTCGATGATTAATAATAAACCGTTATAATTCCACTCTTAATGAATAGTCTTTTTTTTTTTGCTTACCAAAAATCCTTGAAGTAAAGACACCCCGTTGTCAATGACAGCATGCTAATTAATGTGTATCTACTTCTCCTCCGTCACTACCCTTTGGGAAAAATTCGATTAAGGATTTCTACTGTAGAGACTTTCCGAAGAAAAATGATTATTTGGTAGAGATTAAAACGAGTTGACGAAAAAAATTTAATAAATTAATCAATAATAGAAAAAAGGTGTTTCTGATACCATATTTATTATAAATAATGGGGCTTGTATTTAAACTTAACTCACATTAAGACTGTTAACTAAAAACGTCTTTATAAATTGCCACACATAATAGAAAATTTACACACTGAAAACTTAGTAATGGCAAAGTTAACCTAATGTGTTATAGCTACAACCTATGATGAACAAAGGCAAAAGTGTTCAATATTCAAAACACAGTTTGCTCCTAATTAATTAAAAGTTTAATAAATTGTGAAGTTTAAATTAATGTAATAACATTGACTGAATAACAATCACATTTTAATAACTTATACATGTTAGAGACTAAAGTAAAAAACAAACGAAAAATACTTTATTTAATTTTAATAATCGAATAAAGATAATATAGATTAATATTAAAAATAATGATTCACAAATTCACAATTAAACAATGTTTTATCAATTTGCAAGTTACTGTTACATAAAATATTTAAAGGAGAATTCTCTAAAAATTATTTTGTGCAATAATATATTATTTTATCTGAGCTATCATACATCCTTTCTATAAATTAAAAAATTGACACAGGTGGCGTATGTTTGTTTTCACGGGATTTATGTATTTTGAACAGTAGATAGTTGTATTTTATACATAATATTATGATTTTCAAACTAATTTAAAATCTGTCAATGTTTATTAATATATTTTATAGTTTTTCATATTTTTTTCCGATGTTTATAATAACATTCCTTTGCGTACACAATTTTAATAGTAATCTTTAAGATCACTATATATAACTTCGACAGACATATCAAAGAATTAAGTTTAATTTTAATAAAAATGTATATAATTTGAGTAATTTCAATACATGACATTTTTTATAAAAATAATAGTTGATGACTATTATGAATTTATAGTATCTAAACAAAGCAGCTTGGATCTCGCTCTATTTCAAACAAATTTAAAACCATAAAATAATAACTAAACTTTCTTAATTACCTTTTCAGACATTCCTAACTTAGTACTAACAACAAATTAAATTTATACAAAAATAATTAATGAAATCTGTTTAAACTTATTGTTTACAACAGATTATGAAGCACAGCTAAAAAACTAACATTACCATAAAACAACAAGTACAAACAAAAATTGTACACACAATAATAACAATTTAATTTTGTGTCTCTATTAAAACCACAAACTTACATTTATCAGAGCTTACAAAAAAATGTAATGGTGACATTTTTTATACAAAATATTTTTAAAAACGGACAGTTGTTTTAACTTTTCTGTATTATCAATTTTTTATTATTAATACAAATATAGTGAAAATGAAGCCAATTTAAAATGCTAATTAGTGATTTAAAATTAACACCAAAGTGTTATTGAATTTATTTTTAAAAAAATGTTTAAATAATTAACATTAAAAATATTACCATCGTACATTTTCTCGTATTCGCTTATAAAATATGTTTAATATATTCGTCATATAAACATATTATATACTATAAAATTTATATATATATATATAAGTCATGTATTAAACATAATTCCTTCTACCAATAAATAAAATATAGTAAAAATTTAAGTTTAATAGTTATTTCGTGAGATCAAATTCAACACAACAACAATCAAACACAATTGCAATCGATGATAGTGTAAGTTTTAAGGTATAAAAAATATAACCCAATAAGCCTAACAAAATGTCCGTCTATAAAACTAACAAATAACAAGTTTGTAGGAGAGACAAACATCGAAGAAGTCTAAAGTCATCAAGTTTAGTCGTCCATTTTGCTGTCACCCATAGAATGACTTACAGAATAGGAAGGATGGCCCTCATTTCCATAGCCATATTTTCTACCACGACATTTTATGTTTATTTGGTGTTGAAATTGAAGACAGAATTGTCGATGTAAAATGTACGATAAAAATAAAATATTAACGTCCATAAATAATGTCCTCATACTTTATTACTTATATACACCTTTAGTATTAGAATATTATAATTTTTCAAGAATTATTTATTTATTCAATACAACTGAGCAAAAATCAAATAAATCGTTAATACTGTTAATAGAGAATATAATATTCTCATTATTAAATTTTTCGAATAAAAGTATTCTTTTGTTAACTACTCTTCAACCCAAACTATAAATTCAATATTATTAATTTCAAATTTTAAATTATACACATATAACTTATACAAAGGGCGTGTAATGTAAATTGTAAGCAAGAATACTTTTAAAATGTTTAAACTTCTGTAAAAACATTTAATGTCGATATAACATTAAATATTATGATCAACATTTTAATAGAAATTTAGACTAACCACGGCTGTTATGGTGGTCATAGACAAGGTAACCAAAACAATAAAATATAAATGTAAGAGGTTTCTGCAACTACTACAAGTGGACAACCACATGATTGTAGAGGGCTGACAAACTACAAAGAAAATCTCAGTAGGTTGCACAAAGCATAATCCAATTGATTTTTGATAGCTAGCTGGCGAATGTACAGAGTATTTTCTTTTCAGTTTCGAACAACCTATTGTTACATACATAGATGTGTAACAAAAACATTTATCAGACTCTATTTAAAAAATATTTTATTCTTACTATATTAATAGGAATATAACGTGAGCGAGAATATTGTAACAAGTAATTAATTTATATGACACGACAAAAAAGTATACCATATTTAGATAAAAATAATCGCTTTTAAATAATTTTATTAAAAATGTATAAAAGAAGATTATGTGTCAATACTGAACAATTCGGTATTTAATTACTTAATATGTATTTTTAGAAAATGTAGGGTAAAATAATATTTTTCAAAATATAAAATTGTATTATTATTTAACATGGTAATTTACAAATGTTTAAATTTAAATAAAATATGTGAAGTTATAAATGACAGATAAATCCCCATAAAATTATTTTGTGTTAAACTATATTTATCCAAAGTTTTTTTTAATTAATTTAATTCAATATTTGTTATTTTTTTTTTTTTTTTTGTATTTCCATTAATATGTTTTGCTTTATAATATAAAACAAAATATTTTACATTAGTATTTATTAGTTATATTATATTTTACAATATTAGTTGAAATAATAAACTTAAAAATCATTAAAATAAATTATTCAACATAAGATAAGAAACTCGAAATTCAAATGTCCATAAAAAGATCAAATATATTTGGAATATTGTCAATATTGATCATAGAATATAAATATTTGATAATTTTTATTTTAACTATGGTTTTGAGAGGGAGGATAACTAAAAGTTAATTATGAGTCTCTATAGATTTTAATTATACCTTTTTGTAGTGTTATACCTAAATTTAAAAACCACCTTCTTTTAAAATTATCTCTCAATATACTACTTACATAGTTATTACTTATAATATAGGTTCTATGTGATTTTAATATAATATAAATAACATACGAAGTGACAATAATTCACTATAATACTCCATACATTTATAGGTTCATAAGTATATTAGGTAGATCTTGTATATATTATTTCTCACAAAAATTCACTCAGGTTTTTTAGAGATTTTCTAATCTCTTGCAATACTCAATAGACTCAATATACAGTATATACACACATTATTCGTAAATTCAATAAAATATACTAAATAAGTGTCAAAGATGAAAATATTACTATAAGGTACCTGCGAAGCTGTGAATAATTTAGGTAACTGACCTTTACGAATCACCTGGTGCGTTGGACCGAAAACTAATAGAACCTCACCATGGAAACCCACGGACGAATAGCGGGTATTGAAAAGTTGTTGCAAAAACATTTATCGGTGAAATCCAGAAAGATTCAAACCCTAATCCATTATAATTTCCATCGGTCAGTCTTATAAAATCATATAATGTTTATATATAAAACAGTCATTGCAATAGATGAAAAAAATACAAATCATATATTACATTGTATCTTTATCCACCATCCAAATATATCGTTTTTAGATATTTTTTTTTACATCCGACAATATCCCAGCCACAATATATCGACGTTTAACCACGGCTATTTTTGCGCTGTTATATAGGTGGTACGTTTTATATACATATATTGTTGTGCAGTGCATCTCCAGCCTGACATCAAATATCGACCGTCTGCCAAAGATTATGCACCGGGTGACTCATCAAGGTGTTATATAAGAATATGCAGTTGCATATACCTCTGGGACCGTTATAAAAATATTTTCAGAGAAGACATTCTGTAAGTTTTATTAAGTATTGTACTTACATAATATTGTAAAATGTTAAAGGTTTAGAAAATCAGGAAAAAATTCTTGGTAAAATAATCATTTATTAATGTGCTGTATCACGATCTTTGGCACAAGACTACAATATGTATAATGTATTTTAAGTACTACAAAGTATTATCGTACATTATTATCGGTTTGTTGCACATGTTTGTTTAATGTAACTGTATAATAAGCAATTCTACCCGAAGGTTCATCTTTGTAATAATTTGCTCCACGGCACAGCCGATTTTAACAGTTTTTAAATTTTAACGAACATAAAAAAATGTTTGATGGTGGTTGTTGTGTAGGTGTGTGGTGTGTCAATCACATAACCTTGCACTCTCAATGTATACAATAACTGATAATTAATGAAAAATATGTGTATATATATTAAAAAATATTACCTACTAGCTACCTATATATTATACAGTATTTATGTTACTTAGAATAAAATGTATAAAAAACTATTATACGAATTTATTATAAGCTAACTAGTATTATATATTAAAAATAATATAAGTTCCTAAGAAATGAGGTATTTTCTTCTACAGATAGTTTAAAACACTATGATTTTTTTTTCACACAACATAACCTAACGAGAACAATGTTGAACCATTTTTTTAATCTAAACAGAACTCTAAAATTGATCTGAAATCATTTTATTTTTTTTATTGGTTGTAACAATCATAAAAGTTGCTATCTAAAAGTATTTATAAAAAACCAGGAACTACATTCTTCGTATGTCCAAATATATTCCTTATAAATTCCATTTCACACGTTTTATTACTTCAATATTTTGTAGTAGGTATTTCATGAACTTTATGTTTTAAGGTAGAAAATATACTAAAATATAAACTAACGAAATAATATCATTACGGAGAATTTACTTTCCGTTTACAAGAAAATACCAGAATATTATGCAGTTTCCGCAAAAACATTGGAGACAGTACAATATTTAATTACCATAGGTAGGTACCACGTTATATCTATTGTGTAAAATTCCGATTTTCGTACTTCTCTCATTTCCCTATACCCTTTCCTCATATACTCGCATGCGTGCAATAACTGTTGGGAAACCAACGGGAAGGAAAACTCAGCTATTAATCAAGGTATAGTCGTCGTATCCCGAGGTGGACCTTTTTTTTCAACGAACCTTCTCCCCTTCACTGGTAATATGCTTCTATTTAAAATGTTCATGAGATTTACAACTTTTAAAATTTACACCATACAAAACAAAACGAAAAAGACTACTGCAAAGTTTGTATGGTTAAAAAAGAAATATAGTAACTTTTGCGTGTTGTACAAAAAAATATATACTAAAAAGAAACGCACCTAATTGGAATATAAATTCAAAGTTATACAACATTTAAGTGTTCAAATAATAACGTAAAGTTAGTTATTTATGTTTATGGAATTAATTCTAATCTAATAATTTTTTGCTTTACATTAAATTAAACAAATTACGTTTAATAAAACGGTATAAAATAGCTTTTAAACATATAAAAAATATATCTCGTAGAAATCAGAACTTCGAAATTTGAATGTCAAAAAATATAACCATAATTAAACTAACTTTCACTGATTTACAAATCATTATTAGTTGAAGTCATAGCATATTCAACAATATTTAATGAATTATATATATATAAAAAAAATAAAACATTAATCATAATAATTAATAATCATGTATTATCATGTATTGTAAACAACTATTAAACAATAGTAAATTGTAATGATAAAATATCAAAAAAAAGAAATGTTTTTCTAATTATTTTGTACAGTATACAATTCTTTCAATCGTAAATTTTACAGTTTTTTGGCCGATTTCACATAAAAATATCTAAAAACAATTTTTTGACATCTGTATTCAATAGATAATGGTTCGATAAAAAACTTTTTGCATACAATTATATTAACAATGAAAAATAAAAAATAAGCAAATATTGAAGACAGTATAAAAAAATATAAACATCAGTTAATATGAATAACATTAATAATATAATATGTATAGAATAAGAAATACAATAACTTTATTTTTATATTCAAATTTGGATCAGTAGTTTGGAATCCTTATAAATTAAGACTAATACATACAATATAAAAATTACGTGTAATAGAACATAAATTAAATCTGAACAGCTAACATATTTCAAAAGTAGTATTATAGTTTAATATGGTTTCATTGGGATCTAAATATACAAGTATATTATATATATATATATATATTTATGTATATTAATTAAAAATTGTATATCTTTGTTATATGCGTTAATTCAAAAAGATAGGTAACCGACGAATAAATTTGAATTATACTTATAAATGTATATAACTGACAATATTCGAAGTATCTAAAATACTTTTTATCAAGAAAATGTTTTTTTGTTTTAATACCGACAATGTTACAGAAATTTCAATTGCATAATGGTTTTGTATACCTAACTAAATGCATATCTTATATTATGTATAGTTGCATTTTATAGTATAAAAAAATAATTTTATATTTTGTATAAATATAAAATTAATAAAACAAATAATGATAACGGTTATGATAGTATAATACTAGCAATAATAATAAAATAAAGTATTCAAAAAATGTATCGATACTACATTACCAACGTAGATAGCCAGTGGTCCAGCTGAATTTCAAATAGTCTATACCCTCCCGTTTTAGTGTTCAGCCGATAAAATCCCATTTAGATGAATGAAGAACTGCAGACTTATTCAATACGGTAGTCATAAATATTATTTATTACATAGTTTGGCAGGCACTTAACTGGTTTGAGATATATACACATTTGGCATTGGTTTTAGAGATATATAAATATGTAATGCACGTCTACAGGAATAATAATCAGCCATAGAAAATATTATATAGATTTATTAAATAATATATCTTTAAATTATTTTATTTATGAACAATTGAACACCGTTGCTTAAAAAAATATGAATTATACAAAGCTTGTGATATTTGTATGAAGAAAATAAATATGAAAATTAATACATTATTTATAAAATTAAAAGTAAACTAGGCATGTAATATTATTTAAAAAAATACTGTTACAGGTCATATAATATAGGGCTTGTGACATGTCTATCATAAATAATCTAGTTGAATTTTATATAAGACTCCGAAATTTCTGAATATATTACAATCAAGAAAGTTATGTGGAATTCGCTTATATTATTCATAAATTATGAATATTAATATAATATATAACAATATTCATAATTTTATAAACAAAAGAAAAGATGACTATTAAAATTAAATTATAGTTGTAAAATAATAATAACAAAAAAAAACCATCTAAAATAAGTAGCTTTTTTATGATTTTGTAATTACTACCCTTTTTTACTTTAATATTGATCCATGAATTTATAATTATATAAAATATAATACAAATGGTCAACAATTTCTTGTAAAATTATTATTTTTGTTTCAAAATAATTATTCTTTAACACCCACAAAGGAAATTATAAATAAATTATGGTAATAATTATTATTTTACAAATAGGAAAATGATCAATGGGTTAATAAATTGATAAATGATGTAGAAGGATCAAAAAAAAAAAATCATTTTGTTGTTAAATTTGTACTTGGAGTAGACACTCCAATATTTGATTTAAAAATGGTTACCAAATCGTTTACGCGAGTAAAACTCGGTCCGGATATATCAAGACTTTACAAAAAAAAAAAGTATTCAAGGCCACATGAAAAATTGTTGTTAGCTGCAAATCGGAGATTACATTAGACTACCTATAACAGTGAGAATTTAAACGACTTTTCAGGTGTACCATCAATCACTCTGCTATGATCCTCTATATTGTTTCGAGCAAACACTATATAATATATATAAAACTAATCATTATAAAATTAGTGTCAACAATTAATAATTAATGCAACGATTTTTCCAGATAAATAGGTACATAACAATATCATGCGTTAATTTTAATATTTTGTAAAATAAAATAATTCATTATGTATAACATAAAAATAAAATGTATAATTAAGTAATTATATAGAGTACCTATGAAAGTAATTATTCTGAAGAAATTAATACAATATTTATAAAATTATAAATACTAATACTCACAGTTTTTCATAATTACATATTTTTTTTTTTTTTAATTTATCTGACTTTTTATAACTTTTAAAAACGTTATTAAACTAATAAAATATTTTAAATGATAATCTATCATTTGTATTCAAAATGTATTTTCATATAATAATACATTTTATTATAATATACATTATGCATTATATATACTATATATTTATCATTATTTTCGAATTATTGTTATTATTTATTATCTTTATTCGAAAATAATTCAACAAATAACACTTTATAAAATATAGTTATGTATATATATTTACTAATATATAAAGCTAATATATTTGCTCTGTAAAGTAAATTAATTATTCAACGTATACGTCATATGATTTGGTTTATTATTATTTGAATTATAATCAAAGTGAGGAATATTATTAATTTCATTTATGTGTTTGTTTTTATTCTAACAAAAGAGTATTATTGAAACTTTATTAGTACCTACTATCTAGCCATATATAATATATACCTACCATATTATACAAGTTGCAGTATTATAATAATAAATAATTTTTCCGTAATTGATGGTAGTTTCCTTAGGACCTAAAACACACACGTGTCGTCTCAGTCTTACATGCAATATATAGCAAATTTTCGTTCAGTGGAATTCATTTTATGTTGTTAACTTTAATATTGGAGTAAATTTAATCTATTATCAAATTTAAAAGTAAGAATATTTTCTAGGCCATCTCATAGGTTTTTATTATCATTATAATTTTAAAGTGAGTTACAACTACGTAAGATAATTAAAAATTACATATTTAAAATACAGCCTGTATAATATTCTTACCTTTATAAATACATTTACTCTACTATTAGAGTTAACAACATAAAATGGATTCTGCAGAACGCAAATTTTCTTTGTTATATGTATGTAAGACTGAGACGAAGAAATTTAAGCAACCGTCTATCCCAACAATCCCAGAATGGTTTTATAAATCCCAGATTTATCATTGTTTTAAAATTAAGCATTAAAACATAATTGTAGAATATCCACCAAACTGTAACCCAATTAGTTATGCTTGTATTGCTATTTTTATCCTTATTTTAAGATTTATTTTGATTTAATAAATAACAATATGTTATTTAAGGTTCTTACAATTTACTTTTGAATACAATTCATACTCTATTCAATTTACATTAAAAGACTAATCGGCCTTTCATGAGAGCTATTATAGTACAAATATTTATGTAAAGCGAGCTTAATTTTTTTAGATGTTTAACTAATAAATTATTTTTAAAATCCAATGAATTTCCAATACCTAAAATTAATAATTAATTTAATAAAATACTGTATTGTGATCTAAATTCCTAAGTCTTAATCACTGTATTTTGTAGACTATTCAGAATAATTTATTCATAATAAAATAACTTGAAAAGCAATTAAATCCTGTATAATATAGAAGAACTAGATTAAATTATTTAAAGGTTATAATTTAAACCTATAAATACAGGTAATTTAAAAAATAATAATAGTAACTATGTTTCGTTTATTATTATAAAATAACAAAAGATTTAAACAACGAAAATATAGTAAGGATTTCAATCGAGTAGTTAATCATTAAAAGTAGTGGTCTAATAAATAATAAATACTCCTCTACTTGAAATTTAAAGTTAAATCGTGGGGTACCTATTCAAAATATAACAATAGATTACAAAAAAACCTAATATATAACGAATTAATGTATTATAATTTAAAATTAAACACGATATGCCAAAAATGTCAGTTTTAGAATTTTTATGATAAAAATATTAATTTTTCTAAACCGCGTTTTTTTTTATTAAGTATTATAGTAAAACAATATCTATCTCGTACATTTCGATAGTATCACTAGTGTAATCAGTTATCGGTGCATTGCATAGAGCCTTAGAATATAGATAGTTTAAGGTGAGATTATTTTCTTATGAGTAATTTTATTACTAAAAACTAGTTGTTCGTAGCTTATTGCGAAAACGAAGTAATCATGATTATCAAAAAGCTATCATTCAAGAATTATTATATTAATTATTAAAGAGAATATTTTATATATTTGTTCTTGTCTACTGAATTTTGGGACGTGTATTTTAATATATAAGACAATTGTATAAGTTAATTCACAGTACAAGCGATCCATGCATAGTATGGATGATGGTAATGTTCAAGTTCAGACGCATTGTATTAAACGATATATTATATTATGATGATAAAATGATATATATAAAAAAATACAATTTAATATAAATGTTAATGACAATTCCAATGAAATTATAACATGTTTTAAAGATCATTAAGTCAAACGTCATTAAGTTTAAAAAATAGTATTGTTTCATGAGTTGACGAGTGATTCTCTTACAAATGAAAGATATATTTTAAAGTTCTCAATTATTGTAAAATTATAATATCGTTATATTTATATATATATAAATAACTAGTGATCGACAATTGTTCGTTTTACATGCTGTACTAGTGTTAAACATTCCTATCAAAATAAAAGAAAACTTAAAAGAAAAAGACATGTTATATATCTTTATAACAAACTTTATTTTTTACTATATAAAAACCTACATATATCAATTTTTACATCATAAACTCTGTGTATAAAGTGGCCAAACTAATCTATTATATGGCAACAAATAAAAACTAACCTTAAAATGAGCTTAATGTAAGATTAATACAATACAAATTAGAATAGTAATCATAACTTTCCAATCGTTATAGTTTGAACTATATACATAAATTATGTTTCTCAACTTATTATCACGTTATTAATAATCTATTTGAAAAAAACTTTACACATAGCATAATATATAGAAACAATTCGTATAATATATTATAATAAATCAAATAAGTTAACCGGATCTTAAAAATTATAGATGTAATTTAAGTTACCTCTTTTCTATTCTACAGTTCTAAATAGTTCAATAAAATTAAGTTTATTAAATGATTTAATAAAAGTTTTAAATACTAAATAATATGACTTTTTTTTTTGTGAAAAAAAAACTTGCTTTCAATAAGATTTTTGACTTTTTATCAATTGGACTTACCGGAACTCTATACAAAAACTAAAAATGTTTACTCGGAAGTTCTTATTCTACAATAAGGGTGGTACTCGTATTTAAAATGTCAATAAATAATGGCGGTGACATGCGTAATACAAGAACAGGAGCTGAATCTAGCCTACAACGGACCACGGTATGCGATAAATCAACCGCGGAGTTTCCAGCCGGCATAATAAATATTCGGCTCAGAGGAACTTTGCAGATGTCCCCGGCCCATAAATCCCGCCCTACCCTCTGTCCGAATAAGGTGCCATATAAAATAAACTATTTCCCGTGCAGACATTCGCCAATAACCTGACCGGCAGTTCTTCTTCACACACACGCGCGTGCCACTTAGAAAAAAAAAGACAAATTGTTTTTTTCTGCCCTTTTTCGAAGGGCACGCTCACCATATTAAAAATATAAAATAAGGTAGTCAATGCGACATACCGGGGATTTTGATAGAACACATACTTTATAAACTTTTGGATTTTACCATATAACACGTTTTATGCGCAATAAAAAAATATAAAGATACACCTAAATATTTTATGGAATAACAAAAGTTGAAAATGTTACCGCGATACAAATGAGGTTTTATTGCTTCAATTTTGTTTTTTCACAGTTCAAGAGTTTTATGAACTATTTTTAAGTTATTAGTTATTACGTTCAACAACTATAGTATAAATCTTAACACCAGAAAAATCCAATTTATAAAATATTTGTTTCAATGCTACCATTTTAAAATATACCAATAATAATTAATAACAATTAATCGGAATTATCTCGATAATACTTTGAAAATTAATTCTCGAAAATAAAATGATTTAAATATTATAAAACATTAATTTGTATTTTGTAATATATAATAAAATTAATTTTCATTGTGTTCAAACTATATTATTAAACTGTAATCAGTATTAAGTATACGCCATTATCTAAAGTAAATTAACATTAATAATTAAAAACTAACACATATTTTACATAGAACAATTATTCATTTTCGACATTATTATACCATGCACAATTATAACATATAAATATATTTTAAAAGACAATTTTTGGTATTTCAGAACATTGTTTTTGGTGGTATTTGTGTCCAAATCTCTACGATTATGAATAATTAATTTAAAATTTTAAGACTATTTAATAATTATTCTACAAATAAAAAGCTTACTTTTAGTATAAGATTTATTCTGATAAATTTTTAGTGTACTAAAATGTTCAATAAAAAATACTACAATTTTGATTGAATATAAAATTTAAAAAAAAATAATTATAAATACCAATTAATAATGATAATTTATTTTACATAAATTATATAAAATAGATTGTTTTGTTAGAGTTAATATAATAAGGTAAATTATTCAAATTGTAATAAATATTTTTAATATAAAGAATTTTATTTATGTTTAAAAAATCATTAGTTATTTATTTATTTTTAAGCACTTAAAATGTTACAAACATCAAAAACACTTAAGTAAACTGAGCTCTACTTACAATTGTTTTTAAATGTATTGAATAACTATAAATACGATACTACCACCGCCATCTCACCTCTTACTCATATTTGAATCTTTTTACTCTTACACGTTAAACCTTAATAACATAATATTTTATATTGAATAATATATTGTACGATTCCACGGTTAATTATTATCTAAATATTAATTTAGTTATTTTTATCGATTTGAATAAAACCATATACAAGTACTTATTTAACCATATAACTAAAATAAAAACTATTTTACAACAATATTTTTAAAAAAATATATCGATGAAGACAAAATTACGTTCATAGATAAAACATTATTTTAACAGTAGTTCTATAAAGAAACTCAACGAATATCATTTTGTTTTGAAATTTCTGTGGGGCTCACGATCCAAATCCTAATCTCCGTGCCTGTGGCTGACATCAGCTTATACTAGACTTCTAGCAATGTTTGTGCTGGTACCCGCACTTCTACTATACATATTTATGCGACCATTCTCAAGTGAACGCCGTACGGTCGTGAGCTTACCTTTTTTTGCTTAAAATATTATATGAAAGAAACCTATACTATTGCACATTTCTAAATATTAATGATAAATATATAGCGTTGATATAATACGGAAAAGTATCAGTTCCAAAATGTACACATAGTACGCGTGTTATATCTGTATGCTCTACCACGGTATAGTACACTACCACATTATATCATTGAGCACTTTTGTCTTCCATTGTATCATTATTTAACATTACTCAGCATTATGTGTTATACGTTCAACACATATTTATGAAATGAGAAAGAAAACTGTATAATATCAATATTATATTATGATGACCTTATTTTTTAAACATGCTGTTGCTACAGTAAAGTCCAAATTCAGAAAATAAAAAATAAAACTTTTGCTATTTCTGTACATTATTCAAACTTGTAAGGGGAGATAGTTTTAAGTACTTTTTAGGAAATTTGAACGTCTTTATGGTAACATTAAAATTCATGATGTATAGAAATATAAGGGGTGTTTTGGCATCAAACTTTTAAGATAATCATTGATGGTTCGAAACTATCGTAATGTGATTTAAAAAACATGAAAGTCGCTCTACAATATAGTAGATTTCTAGTGTATCTCATCATTAATTAGATCACTGTAATGGACGTGTCAGATTTGTATTTAATGATAAATCAATACATACAAAAAACCAGAAAAACAATTCTATGCAGTTTGCAGTTTACAATTTGCAGTTTAACAACATCTATTTCTTAAGATAATTTTTAATTTATTTATATAACTGTTGTCTATTAATAATCTATAACATTTAGAACAGAATTATAATTTTGTTTGCTTAAAATTATATTTTAATTTGGTCTGTCGTCACATTTTGAATCAAAATTTGGGGGATAAAAAATAAGGAAAATCGGAAAATTTTACACAGAACCAGATTACATTAAAATCGATTTACTCGTATTCTTATTGTTTCAAATTTTCAATAATATTTATAAATTAATTTGTTTTATGTAAAAACTTAACAATTTATGACATGATTCCTTATTAGTTATTAGTTGTTCTTACTACAGTCAAAAAATATCAAAAATACATTGTTATTTTTTTTTTTAAAGGATTTTAAGTTAAAATGTCTACAAAATTCGTCAAAATATGTAAATTCTTTTACAGTTATAAAATATAAATTTATAAAACTTTTTATATAAGTACCTAAGACTTAAAAACTTAATACAAGGTTTCACACAGGTTTTTTTACTGGAATCTAAAAACAAAGTTTGACGTTAAGCCATTTGTATGAATTATTGCAGATCAAATATGGAAAACATGATATAATAAATAAACACACAATAATAGAATAACGATTTCTCGTCAAACAATTTTTGTTATCTTATTGTAATTCAAAAAATTTAAGTGTACAAACTTGAAATTATCCACTGTTACTTAAATTATAATTTTGTATGCACAATAAAATTGTCAACATATTTAGACTAAGTTTAAGTTATTTATAAGCATTCAAAGTTTTTGATTTTTTTTTTTTTTTAATAAAAAAAAATGTCTAGTTAAAAAGTTTGAAAATTCCAAACAGGATTTTTCCTAAGTTATTGTTATTTGAAAATTTATAGGTACATTATTTTTTTATCAGCCGATGAAATTTAATTTTAGACAATATTTTTGTAAACTATTTTGTGGGTAAAAATTTATAAAATTATCAATATTAATAGCTCCTGACTGGATAATGTAATTTAAGGTTACAATTAAGTAATTTTTCTTACAAGAAACTAAAAATTTAAAAATGATAATTACTATTTTCTAGTAGAAACCAACCCCAAGATTGAAGGTTAAATTAATTTTACTATTACACAAGGTAATGAAACATGGAAAAATATACGTTATTGTAAGACCAATACACTTAAAATCCAAAATATAATTGTAATTTTTTTCGTTCATGACACGAAAAATACTAAAATAACTTTAAAATAATACATGTATACATGATACAATGTATCCAGTGCTATACATACAATCGCACAAACAGTTAACGACGAAACGACGGTGACGACTGACGAGTGTAGAGTGAAAAGGGGAACGTAGATACAGAGTATACTAGACAACTCGTTAAGATAAGTAGCTATAGATGGTCGACCCCCTTGCATCCCATCACCTTTCAATAGTGAAGCTTTGTTAAGCGTCCAATACTACGTGTCTACGTGACGCGTTGTTTCAGTAGATGTTTGTAAAATGTTTATAACGATTCAAATATTAATTATTTTTGAGCACTTTTATACTTTTAGTATTTCCTGCAAAGCTGTGTTAATGTGATTTTACATTTTAAATTAATAATTCCGTTTTACAAATTATATTTTATATTTACTTTACATCTATTGTAAAATTCATTAAATTTGATATTTTGGTTTTCTATAGGTTATTCTTTAGTAAAACCACACTATCAGGTAGAATATTTTAAAAAATATATAAAATTCGTTAAAAACATATGGGTGCACTCTTTTAATATGATCTATGAGTACATAACATTATGTATACTATCAGTTACGCAACTTGTGTGACAACTTTGTCTTGTTAGTTTCCATGTTCAATAATACACTAATATAGTAATACACATTCCTAAAGATTTAAACAAAAGTAATAAAAGTAGAAATTAAATAATGTTTAAATAGTAAATTTTTAAATTATTACCCAGTAACACATTTTCAACATCAAATTATGTTAAAAAAATGTGGTGTTAAGGATTTCTTTGTCGGTATACTTTAAAATTTCAATACAGCCTTAGGGAATTTCATTCTTCATAAATTATAATCCAATCCAATTTTACATTTTTTTTAACTTTATTCCCTTGAAATTTGTAGAACTAAACTTGATTAAAAATGTGTATATAATCTTCTCGATAATCAAAAACAATTTCCCAAATATTTAAATAATTTTACGTTTTTACTATTTTTGATACTTAAAATAATCAATATAATCAAATCGCCCTTATATTTTCTGTTTTATTTTTATATTTAAAATAATAATCATAATTTGTACCTATATAAAAGGTAATATTAGGTTTTTGATCATCTATATAGCTATAGATAATATCACTAACAAGAAATTGGTATTATAACAACATAAATAATTTATATAGTTACCGACAAGCAACATTAAAATTCAGATGTGCTTCGAACGCGTGGATTGGTTATTAGTATATCAATATAGACCACATAATTGTTAGTAATAAATTAAGTTTAAATTCCTATCACATTCTAAAAACGATTTTAAGTAGGTAAGTATTTGTTCTTGGATCTCATTTGGGAGTTAGTGAATGATAATTACAAATAAGTAAATTACCAGTAAAATTTTTAAAAATTTTAAACTTTCTAACGTTAAAAATATAAATGTCAATAGTTTTATCCTCCCAGAACAGTATCTATGAATAATAATTAGTTTGATTACTATAAAAATAAATAAATTCTTATAAACATTTTACTACATTAACATAAAACAATTTAAATTGATAAAATATTTTAAATTATTTTTAAAAAATAGGTTAATTTAAAAAAAAACCAATACAAATAATACGTCATCGAAGTATATTTTCTTTTAGTAACAGATTTTACAGATTTAAATGTTTTCTTTTATGACTTAGACGAACATGCTCTATAATAGTAAACATTTTATTCATCTGGCTTCATAACTCAATAGTAATATTGAGAAGTAACTGCTTTCTAGAAAAGTATACACACGTTAAACATTTTAACTTCCTTGAAATAGAAAAAAAATAATATACATTAAGCCTTTACTAGTTTCAGTAAGTTAAACTTTTAACTCAGTACCTAATAGTTTTTTAATAATACCCATTTTATACATTTGGTTTACATTACATCATCGATCATTTAAAATATCTAAATATTTCAATTTATAAGTTCACTTTATTTTGAATACATAATATAATCTCATAAGCAAATCATGAGTATAGATTTTTGAAGTTAAAATGTGCTTTAGTGGTATATAGTCACGAAAGCTTATATAATTTTATTAAATAGGTGCTTGTACCAGAATAAACACATGAAATACATATTTAAATAATACCATAATGACGTTTTACTGCCAATGAAACTTTTTATGAATATGACGTATTGAAAATCATTAATTTGTTCCAATTATATTTTGAAATGCAATATATTTAACTATAGAATAAATAATAATATTTTAAAAAATTAATAAAATGTTGTACATTTTCGATTGAAAATCTATAAGTAAAATAAACCAATCTAAAATATGTTTTAGAAAAATAACCTATAAAAAATATTTTGTATTTATTCCATCAAATAATATTTACAAGTAGTAAGTATTTAACAAAATATTTTTTTACAATATGATACATTTCTTTATTATTTAAACGTAAATATATAAAATTATTTCGTGTTTTTAATTTTAAATAATATTTAATATCACATTTAAAACAAATATGTTATGATACGTAATCGTCTTAATTAAGCAGGACTCAATTACATTGCAGATCTTGACCATGGTTATTTATGATTGTCTCACAGAAAAATTTATTATTTTACAACTTTCAAATGAAGTACCTAGTTTTATATGATTAAATATACTCTACATGAATCGTTTGAAACATGTTCAAACTGTAAGAGCTTTTTACACCAAAAAGCGTAGTATTGTGACTGTATTACTTTTCCTCTCTACTAATAATAAAAATAGGTACTTACTAAGTTTAAGAACGCTTTTTATGATTATTAATTAATATTTATACTTAGTCATTTTTCATAAATACTTTAAATTATAATATCTTGAAGGCAATTTAATAACTTATATCCTATAAAAACGAAATGACAAAAATATCAAAAAACCAAGAAGCTAATGAAATATGAAAATATTTATTTAAACATGATTATGATTGGAATATAATCATCTTGCTCGTACTTTATTTATAATCATAAAATATTCTCCTTTACATGGATATTAAATGGCAATGAGGCCAACACAAACAGCAAGTTCCTCGGTTGCCCCTACCCCCCCCCCCCCCGACTGTGTTTACTCTCTTCCGTTTTCTACATCCTTGCACCTCAGGCCTACTAACACTTTATCAATTTGCCATTGTTTTGATCTCCTCGTAGACCCTTTTCCGAGGAAAATTCAATAGTAGATTTAATAATTACATCAAAAATAAATCTAGAAAATCACATAAGATAAAAGTTTTACACAAGCTTCTTAGGTGGCTCACATAATAACATTTGTTTGTATGATAAAAGAATATTTTTATTAAATAAATTGAATTAAAAAAATCATGCGTAAAACTTAGTATAACATTAAAAATATAAACAAAATGTATCGTCGACAAATAATTTAAAGGTATAAAAAATGGTCTCGAATTGACAAAAAATTGGACTTTTTGCTTTCTTTCCCCGCAATATTCTTTTGAGTTAAAACTTTATAATAACCTAGAGTTCTTTCCCCACAAGTATTAATAGTAAGTTTATCAAAAGAGTTTTTTCTTCCTCGAGATGAACGACAATGATGTTTAGCATTTTCGTTGTCATTGTTATTCATGATAGAAGCGGAGGAACATTTTGCTACTGCGTGTTTCCGAGCTCATAAGCACTGAAACGTCCGGTGTGTTCATTCGCGTACAACCGGGTTTTTCTTTCGTGTTCCTTCTTGGGACACAAATGGAGCGTACCTAACCCGACCCATAGACAATCTAACAAATTTAACAACGCCATTTTAGCATACATTTTCTAAAATATAAATTATAATTTATAATTATTATACTACCGTAAGCGACCATCTCGTTTCCACCTTGTTTTATGTTGCATAAATTCATAATAAAATACTTAAAGTACTTAAATAAGTACATTATATTCAAAGCTACAGCTACTCTTAAACTTATTTTTAAAAGATACAATACTTAAAATATATAATAGCAAATAATTAGATAATATCAACAAGATAATAAATCAAAATATATTATAAATTATTACAATACATTATACAATATTTATAATATTTTTTTTGTTTTCATTTAGTAAATACAAACTGTAAATTAATTTTTACAATAAGTATTTGTGAGCTTGCTAATAAGTATCGTCGGGAAGTATGAACAGAAAACCCATTTATTGATGATACTCTGTTTTATATGTATGATGTGGATATGTTTTTTTTGTACATATTTATGGAATAGATATTTTTCGTTAAAATTAATTGAATAACATTGATATTGGCTGACAAATAATCAACATAATATGAATAAACCTAGAAAACTGTAATTAAAAAGAATGAAACGAAAAAATTCAAACTGAATGGGATCAAAGTATACATTTTTATATATTTAACAATATAACCCAAAAGTTTTTGTGAGATTTCAACTTAATTTTTGACAAAGGTGTATTTAAAATTCCAGTGAATTTCTTTTAATTACTGTTCTTCTAACCTGCTCTAATTTATTATTCTATGAAATTTGACATCTAATTTACAATTACCAAACACGAAATAATATGCACACTCGTTGTATAAACTAAAAATAATATTCAATTATACTTTTATAAATAAAAAAATTAAAGTTTCTAACCAAAAATTATATTGAGATAATTAATTGTTTAAATGCCAATTATATTTTTTATCTTAATAATAGTATTCTCTTTGAAACAATCTATTATGTGATGATTATAAACGAATAATTATAAAATCAAAATCGTTAATGATTAAAAAATTGTTTTGTTTAATTTACAATATAGTATCTTCTTTATGCAACCCATCAATAATAATTATTACAATTAATCCATATGTTGAGGCAAGTATAACATACATCACACATAAAAATAAAACATACATAAAAAATAGCGATCAAACCATCTGGCACCAAAAAGCTATTAAATTCGTATCATGCGTGCTTCAACGCAGCCGCAAATTTTTAGAAGTATTGAAATATTTATTTCTGCTTAAGATACGAGTATTATCAAAATGTCAATGTATTGATGAATGGTTTACATGTTTCAATATTTTTTTCTATCATTGAGAATACAATTGATACGGTGCCTGCATACTGTGTACTAATAATAATATGTATGATAAACATTTTACCATATAAAAAAAATAATTTACAAATGTAAAAAACAATATTAATAAATATCATAATATACAGTACAACTGTATACAATTTACTTTTATAAAATTTTCATCTCAAAAAATGCATAATACTAAAATATTTAATAAATTAAATAGAATCATCAATCCAATAAGATAGTTCTATCGAAGCTCTTTTTCTCCTTTTTTAAGTTGCAATAGTTCTACAATTGTAATGTCTTGCCTTACACTGTAAGGCTTACAGATTAATTTCTATAATCAAGATATCGAGTACCTACCATATCATTTGGGAACCTAGTTGTTTTTATTCGTTCAATATTGTTATTATTATTTTTTTTTTTTTTTTAACGCACAAATTATAATCACATCTTTAATCAAAATATAATTATTGTATATTAGGCTTAAAATATGAAATTATATATTAGTTGAATACTCAACCCCCTGGCATCTGTATAAGTTCTATATAAATTACATTTACATATCTATCATATTATTTTATAAATACTTACAACTCATAAAAACATGAACGGTATTAGTTTTTATGAAATATTATACATTTTATAAATAACAATGATACAAAAATCATTATCAAAACAATAATTAAAAAACTATATTGAAAATTAATCTAAAAATAACCTACGTCTCATTTTCTGAAAAGTAAATTATTTAAAAACAATAATGATAGTAATAAATTATTATATTATCATATTTTTTAACTCATAAAAGTGTTTGTATTTAACTGATGTTAATAATAATACCCACTGTCCGCTTAAATAATACGATCATTAAACAATGACTTATGACTAATTAAATATTTTCGGTCATCTATTATGTCAATATATATTATCCTTTTCTGAAAATAGGTATAGACAATGTTTAGTGATTAATTTCTATTTCAAAATAAAATATTCTTTATAATACACGTCAATGTAATCCATAGCAGGTAGTTATGCTTTAGGAAATGTATATTATGTATTAAACCAAACAATTAAACGCAGGTTTCAGTTCAAATTAAACATAACCACAATTATTTAGGAAAGCCTACTGAGGATTTACGACATTATTATTTACGCAGGGGGTTTATATGGTAAAATGCATGGTCTTATAATACAACAACTATGATTTTCATTAAGTCCATATTGGAATAAATTAAATTTCTAATTTGACCTTAATTTTTATGTAAAAATAATTTAATTGTCATGTACTTTAATAATAAACATAGAAGCAGCAATTAAATATATTACATTGTTGTTTTTAAATAAAAACAGTAAGAATGCTTTATTTTTAAATTTGTATTAAATATTTTTGTGGCATACACTTACTTGAACTTAGCTTTTTTTTTTAATAACTCAAAATTCTTTAAAAATAGGTCAATAACAGCAATTAAAAACAGTAAATTTATAATATTCCACGTAAACCATAAAAGAATGTGTCTAATGTTAACAAAATATTGTTGTATATGAATAAAAGTTCCCAGCGCATATCAAAAAATACTTTACTAACCAAAAAAAACCTAAAACAAAACCAATAACTACCGACTAAAACGTGCAAATGTTTACTACGTGCTCTTAGACGGCATTGAGAAAATAAAATATTTAGTTTCTTGAAACATAATAATTAGACTTAAAATAACTTTTTAAAATTATTATTACTCCGTCAATTCGTAATAGACATTCCGTAATTCCATTTGGTATCATTATTTTCTTTTATGAAATGTTTGATATTTTTTGAAAAATTGTTCACAATTATTATATGACGATACAAATTACTACTAAAAAGATCATTAGAATATATTTTTTTAATATGTATTGTTCAATATTCTTAAATTTATTTTTATTTTTATATCGCTGAGCCTTTCTATATTATAGAACATAATATATTTTTTGCCTATTGTGCTTCTTAAAGAATTTTTAGTAATTTTTTTTCGAAATTTGGAGTTCCAACTTGTTGAAACGTATTCTAAATTCTAAAAGTAAATATTATTAAAATTAATTGAGAGACTACTTTTAATTTAAATTTGGAGAAATTACCTTATACAGCGTAAAATAAAGATATTGTTGAAGGGGCTTATACAATTTATACAAAGTTAATAGTTGTTTTTATATAAATACGAATATTCATAAATCTAAGGCCCTAAAATTGGCCAAGATTCAACAATTTTATTCAAACTAATAATCAAACCCATTTAATGGTTGATATAGACAGCGTCCTAAGTTGTTAATAAGTTTCTATACTTAAACTTATGTTTGATTAAAATGTAGAACATTCTGAAATTACCTAGAATCAAGTTTTGTAGTAGAAGTAACTATACAAGCATAAGAAACTAGGCGATATAATATTAATGACCAGTCTCATAATAGTTTGATAAACAATATTTGTTTTAGACATTCTTAAACAATTAGCCTAATATTACTTATTCGCTTCGCCCACTAAATTCATATAAATATCAGTGATAATATGTAACGTTAAAAAATATAAGTAAATAAATTATGCATAAAAGTTATGTCAATATTCAAATTTTGATTATTAAGGCAAAGAAAAAAAATGACCATCTCATAAATGTCACTTTAATTTAATGATTTAATAGCACCAATAAACTATATTATAATATTACTATCTTTACTGAGTAAATATTACACAAAAAATAATTTAATTAGTGTTGTCGTCAACGTAACATATTGGAATTACCGATTATATAAATACATGATCTACAGTACTTATATAACGGTAATAATATATTGTAAGATTGGATAATATTCAGTACAAACTACAATAAGTGCGTAACAAAGGTAACCTAGCTATTGAATTTGAATAATATAAGGATTGTATTGTAAAGGCACATCTCACAGGTATCTAATAATTTTGGACATTTTGGGTATAATAATTAACAATTACCTACCTAATTTCTACGCCAATATTAATATAATAAACTATCTAATACCCATACAATAAAATTAATAATAGATAAGTAAACTTTTCAATATTTTGTCTTTCAATTGTACAAATATATATATTATTATTTTGGTATTAAAACTTCTGTTACAAATTTAAAAAAAATGTATATACCATATTGTGTAACTGAAGAAAACCGATTTAGTCGTAGAAAGACAATTTCGTAGTATTTATAAGACTTTTTATAATATAAAGATATTTTTAAAAATAACTATAATGATTGAATATCGTGAAATGTAATACGGTAATGCAAATAATATAATTATTGAGTTACAAGTAGCTTATATTAAAAGTAAAAATTATAAATACCTAAAATTATAGATTTTTCAATGAAGAATCATTTATATCTTTTATATCTATACAAATAGCATTATCGGAATAAAAAAAAATGCTAATTTAAACTAGATTTATTTAAACCACTATGTATAAACAATATTGAATAACGATTTTTGAATAATTATTATGTTCTTATTATTCAAAGTGTACATCTTAATGATAAACATTTAATTGTAAAATAATTTATAAACGAATTCACATACTGAATAGATCGCATAGGTACTAATTAATATACCAAATATATAATTAATATATATTCTGCTTTGCCATAGAAAATTAAATGTTATAAAATAAAATTAGGTGTTAGGTAGGTACATTCATGCAATTAGGACTTTAATAAATATATTGTAAGCTACCACGCACGCAATTAATGCAATACGTTTCATAAAAACATGGTTTTTGTAAAGCTTAATTATATCTCTTTCAAAATTATCTCATGTTAATTTGCAATAATTTAACTCTATACTGTTTATAAACAAGTACATTCAAATTTAAAGTGGTATAGCAATAATTCACCTATAAAATAATAATAATAATGTTTAAAATTTTAAAGTAGAAAAACTATCAATCAAGTATCGTTTACTTAAAATATTAACATATTTTTAAATAATGACTATATCTACAATGATAATGATAGTACATTTTTATTCCCAACTATTATATTATCAGCTCTTTATTGTCAAATACATACACGACAAGAAATTTAAATTTTAGAAAGTAAAATTAATTCAGATCCTTTTGCAAAAAGGAAAATTTATATTTTTGCAATCCTTTGGATCTATTGTCGATATTTTTGCTCTTCCGTAGACCTATAACATATCATATACCAGTCCCATCCATCATCATCTTATGGTTGTTGATAGTTATTTTTTTTCGGTTCTTCCTTCTTTTTATACCGGCAGATCATTAATCTTATTTTTCTTGTTCAGTGTCTGGATATAAAAAGTAGCACTGAGGGATGGGACTGATGACGAAGGAAGGACCGTAGAAAATAAATGTCATTTTCAACTATTTTCACCCCCTGCGTTTGGTAATATAACATCCCGTACGACTTTCGACCTCTGCAAGGTTGAGTACCTCTACTTTTTTAAATAGTTTTAATACTTCCGGTGTCTCATTCATCAAACGAATCACTTTATGAAATGCAGTACAGCATGTTATTTAAATGTTAAAAAAATATTAATTTAGTTTTTTTTAAGAAATGTATAAACTATAAAATATAACACGTTATACAAATAAATATATCCATTCCCATATGTTTCTTTAAATGTCGTTTTGTTTATAAAACTGTCAAACCGTTTTTCAACTAAAACAATATTTCATAATATAAAACCGTGATGCGTAATTACATTGGATATTATATTGATATAAAAACCATATTGCTATATTAGTCGATTTCTATGTCCAGTACTTATAGCTACATGCTAGTATGAGGATAATTCAAAATTCAATATAATATTATTAGAAGCAATTATTTTAACAATGTACTTAATCTATATACACTCACTCATTATGTATTAATCATACATAATAATTATAATTTATAATCAAATAAATAACATTTTTAGAACTTCATAAAATTATTGTACAGCCCCAGATCTTAAAGAACTTACAGTAAAATCATTAAAATAAAAATGTACTCCGATAGTCCGATTATGTATACCTACCATAAAATAGCACTGTTTACTCTACAGATTGTTGCTAATTAATAAGACTTAAAATAATGGCTAAAATAATAACTATAAGCACATAAATAAATAGGGTATTTTACTATAAAATAAAAAATGACATAATATTGTTCATTTTGTTTTCGTCTTCTCTTTCAAAAGCTCATTAAACTGAACAAATATTGTATATATTATAATAAATTTATAAAGATAATATAGATAATGGGCATTGAATAACCAATGCCACTATTATGATTTTAAAATCAAAAATAACACACTCAAACAAAAATATAAGCCAAAATTGTACCAACAATGACCTTTGCATGGCATTCCAAAATTGTCGAATGAGAATATCTCGGTAAAGTAAAAACAACTATCCAACATTTGTATAAAAATAATATAATCATTGAAATCGAATTAAACTTATTCACTCATCACTTTTTCCTGACTCATCTAGATATTTAAAAGAAAATACTATAGAAGAATACAAATATCATTTGCTAACAAAAATAATGAATCTTTAACTTTAGAAAGAACAATAGATCGTCTTTCAAAATATGATAAATAATATTATCAGTTCTAACTTTACTAATTCTCAAATTATAATATGCAACCATTTTGATGTGTTTATATTTCATTTTCATAATTCAACCAAACCATAGTAATAATACTTAAATTATATACAAAGTCATGAACAGAAAAAAGTAAAATGTTAAGAATATAAAAACTGTTAGTTTAGTAAGCAAAATCTAAGTGTTTCCGTTCCAACATTCTCCTTATTATTTTAATTAAAAATAATGATTTTGATTTTGATAAATTGTAATAAAAAAAAAAAAAAACAAAACAAAAAACTGTTGTGTAAATTATGATATTATTATACTAGACATCTGTCGGATTTTACAATTTTATTTTAAATATATAAATTACTGATAATGTTCCTTCTAAACATCTTCTATGACCATTGATCTCGTGGATTTGTTAGATTTGTCTTTTTTATTCTGCTTATAAAAATAACAAACAAACTTTTTGTCCAGTTACAAAAAGCATATCCTGCACGTGTGTTGGATAATAGAAAAAAACAGTCGGCGCCATAGTTAATCTACCAAAACGGTTGTTCCCTCACGTCGGCACGTTATACACATCATCATGTCTTACTATATATTTGACGTAAAACATAAAAATTAATGTAAAGAGTTAGTGCACTTTTTCAACGTGATAACCGGAAATAACTTCAAGTTAAAATAATGTTTTATAAATATATGCGCGCGTTTATGTATGTGTGTTTTAAGTACCTACACAAAAGTGTAATAGGGTTAAATAAATTCTAACATAATGACAGAGGTACAAGTTATTTTATATGAATATTAAATTTGAGTACGATTTTTATAAGTATTCTAATAAATCAGTAAGATATTCTTAAAATGTTATACTCAGAATTTCAGTTGATTTATTTTTAATTCATTGATTATAAAAAAAAATATATTTTATCCACTTCTTAAATTATGAGTTCTTAGTAAAGATCAGTTTTGAAATATAAATATTTGATCTGATATTATATTGGTTCAATGTTAAAATTCTAAATAAGTAGAAACATATTTTTACGTTCAAAATTTAAATTAAGAGCATATTATATACAATTCAATAACGATTATTGCTTACAAAGTGAAATGTAAAATGTATTGACTTAAAATGAAAAAAACCCGTGTTTTATTATCAATTTGTTTGAATTATTGTTTTCTAGATTAATAAAACAATTTAATAATAGATTTTGATCAAAACGAGATTGACGAAGATTTCACTATGTTTCACAGTTTTATGGATTCCTCAAAACTTCTGGGAAATTTCACAAATTACCTTTCTGAAGTACCATATATATATTCAATTTATATTTGGTATAGTACAAATCTTTTAGAGCACTTATGTTACAAGTATAGCGAGCCAAGGCATAGCCAAAATGCATAAAAATGATTTTATACAATATACAAATTCTTTTAGATTTAACTATTTAAGTCAAAAAAATCAATGAAAATAACAAAACAGTAAATATTAAAAATATTACATTTCTATTTCATAAATCTTTAAACTAAATCATGACTTAAAATTATTGAATACATTTTTAATAAAATCTTTGATATATATTAATTGTACTGCTATAGTAGGTAGCTAGTTAGTTATATGGAAATTATTAAGTTTAAATTCAATCATTATATGTTTACCATCTTTTTTTTCACTTTAAATCAGTATTTTCATTTATTTTCAATTAATTTTTTAATATATAATTTATTATAGTCTAGTTTTAAAACGAATATTACGTCTTGTTAAACAAGCACGATTGGATGTTGACTGAGCGACAAAAACAATATTTACGATCACAGAAAATATGTAAATAAAGATATTTTTAATATTACGTAAACTAAAATATGAGTACCTTTTTCGAAGAAACCTAATGTTTTAAATTAAATATCGATCCTTCTTGTTTTTTACGTGTCAGTTTAATTCCTATACGTGCGACAAACCGTTAAATAAAAGGATTGTTTCCCATAGCTAACCGAGTAAAAACGAACAACGATGAACAAAAATATATGAGTTTAATATAAATTGTCGATAAAAAAAAAATGTGCCTTTTGAACATTCGATTTTTAAGATCATAATAATAAAATAGATAATAATTAAATAGTTGCAATCGAAAAAAACAGCAAACATATACTTTGGTTGCTTAATATGAGTAGTGATAATAGTGGTTTATTACTCATATTTAGTGTGGCCAAAAAAGTTGTAAGGAACCTTCTCAACATATCAATTTTAAAGTAATTAATATTATAGTAGATATAAAAACAATAATTCTTAAAAAAAATGTTTTTACTTATTTTAGAAGGAATAATAATAATAATAACACTTGAAAATGGTAAATTGCATTATTTTTTAATTATAAAGCTGATTAAGTTTATAAAACTTAAATGTAAATATTCAATTGAAATTTAATTTCTATTTAGCTCTAAATTTTTATATTAGAAAATGACATTAAGTATATAATAAAATAATTGATTTGAGTTTCTTTTACAATTAATTAGTTTTATTTATTCTTAAAAATAGGTAATCAAAAAGAATGCTGTACATTATTTTCAAATAAATCTTTTAAATTGTTTAATATAAATATTTAAAAATAAAAAATACTAATTATTTTATGGCAAACTCATAAAAATATTAATACATTTTGGAATTTTTTAAACAAATATAATATGTATGAAAAAATGGACAATTTAAAATGAAATTCTGTATCCACGTCCACAAATACGAAACAATTTTTTTCCAAAACAATAAATTACTCCACTCAGACTTTAAATATATACCGAGGGTTTCACTTATTACGAGCCAGTTATTGTAATGTGTAATGAAATAATCATATTTTTATTACGCCTTTCGCAGTTGTTTTTGACTCTTTGTTCGCGATATCCCCAAAATATCGTATAATAATCGTGTATGATATATGAATATAATAATTCACAAAATTCTATGATATAATATATTATACAAATATATTGAATAGTTCTGTAAACATTGCATTGTTGTATTTAATGTTTAACGATGTATTTATTTATTTATTTCTCTATCATGTTTTAACCTAACAAAATAATAATAAAATAATTAAACAACTATATTTGACAGTAGTTATTCTTTTATACGTTAGTCGATAAACATTTTTTCCTATTGTTATGAAGAATAAAATATAAATAACTTAACGTAGTAAAATTATTTTTAATTACACTAATCAAGACTTTTTTTTAAAAAATTTAAAGAAAATATGTTTTAAAAATGACAAAATAAGAAATTTTATAATATTATGCAAATAGTTAACAAAATACAGTGATTTAAGTAATTTTATGATATTGTTTTTATCACAATGTTCCAATATTTAGGTAAAGTGACCTAATTTTTTAGTTATTCTATATATTAATTCTAAAATATTTAAGTTATAGCACCTTTCATTTGAAACGTGAAATTTTCATAAGTTTGCTATTGTAAATTTAAAAAATATTTCTTAAATAATGTTCATTGATTTTATTTGAAAAAAAATTACGAAATTAAATTAACTATTATAAAAATACTTCATTAAATATAAAATTGTCCTTCTCCAGAGAAACGTTCACGAGGTTTCCTTTAGATGTCCAAATTTAACAATGTGAATATTACATTTTTAACAATACATATTATAAATCTCTCAATACTATATTTAAATATATAAAAGTCAAAACATTTTAAGTATTGCTTTTGTTAACAATAAATAAGATTTTTTTATAAGTTGAAATAAGGAATTGAAACTCAAAAGTGTATTTTTAAGGGTTTCAAGTGTACTTGTACTACTTTTAATAATTATTGTTATATTTGAAATATTTATTGAAGTAAAAGTACTTTGAAATATATTCATATCAAGTATATTATTATTTATCAAGACACAAGTTAAATAAATTACTAAAATATTTATTAAATAATTCTATGTTGTACAAAATATATATAAATATATATTATACAATTTACAAAACTATAACAGCACGCAATGTCAACTACAGCAAATCATCTACCAATGTTTATTCAGTTAAATGATAATTTAAAACTTTCAATATGATTTCCCAAATCCCAATAGGCAAATAACAAAAAAATTATTTTCTTTTATGATTTTAATTCAACTTAATGCAAACATAATCGTATAATGTTATTTGCGTTTAAAACTTAACAAGCATATATACACAAATCCTTAAATAAATCCAATATCATATTTTATAAATTCAATCACTCATTAACAGTAATTATAAATATGCAGGTATATATTAATGCAGTTGAATAAACTTTGAATTTTCTACAAACTAATTAAATATACCTATCAATTATATTATCATTTTACAAAAGATGTTTAAAACCAATATTTTGATAAAAATAAATGTATATAATAATTTTATTATTATTTCTTTGCTGTTTTGTTATTTTTTACATTTTTAAAAATAACTTTTTAAATTTAACAAAAAATAATACTTTAATAAGTTTCCAAATAATTTACCTCGTACTATTTTCACATATCTAACAGATAGAATCAAAAAATGGATCGTAAAACAAGTTTTAAAAGGGTCTGCAAAGTGCACTGCATAATACAAATAATTTTGGAATTTGAAACAAATAACAACCAAATTATCCTTGAACACCGATAATGATGTAAATGTGTAATGGTGTATGTATAGGATGTTTAAGTAAAGGCAAAACCGAATTAAGATGGCGCAGGAGTTCAGTTCCGGCGCCCATAATAATATTGAAGGATTTCGCATTTTAGTAATTTTACTTACTATAGTAATTATTTTCAAAAATATATCTTGGATCACGCTAACATATTTCAAGCATCTTGAACATTTTTATAAAAAAATATGTTTTGAAAAACACAGAACACATAGCCGTGAAACTTAATAGTTCCTTTCCTAATGAAAAAAATGAATTCCAAACTTTCTAGTTATAGTTATTTGTTAATATATTTTATACACATGTTAATAATTCAGTCTAAACAAGAAATTGAACAATGTCCAACTCAACAATGCTTTTGAGTCCATGCCATTATCAGTAGACCTAAATAATTAAACTTCATACACATTCTCTTTTATCATTTTACACCTAATTATTATAGTATTTAAGTGAGGCTTTTTTAAAAATAAACACATTTAATAAAACAAAGATTGTTTAACACTTTATTAATATTTAATATTATTATTATTATTTATATACATTATGTATCATTTGAAAAAAAAACAAAAAATAAACATTTAATTTCCATTTTAATATAACAATGTGTTTACATATATATATATACCTAATAGAATAATAATAGTTATTTAGTTATGATTTGTGTTGCACTAAATATACTTATTATAAATGTCAAAAATTCATAGTTACACCTATGTCCAATAAACATCTTTATTTTATCTAAAGGAATTTTTAATATTTACACATTTTAACATTCATTAAAATGTTTTTTCATTGGATTAGCTAAATTTATATTTCTATAAAAATATATATTTTTAATTAAATTTGTTATAAAGTAACAACAGTCAAACGTACATTATATACAAGATACTAATTATGTAAAACGTTTAAGTGTGTGTTATAAAAATATTCCTCAAAGATCTAGCACAATCTAATAGATTCACATTCTACCTGATAACCTAAACAATAATTTCAGAAACATTATAAACTACACCAGATAATGTGACTTAGAGCCCGCATTTCAAATGACAAAAGTTTGACTAAAAGTTTAGCTGGGGTATTGAGTTCATTAAAACATCTTAATTACACCACCTAAACTAAGTTAACCATTCGGTCCATTAACCAAAATCCGTCTTTATGACTACGGAATCTTATCGCACGATTTAAGATATAGCCGATATAGGTATGCACATATCTTCTCAAACATTATTTTTAAATAATGATATAATTTTAAATTTAGCATGTCAAATGGTAATTAAAAATCAGCAAATATATCCTGAGAAAATATTATTTTTTTACGTAAATTATCTTAAAATTTAAACTTTTTGTTATATGTTTAAGTCATATACCTACTTATGTAGTCATGTATGCCGTTCAAACATATTTAGTAAACGATATTATTCAGTAAATTTGTTTATTCAAAATTATTTTTATATCCTTCAAAATGATAATTTCAAAATGAAAATATTCTGAACTCCTAGTTTTTCTAACATAGATGAAAACAAACCCACTAAGCAGTAGCCAAAAATGTAATCAAATTTAAATTCTATTATATTTATTATAATAAAAATAAATGAACACTTATAGAACACTTTATGTATTATACCTACAAAAGTATTGGTCTTATTCCACTACATGCCATGAATAAAAAAAAAATACCTATAAACAGTCTTTTCCATCACTTTAGCGGCCTAGAAATATTTTTAATAATACCCTATACTCATAATTGGCCACACGAAAATATCACAATGTTTCTTAATGGCCAATTAATTTAAACATATTTTTACCGAATGTTATACTAAACTCAAGATAAATAAAATTCAAAACACCCGAAATCTTTGGTTGAATGCGCAATCAAAACCCCCAACTCTACCTACACCATAATAAAATATATGGTCATTGCCAACGTACACACTGAACTACAGAATGTATGTCATAATTGTTCATTAAATCGTTTATTTCATTTAATATGTATAATTTGTTAATGGTGTATTATGTTGTAATCCATATGTAAATAAATATCCATAAATCACTTCCAATGACCACTGCTGTAACAAATAATATCTTATTTAAATATAAAACAAATATTTTTTTGTTATTTATGACTTTCCCAAAAGTATATATAATTATATTAACAGTCCTAGTCCTAGACAGTCCTAAATCCTAATATTAAAATTAAAATAATGACTATATTAAATTCCAATGAAAATACTTAAATATCATTAATATGCTGATCAATTATTATTTTTTAAGTTAAGTACATATTAATATTTGGAACACCCCTAATGGAGCAAGTAAATAATTTAATATAAAAATACATTTCCATTAAAACACACAAGGCATAAAAATAAACAAGTTATTTTTTCCTTGCTTTATTTTCAAATAACAAAACTAAAAAAAAAAAATGAAGTATTTATAATCATAAAGTTTTCAGATTGTCATTGTCATTCATTATCTTTACAGTACTTTCGTCAATTTCAACATTTAACTAATGAGTAAAAGTGGTATTTAATAATTTCTCTCTCTGTAAAATAATATATATATATATATATATATATGGATAAAATAACAGTATTATCTTTGTGTGTCAACGAAATGGTTTCAGAATGTTTAAAGTTAAATTTTTCTACGTACTCCCTTTGTAAATGGTAAGTATTTAGCCAGTAATTTAATTTTACGTGTATTTGATATACATTTATAATAATAAATGGATAAAAATAAGTTTTGTATCTATTCAGATATCAAATAACGATAAATGTTTGACACAGAATTTCGTGGTACCTAAAGTATAAAAATACACGAATCAATTGCCTAATTAACTTTTTATTTACCCTTTAACACTTAGCTGAGTAATTTTACATTTGAATTTAATGTTTGAATATTATGCCCAGGAGAATAAATAAGACTAGTTTTATTGCAAAATTAGATACAAATTTAAAAAACATTAAAATAAAAATAATTGAATAGGTCATTTGGGAATTATTACTCGGCAGACTTTATTCTTAGTTGATTTAAAAATGAATATATTGTTTTTTTTAATGTTGATCATGCATATCTTTACTTAGTAAATCAAAAAGATTTGAAAAAATATTACAATCTAGTTGTTAAATAATAAATTAAAATAAATAAACATTCCTGAAAATATATGAAATAATTATTGCAAATAGACTTAACAATGTTATTTTTTATCGTGGATATAATATTATTTTATTACTTTACTAATATGTATTTCAGATCTGAATTAAAATTAATGAAAAGTATAGTATAAGTTACTGCTTTTACAGTTTTATATTATATTACGTTAAATTGCAGAGTAAAAAACGTTTAATACAATATGATATGTATTCAATAGGGTATGACATTATTTGTTCAGTTATTTTAAACATTGTATACCTAATATTTAAGATATTATGTACCTACGTAGATATATAATAAATAATTAATTGAATAAAATGCAATTATCATAGGCATTTTACATTTCATAATACTATATTTATTATTAAAGTTCATACAAAGATCAATTCATAAGACGTGTTTCTGTTTTCATAAAATAAATATACTAAGTTGAAACATTTTATTGTTAAAGAAAAGAGAAGTTAAAATATAAATCTCTTCAATGATAATTTATACAATTTTTTCCCTTTTTACAGCCTTCTTTTAGGCCTTTTTAAACCTTTTTAAGGCTCTCCATAGGTACACGGAACTGTAGATTGTCACGGAACATGAGTTCAACACTATTCGCCTCAAGCTACTTCTTTAACGAGTGTGTGGGATCTACTAACATCGCAGTTTTATACCTAGCAATTAAAGGACAATATGAATGCTACGGATGACTCGTGCTCGATCAGTTGCATCGTAATGATTGCACGTGATTTTATTTTTTATCGAGTATAATATTATAATAGAGGCATAATTCTGATTTTAATTTTAATATTTTGTGTAATTTTTATCGATTTCATACAATGTATTGAATTTATTTAATTAATCTATTTTATCGAATTAATGGATAACCATAAAAACTCAAGTTTGCAAAGTCCAAAAAAAGTACTATAATTCACTATTTTGAATACTAACTCCTGTTTAAAACTTTACGACTACTTATTTTTTATTGATATAATGACATCGTGCTTATTCTACTTAACTTATAAATAGTATACATTTCGTGTTAGTTACATTAGCTACATTAAGTTTATTAGTTCATTTAGTTACATCCTATTTTTTCGATAAATATAAATGCAAAATTAACGATTCGTAAATAATACCGTGATGCTTTTTAATAACAGTTCAATGCCATTACGAAAGATGGCATCGGAAATATAGAATGAACATAACATTTCTAATCTATAGAAAGTATTGTATGAAACTACGTATATTAAAGTACTCTCATTCTATTAGACATTTACGAATATAAAAACACATATTGTATACCCAATATATAAATATATATATTACTCAAAATGTAAAAAAATATAAAATATTTAAACAGCTAAGAATCAAAAAAAATATATATGAATATAACGTTTTATTACGCACGTAAAAAACTTATCTTGGAAGTATTTGATTTTTATTTCTTGAACCAAAATATATACATAGTTGAAGTTTTTATCATTTTTAATCTAAACCGTCAAAATAACCATAATAATTTAATATTATAAATTTGAACTATTAATGTCAATATTTTATAATATCAAGACCAGATTAGAATATATAGGCAAACAAATTTAATTGGTAAAATATTGTTAATAAGGTCAATTTAAATTTTAACCTAGCTGATGATAAAACCGTTAAATTCTTAAGTTATTTTAATTTTATGTTTATTATAATTTATAATTACGTACCTATCTACCTAATATAATTATATTAAACTGGCTATCAATAAAATGGCTCCGTGTGTAGTAACATATAAAATGTGAAAAATACAAACGACCAGTTAAATAATATCGACGAAAATGTCAGAGATTGTTGACGAACTAACGGTGGGAGGGTAAACGGGTAGTCCGAACAGATAACCTTTATTGCGTGGGCAACCCAACCGAAAACTACCCTAGAGATGTGTGCTATTAAAGGGTGGTCTTGGGGTAGGTGTATGGAGCTATTAACTTGAACGCGGATGCTATCCATCATATAACCTCGCTGTGAAATCGTGCTAGTTTTTCGTGCTTCGTGTACCTACCCCCTTTCAACAACTAACAATTTTGGGTAATATGTGTTAATGATGCACGTACAACCTGAAACATAAATACCACTCTCCTACATTTATAGAGCGCTTTAAGAACAATTGCATTAGCTAAATCTAGGTGAGTTAATATAACATACAAAATAGAAATTATTTCATTTTCAAATAAAACAAGATCTAAATAGATATCTAAAATAATGATTAAGATAATATTGATTTTCAATATTTCTTCTATATGGTACAATTTTTGTTAAGAGATTTTATTCTGAAGAAACATTTTAATAATTTCGACACATCTATTAATTATTGGTACATCGGAAAATTAAAAAATGTAAATCCTGTTTATTTTTAATAACCTTTATAACCAACAAACAATAAATATCTATTTTAACATATGTGTTACTGATAATAGCACTTATAACGAGTATAACAGTATAACTATCATTTGGTAACACAAAATTTGAATTATATTTATTTTTACTAATAATAAATATTAGTTAAATTATTATAGAAATTAAGACAAATTAAATTCATTAAGTATTCAACTTAGTGTTTATAGATAGTATTTAATACTTATTTCATATAATTATTAATGTATGCACTTGTATAGTACGAATAAAGTGAAAGATACTTGTGCTACATCAAAATATGCATAAAAATATTTTATAAATAAATAAAAATAGTAGATAACTATTATATAATAATATATTATTAATATAGCAAAAGATTAAAAAAATTTTAATTATGTAATTGTTCTTGCCAGATAAAAATATACTACAATTCATGTTGTACAACAATACTATCTATTATAGTCTTGGCTTCAAGTCAACATTAACTTATTTATAAATAAAAATTTCTGGTTTTGAGTGTAGGAGTTAAGTAACAAATAGCTGAGCGTTTGTTTTTTGTATCCATGTAAGTAAAATAAAAATTGTAATGTTATTCAATGCCTATTTAAATAAAAAAATATTTTACTTATTTTAATTTTGTTAATCTTTTAGAATAAATAAATGTGTTCGTAAATTATATTGTCTTAATTTTATAAAAACTGATTTTTTTTAATTCGATATTTCAATTAAAAATATTATATAAGATATTATTATAGTAATACATTTAGGTAAGTGTATATAATATTAATGTGCTTAAAATACTTATACAATGAAAGTTATTCTAAAATGTAAAGTCTTGGCAGTGAATATCAAAAAATAACTAATTTTATTTAAACACAAATCGAACTTAAAAGCATTGAACTTTATTTCTAAAATTCTTAATATCTTAAGCTCCAATTTATAATAAAATTAATCTAAAAATCAATGTCTACTATTTAATTGATAGTTTGTTGAAAATTAATTCAAATTATAAATATTTTAAGGACTTTTATTTACTTATATATTTTTTTAAATATAATAAAATGTACCTAATGAAATATAACTGAACTTGAAATTTTATACTAACCAATTTTTCATTTATAAAAAGTAATTATAATAATTATAAAAATATAATTTAACATTAAATGTATATGATTGTGTAATATAGTTTTTTACGAAATGTGCATTTTGTTAATTTATTAAATATACACAATTTACAGACAGGACCTATAGACTCAACAAATAATAAATAACATACATTAATAGTATGAATTTTCACTGCAAAAAATTAACCTAAAAAAGAAATATTTTTTAAATCATCATAAACCATCATAACCTCATTTGTTTAAACCTTACGAAAAAATAATTATAATAAGAAAAAAATAGGTATTATTTTATTCACCCAAAAATTTAATAATCCATGAAGATAAAATACAAGTGAAAAAACATACCCTACAGTTAGCCAGAGTTAGATATGAACTAAATTAGTCTAATTTCAAAATAATTACTAACAAATGACAAGCAAAGGGTTGGTAGAATTGTACCCGTAATTCAACTATTCGAAAAATAAAGCTTAAGTTAAAATTTTTTAAATATACCACATGATATATTACGTTATTATAAATAACTTCTTTAAAGATTCAATTAATATAAATTAAATTTGTATAATATGTTATCATTAAAATGAGACACATAAATGACAAGATACCTAGTAAGTAGTGACTAGCGTGTAAAAATTTAAAATATTGATTTTATAAAAATAAACATGTGTATTGTTTTTAACTAAAGATAAGAATTATTCAATCAATCAAAATAATTTGTATTGACAATGTACAAAAAAAAAAAGAGAGGATTTTAACGGAAATTTATTTGATATTCAAAAAACAAATAAAACTCGGTCTAGAATAATACCACTAATGGTTACGGTACACCCCTCAACAAAAAAAAAAGCTCAAAGTCCCTACTGAAAAAAAAAATCCTGTGAAATTGAATGACGCATATAAACGTCCCTATTACGTTTCAAGAATGCCAATTATCATTGTTGTTACCCACATTAAAGTAAACAATGACGAGTTAAATTTAGAGTATTCAATGAATACTCTAATGTTTAACTAATAGCAATAAAACTTATAAAACTAGATGGATGCTCTAACCAGAGGTATAACTCACATTATACTCATCATGTTTCTTTGTTTTCATATTATATTGCATAGTTTTTTATTTCAAATGTCTTACAAAAACACATACACAATTTTTCAAAACAACAAAAAAATATATTTTAACGTTAGGTTTGTTTTCTTTTAAAATGCATCCAATACATATTCGGATATAAAGGTGTATCTCATAAAATTTTTAGCATTGAACGATCGTTTAAAAATAATTTTCGGTTCTTATATACACACAATATTATATACAATTCTCATACTTTATGTAGTTTTAAATTATTTTTCATAATATATATATATAAAAAATATTCAACTATAATTAATGTAGGAACATGACATAAAATCTTTCGAAAAACTAGAAAAAAAATCAAACTATGAAATTATTTTACAATCAAATAAGACGAAAAATAAAAATATTAATTTGTAACCAATTAAATCTAAGCGATATTTTTATTTTTCATAATTATTAATTCTTCGATTATCTAATAAAACATGATTCAAATACAATTTTTAAAGTATAATCATCACTTATAATACAAGCTATGTATAATAATTCTAACTGAATATGTATAGAAAACAATGTCTGTAATACCTGACGCATGAAGGTCCAACGCAAACTGATGGTTTACATTTTAGTGGAACTACGGAAGGGCTACCATATGGTTCAGAAATATGGAGTTCACGTGTCGCACATGTAGACGGTTGATTCATAATAATATGATATGTATATATATACATACTTTTTTTGATCTATACTTGGCACACGCACCCCATTAAGAAACACACCTTTTAAATTCTACACGTTTCTAAACACAGTGTGGTGCCGCAAGAACCACACCGATACTATCGCAGTGTTACAGATTGCTTATCTATTTTGTGCCACAAATATTTTGAACAGTAATATTTAAACATACTATAATATACGTGTAGAAAAACGATCGTTCGTCTACTTTTCATCACTTGCAAATTTACTTTTATCAAATCCAGCGATAACTTTACAACTAACGATGTATAATAGTAAGAAAAATAAATTCAATTCTTGTCTTTTTCGGAATCTACAGCGCCAAAGTATTTAGTACAACAACACACACGAAAAATTACACAAAAGTAAATCCGTTTCCACGAGCTCAACTCATAAATTCTATTCACTGAATGACAATTTAACAGAATGCTAACGGAATCCAACACTGGAGAAAATCCGTTTCCGTATAATAGATAAACTGTAAAGTTCAAGTTTAATAAGAGACACGGAGAACATTACCTACAAAATAAATAAGCAGAACACGTTAATACATAGTACATTTTAAAAGTTTTTCGTAATCTTTCGATAGTTACTGGAAATGTTAGAAATATCTTAACATATTATGCATCACATTACCACACCATGCTTACTTTTCAATCTATAATGTTGTGATAAAAAATATTTTAAAAACCACATAAGTGTTTCGATTAAAAAACTTTTTTTTAAATATTATCTAATTTTCATAGTATAAACCTCATACAAAATTGATAATATTCTAGTGGTTTATTATAGTTGTCTGCAATATAGTAGAGTAGAAATAAATAAAACACGAACCATTGTATTTTTCGAGTTGAAAAACTATTCACGTTTTTATCATCAATAAACATCACATTGCGTAACCTAAAATTATATCGTTATTCGCAACATTTTAACAAAAGATACCAAGTCACTTTTTATTTACTTATTCAATCTGAAGTCATTAAATGTATGGTAAAAATTGTGCAATTTAAAAAATAAAATAATATTTTAAAAACCTAATAAGATGAAGTAAAAATTCTCAATTTTTCAAAAACGAAAATCTCGGTTCCACGATATCATGAATAATCAATTTCAGATTCTTAAGATTAATGATATCATGTATTTATATTATTTAAAATTTAACTAAAAATATTTATCATATTTTTTTTTAATGTAACTAACAATTAAAATAAGAGAAATCTATACTTCTATTCAGTTTCATGCATCCTCATGGATTTGCTGACATACGTACAAAATAAATTTTTTACCATTATTTTTACTACTTTACTACGCTCAGAAAATTCTTCGGTTCGTTATGTTTGTAAAAAACATTTATGATATACGATATTTATGGTTATTTCAGTACACAATACTTATAGTCATAGCATTTTTTTTCTAACTTTATATTAATGTTTGTTCATAGAAATATAGGAGTGTTCATAAGTTAAAATTATTTACAAACTTAGTTTTGACGAAATAAACATATTTTAAAACAAAAGTCATATAATAAGAAAAATAAAAAATAAGCTGATGAAGGCAGTTAGTGAAATAAAATTAAAAGTCGCAGATCGTGTCTAACGACGAACAAACGTTCTACGGTTCATTAACGGTTATATGTAATTATTCTACCTACATAATTCCTTTATAAATCCATGGCACACACAATAAATTACAAAGAACAATTTTAAAACAAAATAACTAGGTAACAATTTGAGCCTTGCTTTAATTAAAATAAGAACCGTAATGATATGTTAAAACTTTTTATAACGACTCGACATTAGCATATGGTTAAAGAAAAAAATAATTTTATTTTCAATCTAATATATCAAACACATATGCAGTGCGTAAGGTAATAATATTATTGTCGAAGGATAGTTTTTGTCAACATTAAATTTTTTTTATTTTTTTCCTAGTTAAAACTCTTAATTAGAAAATTTGAGAACTTGAACAGAATGTAGTATTCACACTTTATGTCGCAAAATTAATTAATTAATTAATTAATTAAAACTAACATTATATAACCAAATAAAACCATAATAAATAACTTGTATAATAATTAAAATTAATAGATACATTTTTAAATCAATATCTTAATCTTTAATAATTAATAATTAAATATCAATCACATAGTATATATAATAATATACATATGGTTTATCTAAGTTATCACTTTTTTTTTAAATATTTACAAATTTTAATGCATTATTGTAATTTAATATATTTTTTATAAGATATATTATGCAATAGAGTAATTTAAAAAATATTTTAAAAATCGTTTAATTGCTTCATTTATTATCTATATATACGTATAATTTAATTGTTCGACAGAACATGACAAAACTAAATATTATCAACTATTTTTTTATTTTGGAAATAAGTTATAGAATGATTAAAATAATACCAAACTATTACAGATTTTATAAATTATATGTTGTAGGTACTAAATTAAATGTTGATTTATGATTTTACTTTAAAAATCATTTTAAAAACACTGATTTTAGCCCATATTTAATATTTAGTAGTCCCACATCTAACAAATAAACATCAACTGTAGAATTTATTCAAAATCTATAGTTATATTTAAAAAATATTTTGAGTGAAACTGTTACAAGATTAACTTACAATGTTTATTCGATTATAGTTTCTACCACCATAAAAAGTTCTGCTCCAATAAAAAAAAGATAGAGCCATTAAAGTTGTTCTTATAAATCGTTTTGCTTTTAAAATTTATAAAAATAAATTAATATTTTATGTGCAAGTACACGTTACGCTCCCTACCACAAGCATATAACTAAATTTCTGGACTTGTCATTCATTTGTCTGATAAACGGAAAATTGTTCCCTCAATAAAACTTGTGCTTACATTTTACATCAGACACAGGATTATAACTGCATACATTTAATAATCGCCATATTTTGAAATTAATTAATTGGTCTTTGTCAATTAGCATAGACTCCTTTGATAAGTATAATCATCCGTTTAACCGACTTTAATATTTTATATTACGAGTAAGGAAATCGGCTATCTAATTTTAATATAATATAATACATGTGGTTACTACAAAATAATTGATATTTATAATTAATTTTAACCTGATAAATAACAACAAAAATACTCTGATTAAAATAATGCGCATATTATTACTGTGAAAATACAGTTATAATAATTGATATTTGATAATGATAACTGTTCAATGTTTATAATATCATATACATCTCTTATATTTCCAAGAATAATATACGGTATAAAAATTGTGTAAATTGCAAATACAATTTAAAAACAATTTACCACAGAACAATTACCATTTAAAAGTTAGAACATATTTACTTCTCTAAAAAGTGTTTTCCAAAAACACATATTGTAAAATCAATAGCTTGCTAGCTCCCCGCTCAGAACCTAAAAATCAAATAGGTCACAGAAAAGTTTAGAGTATACCCAAAAGTCGATCAACTAATCTAAACACACAAATACATATATTGAAGAAAGATAATGACTAATTATGTACAAACTAGATACACTACGACCAGTGTCACACACACACACACACACACACACATCGACAGTAGACCAGACAATTTATCGGTCCAAGTACTAACTCTTTATTCTTATACATTATTACACAATTCACGTGCAAACTTTTTATATGTGCACTATAAATTTGTAAAGATTTTAAAACAATACGCAATAAGATTAAATTTAATGACAATAGATTGAAGTAAGTACTAATACTAGAGACTAGGTGTTTAGCCATCTATAAAACCAAAACAAATAATATTAAAACCCAATGATATAACATATGTGATTTACTTAATACATACTTAACTAAAGTAAATAATTACTTATTAAGACGCTACATAATACACACACCACGCACTCACTGTTCTCTATGCCAGACTTAAAGTATACCTACGCAATGCCGTAAGCATAACATTCGAATAATTAAAACGGTGATTAAAGGTTAGTATTACAATTTATTTATCTACTATTATCAATTCTATAAATAAAAAAACGATTTATTGGTAAGTACATCAAATAATGAAATGCAAGCTATAGACTTTTTCTGTATTTTAATTTTGAAGATTTACAATTACTAATAAAAATAAGTAATTTAAAGAAATTTAAAATCAAGATAGATATCGTGAAAAACTATCTATTACAGAAAAACAATTTTCATTAAATTAAGTAATTTAATTTTCTTTTGGACAATAAGTTTTAACATTAACAGATTTGATTACACATAACCAAATAGACGAAAAGCACAAACGAGCGTGTACAGTCATCAGTTAAATATTCAATATAGGTACAATTTAATAGTATGCATATACAATTACCATCATACTTTAGGTAACAGATAATACTGTTAAATTGTGTAATTTCAGTGTAGTAAAAAAGACTAGTTAATAAGTTGTAACAATCGTGTAGATTTTATAGGTTTAAAATTGAGAACAGTTTATAGAAATGCATTTACTTAAGGAATGTAAGTTTTATAAAATTGCCCATTACTTTTCTTATACCAGTATTTTCATAAAACCTTAACAACTTTTGAAAAACTCATTTTTCTCAGAATCTTTTTGAAATTTGATCTCAACTTTTATTTATGTTATACTTAATTTTCGAATAATCTAAATCTTATTGTTGTTCTTTTTTCACTAATTCTAAAGTGTCAACGTTCAAATTTATTTATAATTGTTTCTGCAACTACATATAAAACGTATGTCAAAAAAATGTTAAACAACAACTTAGGTAACATGGGTAACATATACCCATTTAAAACAAATTAAGATAGACTTATATACTAATTTTTTACTCACATTAAAAGAAAATAATAAAAATGATGTACCTACATATATATTATACTTTGTGATAAATACATACTAATATATATCAAACAAACTGTAACTTAAGTATGTAAGAAATAGTCTTTGTTTTTGTATTAAATACGTATTGTGAAACTTTCTAGGTGATAAAATATTAAAGATATTCCGTCTAGTTTTGTATTATTGTTCAACTAGGTGTATTAAATACCTAATAGGTAACAGTACCATTAAATTAAATTGTATATTTGCAATATACTATAGTCTATACAAAATAAAGAGTGGCGTTTTACCATTTTATCATGTAGCAAATACAATAAAATACAAAACACCAAGTCCAATATATGTACAATGTACACTCTAAGCTGTTACTCAAAAATTGTACGATAAAAAAATATTAACATAACCATCCTCTCCCTTCTAAAAAAAAATAATATTAAAATGGTGCAACTACGAATATATATTAATATTTAATATATACACGTATTTTTATGGTTGAGGGAAATTTTGCATACTGTGAACAATAGGTCAGACAACGGTTGTAGATTACTTAATAATAATATCATGCTCATGAAACCCATTAAATATTCTGATTTTGAGCATCTTTGTTAGTATAATGAGAACTAATCGAAATCTACAATTTAAAAGCCATAAATTTAATATTCAATATTCGACAAAATGACACTTTATTGTTAGGCACCTAAATTATCCGCAATGGCCATCCGATGAAACGGCAGCAACAGCAGCATCGCCATAGTGATACGGCATAACATCATGACCGTCTCCATCACTTAATTTCGGGCATATCACAAAACACTACCGCCGGACAACGTACAAAACATGTCGTTAAAAAATTGCTAGGACATGCATATTATATAAGTATCACGATAGAAATAGAAATTGAAAAAAAACACGCGTACTCTTTCGTAAAAAATATTGTATTTTGGTGAACGCGTGAAAGAACCGGCGGCGAACGAACGAACGAACAACACGAAAGCTGCGGGAAAACTGGCGACGGTGCACACACGCGGGTAGCAGCCACCGCCGCCGCTCCATCAGGAACTGTACCGGAAACATCACGCAACGCCCCTCACCTGCTCCCATCGCCCACACCCGCCGCCCGTCATGACCACAACCACAGTCCCTGATTAAACCAGCCAGTGACCACCCTCCATACTATATAGCATTGTGATGTACACAAAACGGTCGACGTATTATAATTATTATTGTTGTATTGGTGCACTTCCAAAATTTATTTTGACACCGAGTCTCATTATGGTCGTTATAAACTCTGACACGCTAAACATAACATGATATACCTGAATGGACGGGCAACAGCGATTTTGTTCAAATACTCGACAGTATAATAAACGATAAGCTAGTGATTTTCCGGACCCATTTTTTGATGATATTATACGTAGGCAATCAAATGATATCAATCAACAAAATACTAAATCTACAGAGTGGGTACGTATAAAATAATTTGCGTTCATTATTTACCTAAATCACAATGATACTGTTTAAAAATGAATGGACGACGAATTAGACAATTATAAAAGATTAGATTTAAAATTGAATAGGCAAATCTTCATGGTTATAGATAATCAAAAAGTAATATTTGTTATTACTAAATACAATATTATTACAATATTTTTATGTTGTACGTTTTAAAACATAAACTGAACCTGATTGATTACATTTGGTTAATTAAAAACACCCTTTTTTAACATAAACTATTACAAATTTTACTTAATTAAAATACAGTAGAACTTTGATAATTTAAAACCCAAAACGACAAAACTTAAATTTGAGTGATCAAATTACAAATAGATAAGTCCTAACCCTTAGGCAAAATATGATATTGACTCATTCGCACTCATCGCACGTACTTATTTATTTAATTAAAATAGTTTTATTATTATTATTCAAAAGATATAAGATAAGATTTTCTAACTTTAACTATCTATATGAATAAATATTTTAGATTGGCCATTTTATTAGTTATAGTAAAAATGTGTTTATATAATTTTGATTTTGATTTTATTATTAAGTAGATATAAATTTAAATTATAAGAATATAAATAGTTTAAAATAATTTATCATAACCTGATTATTTCTAATAATAGTTTTGTTAAACTTTCAATAATCATAAGTCATCGCCGCCAGATGCAAATTCAGAGGAAAAATGTTATATTATAATATTATGTATTTATTCATAATAAATATTTCAAACTTCTTGAAATCCATAAATTTAAAATATAAATATAATTGTTCATATTAATATAATCAAACCAGTATCAATTAGTATCTATAATCTATTATATACTAAAATTAAAATCATATTTTTTCTGAAAAAAATATCCCTTTCCCCTGAAATGTATAGATGTATAGATCCAAACATGACCGTTACTATTTTCAATCAACGCATCATCTTTAAAAGTAACTAGAATAATATTCCGTCGTTTATTGTAACAAAAATCATACCTTAAAATATAAAAAATAAATTTATATAGCCAAACATACTATACTTAGCAAAAAAATGTTAACAAAGTAATAATATGATGTTATTGATATTTATTTTCATATTATATATTTATAATAGTAATATTTTGTATTATCATAATATTTGTATAATTTATTTTCTTTAAAACGAACACAACGATTGATTGTCATGTCACAACCAATAATTAATAACAATTATTTATATTTGATTGCTGATTACTGATGGATATATGGCTTCGACATATTCTGCGTTTAATATAGCTCTGAATCAATAATTATAACTAATTAGATAGGTATGCATATTGTATAATAATATATACACATACCACAATATACGCATTTGTACTTAAAAATTAATAACCATTAATCACATTATTATAAATGATAAAGAACTAAATAGCTACACATACCTCTAATCCTTTAGATGATATTACAATCGCTGAATAATATTGGCTATATTGTAATAATTAAAAGTTAAAATACATAGCAGTTTATTAATAAATAAAAAATAAAAACAATAGGTACGTCATATAAAAAGCTCATATAATTTAAAATACCATTTTATAATTAGAATAGTCATATTAATATATCTTTACATTTTTTTCTACTTCTATATTGTTATAAAATACAGTTTTTAATTATACCTGTATATATATATATATATATATTATGTACAGAATGATTCTTTTAACAGTAAACACTCATTATTTCAAAAAGTATTAACTTTTTTTTTTTGAAAGACATAGATTAGGTTAGGTATGCATCCTTAAACATTTATATTAACGCTATTTTTTTCACCTTTATTTTTTATTTGTAAACTGATTATCAACTTTTAAGTTTTAAACATCTCCCTATAGTTTTTATTTCTTGATAATCTGAAACAGAACAATTTTCTAAATATGTCAATTTTAAAATATATTGAATATTACAAGTTTTCTCTCTTATAACAAGTACCTACTTAATGTTCAGATGAGCGTGATAGTCTGCCAGTGTAATATTTCTCAAAACTTAAAAATCGAGTGAAAAAAATTCAACGGTATAAATATTAAAACGTGAATAAAATAATCCAAATGTTCAAGTATTAGATTTTTCATTATTTTCTTAGTGAAATGGAAAAATATAATTCGATAAAGTGACCGACTGGTAGGCGTGTTAACATTCTCACGCATAGTCGTGTACTATGTAGGGTTGACTGATTAGTCTGTAACCACACCCAAATTCCTATTAATTTGTATTAATCCAATTATAATCTATTTCATATTTTTATTTGTACTCTTTGAACCAAGAATAGCTGAGTAGATTAAACGTATAACCAAAACTTCTGCAGTCAAAATGTCTACACACTTCTATTCAATAAACGTTCTTATAATCGTATTATACAATAAGCATGGACTTAGTTATAAAAATTTGTTGGTCACATTGTACTAATAAATCGAGTACCTACAACACTAATATATTTTAGTCTCCAATCTCCATATTTACCCTATAATGTATTAATTTATAGAGTATAAGTACTGGATAGTCTATAATGTCGCTCAATATCTATAATTAAATCATTTATTAGAATTATCGAATTTTTAATAACATGATATTCCACTATTCTACATCGAAAACTTGAAAACTACATTTTATTGAGCTTTTTATTTCTAGCAAGCCCTTAACACAATGGTAAATTGCGTTTTCCGCATTAACCCAAATACGGGTTACAACGTACATTTGACTTAAAGTTTAAATCATTGAGCTCATATAGATAAAAAATGTTTAGAGAGAATTAATTTAGAGTAAAACGTAGATATATGCGAATCGAATATTAATCATTTAAATTAGTATTCACTATAATATTATATATTTATAATAGTTTGGACGGTGAAATTACAGAATAGTTTAATTCTATTTTGTGGGGAAAATCAAATCAAACATGTCCACACATATATAGTCACAGTCCACAGAACATTAATTTATCTAACAAACATTGGTGTACCTACGTAATCTGATTGCTTCCAGAAAGACTTTAAATATATTTTTTGCTATAAATAGTTGGCGTATCTTTTTATCTAGAATATTATAAATTTGTTCTCAATAATTAAAATGTCTATGCATGATTTTTTTTATAAATATCCATCTATTTTTTTTTTAATGTAGAGTAAGTAGTATTCTTACTTTTAATAATTGTATGTAGGTACTATAATATCTATACGAATAAACATACAAGTAATTTACATTTTTGCGCTGCATTGCGCATTATTTATAACATCACATGCATTCAAATCAGTTTTAGTAGACTACCTATATTACAATTTATTGTAGATTATTTACCTTGGTACCGTTTCAAAATTGTACGATGTAACGTGTTATAATTTATAATTCTAGCATAATATGTTCTATTTCTAAATGACATATAATTATGACACCTAGTTAATTTAATGTCGTATGAATAAATAATTTTTAGTGTTTCCATATTTTACGGTTTATAGTCTCTAGTTACTCCTATAATAGCCCTGAGTATAAAATATGTTTTCATTTTTCTTTAAGAATACAGTTTGAAATTACTATTTAATTGTAGTAGAAATCTGAAAATCTGATGAAACACAACATTTAATCATGAAAAATACATGTCATTTTTCCAAAGGATGCACGGTAGTTGCCAAAATCAACAGACTAAAATATTTTATGTACATTTATAATTTTTGAACATATTAAGTATGGGGCTTAATATCGTAGGTAAAAAAATATAATATTTCAAATATATTAAATGTGATTCCTATGCAATTTTCGCCGAATATTATATCATACTGTATATTAATTACCTAATATTACTATATTTATATTATATACCTAAGTCGTGTTTAATATTGTCTTAAGTTATCTTTTCTCCTTCTCCCTATTTTGCAATTAAAATAATATTGTTACAAGTTAATATTGCAATGACTAATATGAATGATGCCTGCCTCTAGGTGCAATCTTGCGTACTGTATAAATAAGCAAATTGGTACATATTACGTATACTTAATATATGTATCATTGTAATTAATATAAAAATTGAGAGAACTAGAGAAGTAAATTATTCCTTAAATATTTTGAATAAAACTTAAATATTCTCTCAACTATTATTTTAAAAACATAATATTATTTTTATAAAAGCTGATTGGTGTTAACTTATAAAATATAATAAAATAAAATAATGATGACTAGGTACTTATAATAATTGGAATTATATAAGAGTATAAATGTTTCAACGAAATAAATTAAAAAATGAAATGCATGAAAAATATCAATGTTTGTAGAGAAAATCCAACTAATATATCCTCACCAGTCACCACTAGGTAGCAATTTAATTATTAATGAAATTACATGTAAATTGCATTAATATTTTTTATGAATAAAATTTTTTTAAATCTAATAATTTAAAGAAAATGTTTATAATAAAATATGAATATAAAGTAAATTGAGTTTGAATAAATTTATTTCTCTATTATGAACCTAAACAAACAATTTATTTGTATAGGTACTAATGTAAAACTGAATCAGTTAAATGGAACTTAAATCAGAAAACTGATTAAAATAGTATAAAATAATAAAATTTAAATCCGGACAAAAATATATGAATCATTTATTTTCATTAGAAATAAATATGTTTAAACTTCCAGTGCCTATACAATTATAATAATTATAATGTTATTTCTATTTAATTTACAAATAGCATAAGTGTTTTTTTCTTTAGTAAAACATTATAGGTAGTTACACCCACAATCTCTAATAGATAAGAATTTTTGAATGTCAACAAATTTTTTTTTTTTAAATCTGTTTCCATAATGTTTTAAAGATATCTTATATTCGTCGATATATCGGTTAAAGCCTGGAGATTTAATAGTTTTCTCAGAAACCATCCAATAACTCGGGTAATCAGAAACGCAACGAAACGTTTTATTATCTATATAGTATATATATATATATATATATATATATATATATATATATATATATATACACCTATAAATAAAAAAGTTTTTATTAATTTAATTTCGTCCAACTGGTGCTATATAATAATATAACACCGTGGTGTGTGACTCCCTCCTAATGACAAGAGTTTTTGTACCCCTTGCCGCACTCTGTTTAAGACAAATATACACACAATTGTCACCAGGGTGACCACGAGGAGTCAGTCTACCACAGCCGGTTGACAAAGCGATTTGATTTATTACAAATTATAATATAATAATATTTTACATAATATAATTTTAGCGCATCGTAACGGTAAGTGTGACAATAGATATGAGACGCGCATATACGGATCATCATCATGAATATCTGATATATAAACGGTGTTTAAAGAAGGAGGAGGTAATTTCTTACGTTCCGTAGTGATAGGTATTTTTATTTGATATTTTTATTTAATCGATCGAATCGATCGAGTATTCCACGGTTATATACACATTTTAAATAGACGAGTTACAGCCGATCATAAAAGAATAGAATGGGACGGATAGAGCATCTTATTAAATCGGAAATAACCGATTTTATGAGATGAACGGTTTCTTCCGGAAAACGATTCTTAGCCAGTGGCGATTTCGTTGCGTAGTACGGTTTCTTTCATTACTTTACTATTATTTTTTTTGTCGTTTTTTTTTTTTTTGCTGTCTACGCAATTTTCTCGACTGCTGAAGAATTCAAAAATTACCTTTCTAAAGTTCAAAGTTACAAACCGTGTTCAATTTCCAATTTATAGAAATTCTATACGGAACTTTTTGAACTTTTTTACTACCTAGAAAAGTGTTAACCAAGGGAAAAATACGAGGAAAAACATATACAATAATTTAAAACTATAATAACTATAACTCACCGTTTAGAATCAAAATATAATGCGTAAGCATATTGTTTTCTATTCTGATGTACGAGTTGACAGTATTATAATATGTATGAATGTAAATAATAGCCTCTCCTATAAAATACAAACTTCATACTGATAAAAGGTTTATTTTGAACGGGACATTTTTAAAATTATCCAGAAGTTAAAAAATAAAAATGTTGACAGTATTTTAACAATATCATTTACATTATGTATATTTCCATTTGTATGTATTGATATTTGAGTAACAATTTCATTTGTATTGTAAATAAAAAAATAATAACTTTACAGATTTTAAAAGTTTGACTTATACTCATAATCCAAAATTATTTTAAAACTTTTACTAAATTTTATTCAATTATTTCTTTTGGTTATTTGTTGATAAAATACTATTATTATACTCGTATAAAATAATAATGTCAATTAATCGACCGGTTAACTACGCGTACAAAACGGATCACCTTAACGCCTTTTTTAAAAATGTTTTCCATGAACACTTTTTCAAGCAATAATAAAAATGTCAATAGATTCATGCAGTTTAGAAATCGACAGCTGTTGACATTCATAAAAGGTTATGTTTTTTTATCCTGGCAGTATGGTTTCCATAAAACGTAACGAAAAACCATCGACCGACGTATACGACAAAAACAAACAAACGCGATTTAAACCGATACATGCGAATCAGCTATTTTTCGAATACAAATATTACTCTCAAGTAATGTATTATAATCAGTGACGTATTTATGGGTGGTGGAAGGATATATGATATATTTCACCTTCCTTTTCTTAAACAAGAAAATGTATTATATTCATTTCCTGCATATTTTCTTTAATTTAAGTAGAAAAAAAAACAGGACAAAATGCCCTGCCGCATTGTGGGTTATAAGTGTACCTCAGTACCTGATCATTGGGTATAGGTCACTGTAATAACTAATAGGTATATTACATTTGAATAAATAATAAATCACTAGATATGAAAAACAGTTCTAACCATCTCCGGTCTGTCAGCCAATACATATATAATGACATTTTATTGTATATTTAAATTATTATTATAGTAATTTATTTTCTAGGTTAGTTGTTTTTTTAGGACTATTTACAGTAGCAGTAATCATCAAGTAATTGTTTAACAGTAAATAGAGGCTTGTACAATTATTCACCCCTTTCACCAAAAAAAAACAGTGTGGTTTATACAAGAAACCGATCCTTGAACGGCATTGTATAATATAATATGAATACAATTTGAATTTTTAACTCAACACTGATTCCACCCAAGAAGTAAGAACAGTTCTAAGTGGCTAAGCCCGAATACTGAATTGCAGTTTATCCGTTTTATACCCGATTGTGGGTATAGTAAATATCTCTTGACGTAATTGTTATAACTTTTTATGCACAAGTTTCCTCGTATTCCACTACGTATTACATCATTTTCGAATACTGCAAATTGAGATACTTTTGGCACGTATTATATTATGTTCAGAATTGCTGTAACATTTTGAATCAGCCTTTTCGAAATTCTACTAATCGAAAATATTTGTCAATAATATTCCTTACCGTCGTTGGCCTTGTTAGTATCAACAGTATACACTATACGATGTACAAATATAGTATAATATACCTATCGTATTTTATCCATGCACGTTTAAGTATAAAAAAAAACAACCAGAAAAGTAAGCCCGCGCGGGAATATCCTAGTTATATGCAACTAGACGATCACAAGTTCACGATAGCATAGGAATAGATAATTAAGCTTGAAGTTGCTGCGTTGTATATTTACACGCATACAGTGTCATTGATGTTTATTATTGACGCCGACGCTTACTGACTTACTATACATTCACGTCACACGCGCCGATAGTCCGGATGGAAACGCTTGCAAACTTCCGAGATAATAATATTATAATCGACGATGAACTGGTCGACCGTTGGACCAACCTAAACTAACTATATATTATTATAATAAATATTTTGGCGCTTAGTTGGTAGTACCTATAGTCTATTTTTTTTTATTAAATTTTTTATTTAATAAATTTGAATTGACACACAACAAGAGTAAATATATTAAAAAACTGTTTTCATTTAAAAATAAAACAACAAGCCGTTTCGTCGATTCTGAGAAAATTAATCACAGGTACACTAATATAAAAAAATGTTGCTTTGATTTGCCATTCATTGTCAGTGTAAACATTATAAATTACTTCATCAAAACTAAAACAATGGAAATTATAAATTTATATAATGCGTACCTCTCATAGTCTACCTATGTTAAGTAATATATTAAAGAAACATTAGGTCTTGTTTGTCTTGGCTAATATAGTAATATTACGTGGACACCTGGCACCGTCATTGGATGGAAAAAATTAAGGGTTGGTAGAAAAAACGATAAAAATATGAATATTCGGGGATGGTGAAAAACTTAATCTACATAATTGTTTAGGAGACGATAGAATGTATTGGAAAAACGTTAAGCTCGAAAGGCCGTATGCCTCAGATCCAGTGCTAAATAAATGTAATACCTACCGTATAAAAATCGTTCATAATGACGCTCAAAAGACCAAAAAAATACGTATCATAATAACAGATGCTGATATGCACAAAATTAAAAAAATTAAAGTAATTATCAAACATATAATATAGTATAGTAAATTTCAATCACAAAATGTCAATTTTTTTCAAAATTATTTGTTTGCTTTGATAGAAATGGTTACTATATGTTTATTTGTAACATGTTTTTTTTTAAATAAATATCGTGCATGGTGCATATTTTCGTTTCTTTTTTTTCAAAGTATGTTTTCGAACTTCCATTATGAGTAGCCATATGGTTTTACCTAACAGTGATAGTTTAATAGTTTGTATTATCTTTAAATTTATTTTTGTCATAAGCCGTCGATAATACGACCCGTACATTACGTGGTCGTTATAGATAAAATATTGGTCTAAATTCACCAAAAAAAAAAAACAAAAAAACCATTATTACAATATATTTATATGGTACTATGGTCATCATGAAAACGTATAATAACAACCAATAAAAATTATCATAATATAAAACGTAGAAGTTTTTACGTGATCCTTAATTTTAGGTTATTAAAACCGATATGCCACTACAGCCGGTGCCTAACGATTCTACCGTATAATGTAATGCGCGCGTTGTTGCAGACTGTTGAAACGGTTGAGAGTCCCTGTAGAATACTATACATGTATAATGATGATGTAAAACTGATGTAAATCACGTCGTTGGTCAAGTAGACGGAAATACAAAAGCTTATATGAAGTAAATAACCGATAAAAACATTTCGTGACGCCATAGCGTGTACCGAGCAAACATTCGATTATGCAAAAGTGCCGGCGATCGACCGAGTGTACTATAACGGATACCATAACAAAAAGCCTACACGTAACGGTATTTTTTCAGTTGCCGTCCTATCAATATCGTATTACTGAAAAACTTTTAGTCGATGGTACGTATTCGGTTCGCGCTCAGAACAAAAACTTACTCGACCCAGTCGGATCACACACACGCCAAAAGAATAAAAACTCAAACTCGACCCGGTTGAATGGCACGAACATCTTAACACGACGCTAACGACTACAATACCGGTCGTAGAACGTGTATAATATTGAAATATACACAACATATTATTTTTATAAATTATTACGATATGTCTCTATAATAGGACGACAAAATTAATGTAACCGTTTGGTCATAATATCACATGGGGTGCCGACAAACGTTCGCTGTTCGACTCAACCGCGTCTGGCGCCGTTCGGCCCGGTTCGACGGTGACATACTCTTATCTAATAAAAATGTCCTCGTCGGTAGACCGTCCGTCATTTCGTACGTCGTACGATAATATGGATCGTCGAATATGTTATACAATTATTATGTGTACATATTCACCCGCATACAACAGTGTTATAAAAAGTTTTTAAATTAATAACGACGCGATCCGATGATCAACCATTATTATAATTTCAATATCATGACACTGCATTATTATTATATCTACGAACTATATAAACTCGGCATACTAGACCATAATGATAATAAACAAGTAAATATGATAAAATAATACTATATTTACCTTTACATTTCAGTAAAATTAGTTTCTAAAAAACTTTTATCTTCTACCGTCAGCAACGGTTTCATAAACTACAAACCGTATTATGTTAGTTTTTTCAACTGTCTTCCAACTTGTTTTGTTTGACTTTATTTGCAAGGAAATTGGAAAATTCATACCTCTTAGTGTTTGTGTTTAGGCCGTCGACCGATATTCTTAATAGACTCGTTTCATTTCCCGTTTCGTACAGTTTTAATATGTGCAATAATTATATTACAAATCAAACCCTTCGCAAATAACTTCATTTCTAGGTAGGTACTCGTTAAATGAAGTTATTCATTAATGTAAAACATTTACAATTTATACTTGTACACAGTACACATACGTATATAGTAACAGCCATTGTTTATCGGGCCATATTTATGTAAGTACATGATACGTATGGATAGTACACGCATCGGTAGTACAAAATAATATCGCGAAAAAGTCGTATTACGTCGCGCTTTTATTAACACGAATACGACCAACAACTGCGACGGCAACTTGACCAGCGCGGTGCGACGATGACACGCATAGAACACGTGAACTAGTGAAATAAAAGTATGCATTAAGATCATATTATTAGTGTTGACCCTCTTAGATTATAAGAAAAATGCCGTACAGGTGCACCGAATAGAAACAGAGTAATTGAAATCGTACGGTGGTGTACTCGAGAAACGCCCGACAAACTGTAAACCGCAAGACGCAACACCGTACTGTACACTCGAAATAAAAATAATATTTCGAAATACCGCTGCGGCTCGTCATCCCTGTCAGTCGCCAATAGCAGTAGTAGCGGTGAGTACGGCGCCTATTCATAATCACAATATCCATAATCACCGGGAAACGGCAGAATAATAAAACATCACTTGACGAATCGCAAGTACGCGATGACTTTAATATCAAATGCATTTTTTTTTTTTTCCAATCCAGTGGAGTATTCATGTGGTGTTCGCGCCGTGTAATCGTCAATACGTCGGTCGTACGGATCGATTAATATTTATTACGCTCGGTCGTTTAATTTTAATTCGACGGGCGGAAATGCCCGTACACCTCGCCGGTACGCGTATACACTGTACACGTGTACCACAATGCACAATATTGTTACAGCGCGTATTGTAGTGTACCATCGGGTGCACGTAAGCGAACGCGGCGCGCGCACGCGCACTGTGTTCGCCCGCGATAGATACACCGCAATGTAACACGACGTTTGTACTTCCAGTAGGTGAACTCGGGCAACGAGTCAATTCGCCGTAAACAAACAATAATAATAATAATAATAATAATACCGACGATAACGATGATTTGCTCGGCCGCCGGGCGCGTTTACCGTACAGTTTTTATTTTTCCGGCCCGTGAACAGATGACGCGCGCGCGCGTATATATACGCGCGTAATACTGCGCCAACCCCATCCTCCCTCCCTCCCTCCCCCCCGCACGGAGTGTGCGGTGCGCGCGCGTGAGGCGTACGCGCGCCGTCGTGTGTAATCGCACGCGCGCGCCTAGTTCGATATAACAATTCAGAGTCATCGGTCCGTGACGCGTTCGCGCGGAGATGGGTCGGTCGACCCCCCCCCCTGCCGCCGCCCCGTCGTGTAATACGGCGATCCGCAGCCGCCGCAGCGGCAGGCTGGCTCGGCCGCGGCCCGCGAGAACCCTTTACGACAAATAGGTCACTAAAACCATTTTATCTTGTCGTCGGTGAAAATTTACACCACATTTCCATTATCCCGGCCGCACACGTCTCCGCGTAATGCGCGCGTGATGCCGTCGTGTTCGAGCATCCTCCGCAGACGATATTATTATTATTATTACTATTATTATTACTATTATTATTGTATGATCTCCGCCGACTGTTAACGCGCGCGCTACACGCCGTTGTACACACACAGACGAGTTATACACGTATATATATATATATATACACGCGCACACGATTATATTATTATTACACGATAGGCCGCGACGTGTTACGCGCGCGTTATACATATAACACCGTTATCGGCAATAATGCGGTACAGAGCGCTTGTCGATCTTACACATATATATATATATGTACGTACATGGTATATCGCGATTGTTTCGGATGCGAACACGGGCCCACTCGTATACGTGTACGCGTAATTGCAAGTAATGGTGTGCGTGTGCATTTTTCGCTCGTAGAAATGCGGCAAGTATACGGGTCGGGGGCTGTTCTGTAAAGCTTGTTTGTGGGGGGGGGGTAGGGGGAGAGAATGCAAAAAAGTGTATTTGCGAGCGATATACAGTATGCCAGAGTACGACGAAGACTCGTGGTGATTGTGATTTAAGCGATTTGTGAAAAAAGAAATAAAGCGCCTGTAATTAACTGTATTATGTGGGTGGTGTCTTTATTTGATCTGAATATGAAAATCCGTTATTCAAAAATATTAATCACGATAATAATTTATATCATTTCTTTAGTTTTCATTTGCAAAACTACGATTGATGAGTTCTTCTATAATGTTTACAGTAATGTCTTGCGCAACGCTGTTTATAACAGATAACACAATTAATGTAGGTTTGATTCGGTGTTTGAGTATGGCTATTATTACAACCATTACTTATTATTATGAAACGTGCTATACCTGTTACGTATATCTGTAGACTGCAGTATACCAACTATTAGGTATACCGAAAATATTAGATAAATCTGTAATAAAATAAAAAGGCCAATGTGAAAGGGATGGCCGCCGCGTTTACCCCGCCATAAATCTATCCCCGAGTGCGACGACATATTACAATATTATACATTGACGACTACTGTCGAGTGCTGCAGCCGAAGAGAAATCTGTCGGGGGACTATCGGTTGAAATCGTTTGATTATTATTGCATACTTGCACTGTACAATAAATTAGTATGTATCATAAAGGCGCGCGCATGGGTGCGGCGAACGGTGCTCTCGCTGCACATACAATTTATTTCGGATTCAGCGGTCCGGAAAATATTTATTTAAAAGACATACCATACATACATTGCATACAAAAAGCGAATGATTTTAAAAATACTGAATATAAAATAAAATAAAAATATCGATATTCAATGTTGATTTAATATAATGTATTTAATTTATCAATGTGAGAAGTCTAGACCACAGACAAGTGACGGACGCATACGACGTACACTCGCATACAGACACCTAACACAAGTTCTACAAACTGAACACGACCACATTATGTACGTTACCACACTTATAACAAAAAACCGTTGAATCGGCGCATCGACAAATTCAAGCATTGATAAATACTTAATGCCTATTAACCTATTTATAAAAATTTATTAATTTGTTAACACTATAAGCAACGATTTACTCAATCGAATGATAAACGAGTAATCGTTTTTATCTCACGCGATGCCTTTTACACATCATGTCATAATGACGGAGATACGTGTGGGATTCTTATTGTTCTATTCAGCCGGTTAAAAATACGCTGCACCCGACACAAAATCCTATAGTATTTATATTATAGAAACCATCAACTATCTGCGAATGTGTCTATATGATTGAGTTTTACATCTTATAGATTATTATATTAGGATCGTAAATGATAATAATTCGGTTATATATTTTACGAATTGACCAAACGAGGGTAAATGTATTTAGCGCTATACATTGACATCGTGTCAGCGTTACATTTTGCCATCTATATCTATTTCTAGAACTTTATAATAAAGGATATAATATACTACACAATATCTATTATGAAAAAATCCACTGTTTTGTATTGCTTACGAACGCATTTTTCGATATTTCAATTTACAAGCACACTGACAGATGAGTATTTTATGTTAAATATTGTAAATTTCCCATTGTGTAAGAATGGAGTATCCATAACAATATAATTATTATGCTATGTTTTTTTTTTTTTTCGTGATCACTAAAATGAGAAAAAATTTGATTCTTTAAACTAAGAATGTGATACGCAGATAGATCAATAAACTAAACATTTTATGACACATAGAATTATACAGTAAATTTTTATTTCAATCTCCTTGAAAATTATATTTTGTTTAAATCCAAAGATATGAGAAAAACGAAGATTCGTCAGGATTCATTTTACTATGAAGTAAAATTATATGAAGCGTAATAAATGATACATAGTATTAATTTTAATTAAAAGTAATATGATGTTTAATTATTTAAATATACAATGTTTGATAAAAAAAAAAGTTAATACATTTATCAAGGTGATTAATTATTATAATGTACTTCTAAAAAATACACACACGCGCGTTTATATAATATACGTAAACGATTAATAGATTGCGCTCTAAATGACCTTTGTGACAACAGGCTAATTTAGTGTACTGTGTTTATATATGTTTACGTGCCACTAGTCTGCACTTTGAAAATTAGGTGCGACAAAGCTTTCGTTATTCATATATTGTGAATAAACATTCACCACTAGGACACTAGGTGGTAGAGATATGTGAACTGCTGCTTTTTTACTGGTGAATAAATTTATTGCCAAAAACTCGACGAGTTTAATTATTGGTACTTGTACGATATTTAACCCCAAACGATAATATACCGAAATTTTACGACGCCGATATATATATATATGCCACTTTTATATTATCAGAGTTGAACCTATCTATATTTACATATTTTAATATCAATACAACTGTGCAGAGTTATTAGTCGTTCTGTATCAATAATAATTGCCCGGCAACGTTCGTACAATGAGTTTGAGCCGTTCGAGTTTTATAAGCACTACCTGCAGTGCTGTGGGTGCTATGTTCCTAAGGAAAAACCACTGAAAAATTTTTTCAAAGTATAAAAGAATAATATTATATTTTTTGAAACAAGGAAAACATTTACAATAAGAGTCGTTTCCTTATACCTAGGCATGTTCCCAAGTTTTTATGAGGAATTATAATTTATACTCGCAGTTAGAGTTTAAGTAACACCCACACACACATATGGCTACGTTCGCAAGTGGATGAAGTATGTTTTAGAGAATGTTTATATACTTTAGCACATTAATACAAACCATCGAGATTTAAAAGTAAAATGATGTGGCTAAGAACTCATTACGCAAAAACACAGGTATACCAGCTCAGGTGCCTCTAAAGTTTTATTTACTTTGAGTGAAGAAAATGCCTAAAACGTATTAAAATAAAATTATAAAATATAGCAGATAAAAGCTTTTTACTTATTAATAATTTTACGAATATCCACGTTTACATTTTTCGCTCGGTGAATAGATTATAAAAGCTTTAGAAAATGAATCGTAATAAACATTTAAAACAACCATTACTTTTTAATGGATTCGAATAAGATTCATAAATGTCTAACACACTACTTACAAGTCACGATCGTTTAAAATAATACCAACAATTAGTATAAAATATATTAATACTATTCAATTGAATGATATATAAGTCTCTCAGCAATCAACACATACACCATACACAACTACTTTATTCTAAAAGATTTAAAACATAAAATATCCATTAACTTGTCGGTATAAAATACAAATGAATATATAATACAACATAATAAAACATAATAATATAATATCCACGGTTCGTAGAATCATAATAAATCCACTTATATATTTTTTTTTGCATTTTAATGGTACGTATTATTTGTATAAACATATGTATTATATTATATTATTATGTGCTATTCGCCTTAATCATTAAATTAAATATGTTTTGTTAAAAAGAGAATAAGTAGAAAAAAATTATTTAATAATAATCTATCTTACAATATCCTTAAACTGCAATGAAAATCGCCTTGTCCTTAACAAACTCTATGTAAAATCAAATAATTATGTAATTTAAAAATGTTGAAATTTACAGTCAAACAACGACAAGTTTATTCATAAATTATTTATAAAATATTGAATGCATGTTAGACGCTCTTAGCGTTAACAACGGAGAGAAAAAGCAAATATTCTAAGTAATAAAAATACAGAATATGAAGAATCTAAAATGGTAGAAAACTCTGGGAAATAAACCTTTCATCGCCCGTTAAGTGTTGGTGACATTAGAATCCACTTCACTCTTCATACCGGGCCCGGCTGTGGACATATAATAATAATTTCAAACATGATTATTATATATATTTAATTTTTACTATTATTTGTTATCATTAAAATTTTTAATGAAAGGGTACATTTTTAATTACATATTCCTGTGCAGATAGTTTACATAAGATTTTCAATGTGTAAAAAATGAATTTTTAATAAATAAGTTGTTTATAATATTTATAAGTATATAAAGTTTTGATGAGGTGAATGAAGTAATAAAGGAGTTGGTTCCCATTAAATGGTCAACTAATCTTGTCCTTGAAGTGATTATCTACATTTTAAATATTTATAAGTTATAACTAATTAACTATTTGTTTGAAATTTAATTTTTATGTATTGACATTTTTAGAAAATTAATAATCTGCTTTGAAATATGAAATTAAAAATGAAACCTTTTCATTAACAAAATTTTAATGACAACAAATAATATTAAAAAGTAAATATATAATCATCTTTTAAAAATGTTGTTTTATAATTAATTAAATTATTCAAATTATGTTGACGAATGAAAAATTTTTAAAAACGTTAATTATCTTCAAGATAATGATTTTTATTGTTAAAAAGATATTTAAAAAAAATGTATAGTGTAGTTATTACTTATTTATTGATTTATTGTCATTCTTAATTTTTACTGTAGTGAATAAAAATTATTTATGCTTTTTGAAGTATTTTTATTCGGATTATTCCCCTTCCTATGAACACATATTAAACACGAATCTATTTAATAATGCAGGACTCGCAATTGTATAAAAAGAATTAAATAGCACAATGACGTTTTTGAAATATTTTTACCAGTCCAATTATATTTAATTTGAAAAAAAACATACGACCTATAAGTAGTAATCTCCTGATTTTCATAGTTAGTTGCTTTTCGTTAGTGGAGACACAATGATTGTGACGAGTATACATATTTTATTGTGGTTAACAGTTTACACAAATGGAGAAATTTACAAAATTGGTAATGTATATTTACAACATGTAGCTTGTATTGAAAGAAACAAAATTTAATTTGTTGTTTAGTTGTTTAGTCGTGTTGTTTTATTTAGAATAAAACAATGTACGGCAAATAATAACCTACATATCTAATCTTAACGTTTTCGGACTTGAAAATTGTAACAAGTTTATAAACAATTATTTATTCAAAATTATTATTTAAGTTGTATAATAAATTAATTTACTCTGATTTTCAAAAAAAAATCAAAGTAAAATGGATTATTGTGAACGTAAAATGTTTCATGGTACATGTATCATATATTTTTGTAAGATGAAGCAACATATGCGTATGTGGCGTCTTCTTAATGAATAATGAATACAAACACATAATTTATAATTTATATTTATAACTAGGTACATTAAGTTTGCTTAACTAATATTTTTAATATTTTATTTTCAAATGTTAAATATTTTGAATATATCATGGTACGTAGTCAATAACTTATATTAATAAGTAATGCAAAAAGTATCATGTATATAAAATTAATATTTTTTGAATTACAACAAAATAACTTAAATTGTAATTTTTAGCTTGGATATCCAATTTTGTAAAAATTAAAACTTGAAATTTCTATTAAGACTAATTGCACATAATATGTATTTTCTAAATGTTTAAGTTATGTAAAAAACGTATGAGAAACCTTGCATTAAATTTTCAAATTTTTTGTTCCAATATAATATTTTTCATTAACATTTAAAGAAAAAAAAATATATAGAAAATTTCAAATGTCTATAAAACAATACAAAACGAAACAAAATATTTTGGCTTTGAAATGTCTAGAAAATGCTAATCTAATAATATTATCACTTGATGACAATTTCGTAGGTTCTTGACTATGTTTGTACTTTTTGAATTACAACAAAATAACAAAATCGATTATGTCGAAAATTGGTGTTGCGTAAATATTCCAGGTATTGAGAAAAATACAGGAATTTTTATACTTTTAATACCAAAATACCAACTAGATCCAATTTCCTACCAAAAACTATCCTATGAAGTTGAAGATAAAAGCATTTTTTCTACTACGAAAAGTGTCATTCAGACAAAATACAAAAAAACCCATCATTGTAATACCAATACATTTATCAAAATCTAATAAAAAAAAAAAAATTAGTATGAACGTAAGTATAATATAATTATTATAGTGCCTATTTTAAACTACGAGTATATTATTCTATACATAACTAAATTAAGCATTTACCGTGTCCGTGTGTACATAATAATTCATTTGTCAGGGATTTAATTGAAATGGGTTACGAGGTGATACTCCTAGCAGAAAGCACTTGAACATTTTCTTTTGACGGTATAATATTTATTAACTTCTATGGCCAGATTGGTTAATAAAAAGCTAGCCGTATTTTAACTACCGCCGAAGTAATTTAATAATCCCGAAATTCGAATACTTTAAACTGTAAAAATGTTACCTTTCAATATAAACTTATACATGACAATAGTTTTTATATAAATGCTTAAAACTAAAATTATACAAATATTTAAACTACTCAAATTTTTTTGTATTTATGATTAGAAGATAAAATGTGTTGTATTTTCGTGAAATTAAACTTGAGATTTTCGTATTAATAAGTTGGTTTTATTTTATCAAGTCATAATATTATTCTTAATTAATAGAAAACACGTATTTGTATTATAATGTTTCTATTGACAAGTATACACACAAAAATACAAGTGTTTTTTTTAAATTACCTCCCTACTCCACAGTCCACACAAACCTTAAGCTAAGGTCTCGAAATTCAAGCCACTCAAACCATACTGTTGAGTATTTAATCATGATTCATGATCAACCAATATGCATATAAATGTATAATATAATATAATGTAGTTACTAGTTATACGTGTTAAAATAGAACAAAATAAAACTAAATAATACATACTACTTTTCTTTTTGTTGTTTGTTATATTTATTTTTGTCTATATTAACTAACAAATGCACTATTTGCACAAAAGTTTTTATTTATCTGTATACCTTTAATATATCAAAAGTTCGTACGTTATTACTATTTTTAACTATAATATTATTATACCCATTACCCACGCAAGTAAACAGTATTTTATTTTCAGATAATGACGTAGGTATATTGTAGCTAAAAATAATAATCATGAAATTTTGAACATAGTTAAAGATTTATTGAAGATAACTTACAATGATCTATGAAAAAACTCATTTCTTCCTAAAATTATATTATAACTTTGACATCATAATGTAAAAATATTACCTATATCACACATTATGTCAACAAAAAATACTAACTGCAGTATTACATTATAACCTTCTGTCTAGTTTACTCGTTCATTTTTGTCGTAATACCCATGTCAAAATTAAAACCATATACCTACCAACTTCATTCACATTAAAATAACATTGCTTTATATCACCATCGACTTCTCTTTTGACACTGTAACTCAAAACATAACAAAAAAAAAAAAACATTTACACTGAAAAATAAATTATTTAGACAATAAATAAATTTTCGTAGTTGAAGCCTAAAGGGTCACTTGGCACATCAAAAGTAGTATAGCCTTATAGAATTTTGATATATTAGACAGGATTTTAAAATTTTAAAATTTAATTTTAAAGAAACAAATTTACACTAAATGTTTACTATTCAATAGAAATCACATCAAATGTTTCGAAATCTCGTTACATCTTAAGAGAAACATTTTATCACACAGCACTATTTCTATACTATAATACAACTAAAGAAAATTGTATATTCCTTTATATTTATTTTCATTTATTTTTTATTTTTATCATATGCCTTAGGATATTTTCCATGACTATCATTAGGTAATAATTCAGTTTTCGTGTGAAATATGCATGCCAATATGAGAATGCACCCACGTAAATATTCCTTAAAGTAAAAAATAAATATAATAAAACCCCTCTAATCCGTCACCCTCGGGACTGAATTTATGATCGGCACGCAGAAAAGGTAGGATTATCAAAAAATACAGAAAAATACGAATTCACAATGTATAAAATATAAAATTATATAATTTACCTACTGTATACATACATTAATACTAAACAATTCAATGTAAGCCTATGTGTAGTAAGAAATTATTTAGAAAAAAAGTTAATTACAGATTTTTCTTTAGAAAAAGAAATTCTAGGCTTAGCTGCAGTGTTTCCCCATTCTTAAACCACAAAATGTCTATTGATGTTGAGGTTAAGTTTTGCTCGATATACCAAAGTCAATATCAAAAGCGTTCTAGGCGTCAGTGGTGAAATCCTGGTAGGGGGCTTATCAGCAATTAATTCTATATACCTTCGATAAATTAGTAAAGACAAATGTATTTTTAAAGCAATATACTAAACACCGATAATACTACGGTCGGATCAACTGAAGTGACAGACCAGCAGAGGGCAGACGAGAGGAGTTCTAGAATATCTACCACCTACGAAAATGTTTTTATTTTATTAATTATTTAATTATGCTTACGATTATATGTATATCATACAGACACACTTCAAATATATCACTTTATAGCCAAAATTTCTTAATAGCAATGAAACTAATTTCAATAAACTAACAAAAATTGGAAAACATCAGTCAAATTTACGATGTACTTATTTTAAATGATCATATTTTATTTTAGCATTTTTATAGACATAGACGTGATATAGCCATGATGTAATTTTCAAATAATTTTAGCCATTGAAAATAATTTTTAGTTTTTATAGCTTAACTTATCATAAAGCTAAGTCTAAAATATTTTGTTTTACACATATAATTAATCTACTATGAATATAGTTAATTTATTTTAAAAAAAAAATGTTTTTGTTACGTCTAAAGTTAGTAATACGTATATACGTAAGTATTATAATATTAAATATGTAATATTAATTTATTTATTGATCAATAGGACTGAGATTTGTATGTAAATACATATTTTTACTAGAGCATGATAAATTAAATATTACAAATGATAAATTAATTTCACGGGACTTGCAATAGTTGCAATAAAGTAAAACATATTTTATTTTACATGTTTTTATATATTTCGTCATAAATACATATTTTAACATTATTTGTAAAATTTCTGCATTTTTTTTTTACATATTTCGTAAATTTTGACAATTTTGGTAGTTTAGTAGTATTATACATTATACTTCGATAATAGTACTCGTAAAAACTGTAAATGTATAATAGCATATGGGAAATACATATATGAAAGTATTAGTTAAATATTAATAACTTGATTATTATAGTTTATCTTATTTGTTTCTATTCGATAACTATACATTAATGATCTTAGATTATACTTTTTATTCAACAATTATTAGACAAAATATATTTACGAATTTTCAACAGTCTCAGTACTTGTATTTTCAGATTATTTCCATTAACAAAATATGTCCTATGTTGATAATATAATAAATTATCGATTAAATTTGTGTTAGTTTCAGAGGGTGTAACTATCTATTATAGCCGGGAGTTATAGGATACATAAAAGCTTACAGGACTCCGTACAAATTATTGGCCACGGGCTATTTCGGTTAGGTTAAAAGTTCTGTAAAATACTACTGATAATTATAAAAGTAAGAAAAAAGTACTTGAATAATAAAAAAACAAATTATTATTAAAACGCTATAGGCATAGAACGTTAATTTATTAAACGCGGTAACTAAAAGTATACACCTTTTTTAATATTGTACCTATTTACTTAGCTAATATAGGGAGATCGTAAGTACTACATAAAAACCAATTTCATTAAACGAATTTCTTCAAGTCTCACTTTACTTGTCTACAGTTATCTGTTTGTTATCGATTCAGTTGTAGTTACAGTAAGTTAAATATTAATACTGACATGGGTATGCGGACTTATGCAGGTATGCGTCACTTTATTGTCATATTATGTTTACGTATGTATAATGTAAAAACTGAAGCCTGGAATCCTCTTTTAATATTTAAGATTTAAATACCAGTACCTTACCGGTGGCTTATTCAAAACAAAAAGTTTAATCAACAAGCATGGGTGCAGTACTGTATAATAAAACAATATGAATAAAATATATATTAAAATACAAAAACATTTATATAAATAGTTCAAATTAAAAAAAAACTTGTGCAATTATTTGATCAATAAATACTCTGTGGCAGGCATCTCTGTCTACGTGATATTGCAACTGTTGCGTCTATTAGGATTGTCAAATTATAGTTCAATTTTAAATGTTTTACAAGCGCTATTTTTCAACCGAAAATTGTTAAGGAGTAATGTAGTTCAATACTAATACATCATAGGAATCATAGTAATAAAACCTTACTAATGCTTTATTTCCAATATATTTTACAGGTGTATTAACACAAAATGAAAATGACACAAACTTCATCCAATTGAAATCCTTATTGACAAACTACGATGTCTCTATCGAACCTATTTTAAACGACCCGCTGAACAATATAACTAATAAATGTACGTATTGTTTTACCCTCGTACTATTAATAATTTCGAATTATAGTAAATATTTGATAAATACACAGACGGATTTCTGTAATATTATTTTCGTTATAATTAATTATTATAATAATAAAACTGTTGTTTAATGTTTCAATAATATGGTACGTATCTCAAAGTTAATTTTCAAAAGGAACTATTTAAAATTAGCTAAATATTGTATATTATTATACTAATAAATATTATAATAACTATAATACAGTATTTAACATGGTCAATGTTTATCAGTAGTATGTACTAGATATACTCGGATAAATTACTCTCGTAAATAGAACTGAAATTTATTTCAAGATTCAAGTTTCTACAACGCCCTAGACATTGTTGATACTGATTATATTATTATTTTTTTACCTATATTAGGTTACAATTTTACAAATAATAATTTAATTTCAATACTAATATTAATACAAGTTTTATGTTTTAAACAGTTTGCAGTGTTACGTCAAATAACACATTGGCCACCATTGATCTTCTCAATCCCTCGTGTACACCATGCTGGAAATTAAGTAACGCTAATGGTATGGCCTATTTTCGAACTGACTTTTCCTACATTCGACCGGCGATCCAATTAATTGAATCATATGTGACATGGTTGAATATCACTAAAGAAATTACATTCGTATTCACTAACCAAGAAGGTAAATCTATTTTTATTCCATTTTCTAAAATACTAAATACAATTATGTCTTCAGACGCAGATCAAGCCGTTACCTATTTAACTTCAGGAAAATCATCTTTGAGAGCTATCGTCCTTAATTATCTAATATCCAATGAAATCGATCAACTTAAGAATACGAAAATTGGTATTAGACACGTAGCTCTAATAGGAAATAATTTGGATCAATATGTAAAGATGGTAAATCAATACCTAGTCACTAGTTAGCAATAAGTATTGCGGTGTACCTAAAATGTAAAAAATTATTTTTTTAAATCAGATAAACCAAGAAAAATTAATAAAACTAGATGAATCATGGATAATTGTTACAAATGATACAAGCAAATATAAACTCGAATCAGCAGTAACGCTCATGAAGTTCACATCGTGGGAAAATGGACATACAAATAAAATTACGCGTGCTAGAACATTATTTAACTTCATTTTCTACTTTCTTGACCGTGTATCACGAGATCGTTTAAAACTTAATTGTAACATGAGTTCTGATATTTTAATGTTAGAGAAACGAAAAGAAATCGAAGATATACTGAACTCGGTATACTTGTACACTTTAAATATATTATCTCGACATTATAACCCATGTTATAATTTATAATTATTATTGTTGTTATTAATTATTATAATTGATAGAACAATAAAATTTGATAATTTTTTTAGTACGAAAATAAAAACGAATTTCATTACGACATCGATACCAAACTAATGACGTACAATGAACAAGCAATTATACTAAAAATTAGTGCGGATGGTGTACATAATCAATTGGGTACGTGGACTATAAACGGAGGTTTAGAAATGAAATACGACGCTTTGACAGTGGTCAGTGGTCGCCGATTCTTCAGAGTTGGAACTGCAAAGGTTAGCATGCATTTTATTAATAATTCATAATCATAGTATTATTTATCGCAATCGTAATAATTTTTACGAACTGTGTTTTTATACCCAAAGGCTATTCCTTGGACGTTCATGGAAGACGTGTGGAAAGGTTATTGCATCGATCTAATCGAAAAACTATCCGTGGAAATGAATTTCAAATACGAACTAGTCGTTAAAGACCAATTTGGCGAGCTCGACCCAGTGACGAACCAATGGAACGGACTTATCGGTGGACTTGTGGACGGAGTGAGTGAACGCTCGTTTATAAACACGTATTGTTTATGTAGGTACATTATTATAGACTTTCGAGCTTTCGTATCACTGTGTGGTTACAGGAACTGGATATTGTTATAGCTGCACTCACCATGACATCGGAACGAGAAGAAGTTATAGATTTCATTGCCCCATACTTTGAACAAACAGGAATATCAATAGGTGATAAAAAAATATTATTAATATTTTAATCGATATGGATTATGGAATTTAAAAAAAACGGGGATATTACATTGAGGTGTGGGGTAGGTTTCGAATGTACCTATCTATACTTCGTCAATTGGTAGGTAAATTTAATGAGTGTATCAAAATGTTCTATGATAAATTTATATTAATAAGTAATAATACGGTAAGTATAATATAGTAATTTGTACCTATTTCATGTACTATAGCTGTTATTATTTATTATAAATTATAAGTAAACACCGGCATATTATATCGCGTAGACCCAGTTCGTGATGTAAATATCTTAAATGAATCTAAATATATCGATAATTTTATTAATATACGGGGTAATGAAAATCTTCAAGTCCTGTGAATTAAAACCGTTATTTTTCGTTTAAATATCTAATTTCTTCAAAATTTAAACTAAAAATTTCTTAAACAATCGTACTTTTCAGATTTTTAAGTTTTTATACGAAAAATACGAGGAATCTTGTATTGAATTGTCAAGCCTTAGCTATTATTATTGACAACTCTACCGAGATATTAATTATTTACATTAAAATATAATTCATAAACTTTCGTGATTTTTATGACTTTTAATAAAATTTGAATTAAAAAAATGTATGCTACTGTATTTTTAACATTTTTAAATTATTGTTTGCACAAGTTATGCTGTGTGATTTTTTAATACATTCATAAATTTTTCGAATTCTCCATAACATTTTTTTATCGTTATTTATATAAAAAAACAATAGTATATAAATAGCATAAAAAGAGTTAAAATATTTTGAAATATATAATATTATACACATAACATTTTTAAATAAATATTTGTTAAAAAATTCAAAAATCTGTTATATTATTTCATTATTGAGATATAATAAAAAAACAAAATCGATTTTGTTGGAACAAATTTCCATTTAAAAATTCTCAGTTATTTTTCCCAATTATTTTGAAATTACCAATCTCCCTAAAATACCGACTAAATTCGATTTAATACTAGAAATCGTTCACTTATATTAATATTGAAGCATTTTTACTGCTACAAGAAGAGGCGACAATTGATAGACAAAATATTAAATTTAAAAAACAAACATTATTGTAAAATCAATTCATTCATCGCGTTCTGTTCTAAATCTAAAATATTTAGCAACACGTTTCGTTGATTTCTTGCTAAATACAAATGCGCAATTCTAATACCTAAATTAAAACCATACAATAAGTGTGAAATTACAATGTTAAAGTGTTTATTTGAATCAATGGTATTAACTATTTACTACTGAGTATTCCAACATTTTATTATTCAGCTCTACAGGAGCTGCTCAGACCTTAGGTAACATATTTCAGTTGAGATATTAAATTTAAAATTTATAATAAATCCCATTCAACAATTTTCTAAGCCAAGGCGTGGTTAAAAAACCTGCACTTGTTTCTTCGTTTTGTTTTTTGAACATTCTTTAGTCATTTTTTTTTTTATTTGGTACTTAAAAAAAATACGGAGAAAAACGAATCTATAATTGACTTTAGTTGTTATACATTTTTTTTTTTGTTTTGTTTTTAATTTAGGTATTCAAAATAAATATTAGTTTAACAAAACCTATTTTAAAAGTAAATTATTAAAGATACGCTATCGAATAGCGAAATATTGACTCAAAATCAATTATTTTAACATTGAAAACCGTTAGAATTATTTATTTTTAATAACACTTTATAACATAAGTACTTCGATTGAGAGTAAAACATTTCTTATAGTACATCGGTATCAGGTTTTTAATTTTCTGAAAGTTAAAAAAAAAAAGTGTATTTAAAAAAGTCAATTTTTAAGTATTGATTATATATAAATGAAAACCAACAGTAAACTCTCTATTCTTAGAATCTAATTTTGAAAATCGACAAATAGATAGCAATAAGTCCCCAGAAAAAGTCTAATGAATTATCGAATAAAAAACGGGGATAGATTTTACTTTATTTAATAAACAAAAACACAGACGATTAGTAATTCGTTTTATTTTTTATTAAAACCTAAGTGATAAAAAATTATACGTATTACGATTTTATTATTAATTAATTTTTAAACATAAATACACATTTAAAATTTTTTTTGAGTTGCAAATTATCTATAATAACGCAAATTGATTACAAAATATAAAAAACCAAACCATTTTAGGAAAATCGTATTACGCCACTGTTTATAATATTAATCGGAATTCACTAGATACATCACATATAATAGAATATGCCGTTTACCTCTTTAATAGTCTTTACCTACGTAGAACACTATCGCCTGTCCATTTTCTCAATAATTCATGATTACGGTTTTATATTTCTACTACTAATACATTTCAAATATTCAAATTCAAACGGAAAATAAAAGTTGCCAATAATCGCCTATAGCTACAACGCCGCGTGATCGTTATTTTGCAGTTGGTAATTATATTTTCGTATATAAATTAACATATTATATACCCATAAATATTCACATCATTTTTTTAACAAAAAACATACATATATACGATTTGTGGACTCCGTAAACTTAGTTTTCAACGTTTTTTTTTGTTTCAAGATTATTTTACCAGAACAATAAGAGACAAATTAAATAAAAACTAATTATATGTTATAGGACTGTTGACCCTCGATGTGTCGTTATCAGATATAAAAAAAAAACACACACACACACACACATACACGAACAACGTCCATACATACAAACACACATACATTCAAGAAGTGTAAAGTCACTTAAGGTGACGGTAACAAGAAAAACAACTTTTCTTCGTGCGCTTTTATCTTTCTTTGCGTCTATCTCACATAGTCTATACTATATATTATTATGCTGTTACCAGTTACCACCAAACTATTTTAGTGTCGCCTGCCAAAATGTATAACTTGGGGGGTAGTTGGGCGTATAACGATAAATTATATCACTATTATTACCTGTAGACACTATTTTTATTCCAAACAACGAAAATCTTTTCAACAAAAAGTAAAAACCGAATTTCATCACAAGTAAAAAATAATTAACTTATTTAATTATTCCATTTGTATAGTAGTATAGTACTACCACTATTGTGTAAATATACTGGCTCCCGATCCAACGATGTTTCGGGCAAATCGCGCGATTTAAATAAACACAAACTGTGTGGGTACCTCCTACTCGTCGTGTTGTTATAATATTTGTTATTATAGCCGTAAGCCCATAAAGTCCCGTCTCTGCGATATGCCTACAATTTACATAAACCTGTATACAGACGTTGTACACTATATTATAGTCGTCTATTGCCAAAATAACATTCTTTGTCGCTAACCGCAACCACGTGTCATTTCAGTGATCAGGAAACCATCCAGAAAGACTTCTCTGTTCAAGTTTATGACAGTACTGAAACCCGAAGTTTGGCTCAGTATCGTTGCCGCTTTGGCCATGACTGCGTTCATGATCTGGATACTAGACAAGTATTCGCCGTACAGTGCACAGAACAACAAACCCAAATACGAACAATTCCGGTACATATATATTAATCATATGTTGTACATAAATACGCCATGTGGCAATACGCTATAATATCGTTACTCGGTGATTATTTTAACAGAAAACAGTCATCACGATAATAGTATACGTTTTTTATACGTTTTTCAAAAAAATAAAAATTGTATTATCATATTATATATTATCTGTACATTTTTTTTCGGATAAACACACGAAAATAAATTGCAAATATTTTTTACGAATCGATCGTGACTTTGACTGTAAAAAAAATAATCACCCTATATTATCATAATATATACAGACAAAAGTCTAACGAAAGTGCCTACATATAACACAATATATATATATATTATAATATAGCCGCATGTGGGTAATGATAGCGACATAGTGTGCTGTGTAGTGTACACACAGTACTCATCTTATACACTAATGCTGCAGAGTTGCGCGAACAATCATTAAACATATTTTGATAAATCAATAGTGAGCTAATGGTTGCTTAAACATTATTTAATGGCCCGTAATCGATCCATTAAATTTTATCGAGCCATTAAATTAATCAATTTTTCGTGCAACCGGCATAAGTCTTCGTTCTGTGCGTTGTGCGTGCATATTATTATAGGCATTTCACGCTCGTCGAGAGTTTTTGGTTCGCGTTGACTTCTTTCACGCCGCAAGGAGGAGGAGAAACGCCAAAAGCGATCAGCGGCCGCGTCTTAGTCGCCGCCTATTGGGTTTTCGTCGTCCTCATGTTGGCTACGTTCACAGCGAATTTGGCAGCATTTCTTACGGTGGAAAGGATGCAAGTGAGCTATATATCTCATATAACGACGACGTGTACCTTAGATTTTTTAAGACCGTGCGAGCACAATACGTCATATAGTGCGCTGCAACTGCACCGCGCAATATTAGTTATAATAATATATTATTTAACGATTTGTTCGTATTGCACTATATATTACTACGTGTTTTAATGTATACAGACACCGGTGCAGTCCTTGCAACAATTAGCTCGACAGTCGAGAATCAATTATTCGGTGGTCGACGGCAGCGACGCCCATCAGTTCTTTCGCAACATGAAAATGGCAGAAGATATTTTATACAAGCGAGTATACCTATTTTTATAGTGACTCCCGTGGACTGTTCACTGTAGTGGGTGTTAAATTTGTATTCGATGACTTATCATTGTAAACGAAAAACGATTTTGACCGGAGACAGTCTGTCAGAATGTCAGCCTATATCACTATAAGTACTTAATGATCTTAATGATATATATTGATATGTTTTTTTGATATATCTTTAGTCATTCATTTTACTTCAAGTAGTATGGTAAGTTGATACAATTTTTCCGAAAATATAGTTCATAGTATAAATAAATAATACCTTAAAATAAATCAAAAATGCCATTGCGTATAGCAAAATTCATGATAATAATATATTATACGTTGTACGTACGTAACGTTACGTTGACGTAAGTCCCCGCAAAAAAATGTTTTTGATTCGTAACAAAATAATTAACATCGTTATTAATCATTAAAATACGTGATTTTGTTTAAATTGGAACTTCTTCGAATTTCTATGAAAAATAAATGTATTAATATATTTTTTTTAGATTTTTTAATTGAAATGAAATATTTATGAGGAATATTATTATACATTTCAAATCTTAGCGATAAAAATTAAAGATTTTATAATTTTTTTACTAGAAAATAATTATAGTTTTTATAGAATTCTAAATTCTAAATTTCAAAATTTGCAAATTGTTTATAGTTGAAAATTTTCAAAAGTTTAAATTTTTATAGCTAAAACTTAAAAAATTAATACAAAGTTCTTCATAAGTAGTTCATATTGAACCTAAAAAAATCTAAAAAATATATGAGCATAATCTTTGCTAAGAATTTTTTTTTTCTGAATGATATTATTGAATTCAAATTTAACACATCCATCACAGTGACCCAGTCGTCTCATTCTACACCTAACGTACAGTAGAGTGGTATCCACTTGGACATATTTTTAAGTATGACATATCTGTAAAATATTTAATTGTTTTAAATTTAATAGGTATATTTGGTAAAGGTTGCATGTTATTTGGTTGTGTCTAATTCTTTAATAATCTTTTCAAGTTCACAATTTTGTTACTTTTGAAAACAATGATTTGTAGCTTTCAAATTGAATTAGAATTTAGAAAGGATTAGTATAATATAGAATAAAATAAAATTGTATGTTAACTATTTATTATATTACTACGGAAAGGTGTATCTATATTCTATACCTATAAAATAGAAAAATTCACATTTTTAGCGTATGGAAGGAAATAGCATTAAATCAAACAAACAATCGAAAAGATTTTCGAGTTTGGGATTATCCAATCAAAGAAGAATATGGACAAATATTAGCAGCAATAGAAAGAACTGGGACCGTTCCAAACAGAACAGTTGGATATCAAATGGTGACAGTTGTTAAAACTTCGTTAATCGTTTAATTTATATTTATATTTCGTACAATATAATCAGAGCTGGATCTAGTATATTTTTTACCCGGAACAAAGTACCTATATAAAATTAGCACCCTCCATTATACCACTGTTATATTTGTGTATCAGTTACTCTTAAAACAAAATTATTAGGTAATTTGGCGCTCCCCCTCCTAGATCCGGCCCTAAACATAATTCGTTTATACATCAACTATGTTCAATAATAGGTATTGGACAACGAACAAGGTGAATTCGCTCTAATTCATGATTCATCGGACATTGAGTATGAAGTTTATAATAATTGTAACCTTACTGAGGTAGGTGAAATATTTGCGGAAAGACCATATTCGATAGCTGTCCAACAAGGAAGTCTTATACAAGAGGAAATTAGTAGAAAGTAAATTGAATATGACTAGTCTTAATAAAAAAAATAATAAAATAATACCTAACCATCAACTAATTTTCCAGGATATTGGATTTGCAAAAAGATAGATTTTTCGAACTACTGAACGCTAAGTATTGGAATGCTTCCAAAATAAGCGCATGCCCGAATTCAGATGATAGTGAAGGCATCACACTAGAAAGCTTAGGTAATCAATTGTAGTAGATAAATTCTGGTCTATGGCAAGATAGGTTACCATACTTACCTATATGATTATGTTCAATATTCAATGTGTACTCTTGTAGAAATTGTATCAATTTTCTTTTTCTTTTCAATCTACTTAGGTACCTATTTTAGACATTTTAACTTAAAATGAATACGTAATTTAAAATAATTACTGAATGATTTGATACCAGAGTAGAGTTTGAGTGGGTACAACATAAAGAGTAATAATAATTAAAGTGAGTCCAGTCTCCAAGTATTAAATTTAATTAAATGCTTCATTGAATGATATATGATATTATATTATACCTATCTTAGATAATATACTAATATTTAAACTATAAACTAACTCTGTAAAAAGTAAACTATTTAATCATGGATCATAACAAGTCACATAGTTATGTAGGTACCTATCTAGCCTAATAGAAATAAAATTTTTCTTAATATTTTAATAATTGAATATTCCAACAAACTCCATACTTACTTCAACATAAACTAATTTGTTTTTAGGAGGTGTTTTCATAGCTACATTAGTTGGTTTGTTGATAGCATTAATTACACTTGCTTTTGAAGTTGTCTATTTTAAACATAAACGCGCTAAGGTAGCTGAAGTTAGCGTTGTTAATAACACTGTTCATATGGATAAACTGATATACGGTCATGAGTTATTCATGACACTAGGCAGGAGTTCAAATTCAGATGATCAAACACGTTGGGCCAACAAGATCAAACTAGATTCAACTACAGGCCGACTAAACAATGCATTATTTTTTCGTAGAAACAAATTTCAAAATTAGAACTATGGTTGATTGATATAATAATGTTTTATAATATTTATAAGTATAGTATGGATATAAATTGATTAACTAATACATTTCATAAATAAATTATTTTACATTATATATGTTTATATATATATATATATTATACAAATGTACTATTTCAACATAACACCAAGAGAAAACGGCAGAATTTCAAATATAATCATAATAAAATCAAAAAATAATATAATAAATATAATAACAACAGATATTTCTATGACTGTGTATACATCATTAAAAATTACAAATGTAACATAACAATCGTGCAGTATAGACAAAACAATAAGTAATCATATAGTAATTCAAGTAATTGTATTGGTGTTAATCCCACATTGACCCCTACCAATTACCTAAAAATAAAAACAAAATATAAAATAATTAAAAAATCAAATTTGATTTTTAACAACATAATATGTTTTTAATAGGTATTAATAAGAATAACTACTATAGAATTATTCTATATTATTATATTATTTTATTTTATTTTATAACCTAACATTTATAAATAAAACTTGTCTAATATAAATGCTTTTTTTTATTAATGCTGTTTATTATATTAAATTATTACTTTATTTCATTAGAAATTAATTAAAGTAAACAAAAAAACAATTATAAAAAAAGTACTTATAAGTTATTAACATTCATTGGACACAATTTGTCAATAATCAGAACTTCAGTAGTTGCAACTACTGTATACAGTACAATACAAAAAAAATTACTTACAAATTTATAGTTAAAATGGATATTTATTTAATTGGAAATATTATAGTGAATATAAAAAAAAATTATAAAAATTATGTTTATATCCTCAAAGCAAAAATTGAAAAAATAATCTGTACATTATAGACTAGTTAATATTTATTGGAATTATTGAATTTTTCTTATATAATGTACAATATAATAAGATCTTGTGGCCACAGTAAAATATTTTCATGGTGATTACATTGTTATATATAAATCATAAGTAAGTCAAATTTATTGAATTATACATGTATTCTAGGCAACAAAATTTTAAATTGAATATTATGCAGTAAAAATAATACATAGAGAATATAATTTTAAACATGGGAAATGTAATGTTTCATAATAAAATTGAAACAATTTCCTTGATTAGACTTATTGGAATTTGGATTATCACCACAAACATATAAAAAATTATGAAATAAAAAACATTTTTAACTGGAATAATTAATAAATAATTCATTAACAGTAATATCTTTAGAGCAATCATACATTCTTATTCCAAATAATTGTAGGAAAATAATTCATGCATTAAAAAAATATTATTGCATTACACTATAACAAAATAATATTATTTATTTAAAAAAATATATTATCATTTTTAAATGAATATAAGAAATAATTTGAATAAGTAGAAGAATGAATAATAATCAAACATTATTTTTTATACCTTAAAGTAATTACACTCAATAGTTTATAACATAAAAATCAATAACTTTCTTCAATTGTTTTAAAGTAAACCACACTAAGTAGTACAATAGTATGTACTGAAAATAATATGTTTACCATTTTTGTGTGTGCTAACTGAGCAAATTGCGAATTTCCTTATGCATGTGACACAGAAATTCTACATAAGATGAACTATTGTCAATGCCATGATCTTCAACTAAGAAATGTCTCATAACAGTTTCGATTTTATCTTTCTGGCGTATAATTGAAAGCTATATACAAAATATAACATTAAACACATACAAAATAAATTTGATTAATATCTATCTATAGAAGTATACATACTCGCATAGTGTGACTTCGTTCTTTTTGAATTTTAGACAACACTTGACGAACAGCTTTGTTGAGTGGATTATCCAACACGGGAATAGCAGAATGTTCAGTATCAACATACGTTATGTTCTGAACACCAAACACGTCTGACAAGAATGTTTGACTTAGACCCATACCAAGCCACAAAAACATATAAACTCCATTTTCTAAACCCAAAAATATTGTATTTATTAATTCAAAAATTAAAAATAAAAATGCTTTGCTTACCCAAAATATAAGCTCCATTTTCTGCAAACTTCTCAAAAGAGCACCTCAATTGATCTGGTATTGAAACATCATCCAATAGTTTTTCATCAGCAAGTGTATGAATAGGAATCAGGCGTGGATAGAAATAACCCAATGTTGTAGGTATATCCGCAGTGATAACAAGATGCATGTTAAACCAACGATCATCAACTGTCATATCAGGACCTACATAAAAAAGTCGTTAATTTCTTTATTTCTATTGTAGGTAAATAAAATAAATAGCATACCACCAGACATTGCATCACATTTAATCAAACAATTAACATATAGAGGCATAAGTTTCATGCATTCAGGCAATATAAGTTGACCAGCTGAAGATGGTGATGCACAATGCTTTCTATAAGTAGCTAATATTTGAGCAGTCTTATTAGTAATTGCGTCCTTTACTTGTCGTCCAGAACTTTCCAATATTTTGTACATAACTAAATAAAATTAAAATACAATTTAAAGAATTTAATTTGTACCATAAAAACAAATACAACATACCTTGTTTTCCAAAGAAATTCATTATTGTATCTAAGTCACAGCTACGATATAATTCACCCATTTGTCCACTAGAACGTAATGATAGATTTAATATACGCACACGTCTTTGACCACTACAAGATGTGTATAACATGGCTGTTTGTACCAATACTCCATCTTGTTCATCAAGCTTATCATCGTGTTTCACTTCAATTGCAATAGCCTGGAAATACATGATAATAAATAATGTAATAATAATGATATTTATCACAATAATGTGATAAAACCAACATAATAAATTAATAATATAAGAAGAAAAGTTCAATGATTTGGACAGACTAAGAATACAGACAAATAGTGTTGAGTATTAATATTTGTCATAATATTATAAATTTAAAAATATTAAATACTTAAAATGTGTCTTGTAAGTTTTTTACTGTTTTTATATGACAATTCAGATTTATAGTTTTATATTCTGAAGTAGGATATATCTACTTTTTTTTATGTGTGTAATATAAAAATATAATACTGTAACAAACTACCAAATGACTAAAAATTCTAGGAACTATTAGGAAATAAGTTGATGCACAATATCTATGAATCCTTGTACTTATTATTGCAAACTATAATGTATTAAATGTATAAAAATCTGAATTATAAATTTGACTATCACAAACCAGATTTGACTTATTAAATATATATCATAATGATAAGACATTATAATAGTAATGATTCACACAATTACACCTACAAAAATAACACCTCAAAATACGCCACTTATAAGGAAGCGCACAGCACAGCATATTCAGAGGTACCAGATCCGTTGAATCCATAGAACCTCACACCTCACGCTTTCACATACACTTGTTAAACTTGAGTTAAATTAAATAAATGGACTATTTTCAATTACAATTGACTTAAACAATCATTTTGAATCGACAACTTGGAGAAACGTAAAGTAAAAACTCAACAATAATTTAAAATAAATCAATACTTTTTTTCCAAATTAGACCAGAAAATTAGTTTGTATAGATTAGATCATCTTAAGACTTAAAAATATTTTGATGTTAATTACCTTATCACAATCAATAGCAGCTAATTCAACATCGGTAGAATTTGACATAAAAAAATGCCCATAAAAATCAGTAGGACGAGTACCAGTAGATGTTCGTACTCGCATTACAGCATCAAAAACAGTTGGTCGGCTAATATCATGTTTTAAATCAGATAAGAACCGTTGACCATCTACTTCAGCCTAAATTTTAAAAATATTAATTGTATTACAATAAAGTGAAAACATGAATATAATTAAAAATATAAAATCAAAAGAACTTACTTGGAAATATGTGTATTTAAAAATTTCACCTCCACTAATTTTAGAAATTTGACCAATTGTAGGTAAATCAATATAAGAGTTATTAGTGATAAATAAATCAACACTGCATCCAACTTGAACACACTCTTCTCCCAATTCTTTATACACATTAGTTTGTGGATCTATATAAAGATATATTTATGTATACTTTATCAATGAAAATTAAAAAGTTATTCAAGGTTTATCTTACTCAGAATAGTTTTTTCTTTATCAGTGGCAAGTAGTTTTCGATCTTCGCGATTCTTAAGTTTACCTGGAGCTTCTGCTATTGGCAAAGATGAATGGAATACAAATAATTTACCACAACAATCTGCATTCTAAAGAAACAATGTTTTTATAAAATTAATTTAAGATTGCTAAGAACTACCCTATTAGAAAAAAAAAAACAACAATGTTATTAAATTTATTTCTATACATATTTTATTAAAGATAGATATTATAATATTGCGAATCAAAATGTACCTTCAATGCCTCCATTCCTGCTTTTATTGCTGGTAAAAGAATAGTTTCAGTAGTCCTTGTTTCATTAAACTGAGTGGGAATTTGTTCCATAAGTACATCAATAACTTGAGATGATTGTTCTGGATCACATAAGAACCCATCCAACAATGGCATAAATACTTCAGAAGTGTCACCGACAATCATCATTTGAGGAACAGCTAATGTCTCCTGAAATAAATTTAATTATTATAATTACTAATGAAGTTGTGGTTAATGTATTATTCGATGCTACCTATTAGAATTTCTTATGAATACAATATCTTCAAAAATTTAAATTTATTCATTATTTTAGACGTTACATAATATTAATACACAATCATCAATACAAAGGGACACAATTGTATATAGTTATTAAAAAAACATAGGTATACAGTCATGAAATGTATTACAATTTGTGTTTTTAATACATAAGCATTAAAATGAAAATATGTATTCAATAGTAACATTATTATTTTTTTAATATAATTTAACTAGCAAGGAATTTATGGTTCATAGCAATGAGTATGAGGTTCTTTGTGGAACTCTTCAAAGATTAAAATTAACAATATTGGTAAAAGTATTGATAAATGAGTAGAACCAAACTTGTGTTGTTAGCTTTAGTATTAGAATGAATTATCAAAATGAAAGTAATGAACATTATGAGATGTTTTTTTATGTTGACTTTTTAACTTGTATTAACTATTTTAAAGCATGATATGAGCATTTTCAAACTGTAAAATTTTAAACTCAAAAGTGATTGATTTTTAACTTGACTAACATGAAACTTTTTCAATTTTTACTTAAGCAGAAATTTTGAAAAAAAAAGAATGTAAAATATATAAGAAAGCATTTACTATATTTAACAAAAAATTAATGTTTAGTTAACTAGGCTTGATTTAAAATGATTTCAGATTCAATAATAATTGTCCAATTTCACAATTTTAAAATAATAATACACTACCATCATGACCTTAAATAAAGTGAATAATATATTTCTATACTTCACTTATTTTATACATAATTCTATAAATAATATTTAAAAACTACTTTTAAATTGCATTTCCACAAATGAAAAAGAAAATAATAATAATAATATAATAAGATACAATAATGATTAAATATTTTGTAATTGAATCTAATGAATATTTGCTTAATTTTTTAGTTTCATCTAATCAAAAATAATTAATTCTTTTATGTAATAAAATTATTCTATCTAAATTTTATTTAAATATGTTGAGTTCAAGTTTTTTTTACCTTAATATTGTAAAAATGAACAGTTGTATCATAAGTTATAAAACCAACACGTATTTTACTTTTTTCATTTCCCAACTCAGTTGGTAATTGAGTTAATAGCTCTTTCATGAAAGCACATATGAGCCGAACAAGTCCAGATTTAATATTATTATAAGAAACATCTATTACAAATATATATGCAGGAGGTTTTGGTTGAATTTCTTTCTGAAAAATACAAATAAAAACATTATATTAAATTTAACAAATACAGATTACAAATCAATAAAAAAAAATATATTTATTGTTTTAAAAAAACAAATATTATATCTGAAACAGATATCATAATATACTTTATTAAATTAATGAAACGAATAAATTTAGAACATAGGTGATAATATTAGAAACAAAAAGTATGGTTAAGTAAATTAATTTTAGACACAATATCAATGAAGCAATTAATTAGAAAAATGATTCAAATAAAAACAACATTTCTAATACGCAGTACTAAAATTTTGAAACTTAAATCAGATAATACAAAATGATTTATAAACACCACAAAAAATATAACTCGGAGTTAACAGCCATCATGCAGCCATACTCAAATAGAAAAATTAATAAATAGGTACTATGTTTAATGGATTTCTTTCAGTATATAATCAATCAGTAAGTAACCCTGCTTTTAATCAGAATCTGCACTCTTGTGAGTGATAACAACAAGATAACTAACAGAACTTCTGAGCCTTTTGAAGTGCTCATTATTTATTTCTTAACACATTCAACTCTGCTGACCTATTTACATGCCATTTAAAATTTTCAATTTAATATTAGTGATACATTTACGAGTCATATTTGTTCTGTGTCAACCGGCGAAGTGACCATAATTTAATCTAGGTAAACTTATTTGGGGTAAGACCCTGATACTAATTTTCATAAACATTATAATTTAGATAAATTGAATATACCTTATTAAAAAAAATTAGAATTTTAGAAATTAGTTAATTTTATGTTTGAGAGGATTTAAACTCCTATCTTCCTACCATTGACAATAAAACAGATACGATTGTGCATCGTTTACCATAAAATGGATTTATATTTAATGTAATGTTTATTGTTTCATTATGAATTTTAAAGTGGTCATTGTGGATAAACATACAATAAATAAATAATGATTGGTTAGTCTTGTAAGCAACCACTGACATAGAAACAAATCAGTAGAAATTAAACACATGGTAGGTCATTAATATGTAGCGGACGTTGAAAGTGTTAAAAATAAATCCTTTAGATCCAAAAATTCCAAAAAATGAAAAATAAATTTTAATAAAAGAATATGTATAAATATGTCATTAATTCAATAAAATAATGAAACATAATAAATTACTTTAAAGTTTAAATATTTAATTTTCACTAAAATGTAAATGCTAATGATTATACATACCCTACAATATTCTTTTGGAACAATAAATTCATATGAGCCAAAACATAATTCAGGCCTTTCAGAACGGTCAAGCCGTTGACCAGTATGATCCAAATGTTGAAAATATTCAACTGGTACTAAAAAACATTATATTTTATTAAAAATAAACTGTTATTCATGATAAATGAAAAATTACCTTCTGTTGTAGCTTTACATAAAAGGCAAGTAAAGTGTTTTCCACCATCAATGAACTGCATAAATGGACTCATGTAAGCTTTACACCTCTTACATCTAACTGGTCCAATTTCACCAGTATTTATAATAGGCAAAGGATACTCATCGGGTTTTATTTTTGCTAATGGACTGATAACTAATCCAAATGGTACAGAAGTCTAAAAACATTTTAAAATTAATTATTAAACACATTTCAATTATTTAAAATTAAAATTAAATTGAACACACCTGTTTCATAATGTCTGTTGTAGTAGGTACACAATACATAGTTGATCTTATTAATCTAGGTGATGCATTACCAGAATCTTGCACAGTGAAATCTGTAGTAACTAAAGGGGGTACTAGACCTCTTTGATTAGTTAAAAATAAACCACTTTTACTTTGTTGGTCATCTTGTATAACTTGTACCTGAATATAATTAAATATTATATTTTTTAATTGTCTAACAAATCCGATTTAGTTTAATACTAACTGGACTTGGCATTTGATCAGGATCTAATCTCCTACTTGGAGCTGGCTGACCCATATAAGCTGGTGTACCTTGATTAAAACCAAGTTGTTGAGGAGGATACCCAGGTTGTTGAGGTGGATAACCAGATTGTTGAGGTGGATAATTAGGTTGCTGAGGATGAAAACCATTATGTTGCTGTGAATATCCAGGTTGTTGAGCTGGTTGAGATGTTAAGCCTGGCTGTTGAGGTGGGTAACCTGCTTGTCGTGGTGGCAAATTACCTGTCTGAGAAGGAAAACCCATTTGTTGAGATGGTAAACTTCCTGGCTGAAGAGAAAAGCCTTGTTGCTGTTGAGGTGAAAAACCTGATTGTTGTGATACTAAATTGGGTTGTTGTTGAAATCCTGGCTTCTGTAGTGTTGAATTAGGTTGTGGTGGAAATCCTGGCTGCTGTAGTGTTAAATTAGGTTGTGGTGGAAAACCTGGCTGTTGTGGTGAAAAACCTGGCTGCTGTGATGTTGAATTAGGTTGTGGTGGGAAACCTGGTTGCTGCAAAGTTGAATTGGGTTGAGGTGGAAAGCCTGGCTGCTGCGATATTGAATTAGGTTGTGGTGGAAAACCTGGCTGCTGCAAAGTTGAATTGGGTTGAGGTGGAAAGCCTGGCTGCTGCGATATTGAATTAGGTTGTGGTGGAAAACCTGGCTGCTGCAAAGTTGAATTTGGTCGTTGAGGAAAACCTGGCTGCTGCGGTATGGAATTAGGTTGTGGTAGAATTTTAGGCTGCTGCGGTGTTGAATCGGGTTGAAGGGGAAAGCCTGATTGCTGTGGTGTCAAATTAGGTTGTGGTGGAAAACCTGGTTGCCGTGGTGTTGAATTAGGTTGTGGGGGGAAACCTGGCTGCTGCAAAGTTGAATTTGGTTGAGGTGGAAAGCCTGGCTGCTGCAATATTGAATTAGGTTGTTTTGGAAAACCTGGCTGCTGCAAAGTTGAATTGGGTTGAGGTGGAAAACCTGGTTGCTGTGATATTAAATTGGGTTGAGGTGGAAAGCCTGGTTGTTGCGATGTTGAATTAGGTTGTGGCGGAAAACCTGGCTGCTGCAGTGTTGAATTGGGTTGAGGTGGAAAGCCTGGTTGTTGCGATGTTGAATTAGGTTGTGGCGGAAAACCTGGCTGCTGCAAAGTTGAATTGGGTTGAGGTGGAAAACCTGGTTGCTGTGGTGGGAAACCTGGTTGATGTAAAGTTGAATTGGGTTGAGGTGGAAAGCCTGGTTTCTGCGATATTGAATTAGGTTGTGGTGGAAAACCTGGCTGCTGCAAAGCTGAATTAGGTTGAGGTGGAAAGCCTGGTTGTTGCGATGTTGAATTAGGTTGTGGCGGAAAACCTGGCTGCTGCAAAGCTGAATTAGATTGAGGTGGAAAGCCTGGTTTCTGCGATATTGAATTGGGTTGTGGTGGAAAACCTGGTTGCTGCAGTGTAGAATTGGGTTGTGATGGAAAATTTGACTGTTGCGATATTGAATTAGGTTGTGGCGGAAAACCTGGCTGCTGCAGTGTTGAATTGGGTTGAGGTGGAAAGCCTGGTTGTTGCGATGTTGAATTAGGTTGTGGCGGAAAACCTGGCTGCTGCAGTGTTGAATTGGGTTGAGACGGAAAACCTGGATGCTGTGGTGATGAATTAGGTTGTCTTGTAAAATCTGACTGAGATATTAAATTGGACGGTGGCAGAAAATCTGACTGTTGAAGTGACGCTTTTGATTGTTGTGGCGGATAATTTGATTGATACTCTAATTTTTGTGTAGATAAATCTGATTGGGATGGAACATTTTCAACCAATTGTGGTTGTTGAACATTGCTTGGATCCGATCTCTGAAAACGAGATTGAGGAGAAACAACAGAAAAAGCTGATTGAATTGGTTGAGATGAACTTAATCCAGAACCAATTTGATTTGAAACCAAATTTGAGGTATTTGTACTAAATTCATTAGATTCCCCATACATTGCCTCACTTAAATTATTTGGAGTGCCATTATTAAAATCTTTTGACTCTTGATTAATAATTCCATCATGAATATTTGATTGAATACTATTTCCGGGAAAAGCAGATTGTGGTATCGAATTATTAGTTTTGTCTTGAAAATTATCTGAAGAATTTTGATTGGAACTTCCTCCGAAAGGTACTGATGAAGAAAATTGCTTAGGAGGCCCAGTCAATTCAATATTAAAATCAGCAGGTGAATATGATTGCGAAGTATTTACTTGTGGTCCATTTGAAAAGTTACTAATATTACTCGACTGAAAAATTAAAATAAAATAAACTTTTAGATATGCATATCTTATAATAAAAAAAATTAAAAATTACCAAAGTATTATTTTGAACAGGTGGTAGTGAAGGTCTATTATTAAATCCCAGTTGTGAAAATTGATCATTCAACTGTCCTTCAGTCTGGTTATAAGATGGTACATCTATAATTAAAATGAATAATACAAAAATCACAAATTGTATATTATAGTTAATGAAGTCAACAACTATTTATTTGTCTTACTTTATTAAAATAATAATTGCATATATTATTTGTAATTTTAATTTTTAATAATCAAAAATGCTCAAAACACATTCTAAGACATAATATTGTAAATAAAATAAAGTTCCAAATTAAAAAAAAAAAATTCATTTAAAAAATATTGCAATGATAGTGATAACACCATCTATAACTAGCTGGATTTATTTTAATAAAATTAAAAGTATAATATTTAATCAATGTTGAATGTATCAATTCTATTAAATATTTTCTTTTTAAATTTATAATACATATGTTTATGAATATTGTTTTAAGCTCCTAAGCCTAAGATAAGTTGAATATTTATAATATAATATTCTCTGCTCAATAAAATATTCAGCAGATATTTAATGTAGTAAATAATTATCAAACAAAAGTATATCAAAACAAACATTCAAACAATAATATTATATCAATGCATGAAGTTTAAAGGTCAATAATTTATTATAAAAGCATAAAGCATTTTATATTTAATTATTATATTCCCCATCACTCTTGTTACGAGTATAAAGCCAAAACATAACAATGAAATCATTCTAAAAACTTGTTACTTACTGCTCGATGGTGTATTATGTTGACCGTTTTGTTGTGATGTTGGAGGAGCGCCATAATGTTGTGTTGGACGCTCTTGTGCAAACTGAGAATTATTCATTTCTCGTCCAACTAAAATAATAGTATATATACTGTAAAAACAATCAAATTATAAGATGATCTATGCAAGAACTTATTGATAAGTAAGTAAATAGTACACACTCTCACCAGTTAAAAAATATCCAACAATATTGGCAAATGCCAACAATAAACGGTTGACTTTTTTTCACTCAGGCATTTACAATTAACTTAAACAGTAGTTAGAACTCAAAATCTTAACATCACACATCAACTAGTCAGGCTGAGCCGAAAATGCTATTCGTGCCACGTAAGTGTGTATCACGCATGCGCCACCAAAGCCACGTTCCGAACTATTTTGTAGCCAATTAAATCGATCGAAAACCGCGGGTTTACTATAAATTCAAAATTCTGTTAATATCAACAATTGAAACCAAATATTTTTATGCTTAGATACTTAGGACAGGACCACAAACGTAGGTACTCAGACCGCTTTTCTCGGGTCATTTGTCCGAGACCTATTTTTATGAGGAACATACTTACAAAAATATTTAAAATATTGATGGGCCTAGCTTAGATAACGGGACCTAATCACTTTTTAAAACTTATTCATTTATTAACATTAAATCCTAGTATCTATTATAACTAAATACCGGATTCCCGTGCAATTGCATCTTTTAATGGCGTGTTTCGTAATCCTATACAAACAAGCTACAAAACCAAATCAAGAAATTTAGATTAATTTAAAGAATGTTTTATTTTGAAAAAAATTGCAAATTTCAGGTTTGTTTTTATAAAAATGTACTAATTAGTACCTACTTTTGTATAAATATTTTTGTTCCATAATCTATTATAACATCAATCTACTTTATCATTGTTATATGAAATATAGGACTTTAATATCTAATAATAATATAATTATGTTTTTAATCGATATTATATGACGTAATTAAGATAATGACGAGACTACTACAATTGTCGATTACATATACGATATACACATACGATGTATAGTATCTACTACTACTATAGTCTATCCACAGACCGCAGCAGCCGTAATTAACTCGTGTTTCACAATTAAAACACAATATATATTAGCCATTTATAGGTGAAAGAAGACATAATTTTACAGAAAAAACTTGAAAATATATACCAACATATAAAAATGATAATACATTTTAGTCAAATATTGTAAATCAGTTTATTATTATTTTATAAGTATATAATTTATTATTATTTTATTCAAATTGAATTAAACTTTTTTTTATATTTTAAAATAATACTTAATATTTAATGTCAACTAAAAAATAATAAAATTTGTTTTTGCACGATTTTGCACATTTTATCATTTTCATTGCACGTTTTTTAGAAGTTTGCTACACAAAAATCCGATTATTAATTATAACATATAAAAATTAATTATTAGTTTTTGAGTAAGTATAATCAGAAATTTCTCTTTAAAAATCAGACCTAATGCTAAAGAAAATAAAGGGGTACGGGAAATTTAGTTTACCCAACAAGGATCTTAGTAAAATTTCTTTTTTTCATAATTATGTTCTTGTTTAATTAAAACCGAGTAACAAAAAATCATTTCAATATCTTAACTAGAATCTAGATAAAATTGCACATTCAATTACTTACACAAAACAATATTTTGAATAAAAACTTTATTTGTTGCTATTTATATCGTTATTATTTCTTAAAGTTTTACCTTTTTCTTTGAGATAAGAAAATATATCTTATTTTTTATTACTTTATATCATATTTTTAACAAAAACATTTTTTTTTAATTTCAAATAAAAAAAAATGACTACCTATTGACTATTTGTATCTATGTATTTAAAGTTTAGATAAGTAAAATCTAGATCTATAAAGAAGATAGATAGATTTATAGATCTTGAAGTGAAATAATACAGGAGACAAAAATTCTAAGGGGGTACCTAAGGTAACTTAGAGTAATAAAACTGGCTACCATAGAAGTCAGAGCCACACTACCACCTGTAACCCTCGTACCAATTCACTAAACTCATCAATGATCTATGTTTAAAATACTTATCAATAAAATCTATTTTTAGAAATTTGGACATATTTTTATTCTGATTCATAAAATGGACAAATGTGTATTCCTCTCTACAGTCTATTATTATAGTTTTTATTTTTTTGTAATCAAACATTATCTTGGTAATTCATAAATGTTTTTTAAGAGACGAAAAATTATATTGTACTTAATGTAAATAATAAAAATAATGATAATTTTTTTCTATACTGAATGTAATTTTTTTGTACCTAATCTAACGCAGAGAAACATGTGTAGTAGACGGAAAGTGTGCGGTAAACCGCATATGATATAATAATGTACCGCACTTACCGCATACGATAGATTACCCTTAGTTTCATACCTATACCGAAACAAATATAACTCTAAAAGTTTTTAGTGTATATTTTAGGGGTTTCGTATTTTTTTGCTATTTGTATACGTACTTTATACGTAGTTCATTGAAATTTGAGTAAAAAAAAAAAATATTTCAATTCGATACTCGGTAAATAAAGGGTTAAAATATGAAAACGTATACACACGGTATATACGTAATATGTAAGTACCTACGTCCTACATGCGTATACATCCCTTATCAACGCCGCTGGCCAATATAATGTGATATAATCAATTGTTTATTGACAAATATATTCGGGTAATATGATGAATAATATCCTTATTATCGTATCTTAATTCTTAATTGTTTTTTTTCATTTTTGAAGAACATTGTGGGATACTGTGAAGGACAAGAAATTTTTTTTTATTTCGAATTAGAAATGTATATATAGAATCTTTTAAAAATTGTAATACATTTTTTAAAATTATATATTTTATAGCACTTATTTTACCTTTTTTTAAGGCATATTATAGCGCATATTTTATAGTTTTTTAGTGCTATTGCTATAAGTTTCGAGCCCGGCTTATAACTCTTAAGCATTAATTTATACTATAATATTTTACACATAAACTATGTTTATCATATTATTAATTATTGAGTATTGTCAGTATTGACATTAATTCTTTTTTTTATAAATGTTAGTGGTTAAATTAGTAGGTATACTTCATCTTTCTACAAATATACACACTAAAACACAGGAATGTAGGTATGAATTATTAATTTATCCATGAATAGTAGTATAAATATATCTTTATATGTCAAAAATATTGCCTATTTAATTTAAACTGTAGGTGTCTATGTTCTAACTAAAATCCCATCTAAATAAAAAGCAATATTTCATTATAAGTAGTTCCTAAGTGACTAGGTCACCTTATTTTCTTCATTCTTTGTCATGAGAACAGCATTTTAAAATTTAAGAAAAATTAATTTTACAAATAAAATACCAAGGATAAAAATTAACAAATAATAAGCAAAAACACTACAAATTTAGTTTTATTAATATTCAAAATACTGATAGAAAATTATAATTGTACATTTAAAAATAGTCCCTTACAATTAACAATGAAAAATTATCAGAACATTAAAAGGACTAAAATTTTCTTAACATTCTAAAACAAAATTATTTGATTTTTTCTTCTTTTTTTTTACAACTATTATTAATTTTTTTTTCATTAAATCACAGAAACGGACAATTTATTTAATTGTCATTATTATCAAGAAAAAAAACACATAACTTCAAAACAATATCTGGATTTATAGAAAAAATAAAAATTCCAGGTAGGTAACAACATTATTTCCTAGCTAGTCAGTGCAACACACAAAGACTATCACAGACAATCTAAAGAAGCACGAAAAAAGCTGCTTGTAAGCAATATAACACCATTTAGCACAATTTTTGTACATAAATGGAGTAAATGACTGGTATTTATTTGATAAAACTGTAAATTCTGAACGGAATGAAAAATATTACTCTCTTGCCTTTTCCAGTCCATAATGACTTCTAGGAATGTATACAACAGTTTTCAACAAGAATTAAATAATAATTATATGGTCATTATTTATTCATTACATTGTTAACATTAACCACTGATATCAATACTTTTTATAAGGACGGACCTCAATTGATAATTCATCGAAAATAAACTGTACTATTTGATTATAAAAACATATAGAATTACAATTTAAATGCAAATGTTTCACCTCACTAACATTTTAGGGAATACATCACTTAACTCTTTAAACATTGATTAAGAAGTCAAGTGTAATTTAAAACAGTAAAAAATTAACTAAAAAAAAAAAAACTTGATTAGATTTATACAATAATTATACATAGTAAATCAAGTAATTATATTGCATCGTTTCAAGAGCAGATCTTACCAAAACATTTGGTAGATTTACACGGGGAAGAAATAGTCAAACTCACCCCCTTAAACACAAGAGATCTGATCTTGATAAAAAATTGTTTTAGAATTAACAAAGACTAGATAATAATAATTAAATATTAAGTTAACATAAATATTTTTTTTATAATAATAATAATAATAATTCATTTTGTTCTATGCTACAACATTATTGTTTTAACAACAAAGAAAAACAAGAACAAGTAACTATAATAACATAATAAAGTGGCATATTTACAACAATTGTCTTAGAGTATTATAATCTCTTTATCTAAAAAATTCTATTATTATATAAATTCTATTTTCATAACTTGAGACTATACAATTCTGAATTACAATTTTATTTTCATATAATAAAAATTTAATTTCATTAATAACTATTATATCAATAGCTATCAAATTAATAAGTATAATATAAGTCATGGTATAGTTACATATTTTTTAAATGTAAGATATTAAAATAGATTAAAAGATACTTTATGACCCTTAGCACAAATCATTGAAAATACACCACTGATAACATAAATTATTATTAAAAAAACATATTTGTTCTTTTTCAAACAGTTTTGTAAAATAAACCAAAGTAAAAAAAAATAACTTAAGTTAAATATTAAAAATAAAACAAAAATAACCATTTTTAAACATTAAAAATTATAAACAAAGAAACCACAATTTGTCAATAAAAAAAAAAGTGGGGTTTTCAAATTACAAATAATTGTAATATTCTTTATATGTAAATATTTATAAGTAAATTCATGAATGCATATTGAAGAATGATTATGGATTACTAATTAAAAATACTGATGACTTTAGGTATTATATTTAGTTTAAAAAAATGTTTAATACTGTAAGGAGAAAGATGGAGTAAGAAAAATTGGCAAAAAATATACATATTAATTTTAAAATGTAAATTGAAAGGAGTAAATACTCACTTTGATTGTTATATATACATATATATATATGTAAATAAATATTTTAAGTATATGAGTGGGTGTTCCACAATATTTTACTTTTAAAAGTAAAATGAAAATTCTTTTTACACAAATACATTTTTATAATATATATATATATATATATATATTGTTACACACTTTTAAATTATTAATAAATTAATATATAATTAATGGTATTATTTAAAAATATATTAAAGTATAAATTTAAAATTGTATTTAAAAATAATTAATTACTTTAAAATAATAAAACTTTTATCATCAAATTCCCAGAATATGCTTTTAAAAACTATAAATGTCAGTTTTATTAGAAATAAAACTTAAAACAGTTATTATTATTAAAGTAACATAGATTTGATAAATTATAAGATTTTTTTAAACATTTTTATTGTATTACTTTTAAAAAATTTCCAACGATTATCAGGTTTTGTCATTTTTAATAATTTTAAGCATAATTTTTTTTTTTTTTTGTTTTTGTTAGTATATATAAATTTTGAATTTGTTTGAGCAAACAGTTAGCATGTAACAATATAAATATATACATACAATACATTTTAAATATCAAATATAAACATATATATATATGTATGTATGTATGTCAAAGAAGTAGGAATAGTTGTGAGTATGGAAATGTTAAATAGTTTTATGTGATATTGTTTTTATTTTATTATTATTTTACAGCCAAGGAACATTTTTTATAGATGAGATTCGTGACCTGGGCTAACTATCTCGATTTGGATATTTAGCAGTTGTGAATCGTCGAGGCCACGGTAAAGGCCAATCATATTGACGAGGTATTGGACCATTGATATTTCCTTCAAAATATTTGAACATCCAAAACCACCATGATCGTGATAAGTAATTATTGGAACTGCTATGCTATAAAAAAAAATTCAGTATAAGTAAAGTATACAGTTATTTAATTAAATTTAAGAATTTTACTTGCATATTAAGAGTGATAGTTTATAGTTTTAATTTTATTAAAAATGTATAAACACAAATTGAATGTATTATAATTTTTGTTGACATACTCTCAAACTGTATAATTATTTTGTTTTTGAAAATGTTTTTAAAAAAGACAATGTAGACATATTTGAATTCAAAGGAACTAGTTTTAATTATACAATACAACTCCTAGTACACACAGATTGACATTATAATCTCATAAATATTTTTAATCTAAACCTAAACATTTCATAATAAGGAAATGTTAACATTGTTAAAGTCAAAAATTATATTGACCTACTATATAGCTTGTTATGGTTTTATTAAATATTCTAGAACAAGTATAACATATTTCATAATAACAATGTTAAGTAATCAAATATTTAAAATTAACTAATCTTTGTTCACTAATTTAATATACCTCGTGATCTTATAATTTTTAAATATAGTTAATAATCTACTCTGAAAAAACCCTTGTTATTAATGTTAAATATATGCAAATAAAATAAAATAATAATTACAACAATTAGAATTATAAATCAATAAATTGATAAATTAAAATATTTAAAAAAAAACTTTGAATTTTTATTAATAATATTAAAGTGAAATTAAAGGTAGGCGAACACTCTGCTATACATAGCCATATAGGTGTTGAGTGGAACTCGTTATTTAGTAAATCAGTATAGTAGATTTTATTAAATTTGAAATCAATGATAACTTATTGTATACAATGAAAAATTATTCAGGGTGAACACTATATATATCTTAGTAATCACGGTTAAAAAACAATTATTTTATTAATAATATTGAATTTGCGTAAAAATTAATTTTCTGTTGGTTTTTCACTAATATAAAAAAAGGTACAGGGCATTTTTAATGTTAACCACCATAAACTACAAGATCCAACATTCTATCCAAAATTATCCTCAAAGTGAAAATTGAAACATTTTATCAAAATACGTATTGTATACACAGACACAAAAAAACACATCATTATAAAATCAATACATTCATCGTTTTACTCAGGATCTAAAAATTAAAATGCAACTATACAGTAATAACTATTGAGCATACATTTTGTTTCTATAGTAGTAATATAGTTAAGAAGTTCTTTTTCATGTAAAACTATTTTTCTATATAATCTTATAATCATGTAACAACAAACAATGATATTGACATGAGATCACTTATAAGATACTTTGAATTAGTATTTAAATACTAAAAATCTTATGCCATGGAATACTGGATAATTTGTATATTAATAATTATTGATTACAATTGTTCATAAACTATTAAAAAAATTAAAATTAACATACCTTTAGATAAACATTATTAGCTAATGTATGGTATATCCAAAACAGTCGTGTAGTAACCAAGTATGCAATAATCACATCAATAGTATAGTGACCGTGTGCTATGAGTACCATTAATACTCCAACAGCTGCCATTAACCATGAAGCCCAATGCAATATATACCATCGTCTGGGAGAGTCTTTATAAAAAGAAAATTATTATTAACTTTTAAACTACTTGTGAATAGCACACAAAGTATTTACATTCAACAGTGATTAAGTAACTCATCACTAAAATTGTGGTATGTCCACTATATATATAATCGCCACAAAATGTATGTTTGCCATTGATTGACAAACCAAAACCAGAAAACAACTGGAAAACACGTCTAGCAATCAATACTGGATTTGTTGAGTTGGCTTTAGGCGAACAATAATAAGTGGTACTAGAAGTGGGTAATACAGTTACAAACATGGTGATGGAGCGAAGGAGATATAGAAGAGACAACATGAACATCAGTCTACGTAGTACAATAAACCTAAAAAGAAAAATATAAATATAAAAAAATATTTTATTTATAATTGCATTTTACGCAACTTAAAATAAATACTTAAAATAAAACACAAGACATACAATAGCATAATTTTATAAATGAAAAAAAAATATTAACTATAATTTTAAATTAATATTTATATTATATTTATCCAAATATTGCATAACAAAATTGTTGGAGATTACATAAGATCTCAATGTGATTCCACCAGATTTGTATGTTTTTATAACACATAATTTAGATATACTTAAAATCAGTATTGTAAACTGTAAAAATTAAAAAAAGTAAAGATTTTACACCAGAAAATTATTAGTACAAGTACCTAATACATAAAGATATCTATAGTGAAAAAAAACAAAAAAAAATAGTTGTATTTAATTGTAATTAAACAAATGAATAAAGAAATTTAATATGTGATACTTTGACCCGTTTATTAATACAATTAATGATTATATGTATTGTACATAAAGAAAAAGTAATAAAACTCAATCCATTCATAACTGCAATAATGATTTAACCTACTAAAAAAGTTAGAAATTACCTATACTTATGACTGGCAATAATTAACAATGTTAAGTTTGTGCTGACAATGATAAATATTTCTGATACATCTAATGCCCAGTCTCGAGCAGGTACAGCATCTAAAAATGTATCCGGTAATGGTTTGTACAGACTACGATCAGGCACTCTTTCATGAACAACAGCCAAAGATGTAGTGGTGATTAAAAAATTCACAATCAACAGTATTAAAGCTAAAAAATTATAAAAAAAATAATAAACACACATTACATATTTATATTCATACAATTTAAATATATATTACAATATTTACCAACAAAAGTCTTGAATTTCTCTTGTGGGATCCTAATTTTATCATTTGATGATAATACATTAGCATTATTTGGTATATCTATGTGCACGGTTGCTCCATTGGCATTATTGTTGAGATATTTGTGGCTAAACCCATTTTCATCTTCAGTAGGTGTCGTCCCACTATCAGATTGATGCTTGTTGTCTACCAATGCTTGGTGTATATGACCCATATTAGGTCGCTGGTGCTCACAATTATCTGCATTTGAATCATTTCTTGGTTCCCAACCGACACCATTACTAATAGCTGTTGTCACCTGTTTACATAAGCCCAACAATGGCTGCCTTTGACGTTCATTCTAAAAAACACGTTTAATTAAGAATTAAATAAATTTTAAATCAGAAGAATATAAGTTATATAGAACAACTGAATTCAAAATAAAAGATAATTTAACTTTTTGAATAGGTATCTATATTATTATTTTCAAAAGATTTTTTTTAATAATTAATGTAAATTTAACCTTGACCTAACATAGTTTTTACCCTGCTGTGGCCATTAATTATTTAGTAGCTTAATGCTGGACGATGAAACACACAAGTTACATAGTATTTTTAATATCCATTATAAAAATAATAAGTATTGATAAATATTAATAGGTACATTAAAGAAAGATGTCATTTTGATGTGTTATAAGTGAAATGTAGGTTCTACTATAAAATTAATCATTAATCTTAATAGTTACTGTTCAAAACTAAAATTTAGTAAAAATGTTTAAATGGAATAACATGTAATAAGGGAGTCAACACTATTTTCTAACATAGAAAATTATGAAAAATAGAATATTACTGAATACCTACTACATAATACAATACTAATTACATTTCAATAATTATAAGCATTTATAAACATTGGTGGTAGAAATTATGACGTAAATAAATAATTTCAATGGCAATTATTATTATTATTATTATTTCAAAATATATAAAAATTGTTAATATATATAATAATTTGTTTACTTAACAATAAAATGTATTGAATACATAATCTCTTATCTTAATTTTACCTGAACTTAACATTATAGTTTTATGATCTATATAGTATAACGGATAATAAAGAATTATATAAGATATGTGTCACAAGAATTAACTAAACAAATAGTTTTAAATTCTGAGAGGGGGAATGAATGTATTAGTTTTACAAAGAAGTGCTTTTTATTTTTTTATCTAATATCACTTTTTCAAACAGTTCAAATGGTTTAATCTTCAATTATAATGAAGATGGATTATTCTAGTAGCAAATTGTATTAATAAATTTAAATGGTTGGTATTTTTTATAGGAGGGATAATTGAGAAAAATATTAAGGGAACGAGAATATTTACTCAAAACTAGTTTTTGAATAAATCGATTTTTTTAAATTACTATCTATATATCTATTATATAGGTACCCGTTTTCAAAACATACCTATTACAATTTACGCTCTTTTATGTTATTTAAAGATATTTCAAATTTTAGACTTTTTAGTTTTTTTTTTTATGTATGGTATAACTTTTTTTTTTAGTCAAAAAGCTTAACATTACGTATAATACTACGTTCATTGCGTGTTGCTCTTTGGTTGCTATCGTTGCAATTATCGCAATTTTTTTAGACATTTTATGTTCTAGTTTTGACAAAATTTGATATGTAAACGAAACAACGATTTTCCTCTATCAATTTTAGTTATTATATTGTAATTATAAAATTATTTACGATGACTTGAAACTATTCACCATTGTACGTAAGTACACAATTGAAATGATATCTTAGATTATTATAGGTATATTTAAACTTAAACTATTCATATCGTCCTAAGGTATGCGGTATTTCTTTATAGTCTAAATGCTAATAACAATATGAATATAATGTAATCAATATTCTTGAAAAAAATTAGATCAACATACAGTAATATTAATCAAAAAAAATGATTTACTATGATAGTAATATAAATTATAAAATACCCTTTAAAATAGAGGCCGACACGCATTGTCTCTGCTTAGAATTATTTTTTGTAGCAATGATTTTCCATTGAATTAAAATATGTTATTACATCAATTACCTACATGCAGTATACTATATACTCTATTTGTTATTAGGTATTAGTACAGTAAGTATTATTTAGTATTTATTATTTACATTAGGTACATACAGTTTAGGCCAGTTTTACTGGCCCAGTTCTCAATAAATATATATATATAGTATACCACGTCACTCTAAACCTAGTATATCTACTGTACGCAGAGCGATTTACTCGTTTTTATATGCCTATAGAATAGGTATACAAACATATAAACACTAAACAAAATTTTTTTAAACACGAATAAACAACTGATGCATTTAAATTTAACTTTCATATATAGTTTACCTATATAGCTTATCCATATAAAATAAAATAAGCGAATAATTTAATATTTTAAAAGTTAAGACATTAATAAACGAGTATATATTATTTACATGTAAGGACGTAAATATAAAATGATTCAATAAAGATCAAACAATTTCTTATTTTTCTGGTGATAAGATGATACAATTTATAAAGATCCATGCTACAGCAATTAAAAAGGTCAAACATTATGGGGCACATGCAAGTCAGACAATACCTCACAGAGAAGAGATGTACTATTTATGCAAGTTTACAATCATTCTAAAAGATAAATCAATTTGATTTTCATAAAATCTATCGTGGCATTATTTAAAATTCTTAAATAAGTATATTAATGCCGCAAGTTGCATAAAAATGTATTAATTTAATGGTTTACTTATATTATAACTAATCACTAAATTATATTTAAGGTAGTACTAGCTCACTATGAAATGCTTATAGTGTTTGTATTTACAATCCGATAAAAGAGTATTATAATTATAATCAATAGGAAACAAATATTTAAAAAAAGAAATTATTAAGAATATACTGTCGTAATTCATAATTTTGTATAGGTATTATAATAATTAGATTTAACCTCATAGTTTATGTGTACGGCGTAGATATTCAAAATATTTAAAATAAAAACAGGATAAAATTGTTAGCATAATATATAAAACAAATAGATACTAAAAATTACGTTAAAATTATATCATCTACATTTTTTCTAAATATAATGAGAATTTGAATATCTAGATTAGATCAAGGTTTATTATTTTTTTAATCATAGAAAAACAATCATTTTTAACTATTTTATACAATCATAATTATACTTTTTTATACATTATTTGAATAAATTAATAGATTTTCTTAAAAACAAATAACTTCAATTTTTCAATTTTTCCATAAATTATTTTCCTGATAAACGCAAGGATATTCCGAATGTTAACTTTATAATTTAACTATTGAGTTTATTTTTGAAACTAAAAAGATTATAGGGAATAAATTAAAATAAAACAAAAAATATTATTACAACTTTATAAAACATAAATAATACACATAATAAAATTAATACGCATAAAATATTATTATAGCCAATTATACTTATAATTATAAATAGTTAGATTATTAACAATTTACTATTGATAAACTTTGAATCCTACTTTGAGTAATTAGTATGATACTAAATTCCTAATAGTAAGAAGTCACCTTGGTGTAATTGTATAAATTAAGTTGCGTTTATAAATTTTTCGGAGCCACCGTTGACATATTATATTAACAGAGTACCTACAAAATACATATTGTCATGCCAGAACAATATTTTATTATTTACTTTCCAAAAACATAATATAAGTAAATTGTTTTTAAAATATACGTTAACTGAAGAATTTAACTAAACTAATTATATAAACATTAGTAAAAAGAATAGCAATAAAATATACGTGTTTTACAATATCAATATAAATATAGATATTTATAAAGAGAGAGGATGGATTTACAGTAATAGAGCAATCTGATATGATGATAATATGTTGTTATAGCTATAAATTAAAAATAATACATTTTAATTTAGGACAATTAGGTAGAAACGGGTAAACATTAGGTTAACATTTGTTATCTTTTAATTTTACATGTATTTATTGTACAGAATAGCAGTCCCGAGCATTAATTACAAACCAAAATTAATTAAACAAAAGCGAATAGTTTGTTATTCATCAAATAGGAACCTTAAGAATTTTATCAGTATTTATGATATACCTATTGGAGTGTGATCAGGAAAATAAATTGACACTGACGATTTATATTTAATAGTTAGGTATTTTTTTATTTTATTTTTTATTTTTTTTAGTAAGTAAATAAAGAATTTACAATCTGTAAAATTAAAAACAATAGGTAAATGTGGTAAGTAATTACAATAAGAAACAAACAATATACTGGATGATGTAACAAAAGGAGGCGTCTATTAAAGTATTAACACTACTTTAAAATGTAGGTATCTATAGGTACGTTTAAATTTTATTTTATTAAACTGCGTTCCTATACAATAATAATATATACATACATACTCTAGTAACGTAAAAACAGAAATATTATGAAAAACATATTGCCGGTGTTTAATACACATTTAGAAATTATAAGTACACAATAATTATTATCGATACTATATGTCAACACCAAATACCTATACATTTCAGTTATTGTTACCTGCTGTCTATATAATATACCTATCACATACATGTTTTAAAAAAAAATATGAAATAAAAAATAAAATAAAAAATACTCATTACAAAAATACATTAAAATGGTTAAATCGAAAAAATTAATTTTTATAATTTAACACCACAATCGTGCATCAATATAATTATTTTATAAATTACGGTTATTTTGGTTCTTTTTTTTTAAATTTAAAAATGTATGTCTATTATATTATATTAGTAATGATCCTATCATGTCCGCGAAAGAGACAATAGGATCTAACAGAAATCCGTAATCATGACCTGATTAGAAACTTAAATAATAGTGCTTGACTGGGATTTCACAAGTCTAATGAACAATACTCAATCGAATCAGAACAGGACAAGAAAGGTGCAACCACGGCTTCATAGAATGAGGTATTTTAATTAATATTATGAAAATTTAAAACCATTTTATTAGGATTGAATAGAAATATTATTACGTAAAGAAAATATGTTAAAAAGATGCCAATTAATTTTTGGTCTTAAGTATTATATTGTTACAAATTTTGTTTTATAACCAAGTTGTCATAACTCATTTTATAGGATTATTAAAACTTTTAATTTTATAAAAAAATCTATGAATTATTTATTTAAATGTTTTAATAAATTTATTGTTTTTCGTTTTCGCGATCAATTTTTGATTTCATAATATTATTATTATTTTCAGCTTTAACTTTTGAGTTATCACTTATCATGCATTGTTTTTATACTAATAACTATGATATTTTACTATAATCATGCAATTTATATAGCTAAATTTAATATATAATAGGCATATGGCAGTCGTTTTTATAATACATTGTTGAGAAGTATAAACTGTAATATAAAATTTAGTACATTTCATTTCATTAGGTACACCGTAAATGATTACATTTAATTGAAAACTCATAAATAACGCGTGGAAACCATAGAATTATACCTGTTTATATATTTATCACTAAAAAGTTGTTGGTTTTTTATGTAAATTGTCAGTTAAACACTTAATAAAAAAAATGATAGTACAATAACTTACTAAATGGCCATTAGCTGGAGGCATGTCAATTTCAATATGAACAAATTCTTTTTTATGATCTTCGTTACATGTATAGGAAACCCCTTTAATTCCAATTCTATTTTGGATTCCATCAGTGCTAGGCTCTCCTTTCGATTCTAGTACCATCCTGAAACAATAATTTACAACAAAAATCAATAAATTACTGAATTTTAAATAAATATACAATAACGTCAATCAATTGATATATATATACGGTGCTTGTGATATATTGTTTAGCGGGCCAGCGGGGACTACAAGTTAACAACATAAATGTTGTTTTTACTGATTAGAAATAAATTACTAAATTTATATATATATATTAATAACTAATGAGTTATAAAATAATAATTCTCGTATAGTAAAATAACCCTGAGCGAAAAATTAATGACAGTGTTTTTTCAATCTTATCATTAATAACAAAACTGCCAACTACTAACAATAATAACAATAATTTAATTTTTTTAAATAAATAACTCATACAAGTTTAATAATATGAGCAATTAAATATTATTTTTTAAATGTATAAGTGTATATATATACTTTTGATTTTTATAGAACTAAAAATCTACAAATATTTGCTTCAATAATTGCTATTATATAGGTATGATATTTTATCCAATAAATACCAATATTTTCTTCGTTCTAAAACACGTTATTATTGACACAAAACATACTATTGTAAATCTACATTATTATATATAGGTAATTTTAACAAAACAAGTTAAGTTTAATAACATAAGTAATTTCTTTTTCCTTAAAAATAATCGCAATGATTTATTCATAATAATTTTAGGGATATATTAATATGGTATATCTAATTAGAGTGGACTATAAATAAGGACATCGATGACGTCAATATGTTAAGCTCAATAAAATACGGTCGAAAACTCAATCGATCGTTCAAAATGTGCATTCATATTACTAATATTAGTATAATTGTATAAATAGTAAATTCAAACACAATTAATTAATTTTTGATAATGGATATCAAGATAATATGAATGGATTGAAAAGTATAACAATAATTACTACTGAACACGAACACAAAAAACAAATCTTTTATCTACTATACAAAACACTACGCCCTATAAACTATTATTTAATAGGTCAGACAGACGATAATACATCGTTACTGTAACAACCCTTAACGACATTTAGAAACCTTCATATATAACACAACTTACTTGGTAAAACATAAATGACAAACTAATCAATAATAATAAGTCTATAATATTTTCTTAATAATATCATATGATATATTATAAACTATATGTAATACCTATTACATATATTATATATATAAGTATAATGATAGTTATTTATAGTAGACAGATACTTACGTTATATTAAATAAAAATTACAATCAGTGATAATTAAATCAATAATGTTGTCGGTGTTCAATTTAATAAAATTAAAGATGTCATTCATTCAATCCGTAATATTTTTTTTAAGCATGCATTATAATAATATCATAATATACTGACTATCACACATTTTTACCTATACGACTGTGTTTTAAATAAAAACATTTAGATAGTTTCTAAAATGCAAAAAATGAACCTAGGAAGGTAAAAAATCATAAATAAAATTCTCAAAATAAAAACTATAAAATAATTGTAGTGTTAGGCATTAATAAAAATAATGCATAGGTATTAAATGGTTAACTAAAAGCAGCTGATATGCCAGAGAACGTAAGATGTATCACATAGAATAATAATTTTGTTAATATCCTATAAATTTCGCGTCTATTTCATAATTGAAATTAAATTTTAAAATATGATTTTCAAAAAAAGCTTGTTGAAAAGTAATTTGTTCTAAATTTGTTTATAATAGCTATGTTTATATTAATCTCATACATTTTCTAAAAATAAACAATAATAAAGATACATAAAAATTGATATACTACCTACTCATAAAATATACAATATACGCGCCCGAGGATACTAATGTCGAGAGTAGTTAATTATGTTAATATACATTTAATATACCAATAGTGAGAAATAATTCTTCAAACATAATTTAGTGTCTCTAATTACAATGGTTGGTCTATTAATTCAAACAGCATTTTTGTAATTCAGCATAAGTGCTCATTTTATTTGTTGAAACTTTTATGATTATTGATTTTATTGAAATATTATTTGATAATATATGATTGTTTTATGGTTATACCTAAAGGCACAATTGTCGCTGATATATTATTATTATATTGGCATCAAATTACTTCAAATTATACCGATGTAAATGACCAGTGAAATGCTTATATCATTTTAATAATATCAAATTGAATATATTCAATATGATTAGGTAATATAACATTATATAATATTAATGTTCATAAAATCATAATTAATTTTAAGTCTAAAATTAACGTTTAGAAACCAAATATATATGTTTTTCATACAGAATAATCTTCTTTAAAGCATATCTAAATAAATATCAATTAATTCCTATCTAAATCATGGATAATATGTAACATTTATTTAACAATTTTATTTTATGTTTTATATTATTATGCAGAATGCAGTTCAGTTAAATAAATCTTATCTATAAATCAATAAGAAATTAAGTTTGGTAATAAAAATACAATTATGAGATACATCACTGTTGATATAAAATTATGTCTTTTTAAATAAAAATAATACGTATACATTGTAAAATTTAAAGAACTTTACGAGGTATACAAGGTCAATTCAAAATCATTTTTAAGCAAACATTTTTATTATTTTCGAAATATTCTTACCACCACTATACCTGCAGTATTTAATACTGGAGGCTACAACAATATCAACCAGATCTCTAACTATAGAATATAATATAATAAAAAAAACTATGTATGTCAAAGGAAATAATATAATTCGTCATGGAAAATTCAAGCAAAACATTTAGAACATTATTTTCTTTTTTTATACAATCCCGTAAATAATTACTCAATCATAAAATTTAGTTTAATATTGACAGAATAGAAAAAATATTCATATAAATATAAATAGAGTAACTACATAAGTAACTCATGAATGTTTTATTTATTGATAACTAAAATAAATATTAAATTTAAACTCATCATTTTAACTAGAAAGCTTCATATTTAAATTAATTTAACACATCTAAAAATTATATTTACGAAATTTGAAAATGTATTCCACAAATAACAAATATAAGAACTAAATAAATAGATAAGCATTTTTATTACAAGTATGTATAAGTACTAGTATTCACATATTTGTTAGGCTCTACACAGTATGTACCCATAGTAATAGCTATATTAATAAATACTTATATTATATTGTGATATTGAATACACAAGTAAGCCAGTAAGGAAAACTTACTGACAACTAAAAAAAAATAAAAAATATTGAAAACAACTATTTGAAGAGACTGCATGTAGTTTTAATTTTTAATCACAAAATTAAACTGCAGAATGCAGAAATAAAAGTCCTATAAAAAATTATAAATTTATTAATTAACATAGATGTTGAAAACATAAACCAGTTGTTTGTGATACACAATGGATTAACATTTTGTAATTAAATACTAAATATTTTATCCGGGGTATTTTTTCAGATTATTTTTTATATAGTTTTATCATCAAACTTTTTATCGATATAAATAAAACAATTTTAACGTATAAACCATATATATTATATAAAAATAACATAATCTTGAATCCAAAGATAAATAAATTAAAAGTTCTTATAATTATTTATCAATATATTTTATTACTATCATATTTAATTTAATTTAATATGCGTTCGTTCCAATATTTTACTTAACTCAAATATTGACGTAGTATTACTAGTATTGGCATTTTACCTTTTATTATTGACAAAGCAAGTTGTAAACTAAACGTAAAAATATACATTTAATTATTCTCAATCTGTTTATACAAAAATATTTAGACCATATTAAGACTGATTAATATAACTATTCAAAAAAAAAAAAATCATAAGAAAGCAGATAAAAAATACAAGGAAGACAACTGAGGTTTTGGTATAGGTAACACTAAAACAGGTATATTATCATGTAAATTTGAAATTGATTATTATCAAATAGGCTAATTTCGAAATATAATAGTCAATAGGTTCCGTTTTCTCAATCTTGTATAGTTGGTTAATAAAAAAATATTGATTTAAAAAAAATAATATGTATTAAGAACAGAGGTATACAGTTTCTACACTCGTAATTTAAAAAATTAAAAAGTAGATAAAATCAGCTGACCAAATAAGTATGTTATTTTAACATATTATTAATGTATAAACTAATTTATTACCAACTGCTGATTTTCAATAATTTTTTGTAGAAATGTAAAAACTTTTATAACTACAATTAACCCATCTAAAAATGTTAATATTTTACGACGTCAGCAGAACTAATCTACTAATTTAGTTTTTTTCACTAATATTGACGCAAATACACAATATCTAATTTAAAAAAAACACCGAAGACACTCCGTTATATAGTAAAAATATATATGGGTTTCAAATGTACTTAGTCATTCGTTTTTATGACATCGACATACCTTAAAACGGAGTAAATAGGTTAGTGGTATAAATGGCTTTTTAAAAGACATAAAAATAATAATTTATGAAATATTGGAACATTTCAAATGTCTTCTGTTAATATTTTTAAATTACGGCAAATATAACAAAAATCGTTATTTTTTATTTAAGTGTCCAATTCTAACAATTTGAACTTCAAATGCTTAAAACAAAGTATATATATATATTTATATAAAATATAAATTCCTATGTATCTTCGATAACTATTTTTAATTACTGTAAAAACAACTTATTGAGAATCTTTTATCAAATTTTCAAGGTTTTTGACTTAAGAAAAAATTGTATCAACAAAAATAAAAATAAAACATTGATAACCAAAAACATCCACAAATAGTTCACAGAGAGAAAAAATATTTTGAAAATTAAAATATGTCGAGAAAATGTTAATTTAATATTTTATAAAAAATTCAAAATAACAACAGGATTATTCAATTTTGACTAGGATACAATAAAATTAATTTTATATATAATTAATTTTTTAACTTTTGACCTCTCAATACCAACTAGATTCAATTTTCTAACAGAAACCATCTTTAGTGAACGAATAAAGCATCATTAGTTATTACTGCTCCAAAAGGTGATAATAAAAGAACAACATTTATTGTAAAATTGAAATATTCAACGCTATGCTCAAAATCTAAAATTAAATACTAAAAATCTTGTTTTGAAAATTTGTCTCTATTCTAAATTCCATAACTAAAATTGTAGATACAAAAAAGTGAATAATTAAATTGTTAATTGTATATCATAGATAATTTTTAGAGCAATTGGGTCTTATAATAATTTATGATAAACAAACAAATTAGTTTGATGTATAATAACTTAATATACCTATACTTGAATGCTTCAATAGTTAAAATAATTGTTTTGTTTAATGTTACACGATTAGTACACGTGCGACATGCTACATCATAGGGTCATGTGTTCATGACAAATACGATAATTTTAGATGAGTGAACACTACGACTAAGTCAAACCTATAAATTACTAAATTTAATTTTTATATGTAAAATATTTACTAAAAAAATCAATTATTACCTAATAATTATTATGAATAGTACAAGATCATATTAATTAAATTATCTTCAAATTATTTTCTATACATGTATAAAAGTGTTGAGTTGTAAGGTATTTTTTCAAATATTCTAGATTATAAATCATAGATGTACTCGTAAATGTACCACAAATACATCGTCAAAAAATTATAGGTAGGTAGGTATATGCTAGTAAGTATTTAATAGCGAGGATTAACAAGATACCCATTTTCGAGTACCATTAAGTAGAAAACTACTTGATACTTTAATTTTAAGTATGTAAATACCAAAGTATATAATAATATAGAATTTTTCAATAATTTTAATATTTCTATTTGTTTAATATTACCTACCCTATATTATTACGAAACAATAATAATACCAATAGAATTAATGTATCATGTTTAGGTATTTCAATTAAAAATATCTCACAATATAAAAAGCACTATCCAGTGTCCATTATTCCTTATTGAATTTTACCAATTCTATAGAATAAAGACTAGATAATGTTAGTAAAATTCTTTAAAATTTTAATGATTAACTTAAAAACATTCCTACCATTTCTTATTCAAATACTATACATTATAGGTATTGTCATTGTGAATGATAAGCAATTCGATTTTTAATTACCTATATTAAATAATTTAAGAATATGTAACTATTAATAACATATTAATAATGTTTGGAACAAAAAACACAATATAAATGAAAATGTATGTAGTATACATTACAACTAAAATGATTTAATAATTTGTAACGTGTCTACATTTATTTATATAAATCACTGTATAAAAAAATAATTTAGAATTCTATATTAATGTATTATGATAAACTAATCACTCTAAATCACTCTGTAGTCTGAATACAAACACTCATATATTTTTAAGCCCCCCTCCAACTTATATAAGATAATAACAGATATGATAAAAATAGAAATAGCTACAATTTAATATACATAATTTTGCATGAGAAAAGTAAAATAAAAAACACTAGCTTAAAAATTCTGTAGTACTAATTTGTTATTTATTATTAAATGTAGGTAATCTAAATCAATTAAAATGTGATTATTATTATCCAGGAGGAGAAGTAAAAGTTTACAATAAAATTACTTTATAAAAAATGTTTTTTTTTTAAACGTATCTTAATAATATACAAGTAAACATTTAAAAAAAAAGTAAAAATATCTTTAAAAATACGAAATAATAAGTATTCAGTATAAGTAACGGATATACTATATTGTTTTATTGACGAATCATTTCCTGAAGACAACTAGAAAACGCATTAAGTAAAATGTAAAATAATTTATTAATGTTTTGAAAGTGCAATAAGTATTAAATTTATGTACGAGGTCGGTAATTTCAACATCACGCGAAACATTTATCCACGTTACTTCCAACACGTCTGTGAAATATAAAGAAGTAGGTATCCAATAATGACGAATCCGAAAAATTTTCCGAACACATTATGATGCTAATTATTATCAACATATTTTAAACCTTGTAGTATGACTATAAATAGCAGTTGCAAATAAGGTCATTACGAGGTTATATAAACATTAATATAACTATCACTTTTGCTAGTAAATTATAATCAGGGTCGATTTTTTAGACACTAAATTTAGGTAGCGAATAGGTAAGTTATCGTCTTGACCCACCCAAATATTGACCCTCGCCAGTCCCATACAAGTACATTATTAGTATACACATGTACTTAAAAATAATAAAACCCATACAAGACGACAACAAATGTATTACACAAAGCGTTGGAGAAAAAAATCGTTAAAAACGGAACGAAGCGTACAAACAGAGATGTGATTCTCATCGAAGAAAGTTCGAATGCACCGCCGGTGGAATAATGCTCACCATGTGAATGCAGAGGAGACCATTAACAGGAAACCGTGGATCGATTGGCCTCGAGCATAATATCACATATTATTATTACACGATAACGAGAACGAGATAGAATACACCACCGACACAACCACCACCATTGGCGATCACAGTCCGTACATATATTATATACTTTATATATAAATATGCATGTGTGTATTATTATATGTGTACGGCGAATAGGAGATCACCCGCGCACAATTCTATAACAGTTGTAGAATGAGTTAACTGATTGTGAAAATTGTATTTAATGTATACAATATAATGTTATATTTTAACTGTAAAAAATGATTTGTGCGTGACGACGACGACAAACAAATAGATCGGAACAGCAAGAGACACTACAAAACATACGCACGCCACGGAATTAGACGGTACACTGCCCGCCGCCCGGCAGTCGCGAATCGCGATTATTACCGACGCAGAGGCGCGCGCGAGTGGTGTCGTCGGGAGACGCGCGCACCGCCGACGACGGTCGGTCGGTAGGCGAGAGGTTGTAGTTCCGCCGCCGCCGATGTTTACAGTGCTGACGATAATATGGTGTAGCGTCGGCGGCGCCGACTTGACAAGGACCGAAGGACACACCACTTAATGGTCACAACGAAAATTGTAAAAAAAAAAATATATATATAGGTGTATACATGTATTTCGGAACTAAGCAAAGCCTAAAATTATGGCGCCAAACCACAATATTATTCACAACACGAATAAGTTTATGGTATACGGGATTTAATTAGGACACTGCGCAACTGCACAAACGGAGTGAAAAAGTAAATTTAAGAGCATGATAGTTCTGTGTTCAGTTTCATAAAATGTTTCAATTATTCTCAATAAAATATTTTAATTTTATTGTTATATTTTTAATTTATTTTGAATATAAACTTAAAAATATTTACTATCAATTTGTTTTAAGTATATAATTTAATGATTTTTGCCTCACAAAACATTTCTTTATTAAAAATATTATCCAATATATAGATAGCACAAAATTTAAATACAGAAAGCTATAGTACCTATCTACATTCAGTCATTCAAAATAGTATTTAATGTGATAATAATTGCTTCCAGGTGTAATATGTGGTCTATATTACAATGTTTTATTTATGTTATCCACTTTTTTTAAAACGGCAGGTGTAAGATTAGTGCTGCGGAAAAATTATGGTAAGCATTAAAATTAAAATCAAATATATTTATGAAAAAATGAATACAAAGTGATTATAATTATTATTTAATATAATATATGTTTCAAACGTAATTACTATAAGAAATTATTTTCGTAACTATAAAGATAATAAAACATTAAACATGTACCTCAAACATTTGACATTTCTATATTTTACTCATACATGTTACATACCAAAGCAACCTCATACAAATCATAAATTATACAAAAGACCTACCTATAAGTTATATTACATAAAAAAAAATAAAGATAAAAACGCTCATTTGACAAATTTTATTTATTTCAAGAAATATCTTTGTTAGTGGTTTTAAACTACGATAATTGTGTTTTCTAACTGTATTTGAACTTTAATGTATGAACTATCGTTTATAACCAACTTAGTAAATTATAATATAATGTATAGCCATATAACTATATATCATAGTTATATGGCTAAAACTATATTAACTAAACACATAGCATATTCACGAAAAATTTCATTTTTTACTTCTAAGATTCAAATTATACAAGCCAATATAGCTAAATTTGTTTAAATTAAATCACTAACCTAAAGATTTGCGTGCAAAAACACTTGTATCCCTGGGCTTTATTAAAGAGACTAATGATGAAATAGTTCATGAGCGTGTTTTAGAACCTGTTTTAATAATTGCCATTTATTGCCATGAAAATATCTTAAGTCTTTTCATAAAAAAATATCAGTCGGAAATTTATTATACTGAATATAGATACTATTGTAAATAAAAAAAAAATATTAATTTTTTTAAACATCAACGAAAATAATTAAATATAGGTAAAAGTGCGAAATTGTGCTTATATTTTTTTCCAAAATTATATTCAAATGTTTAATGCTGAGATATATATTATGACAAATCATATACAAAATTAATTATATATAAGGCAAGTTTTTTATTTTAACTTAAATATAAATATAAGTGTTTTTTATTATATTGAATTTTGAAAAATATAAAGTAATAAGAACATAATGATGATTAAATAAAAATTATTCATACATCGAATAATTGTATAAATTATAATCACGACAAAGCTTTCCTGTATACATACGTAATTTCCAAGATGAGTCATTCGTTGTTTATTGTTAATCTTGCATGCTTTAAAAAGAATCTTTCAAATACGAACGCGAAACGAATGAAATTTTAATGTTCTCGAAATTAAAACTAGTGAATAACTGAAATACTTATAATATTTTATAATGATTTAAGTAATATGTAATCATTTATAATTTTGGTATTTATTCAATATTGTACTTATAAGTAATAATGCGTAATTTATATTTTGTTATAACTTATAAAAAACGGTACAATAAAACAATAATATGATTACAACATAGCAAAATAAGAACTTTTTCAATTTATTTATTGCATATAAGATATAACAGTGTAATAATTACTTAATATTTAATATATATTAAGTACTTATTATGTAGGTAAATACATAGAACATCTATATAAAATAAACTGTAATAAATGAATGTATATTTAGATACCTATTTGGTATCTTTTCCATCCCTGCTATAATAACTAGTAAATGTTTAAGTTAAAATACAGTTCTTGGGAAATAACTGAATACTTAAACGGCTTCACGACTAATTTGATATAAAGTGTTATATTTAATTATATTATAATAATTACAGTATGATAGTGAATTGCTAAAAGCAGTGCTCGAATTGGGAAAAATTAAGTAGAAGAGCAAGAGCTCAATCCAACGATTTAAAAACTGCTTTTCAAGTGCACATTTGCACACAGACCCGTTAGGGGCTTTGCCTCGCTCATCAACCTTACTTATATTTTGAAAACTACTTTTCAGCTACACATTTATTTAAATTTCAACTATAATATATTTTGATATCTACATCCTACATGTTACAGAAGAAAAAAAATAATAATCAACATACATAACTTATTCAATTTACTACCTAAATATAGACAAAAAAATTGATAATCATTGTTTTCGATATTAAAATTCGTTATATAATTTACGTAAATTGAAATCAATATTTCAATAAAAATTATTTTGGACATAAGTTTGTGCCCCCGTTCAAATGAAAAAATATAATTAAGGTACGCAAAAAAATAGTAAAGTGACTCCGCCCCTCTACGCAACACTCTCCACAAAATTTGAACACTGGCTAAAAATTATTTAAACATTACTACATTAGGTATATTTATTGAAAAAATTGTTATTGTTACTTTCATGTATTTAATAAACATAAAAGCAGAGACTCAGGAAGACACATGTTGAATGTTGAATATAAAAGGAAAAAAAATTAAAAATAGCGTAATCTAAACTTTAAAAAGATAAAAAACAAGAACCGGGAAACTCATTTCGCAGTATATTATAGACTTCAAGTGTAGATACCTCATTATTGCATTTAGACTATTTTTTAAATAATATTCAATTTGAATTCAAAATCATTGTATATGAAAAAGGAGACTGATAAATCAGCACTACTACAGAATCCATTTCTAAGCATATTTTTTATTAGTAAAGAAACTATTAGGTATAGTGATTTAAACTAATATGTCATAATTTGTTTCATAATAGAATAACAAATATTACCTATCATTTTTTTATTTAATTTTTAAGAATACATTGTTAAAATCATGTATGTATGATTTTTATCTACCAAATCAATTATTTGTAGCAGTTAAAGGTATATTAAAAAAAACTTCAACATTTTAATCTCGAACGCTTATAAAACACAATAATTAAAACCGATTTTTGATAATTTCATAATACAATGAAAAGGTAGTCAAGTGAATACCGCTCTGCTGTATATGGATACAAGTTGAGTGGGTCACTACTAATATAGCATTAAATTTGAATTCAATGACATATCATTGTTAAAGAAAATTATGATTCTGGGCAGAGACGGTCTATCAGCGTTTACCACTAAGTATATTTCATGATGTATTTTTTTTTTTTATATAACTTTATTACAGTCATTTATTTTACTAATTTTTTTTCAAAAATAATGCATTTATTATATTATTATTTAACTATCATAATACTACATATTTTTACCATAATAATTATAAATTATATTATATTATATCAACTTATATAACTCAACATTTAAAATAACATCTTTTTGTTTATAGTAATAATACCACAAAACAGTAGAAATAGTTAAAAAAGTTTTTGATTTTGTTAGTACCAGTGTGAAATACATATGAGAAATAATATTAAGTTATATTTTATATCCACTAATATATTATCTAAAAATTAAAGATTTTATAATATTTTTACTACAATAAATTCTTATAATTCGTGTAATTATCGTAATTTTAACAAATTTTGAGTAAATTTTTATTGACATTTATAGAAAAAAAACTTAAATAAATGTATAAAAATGTTACTGTGATATATTGAAAATTATTATATATAAAGATTTAGTGAACATTTTTATTTCTATTAATTTTTAAATTATAACAGAATAAAGAAATCAATTTGATCAAAAACTGGTTTAGTTTAAAAAAACCCTTAATTTTTCGTTTTCTATTCTTTTCAGGTTATAAAAAAAATACTAATTTTTTTTACTTTTTACCCCCTCCCCTAAAAAAAAGACTAACTAAACCCAATTTATTACCAGAAACTACTTCAAACATCAAAGCATTTTTACTGCTTAAAAAAAAACACATAATTACAAAAACATATTGTATACAATATGCATAATATAATATAAATACATCATCAAGTCTATTCATAGCACAGCAACATTATTTTTTCGGTTTTTTGCTAATCTTAAGTATTCATAGATACACTTTAAACAATAGTGAAATCAGAATTTTAATACAGTATTTAGTTTTTTTAAGTATTAAAATACTTTTAGAGTAATATTCTAGTTATTATTAACATTACGTCATAAACATAATTGTTTGTCTGTGGTCACGCCACGCCGTAATAGTAATACAGTCGCGATTTATGTTTGATTTTAAATTTTGATAATTTGAAATGCAATTTAATGCAGATAGAAGATACAATCACTCGTGTATACTTCTTTATTCGGGGTTTTAATATTTAAACATCCAACTTAAAAATTTAAAAATTAAATCTCTTCTTCACTATTCAATACAGTTAATTTAAGACGTATTTTTTATATAATTAAGTATCGATAAATAAAAAATCATTCTAAGACTAGAATAACCTGTATCATTAACAAATTCATTTTCAGAGTTCCAAAACTAATAATTTATTTTGGCAATACCCTTGGCCTAATCAACCCTTGACAAGTATGTATCATTATATATTGATATTCGTCACGAACATGTCTAATTATAGTACTAAGAAATAAGAATTTTTCGAACAACATTTTAGACCTTCAAAATATGAAACAAAATACTCAACATCTTTACTTTTGGTATTTATATTATACATTAGAAAATATGAAAGAATCATATTTAATTCAATTTAACTTTAGCTGTTTATTTTTAATTTCAATTAGTACGATAAGGTAATGACAATTCAAATTTAAAAATAAATATTATCGATTTATAGGATAATGAAAAACAAGTAGGTAATACTAATTTTGAATTTAGTCCTTGATTTATAAATTATAACTTAAAACATCTAAACGTATTTTTATATAGTATACTATATAGTGTGCCAGTGTGCATAAATTATGCATTTATTTAAAAAAAAAGTATTGAATATTTTAAATAAAATTATATTGATTTACGAGATCATTAAAAATAAATACCAATTTTAATAATAGACCTATTCCTCTTTGAGATTTTAAGTCTAAAAAATTTGAATGACGCCCTTGTTGAAAAAAATAGGAACAACAATAAAAGGGCGTATTAGATATTTTGGGTGGAAAATTCCACAATGTCAAGAAATGAGAATCGATAATTTCCCATAAAGGCAAGTTTACGTGCAGTGGTGCCACGCCCTAAAATCAACACTTCTCTTTTCCGGTGAAACCTGTGGAACCCTATCCAAGTATAATACACTGTATCAGATTAAATAATATATAATAATTATAATTTAATATTTATTACATAGTTTATATACACTAGTATACTATACATTCAACCCCAAAATATTTAATAAGCTTCTAAAATTTAGTTTATATTCATTGTTAACAGTGAAGTAAAAGAACAGATTCTTAGATACCTAATAAATACTTACCTAGTGTATCTACGTTTATAATTTTATTATTCGAAAGTTTGAACGCATATTTCAAGCTCGAATTTATTGAATTAATTAATTTATAAGCTCAACGCTTAAAAAACATTGAAAAGAAAAAAATTATAATTCATAATGATTTTTTGAAACCAACTTGATAAACAATATCTAAAAAATAAACATTTTACAAAATATTTAAAAAAGCATTACTTATACTTAAATTTTTTATAAAATAAACATAAAATATTGTTAAGGAGAACTAGGTCTTTTTTTATTTAAATTAAAACTTTAACCCTAATTATAATAACATAGAATGATTAAGTAAATAAGTATTTTTTTCACATTAAAAATGACTGAATTTTTTTTAATATTCTGATTTCTGTTTGTTTTTAAAATATTATGCTAAATACAGTCAAAATTAATCCTCTAGGATCATTAGTTTCTTATTTTGTTAAAATCTTAAAGTAAAAAAATCAAAATGAAAATAAATTTATTTAATGGCGCAACCGAGGGGGTGTTTTGGGTGTTTGGACTGTCTGTCTGTCTGGAGTGTCTGAACACCTCATTTAAACAGTAATTTTTTTCCATAGTATACTAACAAATTTAAAAATGTATTGAGGAACTACTGTACACGCTACTGTCGGACAACCGCCTTGAAAAAATCCTAGTTGCGTTAATGGATGTGTTATTTGGGAGAAAAGGTATAGCAGGTTATGTTTGTAAAATGTCTTCCTTGACCAACCAATAAAAAAAAGCTACAATGTATAGCATATATTTTAAATATAACACTGGCTACTGAGTTAGTATTTCATATTTTGAATTTTTGTAATTTTTTTATACTTTTCAAATACATTTTTGCTTTAGTTTAACGAAAGATAACTTTTACAAGACACAATATTGTTGTTTGTACAAATCATTAAATTGCATTCATAAGAAATTACAAAAGTTATTAATTTCCTATTGAAGTATCAAAAAGAAAAAGAAAGTCTAATGTAGAATTGCATAAATGATAGCTAAACTATGAATCAATAGTGTGAATAGTGTGATAAATGATAACGGTTCTTAAAACATGAATTAGTGACCCATAATTATTATTTTCAAATCAATTTTAGTGAACCATTAAATAAATTAACTTTTTATAACCCAACATAAAATTGTATTCCTAGTTATTAATATTTAAAATCATATCTCTTGCCTATTATATATATAATATACTGAATATATATATATATTATATACTATAAACTATACCTACAGGACTGGTATTAATTTAAAAATGACCTGCAACTATTTTGGCACCAATAAAAGAAAAACTAAATTAACGCACTTGAATTAAAACCACATATAGTGAAGCATCGATTATCTACACATAAATTATCCAGTCAGTCGATTATCTACACTACAACATTTTTGAAAAACAAATATTTTTATTTTATACTTATAAATTTTAAATTTAAATTAATTATATTATTTACTTTTATCCATCCATATTTATTTTATCATATACTTATACATTAAACATACAGTACATTAGTTTTATTTTTAATAATATAATATAAAATTCATGTTTGTTGTATATTTTTCATCATTGTTCGATCTGCACCCCCTCGGTCCCAATTATTGAGGATAATCAAAACTACACTGTACATATTAAATTAATTAAAATAAACTTACCCGTACGATATCCAAATAAAGTGCTTCTATATTGATCTTGGTATAAAATATATTTAGAATTGAAATTTGATGAAATCATATTAAACAATGATATAATTTCAATAACACAATAGATAACATTCAAGTTTCTGAAAGCAATAAAATAATTTAATCAATAAGTTTATAATATTATGTTTAATTTAGTAAACATTCTAAGTAACAATTATATAAATAAAAGAATTATAAAATACAGATTTAAAATAAATGTTAAATATTTTAACATTCTTTCTAAGATAAATGGACACAGTTTCATTATTAGCTTAGATCTATTTGAAACTTACTACCCCTAAGATTTACTATTCCCTTCATACTCCCAATTATCCAATTCTAACAATATATTTAACTTTGTACACCATATCTCTAGTGCCTTGCTAGTTACTAATAAAAATAATAATTTAACAATTAAGTGAAAATTATCACTATAAATATATCTCAGTTACAGATTAAACATTATCTACTTATAATATTATATCTACTACATATCTTCAAAACCTTAATTAGCAATAATAAATAAACCTCTATAAATATCCTCTAACTTTTAATGTACAAACTTTATTAAAACCAATATAGACGAATGGGCTTCAGAAATGGAAAAATATGAAAAAACATCAATAAAATTCAAAAATTCCAAATAATTTCCCTCAGAGATAAAGACAAATACTCCTCATTATATATAAAATTATACACTACATTCAGATTTTAAACCATCTAAAACTAATAACAATAAATAAAAAAAACCATATCCTTTTAAAAAAGTTTCACAACCGACTAGGTTCACAAAAAAATCCGCTCGTGAAAATTTAGCTTTTGATACTATGCTTGGTTCAAGACAATTGAAGAGTAAGTAGTGTTGAGATCTTCTTCAAGATAATTAAAAAATCAGATTATAATAAATAAAAATGTCATTAATGGGTGGCTCTTTTCCTCAACTTGTTTCTTCTCGCGTCATCTTTAATAGTCACAATTGTGTCATACATTCAAATTGTATATTACACAAAAAATATAAAATTAAAAATAAAATATATTTACAACTAAAAGCATATTTTTGTGGTTGTCTATTTTTTCATAAATGAATAATTACTTAATATATTCTTTAATAATTTAATAATAATTTTAATTGAAAAATCTTTCAAAAAACAAAAACATATTTTATGTACAGAAATTTTGTCAGAATCACAGATAAAAATAATATAATTTTAATTTTTTTTCATGATATTTTAGTTATTTTAGAAACTTAAGACTTAAAATTTAAAAATAAAATAAGTTAAAAATTATTTTATTTATCATATTTAATATAACTACTTAACTAGTAATACAAAGGATGTTGAGAACTAGCATAGTATCTTAGATTAATCCATTGTTAAATACCCAGATATATTTATAAATTACTGTAAGTAATAAAATAGTTAATTAAGTTCAAAGCAAAAAAAATGTAAATATATACTTGGTTTTGCAAATTTATTATACTTAAATTAAGCAGTGCATTTTATTTTAAAATGCATCTCTACAATATTTTAGTAGTTAAAATCAATAAGTGCTTAATTAAAAAGAGTGAATAAAATCTATTGACAAAAATACAAAATGATTCATATTAGATAGGTATGTAGATATATAATATAAAGAATATTTACTGATTCAGTTTTTAAGCTCTTTATTGAGTACTTAGCAAAAATAAATTAAGTAATCAACACTAAAAAGTATACTTAATATTTCACATACTTAGCTATTTTTTTTTCAAAAAATATTAAAATCAACTATATTTTATGTTTAGTATTTAAATAGTTAAATAAAGTACTTTTTAAGTATTTTTTATTTTGTTTATCAACACTTATTATCAAATATTTTTCCATACATTTCACCATCTATAGTAATTTTGAGTTCTGACTCATTATCATTCTTTATTAAATTTGATGAGATCATAGGACATAAGATATAATTAAATATATTATTATGACTAAGATCAAACTTACAGATTAAACATTGACCTCCATCAATTTATACTCCTCAAGGGAGTTAAATGCCACAATAAGGTAGTAGTTTGGTCTTTTTAGTTTTTACACATTTGTCAGTTGTTACAAAGATAAATATTATCAATAATACACTGAGTGAAAATATATACCAAAAACGTATTTAATTTATTACGTAGGTAATAAAATAAAACTGAAATCTAAAATTAGTGATTACCTAATACCTACAATAACAATGATAATTTTAAAAAACATCACAAACTCACAACTATATATGATTGTTGGTAAACACTAATCACTGATTTAATTTGACCGATATCAATTTTTTCCGGGTCTTTTTTATTATGACGTATTTTTGATATGAAAAACGGCCTATAGAATGATAATGTGATGTATTGCCTCAGGCAATTTGTCTGTATTGGTAATATTGGAACCAACGTAATGCGTAAGTCGTGGTGGACTGTTGTTATTTTTTTACTGCTGTTGTGCATTGACACATAGGTATTAAAGTTGTTGTTATTGTTGCCGTGTTGACGTGCGATAAGCGCCAAATGCCAATCCCAATATCCCGATTATCTGAGTGACCCAAGTTCCAATATGAATATAAATTGCTTCAAGTGTCAGATTCTCAATTGCGGTAATATAATAAATACACGTAATGTGTTTGACAAACTTTAATTTTCTATTTAGCGATTTGACTGATTCAAGTCTATTGCGCAAGTGGTGAAGGTAAATACAAGATACACGCCAATACACCATAGAAAAGAATTATCCTATATGTCTATGGATACACGCAATACATGGTTTTTATTATTAATAGATAGGTCCGGATCATGGTTTGATCATGGTCCATATAGGTCCGTATTAAGTAAGAGGGTGGTAAAAGTAAGCAATCTCCTCCTCCCGTGGAGCTAATTGAACGGTAATTTTTAAGAGTTTATATTATTATATTTTTAAGTATAATTTAACATAATTTAAATGTTTATGTATGTGTATAGTATTGTAGATTAATAGGACTTAATTTAAAAATCAAGTTTAATATTTATCATTGTTCTGTAAATGATATGTTAAAATAAACAAATGTATGGATGGTACCGTTGTATTATTATTATTATTATTATTAGAGCTGACAGCTGAGTATTACAATATGTCCTATTAACCTATTTTAAAATATGCGTACAGATGCAGCTATATTACTTAAGTACCAAAAGACCTATGCATTGAAAAAATTATGAATTATAATATTTATTTAATGTTTATCACAATATCAGAAATTAACATTTTTTTTTTTTAAATACATACTGTACTTTGTTTACCTAAAATCCTTTATGACACGATAGCTGATAGCAATTAGCAATATTCGTTAGCTCATATTAGCTTTGTTTTTAAATAATTTCAATACAAATCGATAAGTAGGTTCAAAATTACGATCTATAAATCAATTTTTTGTGTATGGAACAAGTACATAATACTTATGTATAATCATATTGTACTTTTTTGAAATTTTCTCCGACTTTTTCTCCCATCCATATATATATACGAGTTATGGGTTACACAAATTTATTAGCACATCCACGAGTGCTCGCGAAGGGAACGATAAAATCTAACATCAAAAAGTAAATTAAAAATACCTACCTAGTTAATTCTTTGCAAACAATGCAAACTATAAAATAAAGGCAAAAATTAAATAAAAAATAAATAAATCTATACTAAAGTCAAAATATCAATGAAATGTTTATTTCATTAACAATATTTAAGGTTAAAATTTAAAAAAAATATAAATGAAATCTAAGAGGGAATGCTCCGTCTTGCACCTCTTTAAATATACATATATATATTTATACAATTATGAACTATTATTCATTTTAGTTTACACGATTTGTCTAGTTATAAGAAAGAATATTTTACTGTAATACTGTATATTATAGTATATAAAAATACAAAAAATGCATAATATAATTTTGCGTACAGAATCGTTAGGTTACATGACACATTTTTTTACAAAATAGGTATTTCTTTTCACTTAACCGTAAAAATGAAACAAAACTATAAACAAGGTGATTTTTTAAATATGCTCACCCCATTACTATGCTTAAATTATGCATATATTCAAATTTTATTTTTTAACAACTTGAAACTATGTAAAAATCAGAATTGGAATATATATATAATTTAGGAGACACACCCAAGACCGTAGCCAGGCGGGTGGGTCAGGGTTTAACCCTTCCCCCGAAATTTTTTCTTGAAATAAGATTAAATAGTTTCATTTTTTCATTTCATATTTTATTATATAATATAACATATTTATACTCTAACCCCCTCCCCCCCCAAGAATATTTTTCTAGCTACGGCCTTGCAATGGGTACAGCGATAAACTTTAAAAATCAAAACTTTTGAACAAAATAAGTCACTCGTGGACCGTGGTAAAATGTACGTCGGGATTCATTGTAACTACGAAGCGAATAGATCAAATAAATTCAGAGATAGCCACTAGGTTAGAATTGCCAAACATTTGTTGGGACTGCTAGTGCAGCAGTGCGCTGGTTTTGAATACAACATTCTAATTATACCAAAAAATATTTAGAGACAATCAATTGTCCCGGAATCAAACTTAAATAATTTATGTTAACATTTCGACAATAATTAACAAATACGAACACACATTCATTCTTTTCCGGTTCAAAAAGAAACTTTTTATTTTATCACTAAAGGTAGGATATTTATGATTTTAGTGATTTTACATTTTTTTTTCTATAGCGTATGCAGTTAAATGGAAGCAAGATATATTTATGAATAATTAAACATAGAATTGTATTTTGTACAAAAAAACATACTTTAGGGGTTTGAGATGACATGAGATTAAAAAAAAAATTTTTCGATGAAAATAATAACTATATTAAACATATTATGCTTAATGTTTATGTACTATTTATGAATCAATTAATTGTTATTGTAAACAAAGTCAATTATTTAAATTTATTGTAAAACAAATTAATTATATAAATTTAAACTGTAAACTGAATAATAATAAAAATTTTTTTACAGACTATTAGAAGAATATTTTGCATTTTTAAGGACATAAAAATAAAAAATCATTATATATCTGATATTTTAAAAAAAATATTAAGAAAATGTATTACTTATTTTCATTGTCATACAAACTAAAAACATCATATCTAAAGGATTTTAAGAGAATTTAAATCCAATCTGTAATTATCACTTTTCGGTAATTAATTATTTCAATATATTTTCGGTTACTCACCATCAGTAGGACATTATTTTAATAAAATAGTATTCAAATGATTATTTAAATAATATTTTATTGCATTAAAAATATATTCGAATAATTTAAAAATATTATTATTCAATTAAAAAATAATTTAAATAATTTTCAATTATAATTATTTGATTAATTATTGCTTATTTTATTTAATTAAAGATTAAACATAGATATTATGATTTGTAATTTCAATTACGCAATTATTAAAAACAATAGTTAACTTTCTATTTTAAGTCACACGATTATACATTTTATTTTATTCCGAATAAATACAAAAATATTATAAATAAAGTATGCCTATTACCTATATATAACTAAAGGAAAACATATTGTTATATGATAAATAATAATTTCGTAATAGCCAATAGGTAGATAATTACAAAAATATTAAACAGTATTAAATATTAAATTATAATGCTAATGAAAATAGGTAATTAATTATAGCTAATATATCAGTATGCACATATTACATAATTTTTAAATAGATATGTTATGAGTATGACTTATAATATGTTATTATATGAAATCATAACAACCTCTTGTGATTCAGTAATAATAATAATTAATATTTATAAATAAATATATTATAAATCATTGATTAGTACCTTAGATTTTAAGTGTAACAATGGATATGGATGTATTGATTTTTCAATGATGTGTCAATGTGTAGTAATATTTTATGTCTAATTACTTTTTTAAGTAATAAAAATGCTTATACTTATTAAAATGTAAAAAATACCTATATAGGCACAATTTTTATTACCAGCATTTAAAGTTCAAAATTAAAAATTCGTTAAAATCATGAAAATTTGGAAATTCTTTTGTTTTTAAAAATTTATAAAATGTTAAATTTATACAGTTAAAGCTTGAAAATGTAATAAAAGATTTAAATAACGAAGCGATAAAAATCAAAGAAATGTATAATTACATTTTTCTCATAGATATTTGAACAAATTTAGGTGTTTAAACAAAAAATAACGATTTTAAAATAATAGATTATTTTAGTTACTTCTTGTAATTCAAGAAAGTTATTCATCTTAAAGTTTTGTTACTCTTTGTTTATATATATATATATATTATTTATTTCTTACACATAATGCAATTTTCCAAAATGTTTTTAATTTGTATGTCTTTCATTATCTTTTGGGGAAATAAAAATGCTTCGATATATACCATGGGCTTGCTTTATGGAAAAGTGGTATTGATTCAAAAGTTAATAATTTGTTAATAACAATAATATAATATAGTACCTATAACACTATAATGTATAAAAATATATTAAATAATATTTATAAATGCAATGTTTTTAAAAAAAAATTAAATCAATCTTCTGCGATAGGTACTATAATAAGTATAGTAGTCATGTACCTAAAAAAATGTAATAGCAGTATCAAAAAAAAAAAAAAAATAAATAAATATTTTGAGATATACTTAGTGATAAAAGCTAATGCTCATAGACTGTATCAATGAATTCAAATTTAATACGTAATTATTTTCTTTGTCTATGAATACGTTCATTAACAATGAATCACTAGTAATAAGTGTACTTAAATAATAGTCAATAAGACATTATCCACTTTCTTAAACGGATTTGTACGTACGACGTACCTTACATACTTTTTTATAAATTAATATTTAATAAAGTTTACTTTAATTGTTTACATGAACTTTATTATTAAAAATCAAGTAAGTATTTAGTATAGTAATTAAAATGAAAAAATGAATTTTTAAAACTTCAAATATTTTTGTTAAATAGGAAAATAATAAAAATGTAACTCAGTTGTAATGAGTAGGTGGATAATTAAGGTAGACTTAAAATAAAATATTAATGAGAGATCTCAGAGATCCGATATCACATCCAAGCGGTATAACAATTGGAGCACAAAAACGTCGGAGTGAACAGTCCTAAAATTTCTATTTTTTAACTTTTCTCCAAAACTATTATAGCTAAAAAGTTGGTTGATAGCTCATTAAAAAGGGATTATCAATTAGATACAAAATGTGAGATTAAAAATTTTCAAAAAAAATTATTTAATTTTTCAGTTAAAAAATTAGTTATTTTTTGCTAGATTTTAATTTACCAGCGTGGTAGATTACTGAAACTCGAGAACGGATTTTGTTATTTGGAGTCATGTTAGATTCACATTGGCTATAGGAAAAGTGCTGTGAAGATTTTCAGAACTTTATTTTCAATCGTTAACTCACTACAAAGCTATAAAGCTGAAAAACATAAAAAACGCCTAATAAAATGTGTTTTAATTTTTTTTTGAAGCTCTGTAGTGAATTAACTATAAAAGATTAAGTTCTGAAAATCTTCACTGCACTTCTCCTAGCCAATGTGAATCTAACAAGACCCCAAACAACAAAATCCGCTCTCTGGTTTCAGAGATCTTCAGATCTATCTCACTAAATGAAAATGAAAATAATACATAATGCATACAATTAATAAATTTCTAAAAATTGAAAATCAAGAAAGTTAACATGCCAATCTCTGACTTAGCAAGCTTATTTTTTTTGTAGATCACTTTTACCATTACTTTAGAATCCTTAGATATGATTTAATAATCCAAAAATTATCACCAATGTTTTTTTCAGATATCAACAATTTATTCACGTTAGTTTTTCTCAATGGCTCAATCAGTAGCCAAGTTTTATATTCATATAGTATTATACTGATTACTGGTCAAATGATGTTGCAATTTTATTCAACAATCGACATTGACAGTGTTACAGTAATTTTGAATTTAATAATAACTCTAAAAGTCCATTGAAGCATTTATTTCCTGTCTGGAAATGATGAAACTTGCCTCTATCAGCAAGATATATTAGCTATATCGTTTTTTTTTTGTGTTAAAATATTTAAAATTATTTACTTTCTGAATTTTAAATTGATTTTTATAAATTCATGTATGCCTGCTGTTCTCGTCTATCTGTATTCAATTTTGAGTTTATATTGTTTTGGAAATTAAATGCATAGAAAATACTTGTAGGTATTTTGTGTTGAACATTTCAAGTACCTACGACCTATTCACGGTGTACATTTATAAATTGAAACAAAAAATAAAATTAATTTTATTTAAAAATTTGTATTGAGCAAATTTTCAGGTTGTCTTTTACTTAATTTATTCCAATTATTTTGAAAATTACTAGGAAACTACTACTTTTAACTTTTTAACTACTAACTACATCAAATTCGCCATAAAAATCACTCACAAATACAAATTGAAACAAAATTTTTCTTCTAAAAATGATATTAAAAATCAGTCATTTTAAAAATAATATTCCTTGATCTTCAGAATTTAAAATAATGTAGTTAAAAAAAAAAATTTAAAAATACCATTATAGGAAATGATATTCAATTATATTTATTTAATTTTTCGAAGTAGAAAAATTACAATATATATGAGTGATTTACAAATACATTACAAATTAAATATGTGAATGTATATTTCTTTTTCAATATATTTTTAAATGTATACAGAATTTTTAAAATAAAATTGTTAACATAATTAATAGAAGAAATTAAAATATAATAGTAGAAATTTCACCTTTCAAAAAAAAAAAATATATATATATATATCAACACAATTTTATTTAATTAACACCTTAGTTGATAAAAATGTGAATTATATATTAAATAGTATATTATAAAGAAAAAATATGTATCAATTAAATTTTATAAAATAAATAATTTATGAACATCCATCAGGATTATGGAATGCAATAACTAAAAATATGAAAAATGGTTATCATTCTTTAAATACAGTATTTGTAAAAATCTGCAAATAAGTTGTGCAAAAATGTTGTTTATACATATAAATAGGGAAATTCCTTAATATTAATTTATATGTTTATTATGTCAATTTTTAACATAAATATTTTGTAATTACAAAAAAAAAAACTCTAAAATTGAAAACACTACATAATATTAATTAAACATTTGTCTTTTTTAATAAACCATTCAACACCATTCAATTTTGTCCTTACAATAACTATTTTTAAGTTTGAAACAAGTTTTGAATGTACTTATAAAATACTATATTTATATTTTATAAATATTTCAAATGGGTAAATCAGTCCATTCAGTTGATATTTTTACTATAGTAACTTTTTATTATTGTCCTGGATACTGAGAAGTAGAATATTGAGGATTAGGGGTTGTATTAGTCGGATAATACAACGAATGACCAGGCTGATTTCCAGTAGGGTGCTTCATTTGTGCTGTTATTTGAGAATAACCAGATGCTGGTATCTGTCCCGAATATAGGTAAGAGTATTGAGCAGTTGGATAGGACGCACGCATTCCTGGTTGCTGATAAGGATTCACCCATTTAGTCTGAGGCCCTGTAAATTATATTATTTTAAGTACTCTGAAATCAATAATATATAAATTTAATAAAATTGATACAAACCTAGTGGTGGTGGGATTTGCCCTCCAGAGTAAGGATTGTGTTGATTCATATTGGCTTGAGATTGTCCATTATATATAATTTGAGGCTGTTGAACTGGCGGTGTTTGTCTTTGAGGTTGAGATACAGCCAAATTATCCTGAGATACTTCAGCTATTACATATAACAAAAAAATATGTATAGTTATACTTATGATTATATACTTTTAATTTTAGTGCAACTATAATATAATTTAATCCAATACTTAATTTGTTTATAATTACATGCTTAAGAGGACGTTGCATCCATACGTATTGTCTCCTTTTTACACGTACAACATAGATAAACGCGTTCACAGTCTGAGTAGAACTCAGTCAATTTTGGTTCTAGAGTAAATATACCTATTATAGAATTATAAGATGACAATAATTTAAAAGTCAAAACGATGAGATTTTTTTAAAAATTAAAATTTTGAAAAGTTAAAGGTTACCTATTTAAAAATTTTGAATTTTCGCTAATTCTAAATGATTATAATGAACGTTATATTGGGAATAATGGAAAAACCTCAGCGTCTTATCCTCCGAAAAATATTGTTATATTTAATAACAATATAATACATTAATATATAATAGATATATTTACTCTAGAAACAAAATTGAGTGAGCTCTACTCATATTGCGTTAATGCATTTTGTCTATGTTGTACATAGACAACACACATGGGTACGACGTCCTCTTAAAATAAATTACAATAAATTTGGTTACCATACTTACATTTAACTGGTTGTGGAGTTTGAGGAGTTTTTGAACATTCTTCTTTAGAATTACGTAATGGATCAAATTCTTTAGTAACTCCATTATCTGTTGGTATTTCTGGTGATGCAATATTTACTGGTTCTTGTTCTAATAAAATAATATATTGTTCAACAAACACTAATCTAGTATTTTATTATTATAGAATTATTACGTATAGAATTTGACATATTATTATTGTTTCCTTCATTGGTAATTTCAATTGTATCTAATAACCATGTGACAGCATCTCTTATTTCTCGCAGTTGTTTTTTAAGTTCATCAGCATTTAGTTTTGATTTCAGTCGTTCTTGATAATTCAAATTATTCATAAATACTTGCAATTTTAAGACCCTACTTGTTTGTAAAGCAAATGATAAGTCTTGACTATCAAATACAGTTACTAAATCTCCATCTAAAAATTAACAGAAAATAAAATAGTTATGCCTAATATTTAAATAATTGTAATTTAACTAATTAACCTTATTAGTTTAAATTTTTAAGTACCAGCCTACCATGCAGCAAACTATAGTGGCGGATTATGCTGATGACAAAGTTATTTTGTCTATAAGTTAAAATGCTTCATCTAATCTTCAAAATTATTTTAACCTTATGTCTAAATGGTATATCAAATCACGAATAAAAATTAACCAAAATAAGTCGATCCACACAATGTTTATACTTAAACAGAGTTTCTGCCCTACCGTTGCTCTTAATAAAATCCAAATTCCCATGTCCAATACAGTTAGGTACTTAGGACTTTACCTAGATAAACGACTGTTTTGAAGCAACCATATCCGTACAAAAAGATTGACAATTAATGCCTGTCTGGCTATGCTCAAGCCTATGTTATCAAAAAATGTCAGCGGCAGTCTTAGAACCAAAGTACAAATATATAAAACTCTCCTCAAGCTTATTTGAACTTATGGACTACAGTTCTGGGACTCAAAAAAATCCAATACAAATAAAATTCAAGCATTTCAAAATATAGCACTTCAAGGTCTTTCTGATTCCCCCACCATTTATCTCCAACCTAATGCTACCTAAAAATCTTAATATGAAACTGTCGATGAGGAAGCACGCTTCTTCTATATGTGCTTCCATAAACAGCTCAATAACCATCAAAATCCTCTCATAAATGATCTATCCATCCAAACACTACCAGGAAATCCTCATCATAGATCAAAAAGAAAATAGTGTTGTGGCCTATTACAAATAAACCCAGACCCCTAACAGAAAAAAAATATTATATATATTTAAAAAAGAAAAAAAATGAATCAAGCTAAGTATCACTAATGGGCGACTGCTTAATCATACCCTTTATGTCACCTTTAGTATATAAGGTTATTATACATTTTGTATATAAATTGTTTATTTCAAATAAAAACAAAAATAAATTTTAAAATACCTACCTAACATGATCAAAAAATTATCTTACCTTCATCTTTGTATTTGATAGTGAGATCATCATTAGCTGTTAATTTTCCATTAAATATTCGCTGCATCATTAATAATAATTCATCATATGTAATAGACTCATTGTGAATTAATACTTTTCTTATGTCATCGCCTAATTGAACCTAAAAAAATAAAATTGTTTTTTGTCATACTTGAAGTTGACTAAAATTATATAAGTAGACATACTTTAATAATAACTTTGCCCACTAAGTCTATAGGTTGAAAAGTTGATTTATCTGATTCCATGATTAGAAACTTCTATGTTTACGTCTAAATATATAATCAGAACCAAAACAATAGGTTAATGTGCAACTAACAAAAATACTTCTAACTATCTATAAATAATATATTTTTAGAGAAAACACATTTTAGATAAAAGAAAATAAAACGAGAAACTTCCATCTTGTACACTTAGTACTTACCGCAGTGCACGAAATCAAAAGAAAAAAAGTTGAATGTTGATAGGTAGGATTACTAGTGGCTAAATAAAAAAGACACCACCTAAAACAAGTTCTAGTTTTAGCAACTAACAAGTAGTAAGTACTGATTAGCAATTAGCAACCACTTGGCACTTCTAAGTAACAATAATTTATAAATCACAATAAATAAATAAAGAAAATGTTAAATAATACTGAATAGCCAATGAGCAAAATGAGCATAAAACTTTAGTATAATATGTGATATTTTTGTGCAGTTATCATCGGTATATCGGAGAAGCGAACAGCAAACATAACAAGTAACAACAAAATGGAGTTACCAGTCTTAATTAAATGTTGGTCACACTGATCTTTTAAACTTTCAAATTGTATTGCTCAGTTCAGTTTTCAGTATTCAATGCTTGATCACAAAATATATGAAATAGCATTTGACATTTTATTCTATGGACTTGATCAAGTTAAAGTATCTCAACTTTAATGTATATTATATTTTATATTATTATTTATATTATATACATAAATTTTACTATACGCAATTACATTTTTGATTTATTTTAAAATAATATCTATTTATATTATAAATCTATTTTTGCCGCTTTACGATATTTATAGAAAGATAAATTAAATTTCGAGTTATATAAATGTTTATAATAGCCAATAGGTATGGAGGTGTGGTCTAAATATATATTATATAATAATTAAAATAATTAAATAAGTCCAAGAAAAAAATATATCAACTTTACTGTAGACAATATTAAAATTTAAAAGTAAAATAAATGATATATAGCTATATCAAAAAAACATTACGAAATATGCTTAGTGATATAGACGTATAGTACTATAGTACCTATAGGATGACGACCGTCTCCACTCAGAATTGTTTTTCGTATACAATGATAGGTACCTCGTACCTATATCATTAAATTCAAATTTAACACACGCATAATAGTTATCCACTCGACATACCACATACCTAATGTACAGACGTACCTACGGGATACAATTATAGTCGGCAAAATAAAATGTTGTATATAGAATCGCTAGGTTATGAAAATATGAAACATATTTTATTATAAACTATATACTTTTTTACCGACTAATAAATATATGCAAATGTATATAAATATCGGCCCTAATAATCAGAGCTCTTACAATGGTTTTTGAGATGGTTGGGCTTGAAATATAAGGGCCTGGATATTTTAGGACCTTTTGAAATTAATTTGTAATTTTTAAAATATTGATATATTTAACTATTTTGTATCAAATAATATTTTATGATATATAATACATACATAACCTAACCTAATACCTATGAAGAAATAATTATGTATGTCAGTATGTAGCACCCGTATCGCTTTTAATGGTACAATGTGTTATAACAGGGGTCGGCAATTAATTTCTATGATGGTGGTCCAGATAATTTGAAAAAAATGTTCAAGGGCCAAAATAATTTAAACATTAGTTTATAATTGCAATTAATGTATTTATTTTTGTATTAAATTTACAGTCTAAGACAGAATTAAAGAAAAAATATTTTTGGTGGTCCAGTTATTTCCCTATTTTGCCTATTGTCGACCTCTAGGGCTCTATGTTCTAAGTTATAAGTTACACAATACTATCAACACTTATAACTATTTTCAATGAGATATGAGAATGATTAAATTTAAGTATACCATTCCCCAATATTAGATCCTAGATTTAATCAATATTATAGGTAGTACTCTTAATCCTGTTATACTGTTTATAGGTAATAGGTTATAGGTATGCCGAAACTAAATTGTCTTAATCTGAATCCGAATTCCGAATCATTAAAATAATATTGTAATAAAAAAGACATTATTATTCCAAAAATAGGTACCTCTTGGATATTATTCTTGATTTTTAATAATCTATGGTAAATTGTATTATTTAGTTTTATGTAAAAACCCACAAAAAAATCGTATAGGAGCCATTTGAGCCAAACATCAGATATGGTTGCTTGCTAATAATGAACATATAAGTTGTATATGACTTGGGATTTGATTAATGTCTAGTGTCCTAGTGATAATACAACACAGTGATAAGTAATAAATTTATAATTTACAAACATTATTATATTAATAAAGACAATCAATTTAAATTATTTAAAATTAAAACAGATAATCCATTTACAATCATAATGATCAGCACTTAGCTATAAGATGAAGAGATATCAGATTTACATTACCTAATTTTATGTTTAATCATGTATTTTAGTACCTACCTGTTTAGATAAAATAGGTACACACTACGTTAACTTTTTAATCACTTTTCTAAAGTACTACGTACAGCAGAATGGTACTTGTCCGACGCCCAGTTTTTATATCTTATGCAATGTGAAGTGTTTCTTAAGCCATCATGGAATATAGTGACAGGGGCGGATCTAATATATTTTTTACTTGGGGCAAAGTATAAAATTAGTACCCTCTCATAATTTTACCCCTCTCTATTATGCCACTATTATTTGGTAATTTGGTGCCCTCGACGAAGACTTTCAGTACAAATGCCTTAGGGGGGGTTGCCCCCCTAGATCCGGCCCTGTATATTACCTAATATAATACTCATAGTCATAGAGTAATCTATATTTTAATCTATTCTGTTTCTATATTAGAAAAAAAGTTAGGGACAAGGAACTAAAAGGTCCCACCCTATTAGTTCAGTGGCGTCATTTTTTTTTGGGGGGGGGGGGCAACTTGGGCATTTGCCCTAGTCCAACATTTACATCAACCTTAAGTCGGCACATTTAAAAATTATAAGAAGTCTTATTTTTAACTATTAGGTAAGAACATAATCTGTGTTTTCTCATTGATTTATTACGATATTATAATTTTTAGGTGAGTTATGAGTATGAAAAATATTAAATATTTGAAAATGCTCATAATTCACTTAAAAATTAAAATATTACACTTACACGTATTTATTAGAATATACATTTGAGTTTTGAATATTATACAATTATTATTTATTTATTAAATCTTACAAAATCTCATATGAAGTTATTTTTTTTGGGGATTGAATTTCCGAGGTTATTTTTTCTGGGGTTATTTATTATGCAAATTGTTTAGTATTTGCATTATGTGACTGTAATTATTGCTAAAAGTGCTAACTATTTGTAAATCTGCAGTATTAAAAGGTACCTATTACCTATTTATTATTTATTGATACATTACTCAATTATTCTATACTCGACTTTCTAATTGTAAAAAATATTTGACAAAATTGTTTGTACTTAATACTTCAAAATCCTATGTGTGAATTTCATATACCTGAAAATTTAACCCTCCCCCTCACAGTTTATGGCACTATTCTATGTGAACTGCATGAAAAAATTTTGAGTCGGCAAATAAGTTATAGTAGTTGCCCTAGTCAAACAAAAATTGAAATTACGTCATTGAATTAGTTGTGTGACGATTGGCATTTAATAGTCGAACGCATACTGACAATCATTTCGATTAGATATAAATATTATTGTACTATACAATATACAAAATGCTTTTCGCAAAAGATTATAAACGATAAAACCCGAGTTACAAATATAATTATAGCAAAATATACGCGTCAATAAATACAATTTTCAATATAATACTTTAGTCTTTAATCACATATCTTTCTTATGTTATGAGTGTTATGACTTACAGCTAAAACAAGTCCTACATAAGGAAAAAGTCAATTAATTAAATAAGTCTAAAATAATAAAATATAACATACCTATACATATAACATTTATACAATAGTAGGTACGTCATGTATATTATAATTTATTATTAAAGTACAATGTACAAAAAATATCAAGTGTCAAATTCGATCAAGGGAATTGATTGTTAATTTAGCTTTTTCCATTATTAAATTTTTATTTTTTTAAGATACCAAACTTTTTGCGGGACTTTTTTTATAAGACTTTTTTTTTCCGATTACCAAAACTCACGGCTATAGATAAGGAATTATTATCAAAAACAAAACAACGACGGCGATAAGAAAAAAGTCAATGTAATCAAGAAAAAAAGTCCGCTTAGTAGTAGGTAGCTACTAGCCAGTAGGTAAAGTTCTTTAATCTTAATACTTAATTCCAAATTTTACAATGCATATTAATAATCGTGAAATTTGATTTAAAAAATAAATCTTAAAATGAATAATATGATTATTATTCTATGATATGTCAATTCAAAGCAGCCGCTTTTAATATTTTATTCATAGTATTTTCTGGTTGGTGACTGTTACATATAATACAATCTTTGTAAACAATATTTAATTAACTTTATAGATTCATAGTTAATAAGATATAATTATCTATAATCCATAACTTTATAATATCATTAATTGAAACCACCAAATTTAAATTACCATTGACTATTAAATATTTTAATATTAATGATATAATATATTTCTTGTTTATACTAAACAATGGAGAGCAACCGAGATGAGGCATCCCGCTGCATTGAGTTGGCTAGGTTATACATAAAAAAAAAGGATTTGGATAATGCTTGGAAATTTTCAACTAAAGCTAACAAAATGTATCCAACATCTGAAACAAAACGTGAGTGCCTAAACACTTTCTATAAAATTATTATTTAATCAATAGACACTAATAAAATATTAATAGATACTATTACCTATTTTATTATTATGTTATTTTACGTGTAATGCATTATATATTATAATCACCAGGACTCAGATTTTATAGTATTAATCATATCTGAAATAGATTTGTCAAAAACTTTACTGACCATTGAAAAGTTTTTTATAGTTGTTCTAAGTGCAATAGAAATATAGATACAGTTTATTCTTAAGAATACCATTAATAACATTGACAAATCACCAGTGCTTGGAAGGAATGGGTTCAAAGGAATCCATTCAACCATATATTTAATGTTGTTCCGTATTTAGGAACGTATTGGAATTTTGTTTACTTTTTAGAGGAATATTAACAATTTTTTTAGTTCATTTATTTTTAAATTAAAGTAATTAAATCATCAAAACTATATAGCTTTTTTTTAAATTTAGTAGCTAATATAAAGAGGTATAAAATTAAACCTGTATACAATATTATTGATAATGTTTGCATAAGTTAAAACTACAGTGAGTTTTACAGTGAGTTAATGTGATTACATTGGCTCAGATCATTTTGATTCTATTAACCGATTGATTCCATAAAACATTTTTTTTTTTTATTGATGAGTATATTTATATGCATGTTTTAAATAAAATAAAGCAAAGAAACTATCTATTTTTTATTGTACTATTAATTGAATCTATTAATTTCATTTTCATATTAACTTGAAATTAAAATCCATATTCAGTTAATATAATATACACATGATTTTTAATTATTTAAAAATAAATAAATAATAATGTAAAAAAATATTATAAATATTATAAATATTTTAAATATTATTATTATTATAATAATAATAACTGAAAAGTATCGTTTTCAATATTTTTTTTAATAGCTCCTTTTTACTTTTTCAAAACAATTCTTGTTTCTTTTTAGTAAAAGTTTGAAATACCATTAAAACGATAAGAATGTTCTTAAAAATGATTCAATTATTCGATACTCGGCGAGTCTAATAAAAGGTTAATTTAACATTAGTAACTTAAGAACTGGTTTGGGATTTTCAATTTTGATTCTAATAAACAGTTGATTCTATAAACCAGTGATCACATTAAGCGGAACTCACTGTATTACTAAATAACAATGAGTAATATTTAAATTTTTAAAATTAAAACAATTATTGTATAAAAATGTACCTATGTTTTTTTATTTTATTTTACTTCACATTAAAAAGGAACGAGGAAAGGAACTAGTTTCTTTTTTAAAGAATCTTTTCAAGCACTGCAAATTACTGACTTGATGTTTATTATTTCACTAATACTCACCTAGATGCAAATATCTAGATTAAAAAAAATTTTATATATTTAAAAAAAATTGTATAATTGAAAACTAAAGAATGGTGTGTAACTGGTTAGCATTTGACATTTTATTGTACTGAAAAAATACACTTTTTTCTTTAAAAATCCACAAATTATGTTTTTCTAATTTTCAAATTTTAAACTCAACATTGTACAGTTTGGATTTCTATAGCTTGGTCTGCTATAAATCTAGAACATACAGAATAATATGCAATTATTCCTATAATTTCCAATCATTACATATTTGCTTAGTTAAGACAAGTATACAATTAGTATTTGAAATTAAATTAACCACAATAATATTTTGTAGGTCTACTCAAAAAATTAAAATCAACAATAAAACACTCGAAGAAACGGTCAAAGAAACAATATCAATCAGGTGTGTAAAACTTAAAACACTAATATTATCACATTTTAACCATATTATTTTTATATGTTTAAAGATCATTCTGATTCATCTTATAATGGTGATAATTCCAATTCATCTTCCAGTAGTGACTATAATACTAAACAACAAAAAAAGTCAAAAAAAGGCCACAAATCAAGTTTGTACAATGACTTATTATATTGATTTAATAGGAAATGTAAAAAGGTTTGGTTACACCTAAACAAAAAATTATAATTTAATCATAAAGATGTTTTTAGTTCTTAGATATTATATTTAATAAATAATAAAGACACATATACTAATGTTAGTATTAGTATTGAAATTATTAAAAAAGTAATTAATAACTAAAATAATTATTATAGGTACTACTTATTCTTATAAGATGTTTAAAGAAATAAATAAAGATGAATCTTTTAAGTGTCTTGAAAAAGCAGAGCAGTACATACAAAGCAAACAATTTGAGTTAGCAGAAAAGTTTATTCTCAAATCAAAAAAGCTTTTTTTAATACCCAGAGCTGATGGTAACTAAATATATCGTGTAATAATGTATAATTATAATTAAAAAATAAATAATAATTTAATGTTTCAGAACTCTTAAAACAGCTTCAAGAAACTAAAGATACCACTAAGGCTGATTACACAGAAGAACAGGCAAATGTTGTTAAAAAGTAACTATATATAGTTAATAATTTTCAATTGACTCTAAATGTATTAGTTTGTTATTTTTTAACAAAAACTAATAGAACCATTTTGAATAATACAATATTTTTTATTGAAAAATTAAGTACTTATATTATTTTATGTACAGTTAGGTAAACAATTTAAAGTACTTTCTTAGTTTAGGTCAATAACTAGTCAAAAGTGTAATGTGTACAACTGATGCATCTAATAATTTTGACTAGTAAATATTTTTACTTTAAATGTAATCACCATTTTAATATAATTATCATAACTATTAAAATTGAACTATCGCTGGACTCTTTAACGTTACTTAAGGAAACCATAATATATCTTGTTTTTAAATTATCTTACCTATTGTCTTTGACAGAATTTTTAAGAACTGAACCGGTTTAAATATAATTTGATACATAGATAGTTTAGACACTGAGAAAGGACATAGGCTACTTTTTAATACTAAAAAAAGAGCTGTAATAGGGGTTGAAATAGGGGATGGTATATATTATACCACTGTACTTGTACAGTGTTGCCCTCAACTTCGGTGTCGGCGGTGACATAGAAGGGGAAGTTTGGGTGGCCAGATATGGGCTGCTGCCATAACACGAACATTTAGATATATATATAATATATACACACGCCGCCGATAACAGTTATACCTATCCTGAGGTGACTTTTGCCTGGGCAACGTCAGGTGGGACAGCTAGTATCATAATAATTGCATTATTTTTATTATAAAAAACTGGTATCACCTAAATTATAACTATGTTTATTATGATAATTGTGGTAAATTCTGTCTAGAGAACTATTATATTCAACAGACTAATGAAAAATAAACCAATCTCTTAATATTATTAAATATTCATTTATCTTAATAATTAATGTAAATACTATTATTATAGAATTGTCCTTTGACATGCCTATTATATATCAATATATCATGATTCATGATACATTTCTTGAGAACCAATCAGAATTGTTAACTGTAAATTTATTAATTTGTATTTATAGAGTGAAAAATAGTCAAAATTACTATACAATGTTAAACATTAATACTACAGCAACTATTCCTGAAATAAAAAAAGCATATAAGAAATTAGCTTTGTTATTACATCCAGATAAAAATCCTGCACCTGGTTCAGGAGAAGTTTTTATAGGTAAAAAAATTGTTTATACAATTTTAGTTATATAAATTAATATTTTTTTTTTGTTTATTAGATGTTACTAATGCTGTTGATACATTATGTGATTATTCAAAACGTAAAATATATGACCAAACTTTAAAAAAACCTTCTACTTCTACATCTACAAACTATTCTCAAAGTTCCTACCGTAAGTATACTACTGGGTCAGGGATGGCTAATATGTTACGTGATAAAAATCTAAAAGTTAAAATAGATACATCAAGCAAATTAATAAATACTAGTCATGTTATATTTTTTTTTTTATTAAATCTCTCATTTATTTACCAATTAATACATTTAAAGTAATACTTATATTTTTTTGTAATGTAATTCATAATTTAAAGGCATATAAAAAAAATAAGGTCATTTTTGTGATGTAACGTTCGAAAAATTTGACATCCCTAGTAGATATATTACCAATATTACTGAAAAATAGTGAAATTTGATTATTAATCTAAATAAAACATATTAATTATCATACTAACATTAATTTTTACTATGTAAATATTTATCAATACATAATTGTTTTAGGACATCAACCTCATCATCATACAGGATTTAGTGGAAATCAACACCCATATAGATTCTATCAAACATATGATTCCTCCGACTGTGATGATGACTATTTTACTGAAACCGAGTATTTCAATAGCTATGATTTTTATGATTCATTTGATTATTAATTAATAATTTATAAAATAAATAATTGTATATTTTTTTTGTCTTGAAACTTAATATTATTAATTATTTTTAAGTTTATGGCAAATTAGTAAAAAAATGTAATATATTGTTTTAATTTTTTCAATTTATAAAATAGTATAAAAGTCTAAATGAATGTCAATAACAATTTAAATGATTGCAAATCATTTTTTTGTAAACTGAAATTTAAAAAATTTGACAAAAATGAAAAAACACTAATTATTGTATATATTTTGTACTTTGTATGCCAACATGTAGTAATTTTTTGTTGGAAAAGTTAGTATGTGTTTTATAGAATTATTACGCAAAAAAACGTTTTAAATTAATAAAAGATTTATTTAATACATAAAATTACAAATTATTGAATTAAATTGGATACTGCTAAAACTAATTTCACAGATTTTCTGCAAAATAAAATGAGGTTTAGCTTGGTCGTCTCTACATTCTGGACTGTGGTTAAATCTTTAACCAAAGAGCTTATGTAATATGATGAGATTGGTAAATGGTATAGGTTTGTTCCAATTAATAGGTTTAGTAGTTTCATGGATTTGATAGTATTTATTGCTATATATTTTTTATTTAATTTTTAATTTTTTTGTATGTTTAAGTTTTTTACTATCTTCATTTAATTTCCTTGAAAAAGGCGGATTTTTAATTACTTAAATATACTTAGATTTGATTTTGGTTTTTCATTTTTTTCATTAATTTCCTTGAACTTAAAGGAACTTTAAGGTTTTTTGAATATTGGAAAATATAAATAGAAATTTGCTGATTTTGACCTCTTTTTCATTTTCTTCCATTTAGGTACCTACTTCCTTCTATTTTCATTTATTTTTCAATTTATTTCCTTCAATGTTCAACTTTTTATTGATTTCTATTTAATTCCGTTTATTTACTTTGTACCATATGGTGTAATTTTACGCTGAAGATAGACCATTTCTACTCAAAATCGTGTTTCATGTACAATGATATCTGAATTAAAATCTAATAGATCTATAATATATTATAGACCCACTCAACCCACTATATACTATACTCAACTATAGTGAATAGTGATTCACACAACACCTAATGTATAGCAGCGCTGTATCTACTTAACTTTTTAATATTTTAAAATTTATAAGTCATGAAGAACCTAGCTGTTATGTTTCAAAGTTTTTGACCAGGAACAAAATTTAAACAATTTAAAATGCCTATAAATAGCTTAAACTTATTCTAAGTATATTTGAAGTGAAACTTCTTTACAGAGGGTCAGGGGTGGATCCAGACCAAGATAACAGGGGGGGTGACTAAACTAAAATCAGGGACTTAAACTATTTTTTTTTGAGAGAACGGGGGGGCGGGCATCGCTCCCCTCTGGATCCGCCACTGAAGAGGGTACAAAAAAAACAGCGGTCGGGCTGTCACGGGCCGCCTCTTTAGCATATAGCACCCATCACGTCCTGTGCTCCGGTTAACCGGTACAAAATGTGATTACGTTATAACCTGTTAACACTCACACGACACACAGTGTAAACAAAAGTGCTACGGACGTCATATATTTATGTAATTTGTGTTTTTACATTTTAGTATTTTTATGATAGTGGCCCTCAGCCGAAGACAACGGTTTGTCATTCTTCGTTATGTGAGTACCTACTGTTAAATAGTTAAATTTTACATCATTCCGTGTTTCTATATGTATTATTAGTATAATATTTGTGAATTATTAAAAAAAAAAAAATGTCACTGTTGCCCATTGAATCTGTAGTTTTTAAACTTTTTTTCGGTAACTTGATCTTAACACCATCTTTTGGCATGTTTGATTTAGCTAAGTTAATAAATATATTAATAATAAATATTTTAATAATATAATAGATTATCCGGTATCATAGTCGTTTGTGTAGAAGACACATTACGAAAAAAAACAATAAAAAACTTTAGGCCCTCATCCGGGATCGGACCTGTTATACCGTTCTGAACTGCGCCATCTTAACACGTTAGTTCTGGGTATATAATATAATAGTAAAGCTACAAATACTAAAATACCTTACTAAAACAGAACAAAAGAAACTTATAATTAAATCACTATTACATAAACCTAAATGCCTGATTAGTTAATAGTTATTGACCTAACTTAAAGTTAAAAATTACTTATTATAATAAATCAAAAAATTAAAAAATACAGTTCTATTGAAAATAAAATTATAAAGTGTATTATTCTTATTTTATTCCAATATACACCTAATATCAGTTGCATGACTGAAAGAAGTTTCACTTCATTCACGCGTAAGTACTTGGTACATGCACAGTTTTTTTTAAAGTTTTTATCGTATATAAAAAATGATAATTTAAGTAAAAGTGAAATGTTTCAAGTTTTTATAGTTGATTATTATTGAATTACAACAAAATAACTAAAATTGTTAATTAACACATATAATATATAAATACAACATTATTCCGAGCGTATGGCAATGTGGTCATGTCGATGCACATTAATGTGCTCCGTTTAGTCCGTGACACGATGTCAGTGATGATGTCACAACAGAATTTTGATATATATATATACATGTATAATAAATTTATAAATCATCGTCACCACAGCCACAGGATACATATTACATATATATGGTCTATCGTTCAGTATCGCCGTGCCACCGCAACTAAGCGTTGTCACTGAATTTATAGGGGTGACATGCTGATCATTTGGTTGCTGTGTGATATATTCCCGTAATCACACGATATCACACAATATTTGTTTCTTTTTATTCTTTTATTTATTTTTACGTTTACAATATCATGTTGAGAAATCTCCGACACCGGCATTGTATTATTGTACGATTTCAAAATACCATTTGCGATTGCGTTCAGTCGTTCGTCAATCTCCACACGTAAACGTGGTCCACTGGGAGTTTTTATTTTGACCTGCGTCCGAGTGTGAAACCACTTCATGGAAACCTACTCGACATTAAACACTTAAGTAGGCTTTAATAATATAATATTATTATATATTTATCATTATATTATCTGCCTTCTTCGCTGACTGTTCCATCGCTGCGCACGTCAACTTCTCTACCATTTGTCATTACTTTTGTACGTGTAATGCACTAATGCCGTATAGATTCGCTCTAACTTATTATCCATAACGTTTCGTGTCTATAGGCTTCTTGTGGTCTAGGCTTCCATCTTAAAAAAATATATATTTAGTTTTTATGAGAAAAACGGCGAAAAATAAACATGGGCCGTGGTCGGCCGTAATATAAATTAAAAATTTAGATTATTACTTTTTTTTTGCGTGCGCAAACTGTTCCGGCAACTCGTCTGAAGTATCAGAGTTGAAAAATGAATCCTTCACCTCGAAAACTTGCATACGATTTTTTTTCAAAAAAGTGGTATTTACCATACTTAGGTGATTAGTATTTGGAATTTCGAAATTTTTTTTAAGTAGAAAGAAAGTCCGACGGTGCCTCATGAACGTTACAACGTTTTTAAGCCGATCGCGGGCAGGCTTCCATCTTAAAAATACGTATATTTAGTTTTTTAAGTGAAAAACGGCAAAAAAAAAACTGGGGCCGTACCCGGCTGTACTGTAAAATAAAAATCTCGATTATTTATGTATTAAGCTATATGTTTACTTGGTTTTCCATTAATATCATTTGTAATCCGTTATTATTGTTCAGTATACCAATTGCATTCCATAATATTATTGTAATAGGTTTGATTTGATGGTTAGTGGCCATCCTTGATGAATTTCTCTATGACGGTCGTGGGTAGTGAGATCATGGGGTTGATTAATGTCTTTAATTCATTAATGCAGGTATAAAGTTGACTGGTTAGGTTGTTTTCGTCGTGTAGCTCATTTTTGGACCAGTGGTTTGTATGATTTTCTGGCTTTTTGCTGATGTTTGGGGTATTGGAACGTGGTGGGAAATTTTGTGATTTGGGGATTTCTTGAGTGGCATTTGTTTTAGAAGAGGTTTGAGGAAATTGTTTTTTGTGAGGTGATATGTAATTTTTTGTTTATTAATAGGTGTTTGGCATTCGCCACCCTGTATAATTTGCCGCGCAAGGGCCACTGCAGAGGGCGCATTTTGCTGGTTTTGTACGGTCTTTTTGACACTGGTTGATTCGTGATTGTTTCCACACCGTACACATCTAGGGTTATGAAAATAACTGCGGGTTTGGCTGTAAGATTGGCTTCGCCAACATTGAGAGATTTCTTTTTTAACGCGGGGAGTCTCAACTTGAACTTTATAGAGTATCAGAGAAGTGGTAATTTGAAAATGTTTGGATTGGACTCCGATGGTTCTAGGTCAACGAAAAATAGGGGCAGTGGTGTTTTGGTGGTTTTATGGAGTACATTTGTTATGTTTTTAACTCAAAACCTCGAAGCTTTTTGGAAATATGGCTTATGTCTAGGCACGTACGCAAAAAAAGAATTTATGAAAATTAGGTATACTTGAAATACTTTTTTAAAATACAAATATTTATATAACAAAATTAACATTCAAATTAAATAAGTAAATAACCATACAAATATCAAAATATTTCGGGGGCTGTTTGAACACCCAAAGTACCCCCTGTGTACGCCCCTGTTTATGTCAGTAGAGGAGTGAAAATTACAGATGACAATTCTGTACGGTTTGTTTTCTTTTGATTGATATGAGTGAAAGGAGACGTCTTCCTCTTTGAGGAATTTGATGACTGACCTGTAGGAATCGGAGCTATGTGCTTGTATTTTAACACCTTTTGTAGTACTTTTGCAAAAGAAACTGGAGGCTTCAGTTAATTCCTTAAGTGTGAGACATTTATTTAAGTGTAGATGCGCTTCAATGAGGTGGAAGATTTATTTTAATAGTATTAGTATCATTATTAATTTCGGTGTGCTGTTCGGATAAGGTTTCCATATGTTGAGTTTTGTTTTCATTTTCAGAAGTAGACGAGAACGGTGCGTATCGGTTTTTGGATGTAAAGAAAAAACTGTTAGTTTTTTTTAGAGGGAAGCGAATTAAGTGAGGTGATCTGTTGCGATTATTAGAATTGACTATATGCCAATTACATAATCATTATTAGTGCTTGCCGTCGGTGATTTATCACCTGGCTGTACAGGTGCCTTGACTTTGGAGATAATTAACGGTGACAGTTTCGGACTCATTAGAAGTAGATAAGATAATCGAAATTAGTGACCTTGGCAGATAAACGCGCGCGAAAGCGGCTGTTATCTAGTACGGACTGTACGATATTGGGGTATTTATATTTGTGCGTTATGTGTTGTAAGAAATAGAATAATCATTATACCTGTTATGTGTAGACTCGTCTTTACGCTATCGAGGCTACCTATAAATGCGGAGCGATACGGGAAACATACGTGTTACTCGGACGGGAGTCGAACACGAACTGAAACTTTACATTTGTACTAATTTTTGCATATACTATTTTGATTTAATACCTATATTAAATAAGTAATATTATGTAAGTTATATTTGTTAATGCAATGATACCTGAGTGTGTACTATTCGATAACTATAGTTTATTGTTATTATTATTTATACTTTAACTAATATTTGGAATTTTAAAGTAAAATGCATTTATCGTTTTTTACTGTTTTGTTTTTTCTTAGGGTAACATATTTTCAAGAAAGTATTGCTAAAAATGTTTTGGTTATAATAATAACAAAATAATAATATATGTTATATTTCTAAATAAATAAACAAAAAATATACCTAATTTATTTTTATCACACTACAAATGTACTACAATAAAACCTCAAATTTCTTTGTTTTCTTTATAAATACTAATTTACAATTTCTTTATTTACTTGCATATTTTAAACATTAAATTATAGGGGGGCAATGGAGGGGCAAAATCAAATATTGAAGAGGCATTTGTCCACTCTGCCCCCCGTGTAGCGTCGCCCCTGCAGCAATTGATTGGGTTTTGATTACAATTTTAAATTTCAATGTTAATAGCTAATATAGTACCAAATACCAATACTAGTATCTAGTACTATTGTCTATTATATTTTAATTAGACTATCTTGTTTTAAACAACACTATTCTTTTATTGTTTCAAGTAGTTCAGTTTTTAGTTGATCAAAAATATACATGTATAATTTATTTTATATTTTTATTTATGAAGATATTTGGAATTATTAGGCAATAAGCAAAAAAAAAAAATGATTTCATATTATTAAATAGATATTAAACTTAAAAAAAATAGGAGGGAAATTTTCTACTACACCAAATACAGCCGGAGGGGGATTCATCCACAAATTACAATTTCACACTACACGAAAATATTAAATGTTAATTTGGTACGTATTGTATTTAAATTTAAATTTGATAATTTGGTCAATTGGCGCTATTTGTTTTTACTAACACACAAACGTAATTTAAACTGTAATAATAGTAGGTATACACCTACTATATAATATACTATATAGTAAAATAATATTATAAAACAAATTTAATTTATAATATTATTTATTATAGATTATTAATTGACACTATGACACTATTAGTATTTTATAAAGATAAAAATAATGTCGTTATTCATTAATCGTAAAAATGTCGAATTATCTGATAATACGACAATGTTCGTAAATTCTTTAATCTATGGTCGTATTATATGGTAGATAAAATAAAATTAAACCATGAAAATATATTAAATTCTCATTTTACCTTTTATAATTATACTGTTATTCATTATATATCGTTGAACGAACGAACTATTTATTGATAAATGATCATGTAATGTTTGCTAATGGACATAACATTTAAAAATAACTTAGTCATGCGTCGCTACATGCGTTATTGACATTTTTCAATGAATAACAAATTAACAGTTTGATATACAATCAACAGACATTTCTGAAGATAGTTACAATGTTGCATTATTTTATAGTAATATACACTTTTCGACCATAGTGAATATTTTATATATTATCATTATTCAGTTTCATTACGAAACAAATTTTTTCTGATACAGTGATATTACCGAATAATTGCCTTTTTTCTTATTATTAAATTACTTTTATTTACATAAAATAATTTTTTTGGATCATCTATTGTGCATTTGTTTTCGAATTTGTAAGTATAGAAAGTATTAGTTATTGTTGGTATTACCTTTATTTTATGTGATTTTAAATTAAATGTATTTCTATTTTCTATATATTTTATTATATTGTTCACAGTTGTATACTTTATAGGATATGAATAAATAGCTTATGTTGGTAGGTACTTATTTTGGTTGTTTTAAAATACAAAATAAATTGTATGCTATATAATTCTGTTGAACAGTGCATTTATATTATTATTACCTGGTACTTTAACTTTATAAAAAATATAACATATTTACAATTTTTTTAGTGGCTATAATTATTAGTTCTTGTGGATCTAATTTAATCTATGATTAGAGCCGGATTGATTGGCCTAGCGAGTTATCGAGTAAAACTTGGTGGGTTGCTCAAAATACCAATTTTGAATTTCTGGTCATATTTTTTTATTTTATATTATAGTGATAAAATGAATACAAACATTAGAAGAAAATATGATTGAATTTAATTATTATTATTTAATTATTTAAACTGTATAGTAGCTGTAGCTGTAATAAAATATTAGAAATTGTTAAACTTGGTAGGCCATTACCTTGTTAATCCGGCGCTGCTTATATGTAATAAATTAATTTTATTATTTTTATAAACAAAAATTAAATAATGATAGGTCTAATCTACACAATGTGTAATATATCAAAAATATTTGCCCATCTACCTTATAATATTTTTTAAAGAATAAATAAATGTACCTACTATGTTTATTTAGGGATACTAATATTGCTGACTAAGTAGGTATACTTAATCAATGCTATTATATTTTTTTATTCAGTTACTTTTGCTTATTGGAAAAATTAGTAATTAATCATTTTATAGAATAAATTCTATAGTATTGAACAATTTTATGTCAATGTATATTAAATATGAATACTTAATTGTACTAATATCTTCGTTCATTTTTTTTTTAAATCTAGATAAAATTAATTTCAGGTCAAAATGGATAAAAAGAAAAGTTTTAAAACTAAAAGGTAATTTGTGCTATACTATTATATAATATTTTGTTCTTATCTTTTATATTATTTTATTATGTATGCCTTATTCATAAATTATTTTAGCATAAAATAAAAACTATTTTACTAAAAAAAATTCATAGTTTTTGTGTTAAAAATATTATTTCTTATATCTTTTGTATTAAAACATGGATTACTGATTGAACTTTCAAACATGCATTCAAATTTAACCTAAACTTTTTTTTATATAAAAATTGACTACAGTTACCAATGGTACATTTTTGCAATCAAAATAGAGCAAATATTAATAAAATTAATTTAACTACAGAGTGTGAAGTATCATATTATATTGTAATTATTATAAATTTTTGTAAAATGTTTAAATTATTTTAATTTATTTAACTGCTTAATAAATGGATTATATTTATTATATTATAACTATACTTCGTATTTTGCTTGAATTGTTAATTTTATTTATAAAAATGAGAAATATGTTCATAATTTGTGAAAGGTTTTATTATAAGAACAAAAATAAAGTAAAACAGTGGTTTCAAGCTATTTAATAGTTAAATGATTTCACAAACTATATTCTATCCCACAATAGAATGCATACACTGGCTGACAATAACTCATCTTTCACTGTGCATTTTTTTACAAAACTCATTGTACAGTGGCATGGTGTTTAATATGTTTTTGTTGATTAAATAATAATGTAGTATACTAAATTAAAATTATTTTAATGTTTTTTTGTAAATTATTAAAATAAAAATACATAAAAAAGTAGTGTTAGAGTCAATACTCAATATGTATCGTTTAAAAAGTTCCAAGTTAGATATATCAGCGAAATAACACGACCAGTTTCAAACTTAAAAGTCACTATTCATACCTAATTTCTGCTCTTGAACATTTTTATATTATTATCAAAGGCAGAGACAAAATATTTAAACTTTAAACTAGTAGACTGAGCTTAAGCAATCTAGACATAAAAATGAATCAATAAACATTATTCTACCATTATATGATAAAAATAAATAAAAATTAAATCAAATAAAAACAATAAATTCACAGTTAAATGTACTGGGCTACATAAGATATAATACATATTTTCATATTGTATTTTATGTTTATATTTAACATGCAATATAAATATGCTTTTTTAATTTAACTTCCTTGCATTTTATTAAAATATTATTTTTAATTTATGGCGACTAATAATGTTAATAATTATTTTATTCAACATTCATATTTTAGAATTTTAGTTGCATATAAACCTACTTATAAGAATAATAATATATTTATTTAAAATTGTAATAAATGTATTTAGGAGTAAAGTAGACTCAACAAATAACACAAAGAATGATGTAAAAAAGAACCAAGTTGAAGATAAGAAACAAGGAAAAAAATCATTAAAAGAGAAGTATGTTTTTCTGTTTTAGGAACCAACAAATTACATTATTTTAGAATAATTGTCTTTTTAACTATCTTATTTAAATACTACTATTTAACTCTTTTAGTGTCTAATTGATTTTTTGCTGTTAAAATAAAGTCTTTAGAATTACTCTAAATGTTTTTGGTGAGAAATTTTATTTAAGGTATTTACTAAAAATTTTTTCTTCAAAGGTTTATTAATTTATATATCTATTTGTTGTTTCATTAAATGTTGATGGAAAAAAAAGTATTTTAAAAAACTCGCTTTGCAAACATTAATTGTAAAATCAAGATTGATTACCGTTCTCATTGCATCTTTTCTAATTAAAATATACGTTTTTTTTTTATTAGGAATAATGAAAAAGTTCAAGATAAACCCAATGAGTGTGTCGAATACAATAAGAAAAAAAAAACAAACAATATAATTGAGCTAAATTCATTATGTAAAACTATAGACAAAGACAAAGAAATTGATCATGGTGATAATGTATTAGATTCATCACCATCCACTGACAAGTACATATAATAAATTATATTTATTTGAGATTTGTCTGTGCTAACTGGTATTATTGCTTTATACTTTTTTATATAATTGGGTTTATGATTTGATAATAATTGTTTAAAACGTAATTTAAAAACTTGTTTTCTAAATTTTAGTATTAATAAGCAGTCTTATTATGTAAATTACTTTTTTAAAGTTTATAATGATATAATTTGAAAAATTAAACTTTTTAATGCTGGTATTGATGTTGATTACTTGCAAACTTATAATTATTTAAATAAAAATAAATTTAAGAATTTAATTAATAATATTTTAAGTAACTTATATTAATTTTAATCTTATAGCTGATCTATTATAAATTGTTTTATAAATTATCAACATAAATAAATAAATTTTTAATATGAACATTTTTCTCAATAAACTAAGCTAAGCTTAGCTTTTGGTGGAAATCATTTCATAATATTATATTTTAGTATATAATATCTATATTTTTTATCTATATTAAATTGAAATTTGAGTAGCATATTAATTTAACACTAATAACTAAACTCTGTCCAGTGAGAAAACCAATTCTGCACATCCCATATTTGTCATAGTTGAATCAGTCTCGATTGCAGGTTGTTGATTGGGGATGTACAGGAAAACTGTTTTTGTCGGCTGTGACATACTCTTTTGCTTGACAGAATATAGTTAACTTATTAGTAGGCACATAGATATTAATTGTAACATGATTATCATACAGTATTTACCTGGTGCAGGATTTAGGCTTGTAATGGCCTTGAGTGGCATATAATATTGAGGTCTCTGAATTAACTGACTATAAACAGCCCATCATATATTTTGTTCATTAAATAAAATGTAATATTATCTCATTACTCGTATAACTATGCACCAGTAGTTTAAAATATTTAGTCATATAAATTTTTAACTTAAATTTTATCTAACAAATCTTGAAATATGAACTAAAAATATAGAAAAAACACAACCATAGAATTTTTTTTTAATAATAAATATTATTTACTTGTTAAGTATATTAGATTAAATGTTATTATACAACAAATAAATGAATAAATAATTTTAAAAGCAATAGTATTTAAAAATATTTAAAAATAAATACAACTGAATTTGTTATTTATTCTTTTTTTCCATGCAATTTCTCTTATTTTAAATAGTATGTTTATTAAATTATAACATAATCATATTAACAATCTTATTCCATATCTTATCCTAAAGGTTAATTTAAAAAAAAGACTTAAGTTTTATAAATATAAACATTAGCAGTATGGTTAATTTTAGCATGTGCAAAATATATCCTTGATTATAAAAATTAATTGAGGATTCAATATTCAAATTATATGATTCATATTTAATATATTTATATTATTTTAACTAGCAGGAACAGTCATGAAGAACAAGCCAGTAATCAATCTTTTTGTAAAGATCAAAAGGATTCCAATAAACATAAATCAAAACAAAATAAAGCAAATAATAGATATAAAATTGATTTAAATAAAGAAATAGAATGTAAATCAATCAATGATGATAAAGAAGGGTAACTTACCAATTATTTAAGTTTAACGGTTATTTCCTTTAACTATTTGGTATATAATAATATTAATATCAAAACTTTGCATCAGAATTATTTATTCAGGTTTCGAGTGCTATCTATATTGTTTAGGTGTTATTAACTGTTATTATTCAAATTAACTCCCCCCCCCAAAAAAAAAGATTAAAACAAAATTAAAATTTTTAAAAATAATTTATGTTATTTGTAATAAAATATAACACAAATGCACAACATTTGTTTTAGATCAAACTCGGCTTATTTTTTGGATATTAGTTTCAAGAAAATATTTATTGAATTAACCTATAATTGGTTGTAAACATTTTTCTATTAATAGTATTGTTAATTTTAAACCATCTACATTTCACAAAATCAAACTTACCTCGAGAAATACATACTAAATGATTTATCACATAAAGATTGTAAAAATAAAATTATTCGAGTTTTGGGTGTTTGATTTTTCAAAAGTTTATAATTTATGGGAGTATCATAGGTTTGGGTTAATTTGGGTGCAAAATATTGTTTCGGATATTTAAATATATTTATGCAATTAGCATTCATAAATCACAATAGTAATAAAATCATTAATATTATATACTATTTTGAATAGACGGAATAACAAAAAAAAAAATCAAGTTAGTAATAAAAATGTTAGTGAAAAACCAAACTATAGTAAAAGTGATCAAAACCAAAGCATATTTCCTGAAAGAGAGAACATTGATTTGAATGATATACATAAAACAATAAATGATGATAAAGAAGGGTATGTTGTCAATTATTAATATTTATATTCTCTAATCAAGTATTTATTTTAATATTTTACACATCAAATTCTTAAAACTTGTTAAAAATAAAAACTTGATTATCATTATTATCTGATATTTATGTCTTTATTTTATAATTTTATAAGATTGCATTTTGTTCAAATAATCACAATAGTCTTGAATTATTGTTTTGGTCACTTAAACTTAATTATGCAATCATCTTTAATAAATTATTAATATTTTATATTATTTTGAATAGATGGACCGACAAGAAAAAAAATCAAAGTAGATTTTCTAACAGACAAATTTCACACGTTTCTCATAAATTTGATAAAAAAAAAGCGGTTGATAGAGACAACATTGATTTGAATAAGGATACATTTAAATCAAGAAGTTATGAAAAAGGGTATGTCATCAGTTTTATTCATCTTTTCTTCAGTAATTATTTAAATTGTTAAAATGTCATCGTCTTGAATCATATTATTATTGAGTAATAGTTAAATCATTATTTTATTATTTTTATATTATACATTTTATAACATTACATTACTCATAAATAATCATAATAGTTTTAAAAAATTATTTTGGATACATTAATGTGTTTATACAAGCAGTGTTTATAATAGTAATACATAAAATTATCAATGTTTTATATTGTTTTTAATTAGGAGGAATTCTTACAATACAAATAATCAAAATCAAAGAAAGAATGAAATATCTATTAGTGAGAATTTTAAACAGAATAAAGCGCAAAATAGAAGCAACAGCGATTTACATGGGAAATCATTAATTTATTATGAAAACTGGTATGTTGTCCATTATTAAAATTCATTACTCAACTTATTTTACTTCATTTTTTGTTTAAATGTTTAACATATCATTATTGTCTATGAATAAAAATAAAAGAAATTATGATTAGTCTGGTAGTTACATCAATAACTATTTAAATAATATTTTTGTTTATACTTTATAAATTTAAATTTAACATTATGTTGGAATATAAACAGTTTAAAATGTATTTACAATTTTTTATTGTTATTTAATTAGTATTTTTGAGGAAATCGATGAAGATCTTTTCAAGTTATCAAAAGATTATTCTCTTGCTCATTGTGTTGCTGAAGATTTACGAATGGGAGCGGGTATAGCTGTTGAATTTAAGTAAAAATGTCTTATTCTATTTATGATATTATATTGAGTTGTAAATAATTATTTTATTTTCTAGACGCATTTTTGGTGGTGTTGGTAAACTAATTGATCAGAAATTAAAAATAGGTGATGTTGGTATAGTTGAACGCCATAATCAATATGCTTTTTATTTGGTAACAAAAAAATTTAGTAATGGTAAACCTACAATAAATACAATGGAAAAAGTTCTTCGTTCACTTGTCATCATTATGAAGAAATTAAATTTAACGAAATTAGGAATACCCAAAATTGGCTGTGGATTGGATAAACTTGATTGGTCTGATACAAGATCTCTCATAATTGATATTTTTTCTGGATCTGGTATTGACATAACTGTATGTGTACCTTCTAAAGTGAGTGTTAGAAATTAATAACCATTAATTACTAAATAATTTGATATATTTTTTATTATAAAAAATGGTAAGTTAATAGATTCGAAAATACCACAGAGATTAAATGTTTACATTGCACCATGTAATTTATGGGAGATGATGGCCAAAACCATAATTGTCTTATTTATTGACTTAGAACAAGTATGCAAAAAGAATTGGAAAGACAGTGTAGTTGATAATGTGGACACTAAATATCCATTCAAACAAAAGTATTTATATTTTAATTTAATTAATTACATCTATTCATTGACTTTTAAAACTTTATAAGACATTAATGAATATAATATAGTTGTAAGATCTACCATATTGTAAATAAATAAATAAAAATATTAGTTATTGCTAGGGCTATGAATATAATGCATTAAAAAGTGTTATATATGCATTAAAAAATTCAAAAATGTGCACAACAATTTAAAAAATGCAAAAATATGCAATTAAAATTCATAAAAACGATTAAAAAAATAAAAAATTTGAAATATTATATTTTAGGACTTTTGAGTTATTTGTATTCTAATTACATTAGACAATCAGCGATTTATTTATATTTATAAAAGCATAGCTCATGGCGGTTACAGCAAGTTCAATACAATACTAACATATTACAATTTCAAATCATTAATCTTGGCTGAAATATTTTGAACAATTTATATGCTTCTAATAAAGCTATGCCTCGTTTTTGATGAAGGTTTATAGTCACAGGAAGACATTTATAACTGGATTTTATAAAACCCAAATGACCTTTAATCTGTGAGACTATTAAATGTTTCTGAGGACTTCTGATTAAAAGTGCTTCATCTTCATAAAAACTCAATGATTTCTTCATCAATTTAGAAGTTATCACTAATACATCAAAGCAGAAATCCACGATACAGATTTATTAGACCAATTTAGACTAGATAGACCGAAAAAATAATAATATTTACTTAAATAAAATAAGTATTAATACAAAGAAACCATGAAACCATGCAATTATATGCCCTAACTCACTAAATATGCAATAACATGTAAAATATCTTGTATTTGAACTGTAAATAAGTTAAAATAAATTTTGTTCAAAACCATTTTTTATATGGTGTAGCAAAAAAAAAAAAAACATGCAAATGCATTAAAATTCAAAGTCCTGGTTATTGCCATATTAATGAATAAAATTAAATTGTATGGAGATAATTCCATAAAGAAAGTTAGGTTATATTCTTCAAATTATTATTTAACAGACTGCTGCTGTGCTATGATAAGTCAAGCATTTTAAATAATAAAAAAGTTAATTTAAAATAATGACATTCTACACAATATGACGGATATTCATGTCATGAAAAAGTTTTCACTATATTACTATTAATTATCTATTCATGAAAAGTTCTATATAAAATGTAAAAAAAAATGAAAATGTTGATTCATGGTATAGTAATATATGTTTATTTTCGGTAATAATATAGTACAGAGAACCCCTGGTTTTTCGTTATCGCGCCACCGCCGCAATTTATCTGGCAATGACTGTATCACTTTGTATTTGGCAATTACAAAAGTATGTGGTATCTACATAACATACATTGTATATTTTTGATATTTATTTAAAATACATGGTTGTCATAAAACAACAAAATAAGTTTAAATGTTTCAAGATCTTTACATTCTATATCTGTGCAGAAAACTTTATTTTCATAGCAGCATTTTCTTGTTAGTGGTAGATTGTTTACTATACTAATACAGTGTATTTATTTGGGCCTTATGCAGCAGTTAATAAATTTCATTACAAATTTTAATTTTTAAATTTTCCATAAATATGTAAAACATCTTTTTTTTTTTTGACAACTATCTTAGTGGCCCATTCAACCATATTTCATATCTTATTATTTTTAAGCTGTGGGGTAATGGAATTTCAGGATTTTAAAATTAAATAAATAAAAACATTATTAAATATATTGTATATTAAATCAATTGTATTTTATTTTTTTATAGTTTATTAAAAGACGTTAAAAACAATAAATTTGACCCTGGTGCCATAACAAAATACACTGTTAATAACGAAGAGATAATTTGTATATTTATTACGCAAAACGCATTATACAGTTCCTTAGAAGATGGATTCAGATCCATAGATAAAGCGTTAAAATATTATAAGTTTTTGGCTATTCAAAGTGGCCCTATTGAACCTACTGATAATTTTAAACATATATCATGGATAGTATTAATAGTACGTTCAATTAGTCACTCTTGTGAATTATGGTTATGTGGTGATGTCAGTCAAACAAATGTCATATATTATGATCAATATTGTAAAAATTTGAACAGATCTTCTATGAGTTATTCATTTCAATCAAGTTCTCCAATACAAAACAACAACAAATATATTAGTAATCGTCATAGTTTAAACACGAAAGAAACAAGTAATCAAAAACAGATACATAATTCTATGTAAGCATTTAAATAATAAATCTACTATAATATGTATAACATTAACACACCTTTGCCTAAATGAATAGTTATAAATAATAATATGTCATTACATAAAATTAATAAACATATTCTTATGCTTGACATAGTAATTTATTTTTAAGGTTTTAAATGTCTAATAATCCTACTGTACATAATTTATTTTGTAATGTATTACACGTTATCTGTAATTATAATATTATGTTTGATATTTAAATATCTACTGAAAGTTGTACTATATAATAAAACGTAATGTATTTGTTGATACATATTCGTATTCACATATGTTACAGGTGTGAGGCCAAGGTACAAAATATAACAAGAACATTTATTTATATTGATTGCTAGTTATTACGGTGTTGGCAGTGGCCTGAACCTAAGTATAAAGGGAGACAACTGCACACCTTTTTTTGAATGGATGGATAAGTTAGCGGTAAGTGTAGGTGCGCAATATGGTGTGTTGGGTGATGGTTGATTGCTGAATGTAGATAAGTGTGCATTAGAGTAATACTTACATTTTGATTTTACCGGCGTTTTAGAATTTGTTATTGCCTAATCTACTATCTACATAATGTACTCTAAGTATAGTAATGTAACTCGCTACATAAATTTTAAACGGTAAAGCTATTGTAGCAACTGGCAATTCCTTCCATTTTATGGTCTTTCAGCGGATGTTAAATAGCCCTACGTCTGTCTGGGACGGTGACGCGCGCGGGAGTAAAACTGCAGTTCTGCAGGACGCGGCATGTTCCTCTCGATTCGTTTTAGGTATCTAATTTTTAATTTTTTTTTATGGTGAATATCATCCAAACACAAATATTTTTTTATATTTGTTATACTTCTATAAACCCAGTTCGTCTTGTACTAGGTACTTACCCAGAGGAGGAATTAAGATTTTTTACGCCCGGGGAAAATGTTAAAATTATGCCCAAACATAGACCAAGACTAAAATAGAGTATTATTGTTTAGACTAGGCCCTAGTCACTAGGACTCCTCGTCAGTTATGGGCCCGTGGCGGTTGCCCACCTTGTCTACCCAGTATTTACGCCATTGGGCATCAATACACGCTTCACTAGGAATCTTAATTATTATAGTAATATAGTATTAGTATATTCCAGTATACTACGTACAGTTAAACGAATCTAATCATAATCTTATCGTTAACTAGAATAATGTCGATAACCAAAATGGTGAATTCCAAATTTTATTTAAAAATAACTACAACGTAATACAATGACCATGACAAAATAAAAAAAAAAATTTATTTTGTCATGACAACGACATAAGTATTAAGTAATATAAATAAGATTAATTTTGTACTATAATCGATTACAAAATATATTTTTTATTCATACTATACGTTCTGTCTGTATGTAAATATGTAATATACACTATAGTTTGTCGATCGTCGACGTACGCCGATCGCGCAGCTTACGCGCTCTAATTATTAATAATAGAGTAACCATTAAATTATTTTACACTGTATGGTTTTATTTTTTGTTTTTCATTCCTTTAAATGTGATATCACCAAATCTTAAACAAATTATGTGAAATAAATATAGTTTTTTTTAACTTCCAACATCAAAAATTAAATAAAGGCCAATAAAAAAATTACGCCCACTAAAATGTAACGCCTGGGGATCAAACCGCGGCTTCATCCCCCTAGTTCCACCACTGTACCTACCAAAATTATAGTCTATAATTGAACACTGGACGTTTGGATCCAAAGTTTCTTTTTGAAATCTTTTCAGTACATCCAAAAAGTGATAAATAGTAGTTTGATAGAAACTTTAATTCAATCGTAAATAATGAGATTCGTAAGCACTTGTAACCTCGACTCTTTAGTCACCATAGGCGGAGCTTGATAAATTTAGTTGAGGGAGGGCTCAAGTTCAGGATTACTTAATGAAAATAATCATTAATATGTAACTTTCTAAGTAAGAAATAATCTTGTTAATGTATTGTAAAAATAAAAAAATAAAAATCAGCCAGCGTTCAGAGTGTGGCAGCTAATTATATTATAATACAAAACTGTAGGTATATAACTAGGTATACATTTGGGGGGGGGGACTTAGCGCTAAAAAACGCTGTAAGAAATAACTAGGTATTTAATTTATTTATTAATAAACCCCACATTGGTACTATTATAAACTAAATAATTACAATGATAGTTATTGGAAGTTTGAAAAAATAATTCAAAAAGAAAATATATAGGTACTTACTTATCTTTGTAGATTTTTTTAGCTGATATACTTTTCCAGGTAATATGCATAAGCATAAATTATAGGCAGGGACGCCCTCAGAAAAGTAGCTCACTAGACATTAAAATATTTTTAGTGTCAATATTAGACAATATAAGCTGTGGGGGGTTTGCCCCAACACTTCCTACCACTAAATTTATATGAACTCGTTACATATCAATGATCATTAGGGAACGGATGTTTATGCTCTAAGAAATTTAAAAATATGCATGCAATTATGCACTATAAAGTATAAAAATATGTTTAGAATTTATTTAAAATAAAAATGATGTTTGCAAACTGCTGTTGATTTTTAGTTAATTTGAAAATAATATACATAGGTATATCGTATATAATATTAGAAACCAAGTACCGATACCAACGAAAACCGGCTATTCCCAGTTGGCACGAATTACATAGGCTTACTACAGCCGCGGGACATTTTGATCTATTAATATGTCGTGCCCAGTCCCTTATATAATACGAAAAACCTCAAATATGCACTAAAAGCATGATGAATATAGTAATAACTAATAAGATCAAACAAGTAAAAATCGAACAAATATGCAAAATTAAATTGATAAATTTGAATTCTGTGAGAAATGAAACAAATTTCTATCTTACTCTGCATTAATTTATATGTTATTAAAAATTATGATAAATGCATAAACATCTGCTCCTTAATGATCAGTATATAACATACATATATTAAAATATAATTAATTTTATCTAAGAAATCAAATTTCCTTATTTACATTATGCACATTATCAATCATTGAAAAGCAATGCTCAATGCCTAGAACTCAATCCAAACCTGTTAATAATTTTCTTTATTTTCATATCTTAGTCGATGAATATTAATCAACTTTAAATATTATTCTATTGTAATATTTTATTTATATATACCAATGTATTATAACGAGTTGCTCGAACATATTATATTCATAACAATGTACCACTGGTCAAGATCAATATAATACACAGATATGAAATTCATATTAATGGTAACAAAATAAATGTATTAAAAGACATATGGTATTAAAGTTCTTTTGTGATTGTACCTATATCAGTACTTAAGTGAGAGTTTCTCATTATCGGTATTTAGTATTTACTATTTTGGCTATAATCATGATTCATGGTCATTATAAATAAATAAAGAATTTTAAAAAATTCAATTAAAAAACATTTTCTCTACAAATCCACCATCTGACCTTGCACTTATAAGTTACAAATTGAAACCAATAGGTGAATGACACTTACCCATAGATTAATGGTGGATATTGTTACCCATAGGTAGTACAAATAAATTCTTATTGCTTGACAGTTGATATTTGTTGATGGTTTGCTATTATTAGCAAACTAGACTTATTAATAAACATTAAAATACGGCTCAATAACTATGTGTCGTTTAAAATGTATTAATAATAATGAGAATAAAATATTCGTACAATGGTTCTAAGTCCTTACCGAATAATTCGTTATAATGTACACTGGTTACTCAATGATAAATATAAATTTACAATAAAAAGAAAAAAAACATTTGCACTATTCTTTTATACCCAATTAATATTCGATACGAATATCGAAACAATATGGGTTGAAAGTATTTATTGCCAAAAAAAAAATCACACACTAGGAGAAATTGGTGGGAAAAAATTGAAGCAAAAATAAAACACTGTACCTTACACAATACTTGGGGTTCAATGCTACCGAGGTATCAAAACCTAAGTATTTCCATTGACTAGATGACGTATTAATATTACGTTTTGTGATAAGACACTACATATTCATTAATCTTTTAAATATGGATTGCCCACATTCAACATCTTGTCTCTGAGAACTTGATGCTCCAGTTTCTGGTTGCCAAACATGTGTTGCATGTTTTGCTCTTTAAAGTTGTGGAACTGCTGCTGGTTAGGTTGCACATAGTTCACATCTTGAGGCATCTGTGCATAAAACAGGTTGGCAGGAAACAATGGAGGGGATGGATCGATGTTGAAATTGTAAGAGTTGGGCAGTGTGTTGGGCATGAACACATTCGGCTGCACTGGTTTGGATTGTTTCATTGGTTCTCGGACAGAATTAAACGACGAGTCATTTAGTCGTGTCTGTTTGTCCTGGACCAGATTATACATGGGAAAATTCATTTTATCCTGCCCAAGCGATAGATTGGCTAACCTTTCGATGTTAGTCTGATGTTGATAGGGGTACAGACCATTAGGTGGTGGTACTAATGGGTTAGGATATATGAGATTATTGAATTGAGGGTTAAGATCTAAGTTTAATGCTGGAAACGCATTGTTACCAGTTAGATTGAAGTTGCTTGAATTAGCAGGCATAAACGATGTCTGCTGCTGCTGTTGTTGTTGTTGTTGCTGTTGCTGTTGCTGCTGCTGCTGCTGCTGTTGTTGCTGCTGCTGCTGTTGCTGATGTTGTTGAGATTGCAGTAACTGGTTAGGCAACATAAAGTCTGATTGCTGTTGCAGCACAGGCTGGAACGGCTGGTACACTTTTTGGGTAGTCTTTTGGCTCCAGTTCAGATTCTGCTGTATCTGATTCAACGTAGGTGGTTGTTGAAGTAAATCGGGTTCAACACCACTACTAGTTGCACCAACTGGCAAGTCTGAAAGTAATTGTTTATTGTTGAGACCCAGCCTATCACATATTTGGGTCATGTTGGCCAAAAAGTGTAAGTTGGAAAGGAACTCTGGCGAATTGTTCGTTTCTAACACCGAACTAGAGGTTTTTGGAAGGACAGATTCCAAGTTGGAATACAGACTATCAGTATTTGTCTGAGATATTTGGGGTTCTGTGTGTGGTGGCACAGTATATGGCGAGCTCTGACTAAGAGCTTCCAAAAGGTACCTATTGAAATCAGGAGCTGGCAGTGGTTTTTTCTCAACAAACTTAGGGCTTTCGATAGGTTTGGGAGGTTCTTTAATTTGAGTACTCATTGGTCCCCAAGAATCAGTAAAGCCAAACACGTTAGGCTTAATTTCTTTCCGTTCGGACTGAATGAGTTTTTCATCAATGCCATCATCTTTAGCTTCTACTGGGTCATTCCAAACAACTGAATTACTTTTGGGGCGATCACTGCTCCAAATATCCACAGATTCCGTTTTGACGGGCTCTGAAGACCAGTTGGAAGAATCCCATTTATTTTTGGATACATTGACATTTACATCACCATTCCACATGTTGGACGGCTTTTTTTCATCTTTTTTTTCTTCTGGTTTGTTCCAACCAGATGTGAGAACACTCCAATCATGGGCTTGAGGTTGAGGTCTTTGATCATCAATGTCATTTGACCTCACATTTCTTTCAGGTTGATAGTTGTCTTTAATGAACGTTTCCTTCCAGTCACCCCTTTGCCTAAGTTTTTTTTCTGGCTTAAGTGGACTGTCAGTAGGTGATGGTTTATTTTCTTTAGGTTTGTCTTTTTGAATATGTTTTGACTTGCTTTTAATGTCTTTGCGCTCTTTGGACCTATTGTTCTTGGAATCATCTTCCCAGAGTATCCCGACTTTAGGACTTTTATTAGTTTTATTGTGTTCAGATGAAAAACCATAGTCGTCTGATTCTTTAGCAAATGAACTGTTATTCCAACAATTTATGGATCTAGATTCTTTAGATCCTCTAGAATTCTTTTTGTTTTGGGAATTATGTTTTTTTTGGAACATCTGGTCCTCAGTACCAATAGCATTTTCTTGGTCATTTTTCCTGAAATTATTAATATAGTTTTTTTATTAGTAAAAAAGTAATAATTTTAAGACATTTCAATTAAATTTACCAAGAGGAATCTTTGGTTCGAGAATGTTCTTCGGCACTTTTAATACTTTCAGCTATTGCCATTTTTAACATTTTTTCTTCTTCATTATCATCTTTGGCTTTAGCAAACAGTTCTGACCCTTTTTTGCGTGCCCAAGCATTTGTAGTAACAGCTATAAAATAATATAATGTTTATGATTTAATACACACAATATTTAATTTTTTCTAAATATATCCTAAACTTACGGAATGTTGCAGCAGCTTTAATTGGCTCTGAACTAACAATATTATTACCAGTGCCATATGTGCATACAAATTCTTCAATATTGATCATTTTGCTTTCTTTTTTAGGCTTACGCTTAGATTTGGGTTTTTGTGTAGTGCTAAACAATAATATATTTATAAATTTTAAGTTTAAATTACATATTTTCTTAATGTTAAATAAATAAATACAAATCTATTTTACCATATAACCAGATGATCATATTAAATTAAAAAAATAATTTATTAGTACTTTAAATACGTATATAATATAATAATATAACATTAATATGATTTTTTTGTTAGTTATTAACATTTTATAGAAAGGAAATATTAGAATCTGAATTCATTAAAACCTTGAACACATTTTTGTAAAATTGTCACATAGCCAACGACAATTATACAAATATTTTGCAATTTTACTAAACCTATAATTAAATAATTTATGCATGATAATACATAATTATGGTTTAAAATAGCTTTTGTGTTTAGAACTTAATCATAAATAAAAGGTATAGTAGTAAAATGTTCAATTTAAATGAGCACAATTTCTATGTTGCCTAAAAGAAAACAACAAAAATTTTATTTTAAAACATAAATTTATAAAAATATTTAGATTTTGTTTATTATATTTGGATAATTGACATAAAAATGAATTATGATTGGATAGTATCAAATTATAAAAACTATTATTTCTAAAATTTAAATGTTTAATAATAAAAATTATTCATTCATCTGTTCACTATTATAGATTATACACACAGATTTTCAGAAAAGTATTTAGTTTCAGATTAGTGGCGTAATTAGGAATTTTTCTTGAAGGGGGGATCATTTTTTAAGTAAAACACTGTTTACTTAATCACTTAAAAAAAAAAAAAAACCTTCAACTTTATTAAGAACACAATTATTTATAAAATTATAGTTGAATTACTATTAAGTTATAAATATTGAAAACTATTATTAAAATAAGACTCTTGAGAGATCTACCCCTTTCCATCAACCCCTAATTATGCCACTGTTTCAGATTTTATAATTTTAAATATAAGTTGTCATTAAAAAACAACATGTATATTATTTAATACAATGTGTATACTATTAATAGAAGTGGATTTTTACCAATATAAATGAGTGAAATAGGGATAATAAAAAAAAAATTTAGCATTCCATACTTTCATACTTTTTAAAACAACTAATGGATAAAAGCAATAAAGAAATGTCATCTTATATGTAAATATATCTCATACATAAATTCTAAATTTAATAATGTATTTAAAACAAAAATAACTAAAGCAAGTGTTATGTAATTTTTAATATTATAATATAATATGGTATAAGTACTTACCCAAAATATTCAACAGTGTCGTTTGCTTTTTTATTGCCACCACCAGAAGGTCTTCTATTTTGAGAACCTGAACCTGAAGTTTTATTTATTTTTCTGCACAAAAATAAAAATAAAATATATTATATTATACTTAAGATTTGTGTGACATTAATATTATAAATATATATACCCTTCTGGAACATTGTTCTTCCATTCCATTATGGAAGAATTTCAAAGTCTGAAGACTTCAAGTAGACACTTGGTTTATAGAGATGGTTATGAAACAAATATATCCAATTTATTTAACAACTGAAAATAAATAAAATACATATTTATAATATTTAACAAGAACATGAAATAACTTTAGAAATGTTAAGAAGTACCTATGTTTATATGATTAGTTTCTATACATAATGAACATAATGTTTATTATTTACATTAGGTAACTTGAAACATTTATCAATTAATGAATAATTTGAATTACTCAATAGATATATTATGAACAAGAGACAAGAATTAATTAAACTTGGCATTATTCTCATATCTTAACATTTTAAAAGAATGGTAAAAACGGTTTAAATGGAAAAATCTTTTTTTCACAGTTTAATAATTTATAAAGCAATAAGAATCAGTGCTATAAAAATTGCAAATTACCTAAAAGAATTATTTTATGCTATACATATGAGTAGAGATTGTAGATATAATGATTTAAAAATAATATAGTGTTAAATATAAAATTAATGATGTAAGTAATATAATAAAATTGGTATATAATTAACAGAAAAAGAAAGATGAACATGAGCTGCAATTGGGTAATAAATTAAAAAATATCACAAAACAAAACAAAATCAGAATAGATGGAGATAACTGGCCATAAGTTTTATGTAAATGTTTTAATTTTGCAATTAATCTACAAACGAGATCACGGCTGGGTTGAAGTAATGTAAAATGTCTTGTAGTTCAAGTTGTGAATTTTTTAAAACTACATTAAGAAATTAATAAAATAAAATAATGGTGGTACACTTATTACCAACAAATTACAAGAATAATGAAATTTAAAATGATATTAATATACATGTTGAAAGTATATGCTTAAGTATTATAGTGTTAGGTACATAATATTAATTAAAAATCAATATACCTATAGAGTATTATAAAGGTGCAAGGACAAAATTTCTAATATCTATTAAGAACATTTATAAAAACTGGTATATATTTATAAACCAGAAATTTAGAAATACAAATAGTAAACATTATAATGTATGAGTAGATAAGAACTCAACTTCTTGAAAAATAAATAATTACTAGTGGAAATAGGTTTCAGATAACAAGGTAGGTACAGATGTAAAAATTTTAACATTTTAAACAATCAAAATAAGATTAATCAATGATTGATGATTTAAATAAGTTATTATCAAGAACCTACCAAGTGATATAAATGTGACACTGTGATCAACATACACCAGTCTTAGAAATATTGTAATGACAATTATTATTCTGTAACTATTTCGATATAGTTGAATACAATTATGAAAGCTATTATTTATTACGGGCTTATGAACACATTCTGGCAATTAATTTTTTTAAATATGTATATGAATTAAAATCTCTAACTAAACTACACAATAAAAATCATTATTTGATTTTAACAGTTAGGTACCTACTTAATACATTTTTACAAGAATTCTATTTGATATACATAATTGTTAAAATAATAGTAATATAAGATTTTTTTAATTTTATAAGTATCTATAAATTATATCGTAAACATGAGAAATAAAATTAATGACTTTACAAACTTATTTAATTCAAAGAACCTATAGGACAGGTAGGAAGCACCAGTTTGTACATTGTACATGTGTATATACTACCTATAAATAGGTAATTAATATAGAAATGTAGACATTAAAATAACACCTACATAGGTTCTACTGGTTCTAGATAAAAAAAAGTTATCGATCAACATCAAATAAAGACACAATATAGTTAACAGATAACTATCATATGCACATAAATCTCAAAGCAAATTTTTTTTTGAAACAATGAACATGTTAGATAAGTCAATGACAGACATTCAGAGGAAGTACATCATCACACAGGACACTTTGAAAGAATAGAACATCTGTTTAAGACGTCAAGTGGACACTACAACACAATATTTAGTCGTCTCCAAGGGTATGTGCAAATGACAGCATAATATGTCTCTAGAACGAGATAGATATAGTGAAGGTGGGCGCTAAGGGAGAACAAATTTTCATCGAACTCGGAATAATTAGGAGAGGGTGCTGACATTGATAGTTAAGCTACACAGTAGCACGGGTAGAACAGAATAATAAAACGGGACTTACCTACTCTGGGGTCCTGTTGGCGGATACGGCGAGACCCGAGTATCCTGGTGGCGTATTGTGTGCAAGTCGAAGCGCAATCGTACGCCGATGATGATACGTCGGTCGGCCGGTGGTGATAACCTCAAGAATTATAGTAATGTCGATGGTGGAAACAAACGGACGGTGCACCGACTATATTATAATACCTACTCCAAACAATAACCGAAACGCACACACACACGCGCACGCACGTACTTACAATACACTTACACTAAAATACAAATATACACACATACACACACAGTCACATTCGACGGTACTCAAGTCTTACCTATGATTATACGACAGCCGTGCGACTGAACGTTATGTAAATACTGTTATTTATTATTATTATTATTGTTTTCTTTCAAAAAATGAATAATATTTTTCCTATTTCCAATAGCATATTTATCATGCTACAATTGCAAGTCGCTTTTTTATTCTTATTTTTTGGTTTTTTTTTCTACCCAATGTGTTACACTTCATCATCACGACCTACGGGACGGGACGGTTTCGGGAGGAATTCATTACAAATGGCTCTCAGTGCGACCAACCCCCGCGGAACCGCAGAATGCCAACGGTAGAATCCGCCCACCCTAAGTTAACGACTGACCAATAATACATCCGTTGTTATCACAGACTTGTGTATATTATTACTATTATACATAGACACGGGTATAAATGAATAAAATATAATATTTATGAATTTATACTGTATGGTAAATATATTACATAAGTCCACGATATCTGTCAAATTTTAAGATCTTTTATAATTTATAGTTTATAGATTACACATTTAATTAGGTAGGCTCAATATATATAACTAATATTAGATTATTATTACTAATATAATTTATTAGGAATACCTATTACCTATGTATACCATGGTCATCAGTCACAAATAATAATTAGGCTATAGGTACTGCATTACCACGGTTCATAGTTTGTTAGGTAATACCCATTCCGGAATTGGCGCATACCGGTCATTGACTTGGAGATCTCGGACTCACTTCATGTGGACTCTGGAACTGTTTCTTAAGAACAATTTATAAAGAAGAGATAAATTTATAGATTTTGATAATTTAGGCACCTACTTAGAGGCTAAGAGGATGAAGAAACGATGGTTCACAAACAATTTGTCGCAAATCTTCAAGTCACCAAACTGGGTTTTTCGTATAAAATGTGTGTATTTTTATTTTATTTTTATTGCATTTTCTAAAAAAAATAGCAAGAAATTAAATACATAACAGATAATATACAATAGTTGATGTAACAGATTGTGAACAATAATTATGCTGCATAATTTGTTGAATTCAACTATACAATAAGTGGACTTTTTATATTCATAGCTAGGTACAGCAAAAATAAAAATAGAGTTATGAATTCTTTTTAGTAAGAAAATTATTTGTATAGTTGTATGGACAAAGATGATAAGATATTAAGATATTAGATTAAAGGATTTTATTAAAGTAGTGAATTTTTAAGAAACTTTGTGGGTATAACGGAAAAAAGTTAAAAGTTTATTGCATAAAAAAGATTTAGTCTTAAAGATTTTAGACTGATGGCTAGTTTAAATAAACGAATCATTTTACTTATTAGTTATTACCTAGAGGCTATAGTTATGGGGAGCATAACCCGTTTAAGTGAGGTTTAAAAAAATTACCGGAAAATTGTTATCACGTTTGGGCACATTTATGAAAACACCTAACCTATAATACAATATTGAATATTCTAACTAGTGATTGAAAGTCTTGTGTAATCTAATCTAATTTAATATTAAATACTCAATCTACAATCGTTTCATGTTTGATCTATAGGCTATGTCTTAATTATTGGAAAATACTAAGATCATAATATACAATAATTTTAATAAATAATAAGCTACTAATATACAAAATAAAACTAGGATATTAAAAAAAAAAAAATTTAAATATTTTTGGTAGATTATTGAGTAAAATAATATACTAATATATATAATGTATATTATCATCTATGCAAAAATATATGTGCTATTATAAAGGGAAATATTACGCTCAAACGTTGTATGGATTTACGCCCTAAAGTCTTCTATTTTGGATAAATGCGCTTAAACGTATTTTACCTGTTATCGATTGCGAATTTAAATTCCACCGATTTTCAGATACGCAGTTAACCATTAATTTTAAAGTCGACGGAATTTGTCAAAAATCGACAATATGATTTTGATATAGGTTGATAGATTGCTTCCGCTCAGAATCGTTTTTGGTAGACAATGATATATAATTGATTTCAAATTTTACACACCCAATACCCATATCACTAAATCTGTGAGACAGTGACCTACTTATGATATTTAATATTAATGAATACTAGAGCGGTACCCACTGGCCACTTGCCTTCATTTTTCTTTTTGCTGTGTACCAAGTGCGTCTCTGGTTTTACTTGAGCATAATATCTGAATTGCATCCCCATTACCTGTGATAAATGAAATATTTAAAGGCGATATTATTGATTATTATCAATTATTTTAATGTTATCGTTTTAGAATATAAGCGATTTCGTTTTTTAAGTATTTTGATCATATTTTGTCCGTGTTATATGTTATATATACAGACATAAGCGGACATTTGGTTGAATTTTTAGGGGGGTTATAATAATCCAATGTAAAGTGATCCCCCTTTATATACACAAATAAGACATATTACCTTCGATTTTTGTGGGTCTTTTGAAATACTTGGGGGACTAAGCCCCACTAAGTCCCCTCCTCCAATATCCGCCTATGTATCCAGAAAAATATAATAATTGTCAATTATTGTCGCAGTGCAGTGTTAACGGAGATAACGTATCTACATTATGAGTAAGTAATTCATGATTAATTATTTTATTTGGTTTCTCACAAATATTGTTGAGACGTTGAGAGCTTTTTATTTTATTTTATGGTTAATGTTAACGAATTGATGGTTTAATATTATATTTTCTTCATTATAACTATGTCCAATACATTTTTGATTGTATCATTTTTAGAGTTTAATTAAATATGGGATTTTTATGTTTACTTACGACATCACCGTTCAATATTATTTTTTAAGTACTTTTGAAATCGAAATTAATACCCCATCAATAATACATAAATTACATTTTTTTTGTACATGGTTTATATTTTACTTGCAAAAATCAAAAGTTAAAAATTTGGTTCAAAATAAATATCATGCTTAGAGTAGTAGGATAACTAATAATTATTCATACATATATATTATTACAGTTTATAATTGATTGAGAAAAATATGTACTAAGCACTATACTGTACTCTATTTTGCCAAAATTTTCTACAATTTTGGAGGAATTAAAAACTTCATTAAACAAATTAAGTAATTTTTTATTAAAGAATCGTAATGAAAATTTGTTATTGGTAAATACAAATATTTTATTATTTTTACCAAAAGTAACTTAATTTTTTAAGCCATTTTGAAATAATTTTTGTTGATGGAACTTTCAAAAATTAACCAAACCTTTTTACTCAAATCTTCACAGCTCATGGCTTACAAAATGGTAATTTTATACCAATATTATTTTTCCACTTATTGATAAAGTGATAAGGAATCAAAGACCTCTAAAAAAGCGTTTTTGCACATTTTGTCTGGTTGTAATAAAATCATTAATCAATATCATACTTTCTCTAAAAAGAGTGTTTGTAGATTTTAAAAAGGCAATACATTTAGCTATTTTCATTAACTTAGCTTATTATAATTCTGAAAGGATGTCGATTTCATTTGGATCAAAGTCAAAAACTTAACCTATAGGAAAATACAAGCAATTGGTCTAAGTTCTGAATATAAAATAGATGACAATACAAAGAAAGACTTAAAATATTTTTTTTTTGATTACCGTTTCTTTATCATGACGTCGTGATCAATTGTTTCACAGACGATTTATTGTATTTATTAAACAATATAATTTAAAAATTTAAAAATTAGATTCATTTACTGATTTTATATTAAAAACATAAATATGTACTTATATTATCTACCGGAATTTAGTTTTCTGCCTTCATTAGGATAAGATTACTCGGCTACTACTAAAAATAACTAATATAGCTGTAAATATTTTCATTCTAAGCTCAATCCAATTGTTTATAATGTCCGTTCATACATTCTTAAAATGATTAATTCTCTGAAGTGTCTTTTTATGATCTTAATGCTAGACAATGAAGCACTTTAAACAACCGTTTACTGCAGACACCGTACATCCACCCAGATTAATAAAGAACAATTTTAAGACAATCACAGATTTCAATCGGAAATAATTAGCAAATTCAAAATTATAAAACAGTTATTAAACAGTAAATTTTTACCGATATCATAATATTTTTTGTTTATTACTATTATTACACAATACACGCAATAATACAATTATAATAAAACAAAAAAAAAAATGTTATTATTTCATCTCAAAAATTCCTAAAATAGAATACACCAAGTTAAAACATTCAATTTTCATTAAAGATGTATGATGGGATTAACATTATTAAAACCTAAACTTATCGAAACGGTTTTTCTTAAAATCTTTGAAAAAGTATAAAAATTCAAATAAATTCCTTCGATAACCACCATTTAATTATAAAAATTCTTAATAATTAACTCAATCCTTGATTTAATACATACCAATAAAATAATGAAAAAAACTATTTTGTGATGTTATATAGAAACTTATCACTTATTATCCTATAAGAAATATAAACATCATCATTAGATTATTTTGAATTTAAGACATAATTAATTTAATTATACTTTTTGTATGGAGAGTTTGAGTGATATGGTAGAAGTAGTGAAGTAGTGAAGGTACCTTTATTATTTCAAATTAAATATATCAAAACTCCTTTACCTATTAAATTAAACATTGTAATAATAAGTATAATAGTATATAATTTTATGTGCTATGCACAAATATACAAGTACAAATTGCTATAAGTAGTGAAATAAGAAGTGAATTTTAGTCCTAATTCCTAAAATTATTTAATTATTTTTTTACTTTTACAAAGAAATACAATGCACATTTAATAGTAATTTAATATAGATTTATTAATATCCATACCCGCAAATAGCGTTTGAGATTTGGGGGGGGGGCTGAAGCCCTAGCTACTGAATGAAGCATTGAAGCATTTATACAGGTAATTAACACCTATAAAAATTTTTAGTACAACATATAGGTATATCGTATACTGCTTACTTAATTACAATATTGACAGAAAATAAAACTTACTAAACATTTTTTTTTAATGTGCTATTTCATCTAGTTATAATAGTTGTCAAAATTATATTTATAATATATAATATACATTATACATTTATACACCACATAACTTTTAGAAAAACGTATAATAGCCAAATGGTATATTAATATGAGCTGCAACAATAGTCTCTGTAATAAGAATGCTTAATGCTTATTATTCTTAGTTCTTGGTAGGTATTATGGTTTATGGCTACAAGTCTACAATGTACAATAATAATAAAAATAATATCACGATAAATAAAATTTGTTCATTTACGAATTACATAATCTTAAAAATACGAACTCAAATTTTGCATTATAAACTATAATAATATTGATAAAGCTTAAAAAAAAAATAGGAAATGTTTGGGGAGTCTATTGAAGTGTTTGAGGGGGCTTAGCCCCTAAATCCCCTCTATTTCCGCCTATGTTAATATCTATAATTCACAAGTACTTACAGTCATCATTATTTTTTTTTGTTTTCAGTATTGATGATTGATTAACTGTGTTAATACATTCTATCTCTTAGAAAAATTGTTTTTATACATGGTTATTTACCAATACATATTTACTAGACTAAATCATGTTCATCCATTATTAAATTGTTTCTGGAGATTTATCTTAATACTACAAAAACATATTAAATACAAATGGTAAAAAAAAAAAATCAATGTTCGAAAACATCGTAAATTTTATCATTGAAGTAATTGGACTTTTAAATTACGATCTTATATGATATAAAGTCTTGAGAATGAATTTATTTGGAATTCTAAATAGGGTATAGAAGCTATATATTGCTTAAAAAAATATATTTGTTGCTCTATTTATGAATTATTTGTTGGTTTTCAGAATATTAATCTTTTTCTGTTGTAAAAATACTTAAAGAGATTTGAAACAATTTATTTTTTTATAATATGTATATTAGGACAGTCAAATGTAAATTTGGTCATTTAGAATGGACTAAATTTAATCTATAGTTTATACTAAAAGATCATGTTCTTAATATGACCAAATAGTTCATAAGTACTATTATTTATTATCTGATATATACACCTGGGAAACAACAAATTAATAAGTGGCATGATTGAGTTGAAACTAATTTACAGTCAGTTATTTTAATTTTTTTTTGTTTAATTCATTTTAAAAGGGTTAATTAGTTATGTCATTTGTTAATTATTTCCCAATTAAGTTAAATGAATACATTTAAATATAAGTAATTTATATTGACAACACATTGAGTATTGACTAATTTGTAACTAAGAAGTAGCATTATCCAAAAAATGTATCTTAAATCGTAAATTATAGTCGCTTGTTGAAAATGTTTTTAAATAATAATACATTTCTTTGATTTTAAGATTTTAATTATATATATATTAGGAAAACTTGATGCAAGAAATACGGATAAATAAATAAATAGACAATGTAATCAACCATTTCTTTTAATGTATACAATTTTATTTTTATAAATAAATTAGTTATACATACATTTTTAGGTAGGTAATGATAACATTTTGGAAAAACACTTAGTTATTATTATTATTATTATTTTAAGTTATATCAGATTCAAAAACATACGTTTTGTTCCATTTTATTCTTAAATTTACACAAAAATAATATAAATTATAATAGTATACTTTCTAAATGCTTAAATAATATACCTACCTATAATATAATATATCTTACTAGGTATATATTTTTATATAATAGAGTGATGACGAAAAAAAAATATAATAATAAAAATGAGAAATCTTAATTTTCCTAATAGGTAGTGTCTTTTAACAATTAAAAAAGTAATCTTAATTTAGAGTATGAAATAAAAAAAAACTAACTAAAATAATCAGAATTTAATAACAAGCGAGACGTACAATATAATATTGGAAGTTGTAGATAAATCATTATAACCATTATTTGTTCTTTTATATTGTTTTTTTACTATTATTTTTTGTCTATTGTTATTTTATTGTCATTATTAAAAATAAAATAATATGAATAATAATAATAATAAAGGTACTTAAAAAAGAAAAAGAAAATGTGTATACTATTTATCTAAATGTTAGTTTTTTTTTAAATTATCGTATATTGTATCATAATAATTATTATAATTCAAATATCTAATTATAAATATATATCTAACTTAATAATGCTGATGGTACTACATAGTTTAAAAAAAAGCACTAGACAAAGGTTAAAAGATAATTACAATGTACACGTTTTGAGTATTATTATTATTATTTAAATGTTTTCAAAATATTGTGTATAATATGAATGTCCGACATGACTAATGAAAAATAAGCATGTTTTGACTAGAACAATGCATTAGCAATTTCGTTAAAACTTTTCGTAAAATAATGGATATGTTATTATTGTTTTTAAATGGAATGAAAATAAAATGGCACTTTTGTCTAGAAGTTTATTATGGTCCTTCCTAAATCTATGCATAAAACGACGTTAATTTTGTAATTAATCAGATCTATATATATAATTATAATATATTATATAGATACATTATATATATATATAAATTAATAATATGTTCCTATTTGTATCACGTACATCCATATTTATTTAAATATTTATGCATATAGATAAATGGTTAAAAACGCTGCTGGGTGGTTAAAATCGTCTCCTTAAGTACGTATCTCGCTATGTGGGCTATAGTTTTTTTTTCTGAAAAATAAAAAATGAAAGTAAAAATTACATTTATGGTAAAATTAAACAAAACATATCATTTTCAATATCTTACATTATGAATTAACAAAGTTAAAATTATGTTGCACGTTATACTCACTTATTGATCTTTGACTTCAAAATATTTATAGGTGGGATTCTCGTATCCATTTATCTGCATATTGGCTACATGACGTTCTTCTTGAGATATACCTTGATCGACTTCGATAAATCCCTAAAGAATAGACAAAAAACGGTAGGGATTATAAAACAATTTAAACGGAAAAAGATTTAACAAATGCAGGACGATAACGTTACTTGATTTTGTGGTAATCTGGCGTTTCTCCTACGGATCACGGCTACTCCGACACAAATAGCAGCTATTAATGATAATCCAGCAAATGCCAACGTTAGATGGACGTTTCTTGAATCATGGTGGAAGTTCTTTCGGGTGAAGAATGTCTGCAAAAAGAGAGCGAATCGGAATGAATTAGATTACTCAATACCTATTAAGATGCACTGAGTACCTGGAAAATATTTAATGGGTGTGTGGGGGATGGGGAGATGATAAATTTATACACAATACAATATTAATTCTAGAAATTTAGTATTGAATGAGTTAAAAGTACTAAACAGTATACAATATACATATTTCTTATACATACACTATATTACCTACTATAATTATAGTTATACATCATTTTTATATATAGTTTTAAGTTTTATTAATACTCTAATTATAATTTAATAACTTTTGTATAAAATAAACTGAGAAAGTAGTTTTATTGTTTAGCAGGTTTAAATTTTCATCATAAGTAGGTCTTTGTAATGAATGTATTTAGTTATATAATTCAATGATAAATCATTACATATGAAAAACGATTTTGAGCAAAGACTGTAGTACGATTAAAAATCTAAGAATTTATAATAACTGTTTTAATTAATATTAATAGTATATTTTTTGATTATTAATTTAGTATGTTGAATTTTCACTAGGAACATTGCATATGTTATAAAATAATTATAATTATAAATCCAACAAGAACAAATTTATAAGGAATCTTGTGATACATTTTCAAGTCTTGGGTATTAAGGTTAAAAATATTATAAAGTTAAAATAGAAAGTAATACATAAAGCTTTGTAAAATTTTAACTTCAATGCTTATAAAAAAAGTATGGTTACATCACATTATTGATATTTTTTAATTGTTATGGGAACAACTTTTAAGTAACTATATACTAAATTGATACGATTTTCGACTTAGAATCAAATATTTTATCAACATAATTGAAAAAAAACTTTAAAAAGTTATTGAATAGTTCAAAAATGACAAAAATTGTCGAATATTTTGGAAAATTATATTATTACTAGAATTACCGGTTCTCCATGACTTATGTCATGCACTTGGGCATGAGAGATTTTCGGTTCGGAATCGTGGTCGTGGTGTTGTACGGCAGCGACTGGAGCGGTGGCGGCATTTTGGTCGGGTTTGATCGCTGAGGGTTGTTGTTGAGCTTGTAGCTGTTGACCTGGGTGTGGTTGGGATTCTGTGTTTTCATTAGCGTCGAACTCAGCAGCTGTTTCAACTTGAAGTTTGGCCTCCTTTGATTCGACCATTTCGTGTGGTTGTTTACGTTTCATTTCCATCGGATATCTTGTACGAGATTTTTCTATACAAAAAACGCATTATAATATACAAAAATGAATCAATTGTTAGTCGACAATAAGCTCTTAGCTACCTTCTTGTGTTGTTGAAATTTCTTCCTTGTATTTATCCAGTATACTAGCTTCGGCATCACGGGTCATAGCTAACAGAGATCCTGGAGTATCATCCTTGCTCCTAAGCGCTTGGATGTAGTCTGACATCAACTGTGAAATCTTACGTGACAGCGTTGGATATCTGTACGAAAAGATAGAATGACAGTAAAGTGAAATATGTATTTTTAAAGTAATTATTTGATACAATAATATTCTTCCATGCGTGCTTACCTGTAAAGCATCTGTAGCGATTGGTTGACCATGTGATCAATGTCTACCAAATGTTCCAACGTGACTGATTTTTCACGTTCCGCCAATTCAATACTAGACGCAAGCAAGTGTCGGTAATGTGCTATTGTGTGATGACGGTCCTTGTGCAACGATCTGAGAAGTTTCTGAAGACATTTCTGTACTTTGTGTGTCTGAAATTAAGCATGAAAGGCATAAGTCGTATTAGTATTTTTTATAAATAATAATAACGTGATCAACATAAACAATTACATCTAAATAATATTACGTTTGATTAAATAATTTAATATTTACATTCGGAGGATTTTCATTGAGAGCGAAAACGTAACAATTCATGGCTTCCTTCTTTCTATGATTAATATGGGCGTTCACTCTTTGTTGATGCATAGCGAACAGTTGGTGTTTTTCTGCTGAGCCTTCTTCTTCTAGAGACTGTACGGTCTGTTGGAATCGGAGTGTCATTCGTTGTTTGAATTCTTCAGCCATATGCGGGTCTTTGGAACGCATTTCTTGGTACCGTTCTTCTAAATCAGACCAGTCTTTCATAACTTTGGTCACTTTTTCACGGTGCAATTCTTCCAATCGGTTCAGAGCTTCTTTGTACAATTTATGTTCGTCTCTGGGATCGAAATGTGTGAAATATGTGTCTGGGGTCGGTAAGTTCCTGATAGGGTTGGATGGTGTAGTGTGAGAGCTTTCGGGAGTAGATGGTGGTGGAGGAGGTGGTGGTGGTACGGTCGTCGTGGTTGTAGTTGCTTTCCTCGTAGTTGTCGCCATCGTAGTGGTGGAGGTAGTGGTGGTTGGTGCTGCAGTTGAGGTTGAAGTTGATGACATGCGAGATGGTGGTATGTCATCGTAGTTATCATAATCATCGTCATCATCTTCTTCATCATTTGTTTCATCATCATCATCCTCGTCATCATCATTGTCGTCAATGTCTTCTTCTATGTCAAATTGATCCGAAGAGAGAAGGCTATCTGCAGCTACGGGTGCCGTTTTCTTCAATTGAATTTTATCTAAAATTCCCAAATCATAAATATATCAATAAATAGTAATTAAGAAATTTAAATCTAATATTGTTTACCGGGTAACAGTAAAATGATAATTAATAATTATTTATTAAAATTCTATGAGAATAATTTACTTTAATTTTGGAATCACTATCAATACATTTTGCGGAAGCTTTATATATTTTATGTAATTTATTTCATAAAATTAATCGTAGTATTAATTGATAATTTGACAATCTCGTTTACAAAGTACTTATTATTAAACAACAGATTTTAATTTTTAAAAATATTTGTATGTGTATAGATAGGTGAGCATTTTATATTATATGTACAAGTAAATATTTTCAATATGATACTTTTTTTTAAAATTAGTGCTCAATAACCTTATATTTTTTGTTTTTAACTTTAATTCATATTAAAAATAATTAGTTACATAATCTACGTGAATATATAGTATATTAATTATACACCCCAAAAAACTTATTTTTTTATTATTATGAGAACATTTAAATCATAATAAATAATAATTCACGCATATATAATATTTTTTTTACAAGTATTTGTGTGATAAAATTCTTACCTTTATATGGACAGCAGACAAATTCTACACCGGAAAACAACGATATGCCACAAGGGAGCAACATGGCGAAACTTCTTAGGTTATGGTCACGATCCTGACAAGCTTGACTCGCAGTTTGGTTCCAGCGATCAAAAGGCCAGCATTTGCTCTGATTATGTACGTGGTCGAATATACAATTCTCGGGAACCAGGAGAGCGTCACTTTGGAATTGTCCTTCTGTAAACGTACAAATTACATTAAATTTACGTGATAGTAACGCATTTATTTACTTTTTTGGTATGTTTATAATTTCAGGATTAATGCAAATAATGAACAAACAACTAACTTTGTATGCACCCGTATAATAGAACATTGTAGAGCAAATTGTCAACAAACATTTAGGAAATTCATGAATTAAATTTACCAAGGTGGTAAAGTTGTTTATTTAATACTAATAAGTTGTAGAGTTGTAGTTAGTAAAATCATTACACCTAAAGATACAAATATATAATTATATCAAAGTAATGTTATATTTACTGGTTTGGGTTTTATACCAATCAAGTTTTAAACAAATTAACGTTAAACAGTTTAATAGATTATTGTTTGAATAAAAAAAAAATAGAAAGAAATAATTAAATATCTGTGTTAAAATTAATATAAAATTAAAAATGTATTATATTATGCTTTTCATAAAAGCAATAAAAATGTGTAATATTTGATTAAATTAAATTAGTTGTATTGGTGGATTATTAAAATATAATATACAGAATGTATATTATGTCATTGTATGTAGATTGTATATAATTATTAAGTAAAATACAATTTTTTTTTTAATGCATAAATAAAAATAGAAATAAGTCCAACTTTCCGATTACGATAATGTAATTAATAAACTAATATAAACGTATTTTATTGGATCTCTAATAAAAATATACATTGGTTATTATATTATAAACATGTACAAGAGAGGAGGATCAAATGAAGAAGTCAATTATATATTTTTATAAAAAAGCATTTTAAATCTACTGCGAACATAAAAATTTAAATGAGTCCTACGTAGACTAGTAGGTACAAAAGGGTAAAGGTATCTATAATAATATCGAATCATATTATATATGTATATGAATTACTACAACAAAATATGGAACTAAATAGGTCACTTACAAATTGGAAACCGAATCCCTTGGAATACATCTCACTTAAGAGCTTTAATTGACATATTAATAGAAAAAAAGGTAACCTATAAAGTTATAATTAATAACCTTTTTAAATTATTTTAATAACTAATAAGTAATAATATGCAATATTTTCTGAAGGATGATTAACTTCGTTAGTACAAATCCTCAAGCGTAGCAGATGACTACATATTCATATTATATTTTAGTCTAGTAAATAAAATACAACTTTAAGTACAATCGAAAAAAGACGACAATATTTTCTTCGTTAATGTTAAATATTAGCCATAGTGACAATTTGAAAGATCAAAGAGTATTTTTTGTAAAACAGATTTAAGACATAAACGCTCTGCTATAAATCGTCACATGGTGCAACAATGCAGAAGTATAATTTACTAGACAGAATGAGCTTTTTTATTATTATCGCAATACACAATATATACTTGATATAAATTATATTACACTTGATATAAGAGTTAACGTTTACACCGATAATGTTTGTAATAGATGATTTTTTTTTTATAGTTCTATTCGAGTGTTTTGGTTATGGAGTGTGCGTGGCGTTGCGCAGAGACTATATAGTGTTATTGGTTAAATTATATAGTATAATATTATGTATTCACTCAGAGCTGTGTCATTATGGTTTGACACCTCCAGAGTAAGATTAAAAATATCACCCCTCACTTCATCATTAATTTGTAATTTAATAATTTTGTCGTTGTCGTATTGCATTGATATTTTATTATATATTTTTAAATAGTTTTTTAAAAATAATACGATAACTTAGGCATTAGTAAATGGTTTAATATATTATAAAAAAAAAAAAAAAAAAAAATGGAAATTAAAATCAATAGCTATCTTTGATTATTAATCCATTATCAACTTCAGTAACATACTATCTAATAATTTGATATAGTTGTTATTTGTAAGAAATATCCAGAGTAGAATAAAAAATTGTAGAAAAATATTTGGCATTTATTTTTAAATGATTTATTTTCTTACTTTTAAACCTAGTAAATTTATAAATTAATTTTTAATTTTACTTGATGAATATTTAGTTTGATCATGATATTTAAAATGGCCTGATAAAACAGAATTATAATTGCTAATAAGACCAATTAAATTTAAGACTATAACCTAAATTAATTGTTCATGTTTAAAAATTAAACATAGTCTATTACAACTTTTAAAGTATGTTTCCATTTATCCTTTTTATTTTTAATTTCTACATAATATGACCAATTGACTCAATTGAATTATTTTTTATTGTCTTTCTATTCAAACATATTCATACGGTGTTTGTTGCTATTCTCACGTTTAGATATTTTTGGATTTAGCTTTTTTTAATTAATAAATTCATTTAATAAGTATCAGGTGTGTATTTTGCTGAAAAAGAAGTTGTTATATTAGCAAAAATCATTCATAGAAACCAGTATAAAAATTTGGATTAGAAGTTATCAGCCAAGAACGCTTAACTCTTTTACTATTTGAAAGGATTTTATTAAACCAATTGTAAGTAAAACCTCTTTTATCAGTTTTATTTTTAGATAAATTAAAGTTTGTGTTTTTCTCTTGATTGGAACTATGATTAATTAATAACGTAAGAATTTTATCAGCAATTGGTTCCCAAGAAGAGGTATAATTATATATTATTAAATGAATTATGAATATTTTAATAACCTGTGATTTATTTTTAGTATTATTTTCAATATCTACATTTTCTATTCTATTAACTTAAGATATATTAGCATTTTTTAATATTTCATTTTCAGTTAATAATTCCTCGGGACTTTCTAGGGATTTATTTAGTGTAATGACACTAATACACTTAGTTCGTTTATTATTGTATCAGTATTATTTTCATTAAAATTAACAGTCAAATTTGTTGATTGATATTTTTGAAATGGTTTATTGAGTAAATTTTATAATTTAAATTTTTTCTTATATTTTGCGAAAGGTTTAGTGAATCCTTCATTTGATACAATCATCTCTCCTTTAGATGTATCGAAACGTATTTTAATCATTTTTGTATAATTCTTTTAATACTTAAATTAATGTTTATTTAGTTTTAACTATGAAAATCATGTATGCAATATTTTAAACTAAATGTATTTACAGTATTAATATATATATAATGAATAACGTAAATAAATTATAAAAAAAAACGTAAAAATTTATTTGAAATTATTTATTTTGTAATTAAAAGGTTTAAAAATAAATTTAAAATTGTTTGACCTATGGATTAAATTTTAACTGTTTTTGTTATAGTTGTAATTTACCTGTCTGAAACTTTTTAATAAGGAGACCAAAAGTAGTTTTAGAAAAAATAAGGTATTATTTATTTTGTTTTGCACTCGTTGTTTTAGTACCCAAAGGTACACATCTGTAAGTTCATCAGTTATCAATAAATATTGTAATCTTTATATTAAATAATAATGATATTTGATATTTACAATTCAATAATGTATTTTTTTTTTAAATCACTTATTAGAGAGATAATATTTTTTTAGTAATCTAAAAAATAAATAAATGTAAACTTGTTTAGCTTAGTTAGTTAGGCAATGAAGGTAATAAAATTAATATTGAAACGTTCGTTAGCTCTTGGTGTACCTATAAAACGATTTGCGAGAGCCGAGTGTACAAAGATATCGGTGCCAGATTATAATTGTCTCGAGAGCGTAGTACAAGCAAGGCGATTGACGAGTTTTTAAGCCTTGGATAATCTTTTAAGAGTCTATTGTTTTTTAATTATAATTTCAATGATGGTGTAGGTAAATAGGTATATGTACTCTCTTTTATGCGAGCTTAAGCGTAAAAACGAGGAGATAATATCCGGTGCGTAAAACTTGGGTAAAATACTTTATGTTATGAATTTGAATTTAAAATACTTAATGAAAATATTATTCATTGATTTTAAATATTTCACATAAATATTAATATAGGTATTAAATATTGAAAAAATATACACACGTTAACAGAATGTAATAATTTATGACATTGGGTGATAGTTTATGAACTACATTAAAATCGAATTTTTAATTAATTTAAAATTTGGCAATTATACATTGCTTAATTATTTTTAAAACTAAAGTCCATCTGTAAAGTACAGTTAATTTAGTTATTCTTTGTTTTAATTATTTATTTTTGTGAAAACTTTTTATATGTAGAAAAAGACGTATTTAATATATTTTTATTATATTGGTAAATGAGCTTAAATCAGTACGATTTTTAAAAATATTGTAAAGAGGCTGATTTTTAAACTTTTTTACTAAAAGCAAACTATCGGTAGTCGATACAACTGTTAAAATTTTTTGTAAAATGTCAGTGATACGAGATTGAAGTTCTCTATCCCTCTCCATGTTATTGGGAAGATAAATTGTTAACTGTCCAAGATCTGCGTGAATTTCCCAACTTGATGTTTTCTAAATTCGATTTAATACAAATAAAGTGATTTCAGTTGCATATGTTTTTTCATGTAAGTTGCCTAAAGGTTGCAAAATATAGGTAGGTACAAATGTTGTGCAAATTCATGGCTTGGCGGGGGAGGGCACTTTACGTAAATGTTAGTGATCAACGATTTTATCAAAGTTTGCTCATCAAGATAGTTTTTTGATTTATATAAATTAATTAAATAATTTATTATTGTTTTCAAATTTAATGTGACAGAAAATCACTAATCTATATACAAAAGTAAGCAAAGCGAGATATATGAAAAATATTCTGTCAGGTTTTTACTATTCATATTAACGGTTAAATAATATTACTATAATATTATATTCAAATTATATTTAATACAAATTTTTATTTTTAAATTTTAGAAATAAATCAGTTATACATAATCTATATAGAATATTTAAATGACGATGATAATATTAAGACACAGTTTATTGTATCTATTTTTGTCTATTTCTGGGAAAATTGAAATTATAGTTATATTTAATAAATACGAAAACTATAAATAATAATATTATTATGGGCGTTTCATCGTTAAATTATAACTGTAACAGAAGTAGTTAATTTAATTCCACGTTCGCTGTCCAACGTAAATATGTAATTCTAATTATCAAAACAATATTAATGGTTTTGTTCATTTTTAATTATTTATTATTATTATTTTGATACTAAATATAACTGAAATGTTCTACGAGGTTTTATTATCGAGATATTTTTTTTTTCTCATCTATCTTGTGTTTATAGATAGATAAATGTTTATAGTTAGTATTGCAGGTAACTTTAAATAATTTTATTAAATTTTTATTTTTGTTTATACACCATATATTTCTGTATTTTACAATATTAAATTAAATAGTAACTATAGTAGAAATAAAAATAAAAGTAATAAGAACCGACAATATTTCTGATAATTGAGATGTCATAATAAAATCAATTATTTTTGCTAATGCTATGGTATAGTTTCTCTGCATCCACTACCAATACAATTACAAAACGTCTGATTCGGTTTTTTTTCAATTCAGCATTTTGAGCATAGAAAAGCTTTTGAAAAGGTACTGCCAATCAGTAAGCCCGCTAAAGTCCAAATACTCGGTGTAATTGTAAGTCAAGACAAGAAATGGTGGCGCGAGAGAGCTAATCAATCACGGGAATAAGGAATGAGAGCCATAAAAGACTGTAAATCGACGAACTCGGCTGCGATGAGTGTGGGAGGAGGGTAGGATCAGTATTAAAGGGAGATTTACAGACGAGAGAAATTATGGTCAAACAAAAACGGCAGCAGTTTAATCTCATGTCGGTTGAAGGGTTTGCGATAAATAAACCTTCGTGAACACTTACCGAGACATCTGTACGGTTTCACCCAGTCCGTGTGCTTGCATTTGTTGAATCCCATTTTACACCAGTTACCGATTTTTACGTAATGGCTGGATTCCACTATATTGGTTATGTCGTTTTTGGGGTAAACCTATAACACAATAAATACACTTTTAGATAATTTTGTTTTGAGTACAACATTTTTATGTAGAAGTATTTTTTTTGGTTTATATATATAATGCATTATTTTTAATATTGTTGTAAAGAAAATATTTTATTAATTTAATTTTTTTTTTAATCCTATTATAAAAAAAAAAGTATTTTAGTTATGAGTTTTAACCACTATAAAAGTAAAGCTCTATATTATACCATTACTTGTTATTACGGGCAAGGGCTCAATTATTAATAATAAATAAATAATTTTCGTTTTTCAAAAAGCATACAAACGTATTCTTACTTTTTTACAGTAGTCCAAAATGTCAACTTTTTCCTTTAAGCATCCAACTTTGCGTTTCGTGTCAGACGTCCATCGACCGTTCTCTGACATGTACTGGCTATAGTATGGGGTATCTGATTTCGCATCGCACAGCACAGCCACTTGAGGCTCAAAGTGTACCGGTGCAGGACCATCAGCACCTATGCCCTAAACAACATAATATAAACAAACGGGTTGTATTAAAACATTTCTATAAGTTAACAAATTATTCGACAAAAACATTGATATTCTATTACCATATAATATAGGTACATAATATTATTGATACTATATAATTTTCAGGTAATGCGGAAAATTTAAGATGGTAAAGTAGATCGCGGTATGCGCACAGGCAAAACCAATCAGCGGTATCCTATAAAGTTATATAATTATTAATGCTCATATTATATTGACTTGATAAAAATTTAAAAAAAAAATTAAACATTTGAGTCAAATGATTTAGACACTAAAATTAATTGTACATTTGATTCTAAAAAGTATCGAGAGGTAATCTAAGTTACTCGATTTCAACGTAGCGTAAAATTATAAGAAATAACATATATTATAACTAGTGCTCGGAAGTTATAGCACTAAAAAAATTAATTTTTAGCGCTTAAATATGCCTATAAAAACAATAATATCAGCGCTATAAATAGCACTAAAAATTGGAAAATATGCAAAATAAAATTTTCAACAAATTTTTTTAAACGTGAAATTTAAGATGTATTTAATTTTACAGATTTTTAATGTTTTTTGTAGAATATGATAGTAGGTATCAACAGGAATACGACTGCAGCACGATAATACAACGAATCCAATGATATTGTGATAGTACGATGTGATTGACATGATTTTAAAACAAATCAATTTGTTTTTGTTCACATATTCGTAGGTGGCTGTTTGGTAGGTTAACTAAATTTAGTTTTTAAAAATATGCCTATAAACAGAATTTATAACTCCAAATTAGCAAAATAGCAGTAAAAACCGTAAATATGCAAAAAATAGCAAAATAAAATTTCGTGTATGACATTAGAGAAGTGTGAAACATATTTGTATCTTACTTTGGATGTTCTAGGACGAACCAAGAAAAATATGCATTTGCTAGAATTTCTGAGCCCTGATTATAACGCACATGCAATTACCATACAATTATAATTATATTATTATTTATTTGCTGTGAGTGGTGATGATGCGTGATCACCATCCACAACGACATACATATATTTATATCAGGTATACAATATATGTTTTACCGTTGTCTTTGAACATTTTTGGTGTCAAGTATTATAGGCGTCTCTCGTATGTGGTGTATCATCGCATTCTATTGTACACCGTGGGCGGCGGCACAATCGGACGGCGCGCACGCGAAAGACGTCCGGGTGATGGTTTAAAACGACATCAGAAGAATCGATGTATATTGTGTAGGGATCGGTAGGGTTCTGGGAGAGGCGTGCGAGATGTAATATGATGCACTCGATGAGCTTAAATTGTCAACGGCCGACAGAGATGGCGAGGATGTGTGAAATATTATAACGAAATGGTGGACGACAAGTGAATGATGTGACAGTGTGAAAAGGTAAGAGGACGAGACACTGCATGATGCGTGGTTTGACGTACGGCGTGCATTTATTACCGCAGGTATGAGATATTATTGCGAAATGGCAGACGACAAGTAAAACACGCCGATTGGATACCCCGCAGGATGGTGCTAGTCAGCGGTATCGTGGCGGAGCAACTCATAAAAATATACGTTTATACACCTAACTGTTTCATACGATCGGATTTGGACATACAGAGTAATATTATACTAATACATAGCTAGATATACTGTTGGTAAACATTAATAATCAAGTTCAGTGGCAGTGTTCATGTATACATCGAGAGTAGTGTTTGCGCTACGGTGGGTATGGGGTAGAAATGGTGCTGAACAACATCTTTCAACAATTATCTGAAGGTTATACAGATTTAAGTTTAATATATTCCATTTTTCCCCTATTATCGTAACCTTTCCTGATGTTAAGCCTCAATTTTGTATAGGTATACTTATCATGAATTGCATTTTTATTATAATATGAAATATCTATTGTGTTTGGTGTATCACGATTACGAGTACGGGTGTTTAATATTTAATATCTAATATCTAATATCATAATATCTACAGTATACTCATACATTATAATTTATTATACACTGTATGCATATAATTGTCAATAATTACATTTGGTTGTGTTTGTTAATCAATGCTTTATTGATAGTTTATTACATGTTCGTTTTAAAACACGACTGCGACAATGTAAGAGACGACCAAAATAATAAACAATCACACGTTTATAATGCTGAACCTAAGCTATCATTATTAAATCGATAATCGAAATATTTGAATTCACTTTGCCTCGAATGAAATTTTATAATAAAATATGACTATTGAATTAGTTATATCTACAGTAGTACCATACTGTAAACGCATGTGCGTACAAAAGCGCAAAATGAAAACGAACACGAAAACGAATGCAAACCTTTAGAAAATATAATACAGAGCTTTTGATTTTTAAAGATTTAAACTATGATACTTTATGGTAATATTTATTATTTAATATATGATTGTTACACAACGAGAATTAAACACAAATCTTACTGCTTCTAATTTGAAAAAAAATAAATCAAAATTTTGAACTACACTGTCCATAAGGAGCTATTTGAATATTAAATTTAACTTTTCAGATTGTTCTGTGGACCCGGCTTTAATGCTCGTGAATAATACACATTAGTCGATGATGAATTATATTGAGTTTTATGCCACTATTTGTTAAATTATACATCTGTGATGTCTAACGAGAGTTATTATTTTTTTTTATTTCAAGGTTAGACATATATTTTTTCTTATTCATGGAAATAATTTAAACAAATTAATTTTCTATAATAACGACATAGGACACTTTTAGTGTATGTGATCGTTGCATTTAATAAATAATAACACGGATATACATATTGTGTATATATTATACACAAAGCGTGATGCCTTATAATATTATTAAGTAGTTTATGTCACGGAGTTGAGTTCTTGTGGTGAATATTGTATTCGGTTAAACTTTGTAATTGTATGAATTATACTCATTCAGAATATTAATATTAACAACCGATTTGTTGTAATTTTAAACTTGTAGATAGTTAGGTATTGACGTATACTAAAATAAAACTCAGTGTATTTGTTCCTATATTAATTTATAATAAATTCATAACCATAATATATATATATATTATGGTATATTTAAATGATTCAAAAATATTTATTGTATTGGTATATATTGGAGTAATTTAAATTTATTTTATGGGGTTAGTCAACTGAAATGTTTAGCTTAAAACTTTTCGATTGACGAGAGGTTGTCGGATTTGACTATTGGACCGTCTTTTGAGTTAGATCATCTTGAATTCTTGCTTACTGTTTAAAACCTCTTTGTACTAACTACGTGTGCAGTAAAGTCTGCCGACTAGATATTATAACTATGGCGGATGGTGGCGACGATGCCGCATCAACGTCTCATGTTTTTTTCGGTTCTAATCGGGAACAATAACCCGAACACGCAGTGACAGCCGGAGAGGATGTACGGCAGGTTAAAGATAGCTGCCCTAGTTGTTTCTCGTGTTTCCGTGTCGTTAAATAAGTCGCTCTAACCAAATGCAATATCATGTTGTGCATGAGAATGATCAATGCGCACGCGAAGAGATTATAATAATAATGTAAACTGTTGTATAAGACGGAGTAATAACAATTATTTTTCGAACTCGAATTGTTGCAATGAGATTCCTCCTAGGTAATGTGTTGTGATGCATGGAAGGCTGTATAGTACAGAGAGGTCATTAATTGGTTTTCAAAATACGAAGTAACCTTCATCTCTATGTATTACAATACATATCATCATGTCTCTCGCATAACACAACCAGTAACCACTATAGCTATGGTATGGATTAAAATTCCACGATATAACAGTATTATATTATACATAATACATAATAATATTACACAAGATTCGTGGTATGAGGTGAGGTGAATACAGTGATAACAATATGTGCACAACAAATGGTTAATTAGATATTGCTGATGTCTATAGTGTGATATACATATATTCTATACACAGAATTCGATAGAATAGATTCCCATATTGTTACAGATGAAAGTTTGATTTTTACATTTAGTTTATTGTTATGATATGTAAATAACTGATGATCAGAGCATGTTAATTTTTACTAAAACTATGGTGTATTATGTGCCTTTGGTGATCGAAGAGATGATGTTTTTAGATGAGTCAGGTTAATATTAAAATTAATAATATATTATGAAATTTTTTTTTATTCTCGGATCTTAATAATTTGATTAAAATTATCTAAATAAATCATTTTAATTTATCAATTATGCCGTATTATTTTCTTGTTAACTATAACGATAAATTTAAATACTATTTATAAAAATAAGTTTCACACCATATATTTTACTTGAATATTCACATAAATGGTTTTATTCGAATGATTGACGGTTATAAGTACGCATATTATTTCATTAATGTCATGGTGTAAGTTAAAACTGTATGCGTTTGTTTTTAAACCATTATTTTATTTATAATTTTAATGACGAGGCAAACGTATTATACAATTTTTCTACTCTCTTTACCAATGTATGTTATTAGCTGATTTATCTAAATTTGTAATATTTACATATACTATTTTACTATAATTTTAATTAGTTATTAATATCTTTAGTATTATTAACTTAGAATAATTCTATTAATTTGTGTTCAGTAATACCTACACATAATGCCTGCGGTTTGTAACTTTTATATTTTAATGTAATACATTTGTAAAAACAAAAATAGGTCTTTGTCTTCATTTAATAATTACAAATTATATTTTATGTAAATATCAGCTGGGAAGTATTGATAGTGTCATGAAATAGTATCGTGGATTATGCATTGTATATAGGTGCCGAATTCGTCGTTAATAGGAATTCAAGATTTCGGGGCCAATCTTAATGTCATTAGCTCGGCGAAGGCTTTTACTTTATACCTCTGCACTGATGTAATAGGCTCGTTACATTGCCGTTTTGGCGCTAATGACAAGACTGTTTCGACCCATATAATACTATTATTATTACATTTTGTCGTCTAATCTATACTCGAGCGAGCCGAATTGTGCTATCGTTCGATAATATTATATTACCAGTACTACATACGTGCGCATAATACACAATAACATAACCACAAACGTCGAGGTCAATTTTTTTTCCATTAAGGATAAAGTTATGGTAATGATTTAAGGGTATTAAGTGGTTCTATTATAAATAATACAATTAATTGACATTTTCAGGGGGTATTACAATTTTAAGAATATAAAATTTGTTTTAATACGTTTTGTAAAAGTAGTTTACAAGCTGTGTAGAAAAATTCTCTAGAAAAAATAAATTTCTAAACTTCAAAATATGTTGTTACAGATCAGTAGTGATAGTAACTGCGATACAGTTGCATTATTATGCGCGAAGAATATTTACGTGAATGATGAATAACATACTCCGAACAAAATATGCAACCATAACTTGTATTGGATAGAGTGTGGATAACATAAAAAATATTATTTTTATACCGAAAATTTGGTTTACAGGGTTTCCCGGTTGTCGGCATAATAATTGTGAGTATTATGTATTACGTGAACGAAATAATTTCAAACGTACCAAACTATTATACCGTACGTCATATAATGCGTATTGCGCTTATATTATTATTATTTATTATCAAGGAATGGAGAAAAACGCGTGCTTCGCGGTTGTGAAGACTGTGGTTTAATAAAAATGCATTGTCGAATTCGATCGTTTACATTTTCTTTGGCCACTGCTTTCGCATCAAAGAAAAAATAAATACACTATGTGTGAAATCATTATCGGGTCGTTGAAAATTGAATTTCAAGTATTTGGTTACGAGAAAGAGCTCTCTACTTCGCAAAACTACATTATATTATAATAGTATATATTTGGAAAAAAAAGAGAGGAAAACGGTAAGAGCTCTTCTTAGTCACTTTCATCTTCGTCTGTTCGTGTGCGTATCAATATATACACGATGTGTATGGATTTCATAGCGGATAACGATCTGAAACATTAACCTTATAAATTGTATACATAACGGACTCAAAGTTTCAACGTAATGATTTTCGTAATTTATTTATAGTTTTTTTTTTTTTTATAATTTTAATCAGTAGCCATTCTGCGGAAGTGCGGAGGTAATTTAAAAACATTATACTTTCGTAAATAATTTCGCAGGGTTGTAATAGGACAGCGTTTAGTTATGTGTTAAAATAGCATCGTAAAAATTGAATTATTAACAAACGATCTCTCAAATAACACATTAAGTATTTTAGCAACAGTCATTAATGGGTCGTGAATATTTAAACCAACCGAAATAATGGAAAAGCGGAATAATTACTATTATCTTTATGGATGAGAGAGAATTCACGCGTTTTATAAAATATTATAACACGACGTGTATTTTGTCCTGCCATTACCACGGTCGATAATAAATAAAACTAATAATTTAAATATTATAATTGATATTATATGCAAACATGTAAGATAATTACACGGAGTATTTAAATACGATATAGTATATAATTGTACATATTTTTTTTTTTTGTGTGCGTGTACTTCATACATCGCAATTGTATAGGTGAGAAATAACATAATATATTTAATAATAAAATGTACATAAGGAAAACTTTGTTAAATTATGAGAAGGGGAGATAAATCTAATAACCATTTTTTTTTATCGTGTAAGCTATATGAAATTAATTTGTTTTTATAATAAAATGCAAAACTTATAATAATATAAAAATCTTCATAGTTATAACAATCTGTATATAGAAACTTACAAGGCTTTTAACCATAAATTAAGATAATTAGTAGTAGTGGATTTAACAATTTGATACTATACAATTCCATACTCAATACATAAAAACAATATTTAGGCTTATATAATATTTTTTTAATATTTTGAATTTACTTAGGTATTTAGTTGTTCATAGTAATTAAAATTTAAAAAATGTTCCGATTTAAATTCTTTATATAAATACCGTTAATTTTTATCAAATAAAAATATTTTTAATTATGTCGTTTTAATTAATAAAAACACAAAAAACATTCTAATACGGTATACTAGTTAATAATTGTAACGTTATAGCGTTTCAAAGTTAAATACGGGTTTTTAGATGTTTTTATGATACGACTTACGTGTAAATGATTTATTTTATTTTCATTATTTTGTAAAAAAAATAAAAAAAAAAACTATTTAATAAAAATTTATCACACTCCGAAATTTTTCATTTTATGTGATCAGATACTTCCATAAATTTACCACTGATTAAGTGTGAAAAAGGATTAGATGTCGGGAACTCATAGTCTACAATTTAGAACGTTTTCACAAGGAATAATATCGTTCTACTGTCAGATGTATTTAATACTAATGAATAAACAAGAATTATCATTAAATACGGTATTTGCCATTCGGACTTTTTCCTTGTACGTGACATATAACAAAGTTATGTACCATAGTAAACAGTCATCGGGAAAAGTCACCAAACATTGAGAGCGCTTTTGTGTGTGTCCTTGCGTATTTACATTCGATTAACAGTGTATAGGTAAACATGGTTATACAATTTCCGTTTTGTCGTTAAAACGATGTTCGTATTGACGATCAAATCGTCAGTGTAATGGTCATGTTTATGTAACGGAAAAAGTTCAATAAAAAATACATTTTATAAGTCGTAGGTAGACAAAATAATTAAAAAGAGGACAACCGTTATAGAAATGGCAAGTGTATATATAACAAGTTTTTGTAATAGTGGTTGAAGAAGGGAGATGTTTATATAAAAAAATATTTTCCGGATTGATGGGATAAGACGAAGTAGACATTTCTGTCACACGTAAACCAGCTTTTATTTATGTGTCAGTACCGTTGAAAATGGATGATTGTCAACCATTCATTAACTTTATTTATAAAGTAAACAATGTTATGGTATATATTATATACTATATATATAATATTATACAAGACAATTTTCCTGATACTATAAAATTGAATTATTTTTTCGATATCCTTTCAGTATATTAAAACTCCTCCCGTATAAATCTATTTAGTTTTCAATAAAATGTCTCGAGAATTTAGACGATCATATTAACAGACATATAGCTAAAGTTGGGGCATTTCTATGCTGCTAAACGATAATCTTTTATCTACTTTTTTATATGCTACTGAAAAATTACTTTGAAGTATTAAAAATATATATAATATAACACTTTTTAAATATACGTACATGACGAGCTGTGTTTACTATTTAAAATGAAAATTAATCTAAACTAGGACATTCATTTTTTTTAATTAAAAAATACATCATACATACAATTTATCAAGCAAAAAAAAGTTTACTCATTTTCAATATTTTTCTCTTTTTAACTTCTATAGTTTACATACATGAAATATTTTTAAAATATCACACAATATATTTAAAAACTATAATTAAAATGGTATGGGTCATTTTATTATTAAAATAAAAAATATTGACAATATTACATAAAATTTGGTTAAATTATAATTGTATAATATTTTATTACGAACAATTGGGTTTTTTTTTTAAATAAATAACAGTCTATTTAGAATGTCTGTAGATAGATTCTGACTAATTTCCAAGACTATCAAATAAACTGTTAAATATTGTAACAAAATAAAAATAGATTATAATGTTTTGTTAAGTTCAAAAATATGAGTTTTTACATTCTAACTAAAATTAAAAAATTTCTTACATTTATTCAGTATTTTAATAGTTGTAATATTTTCGTAAAACAGAAATTATATTCTATCGATATATATATATACCTATACTATTATAGTGTTATACGCATGGGTGAACTGTGAGCACATACAATATAATAATACATAATACTATTGATAAAATGACAATATGAAATGTTGTATTATAACAAAGTATTTTCATATGCGGAGGTATCTATTATTTTCTTTATGTAAATTTTAATTTAAAAAAAAAATGCATACAGTATATACATTTTTATAAGTATGTTATAACGTATGATGACATTTTTATGTAATAAATATTAATATGGGTATTAACAGTTTACTTATTTTATTAATAAATTAATATATGTTAACAATAAAAAGTTGTTAAATTTTTATATTTCATTAATTTTGTTAGTAAAAGTAAACTGTGAGAATAATTGTTTTAAATTAAAATAATTTTGTGAATTTCTATTAGTTGTTTATGTAATAAAATAAAGTAATTAATAAATATGTATCATTATTAATATTTCTTTATTACTTACATTAAATTAATTTTAAAATATAGGATGTTTTTAAATTTAATTCTAGTTAATATGAAAAATTAATTATTTTTAATACAAATTATTTAAAAGTGTTAATAAAATATTGTACATTTATAATTAAATTTGTTTTTAAAATAGATTATACGCATAGATATACAGTTATTTTTAGAAAACCAATAAACCACTTAATAAAACTCTAAGTACAAACAAAGTATATTTATTTAAATAAAATATATCTAATTTTACAGGAAGGATAGTATTAATTAATTATTGAACGGTTTAGTTCTTCTACACATTAATGTACCTATATTGCCTATATATTACGCCGTTTTATATTCTATGCTAAAAAAAGTTGAATTGAACAAGGAGACTGTGCTGGAAATAATTAATCTTGCTTTGATAATTTAAACACAGTAGTGTATTTATTTAATATTACAACAAAATTAAAGGATAAATAAAAATATAACATAAATTATCACGAATCTACTGCTTTTTATAATTCAAAGATTTCTTTTAAAATTAAAAAATGTTTAGTTAAGCTATTTTTATTGAAACTATTTATTGAACTATAAACGATCGTCATAATTGAAATAAAAAGACTGAATCTATTGAACAAAATTAAAAAGAAAAAAAAGTAACTTCCACTAAAATAGTTTTAAAAGATTTTGATATACACAGTTTAATTTGATTTACACAATTTTCAACAAGAGCGCTGCGAAGTTTTGAAATCTATAATATGTGTAAAAAAACAGTTCGTCCAACACGTGTGTTTTCTTTTTATCAAGATTCAATATTTTGAAACAATCACGAACAAAACCATAAGATACTGTATAATGTATACCATATAATATAATATTATTATAACAAAGTTGCCATTGATTATTACGATACACATTTTATCGATCGTGCTGTTTTTAGATCAACTCTTCTGTAAGTAATATTTTTTATGACCACTCGCCATGGTAATAATAACCTTATAAGTGAGGTATTAGTGGTTATGCAGTTTTTTGTAACTGTCTAAAAGTATATTCAATGTCAATTTCACAATGTTAGTCAATCTTATTTTATGTTTTATATTGATCGCCTGTCGGCGGTAATAGTGAATATGAACTATTTTATCGCGTGTTGTTTTCGAAAGGACAAGTAATCGCGTAGAAAATTTTTTATTAATTGTGCTAGTACAACAGTACTCTAACGGGTAATAACATTGACACCGTTTATTCGTATAATGCAGCTCAATGTATTTTGGAGTATACGTATAAAAACTACTGCCCACAATATTATTGGTGTTGGTTCTCGAGGGTCCAGATTTTTTATTCATGTAAAATTTCCGAAACAATTTCCCCTTATAAATAACTACAGACTATTGTAATTTAATATATTTACATACCGTAAAAGTCTGCTATTATACCGTAATGAGGGACGAGTATGAAGTATTATTCGAGATGTCGACGGCACGCGTATATTGATGACGGAACGATAGGAGCATAATAATAATCACCAAGTGCTCCTGGACGTTTGCGTATCGAAGTCCTTTTTTCGTTTTATATTCATATTATTGTCACGTATATTGCTTATAATAATAATATTAATAATGATGATGATAATAAAAATAAAAATAATAATAATTATTATTATAGTATCATTCGGATCTGCTTGATTGCAACGTACATCGGTAGTGATGGTATTATTATCGTACGCGCACGCACACACGCTTGCATGCATGCGACTATACCATAATGACATATATATATATATACATATCATTACGCCGTATATGCGTGCGCTACATCGTCGTCCCCTGTCGTTGTTTTATACGCGTTATATAATATATTATCTCTGACCTTAGTCACCCCAGTGTCACGTCTACCCCTAGATCACACACACACACACAAATAAATTTACACGCAATATATATATATATATACGTAGGTATCCCGAGATCTAGCCACTCTTTATCCAGCCAAGGTTGGCCCGTCGTCGTTTATCGCGTCCGTTTCGTCGTATATAACATCGTGTCGTACAATAACGACGGGAGACCGGGTAATTTCGCCTCAACCACCGCCGCCGCTGCCGCCGCCGCCGCCCGTAGGAAATCAATAGCGAGCGGCGCTTTGCTCAGACAACGACGGTCGCCCAGCGCAAAATAATGCCAGACACACGCACACAACCACACGCCGCTACCACTCCGGAACAATACTCTAACACACACACACACACACACACACACACATGCACACATTCGTACGCACGTTTTGTATAATAATAATCACGTGTGTGGTAAAGTTTTACATTGACGTTAGTTTGGTATTAAATTCGTATTAATAGCGGTCCAATCGTATATACAACACGTTTCTTATCGATTTTTGTACGCGCGCCCGTTTTCCGATCCCCGCGAGCTATATCATATATAACTATATAAGACGATTGTTTAGCACTCTTGCAGCATCGTGCTTTAGAAACGAGACAATCACAATCATTATGCATCGTCCCCGGGATAATAACCAGCTGTGACAATAATCACGGATAAAACGCGATCGCGAGTGCGGCTTAATGTATACGCCGCACACCGTCGCAGGAGGGTTTACGATCATCTCTACAAAGCTCGACATCGTTAAGGCAGGTATATTATGTCGATTTATGCGGAATCTATACGATCGTTTGTGTAAAATCGCCGAACTACAATAACTGTTGACGCATAGGTATGTAAAATATATTTTTTTTTTCCATTTCTATGGCCAGAACTGACAAAAGCGTTTTTGAACGAGTATGCGTGTATTATGTGCCGCGATTCGTTAAACGGACATGGCAATAATACACGAATACATATACATTTATGCATATATATATATATATATATATATATATCAACATACGAACAAGAAATACGCGAAGTGATAAAAACGAACAATAAAAGATTATTACGCGGACCAATTGAATGGGGTACGTTAATTACGTTTATTTTTTTTGTGTCGCGAACATAAATGTGAACGGATGTTTGATACTAAATTTATACTTTTTTGCTAATTTCCCTTAATTATTTCGATTTTGTACGTTTATTCGGATTCAGATAATATATATTACACTTCTTAAATACACGTAAATAGGAATATTAATTCTCCTAAACAAATTCAATCAACTGTCACAGATGCGTTAACGATTTTTTTTTATTTTATAATTTAATTTCGAATAATTAATTTTACTTTTTCATTTATTTTAACGTGTCATTTGTTAAAAAATATGAGAGGTATGAGCTCGTAAAATCATCGCGGGATTGAATTATGATGGTTAATTAAAAGAGAAAATTGGAAAATGATTCGCAAACTGTATTATTCTGTTTCGTTCGCCAAAAGCAATTGTTGTGTAATTGGTGTTCAAATTGCTTGTTGTTTTATGACAAAAACGACGTTGTTTCTACTACCTAACTGAATTAAACTTTCTCTCTCTCTCTCTATATATATATACATATATTATGTATACAAATTTTTTACAATAATATATTCGTAGTTTATGTATCTGTTTCGTTGAAAAAAAATGTAATCAAACGAGTTAACATATAACGATAACAGTAATAATATTATTATAATCATAATTATAATTTATGGATTGTTCATTACATTATTGGATAATAATTATTATATTGGTTGTCAAGAGTTCATAATCCGTGAATTATAAATTTATATTTGTTTTTATTGTCAATCTAACAACGGAGGGCATTTAGAAAATGTATCAAAAATTTACATGTTTTATTAAATTATGATGTATAATATATTACTCTATGTAACATAATATCTTTATCATTTTTTTTTATAATATGTAACTTATAAAAGTTAAACTCATAGTTCTAAGCAATTATGTTTTTTTTTTCAAACTTCTACTCTAAAATAACTACAACATATTTAAATCATTTATATACATATTGCCTTTATTATAATATTATAATATTTAAATTTTAAATTTTCACTATACACAGATACATAAAATAATGATATTATTATGATTAAGCCATTTAACATTTTATAATTTATTTAACACCGGGCATGAGTCAGAAATAAAGTATCTACATATATGATATGTAGGTACATAACCATGCGATCGATACATTTTTTTTCGTATTATATAATTTATTATTCATAAGAAGTCATAAATTAAATGTAACATTGATATTTGAGTATAATTTATTAAAAAGTCCTTTAATATTCATCTGTATTCTTCTACCTTTGTATTCATTATTTTTTTTATAAAAGTATTAGGAATTGCTTAATGTAGGGAATAGGGATAGGAAATATTTATAAAATCAATAACGTCGAAAATAATGCGAACGAAACTCTTTTGTGTATACCTAATCGAATTTCATTTATTCCTACCGTAGTTGGTATCGAAATGATATATATGTATTTACGTCGAGCATATTATTATGTGTTTATTCTCGATATCGTCTTATTATTTTCATCACGAGAAGTAACCGCATAAAGTCTTCCTATTTATTTGTGTAAATAAATTTGCATACACAATAATATAACATGTTCATCACACGTATTTGGTCATGATAAAAAAAAGAAAGAACCTACCACGGTGGCTATACAGCTCATTTCGACACAAGGTCCTAATGAGGTTTATATTAAGTTCGATGTTACTGTTTCATGTGACCTCTACACGTGTTTAAGGACGTGTTTTATTCTGTCGACTAAGCCACGTCATTGGACCACCACAGATGTATTCGTTATAGGTAGGTACGAAGTAGATAAGGAATCAAAAAGAAAAAGAAACATGGCCACCGCCTGCAGTGTAACACTGACCAGACTTACATGCAGTCGCATTGAATAATAACAACTCCGTATTATATTATATTTATTAGTAATGTATATATGATATAAGCGTTATGTGGAATAGGAGTGAAAAAACGTGACTGCCACACGTAAATTTAGCCGAAGATTACAATTTCTTCGCGGAATGTCGAGCTTGTATTATAGGTATATATGGCTTAATATTTTATATTGTTCTACAAAACCGTTGCTCCACATAAACTTCCCTCGTAGTAACTCTTCCAGATTTATTGCGCTGGCCCAACGTTGAAACCCAATTAAAAGCCAAACAATGGCTGCCACCACCGCCACCGTTAGAAACATATATATATACACAATTTCCATTTATTATTCCCTAGTCACATCCATCTACCGGTAGCGGCAAAACCCTCTCTGCCTCGTGCCTTATCCACCCTCATCACCTGTAGGGCTGTAGCACGACCACTGCCACCAATCTTACTTCACGCCTCTCATTCTTAAGATAAGCTCGTTTTTGTTTCAGGTGTATAAGCGTGGTTTTTATCGGTTCACTCACTCTTTCTAACTCGGTGTATATTTGAGTGTGTGAGTGTTTATTTTATTTTTGATGAATTATCCTTCTGTGATAAAGACGGACAGAATTTTTCCAAAGCCAAGGGATTACTGGAGAGATTTATAAATAAAGGACCAATTTTTATTATTATATATATATATTTTTTTATTTTAATAAAACCGAATCCACCGGTTACGGGGAATTCCCAGGGCCATGTATTATATACAGTCGACTCAATTAAAAACAATCAATTATGTCTACCAAAATACGCGGTGTTTATATATGTCCTACAAAAAAAAAAAAAAAAAAACCGGCCTCACGTAAATGGCACACAGGGGTATTGTTAAGGGAGAGAAGTGAAAAATTGTAAAGGTGGAGTATTTTATATTTGTTCATAATTTATATTCGTCGCCCGAGCTCGATGCGAATAACGCAAATGAAAGTACATTCCACCTTCACTAAACTATATGAATTTATCTAGCCCATTTAAAACGGTGAGGGTGGGATAGTGGGTTGAACATACATTGTTTGTTATATATTACGAAAGTAATTCGTTTAGGTAGCATATGGATTATTGTTGTCGTTTCTTGTATACGTTATTATCGTATTAACAAAAAAAAAAAAAAAAACCACTTCTCTACATCATTGTGAAAAATCACATAAAAAATGTAAAACTACTATCATGTTTTTTGTAGTCAGATATAGATATATACATAAAATAGCTTAGTATAATTTTAAACGAATTAACTAGGTATTAGAAATTGATTTCGGAAACAAATTACTGGAATCAGTCAACTATTCTTGTTAAACATCGTAATATACATACGTTGTTTTAGATTATAACACATTCTAAACCTATTATTATTTGAGTTTGAAATTAATTTATTAAAAATTATGGATTATACCGAATTAAGATTAACTGACATAATAGTTCCGTTTTTTGTATAGTATTCTCACATTCTATTCTTTTTCATTGATTTTTCCTTTACATTTTTTTACTGCGATTCAGTGTTTTTAACTAAACTTTTTAAAAATGTAAAAGCCTCGTCCACCGATCGATTGACATAACTTATGATCCTATTCAATCGTTAGGCATCTAATAAGAAAACAGAATTAGAATTACATAGAATTTTCTTGTGAGGGGAAAAAAGTTTCATTTATATATAGATATGAGTAGTTCGTCGTTTCTTCTTACTATTAGATCGGTACTATTGCGGTGGGTATTGTATAAGTATTATCTACGATAACGAAAATGTTTATGGTCGTAGTTTTCACGGCAATTTCGCATAGTTTGGCCATTATAATCATTTTGAAATATCAGAAAAACCTTTTAATTTGTAATACTCTGTTTAAATCCATTGATACCCATAAAAAATATAATCGCTTTAGTTTTCAGTCGGACATAGTTTTTAGAGTTTTTATTTGTGTGTAGTACATTTTTATAATTTTAAATATGTCTGTTGCAATGTTTTCTTCGGGAAACATTCCATTCTAGCAAAAAGAAAAAAAAATATATAAGTAAACACAATATTGAAATAATTTTAAAATATAATATGACTGCAAACACTTTTACGTATATTTAAAGAAATGTAGGGTAGTCTGGAATGGACGTTTTGAAAACACTACTGCGACAAACATTAAGTTTTACGTACGATAAAAAAAGTTAAAAGTGGCTTTTAAATTATGCATATTTATAAAGAAAAACTTCAACCAAAAATTGATTAAGCTTTTCTTGATGTATAGAACTATTCATTGAAAACTTATTTCTAAGTTCATGACGATTAAGTATTCCGAAGATTTGATTATGTTATTTTTCTAAAAGTTTCTAGAGAAGTAAGTTTTAATTAATTGTTTGTCAAAATATAAACACGGTCAATATTCTGATCTGAAGCTAAGAGGAGCGAATACTTGATAAAATTTTAATTGTCAATTAAATTCAATACTAAATTGTTGTTGTCAAGTAATTAGATTCTCTTTGAATGAAACGCAATTTTATGAATAATAAATTATTTCACTTTTTAATCATAAATTATATGTAAAAACTATTCATTTTACAGCTAATTAGTGTCTAGTTTCATTATTTATGATTATAATTTTTGGCATATTTATAAAAACTAACTATAATTGAGCTATAAAAATTAAAAAAATAAATATGAGTTTATAACGAGTTAACAGAAAAAGGATTTTAAAAAGATATAGAATTAATATATATATATATAGAAAAAATGTATTAAAGAATATAGCTATAGAAACGATATAACAATGTTTTATGGAGAAATCCACTCATTGCTCATTTATTATAAAAAATGTTTTACATAAGGCGTGATAAAATATATAAAAATTATACATAATGCCTCGTTAATTAATTTTGTTGCTACCTACACATGTTTTATTTAAAATAAAAGAGGAACTTAATTTGGAATAAAATAAATAGAAAATGACACTTAATAGTAGTATGCTTTAATCTAAAATTTAAATGCAACAAATACTGACAAAATAAAAAATCTATATTAGCCCAAAAGAGTAAATACTATGTTATAAGTAAATTTCATTGTTTACATATTTCTTGGTAGGATACTTTTTACGGAATTTCAAAGGGCATTAGAAAAGAAATTATCACTTAATTTAGGTACTATCAAGTACTTTATTTATTAAAGAGCTGCCTAAATTGAACTGATTTTTTATTCCGAAAAAATGTACCATCCACTTAAAATAGAGTTTAAAAAAGAAATTACGATACACAGAATAAATTATTTATTTTAATTTTACAAGAAATCATCGATTGTGCTCGAACAATAACGTTGATAAAAAAAAATTGCAATAATCTTATTTCAAAAATAATTTGATGGAATAATATATAATATCATAAGATATAATGTTACTCATAGAAGAAAGTAAAGGAAATAGATTTTCTCCACAGGCGTGCTTAACTTAACAACATAATCTCTTAGGATAGGTCTATTTTTATCTGCGGTGTTCATGATGTTCGTAGTTTTTTTGCTTTCAATAGAAGTGGAAAACAGAAAAAAGGTAACGAGTCGATTTAGGCAGACTGGAAAAAATAAATAGCGGTGGTAGCAAGAGCCATTCGATTAATTCATTCACTGTGTAGGTATCTGCCATTAACGGCCAGCTCGGTATTGCTGGATAGTCGTCCGTCATTCGGATTACGTTTTTTTTGTTGTTTTTTCCACTCTTTTACTTAAAAAAAAAATACATATAAACACAAAATAGATAATACAAACCTCGCCGGCAGCGGGTGGTATATATATATATATATTATGTAGGGCAGGCAATAGGCATATAGTCCGTGATATATGTGTACATTGAAATCGATTTCATCGACGACGACACCCTCTCATCCCTTCAAGTACCAATAACGGTCGACGTGCCATACGCATCCCTATATGTATTATATATTCCCCCCGGAAAAGTTTCTAACGCGCCCTGTTCTATATATTCCCATGGCTTACACCCACTCACCCGTTCCCCCAGTCTTCAGTAAAAACACGCGTGCTCGTATATAATACATATATATTATGATATTATATATAAACATAAATATCTATGATTTAAACACAGTAATTTCGCCATTCGTTGAGTTTATAATGTACTTATATATTATAACGTCATAAGATGTACAATTATATAATAGAGCACTACTACATCGTCGGTGCAATGTATATACCTATACTATATTGTAAGTGCCGTGTGTTGGGCGCGCGCGTGTCGATACGGTCGTTAATAAGTCGTTAATTAAATTGAAATCAACGTTGTAAACCTGCGCAACACCTGCATAATCTATCCGCCCGTTTAACCCTTTGCCGGAGGACGATCGCTTGTAGGATATGTGTGAAATTCAATTTTCCCATGAACGGCTGATGGCTAGAGACCGGGAGGGGGATAGATATACAGATTGTATTTTTCAAACGTCAAGAACTCGCTATACAACGACGACAAGACGATCGTCGGGATCGGTTCGACGAGAGTCTGATGAAGGGCGAAAGGTGGCGAAGGAGAGAAATCCGTGGAATTTAATTACCGCAAAATAATGTGTATCCTCGCTGTATTTGATGAGTATGTTGTGAGGGGGGAGGGTAATTGTGGTACGTGGGCGCTCAGGTGGAATGTGAGTAACCGATACGCACACTTATAGCTGATTGCTTCGCATACGTTGGTGTATTATACGAATAATACGTATAATATATTTACCAGTAGTGATATGTAAACTGGCAGTATACCAAAGTAGTGGAAAAAATATTTGTAGTGGTGGTTTGGGAGGGGGTGCTTGGGGGGATAAACCCCCAAAATCTTAATAAGCTTCTTCAAACAATACACGAGTCGTGATATATGCCACATATATTTATATATATATACTTAAACTTAATACATTTCTCCCACAGGATTATACTATGGTTATACTTATATAAAATATCTGCAGGGGACTGAAGCACCTCCTTAGGATTTTGCCTACTTGCGCTACTACATATAATATAACTATGTAAGAGATGAACTACCGCGTGTGAGTTGTATTCTGTGATCGACGGCTGTGTAGTTGTAGCAGCAGACCACGATACGGTATTCTGCTTCTTTGTCCTATACACTATATATGATTTCTGTTATTCTCTCTCATCTGTACCCTTTAAAGCGTGAAACCTCAAAAGCCTTTAAGGGGTTTCCGGTCGTCTCGCCAACTTGTATTTTTCCCACACGCTATACCACGGCCACTGCCTCTTCGCCGCCTATTTAGCGTATATGTGTGAACGGTTCTGTCTACAATAAGTACCTAGTTGCTGCAATGTCGAGGAAGTGTATAAAAAAAGTTTTTATCACCCCCCATAAAAATCGAAACTCTTCAGTGGTCGCCTCACATATATAATGACATTTTTATAGACCATCATTACTATCTGCACTATAGCCGCGATTGGAGGAGTTTTGTAAGAATTTGGTTGTTCGTAATGGGTCCGATATGGCGATATACCCGTACCTATAATAATACGTTATACAGGAAAGACGAAAATTCCGTAATTATTGTGTTCGGGAGGAATTATTATTTATGACTGTTGTTATTAAAATAACTCTTTGGTAGATTAACATATATTATACAGTGTATGCTATGAAAGTAGGTAAACGCGAGGTAGCTTCCGTGTTAGAGGAGGAGGATGGAATGTTATGAAAGGAGACTTTATTGGTTACACGATGTACTACGATTCTGAAATCAACACGGATTTCATTACATTTTTTTCAATCATGCAACGTTTATTTTAGTTATTGACTTCATTATAGTAAAACACCCCAAATATTATGATTTACAAAAAGAACATTATAAATGAATAAAACCTAATATAAATATTGAGTTATATATACAAATATGAAAATAAATAGATAAATATAAATAATATAAATATTTATTTAAGCGAATGCATTTATTAAAATTAACTCGTTTTTGTTTTAAATAAAAAAAGCTTTTTACGTAGATGTATAAGAAAAAAATATTCAATTAATTTATTATAATTTTTCTTGTAAATAATTTTGAAACGTTATACGTATCGTTTATCATCATACACATACGTAAAGCGAATTTTTTTGTGAATTTAAATTAATAGAATAAATGCTAACGCAAAAGTTTTTTTATTTAATTTTATATTTTAACTTTAAATGTAGGTTTATTTTTTATGTTATTTTATCTGAATGTTTGTAAAGCTATAATTTAGAAAATATTGTATAATTTTGATGTAGCATAAAAATTATTTAAATGATAATAAATGTATAGGAACTAGAAAAGAATTGAAATAAAAAATTTTCATACAAACGACTATAGTATTATGATTTTCTTAAACAGTGTGTTAATTTATTTTTATATTAAGCTAAGTAGTTAATAATTTGTATACACATTTGAATTATTATTAAAATAAAAAGAAAAAAAATATTATAAAAAACTATTAGATAGTAAGTAGGAGTTAAAACACATTTACCTTCACCCAAACCTATGTATCTATGTACATATTTAAATTTTTTAGTAAAAATATTTAACTACCAAGGTTAATAATATACGCAAACAATGTATTGGGTACACCATCCGTGCAGGTTAATGCGGTGTGATAATGACACGGCGTGTGACCTAATTTTTTTTAATGTTCAATTCAGAAGTGAGTTAAGATAATAGAAAAATTCTTCGTTTAATATTATGAATAAATAATGACAACAATTAAAATATTGTTTAAGATAATAGTGTGGATAGTGTTCTATACGATATACTATAGAAACATTAGGTAGGCTAATGGATACAATATAAGAAAAAAAAAGACTAAAAGTACGAGTAATTTAATATGATGTATATTTTACGTTATATATATTCAATGTTGAAATGTATTTGATTATACACATAAGTAATTTAAATGTGTTTATGAATTATATGATAAATATACGACAAATAAATTAATAGCGGCTAAAATACTATCCTGCACTTATAGATTTCGTCCTAATAGGCAGCGTACAGGGTCGAAAATATTTGATTTAGATTTCTATATCATAATTTATAACTTAACACCTTCACTCACCTATAGTACTAGTAATAAGTATAATATTAGGTTGAATACTCAAGACAAATTTCCACGGTAAATGACCGTAATATCGAGTTTGTAATTTATTATTCAAAATTGCATGTTCATCGTGCTATTATATATAATAACATCCTATTTCAACTATAATGACGCCGCGTAAACTATACAATAATATTGTAACGCTGGTCGTTAAAGCTTAATAGTATACGTTTAGAATGGCGGTGGACGTGGCGTTTGCAAAGGGTGCAGTGTATGTTTTATAACTACGTACGCCGTACGCGTTTTATATGCATTTAATACATATATTTTATTTATAATATTATACGATACGCTCATAAGTCTTTTATGATATTCTAATAGAACATGAAATCCAGTAACCCCGTGCGTTAATACAATGTCTATAGTGATAAATCTAGTGGTGTGCGATGCTCAACACGTAATAATAATAATAATAATAATATATAATTCGCAGTGCTCGTTTATAATATGTTTTATTATAGTTTTGACGAAATTTAAATGTCAGAGAGACTGGTCTAGTCATTAATAAATCAATAACTTTTTCATTAATATATATAATCATAAACTATTAAGTATATCGGATTATAATTATGCTTAATAACAAATAGTATATAAAATATTTTTAGTGTTTATGATTAAATAAATGTTAAATTATAGTTTTAATCAATTATTAGAATTCTTTAGGAATGTGGAGGTTTGCGTTCTCGGACTTTTATGCTATCGAATATTTGACCTTTTTCTATTATTTACCAGCATATCCATTTGTGCTCCAAACAGAGAATTGTCGACGAATTGATAAGAAAAACGACAAAGAAAAGTAAAAAGGCAAACAGAAAATTCATATTCAATTGTAATGCGTATTTTCTTTCGTTGTCTCCGCAATAACACCGAACACGAGTGCTCTCAAAAACTGGCTGATTGCCATGCGTTTGTCCGTTACGTATTGTTCAATATACACGCGTATATCACTACTACCATATTTTCTCCGTTTTATTATCTTAATAAATAAATATATAATATGTATGCACACATAAACATAAAAGCATACTCTTAAGTTTAGAACGGCGTGATAGAATTGTATTGGTTTTACAGCGATGTGTATTTTGTTTGTATATTTATTTTCCTTAAAATATTTTTGGATCATTGAAAAGTTCTAAAACTCCACATACAGGGAAAAACCGAGTAGAAACGAAGATGTAAATCTTACGAAATTGCTGGTTGTTTAATAATTATTATAATTTAAAGAAATAACGAATAACCATAAAATTAAGGTTATAGTGTGATACTGTTAACAATTTTGGGTAAACTGGTGTGTTAATAATCATTTTCGATTTTAAGAAACAATGATTTAAAATTTAAAAACACTCACACAATCACAATATTATTTGTTCTTAATATTCATTTTATTTTCTCGCAAAATCAATATTGTATAAGAGATTCAAAACTATGCACAGTAAAGACTAAAAAAAATATAATATTCACTTGTCAGTATTCTTTTACTTATTTTATAATAATATAAAACAACAAAGTATAAATTACTATGCAATGTTGTCATTTGCTTCTTATTATTTTTTCTACTGCCTCTGACTAAATATATTCGTCTGTTTTTAAGGTAATTGGAAACTTAGAGGACATCTTATCGTATTGCTCTTTTTTTTTAAATTTGTTTTTCCATCGAATAATTTAGTTCACCGGTCTAGGGGAAATGTTATTTTCTTCTTTTATATTTAATTTCATCTTCCGGTGTTTTCCAGTAATTTAATTCAACGACCCAAACACACTCCGTTTGATGCTATAAATCCAACGGTCGTAAAGAGGATTAGTTCTTTACGTTTTAGAAAAAAATTTATATATATATATATTTTTAAAGTAATCGCCCTTGTTAAGATAAATTATATGATAACAAAAAAATAATAAATTATGATATTAAAAAATAGATTTTGATTAATTGCTAAGGTGAAATTTAATCACCGCACCTACCGCGTTGAGAATAGCTGTATCATGTAAATTGAATACAGATCAAATTTATAGCCGTTAAATTTTACGGGATTTCACAATGGAAAGTATAAAAGTATATGTATACCTAATGCATAATTATTATTACCACGAATTTCTATTCGACTGCGCTATTCGTACGGGGGTCGTGATTTCCAGGTACGCGATTCTCCTCGCATACGAATCCGTGTACGTAATAATGATATTTTTATTTTACAATCACACTTTTTGGTTATACTATCCGTGTGAAATTGCCAATTTAACAGTCAACAGGAGTATACCCGACTTGTAATAAACCGATACATACGCGTATTTTGTGTGTGCATGCATATGACTGTAATTATAATAATATGATACAATATATGTCTTCCTATGGTATATATTTATTTTTATCTCAGCTGTTGTACAGCACGAGAATAATGATGGTGCGCTGGCGGACGTTCTTCTTTTTTAATTTAATTTTGATCCACATATACGTATACGCGCGTTGTAAGGTATTTTATATATATTTATTTACTGCAGTAATAGTGTATAGGAAATTAGTTTTAGGTTAGAGGAAAAATGGATTAGGTTTCTGTCCCGGGAGACGATTGTTAGGGAATATTTATATGGTTGTTCGATTTTTTTTCTTGCCCATACCGTATAATACTTACGTCCTACACACGTATTCTATATTGTATATTGTATGCCATCGCGTAAGGTCTCTTGAGAAATTTCAGTTTACATTAAACGTCATTTTCATTTCATGAGACCGTTCTCGCGCACGTGTTTATCAAATGTAAATTAAACCATACAAATAGCATTATGCTCACTGGCCGGTGTCGTAATAGCATAGAATAATAGTGTACAGTATACACATATTTCGGTAATATAATTATATGTTTTAACTGTCACCTAACTATTTGATATTTATATCCTCTGCGACAATATTATACACATTTTGCCAAAAAAAAAAAAATAATAATAATAATAATATAATAATAAATAAATAAATAAAAAAATAAATAGAAAATTATGAGTTAATGTTTGATGAACGGGAAGAGAGTTTTGAAGAACTCTGAAATTGATTTTCACAAAAAAGAGTCTGGGTTATCAGTTTTAAAAAATATTTTAATATACGTATCCGCGCACCGCGGTTCCAGATGAATGTGATTTAAGGTAATAGCAGAGACGTATTTAGGAATTTTGAGTCCCAGGTATCCAGGATCTAGGTACCGTATTATAAAAAAAAATGCTCTGCAAAATTCAAAATTTATCACCCGCGTCCCAAGCCCACCCTGACCCCCCTAAATACCTCTCTGGATATAATACTGTTGAAGAAGGTGTTCGAGTTTTTTTAATAAATCTGTTAGTGTCTTTTAGATTAATCCACACACCAAAATTGATTTTACCAGAGAACAATAGAGATGATATTTTTTTATGCAAGTTAAGCGAAATAAGTGCTCAATAATAAGGGATCGCTAATCGGAGTGATTTTTTTTTCTAATTATGCTTAATTATGTAAATCGGTACATTATGTATTATTTAAACAGTGTATGTAGATTAATGTTGTTCAGAATTTACCATATCACATGAGTGGTATTGAGATAACTAATTTATTTATAACGGACACTTTACATTTTTTAATCATTATACATTGCATCCCGTAGTACACACGATTTGTTTAATCACTATAAAATATTGGTTGTGCTTTGATATAATATGTACACGAATAACAAACCGAATTAAATTGTAATTAATTGATAAAGACGGTCCGGGGGGAAAAAAAAATCAGACATTAAAATTATATACGTTTTAGCAAGCTAATAACACAAAAACCAGCACCATGATTATATATTATAATATATAACGGAGTTAATAACACTAGTTATATAGAAAATTCTTAACAGCCCAAGGGGAAATTGCCTTCGCACCAATCGTTTCAATGCACCCCGTTCAGTCATATTCTTTTCATCTACTTGAAATTATGTTCTCTTTGTGTACATTTTTACAGTAAATACATATATAATGTACTGTTATACGGTGCTTTGTATTTCACGGACGATAAATATTTTTACTTCCACACTAACGGGTTCTCTGTTTATAAAAATAATAATTATAAGTCTACAAAAATATTTCGCTTCGGAAAGTTTTACTTTATGTAATGTGTAATATCATTTGACCAATCAAGTGATAATTATGATATTGCATTTTTAATAATTGTTTAGTATATTCGATTATTTATATTATACATTTTATTTAGGGTATTATATTTTATCAAAGTCTATCAATTAAAATATTATAGTAAATACCGGTTTTAAATAACTAAAATAATAAGTTGTTTTAAATTTCGAAAAATGTCTGTACAATTAATTAGTATCAAATGATTGCTATATTATAAAAATGTATTTAATATATTTAGATGAGCGTCTTACGAAATTGATTGTCTTTTAAGAAATACAAGCGTTAAAGTGCATTTATTTAATATCAGCTGTTATAAAATGTGCTCGAACAGAGTTTTAAAGAAAAACTTTTTTCTACTTTTTCTTTAATTACATTTTTGTTTTTACGCATTTTGACAATATAAACTTTTTGCCACTCGGAAATTAATAAAAAAGTGATTCTCAGTACAAGAGATTTTATTTAAGTTAATTTCAAAAATTTGCCTAATAAAAATGTAATATATAAAATACAAAATATTGTTTGATACACCTCACTTGCATGCCATTGGTATTTGGTTAAATATTTTAGTTGAATATGTATTATAGTATTCTTGAAATGTATACAGTAAAGAACAGTATTCTTGTCATTTATAGGTATTTTAAACAATAGGATCACAGTGCTGAGAGATTATAGAAAATCCGTCTTTTATTCTCAAATTTTGCTGTGGAATAAGATAACAGAATTTCCATTGGTCAATAGAAAATACCACGTCGGATTTAAGGACCGCAAGTAGAGTTAATCTGAAAATACAGAACTATGTTTGCATTAATGCATAGATGGATTCTGCGCATTAAATTTAGATTTGAACCTTATATAGATAAACGGGAAAGATAATTTAAAATTGTCACTGGATATATAGACAAGTTTTAGCAGCACTATTTCATAGGCCTATAATTCTGTCCACGATGAATGAGCACACTTGGTGTCATCAATATTGTTGTGTTCTAGGGTTGGCTATTCCCCTGAGTACCAAAGTTCGCCAAAGTGGTTCCGGTCTTTAACAAAAGGAGTCCTGCAATAACTTTGGGCAGGTCAACATCACGCTGAAATTGGACGGAAGTTATTAAAGAGTCGGCATAGATGTCTTAGATCGATAAACTTTTGTCCTTACTTTCTAACTTCATACGATTTTACAGTAAATAAATTCTACGGAACAAAGATTTTTCGACCATTTATTATATTTTAATATACGCACTATATACTCTGTAGATTGTAGGGAGATTATTACTTATTTGTACGTTAAATCAAATATTTATAAGAATTTAGTATTGATTGTATATGTCATAGAAAAGTGGAATGAGCAATAAACAAGACGTTTTTGATAAAATGGAATTTCTAAATGTGTTTCAATACTTGTCGATGGATTGTCTATAAATCGGCAGTGTTTTTCAGCACGTGTGTGAAAGACTCGAACAAATTCGAGTATGAACTTTTTCTTATAACTTGACGTGTATTAAGGGGTTACTTTTTCATTTTGAAAATGTTTGTCGCGTTATCGAACCATCCTTTACAATGGGTGTGTGTAAGGAAGGGAAAAATAACGTAAAACTTTTCTCCAGGGACTTTGTTTTTAACTAAGTTTTAAAAGAGGTTGTTGAAGTTTGGCTACACGATCGATTTCTAGAGAGTAACACAATCAGAAAGAAAAGGAGGTGAGAATGCCAGTTCAATAGATTTATTTTTCAGAATTTGTAAGATATGTTGTCTCAACATGGTCCTATTACTTTTGGGTTTTTTGGCAATGGTATCGCAATTGGCCATTTCCGTAAAGTCTCCCGTATTAAATTATGAGATTTATCGTTTCATTGTTAGAGATGTCATTATACTAAAAAAACCTGACTTTTGAAAAGAATTAATTTATTAACAATACGAAGAACGACGAAAATGTCATTTTGTAACCCTAAAATGTCATAATATTATAATATATTAATTATAAAAAAAAATCACAGTCATATATTTCTTTAAAATATCTATAATCATTAAAAATAAATTATTTTGGATATTTCACCATTTAGTATTAATTATAATTATTTAATCCATTTGAGTTACGTAAATTGTATCTGAATTATTAATTTAGTTTTAATAAAGCAACAAAAGAATTTTAATTTAGTATTATAGTTCAATTCAATAGTATACGTATATTGTAACAGACCACCCAGAATAAAGATAATTACATAAAGTATTAGTACCTATTAAATGAAATATGAAGTTGATCTAATTATAATAGAGTTTTCCAAAACTGGCCATTCCTGAACCGACAAGAACACATCTAATGGTAAATTCCTAATTATAGTGCGAAATATTATCATTAGCGTCTGTTTGCGCTGAGATTATTACATAGAAATTTTTTATTTTATGCATAAATATAAAAATATTTTTATATTTATTATATTATAATATTAATTTTACAAAAAATTTAATTTTTTTAATAATATTATTTTTAAATTACAAAACATGGTAGGGAAAATATGTTGGAATGTATAAATTGTATAAATTAGTATAAATATCGATTTATCCATCAAAGTTTATGATTGCAGTAAAATAAAACGAGTTTATGTACAAGCCCATCATGAAAATAAATTGTCAAAGTAATTACTTAAGTATTAATATTAATAGTAATTAGGTAGTGAAATTTCTTCGCAAGAGTTATGTAGATAATTTTGAAGAACGCGAAATAATAAATAATCATAAAAAAGGTTTTCGTGAGATATTTCACATAGAAGTCTGAGGGTGAGGTACCCGAGGAGCGTAATTACCGCTCTAGCAGTTGTACACAACGCGAGGTAGAGCCGATAAAAAAAAAAAAAAACCCAAAATCTAGAATTATAAAAGTGCGTAAAAACATTAACCAGATATGAAAAACAAAAATGAACGAGAAAGACAATAAAATGTTTTTGTTTTCGGCGCACGTAAACTGCAAATTTATATTTAACACAACAAATTGTAGTCCACGAAGTAATTCTGTTGTTTATCAAAATACATATACATAAATGATGCATAACAGTAGATACATACTCAATTAACAAAAGACTACTGAGTTATGTTTGTATTGTAAGTTGATAATGTCATGGATTTAATATAGTATATTTAATCTATGGTAATATCGACATTCGACACATCGTTAGGACTCTAATATAATCTATTTTTAATCTTGTAATTTAATAGTCTAATTTTGATGCAAGTGGAGTGCATGTCTTATTAGTTTTGTAGTACATTTATAAGTAGTATATTTACTTTATATGTTTATTTTATTTCCATAACCTACGTAGTTATTATTCTTACATTTTGCCAAAATTGTTCTATGATGCGATGCACTATATAATATTATTCGTATAAAATGCGTATTCAATTGATTATGGTTTAAACTATAAGACTAGAAAATTAATAGGTTCTCGGGTGAAATCATATTGACCAAGTACTGACACATCACATATATTGCTTAATATCATTGTAATTAAAAAGTAATCAGTATTTTTTTATTTTTATTAACGTTTTTTGAAATACAATATTTCGGAAATAAAATTATTAACTCTTCAATAATAATTGAATTTTAAAATTGAAATATATTTTGGCCTAGTATAATATGATTATTAAACACTATACCTTAAAAAAAATTAATTATTTTTGGTTTAATAACATTGTTATTGTAATATTATTATGTTTTTTAAAAGTCGACAAATTAACTGTTTAATGATAATAATATAATACCTATATAAATACCATCACAATCAAATTTGAAACCAAATATGTGGGAGATGATTTTAGGTGTTTTAAAATATGTATCTAATATAATAGGCTACTGAGTACCCAATGTTTTTTTGATAACTTGGCGCCTTTGTATCATGAACCTTAACACGTCATTGAAATATATAACGGAGAGGGAGGTTCGATTGATTTTTCGTGTCCTTTGACGGGTTTTGTGTTGTAACACAACAATTACAAGTGGTACCTATAGTACCTATATATTCACTTGCCGTTTGTGAATGTTTTATTTTATTTCGTATAAAAACATTGATAATCTGTTGACGAAGCTCTCGAGTTAACAAACAACACTCGATAAAACAGTTGTCGGCTTTAATCGTATAAATATGAGGCGTGACCTATTTCTTTTAAGTTTAAAAACCATTAATAATCGAAAAATTGAAGATTTTTTTTAAAACTTTTTTAGAGTTGTATGTTTAATAATATTATCGTATTGGGTATTTAACAACATGGTGTGTGTTAGTAGAGGTTGAATCAACTACTAGATGAATCATGCAATATTATGATGTTTTCATGTTGATAACGATCGTTTTAGTTTTTGGAAAGTCAACAGCCAAGACGAGTGACTAAGATAATTTTAGTTATTAGCCCCAATTACATCCTATACACTATACAGTACCCATGCCCTTAAAGTAATTTAGTCCTACGGAAACTGTTTAAAACCTTTAATTTATTATTGCTATATTTAGACATTTAGCTTATAATTATTTTTAAACATAACAAAATATTGGTTTTATTTGTTTAGAATATTATGGTAATTATGAGTGAAATTTAGTTAGACTTGAGGAAAATCGTTTTTAAGAAATGTATGTGGATTTTATTTCATGTACAATACGATAATATTATCAATTTTTACGCAGAAACGTTCTGTTTATAAAATAAAATAATTTATATATATATATATACATGTTTATAACACTGCTGACAATTGTGTTTTCACGTTGTATTATTTCTTTGATAATATTGAAAAAAAAAATGGAACAATAGAAAAACCATCGTGTTTGTAAAATATTAATTTAGATTTATCTTGGTATTATATTTTATCACAGTACGTTGTATAATAAAAAGAATACCTGTTCCAATTTTATTTTTAAATCCAATACAGTGAATGCAACACAAACGAAAGATGTTTTTTTTTATGGTTTTGATGAATTTAGTATTTTTAATATGCATCAAAATCTAGTTTCTATGCATCGTAGCTTTCCCCAAATCCTCAGCGATGTGCTCAAATAAAAAAAAAAAAAAAAAAACACCGCATTCTTATTAATATATATTTAATATATATATATAGCCGCTGAATGTTGACAAGATCTTGTCAATGTTATATGTTGCGCGTTAATACATGATTTATGGCATTTATTATCATAGTAGTATGTGATATACGTTTGGTATTTTTTTTTTAATCATTTCGGTTTCGTTCATCTGAAAGCTATGTGATCAAATCACACGGCAAACATCGATAGCACGTATTTTATTAGCCATTATTTATATTTATGTGGTCTATATAGTAGTTTGATCGAATTAAATTGATATAACACTGCTCGGGTGGTTTAATTCGTGTATGATATATATATATGATAAATACAGGTGCAAATACACACACACATATATAGATAATTATATGCAACCATATTTTACTGATCGCGAAAGTCCTCAGAGTTTTAGCGACACACTGCAGGAATAACGTGAACAAAACAAACAAAAAAATCATCACGATTAATATAACTTATATTTCTAGTGTATAATATTTTTGTATTAAGCCGTGACTCGATGATTTACGCACAATATATTTTATCGCTTCTAATCCTAGCTTAGCACATTGAATAGGTATACTACGTATTTAAATATATTACGAGAATATTTCGTATGTATAGGTTGTTGTGAATGGATATGGAAAAAAACACTACAATACGTAGTATATCGAATTATATCATACAATATGCTGTCTCGGCGCGTTCCAAACACACACGCACATGTTCAATGCGAGTTGTGCTGACGAGAAGAAATTCAACGATAAAAAGGTCTGTCGAGTATTTTGCATTTTTATTGTCAACGCTTTCGGACGTGCAGGCGGAGGCGTCGTAATAACACAATAATAATAATAATAATTATTATTATTATTATTATTGTTATATATTCAACTCGTGCAAAGTTTCACGCTCGATGACGTTTGCTTGTTTTAGAGAGCAAGAAGATTGTTTTATCATTATTGGCGCAACGCCTTGTCGCGCCGCAAACGTCTCTTATAATATGATATTATTATCTATACAATATATTGTCATTTTGGACGGACATTTAATACCACGCAAATGGTTTTTTCTCTCATCGACAGACGTCGGTGACACCTAACCGTGTGTTCAAGTATTTTAATGGGTAGATTACGCGTCCCATGCAATACTCGCTGGTCTATTACTTGTCTTTTGTGTAGTAGCTCTTGGGCCATGCTAAATTTTGAATAATAGAATTCCATCACAATACTTAAATGTTTTTTTTTTCTATATCGAATAACATGAATAATTTATATTGTTTCAAACTTCAACAATTTATTTGTTTGGGATATTATGAGAAAGTAAAAATAATGAGTGGTGGTGTTATAAACTAATATTGATTTATTTTACTTTATTATTATAATTTTTGTCTATAGAACAATTAATAGGTTTGTATTATTTTTATCCTAATTCTAATTTTAAATTTATAAATAATTTAATTGTACCTAGTATTAATTACTACTAATGAGAAATATATTATCATTATCTGAAAGTTATTTAATTCTTTAGTATAATAATTTATACTTGTACATGATTTGTATAATATTTTATCAATAAACTATTTGTAGTAGGTACTAATAATAATAATTTATTAGATATCAATACGATTAATTAAACAATAATAATTTGTTATACAAAAAAATATCACCCTATCTAGGTGCCATAGTCGATCCTTATATCTATATAACGGTTGTAGCATAAAGGGGCTGATAAATTTGAAACTAAATTATTTAAAGATGAAATAACTATTGTAATAATCAATACGTAAAATCACGATTTAACAATTTTATTGTTAAAAATTATAATGATATGAAAACATTTATTTTTTTTTTATACTATTGATTAGACCGAAAGTTATTTTATAGTTTTTAATTAAATTTGTCAGTTCCATCTGTTACACCTTGTGATTTATGATGTTAGTGATTAAATGCTAACTTACTAACCGGTATAAAAAGTACAATTCCATAAGTATACGGAAATAGCTCCGCAATTAATCCTTCATATTTCATTCCTCTACAGGGTAGACATAAAAACAGTTTCATTTATTTTTTTTACCATAATACAGTAACTATAACTCAGATATTTAGGTAACTATCTAAGCATAGTGTGGGAACAGTTCTTTTTACTTCCAGCATATTTTTATTTTTTTTTTCTATTTTCAGTGTTGCGAATCCATTGTCTTGTTCACAAAATTAAGACTTACTTCTAGCGCAAACAATTGACAATGGGAATGAGCTTACCTGAAACAAAAAAGAAAACAAAATAATGAAATCATAAGTCTTTTAATTAAACAAAAAACAAATACTAATGCGGTAGCATTATGTATTAGCTCTTATATAGTGTTGCTGTTAAGTACAATAGCGAAAAATGGACCCGTGGTGGATCATAAATGGTGGCAAAAATGTAAATGAGTATTTATATTGGGATTAAAATATAACACAGAATATTGCACCACTGTGTTTCCCCGAATTCAAATATCTCTGCATATCTTCACATAAGTAAAAAAAAAAAAAAACCACAAAAAACGAGAACCGTTTTAGACTTCAGTAATTTTATTGCGTGAGTGCCTCCTAGCTAGACTGCTATTATAATACGAAATATTTACAATACACACGCATACATATTTAATAAGTATAAAAGAAAAACACCGAAATGGGTAACCGGCCGTTCAGTGGTTGCCACAACAACTCATGGTCGCACAACAAAGCGGTTCCTTTTTCCGTGCAGTGATAAATTATTTACCATTTCGTTTTCCCTCACACGTACACCAACGACGGACGTTTTACTTAACTCTAAAATCACACACACACACACACATATACATCACGCGCACGCGCGCACACGTACTCACTGCACGTACGCATCTGTTCAATTCTCTTAAAAAAAACACATTAAAAACACGTACGCGTTACGGGACTATCGCCAGCCACAAATCGAACGCGTTTTCCAAACTCATAAAAACCACCAGCGACTTCTCCCCACCCCCAAACCCACCCCCGTAACCGCGTACTGGCAATACATAATATATAACTTCACATCGAATTTTCCGCAACCGACGTAATATAGGTGGTACTATATGTAGTAATATATGTCTTTCACCCGCGCCGGTTCTGAATATAATACATACGTGTTTTACTTGAGGGTTGAAAAAAAAAAATTACAAGTAGCATTGGTGATTAGTCAGATATGCGGATTATAACTACAATACATAATGCAGTATTATAACCGAAGTTCTAGAGAAATATATTATATTATAGTGCATTGTTTATCGTAAAATACGATACTATTATTTTGTGTCTGTGCGGTGAGGATCAAACCAAAAATGCTTTATACGATTTCATATCCTTTTTTTTTCGACGACGTCGCGCGTGTTCAAACGTCTAAGCGAGCACATAATTCGTACGAAAATATACTCGCAGATATGCGAAAACATCAAGAAAATATCGATTATATACGATTAGACTGAAAATACGCTTTGAGCAGCGTATATGGTATTATAATATTGGCGATACGATATTATTCAACACGATAACATTATATGTTTATGTGCGTCGTACCTGCAGGGTGATGAAATGTGTGTGTACATGGCACATACCAAGTTCATATATAATATTATATTGTACAGTAATTATTATTCCATATATGTCGGACGTATTCAATCCCTCGTAATTAACATAAACTTTGTTTATTTTTCAGACATTGTATTGTGACTTTGGTGGTTTTGATTATATTTTTAATACTTAATACTGGTTGTGTAAATAGTGAGTGTATACACTATAATATTGTTTTTTTTTTTTTTTTTTTATATTAAACTATACACAAAGACCCACAAAGAACCTTGAACGAAATTATTAAAAATAAAAAAAGTATTCACATTACTTAAGTAATAAATATATTTAGATTTAAAAAAAAGATAAATTTAATAATAGTTTTTTTCATAGTTATTTCGAGGTATCTGCATAATTAAAAATACTAATTGATAATAAGTGACAACAATATTTTTATATTGTTATACTACACAGCTTATAAGAGTATTTTTTGCTTAGTTCATTATTGCTTGACTATAATTGTCTTTGTGAGGTAATTGCGGGCTCGTTAATTCGAAGTTCTAAATTAAAATGAAAAATAATAAGTTTAAATATCTTATGTAACGTTCTGATTAACAAAAACGACATTAAAAAAAAAAAAGATTAAATGTATAAAAATAGTTAATTTTTATTTGTAGTTGAAACTGGGAAATAGTAAATTATAAATAGCATTTTCAAATAATGTTATCTTGAAATGGCACGGAAAATATTTCCTTAAATGTCACAGTTTTTAAAACACTCTCGTTAGTCTTTATCTTTCATTACAATACCTACATGTTACCTGAACCAAATGTACCATATAAGATATTTGGTGTGCAGCAGTGAACTAAAATATACTTTAAAATTCCCTTGGATTTGTGTATTTCGATTACACTTACACACACAAGGTATTTACTTTAAATCAAACAAATTGTATTACACCGAATTTCTACGTCGTAGACTTAAGTTTACGAGCAATTTCCTTTTGACATAAGCGCAATCGTATGCGCTCATGGCTACGGTGTTCGTATACAATAAGTCCTTAACAGAGTGACGATATACTTATAGTTTATACTGTAAACATATTGATCAATATATTATGCCAATTTACACTGTATTATTTCGTGTAAATTCAACGATTCGTCCAATTTTATAGGAGAGAATAATTTAAAATATACGATGAAACATGAACGTTCTTCGTTAATGTATACATAACATATATATAACAGGTATTTATACAAAGTTCATATTATGTCTTTTTATGTTAAGTGTTTATATTCCAACATTCATCTGAAAGTCTACAGAATTCATATTCATATTCAAATCAGACGTTAAAATGTAGGACATTTTTTGATTCACAACGTTCCTTTATGTGCTCAAAATACATGATAATTTTGCAAGTACTAATTTCACCAAAATTTAATATACCTACACATACATGATATACATTGAGTAATATATTACAATAAACCTGAATTGAACTATACACTATTATACGTAAGTCAGGTTAAGTTATACCCGGTGAGCTAGTTTTCGTATACAATATTATAATTTATAATATGTTATATTGAGAGAATTTCTGTTATAACTTGTAATATAAAAATAAAAAACTGTCAAAAACAGTAAGTAAGACCATAAATTGTAAAAAAAAAAAGTTTCAGTTTGATAAAAATACCAGTAGCGGTTTCGCGTGTAAGTATGTTATAACTCAGAACCATAAAATGTGTGCTATGTGTATGAGGAGTTTATCCGAACGCATTATATTATAGGACGCGTATATTAGATGTGGTAGGTAGATAAATAATATTCAGTCAATATAATGTTTGCGCGACCGTGTGCGTTAGCGATTACCAACAAATGGTTTTCCAAAGAGAGGAGTAGAACTTTGGCCCGGCAAATATAAACACAATATACGAAGTTTTCCGCCGGAGGAGTATTCCGAGAATTCTTTCCCGCTTTCCCCGCACACACTGGTGTCGACGACTGGTGGGCCAGCACTATGTGTACGGCATCATACGTATAATATAAACGACCCGTCGCGCGTCGTATTTATGAAGTCTCGACAGCACAGCAGTGAGTATACATAAGAATTATTATTATTTTTGTTTTACCGCAGATGATCGATGAACGTCTCGGAACATTATTTCATTACAACAGTGGCGTTATATATATATATATATATATATACATACATGATATTATGTGTGACAACGCTGTACGTGTATGTTTCCATAAGTATGTTTGGTGATGCTTTTTATTTATTTTTTTCTAGTCGTCGTTGTAAATTTGATAAAAGCACACTCGGGACTTGGCGACGGCGAGGCAAAAACGTAACACACAGTCGTCGTATACAATACGCGTTTATGTACACGGACGGGGCAAAAATGGCGTTGGTAACATAAAAGGGTGACGTCACGGTCGAATCGATTTTACGGTGACCGGTGGGGAGGTGAAAAAATACGCGCGCGGGGAGAGGAAAAGCCGCCGAGTGAAAAGCAACCCCCTCGGCTTTCTCTTCTGTACCATCTACACACACAAACACGCACAAACACACACATATACACACAAACACACGCGCACAAACAAACACGCGCACGGCCACCGCCGACATCACCTCGCTCTCCACTCGACTTCTCTCACTCTCGCTCGCCCTCGTAACTTCGCTTGATCCGTACACATGTACACACGCGAGCCAGTCAACTACCTAACTTGTGTACCAGCCCGAAATATCATACACGTACCATACGCGCGCCACTCCATCCCTCAAAACATTGTGCATTCGGCCAAGCGCGCATTAACGATTTGCGCGAGCGACCCTTTCTCCCCGCGTTTGTATGCCACCGTTACCTGCAGTCGATTTTAGTTATTCTTTGTATCTGGCACAGCCCGTTTTGATAAATGATAAATAAATAATATCACGTATATTGTTCTATGAGAATGGATGGGCTAACAAATACTTTGTTTCGATCTGAATAGACACACGATTACGTTAACTTACACACACACACACACACACACACACACATACACATACACACTACCCCTATAATATTATTGTTTGACGAATGCGTAGAAAAATAAAAACTGTGTAAACGACGATAATAAAAGATGAAAATCGCGTAATACTTGATGTTTAATTGTCGATTTATGTCTTTTAGTCAATGGCGTAACGTAAAAAAACGTAAACATAATTGGATTAAATTCTATCCCTGTTCTTCAGAAAGCTAGTTAAGATATAATATTACGCATAACTGTCGAGTGTAACTGTGCGGGAGAGTGGAAAACGATGAACACAGCTGATTTTTAGTACATTAAACACGGTAAACGTGAATAACTCTAAAGCGTAGCGTTATATCGTCGGGACATATTATTATAATATCGTAGACATTTTAGTTTTTTTCGTTCGTGTAAGACACAAACGACATACTTTTGAAATGTCAGTCGATTGTTGGAAACTTTGAGCGTTTGAACTTTATGCGCAGGTAATGTTACGTGAGCACGGTTTCAGTCGTTTTCCGTTTTACCATAGCCGCCGCCTTCACTTCCTTTATCCTTGACACTTTAAGTCAAACGGTTTGAGCCTTTTTTTTAAATTTAACATGATGTACCACAAGTATTTTATTTTTATTTTTTTTTACTCGACAATCAAAAGAAACGGCGTTTATGTTCATCAGAGTTGTAAACTCGGTTAGTACATATTGTGTTTTGTGTGCTCACATTAGAATAAAAGGATGTGAAAAAAGGTTGTATAGTGTGCACGCACACACCCATACTATTCATTATACACACGATATTTGTTCGTACTTTGTAGACATACTATATATCTACGGAAGGAAGATGAGTTAAAGTTGAATAGTTACGTAGTGTATATATGTAAGTAAGTACAATATGTGCGTTTTTCGCATCATTTAAAATATCTATATTTTTTCAATACTAATACAATATTTTTATTTTATACTGATTTCATACGAATTGTTTTGAAAAAGAATAGCAAATACGTTTTGAAAAATAACGTCACGAGTACAAAGGAATAAATTAATAAAAGATAAGCATCTAAAATTCCGTTAGCTCTTGAATCTAATGAAAAGCCAAGTGTTACTATATGAAAAAAATACCAACTGAGGATACTTGATCTTGTTCAAAGGATCATCACTTGTTGTAAAGACCATCAAGAAATTAGTCTATACAAGCATAGAACTTTAATTCTTATGAAAGTGAAAAGTTTATACGAACTGATTTTGTTTTACAGAAACACAGTCTGTTTTAGAGTTTAATTATATAAAAAAAAGAAAAGATTTTATCGTCAAATAAGGGTAATCATTTTGTGTTTCTTTCGTTAATTTAAGATTATATCTCATAATTTTTTTTTATAATTTTCCTTTTACAATATGCTAAAAACTTTTTGTTTTTGTTTTTGTATTTGTTTAAAAATGTCCAAATTTTAGAACATTAATTTATAACAATATAAAATTCATTTTTCCTGGTACTTATGTACATAATTTATTTATATTTCTTAATGGTCTAAACGTAGAAACATCTGCATAACATTATTTGAATTATTTATAACGATGAATTAATTGAATATTAAAATAAATATATTAAAAATATAACGCTACATAGGTGCTATTACATTTAATAAATTATAAATTTAAGCATTTTTTGGCTATATTATTATAGAACTTTTACAGCAAGAATAAAGTAAAACTTTATTGTAAGTAATTTAAAACATATAAAATTTACTGTTTAATAGTTTATATACTATTTTTGAAACGTGTTAGATACATGTCGAAATAATATAAAATATGTGTTTTTTTAAAAGTAGAATAAAATATTATATTTTATTGTATTTAAATTTTGGACTGAAAAAATAATTAAGTTGTTGTGAATTATTGTAATACTTATTTCTTTTTATTTAATCTTCCATATATTGGGGTGTTATAAATTATAGTTAATTTATATTTCCTAAATTTTTATTTAGTAAACTACCAGATGTTTATTTTTATTAAATACTGCTCCTTGTGATGAACATAAATGAACATTTTGGGTTTTTATCTATTAATATTTCAACACTTGTGCGTCAAGTCTATAATAAAGCAAATTAACCGTTTTAACACTTTAAGTTTATAACTTTTGTAAATTATTCAAAATTTGTATAATCCAATACTTCAAAATACTTTAAATATACTAAAAATAATTAAAAAAATACTCAATTTATTGCAAACCTAGATTTTAATAGAATATTATAGCAATTGAGAAACTTAAGACTACAATATCGACGCTAATAATTTTCATCGATACTACTGAGTGATCAAATACTCGATTGGAGTTTATAATGGTAAAACGATTAGTATAGAAGGGTAGATACTAGATATTACCGATTACCTGGACGCAGTGGCGTTGATGAAACTTAGTTATATGACCTATTTTTATTCGAAAGCGTCAATGAAATTTTCAGGGGACATTTTTTTATTAAATTCCCGGGGTCTTCTAATAGACTGGTGTTTCTCAATATTGCGAATTCCTTTAGTCGTATACGCACGTTTGTACGTATTATATTTCTTTTTTCCACCGGTGTGGATTACCCATAAATAAAAATGTCTGCTTGCTGCAGATGGCCTCACCGATGGTTTTTCTTCTTCCTATATTTTCATTTACATTTAGTTCTTATTTTTTTTTTTTTATTGAGCACCAGTCTGGATAACTGTATGTATACTGGGGAGAGAGAAAAAAAATATATAAAATTTTCGATAATCCTTGTGAGAGAAGTTTACCTACCAAACTGCGGTGTCGGGCGAGCGTTTAACTAAAATTCTTTCATACCTAGGATCTGCATATACCCCAAGGAATAACCTACCCACGAATAAACATTGTACGTCCATATGTAGAGGAGAGGGTAGGAAAAATCTACCAAAGCTTTTGCTCCAAACTTATTCATATTTATTCATTTGGCTGTATGTTTTTTTTTATAGAACTGGAAATTATTTGGTGTATTTTCCACGTATTTTTCGTAAGTTTATAGTCGAGGTGACGCGACGACCTAAAATTAACGCAATTAGAAACACCAGATTTATAATTTCCTCCTTATATATATATAATATATAAACACACAAATGTGTATACATATATTTTTTTGGAAATGTTATTTCGTAAGATAATTTTCAATCCAAACAAAATATTCACGTGGTTTAATAATTTTTTTTTAATATAAATCCAATTTTCACGGTTTTGCGTGCGATGACTGCTAAAATATTGCGTAAATGTGTTTTTTTCGAAAGTTATGGCAGCCATCAGCCTAGGTCATCAATTCACGTCGGTATAATGGAATCCCTCGATACTGACCGTATATCCTTGATATCCTTGTGCGAGAGTACCCGTAGTTATTTTTTTTTTATTTTTAAAAACCTTGTCGTGTTAATTATATCAAGAGGGTTGTTGGTGGACATTGATGGCGACTGGGAGAGGGTTCCCACATAATTAACCTTTAACATTAATTCTTTGTAAACCGAAAATAAAAACACTGGAATTGACACTCAACTCAGACAGGGGATCTAGTATCAATACCCTTCTAATACATGCTCAGTCGACTATATTTTTTTCAAATTTTTTTACGTTGTCCACAATTAATTTATTGAAAACGTACTGTATTATAACGATGCAATTTTAGTGATATGCTATAAATTATAACTATCATTATGTAAAAATATTCGCATCGATTATAAATAGACAATTATAAAATAAAATATTATTGAACTATTAAAATCTACTTTCCATTTAATTTATTTTTAGTATGATTAAATAATTGTTCAGTGCTCATAATATAAATTAATATTGAGTTATGAAAAAGTTTCTAAGATTATATACCTATTTATTACATCAAAGAATGGTAATGTGCGCATGAGAACATTTTGATAACTTAACTAATCTAAAGATTACTGTATTTTAACTGTTTAAGTATATTTAGTTCATTCTACACTATGGTTTACAGGAATGCCATTAAAATCAGCATAAAAGGAACGAAGTGGGTGAACCGGTCACATTCATTCTAAATGAACTATTTGGAGTATTCTTATTATTTAAGTATTTATACGTATATTATAGCTTTTAATTTCACTTTCCTCTTGTTGTAAATTATAATATATAATTCAACAATTTCTTTTCTACCTAAATAGAGAAACACCTCGAGTAATTTTATTTTTTTTGTTTTCCAACAAATCTTATATGAATAATTATGACTACCATATAATAATCCACGGTAACTTTTCGATTTGTCTGACATTAATTTTTTACAAACTTCCTGTAATTTTGGCAAACAGATGCCTTCTGAAAAATATGAGCCTTGCATAAATCAACACCGTCAAAGAACTTTGCACCTCCGAAAACTTTCTATAAGAAAAGTATATAGAAAATCTAATAAATTTAAGTAAGCATTAAACACATTTGACACTGAATTGTATATTTAATGTCGTGGCTTATGAAATCTGTACGATAGAAACCGTCAAAACATTTTATGATTTGACAACTCTCAGTAAAACAACTAAAACGTATATATAAACATTTAAGACAGTTTCTGTTTTGTTTTATGGCAGGTAATGCAAAATAAAATAAAACTCTTGAAAAATAAACTTATTTTATTATATGTATGTTTACGATAGAAAATAAAGGATACCTACCTAAACTTTAAAAATTAAAAATGGAATGATCAAATATAAAAATACATTGTTATGTTGATGCTGTATATCATAATAAACTAATAAACTCGTACCTATAGGCTATAAATAATATTAAAATCTTGAAATTAGGTATTATAAAAGACTACTTTTTAAAAAAAATATTTATTTTTAGCATTAGTGTTCAATAAAAATTTGAAAATCTCAGTTAATAATAATAGTAATAATAAATCTAATTATAAACAAAATTAATTTTTAATCCTACTTGGTGCAATATACGAAAAATCACAATAATGAATTTTCGATTTTAACACGTAATATTAGGTAAATATACGTTCATAATGTTCACACAGTATTATTGTTTAGTTAGCGTGATATAATACTAAAGTTATTTACTAAATTAATGTATAGTGACGAAGGAAAACACAATTATGAGAAACTAATTGCTTATATTATCTAGCCAAGGGTAAGAACTAAGAGTAAACGAGTTTACTAAAATTGAATCAATTACTTTAATTTTCAGAAATAAAATGTTATTAATGCGTGCATACTTCGATACATATGAAATTAAAAAAACTATGACAACGAAATAAAATTAACTGAATTATATCTTATAATATTTCTAACACGATTAGTACCTATAGTTATTATCAAAGAACCGATCATTTTATTTTATTAGTTGCTTAGTATAAAACTAGTATTATATGGAAGAATAACTGAGTACATTAAAATTAATTTTATTGAAATTCCTTTTATCGAACGAGATGACGTCCCTAAACATTTTAAATGTAAAATATTTTATTAATGAATTTTATTTATACATTTATCATATATCACCACTATACACCTCACAGACATTACATTTAGTTTGCACGATAATATGGTATTTTTTTATATTTTATGATTATTATTTGTTAAAAAATGTGTAAAAAATCATTTTATAATTATTTTGGCTTGAACATTATCACGACATACTCGAAAAATTAACTCATTATATAGGTTTACGCATATCAATGCACAATTCCAATAAAATCAAAAATAATATTTATATTTTCTGATAGTTCATTATATTTTGTGCGTGCACACATGTATGCGCTCACCACACATGATGCAAATATATTATTATTATTATTTCGACGAGCATAATATTAAGCGAAACCTAGCGCGTCCTATTACAGGTTTATTTGCGTATACTGTATCACCCAATTAACATGTTACACGTTATATATCATTTTCGTAATCCTTCGTCCTGAATAATTATTGATGATTCAATGAATGATAATTCCGTTGTCACTGTTTATTTGCATTAGCCCAAGGTGTTAATTAATTTATAATACATTACAATTATATACCTATATACACCAATATTGAATATATGTAAAATATACATAACATTTATATGTATGATGTATATAGGTGGGTGTGTACAGTGTGCACCATGCAGAGTGAATTTGGTGTTCGCCGTCAATAACACAGATTGGCTCGGCCGTTCTCTCAAGTTGTAAACAAAGGCGTGCGCACAAGAGGGGTCCTCGAGACTTCCCACAGCCAGTGGAAAAAATTTTATTTTTTTTAATATTCAAATATTATGATAGTTACAAACACAAAATCTCAATGTACGGGTGAATGAAATTAGCGTTAGTGGTTATATAATATATTCAATGACTATCATATTAAATTTAATTAGTAAAAAAATGTAGACAAGTATCCAAGTACCTGTACCAACTGAATATTGACAAGAATTTTAATTTGCAGGTTCCGTTTAGACACTTTAATTAAAATAAAAATAATATAAATGTGTTGTCTTGCGTTAATTTAACGGCTGTGAGGCGAAAGAGACTTTCTGAAGTTTTGTTCGTCCTCTCTAAAATATTATAATTGACAAATTCGGTAAGGGGAACGAAGATACAAAAAACAACGACGCTGGTACTTATAACGATCGAACGCGGCCACCGGGCCACAGATATAGATACAGTGGATCACGGGAGCTCGAGGTTTATTCACACGGAAAGAGAGGAAAAGGAACGAGATAGCGGAAGAAATTGAAATAATTGAAAACGAGCCTTTAAAACTTAGTCTTCCCGTCCTCGCTTCCTTATAAGTTTTTCGCGTCCATATCGATTTCGTTGGGCTGCTGTGCTCGTGGTCCCTTCTCCGTCACCACTACCAGGCTTTCCGCCGTTAATGAATATTCACAGTCGTCAATAAAGCGATTTCTGAAAACACTATTGGAACGGATATTGGAAAAAAAATAACCGTAGTTATATACACGAAAGTCCCTCGAGCCGATTTTAAAACAAATTACAAAACGACGAAGCCAACACAGAATGAGTAGACACTGATCTATGCACTGTCATTATTCACCCAGCGAACAATAATAATATTGAGACGGAGAGGACGATAACCGCAACAACGACGATGGATGATAAAATGATGCATTTTGGCTTGTCACCATGGCCCCGTTTAGTATTTTGACGTCGAACACTGTCGCCTTCGGGTTTTTTTTTTGTGTTTGGTTATTATTGTTAATTATTTTTTTCTCCTTTTTAATCAATCATACCCTTTTACCGAGCTCAAACGCTCATTGGGTTTTTCTTTTCTGTTGCGTTGCGCCAAAAAAAAAAAAAATTGTGTCCAGTCGAGTTTCATCAGACAAAACGTTTGCAAACGATTCGGGTCGGAGTGAGTCACGTTTTGTCGCGAGTTGTGTATGTAGATTCACCGATTACCATCGGACCAGAAACAGAACGATGCACAGTAAGAATAATTATGCGCTTTCCTCCTCTGTCGCCCCGTTCACTTGTTCTTTTGCCTATTAAATATGCTTTTGTTCAACCATCCGAGTTTAAAACGCGTTTTGAACATTTTATTTAGCACGACTATATTCTTATTTAATTTTATCTTAACAGTTACAGTCTTGCACCTTGAGTAGGTACTGTACGACGTAAAGACTGTAAGTAATTAAAAGTAGTTTAACAAAAATAAATAATGTGTAGAATAAATAAATAATATTAGCACCTCTGGATTAATAAGGGATCCCAGCGACTTTCATAACAATATAAAACTCTACTTAATTATATAATTTCAATGTAAAAATATAATTAACACCTTAGAGAAAAAATTGAAAAATTAAAATAATTATTGATAGGATAGTTGTCTAAAATCAAACAATTTCAACACAAAACAATTATTAATATAGATAGTAAGATTGCATAGGATTATATTCAAAACTATAAGTTATATCTAAAATTAGTGTTGAATTTTTTTTATAATTAAAATGTATTAATAAACATTTTAATTATCAAGACACGTAGAAACAAAGGTTATTTTTTTAATATTAGGATTTAAAATTAAAAAAATGACTATAGATATCAATCTTTTTTATATTAAGTTTTAAATAAAGTAATTTATATTGAGAAGGAAGGCATTTTAGTTTGTATATAATTATAAGTTTTTATACCAAGCATTGTATTAGATTCCTAATATAATTATTATTTAATTTCTAATAATATTGCTTTATATTTATGATGAATAATCTTGTTTAGCTTTTGTCTGTATAAATACAATGGTTATGATGACCAAACAAAATAATCAGGCACTTAGCCATTCATCGTCGATCATAAAGGTCAAACCAAGGTAGAAACATCATCAAATAATTTCATCTTCTTTAAAACACTAACGAAGGTACAATTGCAAGCTAAAAACAACTAAATTAATTATAACCATATACATTTAATCTAAAAAAAAATATAAGGTACAGAATTATTTCAATTTATAAAAAATGAACAAGATTTTGTTAATAGCTATTGTATTTAATATTTATTCTCTTTAATTATTTATCGCTATATTTTGAGATTTACTCGAAACTCAATAGAAAAATTAAGTATTTTTAAATTGAATTTTAGTAATATATATATACTGTATTGTTCGACTTTTTATCTATAAAGGAACTAAATGAATGTTTTTAAATTTTTTTACTACCTTGAAAATCATTTTTGGAAAAAATATATACATATTCATATAGCCAGTAAATCTTCCGCTGCACTTCTAATTTATAAAATATTATTTGGGTCAATTATTCTTCTTATTCTTTTATTTTTTATTTCTTTTTGATCACGGAACTGTTGATAAGTGTGATTTGTTCGATCAAAAGAGTAAAATGTATTTTCCACTTGTGAAAAATATATATATAAAAAAATGTATACTTAATCTCATTAATCAAAAGCAGAAAAAACATATTGGAGATATTACAAAACAAATTTCGAGTTAGTATATATATATATATAGTATATGAGTGCCTATACTGGTTACGATGATGTTTGATTTAATTATTTATTACCAAGTGTCGTATTACATTCAAATATACTACACAATACGTGATCTCCTTTTAATTTATAATTAACGTTTTTATAATTGATTTGTTATGTAACATACAATAATAATTTTTTTTTCTATAGTGTTTGAGATATTAATGAATGTATCCATCAAATTTTAATGTGAATCAAAACTTTAACTTTCTACAACTCAATTTTGGTTAAACATATTTAAATATAAATATGATTTGGTTAACATAATGATGAACAGTATGGGTTGTCAATTTATGAGCAAAAAAGGATAGGTTTAGGAATTTGTATTTACATATATTAAAATAAAACTGTATTATGCACACATTTCGTTCGAATGACACGAATTTAATTTAAACATTTAATACTTAGGTAAATGTATAATAAATTATTTAGTATTTTATATATTTGAGATGTAGGAGTATTATAGTAAATAATGGATATTTTTTATTTTAAGGTAAGTACTAGGGTATGTATACACCGGAAAACACGGACATTATCAAGATACAAATAAAAAAATTTAGATATTTTTTATGTGATATATTTGGATTTTATTTTGTTCGATCGTAATTTAATTTTTTTAGTTGTGGAAAAATTTACTTTAAAAGCAACAACGCCCACTAACATCCCACGGGCATTAATTTATTATATTATATATACTGTAGTCTGCAGATGGACATTATTTATTATTATTATTTATTTTGTCGTTCAGCACCTCAAGCAGTATTTTCTTCATTGTTTACAGGCAACACATAGTGTTTATAGCCATCATCCATCTCTCGTCGTGTTTTAAGTGTAAATTGTATACCTGTTATTATTATTGTGTCAAACGCCTCTGGTGAATTATATAATATTCTTTAATAAAGTTGTAAAATTACCTGTTTGTGGGATATTTAGTATATATTTTTTTATAAAAGTTTTAACTTTCGCCTCCGAACTATCCTTATTGGTAAATTTTACTTGCGTGACCTTTTTTTTCAAAATTTTATTTATTCAAATGAACCCCGAGGGCGTTGTCATAGAAATTAAATGAAAATTGTAAAAACATTCCTGAATTCTATGATAGTTTTATATGTTTACCGTGTACTTTTAATATACACGTGATAACTTTGATGAAAAATGATAATAACTGAATATTTTTTTTTTTATTATTAAACATTTTTCCAACTTGTGGTGACATTCGAACACGATCCATTTTAATGGATACAGTTTTACACAGGCATCTTATGATGACTTTCTGATATGAAAAATATTATTAATTAAATTAATTTTAATTAAAATTGTTTTCTTATAGACCAGTAATGTTATAGGTAGCAAACAATTAATAATCATTCGATTTTAGTATACACTTTAATGAATTTATCACACAGCATAAAAAAAAAAACAACAGAAATATTAAATGTTATCATGTGTGTACTTACTGCTTATATTTAGTATAGGTATTTAATATTATATGATGGTAATATTGTACAGGTGAAAACGAAGGGAAAAACAATCCAATAGGTACTGAAAACCATGTGGTTATAGTATTTTATACATCACGTCACGTATATTACATAATATGTTCATTATACATTCAAGACATTTTTACTAAGTTCAAACACGCGCAATTCAGTTGATTATGGTAGTTGGTGCTGGCGGTAGGTATAGTTACAATAATGATTTATTAATAACAATGGGTTTCGGTGTCTTATGGTATGTAAGCGAAAATCTTGTTTATTTTTTTATGTATAGACGATACATCCAATAAAAGGTGGAGTTATTTCTATTGTATTTTGGCGAAATCGATTTGGAACGAGATAATTCATGTTTTTAGATAAATTATTTTTAAAACAGAAATAAAATGCTGTTTGAATTATGTATTGATATGTTTAACCGTTTTAATACTACAATAAACATACACAAACCTATAAGGTAGGCCATTGTGATTTTTAAATTTTAATTGTGTATATATAGATGGTAAAAAAAACGTACACAGATTTTATGCATACTATATGACGATACTTAGCAGATTTATTGATTTGTGTCGCTCTATTGAATAACCTATATAAACAAATGTACAATGGTAACATATTCTACTTTACTTAGGCAAATCTTCATATTTATGGTACAAAAAACTACAACACTGAATTTCGTAGTGTATATAAAATATAATGAATATTATCACAATAAAAAAGCTTTAATGTATAATTATAGTATACCCAAACAATTTGGGTCATTATGGTGGAATGTCATAAGTGTTGAATAAAAGTGTTCAAAATACCTGCTATTTGTTTGAAAAGTTATGTGTCAAAAGTCACATATTTAAATCATAAAATAATAATTTCAGCAAGCCAAAAGTTAATAATTTTAACACACACCGGTTATTTTAAAAATGTGTAAAAATTAAATTGTTTATGAAGAATTAATTTTTTGAATTTGTTAAGGTAAGTTAACATTAAAAACGTTAATAGTTATAAGTAAATTGTAAATAGTGTATTAAAAAGTAAATACGGAAAAATACATTAACTTAACTCTATTAAAAATATATTAATTATTTTCTTTAAATTACTCTCTGAAGCAAAAAGTGATTTTTAAATAATACCTATACATTTCGTTAAAAATTTATCTTACTATAAATTTCTTTGCATTGCACACTAGCTTTAGTGTTTTTTACAAAGACACGTTTTTATTAATTAAGTTAGAACTGTTATGTTTTCATCTGTGTAATTAAACAAAAAAAAATCAATCAATACGTTTTTAATTACCCACAGTTATATTATATGGTTATAAGTTATGTATTAAAATTATTTTATTTTTACTTGTGTATTAGTTTTTAAATTATACGAAAAAAATTAAGTTATTAGTTATTAAAATAATGGATAATTAAATAATTTAATTAGTCAAGTTTTTAGGTTAATTATGAAATGAACAAACTAGTAAAGTAGAACCTTTAATATAAAAAAAAAAACTAAAATTAACTCATTATAAATAACCACTTGTTATTTATATTATAAAACAATTTTCAATAATTCTATGATATAATAGTATTTAATAAAAAAATTATTTCTAAACTTTAAAACACAATATATTTGAATTTTGAACACCTGACATTCGAACAGATCCAATATTAGGTACTATATCATACAATATACACGTAATATCACAGTGTATATATGTATAGTTGCTCTAACATTAAACATGCGTCCATTTTGCAAAGTTGTGATCGAATTCTGTGGTTATGATAATATAAAAGTCGTGAAATTTGCATTAATTTTCGGGGCAAATGCACGCAGTTCCGGAACCGGAGTGCCATGGCTGTAGAAAATTACGTTTCCGAAACGGTTTTCGAACTACAGTCGAACGGCAATAGCGTTTATAGGACAGAAGTGGGGGGTGGACATTTTGAATATGCAAAAGAAAGGCTAATAAAATTCCGCTCGTGGAATCTCCGACGGCGATCAGTGTTTCGTGTTACAATACGCGTTAAGACATCGCGAAATTATGATGGCGATCAAACTTTCTTTTGGTTTTTTTTTTCTTTCAACGGGACTTAAATAAGAGGGGAGATTATAACGTCCGATTTGAGCGTGATTGAATTTTCGTTCGGATTTCGCGTTTATATATAATGCATGTATTATGTATAGGGATTTCGCTCGAACGAGTGATTCTGTTGCCTCCGCTTTAACCCCTCCATCGCTATTTCTCATTAAAACGTCTCGGCGTAGGTTTATCCGGTGAGGGGACGTATATTATGCCACCGCGCACCATCACCACCGGCGACTGCGTGACCTGCGTTGTATCGGCCATCTCCCCGGTCGCTCAGAGTCCTTTTCAAACCGATTTTTCATCCGTCGTCTCACATTATTATTATCAATAATAATATTATCATGTCACCGCCGGCTACGACCGCCGACCGCATGACGTTCTGCTGCCCGAATGGTTATTATCAAAAAGGGACTAAATCCCATTAGGCCGAACGCATGACCAAAGTCGATAATTTATAAGCGAACCCATGACGGTACGTGTAAATATGTGCATTATACCCGAACCCAGGGAATCGGGTCCGAATACACGGGGACATACCTAGGTATTATATTATAATATATTGTATCATTCGGTTTCACGTCGTTATGGCTGATTTTATTTCTCCTCGGAACGTGCATTTGCCACATTCAAAGGTTTTATCCGACAGTACCATAAACTTATTCGTGTTCGTTCGTCATCATATTATTATATTGTACATATAACAATATATTATATATTATCGTAACAACAAATATTGTAAGCTTATCGATTAGCGTGATAGATTGATACTTATTCATAAACTCCGACGCCGTACTCTGTACAATTAATAATATAATGTATGGTTTAAAAAAATAATCAAATTTTCTCTTTTAACTATCGTTTGTTTTAAATTATAATATTAACTGTTTAGAATTTTAAATTACAATTTAAAAACGATTCAGGACATTTGCATACCCATTATATTATAACTTAAAAAATGTTAAAATATTGTAATGTAGGAAGATGTGTTTAAACATTTTTTATGCTGGTATGTACAAAATGTAAACGATCAATTAAATACACTACGCGATAATAATAATTTCCAAATTCGTAAACATGCAAATTTCTCTTGAAAATTGTATTGAATTAAACTTTATCATAAATGTTTGCCTTTTTATTATAATAATATTTACGATAGGTACATACTTTAAAACAGCAACACGTATAATATAATATAATGTTTTTATAAATTATCGAACTGCAGAATCATTTTGAATAATGTAACATTTATTTTTGATTACGTCCGGAAACAAATTTCCTGAAATTTTAGATGAACCTTCGTAAATATATTATTTAATCGTATATGTCTATGTAATATAAACACTATAAAACGCATTAACTATTCACCGAACAATCGTTTTCCGTGGAACATTCGCACATAAATCTTCGATCTTTGAGAAGAAAAAAACCTATAAACTCGACCACCGACTGCATATATTATCGAAATCCGTAAAATACGTCATCGCGATGGTCGGTCACGAAAACATTATATTATTATATACGGATATAATAGGTATACAGGACGTGCATCATTAGTCGGCGTTTTGCGAGTCACACTTTACGCAATACCACAATAACACCGGTGCGTGTAAAATATTACGGTGACGTGATATTATTATAATATACCCAAACGGCAGTGGCCCGGTGGTCGTCGAATGGCATGAAAGTTAAGATTCCGATCTCATAATACGTGGCATTATACTGTATTGAACAACACGCGTCGTGTATACATAAACCATAGCCCGGAGAATTGGAGTGTATTAAATACTACTCTGCCACTGCTGGTTGAGAGTCGGTAAAAATTACGATAAACTTTTCCGATGGTTTATCTATAATTCGCCGCGTTGTACGACCACGGCGTAGCTGCAGACAGACTGCGCACGTGTACACACGATCGTACATCGTATATCGATTGTCGTCGATGTTGTTGTTGTTTGCAAGGTGTACGAGTATTTTCATCAATGGCTGTTGGCCACTCCCGTGCGATTGACAATATAGTCCCGAACGATTCCGGTCGTAGATAAACAAATAGAGACGAATGAATAATAATAAAAATCAAAAAAAAATCAAAAAAAAAAAATTGAATGACGCTGCGTGTGTGGTCGTCGTCTCGAAGGAAACGAGAGAGTCTATACAATACCATAATAATGATGTACGTTATTGCGTATTTATGTGTTTTACGAGAAATTAGAAGAACTGTCTGTCCGTCGATGCCGACAAAAAGAAATGTATGCAAACAGGTCAAGTATTACGTCATAATCCATGTGCCCAAGTCGTAAGTAATGAAGACTGTCGGCGTGTGCGTGACGTTGTACGCGCGACGACGCTTTGAAATAATTTGCCCCTCCGCCTGATACGTACCCGACATCGTACGGTGTGGACTGTTATTATGACTAGACACGAAACTTCCAAATGGTAAAACTTGGTGAAAAAGATGCACTTGTAATCAATGTGTGTATGCTGTATAACCAGTGGTGGGCCAATTTATTTTTTTGAGAGTATACTATATCAGCAAACATAAACATTTAATACAATAGGAATATTTTTCTTATGGTCTATAGGAGTTGAGCCGGTAAAGAGCGTGTCAATAATATGGAAAAAAATTGCGATTGAGAGTATACGCAGTATACCCGTAATATTGAAAAAAAAAATCTCGAGAGTGTACGGCGTATATGTAGTATACCCTATGGGAACACCCCTGTATATAACTATAAGGATGAAGACATATCGAATCAAATAGTGTATAGTGAACTAATAACAAAAATATATTTTATGTTGCGGTCTGTTGAGGTACTACGTTTACCTCACGCTCAAGTGGTATTAATAATGTCAACAAGACGGTATTATAACTATTGCTGTGTGGTCATATTATACTTTCGATACAAATATACTGCAGACATTTCAAACATTACAACTTACGAGTATTATAATATTGCGTTAAACAAATAAGAAAATAGAAGTATAACATTGACATTAAAATATTAGTCGAAATAAAATATTTTTATTGAATATGAGACAACAGATTTATTTGACACGGAAGAATATTTATTTGTAGAATTGTAATCCTGTACTAGAACTACGCACTAACGCGCGTATCTATTTTCATGAAATTGATCTTTTAACGAAATAGATGCTTGCCGTGCAAACTCGAGAAATCTGTTTTAGGGCTCGTCACTTAGATTGTCATTTTATATACTTCTAGAACTGGATATTTGTTTTTAGAAATTGATATTTAAAGTATGTTTGTATGACTCATACGAGAACTTCAATGTTTACATCGGGTAATACAGTGAAATGTTTGAACTATACATCTCATCTATGATAACCATATTATGAATTACCTATCAAGTATTTTTATTAAAAGTTATAATTTCTCTATAAAATCCACTGTTAATTTGATGTTAGGGTTTTATACATTTAATAATACTACAGTGACATTAGTTTTGTGTTAAAAATACAATTTTTAAAGTTTAAAACTAAAAGTATTAGTAGTACTACGTGCAAAAAAAAAAAAACATTTTTATTTTAATGAAAAATCACACACATTTAGGAAATCGTAATTACTAAAAGCAAAAAATTAGTGAATATTTTTGCAAATATTTTAATTTAAATGGTTTTATATTCTGTCATTTGGTTGCTAAAATTAAAAACGTGTTATGTAAAATTAATTTCAAGTGTACATTTTCACAAAAATATATCTATTCTGTTTTATAAAAAGGATAAATGAGTATCTCGTTCACGAACTTAAAAACGGATTTCACAACGCTTACGAAGTTCGAATATTGAAAAATTCAATTTCACGAAATGGATATGACATTATTATGCTATAATATAAAACTATATAATATATATTTCACATAATTATTGTTAAAAAAAAATCATACTTTAAAGTTTAAGTTCTTTTCTAAAGCTTTCGAGGTTAAAGTTTATTTCGAACTCGTTAAATTAAAAAACTTATTTTAATCGTAATTTATTTTTAACGTGTTATTCGAAATATTAAATACATCACTCATAAGCATAGATTAAAATTGTATAAACTTTATACGTTGAAAGTTTTGTTGAACTTTTTGACTTTTTGCATTTTATTAAAACAATGCCTATTTCTTATTTGCATATAATCAATCATATACCTGATTTATTTGATTTAAGGAAGTGGTTACATGTCATAATCATATTGTGATAATTAAAAAAATGTGCGACGAATAAATGTAAATATATAATATATATAATTTACGGTGGCAACTCTTATAATACTTCATAGATACAATTTCATTTGTACAATGCATATTGTACATACATATCTATGATGTAGTTGAAGTTGATTTTTATACGATGTCGAATATTATACAGTATAAAACCATAATATTATATTTTATTGAAACCTTGTAGTAATAACATGGTGGAATAATACTGTATAAAAAACAATAGTTTAGTGTAGAGGACGAGAAATCGTAGGAATAATAATAATAATTGTCGTACTACGATTTTTTTTTTTTTTGTGCTAGTCTGCTACGAAAATTACATTGTCACATCGCCCCTCTTTGCGCGGTAACCGGAGAGAATCAGTATCGATGCCGCGCCGAAATGTGTTTAATAATATATATATATATATATATATATATAATACTATCGTCGGACCGCCAAACGTTCGATTTTTATTTATTTTTTGTTGCTTCGCATCGTGGTGTGCAATCGAGTCGAAGAGTAATCGGGTCCAAAAATGTTAGCATTTTCCGTAAAACATTAATGCAATCTTTTTCGGTGACTACGGATGACTTGCGTTTGGCACGCCATTTACAGCGTATATATACATTATATTATATACCTCCTCGGGGAGGTCAGTGCCGGCGTGTATATATAATATGTATAGTATGCTCACGGGGGAGCAGTGGACTGTGAAGTCGGTTGGTATATGGCCTGGCGAGCTATATAGACGGCGTTTTCCCAAATCGGGTCGTGTGATTCGCCCGGTGAGTTTCGTTTTCGTTTTATTTTCGGTCCTAAGCCGAGTGCCACGTCCTAAGCTCGACACGAGGTCGTTCCACGAAATCCCCGTCGCGCGTAGGATTAAAAAATATCCCGACTTTGTGTACATATTTTACATTCTTATATATGCATATAACCGACGCGTATAGACGCATAATATATTATACGCTGGCGTATATATTATACACATACGAGAGTACTAAAATAAATATAATATAAAAAAATTGTCGAAGTATTTATACAGAGAACGGTTTTCACTTGGTCATAATCTGACGCCATCTTACGTTTGCCTGAAAAACGCACCTGCTCGCATCACCTGTCGTTTGGGGAAAAAAAACCGGTTGATCGTGCAAGCGTATGGCGTGCCATGTGTTTTTTTTAACAATCACGATACTTCAAACGTAACGAAACTTTTAAAACTCCTATGTATTGTATTTATGTGCATAATAATATTGTAAAATATGGCACATATTGCACTGTATTATTATTAAACGGAACAATAAATCGGACGTTGCAATATCAGATATCGGATGTCGGCAATTATTAATCATACCTTAGGGCAAAATTGTTAAAGAAGAAAGTCAAATCTAATTCTCTCTCATGAAATATTTAGTTCATTATTTTATTATTATTACCATATATTTAATACAAATTGCTCAGAACACAAAGCGCTCTATAATATTATACGAATATTTGATACATATTTGGAAAGTTCAAGCTCTTGAAAAGATGAAACGATATTCCGAGAAAAGCATAGGACGCTTATGAAGAATTAGGTACGCAAAATATTTCAAAAGACAAATTATAAATATGCAATACAAATTAAAACAAAACTTAAAGGAAGCTCGATCCGTATAATATTATTAAATATACAGCAACTAACGAATATATTTATCTCGAAATCAGTATATAATTTATCATGATATAACTTTATTAGCATTAGTGTGTTGTAGTCAAAGTCAATTACGTCGCATTCAATAGTTTTCTACTGAACGATCGTAAACCATAATCGTTTAAAATAATGCAGTTTTGAAGGGTTGAACTGGAGTGAAATGTATAAATTTTATTACCAAAATATATCGGCGATTGAACTGCGTGACTATTTATATTTTTTTATCAATCGTGCTTCAACAGTACACCACTGCGTTTGAGTTTTAATCGATTTCTGTACATCATAATATGTTTGTCGAACGTCGATTAGATTTTCGTTGATTTAACGCGTGTTATAGGTACCACCCTTCGACAATCATCACTGGCCCTTCGGCGTATATGGAGAAGCATAATGACGATAATAATAACACCCATGACATATATAGGTACGCATTTCGACAATAATAATTATACCGCCGTTGCGTGTTTTCCGGACGGACATACAACGTGCGTTATGATAATGTAATTAAATACATAATAAACCATTATACATACGTCATGATGTAGGTATGTATTTTCGTATTTTATATCGGACGAGAGGAAAATATTGTGCGCAACGGGCGAGTAAATTGGAAATTTCGACGTGGATAATTAGCTTGGAGGGTACCCACTTTACACCACGGACGTTTGCCTGAATTGGCAATCAACGGGCTGTTAAATTGAATTTCTGCTGGTTCGATTCGCCATTGCCATACACGAATACGTAAAATGTATAATAGAACTACTGATTCAGTTCAAGTGAGCGACTGCCCATGATGTATATGGGCATCCGTAGCAGTAATTTCGCCTCAATCGCAGGCATGTGCGATGCGCCGGACATACAATATCATATAATTCGACGAGACGAACAATCGGCCATCGAGTATCGTCGAGGTGGGTCTCTTCAAAAGAAAATTAAAAAATATAATGATCCGCCGAAGGGTTGGGAGTTGCAGCGTAACCTGTGTTTATTATTATTATTATAACCACAGTTGGTCGATCGACATAATAATATAATACCGAGAATAGTATTGCTATTACAATATAATATATACAATTTCCCGACTTATTTAAAAAAAAAATAATAAACAGTAACTTTAATAAGTATTATAATAACGACTATAGTTAAAATGGTTATCTAAAATATTTATTCCGCACTTGGTCATGACTCACTATAGTGCAACAAAAAGTCTTAACTTTATTTAAATGTCTGTAAAAACTATAATCAGATTACATTTTTAATGATTCGGAAAATATAAAACAAATATTTTTCTTAAATGTTCGGTTATCATAAGACCCACAGAGGAATGACTGATTTTTTTGATCTGTATTACTCGTACATAAGTCGTTTAACTGTCGTACCTTCTCATTTGCGAAACTCTTCTTGGTATAATAACAATATATTAATTTAATGTCTAAAACATATATAGGTACACATAGCTGATAACTATATAGCGTTCAACACTTCAAACGTTTTGTAAACCATTTAGCTCGGCACTTTGACAAAACGTATATCATTTCACCCTTCGCGCGCGCGCATGCACTCATACAAAAACATACACACACACACGCACACATTATTATAATGCTATGCGAGACGGTACGAGGGGTTTTCGGTCGTCTTATACCACATTCCACACAGCATCGCTGTACTTGTATTATTATCAACGTGTCTTTTAACCCGCCCAACAAATATTCCGTACGTTTTAAACATTCCAAAACGGCACTCTTGCGTTATTTACACGAATAACCAGCGAAATGGTTCAGCGCGACGCTCCTAGTCCAACCATGCATATAGAATATAATATTATACCGAGTCGAAAATGTAATAATATTATAATACATTATGTCGTCCGTTTTTCGTTTAAACATGGTTCAATATACGATAGAAGGAAAGATATTTGGAATTAGTTGACATACTATGTACATATATTCACACACACACGATAATATTATAATTTCTTCCAACTCGTTTAGCTATAGAGACCGCGTTACACAATTTTTTTAAATTTCATTATTCAAATATTTATACAAAAATTATGTTTAAACGAAAAAAAAATATGCGATAATTATCATACCAATTGATTTAATTAAATTTGTATATGAATATAACAGTAGATATAACAAAAAAGTATGTATAGCATTAGTTATGTATTTTATAGGTAAAATGTAATATGGTTTTTGTTGACATTTGTTACAAAATGAGCCATTATGTTCAATGTATATTTTACTATCAAAATAGTTAGAATTAGCTATTCAAAGGTCTCTTAAACAAAATACAAAATTATTAATTGTTAATCTTTTTTTAAAACTTTGTACCGAAAGGAAAAATACTTATCTAAGCAATTGAAAATACACGATTTATTTTTTTTCACGTATTAGGTGTATATAATGATAAACACAATATTAATTGAATTTATATTTTTTATCAACGTATTTGTCATTCATTTTATCATTGTTTGCATACTAAAAGAGGTGAAAAAGTTATTAATTTTGTATTGTCTTGTAAATAACGATTATTTTTATAATCTAACAAATCTGGTAAAATTATTTATTTATAGTCTTATTTGAAAATATTAAAATAGGATACAAAAAGTTCATATTTAAAAGTCTACTGTTTCTTATGGTGTAATGAAAATTTTTTTTTATATTTTTTATAAAACTTTTAATAGGTTAATAATTGTATATTTTATATTTAATACACAAGGATAATTAAAGAACAGAAGTTTTACATAATATAAATAGACATAGGGAATATTTTTATGAACATAACGTCATAAAAATATTTACGCTTAGTTAAATACCTCTATACTTGATTTCGCATAATATTATATAATAGTATGAAAGGTTTACGTAAGTAACGATTGTGTGTAATCAATTTGATTTTACATTGGTACATTTGCATTTCCACTCAGTGGTGCTCAGCAAATAACAATATTATGTAAAGTATTTTCAAACATTTTAACTCGGTATTTCATATTGATGATGACGTCCGAAAATAATTAAAATTTTTTATAAACATATTTTATAGAAATTAATTCCTTCAGCATTTTTCATACAATATTATTGGAATATGGTTGGATTTATTTTTATTACCAACGACCATCCGTAGCGCATCCGAAAGTTTTGACGTTAAAATCCGGAACTCGCTGCGAGGTCTGTGACGAGTAGCGTGTGTCTCAGAAAATTGCCAACAAAAACATAATAAAATATTATGTATACAACGTTAATACAATGTCGTGGTAGCAGAGAAGGCGCGAAAAACGTAAATATAGACACATATATAATAATAATATTAGCTGTAACATGGGTACTAGTCATACTACAATATATTAATTAATAGCCACTGCTGTAGGTTCGTCGTAGGTATAAGTACTGAGCTGCGTGTGTATGTGTGTGTGTTTGTGTATTTATGCATGTGTGTGTACGTGTAACACGTGTGCACATTACCGGAAGGAGAGGAAACGCAATCAGCGGACCGATGACAGATGGATACTCGCATTCGGACTTGCTATTATATACGCGAGCGCGCGCGCGACAAGTCATTAGTTATCTGCGTGTTATTGTGTTAAAATCATCACACACTAGCGCTTGCACACAATGCGAATGCCGAGGACGCGGAAGAAATCTTCATTACAGAGTAAGAGAGAGATGGAAATTGCCGCGGGCTGGTTTAATTCGAGACGTCCGGCAGCATCATGTCGAGAGAGGACAGACATAGTTAGAGAGAGAAAATATAAATATATATAGTATTTGTATAATATGCGATGATGACGTAAAACAATAGCCCGTTCGGTCTGTTTTAATTAAAACTATCCACAAAAGCAGCGTCTGCCGAAAGCTTCCTCGCGTACTTTATTCCGCACAACAACTGCGCTTACCCCGCACATATACTACGCGCCACACGTCATTTCTTGTCCATCACACGTACGTCTCCTAACGCCCGCAACGTGATATATGAGCCCCTCCGCATCCTCAACGGCTATGCGTATGTGTTTTATTATGTATATATATATAATCGTTATTGTTGATATTATTATAGAAATTATAATAATAATAATAATTTGTAATTTGTATTAATATTATAACTGCAAATAACGAGAATATGTTCACCTTTATAACGGAATGTTTTATTTACGATATCGGATATATATATATATATATGAAAATTGAACGTTTCCTTTGTGCTCATAATCATATTTAACATAATATTAATATTATAGAGATATGAGTTTAATAAAACAATAAGTCATCTGCAATAATCCGCCGCCGAGCTTTTATATCCGGATTTTGAATAACAAAAGATAGTGTTACTGAATCGGAAACCCACACGCTTTTCATTTATATATTTATATGGATGAGTGTGTGAACGTAAAGCCCAGTATGATTTTTGCAAGGTTTTTGGCCAGTCAAATAATGCATCGAGAGATGAAGAGAGACACGCGTTCGATAAATTCCTTGAAAAGATGCGGTACACCTTCTGTTCCTCTGTTGCTTGATACACTTCGATAGATTCTAACAATGTCATAAAGGTCTGCCGCTGCCACTTTATGAAATGTATTATGCAGATTTATATAGTTCGGATCCGTTTTATCCGTGGGTCAATTTCAGCAAAAGTTTTAATATTGTTGAGTTTGAAAAAAATTACCAAAAGTTTCGAATAACATTGTCGCCGCCGCAAAATAAGGTCAAACCTTCAACGCTCAGTAATTATTCGATTGAAAAATATAACAACAACTAAAAATATGATCGAACGAACCGCGTACGGCATAATACAAATTATAGTCAGCTTTTAGCGTTTATGGGTACTATGAGACCTATGAAATTGATCGGTGCGAATTGGAGCGTCTAAAATGTAACAGACCATGAAAGGATTGGTCTATCGGCACTGAGGTGCGAGGGATGAAGAGTTGTATTGACAGAGTGAGGTAGAAAATTATAACCTATATGGCACGTGAAGGCTAGAAGGTTTCAAAGGTTAATGGTGCGTGCAAAACGTCCGTTCTTTCAGTAAAATAAGCAAAATATGAACTGTGGTGAAAATCTACAAACAAACAATGCTGTGAAACAACATTTTCAATAACCGACATGTCAAATACCTGTAAAGCGTATTTACGAGTAGGTAAAGAAAATCATAATTGATACTAACACGGAGTATATTATATATATTTTCCCAGTTACTATTGCGCGTAATTTATGAGTCTACATTGTATATGTAAAATAATAATAATTGATGGGATCACTAGTATTAAAATAGCACTTATAGTAACATTTAATTTTTTTTTTTTAAATCGGTTTATTTTACTAAAATAATTTCATATAATAATAATAACAATAGTAATAATATATCACTATATTATGCATTTGAATTGAAACTTGTTAAAATAATATGTAAAAATGTGTAAAAAATATAAAATATTTATACAATATACTGATTGGTAAAACAAATAAATACATTATTAGAATAATAGCGCCTAAAAATATAATTATAATTTTATAATCGATAATAATATTATACACGAGTACACGACGTATGTGTAGGGAATGTGGAAAAAAATCAACAACAGTACCTATTGCCAGTAACCATAGTAACAGAAGGCATGATGTTTTGACAGAAATGACGGGCTTATAAAGCATCAGTGTTGTATACGTATATCATACATTATATAAAAATCCTAAATGTATACGACGATGGTTGTTCGACCGATTTCATTTTTAAACGAGAAAAAAAGGAAGAAAATCATGAAATCTAGTACGTTTTTATTTTTCTCGTACTTTAAGACCTGGTCAACTGCAGAGTGTATTTGTATGTTTTGATATATTATATTACGTATATATATATATATATATATATACCAAAAACAGTGGATGAGGGGGGGAGCAAAAAGTAGGATTAAATTCAGGAAATTGCAAAGCCACGTTCTGAGATCTCACTTCAGTGCGTATAACGCATTAAGCAACCAAAAGAGTAGGTATATATTAGGATTAGATTTATTTAACGTCCACGGTCCATTACACTTCTAGGTTGGTATCTATCTAATTTTACGTTCACACAGTATATGAAATGGCCTTTGTTTTACATATTTTAAGTATACAACTGTAGCTATATTTCACTCAAATTGTATTAGGATTAGATTTGCTAAGAGGATTATGTTGAAATCATATAATAATATACATAGTAAATATTATTATAGTCCAAAAAGTGGAAATATCCTATTTTAAAAATTGCTAAATAAGAAAAATATAAATACATAAATATTAATATAGTATAATAAAATAATCCATAAATCAGTTTCTAAAAAAAAAAAAAAATCACTTGATATTTTTTGTTTAACATATTTTCAAATTCCATAACAATGCTTATCGTAAAAGACAACTTGTAAATTCGCCTTCTCCGTGAAAAACAAAGTAATAGTACTTTATATTCAATTATACGTTTCATTAGACGACATCGAAGAATATGCACGTCTTCGATTATATATATAGTGTAATTAACATATCATTTTATTATTGTATTATAATGGGCTACATTGTATTGAGTTATAATAACTATAGTAAGTCGTCAAGAAACAGTTATTGCATGGAGGCTGAACCGCTGTACGTGAATTCATGGTATTGTAATTTTTGTCTCTTCCAATTTATTCGTCTCATGGTCGCTGTTCATTATAATATTATGTATGGATTCAACGAATGCGTTTAACTGGGATTTTCTTTGATCGGCCGATGGTGGTGGTGGTGGTGGTGGTGGTGGCGTAGGCGAAATTTCGATTGGTTAAATTTAATAAGGTATGACGGATCAAAGTAAACTAAAACCAGAGGAGTATTCGCTTATTATTATTATTATTATTATTATTATTTGCTGTTGTCGTCCTTATAGCCGTAGCTCTTCTCCACTCATTACAAGACTTCGTCGGTCTATATAATAGGTAAGTATATACACCTAACCATGCATCAGATTAGTGTAGCTGCGTGTAACATCATACGTTGAGCACGAAAATCAAAATCACCGCCAACGTTTTCCGTAAGGTATAAAATTATTATCCAACGATATTATATTATAATTGACTATTGTACTTACATCGATCGTAATACGTTAAAATACGACCATTACCGGGTAAACGTTAAATATAAATGTATATTATATAATATAAATTATTGACCATCGATCACCCGTACCAAACTGCGCTAATAACTCATAATTAGTAATTTATCATTATACTATATTAGGTGTATAGTGTACGCTTTTTATAGTCTATACGTGATGTATTGTTTATTTTATAATATTTAGATTGTTCCGCTTTATAATAAACACCTGCGTCGACGTCGCATCGTAAAAAGTTTAATTTTTCATTTATTTCGTTAAATGTACTTGGCGTAGTTAATTATTCAATTTTGCTCGTGTAAAGTGTAATATTATCTACGTTGTTTTTAAACGCCATAATATTATTTATTGCTACATAGAAATTTGATTGTCAATCAATTAGGATATCATCAAATAGTATTATACGAATTTAGTGAGACAATGGTTAAATAGATTATCACAATAGCTATAGACGTTATAAGCTTCTGAAATCTTAATATATTATGATAAAACGTTTAATTCAACGATGATAGATTTCACCATAGGTATTCTCAATACCCACTAAAAAGTGACTTTTTTCATACCGGTGGGGCGTTAGTACTCATTTATTGATTTCGCTATTTCATGTATAATTACAATGATACATTTCAATATTACATCAATTACAATTATAGGGCATCGTAAACGGGCCACTAAATATACTAAATACACATAACTGTCGGTTCAATAAGTATAAATCGGCTTATCAAAAAAAAAAAAAAATATCAAACACTTGATGCGACGGCATCTACATCTAATTTAAGGTGCAACAGGGCCAGTTTACAATAATATGTAAATTATATTAAGGGAAATTAGTTATTATAGAATAATAAAAAATAAAATATGTTATTAAGACAGAGAATATAATTTGTATCATTTTTTTTTTTATCGTTTCAACAACTATAACAACTTTCCACATACACATGTGATTGTATTTATTTTACACATTTATTTTATTACATAGAAATTCGTTTGCAATAAAAATAAATCGAAAAATATGTTTGCTAAAACCACTGATAATATTATAATGGTTAGTAAAAAAAAAAAAAAAACAAAAAACAAGAATGCGCAATTGACAAGAACATTTCTATTGTTGTAGTTTTATAGTATTTAAGTGATATACAGTCAAATAATCTTAAATATTTTTTTATTACTTTCTTCTACCACAGATAAACTGTGATTTATATATTATTATTTTATCCTTTACACATTTCGGTCTCCGGTTTCTTTCACTATAAAGTTAATGGTTATATTGATAAAATAAATCATTCGAAGATAATTTTTTAAATAGTTTTTCGTGATTAAAATACTAAGGTATAATAATTAATGTTTAAATATTTTATTATTCTATCACGTTTGATAAGTACGTGAGTAAAATTAAATCAATAGACTTGGTACATAGCTGTGGCTATAAATATTTGTGTTTCTGAATATTTTGTATATCAATCTGTTTGTAATCGAATGTTACTGTGTGAATTTCGAACTTTACCAAGAATGTTCATAATATGTCATATAAAAATGGTTTACACTAAATATTTATGTATTAAATACTATTAAATGATAATTAATAACATATTTTAATATGTAATACAATATTAAATTATAAGTGATGAATCAAATGAAATATTTTTGTGTTACAATTTGTGTTCCCAATTGTATTAATAATATATAATATATATCTTTACTTGATACATAAATGTACAATATATATCAAATGTATTCATATAGTATCCAAGCCACAGTTTAATAATAATATAAATGTGATATTCATAAAAGTTGTGATTATTATTATTATTATTATTATTTTTTTAATGTGCCGTATCCATCTTGATAAGTATTTGACGTAAAATCGTATACATATGCATGGGTAATTCATATCGACTATAGCATGTACAATTTTTACTTTAAGTTCTAAATCGAGATTTAGTAGGTACATATTTTGTCTCTTCCACTAGCTTTCCTCGATTATTCTGTCTCTGTCACTCTCTTGTCTGTGTCTCTCCGGGCTCCGAGTAAGTCAAGCGCGCCCGCTATATTATTATACATTTAATATAATATATGTGTAGTCGTTGTTGTTTAGTGGCTTAGTTTTTCTGAAATTCCGTGTGGTAAATGTTTGATATTCTGCTGTTTAACCGCACGTAATAATTCACTGCCGCCTTCTGTTTTGTACAGACTTTTGATTAAAGTAGACTTGTCCCCTGAATAGGACACCGGGGAATACCGTACTGGCTTGTCGGATCGCGATATAAAGTTATCACAAAGTAGTCACCCAAACAATAAAATGATAATACTCATAATGATATTATGTCATCCCGGCTGTCTCTATTTCGTTCACATCCAACGAGGCCGTCGAGTAGCACGCGGTTTGCCGGTTTAATTTTGACTCTACAGACATCGGAAAACACGTTTTATTATTATTGTTATACCTAACTGTAAAGGGCGATTCATGAAACATGCTCATCTTTATTTTCCTTCGATTATGTACATTAATTATGACTTGAAATTTTTAAGTATACTTAAATATTTAAATAAAAATAATCAATATAATTTAATGTTTAATAAAATATAAATTATACATTCATAGGTACATAATGTATTTAGAATACTTATAGTAAGTTATTCTCTTAAAATTTTCATTCGATGATATAATGACTAAACTAAACTAAAATACTTATATTTTGTTATTGTTATTAAAATAATCGAAAAAACTCGTTAATGGGTCGACATAACGAAAATCGCATATCGCAAAGTATCATTTTCATTGTTCTCCGCGATGTATACTTATCATATAAGTAATAAGTAGGTAGGCACTATACTATTGTTGATTTAAAATTAAAGCTCGTACTAATGATAAAAGTACTGCATTATAATCCTCTGATATTCTAAGGCCGTATTAAAACATACGGTGTTGTAATTGGGTTTAGTAACGAGCTACTCCGACAATTTAATCAACTTTCGAGTTACATAAACGAATAATAATAATAAAAAAAAAAAAAAAATGGGGAAACACATAGAATATACGATGTAATAATCTGATTAGAATAATCCCTGAACGATGTCAAAAAAAAAAAAAAAATTGAGTTGGAGGACAAAGGTAAACCGAAAAAGTGAAAACGAACACGAAAAATAAGTCCCCGATTATAGCGGCGGTCGGCGTGTGTAGACAAAGCGTCATTGATGATGATCCCGTGGGATAAATGTTAGTGCGGACTAGCAGCTTTATATATATATACATATATATATATATAAATACGTATTTGGCTTTTGATATTATATTATATTATAACGAACGTTGTATAAAACGTGATATTTCAAACCAGCTAAAACCAGCTCTTATAATATTATAACACGTATATATTTTATATAAATACGGATGGTGGTGATCTGTGAATAATATTTTCACGCCATGTATCATATATTCATGTATTATTATTTTACTATACAGATTTATATATATATATATATATATTTGCATATTATATTAATATTATATGGGACGTCCGATTAAAAATGTGCTCATAAATAAGTGCAACATTTTGTTTTTAATGCTATTCATTTCGTCAAAATTAAAGGGCTTATGACGTACCTACTTGTATTTATCCCGTATATCTGTGCACAATATAAATGCGGGGCAGATTTCGACACGATACGATGAAACTATTATAATATTATTAATCCAGCTTTTGCTTCTCACTTGATACTGAAAATTATTAACATTGTAACTAATAAACGACAAAAACTCCTGCATTCATGTGTCGATAGATATAATAATAACAATATAATAAGTAATTACTCTCAGAAATTAAATGTTGATCTTAAAAAATTAAATTTCAATTGTTACTTATATAATGTTATAACATCAGTTGTATCGTAACCTTTTTATTCAAGTATAAATACTTTACTTGTTAAAATCAAATAATTCTAAGCTTCTAGCTATCATAATATTTTATATAATGGTTAATAGGAACTAAATTAGAGTCGAGTCATAATAGATTGTCAAACAAAAAAACAATCTTTGAACTGAATTTTCAACAAAGGCAACGTAAAAACCAAATAAACTTGTAATGTAAGATACAAGCCATTTATTTTCATTGACAAAATAATTGTTTATGTTGGAAATATATATGTTGACTTAAAAAGTTTGAAGTTAAAACAAAAAAACGTATAACGTAACAATAATACACAGAGATTTTTATACAAACACAATATTTTTTTATAATTTACATATCAAATGAAATGTACTTCTCGAAAACTAATATGATAAATTTGTTTTTACATTTACTAGGTAATATACATATCTATACATATTTAGCTGTTGTTAATCAATGTATATTATATTCTAGGAAAAGAATAATACCTATATCATTATATACATTTGTGAAAATAAAATATAATAGTTATAGCATGAATTTGTGAATTATTTTTCCATATAATTTGTTAGTAAGTACTAAAATTCGTATTTTCAATTAACTCTTTTCTTTATACCTAATAATATTATTAAAATCTGTCGATTAAATTGTGAGCAAGTTTTGACTCGTGTGTATTGTTGTAACAAAAACTGACATAATAAAAACCAACCTATGTTGTTTCAACGTATGTGGGCAAGAAAATACATATTAGGTACCTATGTATTTTGTTATTATAGGAAACTAATATTTATACAGATATATGATATTATATAATATATATCTACTATTAGTTCATTCTCATGTATAATTTATCTTTTGTGCACTTATATAATATATTATATACATACTCGAAAACTATTGGAAGATATATTATGAATGAGAATAAACGTTGTTAACCGGGTCGATCGACCTGCTACCGAGTGGTAAGTTTGTTCAGAATACCGTAATTAAGAAAAGTGTACGCGCGTGATGTTTACATCCTAACAACCAACTCTGTAGAAGAAAAATAACACCTATCTATTTTAGTTGTAAAAATCGATCCAACAACGAAATTTTCGTAAATTCGCTTTATTTTAGCAACATCTATACACACACACACACATTATATCATATAATACAAATACGTTAAACAACACAAGTGGTTAGTTCATGTCATTTATTTTATATTAATCTTGCGAGCATGTTTTTCATTAAATTGTCCGAAAAGTCGACTTTCAAGTTCAAACGCCACTATTGTTTTTTTTCTATTCTAATCAAAAGTCAAAAGCATAACAAATCAAATACCCATCAAGCAAGCGTTTATCTATCATTATATATATATATATAATATGTATTATTACAAAGTTTATCATAATATATTACACGCGGCCAATAACAAAACGTCTATATAATAATATTGTGTTTGAATATTCTTTCGATTTAATTTTCAGCGGTTGACAGTGCCACCACAGAAATATACGGTGGTGACGTTCATATCATTATATGCTACTATATGTAAGTATTATATCTACTGACGTATATATTTGTAATGACACATGGTAGATGCACATATATTTATATATACGCGTACCTATAGGTATAGAGACTGTATACATAATAGTGTATTAAACCCTACGCTGTGCTGCGTACAATAATAATGCAGTCATCGCCGTTCTTCTCGCCGCCCGAGTAAGTCGCACGCGCGAACGGAAGCCACTGAAAGTCGAATCTAATTTGTGTGTTACACACGAACGTGGAAACGTGACTCTGAAATAGTACTGCCACCGCCCAGTCCCGTCCCGTTCCGCTCTCTCTCTCTCTCTCGTTGTCGCCGACGTGTATATGCACAGCGAGCGTATCGTATCGTATCGTGTCCTGTGCAATAGTATACGTATATACGATTTCCGACGTGGAAATTAAACTTCGTTCATCTCTACCATCAGCGAACGGTTCGAAAAAAAAATCGTACTCATTGTGTATGTGTGAGTGTGTGTGTGTGTGCTGTTATATGAGGGGAAACAGAATAGAAAAAAAGTATAAAAATAACCGAAATAAAACAATGGGGAAAAAATAACATACACACACACGTACAGGAAACGGTTGCTGGAAATCAATAAATGGACTACCGCCGGCGTACGTATACTTCCTGACGTATATACTGCAGCCACCGCCTCCGCCGCCGCCACATAGTGTGTGCGTCCGGCAAATATGTACATAAATCCACTCGCGCGCGTGTGTATATGTGTGTATCCAATGCGTGTATATTATCGTATAATATTATATATAATTAACGTTGTATGTTTCATCAACTAGTTCCCCCTCGCCCCCGCCGCGACCACGATTGAACCTGCGCGATCGCTGACCGCTCAAACTTTTCCGGACGAGGGTCTGCGTAGGTACAGTCCGGTGGTCCGTCCTTTGTACGGTGATGGCCGACTACAATACGGCGGGCTTTCCGTAAACGTAAATTGTATAATCGCGATGACGGTTTTTTTGACGCCTATGCAGCGCGTTCGCATGGCTGCTCGACTACCGGTTTTCACGTTGTAATTATAAACATACATAGTAATTACGAAATCGTTTATTATTTACATGTTATACGAGTACTACGTAGATACTAACTGAAATCGTCCAAGCCGCGTACCATAATGCATGACTACGATGACTATTCATTATTCTTGTTTATTTTCCTTCTTGTATCTATTATATATCCTTCCAGTTATCGACTAACGACATTTATAATATTTTACTCGCCATCAATCTAGGTCTTCCCGGGTCTTCTAAGTATTATTTTCCCAAATTCCTTCAATATTCTGTCATAACTCTCTCTCTCTCTTATAAAGTTATAAGTATATATACTCATTTTTTCAAAACGTGTTCTAGAAATCGAATGCTATGGACATATTTTTACGATTGAAAACAAAACTAGTCACTGGCTCCATAATTTATTGTAGTTCTATTACTTGTTAATTAAATATTTTTTATCGACAATCTGTGTCTGTATCAAATATTGGGTTCACAATTAATTCTTCTCAACGCTTTGTCATAAATATGTTTTTACCTTTCTTTTGCGTTGCATTAATAAATGTAGTATGTACTCCACGTAACTTCGTAAAAATCAAACAAAATATTAATAATTGGTCCTACTCTATTATTGAACTGACCATAAAATTTGAAGTAATTATAACAAAACGTAGAAAATTGATTATGCAAATATTATAAACTTTGTAAGTAATCATTGAGACCACTGTACACTTACAACGTTTGTATGACAATTAAACCTATTTTCACCGAATCTTGTCAATTCTCAAGATAGAGTTAATTTAAATCTCTCGGAATCATTAGCTGAACCGCTCAATCAGGGCTTTTACTCTATATCCGGCACCATTAACGTCAATGTCGCTATCCATTTATACATGATGTCTCTAAGATAAACATAAATAATTATTATAATCGTTTAAAACGTCAACTATTATAACAGTTATAGTTATTACTGAACGATATTTGAAAAAATCGATTAAAATTATTGCATAATATAGTGTACCTACTGTATACGCACTCTCGCGAGACCAGTAGGTGGTAATTCGATAATTTTAACGACTTTTTTTTTCTCTTTTTACTTTTTCTAACGCTTTTTACTTTAAAATATTTATAAATTGATGATGTTATGTCACTAATGGATTGTAAGTGCTTAAAATCAAAGATTGTTATTCGTATTGATCTTATATTAATACGTACAATGTAAAGTGCAATCAAATAATATTTTTAGAGACTTTTGAATGATTTATGTAGATTAAAATTTAATTTATTACAAAAACTGAATAATATAAATAAACGGATACAATGATGATAAGTAAATGGTTAATATTTAAGATTTAAAATGTCGTTTATATAAAATGTATAAAATCAAATTTTTCTATTAAATTGTATTTATACAAATATTTATTATCAAAAACACTAATATTGTGTAATTGATTTAACTTTTTAAATAATTAGTACTATTTTTAACAATTTTCAAAAAATAATATAAAATGTAGGTGCTAATCTTCAAAAATAAAATAATTACTGAATAAAATATAGTTAACTTATGGTATAAAAGTTATTATTTATTTTCATTTGTTATTTCAAACATTTTTTTACATGGATTGTATATAGTTTGTATATATATTGGACTATTTTTTATTTAGCAAAAGTCCGTATAGCATATATTTTTTTAGTTTTTGAGCAAATCTGTATGTTGGTTATGTGCGTTTAAAAAAAATATTTATATATATATTTGCTTGTCATCGCATTCAGGAGTATACAGATTGATTCAATTTTCAACTTTATTTATAGTTTTTTATCTTTATTGTTGGAATACATAATTTATTAAAATTGAATGTGGTCTACTCGATGACGAAGCATACTAAAGACAACCTACTAGATTGTAAATAATCTTTTTTTGTTTTGTTTTATTTTAGTAATAATTTTCGAATAAAATCGAATAAAATAATGTATACGATACATGTATTTGAGTATAATATTTAAAAGCAGTTAGACCGCAATAGACCAATTTTGGAATATAATCTATTTATATTATTTAAAATCAGTTTAACAATATACTCAATAAATTTAATAAATTTCCCTGCTTTTAAATATTATACTTAAATACATTTATCGTATTATATTGAAATATAATATACTAAACAAATAGATTTTGATTTACAAGAGTTTAAACAAAGTATATTGTATTATTCATACGGTAAACATGCATAATTTTTGTGTAAATAAATAAGTATTATGTAAAATACACATGTTATATACAATGTATATATTATTTTATTTGACTTAATTATCATGATGCCGTAGGTGTTGTGGCAGTTTCGTGGACGCGATATAATAACTAAATATAAGTATTCTGTTTATTAGTCATTTAGGAAAACAAACAATGAAATATGTTTATGAATAAAAAGTACTTAAAATATACGTAAGCAACGACGAGAAAAAATTAATTTGAAAAAATGTTATATTTTATTGGTTGTACTGGTCGTAGGGATGAAACAAAGCTAGCCTAAGCTCATAAATGAATAAACAATCAATCTTAAAAAATAGCTTAGCTTTATATATGATGCCTTTTTAAACGTAAAAATTAAAACTAAATATTTATAATAAGATAATGTATTTATAAAGATAAAAAAGAAAAAAATAGGCTTACAAGGTTATGTTGATGAAATAATTTACATTTCTAGGAATGTAAATCAAAATTAAATTTCCAGAAAACAAGACTGACAAAATCACTTTGGACCTTTTCCAATTTGGATTTCAGATCACGGAGACGTGGTTTAATTACTATGACGTCATCAAAAAGCTAAGAGTTACTGTGAACAAATCTCAACAAATAACACCAATACAAACGACAGAAGAGGTATTAATCATTATTACCCGGGAACAGAGACTATATAATAAATCATGGATGCTGACTAACAAAGCAAAAAATCAATACACAAAACAAAAACTATAATTTTTTACACATAAATAACTATAAAGATACGGAAAGTGAGTAATCTATACATTTTGATTTTTAATTTTATAAGGGTAGGCGCATAATTTTATCTTATGTGTGATAAAATAAAAAAAGCACAATATTGGATCTTTTAATATTTATTCATCTATTAAACTTTGAAGGAATTGAAACTGTTTGAATATTAAACCGTCGTTAAAAGTTTCATACGTAAATTAGCGGCATGATAGGTAATAATATTATAATTTAATATGATTTATTAATGAAACAGCAGGATGGTTACACAACAGCTGCCGATTAAACCATGATCAAATTATCGTAAATCCGATAATTGAACTTAGAAAAGGAAAAAATCCTCTCTGGTTTCTACACCAATAATTTCGAATTCGATAATTGCACTGTGCGCATGTTATCGTTCATAGATCGTCATTTTATTATTATACTATATTATTTTATCGTAAATAAGTTCATGTTGTTATTAAATATATACTTTCTCTTTTATATTCTTTCATTTGCCACTATAATTTAATAACCACGGTAATCCATAAAATATATTAAACACATAAAATAATCTAGAAAGCCCTTGTAACCCTTACATACTCTTTATGTTATGATACAGAACTTACTTTGGCTAATCTATTGTAATGTTTGTGATCTATGCGTATTTATTTGTAAAATAATTAATTATTTGCTAATATAATGTGTTTCTGAGCAAAACATATTACTTATTTACTCTATGATTTTACAAGCGAATCTTTAAACACGTAAAATGCATCTTAAAAATTTTAACATAAGATCAAGGCTATAACCACTAATATCATAAAATGAATACAAGAAGCATGCGCTTAAAGCGCCTAAAAAAATAGAGTTTGTTGCTGTTCTATACTAGGCACAATCGAAACAAGACAGGAAGTCAAAAAATGACGTTTTATTTTGCTGTGAAATAGAAAAAAAACACGTTTGATTGTCTGTAAGACTGCATAACGATAAAAAAAAAACATAATATCGCCTATATCAGTATTCATTTATATACGTTATGCTAAATATAGTATAGGTATATAATAGTAAATATACATAAATATAATAATATTATACATACAAAAGTGTGGTATGTATTAATGACTTATGTTTAAAAACAGCTAAAAAGAGTTGTAATATTTGTCACGCAAATTAAGAACATCCTAATGATAATATATTTAACTAATTAATAGATCGATTCCATTAAGGAATTTCAATCTACAACGGAAGTCAAAAAGGTATCTAAAATGCGAAGAGGAAAAGTATTATTATTATAATTATTGTGGTCACTGAACAATTGATGTAGTTATATTATACTAAATAAATAACAACGCGTTAACAAAGCTGATGCATACAAAAGAGTCAGACGGAAAAAACTAAATGAAGAGCGCTTAAAGTAAAGGATTAATGTAATTTCATTTATTATTTTATTAATGCTACATTGAATAAAACCTGTAATTTTAGCTAGTATAATCTATACATTATATAAATTATGTCGATAATATTCTTATATTATTAACGTTATTAATATCCAGCTTTGTTATGGACCAGATGGATCCCTTAGCTGTTAAATGATGAAATAATTTATTATATATTATGCCATTTTTGGCGCGCGTGTGTGTGTAATAGCGAAAAAGGCTTGTGGAAAAATAAGAAAACCAAGAGAGAGATTGTGTGAGTAGTGGAGAAAAAATGTAAAGAATGAAGAAAGCGTAGAGAATAGAAAAAAACCGTCGCCAAGGCTTTCTGTAATTACCCTGCGGTTGCCGTCCACGCGCGTCAAGACGTTAGGCACCATCCCTCTCCAGTGCTCACATTCTGCGAGACGAGGGGTGCTACGCGGGTGTTCGGTGGGTGGTATTTGGAGCGAGCGGTGCTTGCCGCGGCAACGTCGGGAAATATTGATTGTCCCGCGCGCCCTCCGCACATGTGGAAAACAACCCTCACCCGCCAGGCTATTGCCGCCGCCGCCGACAGTGTTTTGCTGCCGGGTGAAATTTAATAATCGAGCCCCTCAGGTTACGACGACGACGACGACGACGGAAAAGGGACGCTGTCGTCATGGCACGGGCGACGCGTCCCGTTCTTATCTTTTTGCATTAGGTAAACGTTTTATTCACCCCCGCTCATACACGCATGATTGACATACACATACACACCCATCTACATACAACGGCGACGATTTACCCTCTCGTCGTCAATCGTTACCTGCACTGACCAACACTATCATAGCCGAATAAGAGCTACCCCTACGCACCAAAGCATACTCGTGTGCGCCGCGCCATCACCGTTGGTAATATAATTATTGTTATTAATTAAACACATGCGCGTGCTGAACGTTTCTCACCAGACCCAACGCATCAGTAGCGATTCCGGATACCACCACTCATGTTATCAAACGAATTCGTTTGAAAAAATGAATGTGGTTATTTTGAATGTCGTCACCGATGAAATACAACTGTTGTATATTATACTATTCACATCACATAAGATGATAATATTATGTCTCTCGATAGATTCCTCGCCCACGAGTTGCAACTTACAACGATATATATATATATCATATTATAACGTAATAATAAAGTTTTGGAGTTGAAATCATCGATATAATGTTCACAATAGTATCAAAATATACAAGTTTTTACTATATTTCCGTGAATTGTATACTTTTCGTACAATATTATATACCACATTATATAGAAAACTATCGGTGTATTTATAGATACAGATCGTTGACGTATTTTTTTTGTGGAAACGAAAAATATTAATCTCAGCGGTGACTCGATAAACTTCCCTCCGCAAGTAATGAAGCGTTCTCTCGGGTATAGTTGAAACTCGAAGGAAGTACATCGGGGAATTCTTAATCTCCGCAACTTGCGCCGAGGAAAAAATAAAAAGAAACGTCGTACAATAATGTTATACATATAGTTTCTATTCAATAGTTGATTACCTACACAGAGGCGCACGCGCATATATTGTTCTGTATGGCTACATTTTGTGAGATGAAAATAAAAAGATGAAATACGTCATCCCCGTCAAAATTTATACAGGGATGTCTGTAATTTTGAAATGCTTGGAAATTATAGTCATCCGGTGTGTCCCCCGGTCGTATAAAGATCGACCACGCACAGAGAAGTGATTGGAAATACAGTTGAAAGAACAACTGGCATAGTATATTTTTTAGATAAAATAAAAAATACTTGAAAACTAAATTCTTGTTGACCACTCGATAGGTTAGGCATGTGTTACACGAAAATTCAAAGTACGAGTCTTAAAGTAATCAGTACGATGAAACCGGCAGGTGAACGATATAAATCGTCTGTAATGTATTATTATTATAATAACCAGAGGTCAAAAAAGACTAATTCTTCACGCGTTCCAAAACGACAAATAACTTACTTGAGGCTGCAACTCAATTACGAACACGTGATTTTCCTGTACACTAATTATTATTGCAGTTAGTTGTTTTTTGGCTGGTCATTGCAGTGAGGTCCATGATAAACAGATGGAAAAAAGAACAAACGCATACTAACCGGTTTTATGTGTAATATATTATTCACAACGTTCATTTGACATACATTAATACCATAACCGTTGTGTATAGACAGTACAGTACTACTACAATGGTATATAGCTCGTAAAAATATACACCAGTTACGTTGTAATAATATGTTGGACATGAAACATAGGTATTTCAGCGTAAACAAAAAAATCTTTGTTTTCGCCAAGTAAAATACCTTTACAGAGGGTGTTATTTTTGTCATCTACTTCCGTTTAATGCGACGTAATTAAAATGCCGCATTTAAAAGACAATATAATAATAAATTACAATGCCGGTTGTTCATTTTTCAAATTTCAATCGCATGTATGTATAGGTGACCAAATATTAAAAAACACGGACCGCGGTCAAATAATAATCATAATCATTACCTGCGGAGATGTGATCGTCGCGGTCGCGTATCGGCTATTATAATACTACCATTATAATTGCATTACGAGGGTCGTCTCGGTGGACCGTTTTATTTGGTGTACGGGTCATCGAGAAAAAAATTACTATTCACACACACTATTGACATTACTAAAACACTCGATATTATATACCCACCAATAACGGTTTGCCTGCTTATTTTTTTTGTTTTTCTAGCAAAAAATTATTCGGTTTTCATTGTCACTGTCATGATACACTGCAAGTGCAGTGACCGAAATACGAATATCCGTGATACCAGACCATTAGCAGATAAATGAGTTATTTCAGGCGTGACCAACTCTTAAAAAATATTGAGGTTTATTCTGTTTCTAATTTTAGAGGGTAGGTAAATAAGCTCTTCAATCAATTTCGACATTCATTATACACTCACTACCCACAAAAAAAAAAGGATGATTTGTATAATGCATAATACGTATACGAATAATAATACTTAACAAAAACACAACAGTATATTAATCTACGCAATGGTGATTTAAATGCAAAACAAAAATGCATAAGGCCTCGAAGATGAAGTACATCCCGAATCAGGATGCCGTCACAACGCTATATTATCATCGATGCCGATAAGCCGATCACACCAACAGACGTCCGACGGGCTGTTTTTAAAATCGGGCACGGCCAGTGGCCTCCTCGTCCCGCGTTAACCACCAAACGAACAGTCGACGGCGCGACAGACTGCGTTTGACATTTTTATACATTCCGATAATTTCTACGCACAGCGGTATTAGCCGTCATTAAAAGGACGGTTGGCACTTACCTTGAGCGTTAGGGCGTACAGCGGCGCGACGAACAGGGCTGCGCACAGGACGACGGCCCGCATGGTTGCAGTGGTGGTCGGTGTCGTGTGTTACTGCAGCGCGCGTCCGAAAGCACTCGGACGGACGGAACCCGACGGGTGCGCGCGGCCGTCAGTCGGCGAAGAACGAGAGGAGCGAAAAGAAAAAGAAAAATGAGTTGCGAATGGAACCGGCCGAAACGAAATCGATGCGAAACGCGGTGTCGGAGACGAACCGGCGGGCACGGTTATGGTGCTGTGTACAAGTACAATATTGTGAGTATCGCGATGTGACTGTTCTCGAACCGAACGGCCGTCCGAATACTACTGACGGCGACGAAGTACGGTACGCGTAATGCCCACTACACCCGGTCTCTGCAGTCGGAGGTCGTATAGTATGCGTGCGCGCGCGTGCGCTCTGGTGACTGTGTGCGTGTGCCGTAAAGGACTATTAACCATACATATATATATGTATATGTGTGTGTGTGTGTGTATATAATGTGTGCTGTGGACTAAATGCGCGAGCGCGCGGGGAACGACCGATGTGTCTCTGGCTCGTCGCAGGAATGTCGTGTACGACGCGGCCGAGATGGGCCCGGGACGAGTGGCGGCGGCAGTGGCGGCGGCAGTGGTGGCTGCGGCGGCGGTAGCGGAGGTGGCGGTTTGCCGAGTGTGCGCAGGTGCGCAGCCGCCGTCCGGATCTAATGTATACGCGTTTCCATTCCGCGACGGTGCAGAGCGCTCCGCCATCTGTCCGCCGCCGGACCTAACCGACCCGGTCGCGACGCGCCGCCGCGGGGCGAGTTGTCGGCTCCGGTAACCGCCGTTCTTATGCATTTTCAAGACTTCCGTGATTTCGATTTGTTTTTTTCCTACTTGCGAATGATGCGTGATGGCGGCGAGCACCTGCCACCTGCCATACTGGTATATCGATATTACATTTTATATTAGACGATATTATGTCACAATAATAATAATTTATAATATAGCGGTGCTTATATAGTTCTCGGGAAACGGGTCGTCGTCAGTGTAGTCATCGGACCGGAGTCGTTGGCCAATAGCAATAAGCAGCAGAATCGCCACAACGGCGACGCAAAAACGATTAATTTGGTTTAAGGTTCGTGGACAAAATTTCATTCCACTTTTTCCACGACACTATAGATTAATGTATTTACAGCAAAAAATAAATCGAAAACAGTGCGATCGAGAATCTAACGGTGGAGTACCTTTTATTCACACTACGATTTTTTTCATTTTCTAGCCGACGAAAAATATCGTGGTTAACCGCTTGTCACGAGTTTAACGTAAAGGATAGAGTCGGCGATCGCCGATAAAGTAATATTACTCTATGCGATCTTTTCGCGCTTGTCGTGTTGGGATTTGTGTGGGGTTAGAATTTTCCTGGAATTCACCGGTAAACACTTTAGATGACACCTTTCCAAACGCGTCAATTCTTGCATTTTTAAGTGAGGTCATAAATTAAATATTAAAATATTAAATTATATTTAATTTATAATGAGGTTCTAAAATCTTACTGCGAAACTGGCAAGTTTAACCGATTATGCGAGTATATACGATATACTCATGGTGATCAATAATCATTGTATACATTATACAATATATTTATATTGTATAAATACATTGTATAATGTATACCTACTTTAGGTAAATACGTATAACGTATATGTGTATGTAGTTTGACGAAATTCTGATCCATAAGACCACAACCAACCGTTTACGTAAATAAATTGTGTGTTGCACAGTTGTCTTCGACTCTTGATCACCTTTTGACTGAAAATAACGCACCAGGACATCGAGTGTAATGTCAAGGTAGAATAAGCAAAGTCACCTGTAGTATTCGCATTATAAGTTTCTTATAATAATTGCCACAAACGCGTGTACTTAAACCTCTAGTTTTGAATTCGTCGCAATGAAGTATATAATTTATGCAAAATTTATAATATATTGTACAGGTTTGAGGAATACAATAAAAACTTCAATAAAATAATGACACGACCAATATCAATATTAATAGTGTAGTTATCGTGCATTTGTATCGCTTTTTATTTTATTCATGTTATATAGTCATATAAATCATGTAAGCCGCTCCGTAATTACAAAAAAATATATTTGATGTGTACCTACATTAGTTAAATCTACATCTTTATTATACTACTTATATTGTGACCCTCCAGAATACAATAATATTATGATCGTGGTATGTCAAGTTTTTTAATGTTTATTAAATTGGTTCACGTCGGTTCAACCACTACAATTCGTTTTAAAATGATACGACGAGAAAGAATAGTATGTTTTTTTACGTTATAATTGTTGATGTTAAACGTGTTAAACAACGCATAAGTAGTACATATTTTTATATTATATTTTATCGAACTATAATTTATTTAATACGACGTGTCGACGTATAACTACCTAGACTTAATATTTATATATTAATTATTTTATTATACTTTTAATATTGTATACCGTTTTACTGTAATTTGAATTTAAACTCTATCAGGGCATAACAGAAACGATTTTAAATATACGGGTATTTCAAGAAATATCTGACTGATTCACATTGAAATTGTATTTAAATATGTCAAGTCGTTATGGTGCATTATGGTCTGTATGTATTGGGATATAATTTGAATAATCGCCCACCAGCACAACATGTTTAATCCAACGTAGATTTAAAAATGTCTTCGAGAGTTTCTAAGGATTTTACAGTATAATTTATATCTTATTATTTTGATAGCCTCTTAAAACAAATTTAATAAAATTATATTTTAATTTATGGCTTTTTATTATATTTTTAAAATATACGTATTTCGAAATATGTGTAAATATTTAAATTATAATATTACTATAGGTAGTAGACACATATTATTTATTATTTAATGTTGTTAAATAATATTGAACTAAATCAGAGATATTATGAGCCCCGTAATAATGCAATTATGCAATTATGCATTACGTTTTTTTTACTTATAAAATAATTAGATCGACAAATTAAGCGTTCTAAAATTTGTTCAATTTCAAGCTTTTGGATTATGTATTAAAATATTAAAAATACTTTTAGCTTATAAAATCATAACATATATCAATATCAAATGTTTATGTAAGAGTATAAGAGTAATATTTAATTCTAGTTCCGACAGATGAAAAAAAATATAATAAACCAAATGAAAAACACACGAAGAAAATAATTAAATTTTAATAGCATGTAAGTAAAAATAAGAATTTTTAGATTTAACATGCAATTCAACTGGAAAGTTATAACTAAATTGAATTATTAAAAAGACATGCTGCTAAAAAAAAAACGAAACATTTTTTGAAAAATCATTATTTACAATAATTATCTAATTGTATCTCTAATTGAATTTGTTCATAAATTATTATCTTACAAAACTATACACACGTGCATAAATATTTTAATAGATATAATGCTTTACGTTAATACAATGAAAAAATATAAACGAATACCTATATAAATATATTATGTTAGGATAATCCACTATCTCCTCTTTCAGTATTGCGTGATGTACATTATCTTATAAGACCTAAAATTTTTGTAAAATTTACCTTCCCTTCACTAGGCCCCCCAAAATTAATGAGTCGATCGGCCTAAATATCACAACCGGCTATTATAGTATTAAATATTAATACCTATATAAAAATATTAATTTATATTATAATTGTAATCTTATTGCCTTATGGTTTATTTTGCTGTTTTTTTATATATATATAGAAACAGAACTCCCGCGCACCCATTCAGCTTCAGTACTGTCGCCCGTATACATCCGGATGTCGACCGTGCCTGTTATTATTATGGTAAGATACTAAAATGTTTTTTTTTTCTCCTGTTAACCGACTTTAGAGAGTAAACCAGTCCGTTCGTTTACGGTGATGTTATTATATTATTCTGAGACGCTCTATTAATATTTATATATATTTTGAGTATAGTGTCGTTGTCGAACAATAAAGAATCTTTATACGTTTACGGTTGCTGTATGTATATAACTAAATGGTAAAACAGATTATTGGATATTATCGGTGATGACCAACTAATAACTTTAGAGTTTTTTCTATTACTTTGAGACAATTCGACTCCTTCTAAGTATTATATTATTTTTATGGAGTAAAATGTTTTTTTCTCAACTTCAGCTATATCACACAATTTATAGAACATCAATAGACTTTGATATTCAGGCGTAGTATAATATATTTTGTAGTATATTGTATACATACAAAATAAAAAAAAAAAATTATATTACATTATTCATTTTCTGTTTGAAATAATTTTCAATAGGTGTACGACTTAACGAGCATTACACGATTAATTAGTGAAATAATGATATATGGTATGCAAAAAATGGTTTTGGTATTTTGCTTTAATATAATTTTATAAAAGTAAATACATATATAATATAAAAAGATCATGAGATGTACTAAATAATTCCTGAATTTTTACTATAGTTACGCTAATTTAAGTTAAAATAAATTGGGTTTTTTAAGTTTTAATTGTTGGATATATTTTATTTATTATCCAAAGACTAGATTACTCAAATTTATAAACTCTAGTAAAATTAAAATCGATAAATAATTAATATATAATGTGTTCAAATATAGAATTTGAATATTAAGAAATATAAATAAAAAAATAAATATTTAGTGTAAACCACACTATTACATCCGAAAACTAACTTTAATCACATAATCATTAAGATAAAAACATAATTATATATTATTTAATTAATCCTATAATGTAATATGTAATGCATACACGTAAAAGTATGTAATTATCATTACATTTATTATTTTCCTAGTTGTTATTACTGAAATAGATCAGTCCTTATAAATATTAATTTAAAAAATATTGATTTTGTAGACGTAACAAATATTCAGTGATTTTAATTTCACTTAAAGTTAATATCATAACTATCGTACATAATTTAGAATGAAATAGTATCTAAAACCAATGGACCTTTTTCAAATTCTTGTAAAATAATGCAAAAAATGCGAAATTTTCATCAAATACCCAGAACTCTACATGTTGACCTTATACATAATTAAAATATCATACAAAAAGTATGCCCGAAGTTATAATGCCCTTAAATAATTCCTTTGTATCCAGTACTTATTATTTTACAGCTTGGAGTGTTTTGAGAAACAACAATTTTGATTTATAACTAAAAATGTTTAATATTTAATTTATGCGTTATTTAATTTCAAAATATTATATTAAGTTTTTGTTTTCATAAAATATATACTTATGACAAAATAAACGTAGGATTTAGTTAATATGAATAGAATAATAAGTTCATATACCTGAAAATTGTATAGCCCACCATTGGTGTGAGTAAAGAATATTTGTACATGTTAACAGTGTTATATTGTTATAATTAAAGACCCGATTTTTGTGCAGCAAAAACCTAAAAACCGAACAACTAATATATTCTAAAATCTGCAAGAACGTGCAAAACTAAATTTTTGCAGTATTAGAAGTTATATAACAACAGTTTTTTCAGTGTAACTAATTCAAAATTTACTTTTATTCCTATTTATTTTTCGTCATATAATTAGTGATTGTTGTATGTATAGTATAGTTGTTAGTCTGACATATATATATATATGCAGCAGAATCTGCTTATTTGGGACACTGCATAAAGGGGACAACCGCTTAATATGGACAGATTGGCATAGTCCCGAACGAATGTATCGGTTTATCGGTTAATCGGGACAGTCAGATAATGGGGACAAATAGGTCACTGCCCAATGTGTCCCAATTAAGCGGATTCTACTGTATATAATATATAAATTTAATCTGATTTACAATATTTTATTAAAATTTATTACTAGATACATTTCTTAATTTTATTCTGTGAAATTGTGTCTTTTGTCTAATCTTTCAAGTTATTACTTATTATAAACAAGATGATTTTGATATTGTACAGGCATTATTACAAGATTATTCTTTTTGACTTTTGTACCTTGAATATTTTATAATTTCAATGACACGGTAATTCTACAATATAAGTATTGATATTTTTTTTTATATATAATATAATATTGTATACTTGCGATAATTTTACTCATAAAAGATAGAAAAACAAATTGATGAAATCATAATGTATTATGTTATACTATAATGACCGTTCAAAATATAACCTCATTAATAAAACGATAAAAGCACTCTGTATTCATGCATACAATTTTGCATGTTATGAAATCTATATGAACAATATTCAATATACCATTATAATGTAATATTGATTATTTTATTTTTAATTTTATTATGTTTATACAGGTTGTATTTTTTATTTTATAAACGTGAACTTATATTAAATATGTTTATATGTATATTGGTTTTCTTTATTTTATGCATCAATGCGCATAACAATTGGTGACCTCGGTAAACTCGATAAACTATCATTTATATTATTGAATAACCCCGAAAATTATCCGAAGGCAAACACACCAATGCTGATTCAATTGACACTCAAATTTACCATGCATAACATTGTTACACCACGTCCATTTTGGAAATTCAAGCTTTTACTACTATTGGATGTTAGTCTAGTTAGACTGAATTGTATTCTGGCTTAATACAATTTCTAAAAAGTAAAAATTAAAAAATTCCCAGTTCTTCTAGAAATTACTAAAAAAAAAAACCAGCTTGCTTGGTCAAAAGGCTTAAAAATTTAAAATAAGGATTGAAAATGTCTAATAATTTAGTTTTAAAGGAATCTATGAAAAAGTTAATCGTTGAAAAACCTATATTTTTTTATAAGACGTTGGATATTCAAATGTAAAGAACGTAAAATAACGATTATTTATCAAACGATTTTATTATTTCGTTGTAATTTAAAATGTATTGACATTAGACGCTTAGACACTTGGACAATTCCACTATTTGTTAAATTATCAATTTGTACATACCTAATAGATACAATTTTTAAATTATTCTTTACACATTCATTATTTCAATAAACAGTATTATTTTGGCGTATAGGTAAGATACATAATATGATATTTTTAAAAAAGGAGGAAGCCAGTTTAATGTAATGGAATATATTTTTAAAAGAACACAACATGCTCAAACATTTAAATATCCATGTATTGTTCGTTAAAACCATTTCGCACGGGTATGAATATATATTATATTGTAGTCAGGTTTAAAAACCAAATTTTCATCAGAAAGAAAGAAGAACTATTCAATAATAATTTTAAATTATTTTTATACCATAATATGTATAATTGTTTTCAAATCGACTATTTTCGTGTTTGCTAAACTTAATAACTTTTTTTGCACATTTTTTGTCGAAAATATAAAAACTACATTACAAAGTAAAAACATTTTTATATGTTCAAAATGTGGTTTCTTATCTATAACTCTACAAGACGTGTGCCCTTCTCAGCTTTTTTCCGCGTGAATCAGTTTTTCTGTATAATTTTGTAATCACGTAACAAGTAATAACTATCAACGGAAAGTGCATATAAAAATAATGATAATAATAATTAACATTATTATTACTTAATTACATTGAATTAGTACCATAATCAGAATTTATTAAAAGGGAGATTTTCATTCTGGTCTCTGGATTTGATAAGTCAAAATTACGAAAAGTTCTTCATTATAATTGTGTGACCTTTTTCGATATTATTCGCATAATGTGGAACTATAACAAAATCGTTATTTGTTTATTATATGTATCTATATTATTATTTTATAAATAAAAATAATTATTGTATTCGCTCTCGTTGGTTGTACCATCGCGTTTAATAAGTAATAACATTTTAAAATTATTTGGATGATTTTGAAAATTTCACTCAAATAGATACCTATATACAACATTAAAACCTTTTTAAAAGCGAATGTGTGATGAAATCATAATGCTCACTATCTTCGTTGTCCACAATGTCAACGAGATAATAATTATTGACTTGGCTACCTTATATTTAAACTATTGTATCTAATTATTATTAAAATATTACATTATTTTTTGTTGTTCATTCTGTGCATAACATAGGTACATATAGACAGCTTTTAACCTAACCAAGCCATATTGGTATTTAAAATAGTTTTCCATTATAATTATTAAATTATAGTATTGAGACGCTGGTAATCTTTACAAAATTAAAAGTTTATTTATGTTATTTTATTTTATTTGATTCAATATAAGAAGTATTTCTTTATGTTGTATTATTTATAAATAACTTATTACCTACAGATATATTAGTTATTAATACATAATTAGGTATTCTTTCTTGTGTGTGTTTTTAATATTGGAGAAGTTGTGTTCATTAAATATTTTCCTTGCTAGCTATAATATTAAAGTTATCCCATACAGTAGTTTTTATTGACATCTTAAGCCATAATCATAATTAATGATCATTTGACATTTACTAAACGACATTTTATTCCTTTCTATTATCCGTCGAAATATCCAAAGGAAATCGGTCCTTTTAATATGAATCAATACGACAGTATAACATCTATACGTACTTTATACTAGAGTGTTTCAGACGATATTAACAATACTCACTTTGTTGTATTTAACACAACTTAAAAATATCATAGGGGGTACCTGATATAATTAATAATACTTGTAACCATGGACCTAATCAATCGTTTAGGTGGCGGTTAGACATCAGAATGGGTGTATATATATTATGTATATAAACGACTGAATTGTTTCCATTACGGTTCAAGTCTATAGTTATATATATAAGTAAACGATTGACCAAATAGAAAGGAGCTTCGTAATATCGTCAGTAATGTGATGGTTGTATATTATACGAACGCAATCTATCTTGGAACTTTCATGTATTATTCAAGCGATTCGGACGGTACGGGTGGACGGCTGGCAACACTGACTACACCGGCGCTTGTTTAAATGCGTCTGGTCGTTTGGAAAGAAAACTTCGTTTATTAGGAAATAGACCCGAAGATAATAATAATATTATTATTATACGGGGGAAACATCACTTAGGTGGAATGAGCTCCGGTGTTCTAAAACTAAACACGTTTAAGAGCATTGGTAGAAAGAAGGGTATAGATATAGAACGGGAAGAAATTGGATTATTTTTCTCTTTTTATCCACAAGCACGTTGTGATTTGTTGTTTTTCCTTTAACTTTCAATTTTAACATTTTTCTCTTATCTTATGCGAATGTTCTGATTTTTATTTAATATATTAATGTTATTATTTATTTTTATTATCTTTATTAAAATTAAAATTCTGGTTTGATTATCTATGTTTAACTGTATAATAATATTATAATAATTTATGAGATAATATATTCAAACAAACTTTTGATGTTGTGATCAACATTGAGACTTAAAAAATATATTTACATAGTTATTTATTTAAAATTATTTAATTTAAACTTTTGTTAAAAATATTTAGAGTTGATGTCTTATAATTTTTTTACTTAAAATATATTTGTAATAAACTTTATTTTTAGAATTATATTGTGTTATATGATAAATCACTAAAAAATCAAATTTTTAATGCATTATTTTCATATTTTCTAATAATTACAATGTAAATAAACATTTTGATTTCTTATGATAAAAGAAAAAAAAAAGTTTTAGGATAACTTTTTAAACATAATGCTATACGTCGACTTTGTTTATACAGATCGAAAGTTCGTGCAATATACATATTTAATAATAATATAAAATGGTAAGAAAATAATTCTATTTAATATATTTGATTAAATAATTAGTTAATAATAAAGATGATGCATAGTGTGTGGTCAAATAGAAAGGAGGTGTGGTAGAAAAATGTAAAGGATAGAATTCACATCATTATCTACAATTTAGATCTAATGATAGGAAAGCGAGCTAAAAATATGTTCACCTACATAATGTTATCCTATTTTCATAACTAGTATGTGCACTTGAAGGGTATTCATCTCCAGTTGCTCAACGTAAGTGCCCGTCTAGTGGGTCATTGTTCGTGATCGAGGGATAAAGTATAAGGCGACGTCTGTCGACAATAACGCTAATATGTAACAGCGGGAATTCAAATTTGACATTTTTTTGATATCTTAAATAGTTGTTTGTGAGTTGAAAAATAAGCTTTATAAAATCATATTTTTTATTAACAATACAGAAGAAAAAATCACGATCAAATGTAATTTGTTATTAAATGTATACCTAATCAACAACATGCTTCATCTTAACATATTAGTCATGTTTGATTTAAATTTTTTATGTCTTAATTTTGTGTACAGAGAAAAATCAATTTTACGATGATGATTAAATTAGAATCAATTGTATCTAGGGCAATTACATTTCAAAATCATTTGGTATACTATATACAAACTAGTATGATTAATTTCTTAACTTAGATGTTACGTAGTACGTCTAACAATTGCGTTTATCTGTATGGCCGTTTAAACAAACAAAATAGTTTGTGGTCTACAACGATGTCGAAAAAGACTTCGAGTCGGCGGAATTGCACGCGCGATTGATAGGACTAAAAAGACTAATAATAAAATTATTTCTGTCTCCATTGAGAGATTATTGAAATATTTTTCTTCGTACCGTTTACACACTATAAGTAACTATATACATTTATATACTAAATATAAGTACCATACAGACTATAGGTAACAATGCGTTTAAACGAAAAAAAAAAAAATAGTGCCGCGACTTGTGTTTAAAGGTCATTGATTATTGATGAGCTGTGGGATTTTTATATTTTAAAACAACCAATAACTAATAACTATTTTAATATACATGATTATTCTAAATACAATTTATTTTGTTCTACAAGCTTAAATCTCGAACATTTCGTCCTAAAGATGTATTTTACGTTACACTTTATACGGAAAAAATACGTTCGTAAGTCAAATATGTGACTGATCGTCACAAGGTGTACACAACGTGAATGTCAAAGTTCTCTGACGACAAAATGACGCGGGTATTGTGTCATGAACAAACGTTGATAGTACAAACAGGGTATAAAACGTATTCGATCCCTTAACACGTTACATTATTTAACGTGTACTTAAACATACACTGCTTTATAAGTGACGTCGCAACGCACAAATGCGGTCAAGTGTGAAATCAGAAAATGCTCCGGATGGTCTATGTGTATAATAGGTAGGTATAGTATATTTATACGACCGAATTGGTGGGATTCTCGTTTCGTCGGATGTCAATTCCTATAGCGAAATGTAATAGGATTCGAGGTGCTGATTAATTCATCACGATAAATTATGATATTATTATAAGTGCACTACTGAATAGTATTGTAATGTTGCTGTGCGGGCCGAAGAGTATTATTGGATTTAACGAAACAATAATGATAAATAATGCCTTAAATTATTTAATCGGTCAAATACATTGAATTACGACCTACATACATATTTAATAAAATAGATTAATTCTAATAAAAACTAATATATATATAATATATAAATTCTGAAATTCATAATATTTTTACATTAATATTGTACGGCTACTATATTAATATACATGTAAGGTGTATTTTTAATAATGTTTTAACTTTTCAGTGTCCATAATATTAATAACAATTTGTCTACTTAAAAAAAATTAATATCATAATAATTTTATTATAACTCCTCTTAAATTAAAATATACATAAATATATGTTGCAGACTTATGGTTTTATCAAAAAATATTATAAATTGCTCTAGTCAGACTGATATTGTTGCACCTATACATGTGCAGCTTATTCCTGCTGACTATAGAATACAAACAAAAGATTTTTCGTGATTTACAGTTGAAACGTTATTTTAATATTCAAAGCGTTAACACGACTATTACTAAAAATTGGTATAACTACACAGGTGATTACGTCGGTGTAAAATATAAAGCGATATTGCCGATATTACGTTTACGGTACGATAAACGCATTATTTTATTTAGATAAAAAAACTGTTTAATGCTCACTGTTCACTGTGCAAATTAGATTTGGTTTATTGATCAACGATTCTTCAAAAGTTTAAGCCTATGACAAGATTGCATAATACCCTAGCCGTTATAATAAGTTATTGTTTATAACAGTAATAACTATAAGTTTTGCATGATATATGACTGTTTTCTTACGCATATTTGATGTGGCGTCTATAGTGTTAATATCGGTCCGGACCAATGTGTCGTGTCAAGAATCAAGAAGTCAAACAGAATTTAACTTTTCCTCAACAGAGTATTTTATTTCGCTTTGAAACATATAAGCAAATCGTTTAATTTTTTTCGCTCTTATTAACAGTATAAGAATTTATTTTTAAAACAATTCATATGTTGCGAAGACATATTAGTAAAAGTTGGCAGAATCAGTGAATATAGTGTATAGTGGATATTGTAATTTATACAGATTTATATTTTATTTTACTATAAAAACCATAATTTAATTTAAAGTAATATATTAATTATTAAATTAGGTTGTGATTGGTATCACAAACAAATCGAAAAGAGGATCTTATCGAACTCCTTTTAATAACCACTATGTTGGTAAAACAGTTACCATCACAAGCAATATTAACGAAGCTAAACTTCAAACGCTTACCTTACATAATCGGATAGATGGATACTTCAACCTCAAACACATTCTGATTATATATTTATATCTCACTATCATAACATAATTAAGAATTTTATAGAACATTGGCTTCATCGTCAAATATCACTTCAATGTCATTTTAGTATGTTTCATTTATTATGCAGTAAATTCTATGAGTATTCTCAATACTTCATTATGTAATTATTATAAGTTGCAATATACAATAAATATTAGATATATTAAACGCAATAAATTAGTTATATTTTAAGAAGAGCAGAGCCTTGTGAGAATGAGCCATCCAGTAATGGAACTTCGCGAAATGTATAAGTGATGTTTAAATTCCATTAGTTTATGGTGTTTTAATATACATTTTAGGTTTATATATGAATTTTACATGTTATTAAGATATCTTTGCCAATCAAAAAGTTACACAGTTAAAACGTATCAAGTGTTATAATCTAAACTTTGTGCAACCCTGCGATAACCAATAATTTTTTTTTTTAGAAACATTTTATCGTGTGTAAATTATAATTTATTTATATTTCATTATATTTAATGTATGTTCTTCAAAGTCACTTAAGCCTAGTATACATAATAATGTCTTATAAAAATATTTTGCAACATTTTATTTTAAATAAGCGGTGTAAAAATATTACTTTGTGCATAATGTTACAGTCAAAAGTAAATTATTTAAGTTTATTTACTTGTTAAATAATATGACAAAAATTAACGTAGAAAGGAAAAAACGTTTGTGTTTAGAACTAATATGAAACAGTTTTCAAATTATAATTTTTTTAATGAACATTTATACTTTTAGTATTCTTAGTTTTCTTAGTAGAGTAGAAATCTGAACATCTACCATAGTGATTACTAATAAAAATAATTATTTTATAATAATTTATCTTCTAAATAATGTATAATTCAAGAGAGAGTGACTTATTTGAAAAATATAAATTTATATCTTGAAAAATCCTCAAGTAGAACAAAACATTTTGAAATTTTGAAATTATTGAACTTATTGAAATTAAAATTTGGGTTTGCTATCACTTTAGTTGCTTGATCAATTTTTATTTGTATTATAAATTAAAATTAATATATGACTTAACAGTTCGCGATTCAAGTAACCGTATTATGGATAATAGAACTATGAACATATTTTGATTGCAGTCGTCTTGTAAATGAATAATTTATAACTGTTTGTAAAAAATTATGTGTAAAGAAAAATAATTAAAAAATGTATTACTTTATATTATGTATTATTAAAATAAAACTGGAATATTTACGAAACGTAAGAAAAATAAATGTATTGATAAAATCATTAAATAAGTTAGAGTGCTTAAGTAATGCTATGTATAGTTGTAAATAATACAATAAATTATCGTATTTTGGCCAAATGTTACGAAGAAAATAATTGAAATTAATTAACTATAAAGGAAAGAAAAACAAATCTTGTAAAAAAACCATTTATTATACTATATTTTCATTATGTTATACAAAGATATTATTGTTTTACTTACAAGTTACAATAAATCAACTGCGTATTTTGATTAAAAATTAATCGGGACATGGTATGAATTAATATTATTGTAATATTGGTACTATACACATGTCCAGTTTTTAAATAAAATATCATTCGTTCAATATAATAACATATTAAACTAATGTAGTTGAAATAAAAATAATAAATCACATTGATATACAAATATTGAAGCTGTTATAGTCGTTTAGTTTTGTAAGATTGTTATGAAACGAATTATAATAATCGTTGGCATTTTTAGAAATTTTGAATATGATTTTATAGTGACCAAACTTTCGATAAGATACAGTAAAAGTATAATAATATGACGTATTTATTTACATCAGTTAGCAATAAATAACAATGTGGATATTACTTATTTTTAATTTTGGCTCCTCGAGCATTATTCGATTCTAATGTTAACTAGGCAACTACATTTTCTTTCATGTCAATAGTATTGTATTCAAATGTTTATATAATTTGTTATAATATTTTTAATAATGAATAACATTATTCTATTGAAAAAAAATAAAGACTTCTCTTAAATATTAACTTAATAGGCGGAGTTAGTTTCATTACAGAAACTTTGTTGAAAACAATTAATTTTGTGTATTATAATTTAAAATTATCATTCAAATAATCAGTGCTGTTGTACAATACATACATTATTGATGGCCAGTGTCTATAAATATTTTAAAGGTCATTAAATTAAATAATAATATTATATTATCGTAAAAATGAGTTTTTATTATTTTAAAACAATAAACAAATACGTATAAAATAAATATTGAATAATATCGTAAGTTCAATGCAATTTACACGACGAGTATCACAATATTTTACCTGTACAATTATATCATCATCTTCGTATAATAATGTTTAGTATATTTATAATATTATAATAAACTACTTATATTATTTAAATATTTTTGCTTAAAATTTCCATTTATAATAAATTATATATAATACTAAATAACTATTATAAATTAACATATTACTACTGAATCATTGGATGTTTTACTCTCGGTGAATCATATTCAAATTTCATTATTTTTTATGTATATGATTACTGCAATTTAATGATATATCATTGCTTACTGCTTTACTTTCAGTTGTCTGGTCTATGACCTATATATATGATAAAAATATTCACCTAATGGGTTTTGAGTTTCAAAACAGTTTTTCAGAACCAGAAGCTATTAAAAAAATCAACCAGTGTTCCATTTTCGTTGTGAGGGAATTACTTTTAAAATATTTATTCAATTTTTAAATATAAAACAAAAGAAAAATTGTTGCTTTCTTGTTTTTATTTTAAAAAGTTTGCAATTGTAATTCGACGCAGGTATACGGGTATTTAATATTAAACAAGCACTTGATTTAAAAGTATTTTCGCTAAGTGTCTTTTATATAGTTATTATGTTTTTCTTCGTTATTATTCATTATTTTTTTTTAAATTTTTAGTAATAAATTATTTTTGCTTTAAATTTTTATAAATAAGACCAATATGCATAAGTACAAGTTTAGTATTATAAAGCACTTGTTAATATTGTAGTATAATAGTTACTATATAGGTATGGAATGTGATTATATAATATTCACGATTTTTTTTTTCATTCAATTCTATTAAGTAATCACACATGTGGGTATATAATATAAGAAAAATGTTCAGCTAGGATTACTTTACAAATAAGCATATTTTTTTTTTTAATATAAATGTACTACAACATTGATTATAATCAAATGTAGATAGTTGTAAAATACATACGAGTATATATACATAATGTACTTAACATATCATTTATATATAATGCATATGTATATATTACATACGGTAAATAATATACAATTTTCTATAATCTAAACATTACCTATATTTTTCTTATCTTTTAGTACCCAAACGTGCTATAATTTCAGAAAAATACCATCATAACTATAGATGTTTCGTGACTAAGCGTATTATGGCCTTAAGAAAAACAACTTTATTATATTACGAGTATATACATATATACCACGTTAGTAGGTACGCACTTATCAGCAAATAAAAACATATCGACCGGACGTAGTATTGGACAACATTATAAACACTAAAGTATAAATAGTCATATTAATATAATATATTATTTTGATCGATATCATAATTAGTTGATTTTAAAATACAATCATAAAAAAAAAAAAAATAAATAATAATTAAAAAAAAATATATGTATATTCTAACAACATAATAACGGATATCGTATCACACAAGTATTGTAATTTACAAACATTTAATTGTCGATGTACATATGACGTAAATATTTATAATTTTTGTTCGGTATTGATATTGTATAATAATATTTTATTTATTTTTTTTTTTTTTTTGTTATTTAAAACAACAAAGCCCGTCCAAATCGTCAGTATTCGTCATGGACTTATGACCTTATTTTACAATATTTAAAATTTAAACGATATTATAAACACGTTTTTTGCAGATATTCTAATGCACTTTTGAGCAGTAAGTTAATCGTAATAGTTTTCATAGTTATTTGGTTATATAACAAATTGGTTACTTCTTCGATTATGGATTACATTTAAATTGTTTTGTCAATTTTGAATAGTATAATATTATATAGAAAAAAAAATTAAACAAAATGACAAAACTAGTGGGTATAAAATATATATATATATTAATTCTTGAATAAGAATTTCTTAAATATTTTAAAGATATTAAAATTTTTTCTTTGCTTAATGCATTTGTATTTTTCCATCGCGAAGTTATGCTAAAAATAACATGCAGATATGTTATAATATATGTGATTTGGTCTGAGAAAACTTGAGAGGTGAAAGTTTTGAGTGAAACAAGTTTATTTTCTTAAACTTTGAGTACATCAGCCGTTATTATTATCCAAAAAGAGACATCCGAGACATTTTATCATACATTATACTGAGAAACTGAAAACTTTAACCTCGCGCGCAGTGTATATATAAGCGAAAGTTCTCGTATTACACATTTGAATGCTTTCAGCGTGTATAATTGATGTTGTTGTTGTTTTTTTTTAAATCCCTTTAACTCGTGTGGCATTGTATCATGAATCTCGAATGTTCAGTCTGTTCAGACTTATTAGGTTTTAAAGCACAGTGACTATTTGATAAGTAAAATTGGTGTGAAATAATGCGATACGTTGCAATGTTTAATCTATGTATAGAAGATTTCGTTGATTTATGAAAAAAATATTGAAATACAATTTTAATTAAAATATCCATGAATGTGGTCTAATGCATTTCAACCTATGAGGAACGTTTTAGATAATATCTTTAACTCGATGTACTCCGGAATTTCCATCACGTTACAATTCTACCGAAAACGACAAATTCGTTTTCGGTAGTCATCCTTTTCCTTTTTACCCTGCCATGATCCCTTTTAGACCCCGTTGTATCGGCCCATCACGCATCAGATTCCAGTCCATCCATTTCAACTTGTGACTTTGTGTAGTTGTCAGTATCTTTCTTTTGTCTTTAACTTGTGGTTGTACCTGATAATTTATCATTTTCTTATTGTCCAGCATTGAATACCGTATCGTCTATAATAGCGTCACATCTAAAATATTTTTAATAACTCTCAACCACATAAAGTCATACTGGCTTAAGTAAAATAATATTATATACGATATACCTTTTAAGCGTTAAACGACGGTATATCTATCGAGATGATTATGTTTGTTGTAATTTTTTATTTTTTTATTATTATTATTATTGACTAATATAAGTACTTTTTATGAGTGTAGTATATTGTATTGTTGTTATTATTTTGCTTATTATTATACACTGTTCAACATCTTAAATCTTCTGTAATAATGTAAATTTATCTTATGTAGCAACAATATTAATATTTTATACTTTGTTATTCACGCCTATCTAATATCTATAATGTACTATTGGTATAAGTATATTATCTCTTATATATATACTATAATTTTGACGTCACATATTAGTAAAATAAATATGTACCATAGTAAGAGTGTTTTCATGTGTTAAAATATGTTTAACTTTTGCAAAAAGCAAATTGTAATCATTTTTTTTTTTTTTATCGTTTCGGAGAATTTGTTATCGAATACAAATAACCATACTATTCATACACTCAAATGTAACGTAATAATAAGCTGGAAGTTCATTTTAGATAACTAAAATACCGTATAAGTATAATTTTTTTGGTTTCCGTTGTTAAGTAAGAACGTGTGAATACTGAATATATTATATTATCTGTATATTATTTATAATGCACGGTGCGCTTATCTTAAGATGGTTTCACAGTTTGTGGAAAAATAAATATTAAATTGAATAACATCATATAATATATTCACGTCAGGTAAAAAAAATAAACTTAACCAAAAAAACCACTACATAATTTTTTTTACTTAATGCATTTAAAAACATACTACTATACTTCTGGCGATTTTGAATTAAAAACAAAAATGAAATGTTTTCAAAAATGTTAATAAAACAAACATTTTATGACATTATTTAACGTAATGAGAATATTATTTGATAGTTATTACTTTTCACTAGTATGTTACGTTCATAAATTGTAAAGATATAAAGTTTTTATAATATAATTAAACTTTGTTATTTATTTAATTTCCATTTATCCCGTACTGCGTATGCCTTCCGATACACAAAACGTAATTAGAATTGGCTATATTATTATTATTGGGATTCTTCCAAATAAAATTAATGTTGTAGATATTATCATGATGCGATTAAATCATATTCTATGTACTCGTATTTTGTTAATGTAGTTAATAATAAAATATTTAATTATGTATAATATATTATAATTTATAATAATTAATGGACAAGATAATGGAATTTATCATAAATATTGTTTTTTCACATATCTGTCTGTTTTCGAATCTTATATTGCTTTCGGATCATATGTGCTAAATTTACTCATATTTACCGTCTTCTACGCCAATATTATTATACCATCCTAATATATATATACTTTAAAAGCGTATTTTGTAAAATGTTCTCTCCATTGCGGAAAACAAGGGCCATGGCAATACGCCAGTTGTTTTGAAATTACATAATTACATTATTTATCTCTATTTCAATTAAATTTTAATTGTATTATAAGTGCATATTTATAATATTTTAGACATGTGGTATCTTTGTTACCATTGAGGCTAATAACTTATAAGTATCATTTTTTAAATTTATCAAATTCATTAAAAAGCATAGATATTTTTCTGGTGTATATTTTAAGCGAATTTCTTAATTTGTACACTCGTACAGCAAGTTATACATGTTTTAATGTCGTATATATAATATAATGTCGCGGATGTCTCATCAAACCGGCAGCATAAAATATATTCGTCTGCAGGTGCCACTATATTTACGATAACGTCTCACACGGTGACAGCGTTGGTGTGTATCTCTGCGTTAATTTACGCGTATTCTAAGTTACATATTGTTAATGTTATTATTCTTATACGAACGAAACGCTATAACGAAAACGTGAGCACTACCGTCCTTCGCCGTTTTCACGTCATAAATCTCCTCGTTCGTGATTATATAGACGCGGTGCGCGAGTTGATTGCCGGGTACTTATGTATATTATGTTACAATATATTTTTATATTTACGCAAATAATGCGCATAATATGCCTATTTATCCGCGAGCCATTCGACGTGTATGTATGTGTGTTTGTTTATTAAATAAATAAAAGAAAACCGCAAGACTGTGCCGCAACCGACAACGGAAACGGAAACCGTATAGGTACATATTATTATTATTATTATTATTATTATGATAAACATATACCGCGTACATACATATCGTGAAAAAAACCATGTGAAAAATGTTTAAAAATAATATAACCTATTAGTAAACTACGTTTAAAATGTGACGTTGAAACGGTTTTAAATACATAATACATAATTGTATTACCGTCACATACAAGTTTACAGTATTGCACCCAACTAGCTATATATTATTGAATACTTAATTGTCTATTATAAATCGATAGAATGAACCAAAAATATTTGTTGTTGTACCATAATAATGGTAAATTTTAATAACAGTATATAATTTATAGCATCACGCATCATTATAATGACCGTTTATATTATACCTACGTACATTCAGCTATAATCTATAAATATGAAATGAATTTTCACCAATTGCTAATCTCGAGAACTATTGGACCGATTTCAATAACCGTGATTTCAATAGATTTGAGACTCGGAGTATGTTTAAACTTATTTTTTCAACAAAGTGCTAGCTCTTATGAAAATCAAATAATTTTTGTTTATAATATAATATATATATATTATAAGGTTGACATTAGTCACGGAAAAAAAATGAAAAAAAAATATGTCTAGCCGAACTACGGGATATAGTCCTATCATAGGGTTTTTTTTAAATAAAAGAAAACAATATTTAATTTATTGTTTGTTATTCAAATGTACAGCAAAAGGCAATGTCCTTATATTTTTTGTTCGTAGACTCAAAAACTACTCAACCGATTTTTACGAAAGTTTAAAAGATTGTTTTTAGAGATATCAAGAAAGTTTAGAAAGTAGTTTGAAATACGTTCAAAAATATACCAATCGCTGTATCCAATTCGCCACAGGCGGATTATTCATCTCAGTCAAATTAGTTTACAAAGCGAAGTTCACTTGCCTATGAACTGAAGTAGGTACATTAAAAACGAGATACACCGACAAAGTATTGTATACGTTTATTTTTTTTCCGATAAAGTTACGTTATAAATCTAACATATTATTATAAAAAATATTATTTCCATATTTTAATAATTATTATTTTATAACACTGTTAAATTATTTTGAAATATAATTTAGTTTATTCATTGTTACACTTAAGTATATTAATTGTTAATTTATATTATTTTAAAGAAGGGAAACATGCTTATCCCGAGGTGCAAAATGTTTGAATAGTGGCCTCGAGTTTAAATTAAATGAATCAAACCAGAAGAGTGTGTGTACCTCCGTGGATTTAAAAGCTTAAATTTTACTTTAGTGCTAGAACAATAAATATAGTATACAATGTATAATTATTACAAGTCACATCTATTATAAGTATAAGTGGACGTTTTCATATTTTGTGATGTGTTTTTTAGGACTATAAGGCATATTGTTCGTAGTTCTTTTAACGTTATCTCGCGTGTTTTGAAATAAAGATACTATATATGAGTGGAGATGCCGTCTCTCAAACTCCAAACCAAAGGCCGTGAACCTCTCGTGTGCCGATACCGCCGTATAACCGTTAAGGTATGGTATGGCAAGGGACGCAAATGTCCAAGTTTTTTTTTCGTTGTAATACTATATCTACACGACGTGTATACCATGCCGCAAACACTATCGTCATACCTTCGGGCGACGAGTTTCGGTCTTATAGATATATCATAATATTGTAATGATATACAATTATTTAGACGTATGCAAGGCAGTATAGATTATAGTGTTGTTATTATATAGTAGGCTATAGGTACGTGCGATACAATTATTGCATGAGTAATGTCTGCATATTATTGCAACCTGCACCGCAGTCGATGACGACAATAATAATAACGTAAATAATTGATCGAGCTTAGGTGTCGGCGGAGGAGTAGCTCTATGTGATCGGCGGTGTCGGCGATTAATGCATTATTTATCGTGGCGATTAATGATGTCACCGCGGTGATGTGTCGATGATGTGTGTACGAATACACTACCGCCGTAGTCATGGTAATCACGATGGCAGTACGACTGTGTCCGCGGAGGACGTGCGCGTTCGGACATTTCTCGTCCGTCTACGTTTTCTTCCAGCTCACCCTAAATATTTATAAAGCATCTAATAACAGTTAACAATATTACGTTTTTATTTACATCGCAATAATATAAAATACTTAACGATATCCGTGTAATAGATACGATTTATGAGTACTATATGTAGCCAGTAAAGCGGCCATGACGGATTGGGTACACTATACGAAGATTTCAAATTTTTATAACAATTATAATTAGTAATTCTTAGTTTTACATTGTATGATACAATATCAGTTTAAAATATCAATTAAATATGCTATTCATACAATCGCAATAGGCACACATTATCACACATCGTGAATTTCTCAAAAAACCAACGGGAAAAATAATAATTTTAAATCTAGAATAACATCTGCTGAAGTGTGATCAAATTGAATTTATCGTCTAAAGTCTATAGTACACGATGGTTTGACCATTTTTTACTGTTACGAATAACGTTTCTTTAGTAGCAACCGACTCGCCATCGCAATAACACAGAACGGATCAATATTTTGTGTTCGTATTAATATTATTTATTATCATACAACAATTCCCTCCGGGATAAACCCTTTTGGCGTTTAAAAGTCCGTCTTAAATTATCTGTGCCGAAAATGAATATTATCGTATATTGTAATACCAAGTTTAATTGACACAATTTTACATATAATTTCTGGAATACATTGATTATAGTCATTATTATTCGTTTTAGTATAATATACTATTATATAGCTATTTTAAATTTATTTACATTATACTATAATTAATGCTTATAATAAATTGCTACAATTAATCGGAAATGTATATTTGGGCAGATTAGGTGGGGATTCGCTTTAAATACACATAAATCTGTTTATGTGTTATTTATGCAAAACGTTTTTCGAGCGTTTTTTATAGTTTTTAATCGTTTCTATTGAAACTTACGAATTGCGTAACTAAAACAAAAATTATTTTATAAAGTGGTTTTTAATATTACCTTTTGAATAAATCTATCAATTCAGTAATTATTATTATGCACATCAGTAACAGGCGTGACTTTCACTCATACATAATTTAATTTTACTCCGTAGGTACGTGATGAAAACGACGGATACGGACATACTTGGCTATAATATTTTTGTTCTTAAACATATAACTACTATCTATAGGTTATATTATGTAGAAACGATATTTAAATCTGTTTAAATTTTATTTACTACGGTGTTTATTTATCAAATTTCCATAATTTTTAAATTTCAAGAATTTTTTTTTTTTAAACTATCAAAAACATTTGAAAAAAAATCATTTTGGAACGAATAGTATTGTCCAATTTGTCCATGATCGAGTTCTACGTTATTATTTAAATTTTTTCTATACATTCGCAATAAAAGGTGAAAAAAAAACAAGGGAAAACAATTTGGAATTTGTTTTTGGAAATAATTAATATTATATTTAGTACCTATATTTACGATTTTATTTTTAATCCAATAATACTACCATTTAATATTTGCATAAAAAAATGCAGTGATTGTTTAGATAGAAGGATATATAACATCCCCTACATACGTCCTTAACCTGCAGTGACCAACCATAATTTACTATTGTTTTTATTCGAAAATGAGATAACGGAAGGCCATATATCTACGCGGTGTAAAATAAAAACATTGTATAGTATTCATTTATGTGAATATCATACTTAGTCATGATTAATTTTAATTTTAAATCGAGAATATTGTTGATATCGTTTTACCATACACACGCTTTTTTTTCTTTTTTTAACAAAGAACTTTACTTATAATTTGTATTCATGAGTATTTTCAAGTAAAAACATTTATTTGGCTCCGGTCATAAGTCATATTTTATTATTATGTTTATGCGTTTGGATATCGTTACCAAGACAAGTTTAGTTTCATATTTTTCGTCTTAATATTATTAACATCTGATAGAAAGTTATCAATTATTAAACTCTAACCATCGACTTAATTAAAACTCTTGATTAGAAGATTATATCCAAGGTATACATGATTCACATTTCCTGTAAAAAAAAAAAACGTTAATACCTGTATAATAACTATTTTAAGAATATAATATTAGAGCAAGATTAATAATTATTATGATATAATTGATAAAATATATACAATGCATTGTATTAATTTATAATATTCGACGATAAGTCAAATAACAAGTTATTATTTTAATGCAAATATTTATAGCTAGATGTTTTAGTAATACCTGTTGGATTTTTGCAATATATCACTCTAACGATATCATAATAATGTATTTCAATTAAATCGTGTATCTCATGGTTTATTTATGTCTCGTAATATTGTGCACACCGGTAGCATATTTAAGACTTATCAAGAATACCTGAATATGTGATGGCCACATAATATTATGTAATTATTAGACTATTTAGATTATAAAATGTAAAATTGATTTTCATCAATTATTATTTAGGAATTTTTATATTTGATAATTTTTTTTCTTTCTTACATCAAACGAATAACAATTAAGTTTAGGAAGGTTTAAAAACTATCAGTTGAGGATCTTAGACCCGCAGAATCTGTATGGTTTATTAACATGAATTAAAAATGTTGAACACGTAAAATGTCTAACAAATTGAATTATTTTCTAATTATTTCCAATTGGAAAGCTAATCTTATTTATACGAGTACACTCGTTTTATAAAAAAAAATTATTTTTATTATAAACAATTTCTTGTAATTATACTTTCAACTGTTCTTTTAATTATTATTCAATTGGCCATTACCTAGCGTGTTGAAGTGCAAAGGTGTTTTCATATTTTTTTCCATCAGTTAACCATGAATTTGTACTTACTGTATAACAGACAATCTCATCTATACAAATGCTTAATTTTAGCCCAATATTCCATATAATAAGACATTCTACTATTATAGTAATTTAATATATTATAATATGCCTGCCACAATAATTGATTAAAAAGAACTATATTCAAACGTTAATAATAATAATTTAAATGTAAGAGTTTTGTTGTTATTTAATACAAAAGTTGTATTAAATTATTTAAATTATATATTTTATAAGTTCAGTTGTTGTGATCCGAAACTTATTCAACCTTCGCGATTTTACATAATTATGTAATTATTAAAAAAATATTTATTAATAATGGTTAACAAGTTGTTCTCTTTTCAGTCAATCTCATTGCTTTTTAGCAATCTGTATTCAATTTACTGACACGTGCTAAATATTCTCCTTGTAAACTGTACGTACTAGTTACTTTGAAGTTCGCATCAAACTTTGAGCCTTTTTACTGTCCCAAACTCCCAAAATCGTTTACTGAAAAAAACCCTCTTAAAAAAGCTTCACTAAACCAACAGTATTTCAAACACTCCTCAAAGGCACTAAAATATATATATTTAAACAGCCCATTTTGACAAGTATCACATAGCATTTTGTATTCATAAAAACAAATCTGTACAGCAGTTTATATCGCATTGGTAAATCGTAAAGTAATGGTGTGAAAATGAACCCTTACATACGAGTAAATCCTGTCTATGTTTAGTTTACGTGATTTTATCTCTGTGAATTTTGTAGTGCTCATATAATATGATATTATACGAACTATAATAGCTAATAATTTCGTCCACAAATCAATTTCAGACAACAATATGTAATAGTATCCAAAGTTGTTTAACGTAAGCGTAAAACAATTTTCAATTATCATCTACAACGGCGATGAATCAATGAATCGTGACGGATAAACAAATAAAATGTTGTTGTTATGTTGCTAGAAAAACTATGAGCCCTTTGTTCTTACCGTAACAATATCAATAAAAGCGCGAATCGGTTTAGTTAGTGCGTAAATATTGGTCGTTAAAAAAAAAAAATCGATTATTTGTGCTTTTGGGTATCGATGTTTTTTCGTTATTCGACTATTTTAGTTATAGTCGAACACGATCGGTGACCGGCCTGTTTAACATATTAGATATTATTTAAATTATATATCATAGATACTGCTGTATAATAGTGTTGCTGTAAGGACCATCCCGCCGTTTATATGATTCACGCGCTGCCGGATCTAAAGTCGGGTCGTGACTCATAGACTTGCGATATCGTAATATCTAACCCGAGGTAACGAATCGGCATACACCGCGGGTAATGCGCATTATATATATACACTATACACGTGCATAAATATAATATTCACAGTCGTCAGTGTTCTTTACAGGCAGCTCATCGGGTCACAACAGCGACACCGCGTCGATGACGAAAATTGCAACACACACACACACACACACACACAGAAAGATATAATATAAATATAATTTCCATTATTCTAATACGACTATAATATCATGCGAACGAGTCGACTGTTTATTTATGTTTTTATTCGCCTCACCCCCCAGTCGTTGAATTTATAATCCCGCGTACGCGGTCTGTTTTTTTGGCTCGGTCCCAGGGAGATTTCGGTGAATCATTATATCTGGAGACTATAATATAACATAATATTATATTATTGTGCACGTTTGCCGCTCGTTTTCAGACACACTGCACTAGGAGACGTACACCAGCAGACCCGCCGCCGCCATACGGTCATCATATATTAATAGAGTTTTGTACAAGTACATTTAATTTTTCTAGCGCGTACGATTATTTTTTTCGTTCTTCTCGATTTTTATGTATAGAATATTGTATATGTATGTGTATGTGTATAACGTCCTCTCTCCCGCCATTTTTTTCTCTGTACAAATCTATATAACGCCCAGCCAGCGCACTAAATTATCTTTGAACAACGGCGACGGCGTTTTCACAATGTCATCTCCACACCCGACTGTGTGTCGCCAACATTTTAAATCTATAAACGATATCGCCGAGTTAGAAAAAAAAATTCACTGATTTCTGTACAGTTGAAAAATTTTTCAATTTAGAAATATTGTTTTTACATGATATTTTATATCATTAAAAATTAAATTAAAAAAAAAATTTAAACTGTTATCATAATTTTTTAAGTATTTTTACTGTTGGAATACAAACGATATAGGTACATTTTAAAATTTATATTCTTTATAAATAAAATATTTATTTGAGAATTTTGATCCATAAAAATCGAATGTCAAACAACTATCAATTAGTTATTACTTATTTGTACCTAATTACTATGAGTGGATTGCTACAGGGACTCCTTAAATCTATTAGTATATTAATATGACAGTTAAGGCTATTAAATGCATAAACCTAAAATATAAATAATTTAACTATTTATTTGAGATGAAATTTTAATGCGTGCATGGAAAGTTTCGGTAAAATATTATACTTAAGAAAATTATGTAAACAAGTACATGGAGTAATTAAAAAGTTTGAAAGTGATCTCAAAATGGTTCATTTTCTCAAAAAAATATTGTTTTTTAATAAATTTGAATTCAAAGCAAAATGTTTCAAAATTTATACATAAAAAATGAGAAAAATTACTAGAATAATCATTTTCCAGTACCTATATTACATAACTTTCTAATTATTGACAACTGCAGTAATTTGTATCGATTTTTTTTACTTTTTCTAATAAGGGTTGATAAATTATGTACAGCCGGAAACACGCACTTCAATTACATTTTAAATTTTTTTTTAAATATTTTACAGTAGCGTGTTTAGTAATGATGATGACAATGATAATAATATAATGATGATACTAATAATAATAATATTGTTGGATAATAATCAATTGTTATATCAGAATAAAATAAAAATAAATGTCTTTATACGGCGTGTCCCTCGATTTGTACAGTTGTTACGAAGCTGAACTCTTAGTTCAGGGGCAATTTTCATACGGATAGTGAAAGGACTCGTGACAAGGATACGCACACAAGTTACCGTTTTATAGCGAACAATTATTATTATTATTGAAGGGCCGAACGAATACCTAATAACCATAATTACTATTATCATTATTAATGTTAGAAACCATATGGTCAAGTTGTCTACTGAAGAAAATATAGTGGTCGCAACGGTATAAAAATCGTGATAATCAACATGTTCTCGATAATAATTATTATCCCACATGGGGGTTTTCTTAATTGCACTTTATAGTACCAATATTGAATAATAGAATTATGTGTCTGTGTTTAATTTCAAACCTCTGGTATTATAATAAATATAATACAGTTATGTGATTTTTGTAATTATTTTACATTATTAATTGTATAATAAGTTTTCATATGTAAGTATAAATAATGTAAATAATCGGTTCGTCACTGATGATTTGTATGAGAGAAAAATGCTTTAGGTATACCTAACTATATGATTGAAATATATTGATATGGCCCTGGGTGTCACAACTGCTTTTTTTTATTTATGTATTTATTTTTTTTTACAGCGTTTTGCTGCTATTTTTTTATTAGTTTCGTGTAATTAAATAAACAAAAAAAACACATTAATTTGGTTGTTATTGTTTATATTTTGTTTTAATATAATAAATGCGTTGTTATTATAGACATCTTTTGGCCTCATTTGTCCTCCAACTGACAATACGACCAGCACATCAGTAATAATCAATAATCATAATAAATTAATTTACTGTTAAACTGCGCATAAAAGTAGAAAACATCAGAATGAAACTCTTATTGTTTATATTTGAAAACAATTAATCATACGTAGAAATTTGTGTAAACAGGAGACTTTAAAAAAAAAAAAAAACAGTAGTCATGAAATATAGCTCGGTAGTTATATTTTATATATTTTATACTCTACAACTCGGTGTAAAAGACCATGGATGATTAATTACGAGCTAACAATTCGCCAAACAAACTATAAAGTCTCGTTTAATTTGTTTTGAAAAACTTAGAAATTTTATGTAAGGAATTTCTCTGTTTTTTCTCTTTCTCTTCCTTTCATCGCACCTCTCTCGCTGTCTTTCTGAAACGCATTTTGGTATACACATTACCTCTCTTATTATATTATATTAATAGAAATACTTAATCACTCACATGTATTATTACTATTATAATATTGCATAATAACCGACCGACGGTCAGATCGCAAACCAGTAAATTATACGTGTCGTAAATCCGTTATAATAATATATTACTTATATGAATTACATACATATACTCTATACTACATATTATCATTTATGTATTTATACGTTTCGAATAATAAATGCACAGTTGAATTATTAGGTTTTTAGTCGTTTTATAACTCAAACGTTACGTTTTGTGCGAGAACAATATTAATTATGTACTGTCATATAATTAACCGAGGCAAATGGATATGATTCCTGTATTGTACAAATATTATTGTTTTAAAACCATTCTGAAATATGTATGGATATAAAATGAACAACGTTGATAAAACGTGGGTGAATAAACTCGAGGAAACAATAGTAATGGTAGTTTACAAATATCGATATAGTTGAAAAATTTTAATTAGTCTAAAATATAATAACTATTTTTATATTAAGGTATACGTCGTATTACAAAACTTTTTATAAAATTCAATGGAATAAAATAGAACGTGTTGATTGAAAGAAAACAAAATACGTTTATATATTTTATAATTAGAGATTCGTAAGTGCAACAATCTTATTTTCTTTGTGAATAAATTATACCTAATGATATGCAATTTGTACACTTGAAATCTTCAAAAATTCACAGTTTTATTAGTACTCTGCGAGTTTCATCTAAATTATACGTCATAATAATAATCATTTGGACACATGTGATGATAATTACTTCTATATTGTTTTCTAATCGAAAACAGCTAAATTACGATTTTATTTTCAGTTTGATCATCATTACAATTTGGCATTCGATGAACACAATTGACAATATTTAATGATTTCGATGAATCAAATAGTGTGGAATCGCTCGAGTGTGTTTAGTATGTATACGCGGTGAACAATAATATACAATGCAATAGCAATGTGACTTAGTTTTTCCCAAATTATAATTTATTTATATGACATAACTCTAGATACAATAACTTTCAAAAAAATAATAACAAATATCGATAATATTTTTTTAAAGCAATATCATAGCAGTACTCATATGATGTTTTAAATTTGTAAAAATATAATATTCTTATACATAAATACGAAAATAAAAACACAAGCTTTACGATATTATTTAAGTATTTCAATATTATTTGTTACCATCTGATCATCAAATGTCACACCAATATTTATTTTTTATTTTTCTATTAGGAGCCAATTAACGCTTCATTAATTTACTAGAGTATTTGCAATTATTTTTATAAGCACATAAAAACAAGAGTCGACAATTTGAAGACATTACAAAATTCTATGTAACTATCTACATAATATAATGTCTAAATTATTTATAAAAAAAACAACTTGGATTATTCGTTTAATTGATTTTAAAGAGATCATATTTTATAAACACTTTATACATCATATACTTATATTTATCACCTAACGAGTAACTACAATTATTGATTGTATAGATATAACAATATACTTGCTTGGTGTTGTATAAAATATGTATACGTTTAATGATACACTTAAATCGAATTAATCAATCATGAATCCCTAAAGAAAATTTAAGGGACATTAACTCACTATTAATTCATTAAAAGATTTGTAATTATTCATACAGGATGCAGCCATACTGTAGTTATGTATGGTGTAAAATTATTTCAATAATTTTTTATGCAATTGATGTATAGCATTGCATAGGATTTATAATTTCCAATCGTCTTATGCGTCCCTGAATTTTGCATCGACCTTTTACTTTATCCAATTAAATCGCGCTGAGTTAGCTATATAATAACAATAATAACATCGTTTATCCATAAGAACTCATCGTCACTGTATATATTATAATTTCTATACAATACCGGATGATTATTTTATTGAACAACACTCATTATTTCCAAATTTATTAACGTTTTTTTTTTTTACATAACTTCTAGTCAAAATAAAACAAAATTTTTACTTTATTGAATAACAACATATATTTTTACGCTCTGAAATAGATTATTTTTCGAAGTAATTCGATTTATAAAAATCAAAATTCGGATGAGTAGTTAATGAGTTATAAGTAAGTAAGTATTTGAAGTGCTTTATACTACTCGGCTCACCAGAGGTATTTATTATTCATAAAGTCATAAACTACTCGTCTGAACTTCAATTTTCATGTAACGAAAACTCCGAAAAATATTCTGCTTCGGAATATGTAATTAAAAATATGTGTTGTCGTTTTAAAAAGTAAAATCTTAAAAACATTATGACGATAAAAATAATAGAAAAAATGATGTTTTATTTCACTGGGAATGGTGTAAAAAGAATGTATTTCATAAAATTAATAGAATTTGAAATAATGAGTGTTGTCCGATAAAATAATCATCCTGTATATATTAATATGTGTATAATGGGCAATGAACACTACTGGTTTTGCGCGTCGTGCTCGTCAAAAATGTAAAAAATAACACCAATTACATTATATAATCTAAAAGAACGTGCCAATTAAATTGTCAACACGGTCGTCGTCGGTATCAGTGTCGTGTCGTAAATCGGGTAGCCGTTACGTATAAAAGTCACATTGATTTTATAATAGTATACATAAATAACAATATATAGTTACGCAGTTTTTCCATCGGAATCCGACATCCGACGTCGATTGAACGCAATGTCGTGTGCTGAATATTTTCACAAATGTGTGTCGAATTTCCGATATTATTCTCATTTCACCATACATCTACTCGGATCGACACCTACACATCAGCTGCACTGGTAGCCTATGCGCAATAAACGTGTTTCATAGATATATAATATACGCTGTTACAGTTATTTTTAACATTAAACAGTTGTTTTAAACAATCTATATACATTCGCTATATCCTCAGATAAATGTTAGCTATGTTCATCATCACTGCAGAATACGCGAATATTACGAAGATATAGTATTATATATTTCTTGATTATTGATTGTACGAGTAAAATATGTAAAATATTATGTTTGAAGGCGTGAAGTGTTTGCCTTGAATATGAAGTATACCGAATGATATCTTTATTTATATTGCTATTAAACTAATTTATTTTACTTTTAGTGTTACAGTAGGTTGATATAATTTTTCCCGAAAATATTGCATTTATTATACCTGTTAATTAATTTAATGATATATATTATATTATTATTATTATTATTACAATTTGAACCAATAATCAATATCTGCTTATACTAAGATTCATGATGTATGTAAAAGTTTTAAGGCCCCTTAAATAAGGTTTTTGAATCATAATAAAATAATTAACATTGTTATAATATTTAATTTTGTCCAAACTTAAACTTCAAATGCTTGTAAAAATAGTTGTGTTTTTTTATTTTTTAGAGATTTTAGTTCCAGTATGATGATTTATGAGGAATTAATATCGTATTATATTTTCAAACCTTAGCTTTAAAAATTAGGATTTAATAAATATTTAGCTACAATAAATTCATAGGTAATTTGTAGTGATGTTGACGAATATTATCAAAATTTTAAATTAAAATATTTAGATATTTTAGATTTTGAGTGAAGCGATAAATGTATTAATTATTTTATCATCGTGTGTTTTCTTTTTGTGTGGATAAGTACACGATAAGTTGTCGATAAAATGATTCAATTTTCAAAAACTCGGGTGGTTTTGAATATAAAATTAGATATAGTTTGTACGGGCATATATCAATTGCGTCGAAAATCACAGGTAAAGAAAAAAAAAGTTATGGAATAGGAAAAAGGTATACATCAACTGCGCTGATCGATATTCCAATGTTATAAATTGTGTACGTCAATTGCGCCGAGCGATATTTAAAAATTATTCAACTTCTATCATACATAAAAATGAATAGCGTCGAGAAAGAAAATAAGAATAAAAATAAAAAAAACCATAGTTGAATGTAATATATTCAAGTATTTAAATGGAAATTTAGATATATTTGAATTTGTACAACGGATAACCTACCACTACAAAAAATGATTACAAGGTAATTAAATATAAATCTATTTTTATATCTAAATTTTCTAATTTTAATTTAATTTTTTTAGATTGAGATTAAGATTCAAGACACTTCATCAGAAAGATAAATTTGTATGTAATATATGTATGTAAATTATTTTTATTTAAATTTACTTTTTAATATATTTTGTTTAATACCAGTGCAATAGATGTATTCCTTTTTAATATACCCTTTTTACACTGGCGCAATAGATGTATTCTTGTATACTATACAGGTTGTGTCCCAAATTCGGCTCAGTTGACGAAACCCCGTTTGTACTTTGAAGAGGTCAAATTTAAAAATTCCATTCAGGTACTTATTTTTATAATTAGGGAAAATCAACATTTTTACGCAAATTCAATTTTCAATAACATTGATTTTGTTTTTTTTTCAATGTAATTCGAAAACAAATAACTGTATATAATACTTGACATTTTCACTAAATGTTTATAATATAATTTTCAATATACGATCAAAATTTCAATTTTTATGAGTTATTTATAGGCATGATAATTTTTTAAATTTTTTTCTAAATATCGAATAATTGATATAATAATATTGATAAATGATAAAAAATATTAACTGGGTCAAAGTTCTTGAAAATTTATTACAAGATCCACAAAAGTTATTCTTGAATCTATAAAAATATTAAAAATTCATAGGCACAACTTTTATAAATATATATTTGAAGTTCAAATTTTGACGATTTTCGCTAAAATTGTAAAAATACCAAACTATTTTGTAGTTAAAAATTCATAAAAACTTTTGTTTTTGTATATAAGCTTCGAACATTTAATACAAGATTTTTCATACGTAGTTCATACTAAAACCATGAAATCTAAAAAGTGTACAAAACTAATAGAGATAATTATTTTTTATAAACTTATTTAAATTTTTTTTTATTTAAAACATTATTCGTATTTTAAATTATATTTAACTTTACTAAACGCAATAGCATTTTTGATTTGTTTTAAAATATTATTTATTTATAGATACTATAAATCTATATCTACTGTTTTGTGGTATTCACAGGGATATGTTTTTACATTTTATGTTATAAGTTGATACAATATGGTATAAATATATATTATTATGATAATTAAATATAAATAATATAATATTGGTGTAATGTTTTTGGAAAAATTTTATCTACCTATTATAATACTAAAAAAAAAATAAATAACTTTATCGCTATATCAAAAAAACCTCACTTGGTGATACAGGCTGATAAACCATTTCTGATTAGAATCGTTTTTTGTATATATTTATTATACATCATCATATTAAATACAAAATTAACACACTTAAAATAGTGACACTCACTTGACACCTGATGGTATAGCAAATCGGTACTTAAATTTACACGCCTTTTGATATTTTTGTATGGATATAAGAACAAGTTATGTGGTATATGTTGTAATACATTTTAATACCTATCATTTTTATATCGTTAAAACCGGGTAAAGAATACCACAATATTATAATAAAAAATATTTTGATAAAAATTGTATGTTTCGTTTGTATAATATTATTATCTTAAATTATAGTATCCTATAGTTCATAAGAGTACCTCTAAGAGGAGGATTTTTCCTTATGATTTTTTCACTGTTAATTAAATATAAATATATGTTATCACAAATTCTTATTGTAAATATTTACAGATTGTATGTTTTCCAAATAAAAAATATTGTATATATATATATAGTTCATAAGTTTTGTTTGCATATAACGATAAACGAATCCAAAGTAAAAGGTACAAAAAAAATTCATAGAAAAAACTCCAGACAAAGAGACAATAAGTTTAAAAAAAAATTATAACTTATGAATATATAAAAAATAGATTAAAACTGTTTTATATTACTATCGGCATTAACTTAAAATTTATTTATTTATATCATATGTCATTATAGACAGCATGTATGTTAACGGAACATCCGCAAAAAAGAGTTGGTGCAGCGCATTTATCAAATAGATCAACGTAGAATTAAAGCTTTGTGTCCACCTGATGCCTGAAGCATAAAACATTCAGGAAGTTACACTAAAACGATTAACATCAAACAACTAACATTTATAAAAATTCAAATACTCAGTTGACAGTTTGACACGTTTGGTAGGATACAGTAAGTTATCCTACTATATAGAAATGAATCGACGAAATGTATTAAGAATCAAATGTTGGCAAAGCTAAAATATTAAACAATATCGAAGAATAAAATAATATTAAACTAATAAAATGGTAAATAATAATATTAAGGTATTGTGTTAACAATTTATTGATAAAATTACGGGCCAATAAATACTTTTCTAAAAACTTTTTACATTTTGCCTTTTAGGAAACAATATTTAATAAATAATTCAATCTTTCAAACATATTGCAATATTTCGGATTTTTTAGCCTTTATTCTTCCTTGAATTTTTTTACTAGAATTTTTTTTCTTAGACCTTTTTCCCCGAAATTTGTAACTTATAGCTTGCATAACACCATTGGATCATTTGGATCACATTTATACATTGGTCCGATGCGGCTCCGATCCGATTGCGGTCTATCATCATCAAATAGTTTTGAATTGAACCATTTCAGACAAATAACGTAATACTTTACCGAAAAACTTATTTTTAACTAGACCAATAACCGAATCCCTTCCGATAAAAATGCTTTTGAAACAGTTAAATAGGGTATTGTGCTCGTCCATATATGTATGCGTACAACTTTAACAAAGCCGATGCAGATTATCACATACTGTTACTGATGTCACGGCATTGGAAAGGTTCCATAAAAAAAAATCACACTTTATAGCTTAAAAGTGACGTTTATAAGTCGCACGGTTTTTGTTCTTATCGAGAATCGTTTTTCAGATTTACCGTCTTTATTTATATATAGCGTTTATATTTTATATTATGCGTTTGTAGGTACATGATGCGTACCTAACTTTGAAGTATTCGATTCGATATATCCTGTAAACGGGTTTAACGTATAATATAATATAGTTTATGTAATAATAATAATACACACGCGTTTTCATAACGTTTTACATTTTTTTTTTAAACTTTATTCAATTAAATGTGTTATATTCTCCTTTATATTCCAATTTTTTTCATCAACTATTATTATTAATGAGTATTGCTTTCATTTTTTTGTAGTATTAAATAAAGTTTAATATTAACTTTTAAAATTTCATTTCATTTTTTTTTATTTTCCGCATTAACGTTCTGCAATATAAAAAATGTATTCTTATAATCTCACTAACATTAAATAATAAATCAAATTAAATTCATTTAGTTAAAAATATGCTATTTTCATAACTTAAAAAATTACTATAATATTCGATATCATCAATATTTATGATATTTTATAAGTAATGAACAATTATAGGTATAATAGTAGTAATAGTACCTACGTATAATAAGTAGACTATTAATTTTTTAATTTTTTAAAACTTATTACAAGTGAAATTGACTATTATAGGTATACTCTTTTTAGTAATTATTTCAAATCTATATTTATATACAGTATTATACATATATAACGTATTTTATTGAAGGTATATAAATGTATTTCTAATATATTTGTAGTTTAAATGTATTTAACATTCAAGTAACTGTTTGGATAAAATTCAGGAATAAGAAGCATATTACAGGAGATAATATTATAATTTAATACTGTATTAATTAATTTATATTTTAAATTATAATAATACGTGTAATAATAGATTTTTTATGCATTATACGCATTTCAGGTCATAACATTATGTAGTGGTTGAACAATAACGATTTTGTGATTATTATTATACAACTATGCCGATATTGATAACATAATATACTTTTTGGTTGATATACCCATAAAAAGATTTGATCATTGAACTTGAACATTTATTATTTCGTCCGTTTTGTCGACTATAAACACTACTGCATGCATTACGTGCTATTATGGTTGTTTGCGTATTCTCGTCTCCGAGAGAATAAATTCAAAATCGAACGTTATATACACACACGTGTATAATATACAATATGTGTATATGATGTACAAACATCGATACGGTCTTCACATTTACTGGATAAGAGGTATATCCGACCGACGATAATATTATACTATACTAATGTACTATAATATATATAACCTGCACATACTTATTGTCATTATTGTAATGTGTTTTGGGACATATTATCATACATATATATATATATAAATGCATAAATGTGCGATACCGCACGTGCCGCCTGCAGAAAATCTGATTCCTGCACAACGGCCGTGTTTCGTGGTTGTCGTCAACGACCGAGCTTCACTCGAGTAAACAAAAAATATGGAAGACGGAAAAAAAACTTTACGCTTTACACGTAGTTGGCAGCTACATTATTATTATATTGCATGTTTAACTGTAGTGTGTACATAAGGTACACGCGCGTCGTGATATTATCCATCGCTATAATAGCGTACTAGATATTCTATATTATATGCCCAGTGGCGGCGAAAATGTTTCTACTTATTTAGACCATATTCTATTATGTAAGTCATATAATATTAATTCGTGGCAATGAAAAAATAACCGGAACACAATGCGTACGACTAATTATAGTGTATAACTTAAAATACGATTTAGGAAAATACGACGATAACATATTATATTGTTATTAGATTTGAAATTATATGTCCATCAATCTCGAGATGTGCGTGAATCGAGTGTGCGTAATAACTAATCGCTGGTCGCTCAGATGTTCTTTTAGGAATCATTTCGTTTTAACGCGATGACATAACATTTGTGAACTAAATGAACTTCACCACCTATTTGGCGTTTATTAATTATTTTGTTATAATATTGTTATTGGGTGATTCTGCTTACGTTTCATTGCGAGACCTAACCAAGGGAGGGGGGCCTTGACTCTCATTGTACTGAGTGTTGTACTGCTGTGTAGTTTAGATCAGCGGTTCACACACTGTGGTACGCGAAAGACTACATGGTGGTAATCGGAAAATAATAAACCCATTAAATTATTAAATTCATATATTATTTTAAAAAACTAATAAATAAAAAATAATTATACTGTAGTTGTAGTGTATTTTACTGCCCTATTATTTAAAATAAATGTATTTAACTGTACAATTTGGAATTCGGATCGTTCTATTTTTATTCATTAGTGGTACGCGACTGATTGATAATATTATACACCGAAGTGGTGCGTAAAAAAAAGTTTGAGAACCGCTGGTTTAGATAATCAATCGTCCTATATAATTATTAATCGCTGCGAATAAAATATGAGAATCCGTTAATATAATAATGCAATTATCTAGTATTTTATAGCGAGTTGACGGCGTCGTGAGTAGATTAAAAATTGACAACACACACCGCACACATGGGTATATTATATTATTATCATGAAAAACACTACTGTTGTCAATACGCGACTGGTTAGTGGTTACTCGCAAGCGGGCGAATGATATATTATTATTAAATGTTATGTGTCTATATGCATTCACCAGCGCAGCCCCGGCCGCAGTGCCTATATTATGTATATGTGGCTATAGTTGTAATGAGTTATCCTGGTTTGGTCGGGTGCGTGCACGACATGCGTGTAAAATTTATACGGAAAACGCAATACCGGACGGAATATTAATATCGTCGTGACCCCGCGGAGGTCGCTGTCGAGAAGCGTTTTTGTGTGTGTAATAGTATAATGTGTAGGTATATATGATATAAATATATACTATAATAATAATACAGTTGTGTGCGATATTCTCGAAAAAACGTCGTTTTATTTTGTTGCATATCATATACGGGGTGGTTCATTTAACGTAAAACACTCATTATTTCAAAAACCATAAATGACTATGATATGAATATTTATGTGACCTCAATTAAGCATTAAAAACAACATTTTTTGAAAAAAATTAACTTTTTGCCATTTTTTATTTTTATAATATTTAAGGTTATTACTCTTTTAAACGACAACAATATATTTTATTTTCACATGCCGAAACAGAATATTATTTGGAATATTTCGATCTATATGCAAATATATTTTTGAACAAGTAAAAAGCTTATTTGGGTTATAAGTAATTAAAGTTTTTATGAGCGGAGTAGTGAACCAATAGGTGAGGTATCCCTGAGCCCTGCGTGTATACCATTCCACACTAGGTAATCATTTATACTCTAAATACTGATAAGCTATGATTAATTTCCAAAATAATTAATTTTTTACATACAAAGTATTTCAAAAAGTATTCTGCTTTGGAATAACGAATAAAAAGTGCATGTTGTCATAAAAAAAGATAAAAAAAAAATATAATAATAATATTATTGTAATTATTATTTTTTAGAAAAATGTAAATTTTTAACGACTTAACTCTTAAATTACCAATATAAACAGATTTATTATCAAAAACATTAAGTTTTTGAAATATTAATGTCCTTTATAGTGATCTATTAAATATCACCCGGTACATGTATGAAAATACCCTATATGTATTATTATTTTTTGGCTATTTCGGCGAAACGAGAAAGGTCACACGTCGCCATCGCGATCTTGAATAAGTAGACCCATTGATATTCACCGGTGTCCGAAACGACCATAAATCAACGCGATCCTTTTCCTCCGAGCTGCACCGCGCGTGCACGCGTGTCTATTTCAGTTTCGATAATTTACGACCAGCCTCGTCGAGTTTTTTTCTACAATAGTTACAGTCAGTCGAACACTTGCACTAGGTGCCTACCTACATCCTACGTTATATAATGCTGCAATACAATAAACATTTCCTGAACAATTTAGTTTTCCGAAACGTACTCATATAGTCATATTACATATTTTATTTTTCCAATAAATCTATACTTCACATCGGGAATCAAACCGTTTTATTTTGTCGGACATTTTCCCGTAAAAGTTGAAGGTATTTCAATACTACACATTTTTTTTAATATATTTGGTATACAGGCATGTGCATATATAGTGATGTGGATGTATTATATCCTTAATAGGCGTAGGGCGCGGCACTATAATAGTGTTATTATATTCAAAACATAATATTATATTCGAAGTCACGAAACCACGTGATTGTTTCCGTGGAATGATTAATATAAAATTTCAAAATACCCATTTAAATTATGATCGTATACCCACTAAATTTTTTAGTATAATAGATTTAACCAGGTAAAATTTAGTGTCTCGTTAATACGACATCATACTGTGATACGCGTATACGAATCAACGAATAATATCATATAGATGCGTACATATGCATGAAAAAAATTTGTTCAAATCGCAAATTTGTGAACAAGTGTAAAATGTTCACATATTCAAATCATGTAGCAAGATGAACAGCTGCGTGGAAGTCATTTTTTAAATATAATAATACTAATAATACTCGTGTATGATTATATAATCTGAGCGGTACGTTTAAAAAAATGAAAATAAAATATTTTTCCTTTTTTTTTTTTTTTTGTAGGCGGACGAGAGCCGGGAAATTGATATGATATATACCTACAGTTTTATACGAGTCATTAAAATCGTTGCGACGCATATATATTTTGAACGGTTCTGTTTTTGCAATATAATAATATACTCTTCGATACACCTTTCCGCCGCGAGTTGTGTTGGTCGAAGACGCGGGTCAGACGGTGAACATTTTTACGGCCCGCGGCAGCAGCAATGCGCACGTGTTTAATATTATGGTATTGTCTTGTCCGCACTTGTGCAGTCCAAGTCGATTAATAATGACCAGCAAAAATTATGACAGTGGCGGCCTCGCCACCACCAGTGGCGTGTCGGACTGACGTTAATTTATATCCCGTCCCATATACTCGTCGGGGAAAAAAAAAAAGGTCTCGGGTAACGACTGCGGAGAACGGCGATACATCACTAGACGATATATTTTTTTATTTTATTTTGCGCATGATTGAAATCATTGTCGCGCCTATTTATAATATTACACGCGGGTACACTGTGGCACATCACTTTTCCGATGGATGATAAAAATAAATGATTAATTCCAGTCGAGCCGAATCGATTAGGTATTTAGGTGGCGGCGATTGCTGCGCGGAGATTTATCGCATACCCTCGTCAATGTTATTGTAATGATGATAAACCGATAAACGATTTAGTGTATTATAGAACACGTTATCCGCGAACGGTATCGAATAATCACTCGTCGTCAATCTTTACTATTTAACGCGCATTCTTATTTATTTAGCTTTCGAACGTTCGTTTTATTCGATATTTTAATGAAAAAAATACTATTGTTACAATGGTTTTATATTAAAACTTGCTTGTAAGAAAATTTTAAGATTAGATATTCATAAACTGAATGAGTATAAAATACATTATTGGAGATTTCAACTAAAACAACTATAATGTGATCCGGATTCATCAATATATTTAAGTAAATACTAAAATAGTATACTGTTAAATGGAGCGAGAACCTATTTTAGATACTATTTTGTGCTCCTTATTATGTCTAATATCTAATATTAGATAAAAATTAACTATAAATAATAAACTGATAAACTATTTATTCTCACAAAAAATGATAAGTCTACTCTTACAGTTAAAAACAAATATGATACGTGTACATAAATATATAGATAACGCCTTAGAACCAACTTAATATATATATATATGTGTGTGTGTGTGTGTGTGTGTGTGTGTGTTAGCATTTATTAAAGTTTTTCTTTTTGAATGACGACTAAAAAAAACTCACCTAGTGTAATGGAAATGTCTAGAGAAATTGAAATAAATCTCAAGTTATTGGGGTGAACGTGTATTGAAATAATTTTTTTTTTTATCTTTGCCCACTGGCGCATTTAATACATGATACTGAAGTTGTAATATTACCTTATATTGTCTTATTGTAACTTAACTTACGTTGGACATTAATACTCTGCAACTCGGTAATCAATATATTTACCGTATATATTCAATATTATATATAGTATGTTATATAAGTTATATGGAAAGTAAAACAATTCTTTTTTTTTTTTATTAGAAACTATGTAAGCAGATTTGTAAAAAGTCATCTATTCGACGACTCCACCCGTACCATATAATTATGCATGTTTATAACACAACGTCTTACTGCTATATTTCATACAGTATAGGGTATACACTATATAATATATTTGTGGAGAAAACATTATGTATTCTTAGCACGTCCAGTTGCACGATGAAGGTAATATTCTCAAAGTTATTAATTATATATTTTCAATCAAAAGTTGTCTGTCTGCGCATAGACGGTGTGTGTTAACGCTGTATTCGATAGGTAATTCATAATATTACCTGTATCTATACCTATCGAGGCTGACGAATAACGCAGAGATACAATTATCATAAAATTTCGTCATACGAATACACTCATACTCACTGCGTTATTATCATAATATTGTATTCATTTCCGTGCGGTTATTATTCAGAAAACCGTGCCTATAATATTTTGATCTCGCGTCGCGCGTCGGCTCATAGGTTATTATGCCTACGGGGTACCGATCGTCTAGGACCTAGGTTATTTATTTTGTGTTAAAATTTCGGAACATTCGACGCATTTGGCGACAGCGTACATCATAGATATTTTATTAACTATGTGTTTACCTTGTATAGGTAGAGGTACATTAATAAATTTAAGAGAAAAGTCGAATACATATCATTGTATACGATGAAACTATCAGCCGTAGTTATAAATTAATTATATATATATATATTGGAATGTAGTATGTACTAATTATATCTATTAACTCGAATCAGATAACTCGGCGGGGAATTCGCTAATTTGGCCATACAGATATTAATATTATTATAACATACAGAAGACTGCGGTCTGTGAGCACATGGATAGGTACGTCACGTTATATTATTTTGAACGGCACGCGTATATAGCTAATCAAACGGTTGCGCAACTATACTTACCTACACATAGGGCATAGGCAATACGTAGGTAGGATAGTTAAATTGCACGTACGCGCAGAGATATAGCGTTTTGTTCGTGTAAAACAATTGATAATATTGATTTTAACATCGATTCGACAACGGTGTGGGGATCGCGTATATATTATTTATATACTATACAGTGGGGATCGGTGCCATCATATCCGCCCATTGACCTAAGAAAACGAAAACATCACCACTCCCCCCGACAAGTAATATTATAATAATTAAGCTATTAGAGATACAAATATACAATATTACATTGTGCACGCCGACGAATAGCGTCGACCACCTCGAAGTGTACGCGGATTATGGTCGACAGACGTATCAAATCAAGCGTTACGCGTGCGGAAAATTGTTTTTGTTGTACATATGTAGGATAAATATTAATTATTATTATTATTATTATTATTATAACAGCAATATGATATGCTGGAATGAAAAAATAATAATATTATATTAATAATAATCAAGACCACGCCAGCCCGCGAGGAACTGTAAGGTAGCCAAATTATTAAGGCCCGTTGTTACAAAACGTACTTGAATAAAAATTTATATTTTAATGCCCCTTTATTCGGTAATTTACCGTTTTGGCTCGCGATCAAAATATTTTACACTGAGGCTTACTTATTTAATGGCTGAGTGTCTGAAACGCGTGAAATTAATAATACTTTTTTGCCATTTTTTACTGTCCCGGCCAAATCTATCCCTACGGCAACACGAAAAAATAGTCCTACCATTTGCATAAATCGTATGTTTAGCGATAACGCGTGTGTTCACACATTTTTCCGGACGAATTTTTACATAAAAATTTCCAAACCCTATAAATCATCACTAAATCAAAAAGTCCAAATACAATTAAATTTATAAATTAATTATGCGTTTTTTTAAGCGTATTGTATATAGTATAATATCTAACCTACCTACATTAAGAGTATGATAATTATTATATACTATAATACGTATTACTCATGCTACACACAAATGTCGAAATTATTTTTTATTGATCATTAAATATCAGATACTATAAAATCATCAGTATAATTAAATTACTAACATTTTATTTTTTTATTTTATTTTCATATTATTATCAGGTGTATTTATATTCTTATGCAAATACGTGTTTCTTAACAATTCGATGTCTTATGTTGCTTACTGATGGTTCTGATCCCTGATTGTGTACGATGCCGAGGGTCTGATAAAGCGCTTGAGCATTTTCTGCATTCCACAGCATATTTTTATTACATTTTTTTCTTTTCAATAATGCACTTGTACAATTTTGAATATAAATGAGAAATAAATAATTTTGTACAACCATTTTCTATAAACATAATACTATACACAATAATGTATAGTTCATCGACATCATTGAGTAGTAATATAATTTTACGGGTTTAATTGTACGATTATCGTTGTATTAACTCATGGTTTATGATTTTATTGTTGATAATTTGAACAAAACAAATACACATACTAACATTCATTGAATTAATTTTTGTAAAAATATTAATATTTTAGTCGCTTCTGAAAAATTTAATTTTTATGGGTACATAATTTAATTTTTTAATTGTCAAATATATGGAATTCTTTTTTTTTACATTTAATAAAAATATAATTTTATCGTTGTTAATATCATTCGTAAAATATTGCATTGAAGTTTAATAATAAAAAATATAAATATACATATATTATTACATAATATTTGCTTTGCAATAGTTACGACACATATTCGTAAAAATCCTTTATGTTTGAAGACGAATATTTTTAAACTGCTTTGCTATAATATATGTAATATTGACTTATAGCTTACTAAATTACGTGTTACGTAAATATTACAAACCTCTTCTTTTTTTTCTTTTTTAATTTGGTTGACTGATTGTTTGAACTTCATCTTTAAGAGATGATAATATTCTTTTATTAAAACGTTAGAAAGATATTGTCATGAACCGATGAACCATGCATTTCCATAACATAATAATTTTGTTATAATGTCACACAGTCTCAATATTCTCAATACAATATAAATAATATAATGCATTTTATACAATTCAGGGCGTACATTTACGCTGGGTTTTTCGCAGTATCCTATCGGCAAACGGGAATACGCGTAGTGCCCACCCTACTCATGTTTATTAATGTATTATTAAAATGATTGGTTTTATTTTCTCTTACATAATACGAATCAATGCGCACTAGATGTTTTATTACTATAATAAACCAATTAAAATTAAATAATAAACGTCAATATCGTATTATATTAACGGTTACAACATCTATAAATATAGTAGCATGAAACAGTGGCGGCACTAAGATTTTTTTCTAGGTAGAGCCAATAGAAGGCCAAAAACTCTAAGGTAGGGCCACAAAAAATTGAAAAGGAGTATATTATTATGTCTAAGGTTAAGCCAGTGGTAGGGACAGACATTTTCAACTAGGACTATGATCCTACTTAGCGCCCATCCCTGGCGTCGCCACTGCACTGAAAAAAATAAATAATTTTTCATTAATCACAAATAGACTTAAATATATATAGATCACAATATATTATATATTTATATTTACCAATTTTTAAGAGCATATATATGTTTTTTAAGATACTTTTTGCAATGGTAAACCCGTTTTCTTAGTTTTTCTCTTTATGTTATAATGTTAGGTACCTTTATAAAATTAGAGCATTATCGCGTTTAAATATATAGCAATATATATATTTTTTAATTTTGATTTTGGAGAAAGTTTCTTATTAGTAATCTATTACTATAAATAAATAAAAATAAATGTAAATACAATAATCGGTCGAAAATTGTAAAATTGAAAAAATTAGTTATAGACACACATAATGTTCTAAATAATTTTTACAAAAGGTCATAAATAATTATGATAAATTTATTTCAACCATGTAAACTTAACAATAATGAAGTTTTTTTTTTTTTGTTACAATAATACGATAATTCACACATATGAAAAATATACTATTACACCCTCTTCAAAAATAACTACAATTTCAAATATTTTTTTTGTATCTTTAGTACTACTTATTTCAACCAATGTTTAGCTTATTGTTTTCTTTTCTTCGGTTTATTACTACATGCATGTAGAATTGTTTGGTTATACAATTATATGATTAAAATATACCTACAAAACACTTAAAAACAAGATAACTTATAACTAAAGGTTTTTAATTAATTACATATTTGTTTAAACCAGAGGTTCCCAAAATGGTCTATATCAACCCCCGGGGTCAATTCTGACCTGCAAGGAGTCCATGTCTACGAAAAAAAATGGGGGTGTATGAAATATAAATGGGGGTCCACGAAAGTTATTAAGTCAAAAATGTGCGCATCGTATTTTTTTACAAAAAACACGTGTATGACAATGCGAACGATAAATAATCTTTAACATCAAAGCACCAGACTCACCCATCCCATTAAAATTAAGTATTTTTTTATGTTATTAGATTTAATTTGTATTTTCTGTATTTCATATAATTAAAAAATTAAATAAATATTGTCATTATTATAAAATGATCATTCAATAGCTATCCTTATTCAAGTGAGCAGCTTAGTGTAAGCTATAAAAAATACCATTACATTAATTTGTAAAAATTAAACAAATAAGGAGTCTAAGAAAATTGAAAAATTGGCATGTGGTCTAGAAGGAAAAAAATTTAAAAACCTCTGGTTTGAACCAGATATGCATTTAATTATGACTAAATTTTTAGATTTATCTATTATATGTATAATATATAGATAAAAAAAAAAATTTAACATTTTTCTATAATGAAGTAAATTTTACATGATGGTCGTCTACTTTTTGTATATTTACTATTTAGTGAAATTAACATAAAATTTGTTTTAATAAACTTTTCTTTTTTTAAAACATTCCTCGATCTTACGGATTAAGGTTTTTAGAAATTGAATTTTGATAAAATTTTAAATTGCTCTCAAGCATAGAGTTTTGCATTAATTAGTTGTTAAATCACAAAAGCTTATTTAAAAAAATGTAATTATATTAAGTTTGCAAAAATAATAAAGGTTTCCATTTGAATTTCTAAAATTAATCACAAAAATATAAAACACTATACAATTTACAAATAATTTTAGATGTTTCTAAACAGAAAAACTTTCATATCAAACATTTTTCTCTATTTTGAATATTCATATGATCTGATGGGGGAAACAAAAATGTTGAATGACTCTGTACATTTACATTATACAGTTAAACCAGTTTAATGTGTGTTTTTTTATAACTAATGGAATAATGGTACTATCGTTACTAGCCATATTTTTTAGATATTTTAAACTCAAATATTATAAATTTATACAGAATTGTTTTGAATACTGGTGAATTTTTATTTATGTGCTTAATGGTATAAATTATAAAACTATTTAATCATTCGTATAATCGTATGAAAGCCAATGTTCAGATTAATACCGTACAAGTCACTACAGGAATAAGACAGTAAAAGTAAATAATTAAACTAGTGACAAAAATAAATATAAACGTTGTTATGTGACTATTAGAAAAAAAAATTAAGTATAATATAGTTATTCATCAGTCGACGCGTATAAATAATCGTCGACACTTATGTTTTTAGTATTAAGTAGTTTTCATAAATCACAGTAGATGTTTATATGTAATAGTACCTATTATACCTACAAATGTAAAAACATAAAAAAAATTAAATAAAAAAAAGATGATCAATTTACTTTAAGTTTAAATGTATTTCAATTTATTTAAAGTGAATGCAAATAAAATATTTTCAGTCCCGAGTATTTTAATATTTTATTAAGTCTTGTAGGTACCTTAGCAAGTTCCCTATCCCATCCTAAATCTATTTATATGACTTGTATTATATAAGTGGATGTGTTATGCCTTGGGTCTATTCCATACCTTTTCTTCGAGCTTAAATCCACCCGTGATTAGGACCAAACAAAAATGCATGTACTACGTACACCCAAAATATCGTTTTTGAACACTATGTATTATTTTTCTAATATTAAAGGCAACTAGCCAAAAGTATTATTTACGTATGTTACTCCGTTCTGAAACTTCATAATTTTTTTTCGTTTTACAGACTGCACTATGATATATTAATATTTACCTTAAGAGTCTGAAATTTGAATTGCAGTATGTATAAATATCAAGTACGATTAACGTTACAATGCGTAGAAAAAAAAACGACAAGCATACAAGCACACAGTAATATAAGTGGTATGTATACGTATACCTATTGTCACAAAACGTGAAAAGTTCAAAATGACATAATTATCTCGTTCTTTAGACGGCTCGATGTGGAAACGCTGTTCTTCTAGTGGAAACGGCTGAAGTCCACTCACGTGTGTGCGCGAGAGGTTCGTATATTTGCACGCGTTGCTGCAGCCCGTACATGTAACTCGTGCATTATAATATGTTCTCATTAATATAGACCATACGTGAGTTTTCAGTACGATTGCAGGACAGTATTATAAAGCGTCTCAGCACATTTCCGATGACACTTCCACACCAACTTTATATATTATATATATAAAAAAAATTACATCAAATTAAAGGCAAGAGTGGCTGCTACGTGTCACAGAAATGTTATTTAAAAAAACATAATATCATGTCAAAAATTGCGTTTACATAATATTACTGAGAAGGTATTTATCTCGTGTGCAAGTCATAGATGGGCGGATTCATTCATGTAGTATTGCGTGTGTTTGAATGGGGAACGTTTTATTTTTACTAGAACTTGAAAACGTTTTTGACATTTTATCATTGGTTCACTTTCTAATATACACTAAAATGGGGGATTTAATTATCGTTTTTGTTTTATGTTTAATTAATTTTTTCAATTTTAATTTTTGTTGAACAATAAAAATTCTTCAGTCTTTCTTTTCAAGATGTAAAGTGAGATCATGTTGTTAATTTGAAATAATTAAAAAATTTTTTCCAAAACTATTACCTTTTGAGTATTTTATGTTTTGATGTCAACTTCACGATACTTTGGAATGTTATGATATTTTATTTTGAACAACAACATTTCCTGAAATCATTTAACATTTCTGGAAACTATTAAAAATAGATTTAAAATATTTAAGCGTAAAAATATTTTTTAACGACTTAAAATAGGCAATATTCAAATGAATGTTTCGAAACAAAATTTGAACGATTGCTAATAATTTTATAGTTAATACAGTATATGTTTATTGTATAATGTATGTTTTTTACGTAAATTAAAAAGTAAATTAACTAACCGTAAATGTTATCTAACATTTTCCTTGTAATGTTCTTATTGCAGCTTATGTTGGATAAATTATTAAACTAGACTTAATAGTGTTATATGAATAAAATATAAATCGTAAGTTTTATCTGTTTCAATGTGTAGCTTCAGGGCTTTCAAAGTTTCGCATTTGTTTAAACAACATTTTCGAGCTGATTTTATTCAAACGTTCAAACGACGGCGACGATATAGACTCGGTTTTGCATGATTCGATAAAAATAAAAACTTCACAAAAGTTCCATATCAAGAATAAACAGCAAAATTGTCGAGTTCCAACATGCAGAGTGGATTATTATCTTGCGAACATTATTAAAATCGATATGAATAGTAAAACCAATGCAATGCGCGAATAATTTTATTATGGCACTCAAATCATGTTATATTATAAGCACTCTTAATATTTTCATGTCGCATTACATGCATACTTAGTTAAAGCTGTTTATTGATTTATTACATAAAACATTGTAATGTATAATAAGAAAAAAAAATAATTAAAAGAAATAGCGTTACATAAAAAACGTACTTTTAATAAGTTGTAGGTATTACGGACATTAGTATGCTATACCAGTATAACTCATTTAAATGTGCTTTTTAAGGCGTAGACAAATTATTCATTCAAAATGATATATCTATAATCTATACCCATCAGCTAAATACTGTAAATTGTTGGATCGGTTTATGCAAAATTTTAGTGCAACACAGCGCTTTTGCAATTCTACCGTTTTAATTGTAAAGAACAATAATAATTATAATAATATTTAAAAAGATCTTCTAGTACAGACACAGTATCTATACTCACTAACCTTTTTCAAAACTACTCAAAAACATAATCTAATTAAAATAATACAATTGTATGAACTAATTAACGAAATAAATTATATTCACTACCCAGCTGCTTTCAGGTTTTTTATAAAATATATTTATTTAGTATAACTGTTAATCATATGACATGTATATAATATAAATATATATTATGTTGAAGCTTTGGACAAGAAAAATACAAATTGTTTTTATGTATAAAACTGTAATGTCTGTAACACGACAGTAATAATGCCAATGCTGAAATGTTGAATCAAGTTTCAGTATTGATTAACTTTATTATTTATTTGTTTATCAAGAATTTTTAGAATAAGACTGATTTATTTTTGCAATACAATATAGTTTATAATATTTTACACGAATATTTTTATACATAAATTCAGAAGAAGGAACAACAGATTTTTTTCAACAAAAAACAAACAATAATAAAAAATCAATTTTGTCTTTGATATTTTATTTTAGATGATATACATAATATAAAATATCTGAATTTTGTATTATTTGAATATTAATATTAAATACTAATATTTATAAGCAATGTACCTATTTACCCCATATAGTTTAATATTTCGACGAAAAAAATAATTACAATTTGTAGATATCTATTAAAAAAATGGAACAAACATTTTTTATTTAACTCTCCTCGCAAGAAGGTATTTTTCATCATACTTTACAAGGTCGCGGTTGAAGTAAATACAATTTTATAAATTGCTTATCCTTGGAGTTTTCGTTTTGAGTAAAACCGATAAAATATATGTCCACACACGATCAAGACGAAGATTGATGGTTCATGTTTTACTAATTTCACATAAATAACCTGTCCCTAGCCAAATATATTATATTACTTATGCATATTATACGATAGCTCAAATACTGAAATACAAACAGGTAAATAAATTAATAGAGGTGAGCAACTCTGAATGGGCTATCATAATATGCGTATTATTTTTATTATTATTTTTTTTTAATAATTATTATCTCCAAAAATAAGTCAACACAACATACTATAATATTATAATAATGTGAAGAGTACGGAGAGAGAACATACGTTCAACGTTCGTTTCCGGTAGTTAACGGTATTTGCGGCGGCTTTAGACCGATCGGCGACCAAAAATTAATTGTATTTTTTTCTTCTTCCCGTTTTTTAACCATCCGGCCGTATCAAATGAAACGACCTCGGACAGACGATACAATAATATAATATGCATTTCTTATTTTTTCGCGTAATGTGTGCGGGGGACGACAACGGCAACGATCAGGGCTGGTCGCGGCATAAAAACACATCAATTATACACAATACAACGTACATAATAATGCTTATAGTACGATATATATGTATTATACGGGCTCACGATGTGTGTTTTTAATTGAAACGTTCCGATGAAAATAATGATAGCTGTGCGAGTATTATATAATATGTTAACGGTCGGTTCGTCCGCTGATAATAGAGTATTTTTTTATTTTATTTTTTTGATTATAGTAATTTGTCTCAAGCTTTTAGAGGAACTACTCGGGTTAGCCGTTGATTTTTTTTCGAAGTAATTCACGGTGTTTCCGATTCAGTCTCAAGGTCTCGCAGACGAGTGTGCTTATGCCTCCCATGCAGAGAGAGATAAACCTACGTATAGGTATGAATGGTATTACGTATATTATCATAATAAATGTTTATTACGCAACTTTGACACGAAAATATACTTCAGTATACATGTGTAAGACAGTAAAATAGCATTATCATAATTTTCGATTTTCATATTATATTTATCATAGGTGAGCACTGAGCGATTTCCAGTGAGTGATATTAATATATTATTGCAAAGCGTCTCGACAACAGTGTTATCGTTTACACGTACCTAAATAAGTTTTACTTTCCGTCTGATAACGTCAACCACTACTGTAGTTTAATGTAACGCTATTGTGTATTGTGTATTGGTAAAATACATAATAATAATATCATTTTATGACGTAGAGACCACCTCCATCGTAGTAGGCCGTCAAAGTTCAACCGCCTCGCGAGACCGTCTCGTCGTGTTCGTGGACATGTTTAATTATCGCCTATTATTTTCATAACCATATTGTAGATTAATATTAATTACCGGTACGTGACCGATCGGATGGGCAAAATACAGTATTTCGGTGCAGGCATTCAATTTGACGTTTGGTCCCGAGGTCGCGCACACGTACAGGTCGATCATCAATTATGTGGCTTAAAAATGAAGAAAAAAATAAAATAAAATACAAGGACTCGAAAATTTTGAGCTATTATCTACTCATACATACGTATATTAATGGTTTTAACTTTTGATAAAATCTATGAATACAGCCCTATACGATGATGAAAATGTATGGAAAATTAAGGAGTTCAATATCATAAATACAAATTATTCGTATCGTTATGTCGTGTAATTAATACAGAAAAAAATTTAAAAATATGAAAATGTTGTAAATAATTTGTATAATGTTTTAACTTCTAAGTTAAGATTAAAAGTTAATCCATAAAAAAAACAGTTATCACTAGTATACGAATTGAATTAAAATACAAATAATTGTATTAATCGATACATTTAAAGTATACTTAAACTTAACTAAAATAATATATTCAATCAACTTTTAAATCCAATTAAAAACAGGGTAAACGAAATATTAATATATACCTACATATTAGTTATTACTTATATCTATTTTCCAAGTTTATTTCTTGTATATTTTAATACACACATTCATTAGTTTCGTTTGCTAAACTTAAAACAACTAACCTCTATAGAATAGTCTCTATAAAACATACATACATTGAATATAAACACATAAATAAGTATAATATGTGAAATGCAGATCATGTAACTCTGGAATTAAAAATAAGGTGATGCTTAATATTCTCGCGCGCGAATAAAGCATAAGGTTAAATTATTATAAGTATTATAAAATCTAATAAAAACAAATTTGAATTTTTGTCAAAATATATTTACATAATAGCGTACCTATCATAAAATGTTAATATGTATTTTAATGTTTAAATTTTCTTGACCAATATACCATTAAAAATAATAATAATAAGATATTAAATTGTTATTACGTGTTTATTTATAGTTTAATTAAAGTCGTTGTTGTCAAACATATGTTTAGCCGTTTACGCGACAGTCAAAGGTTTTAAACGAATCGTTAGGAGCTACATGCCGGTTAAATGTATTATACACAAGGCCGTTGGGCGGCGCTCACGTTAAACCGCGGCGTTGTTTTAACTAACAAGCTTAACGAGCTAATTTGGCCAGCTCGTAGTATTATTATATTGTTTCATTGTTAAACATATCATATTTCTTCTTGCCATCGTACCAGATTTACCCTGTGATCGTGGTTGTCTGTTGACGATTGGCCATTGTCTGCGGCGTTTTTCAAAAAATTGTTGATAAAAATTGATTTATATTGTATTATTATAATGTTTATACCTATTATATTATTATAATAGTATTTGTAAATTATATGAAATTAATTTTGAAAGATAACGCAAAATGACATAAAAATTGGGGTTATGTCGGGAAGGTTGATAACATACGCTGGTAAACATATTATAATAAAGAAGGCCACATCGCGGGTAGACCTATAGACTCTATAGTATAGAGTACGTCTATCGCGTATAGAGTTGATGCTATCGGCTTTACAGTTTATACCGCTTTCCCTTTTTTTTTTTTAGGAAAATTTAGATTGAAACTGCCTCTTTTTAAAACGAAAGAACAAGGGAGTGAAAATATTTTTTTTTCTGTTGGAACATAAACATTGTCTTTCAGCTTAAAATAAAATATCGTTTCAACATGAATTTTTTGTATATTATTTATATATATTTCAACAACATTGAAGTTTTATACAGTGTATCTATAAAATATTGGCAATTAAACGCAGACTATAATATATTATAGTGTATAGGTCCCAAAAAGATTGTGTCGAGAAAAAATTGTCAAAAACTGTAATATATAAAATTTAAGGAAGTATCTACAATGTAAGTATTTAATAAAACTTCAACCAAAAGACAGAGTTAACTAATTGTTCATAGTTGTTTTTTAGTAATACTCGTATATTAATGTTTATAGCATACACCTCTACGTACTCAAAAGCTAAACGAAATAATTATTGAATTAAAATTGTATATAATATATGCATAGATCATAGTAAGGTTATATCGGTAGTTTTAGTAATAAGTTATGAGTTATGAAGCAGGTGTTGTATCCTACACGGCTGCTTCATCATTATAATTCAAAGGAAGAATTTTAACATGTTCAATGTGTCACCAAAGACTGCTTGCATGTCCTATAATTAAGTATACAGGGATTTTGCTGTATTGTTGATTTAAAATAGTAAATACCTACGTTTTATAATCAAAGGTACGCCATGAAAAAAAGCGTAATTAAAGACACGGCATCGTATTACTAAAAATTATTTTGTGAAGATTAGTTAACACATTTTGAATGTCGTAATGAAACCCTGTTTTATAGAGTAATTATTAGTTTACTCTAATATTTGGTTTTAATTTATAATCAAAAAATTGTTCAGTTAATTAATTGAATACGACACTGTTGTGTGATATTTGTTTAGAACTATTTATGAAAAAAAAATTAATTTAATTAACTCATTACTCCAAACATTAATTAATTGATTATTAAGATATTAAATATAAATTATACAATCATTAAGATTATTATAATATAAAGTTGATAAAAACATCATGGAAAGTACAAATAATAAACTGTATATTGTTTTATATTATTAAATATAAAATACGTATGTTGGTATAATCGTGAGTCATGAAAAATAAATCCAATTTTCAGTATTTAATTTAAATTATGTTTATAGGATAACATTGGTATACACTATACACAATATCTATAAACTAAGTTATTGCGAAATACTGAAATAAAATTTCAATATTAAGTAATAAAATAATTAAAAGTAGAATAAATTTCAGCATTCAGGTTCGGAAATGTTGTCTTTTGAATCAATATTGCAAACATAAGGTAACAAAATTAATAAATAACAACATTGAAGTTATTGATCATTTATGTTCACATAATCAAATTTGAAATGTTTTATTGTTCGTATAAAAAGCCTTTTACTTCATTTAATTTTAAAAGTCGTAATGTAAGTATAATTCACTATTTAAACCTATTTTTAAGAAAAAAACGAATCAATAGATATTTTAGATTTTGAGCAGTGTGTTATTACATTTTTTTTTAAATTTATAAGTCTGTTATGGATTTTTTGAACAATAAAAATGATCCGATCTTTTCATTTGAATGAAGAAAAAATTCTCAAAAAAATAACTAGAAAATACTTTGAGTTTTTATGCAAACCCAGTTTTTGAAAAATCAATTTTGTTATTTTGTTGTGATTAATTAATAAATCCATATCCGTAGATACTTGGAAATTGTATTAAATGTTTATACTATAATTTTGTATGCATGGTACAATTTTCACTATATTTTTTATCGTTTTCCATTTATTTATATACATTTTACATAAAATATTTTTTTTAGTTTTTTCGATAATATAATCTCAATAAGCAAACTGATTCTCGGTCATGACTTTTGATATTTGAAAACAAACTGTGTAATCATAAGTCATTAAAATGTAATCTAAAAAAAAACAACATTCTACTATTTTTTATGTAGTCAACAATGTAATTTTAAAAATATTTAGAATAAATTAAAGTTGTTTATAGGTATTTGAATTTTAAATTTTTTTCTTTTTTGTTTATTATTTTAAAGCATTTATAAAAATCTTTAAGGATGATTAAATAGCTTGAATATTTAATACAAGATTTTGAATAAATTTTTTTTTAAATAATTTAAAAATATTAAGAATTCGTAAACATGGTATTTATTTGCTGTAATCATTTTAAGTTCAATTTTGACAAAAATTATCAAATTCATTTTTTTTAAATAAATAAATCAACATTTGCACGACATGCTCGTAAATTAGATCATTTAGTTGATTAACCCGTCTATTTGAAATTGATTGTCATTTGCACCTAATACCGAGCCAAATATTATTAGTTTTTTTTACTAAATTTGTGTTTTATAAACTAACAAATATTATTAGAATATAATAATTGCATGCTGGTGACAATAATTACAGGTTTGATGTAAAGTGTTTACTTGATTACTTTTATTTTATAAAATTTACAATTTCGCCCGAAATCCTTAATTCGCACATGTGTTTATGTTGTTAATAGATATTATTCAAGGTTTTTACGTCCACACCATTTTGTCAGAAATAATTTATATTTAATTAATATTGCTTAAGCTAAATACAGTAGTAATAGTATTGTCTATACATTATCGTTTTACTATTATTTCATTTATTAGCATTTAGCAACGTATACATTTACAGATCTTATTGATTATTATATAGATAATTGTCCCTATCACCATAAAGTATAGGATATTTATTTGTTACTACAACTCTGATGGACAAAAAAGGAGAGTAATAATAAAATAGTCATCTTTAAGATCAAAAATATTATCTAATAAGGTTGATATTGCTTGATATTATAGAATGATAGGATTAAGAAGCTTTAATAGCCGTCCCGAGTCACAAAAACCTAAAATGTTCACTATACATTACTGTATATGTATTATACATATTCTAAATTAATTTTTTTTTTTATATTCATTTGTGCTATTAATCAAACGAATAATAATTATATGACTATTATATTTTAACTGCCGATTTCGTTGAATCAGCTGTTCTAATAAGTAGTATTTTCTATATTGTAGTCCGATTTAGGTTTTTATTTTAACGACAATTGAAATAAGGTAAACCTAATAACGTTCAAGCATTACATTTAAGATTTTAATTGTACGATAGAATTTTTATGTTCATACATACCAATTTTTAAGCATAATTACATTTAATTTGAGTATATCATGTTCAGTTCGTGGAAACGTCATTTTTTCTAATTTCCATATTGCACCACCCAAATCGTATCATTATATAATCGTATATACCGTACATCAGTAATCAGTATATTCACTATATATATATACATATATTTTTAATTAATATTTTAAGTAATAGCATGCGGTTCTGTGGTAATTTTCAATAATTATCTAAATCGACGTGATGGGTCAGTCACATCTCTAGTTTCATACCTTTTGTTATAAATATTACTGCACGGACAGCAATAAATACGATAGCGAAATTGCGGTTTGGTTTTCGATTACAGCAGTTGATAGTTTGTGACATATTACATCTAAATGCAAATTTAAATGAACGTGAACGTGATAGTTTAAAATTATTAATCATTAAAAACAAACATAGGTAATAACTAATATTAATAGAAACAATAAAAGTTTGTTCAAGCCAAAAAATAAAATTATGTTTTTTATAAAATTAATGACTGAGATGAAAATTTGATTAGCCATTATAAATATATTTTTTTTAGTTGTGTTATTAATTAACAAAGTAAAATAATTCTGTAATTTAAAATTTGTATGGGAATAGTGGTGAAACAGTATCACTGTATGCAGTTATTAGTTCATTATAAATTCATTTATTTATTTATTATTATTTTTTTTTAATTTTAAGTTTCACTTATTTCATTCTTAATTTTTGATAACAGCATACAAAAAATAATAATGTGCATACCTATAATAATATTAATAATGACTATAATTATTCTAAAAGTTTTTTTTCGTCTAATTATTATATGGTTTTTATTACATAGGTATCTACTATTTTAATTTCAGCGGACACGGTTTTATTCGTATAATATAGTTAAGTAAAACAATTTTTAACGCATGCAAAAATTATTATTTGTAATTTTTTGATGTATATAATAACAGCGTAAATAGAAAATTATTAGCTGAAATATATGGTCCATAGATACAAAATGTTATACTAAAGAATTTATTTTTACAGAATAAACTCGAGATAGACTATATTTTGTTAAAAAAAAAAAAAAAAAACAATTGTGTACTATAATAAGACATATGGTTCGCATGAATTCAAAAATATTAGTACACCAACTAAAACTTGTGAAGATCTATGTACGAGTATGTAGCGAAAATGTAAAAGTTTCAAAAATATTTGATGTGACTAATGATAGACGTCAGACAACAGTGGGCGGTGAACTATGTATGTTTGCTTGTTCAGCTCCTGTCTTTATCTGATTATAGCAAAAACATTTTTCTTCAGATTTAATGCATGCGCATACATGTATGCATACATATCGTTTGGTATTAAAGAACACATTTATTACAGTTGACATTTTCTTTACCATTCAAAATGCACATAGTTTTCGATCATAATATTTTCATATAACCATACATGCGATTTTTGTTACTACAATGACACCTTCACGTTTTATTCTTGAAAATGGTTTATGCGTTTGAGTGAGTGTAATTGACAATTATATATAAATTGCATTGTTGTTCGAATAACAATAATCACGATAATGCAAATTACATAATACGTTATAAAATATATTACAAAATCATTTAAATTTTATATCACTATTATTTATTATTGTTAGAAAGTCAATAAAAATAAATAATGTTTTGTGTTATTTTTCTTTTAAAATTTAATATTTATACAAAATGGTCAATTATGTTTAGTATTAATAAATATTATGACTAAGAACTCTTTACAACCTTTTTGTTTTATTAAGTCAGCACATTATGGGCCACCCTGAACGTCATAATGTTTTAAAAACTATACAACCTAAAACATATTATATAAGTAAAAATTATGTTTATTTTATATAATTATTACTTTTGTTATTTTGTTTTACTAATAACTTGTATCTAATCTAAAAGTAAGGATAATAACCATTGCTGTTGAAGCCTTAATAGATTATGTAAAAAAAAATAAAAAATAAATATTATTTTATTCAATCATATCTAAATCTATTTATTATTCATAATAAATATAAAAACTATATACACCACATATAGTATAAAACGCATTGGGAATTAATTTTTTCGAATTAAAGTCCAACAAAATTTATTAAAAATAATAATAACTTAAATAAATGTTATGTAAATATCTATTGTTTATTTGCTTATTATGATTAATTAATTCGATTTAAAGAAAGTTATATAATTATAAGTTAGGAACAAGTCAAAAGAATGGTATTATATAATATCGTTAGCAACCATCTAAAATATAAAACAATAATCAAAAACCTAATGGTTCATTCTAATGGTATTTATTTTATTATTGACTTAACTAATAAAGTAATTTAAGTTTAGAAGTCACTTTTGAGTTTTGATACATACATAATAACTTGGGGTATTGTTTCATTAAATTGTGTATGGATAACTGCACCCAAACTCACAATTTCAATAAATTCAAGTAGGTACTTAATCGCTAAAACTTGAATAATCTATAATTCATAAAATCAATTTTAGATTCAAAAAATGTAATCACACATATTAGACGGTCTATAGTATAATATGTAGGTATCTTATTATTTTTCTTTGAAAATTTCAAGGCATTCGTGTTCTATAAATCCATTATTGGTGTTGGATAAAACGGGTATGTCGTATCTCTAAAATTATACAAGGACAACGGAGATTAGTCGTAATACATAATTTGGTAACGCCCTCCGAATTAAAAATATCACGTCCGTCAGCTTAAAACAAATCTTTAGTCTATATTGATACTTTTTCATTTGTCAAAAATTCAAATACCAATAAATACCCAATACAACTTATTTCATGAGATTTATGAGGAGACGGGGGTTACATAGTAACTTATTACAATCAATAAAGTAAATAATTTGCAGAAATGTTTAAGTACAAACCCTGCAAATATCTCTGGCTAAAGTATTGAGGGAAAAATTAATATAAAATACGTGTTAAATTATAAAACAATTTATTGTTTTAGCTAAATCAATCGAATTTAATAATAGGTAATAAAAAATATTGTATTTATAAAAAAGTAGTCCAATGTACATCAAACGACTCAAACACATCAGATGTAAACTGTCAATAAAACTGTATAATATTATAAACTATAATATGCTTAATATACAATGTGCATAGGTGTAGTACATTTTTTACACTGTTTGGTGATTATCTAAAATATATTTTTTAAATAAAATGTAAGTACATTGTTCATTAATTGTATTATAATAAAAATTAAGGTTTGTTAATATTATTCTACACACATAGATAAAAACCTGCTATGATTTTTAGAGTAACTTAATTTTAATTACTGCAGAGTATTACAATATTTCTTAAGTACACATAACAAATCAACTTTTAAACCAAATAGAGTATACATTTAAACTATTTTTAAATAATATTTAATTATCTATACTATACATACTTTATGCAATTTAAATTTTACTCTTCTCTATTCACAGCTATATCAAGTCAATAGATATTTTTAAATTAAAATGTAAATTTCATTCATATTTTAAAGCAATGTTCTATAGTATAAGCTTAAAAAGTTTTATAGCTAAATATTTTTTTTGTACTAAACAATACTGTAAGTTTGAATTTGAATTGAATATTAATAGAAACTGTATTAAAAAGATAAAAGTTAATTTCGGTAATGATATTTAACAATGTCGACAGTAGAATTAAATTTATGTCAGACATATTTATATTTAAAGAACACTAATTATATATTACTTACACTTAAACTTCTTACTTATGTATTTTTAATTCCAATTAACGCTTTAAAATTTTTCTTATTGGGTTTCTTTGTTTTTATCAGATAATTCTGATCAAAAAGATTTCATTAAAATATATTATTTATATGATTTTGTCCTTGTATCACTTATTCTGTAGTTAAATAATTAACTCCTTGATATTTTTTTCTTATTATTAATAATCATTTTATTATTTGATGTGTTGCATTCGTTTATAATTATATTATAATTTTTGTACTTACTTAAGATATTAAATGAATACCAGCCTCTATGTTTTTTTTTCAAATGAAATGAATTCAACTTGGCAATTTTCAAAACAATATAATATCAGATTAATTTTCTCATAGCAGTTCTATAATTTGACGTTATTTGAACTAACTTTTAAGAGCTCTTGATAAAGCTGATCAAGATTAATGAGACAGTGAACAAAGTTTGTAGAGTACATTTTCTTAACTGACTTTTATCACTAATGGTGCTCGTTTTTAGTTAATAGAAGTTCAATTTTCAAGTTTAATACATTTTATCTTGTTAACATAAAATGCATTACAGATTTCTGTCAATGCAGTCATTCATCACTTTTTTGATAATTTACGAAGCCGCAACTGCAAAGGTTATGTTGGAGAGGCTAAACCCATTCTATTTAATTGTAATTACCTGTAGTCCGCAGAATTGCCTTATCTTTTAGTGAACCTGTGTAGATACCAGGCACCTAATATAATAACGTAAAGTATTACCTACAATTTTATTATATGTATAAAAATGGCAAAAAATGTTAAATGTATCTCAAATATATAATACATAAAATCTAAACTTTTTTTTATAAGATATTTTCCCATGCTATTTAATAAAAATATATTGCTGGAATACTATATTACATAAATATAAATTATAAATACATACTATATATAAGTACTATTAATGATTTTATTATCATAGCAATAATAATTTGTACTAGATATACCTATCTAATAATTGTTATTATTATTTTTTATTTGATAATACTTATTGTTCTATCATTCCTTTTTCGTTTATCTAAGTATTAATTTAGTATATTATCTACCTATGAAAATAATATTAGTTTTAGATTTTTTTCTTATATTTATTATCATTTAGCTGTGTACTAATTAAGTATGTATACCGGTATACATACTTCAATAGTTTGATTATATTTTAACGTTTAAATGGAATAAAGTAAGAAAAATGTAATCGATTTATTTTTTATTATCTGCATAAATAAATCCACCCATCGTATACCTATATTTTGTTATATAATTTAATTGCTATATATAAAATCATTAAATATCTCGATTTGTAAATATTCTAATATATTCTATAGGTTTTATTTTTCTACGCTATGTACACAGACTATTTTGTAAATTCTTTAGATTTGAAAAATATCTTATGTATTTGATTACACTATTTATTTATTTTTAGACATAAATCTCACATACGTCCTAACTTGATCTAAAATAACTATAGATGAATGCAATTCATAAATTATTAATATAAAAATGTATCATAATTGTAATTAGTTTCGTGAAAGCACTATTAACATATATTCAAACATACCTTTCAAACGTATAAGATAAATATAGATAAACTTTCATGTAGCAATAATATGCATTTACTTACTAATATTACTAAACTATTAATATCATTGGTTAATCTATGTACTATGCTTAAAATGTATGTAATATGTATTACTTCTCAATTTAAACAGAATAAAAAAAATGGTATTTTGTTTTAAATTAATAATAACAGCACATAATAATAACCCTTATAACAATTCTTGAAATCGTGCGAAATCTAAAATCTAAGGTGTAAAATAAAACTAAAATCTATTAATTTTTCTTTCTTCTTGATTTTTGGGCCGTAAATATGCCACTTCATTCCGGTTCTTTAATATAATTTTCTCATTTCTTATAATAATCTAGTGTCAAATTCTCCGGAAATTCTAAACACACATTGCATATGAATGAAAACATAAGTAATAAAAATAAAAAAATAATTTTATTATCATTCGTCAATAATATATTAAGACATTACGTATTTAAAATAAATCATAATGTATGACAAAAATGTCATTTATTTCTGTTATACTTATCTGTGCTTTATTATAATTTTATCGTAACTTTTACGGACAGAGCATGCGATAGCTGTGTGAGTAAGCTATACAATGCTTGTTATTGCTATAAAATAACAGTTATTCCAAAAACCCATTCTACAATAGCAGCCGCAGTTATTATCTAACCACCCAGGGCATGCTCATTCAGTTGCGCTTCGTTAATGATTTTTATTATTTATGTTCCAGCTAGTGTATAATATTTTTTTTTCGTTTTGGTGTGTTTTGCTGTTTTTAATTCTGTACGAAAAGTTCATTATTTCATATTGTAGAAGAATTGATTTAATTTATAAATTAAAAAATGAGAAAGGAACTTAGGTATTTTGAGTAACTCATTAAAAATTATTAAAATCTTGTAATGTATAAAATATAATTCATTGATATATTGAAAGTAAAATCATTTTTTTTAAATATTTAATTTTGAAACGAATGTGTAATACTATAATATATTATGATAAATGAGCATGCTCATACTTCAGAGTTTAAAATCGCCACTGTAATAATCAAACAATACTTTGACAGTCTCCATGCCTTCACTACCAGTTGTCACCTTTCTTCGACTTTATTATATAATATTAATATATTCCACATTGCCAGCGACAACCGGTGCAAATTATCGAAACACCGATGACTTCTTCATATATCTGGTCTCTTATACTTGCTTAATATCACACACAAATATTGTAACCATATGTACCATACATATAATATGCCTATCGTATGAATACTATTTCAACACGTAAATCCTATTAATCTTGACTAAATTATTATTTATTTATGACAAGTAATTGTCGTATCCTTCGCGTGTTTCTCTGGTGTTTTAAACCATGCTTAAAGTCATAAATCTTTCAGCATATTTATTACCAAGCCGAATAACTGTAAATTTCAGGCTTTTTTATTGGTGAATTCGTCAGGTATATCACCTGTTACTTATCATTATGTTATATTGCTCGATATGCTGAAATGTTTTTTCTATCGAAATAAAAATATAACAGCAATAATATATATAAACATATATTTTAGTGTATTCTTAAAGATACGCATATATTTTTGTATATATTTAATAGAAAGCCCGTTAAGTTTTGTACGACGTACCTAAAGATGGTATTCTGACGATGGTGGTCACACAGCTTTTATTGGTTATGAGTCTGACAGTTGCATTATCTGGAATCAATGCCACAAAGTATTCTGTATTTGTTTATTTTATGCACATAATATTGGGTTTAAAACTTTAAACAACCCTTTAAAGTTTTCAACAATCAATCTGAAATTAAATAGATACGAACAATTATGTGTAACCTCAGTGATCTTGTCAGAAAGTCTTCACCCGTTTATTTGGCAATACTATTTCTAAAAAAATTACGTATACAGATAATCTCTGACTTTATAATTATAATAATCATTGTACCCTTTGTTCCGATAGTTTTATTTTACATTTACGTAAAAATAAATATGTGCCTTAAATTAAAACGTACGTCTTTTACTACACAGAAAATAAAACGAAGATATTCATATTCTAATCAACAATGGTAACATTTATCACATGACTGTATAAAGTTATAATATAAAATATTTAAAAAAAAATCTATTTTTCATGTTATCTTGCAAAATGTATATATTATATATCATATACACTATTATAAGATTACTTTTAAGACATCGTAGTAGACTGTTTTATTAAAAAATAATAATATCTGCTATATTCTATATATTATTTCATAATACTGAAGGAGACCAGAGATTTTCACAGCGTTTTTCGCGGCTTAAGTACTTAGACAACGCAGCAGACGACGATGCGCGACGTGTGAAAAAATATGTTACAAAAAAAAAAAAAAAATAAATAATTTTAATAATCGTAAATAAACGCCCACGATTGCGATTGAACATAGTATACGCTAGGTAAAGGGAAATAAAATCACTTTTACACGCGGACCTGTAACCTGTTCACGCCAGCCGCGATCACGTTCAAAAACATAATAAAGTGATAAATATTCGTATCGGCGGGGAAGAAAGAAAAATAAAAGAAACGGATAATCGATACCGCGAGTACTCGCTCGACGGGAGGTTTTAAAACGAAATACTATTCGATAATATAATATTATTTAAATAACGTGATTTCTTTTCCGTTCGGTGTATGTAATATAATAACACACTATAGGTATTAGTCTCAGTTAGGGCGTGCGATATATTATGCTGCCAAAATCAAATAATATAATTTTTATTATATATATATATATATTTTTAATTCATAGTATTTCCACAAAGAACTGATATCTAATTAAGATATTATTAAATATATATATTTTCGCGATTCATTAATCTTACTTCATGATTTTAATTTTTAAACATAATCATATGTCGCTGTTAAATATTATTATTATTGATGCCATCAAACTGACAAATAGATAATTAATAATTCATTGTATTGTGTAAAGAATTGTTAAATATGCTTCCAATTATCATGATAATTTGTTTAATAATAATACATCATATATTGTCATTCCTGAGAAATAAGTGAAAACGTTCTAATTCTACGGTTTTTTGAATTTTTTACTTTTATAGTTTTATTCGTTTCGTTTTTATATTAAGTATAATAATAGTACTATGTACTCTGGTATAGTCTTAACATTACGTATTTACAACTATTACAAGGCATAGCTGTTTGTCGTGCCCAATTTTTATAATAATACGTTCGTATAATTCAATGGCTGTTTGCGTTTTAATGCATGTATTACTCATAAATATCATGATAAATGTATTTAATTCTCAGTTATTATTATTATTTTTTTTTTAAACTACCTAAATATTCATTTGTAAATAAAATATATTAATTTACGTTTTCTTTTAAATGGTACAGAAAAAAATTAAAGTCATTCAAGAAAAAAAGAAAACTACAAATTTATAATAAACTTATTTGTTATGATTCCCCATTCTCCGTATGTTATTAAAAATATTATTGTACATACGATAATATAATAAAACAAAAATGCAATAACTATGATTAAAAAAAATTCCGATGATTTGGTATTTTTAACATATTTATCTTGGCTGCAGTTTCAATAAAATTTTTCATTACTCTTTAAGTATTTTTATTTATCTGGTACTCTGGGACTTGTATATTTAGCATTCTAGTTAACTTATACAGTCAAAGAACTTACTAAGAATCTAAATACAGCTTATACATTAAATATTTTTCTATGATTTTATAAAATTTTAAAAATTGTTTAATTTTGTGCAATATGGTCATTAAAACTTGGAATCAAATCACAATTTTATATCAATCGATTATAATATTAACAAGGATTTGTAAAAGTATATTATATATAATACATTAATCTTTCAATAAGTATTATCTATGTACCTACTATTTATTTTAATTTATTTTCAAGAGATTTTCAAATTTGATGATTATATTGAGTTTAATTAATAGGTACATATAATATAATATACCATTTTTTTTTATTATTTGATAATTTCAGCTTTAGCTTCAAAGGTTATACTAAGTATTACTAATTATATTACATTTACTGCATAATTACTTAATAGTTAATAATATTTTTAATTCAGAGGTTCTGTCAGTAACCATTACTTATTTCGCAGATCGACTAAAATATAATTATATATTAACTGTTTAGTTTTTATAGTGTATTATGTACAACACCAATGATAGTATTTAATTATAAATTATCATTATTTTAAACAATGTTGTAGGTTGGTAGTTAAGTAACCCTCTACATGAGTAGCTATATGTTTTAATATAAACAATAAAACTGTACCTACCAAACCACTTATAATATACTTTATTTAATTTGTTTGAGTAACTATTTTTTTTTTTTATCGATCATTTGACATCAATGGTTATTAACGTTATAATATGTTTCAAGTGTTTATAATAGTTATTTATCTATGTACAGTTTAACATCTTATCGTTAAATACTTAAAACTTTTATCACTGCTGAGGTGTTTATTGTTGTTACTTAAATTTTAATTTTTTCATCTTAACACATTTTATACAAAAACTTTTAAAGGATTACAAAATACGTACTTGCTTATTTGATAAGCCATTGTTTTGTACACTGTTTTTCATATTATTGATTATTTGTTCTCATATATTATATTCATGAAAGGTATTGATTTTCAAATCTACTATAAACTTATTCATATTTTATATTGTGAGTTAACTGAGAAGGATGTATGTATTGATTTGCAATAATCATGTATAATATGCAATAAGACTACGAAATTCGAAATTAGTTAGTTAAATATTAAAAATTTAAGTTCTTAAGTATTATAGATTTTTATATTAATATTAAATAAAATAGGTACCCTATATGGTAATTTTTAATTCCCTTGAGTTGCGTGAAAAGACTGATTATTTTTTTTTTAAGTTGTGTTATATTCATAGTACTCATAGAGTGATATAACTATTCTCGTTATTTAAATTGATAATTATTGTTATTTACATAATGACATACCAGCGATTACCCATCAAAATAAAAGATAACCACATCCAAATAAAGTACTAAAAATGGTAAATATTAATTTATTACAATAAGTTCTTTAAGTTTTGTAATATTTTACAAATCATAATAAAAGTATATAACTATTAGTTTGATCAACGAATTCCGATAATTAAACTATTTTTATCATAACAATAATAAATATACATTAAACTACGGTTATAAGAGCTATTACAACTTACTATTATGTATGTATATATATATATATATATATATATATATAACTAAAATATTTATTTTTATTACAATAAGAATTATTTACACTATTAATATTTATAATATAAGTAACCAATAATATTGAACCAATCTGCAATTTTATTGAACTTTAAAGTCATTGTGAAATCAATTCTAAATCATAAGGCCTTGTGTCTCTTTTGAATACTTTATTTTTTGATCAAATTATGAGTTATGACATATCCCTATCTTAACAATAATTAATATATACTATATACTCTATATAATATAGTTGCTTATTTTATTTTATTCAAGTATCAATATATAATATATACTTTTTCTGAATATGTTATGTTTTTACTTTTTTGAATATTTGAGGTGCCTCTATAGATAATAAAACAACTTTATTTTTAAAAATGATGTTATTTTTTTTATTTACTGAAAAAAAACATATTTGTGTGTTACATTGTATACAGTATAAAATTTTGTTTTTGTTTAATTAATTATTCAAAAACATATTTTAAACATATGTTTTGGCTCGTAGAAAATTCTTATATTCATTTATAACAAATTATTAGAAATTATTATGTTTTTTTTTTTTTTTTAGTGTAAAATATGAAAATATAAGAATTAATTTATGCTAAAAAAAATTACTAACAATAATATTATAACATTATTACTTTACTTTCACGTGGTTATAAATATATTAAATAGATTTTCATTTATGTTGAACTCTTCTAATATTTAACAAAGTATTTGAACATTTTTTTGTTTTTATACTTTCATTTGTTCTTTTAGTAAGGTTTGAATTGTATAATATGACTATATGTATAAAATGGTAACTGTAAAATCACAATTGATTCTATAAATTGGATAAAATCTCTCAAACAGTATTATATCATTTTCTCTGATAAATATAAAGTATAAATTCTAAAATATATTTTTACGCTGTATATGGAAACGGCAAAGATGAATAATAAAATAACATATACATTCAGACGTTTTTTTTAAAAATAACTGCGATGTGCATGGATACAAATACATTCCAGAAACTTATTATATTAATTGAAATGTTAATTATGTTCATTGTTTATGTTTCTCAGTTAGAACTAAACTTATCCCAAACAAACGCATACATAGATAGTAAAACTTGTGTAATACGTTTATGTAATATATATGTGTATTATTGTGTACGGCGTGTAGAATATATGACATTGACCGCGAGAATAAATAAATATGATTCTAGTTTTGGGCATACATACAGTTCACAAAATATGTTAATAAACAACTATTATACTCAAAGGCATATAATATTATATAATTTAATAAATTATATAACTACATATAGTGGATGATAATTGGTAAATTAAGTAGGATAAATTAATTATTATTCTAGGCCATAGTGGCAAAAACCAAATAGTGAATGGAAAAATAGTGAAAACAAATAAAAGTCACATTTACATAGTTACGAAATTCAAAACAGTAAAATTTAATTTATCTTCATTCATTTTATTCACAAAAAGTATTATGTTTTATCATATTTTTATAAATATAATAAATTACAAATTTTTTATTATGAATTTTATATTTGTACTACAATAGTAGTCTTTAGCAATGAGCTACTTTTCAATTCGTAAAAATTCAATAAAATAAATATAATTTAATATTTTAGTAATTTGCGACTTTTTCTCTGACTCATTGACTGTTTATATATAGTTGTCTTCTATGTAGTCGATAAGAGATAGTAAAATGTTTTCGTTATCTCTGTAGAATTGTGAATCAATTAGTTCTTCAAACGCATTTATAACGGATATCACCTTGAGTCTAGACAGTTGTCACTTATTGTTGTAATTAACTGAATTTTAATTATCTAAGTATAAAAAATATTATAATTTTATCTGCTTTTAGTAATTTATTTATTTTTCTATAATTCAATTTCAATAATTTTGCTTCAATATTTTTAATTTGCTAATTTATTCCTCACTATTTTTCCTGTATACTAATGAAGTAGTGACCCCATTGCAATTTTTAAATTTGACCTAACTCATCTCAATAAATTGGACATACATTTAGATATATATTATATTATGTAGGTAAATGTATCATGTTGTGAAGTACACAGTAAATAAAGACAAATATATAATGATGCATTTAATTTATTCTCAATATTTTGTTTAAAATTTTTATATAATATATATGTATGTATTATAAGCAGTAACCACGTAGTTAGAACATTTTCTTGAGAAATAAAAAAACAACTGAAACAATACAACTATAGAAAAAATTGTCCTGATTTTAGTTTTACTTGAAAGTGAGAACCGTCAGGACTCAGGACGTGATGTCATCGATGATGATTATTATTATAAGACAATTCTAATCATAAGATATGCGAAAAATAAACACTCGATAATTTATTTTAATATGCAATCGTATAATACCGCGTTTTATTTAGCTGTTTTGTAATGATTATAATAAACAACGATTAATTTATTGTATAATATAAAATATTACGTATTATATGTGAATATAATATTAATATATTACAATAGAAATTACACTTGTTTATTTAATTCTTATTAGAACTTGTTCATATTACACTATGCGTCTAAAATACATAAAATGATATGTATGTAACTACTGTATTAAAATATGAACTTTGACGCGTTTAATTGTTCAAAGTTCCATGACAATTATACTTTGTATTTATTGAATATACAAAGTTTTTGAGTATTTAATGTGTATAACGGAAATAGGTATTCGGTGTACGAAGATATTAAATGTTTTTTTCCTTTTTACTGTAACCGGTTCTTAGGCGTCATAACTCTTAATAATCGTAGGTACACCTTTATGATATTATATTATATACATGAACACTGCGATCATAATAATACATTATTATAATAAGTCGTGATATCTGCTGTAGATAAATATCATTCAGTCGTATGAACTTTATAATATTATTGTATTATATGGTCCTAATAAGTTATATTAACGCAAACTCGCCTTATTAATTTAAAAGTCTAAAAAGAAGTTTTTTATGTATTACCTATACGGTTATTTTACTATAGATACTATTCAGAGGTATATAAGTACATTCGTACATACATAATAATATGTATAAACATGGGTACTAATGGCGAATAGCTGTTGTCATCACGTCATATTAAACGACACGAGCGCGCATGCTGCTGCAGTTGTACAAATATATAGGTACCCATACGAGAGAAATTGTTATTATGACGTCTTATGAGTTGTGACTTTTATGGATTGTGTGACGTGTATGCAAACATAAAATAATATATTGGATTTCTCCTTGATTATGTGCGGGGTATGTTGGGCTTATGATATTATACTTACTGCGCATCCTATATTATAACGACATTTTTTATATTGAGATAATATCGCGACAGTTTTTTTATTCGGTTTGATGGCGCGTATGTACCTATCTATAATATATATATATATATATATAGGTATAAACATATACAATACACGAACACTAGCTGGAACAATAATTATTGGTATTTTAATTAATGAGTAGGTACCTAAAATAAACATACATATTAATACATGTTTAATGTATATTATGTTTAGTTATATTGAAATATGGAATACGCGTCTGAAGACTAAAACAATTTATATAAACGTTCTAAATGAATGGTATTCAATAACCGTGCACATTCAGCACAATTATATAACAGTCAATGTATATTTTTTGTGTTTTATTGAATACGCTCTTATAAAATATATTATATCATACTTTCCTACAAGCTATAACTCTAATATTGCAGTTTAAATCAAAATTTAATATTCATTAGTTTTAACGTATTAACGTATAATGATATGATTAATTTCACACAAATCATTTTATTTCAATGTTACGTACAACACTCATCATCCTCTCGATGATATTTATTGAATTATTATTTTATTTTCTATATTTAAGCCATTATTATCAAAATAAAAGTTACTAATTATTATATTTTTTGAACTATTTTATTTAGTGAATTTGTAATTGTTTTTCTGTACAAGTATATGTAAAATTGTATATAATCAATATTTTTTTACCTACTCAAAAAGAGGCGCAATCAAAAAGTGAGTACCTATCATTATTCATCACTCTTATACAGTTATTGATAGTAGAAAAAAAAATATGATCAGTTGAAAATGTTGGAATTTCTATAACTGCGTACATAATAATAGTTTATATTATATCACTTTATGTTTATATTATCATGTTAATGTATTATTATTATTATTTGTATTAAATTAATAAACCGTTGTCATTTGGAAATACATATGCGCATACTTATATATATATGTGGGTACAATAGTTTTCATAAATTGTTTGGTATACTATGCTATAACTATGTTATTGCAATAGTAACCAGGAAAATAATATTTAAAGAAATTATATCATATTTTTGGGATAATAGAAATTGCTCTTATCGAACCGACTATTCAGTTGACACGTTTATTTAAATAAAATCTAAATTCTTAAGTATTACTTAAATTAACAACGAAAAACCATCACAGCTAATGACTTATGAATAAATAAGTATCGATAGGAGTACACAATACTATTTCTATAATATTTTAGATGTGGTAAGTTCTTAATAGGAAAATATTCACTGTATTATATGTATCATATGTGAATAAAAATACACTCATACTTACTAGTTCGTATATATACAGGATGATTCTTTTGTCAAACAACACTCATTATTTCAAAAAGTATTAATGTTTTTGAAAATATTTTTTTACATAAAAATCGAATCTAGGACGAGTAGTTTATGAGTTATACGTATTTAAAGTGTAGTTAAACGGAGTAGTGGACAAACATTATTCGGAGTAACCCTGTACCACTTCACTCCGCGCATCTAAACTTTAGGTACGTATAACTCATTAGCTACTCGCCCTAAATTCGATTTTTATGTATCAAAATACTTAAAAAAATTATTCTGGCTTGGAATATGAAATTAAAAATCTGAGTTATCATTCAAAAAAGTAATAAACTTAAAAAATTATAAAGATAAAAAATATTTAAAACTAAAATTTTTTAATAAAAACGTTGTTTTTTAACAATTTGAAACTGTGTAAAAAAATATTTTCAAAAACATTAATACTTTTTGAAATAATGAGTGTTATTTGATAAAAGAATCACCCTGTATATATCGTGTACGCGAAGATAAAGCTAAATGCATTCATTTCTGTATTTGCAAGACGTGTGAAACATAATAATATATAACATTTCAAGTATAATATACTAACTATATCTACAGGCTTATCTTTAAAACTTATTATACTTAATAAAATGAATAATCCAATTTGTTGAATTAATTTCTCATAGATCATTAAAAAATGATTTTATGGGACACAATATAAATAAAATAATTTTATTTACATTAACTACATTCAAACATTTAGTCATACATTTGAATAAAGAACATATTTTTGTGTGTAAAAAATATCACATTTAAAATTTGAATGTTTTTTATTCATGTAGAAACTTACATATTATACGGGATATTTCTCGTATAGAAAACTAATAATGTACTGCGGCTTTTTGTGTAAGAACTTACATATGGTTGATTTTTACTTTATATATAATATGTGTTGTGTGGGAACTTACATACGCCTTGTGTGGAGTGCCTATATAATATTATTCGTGATTTTTGAATTCCAAATGTCATTCGACTAGAGTTTAGAATGTTTAGATATCATTAAAGAGATTTTTTTTTTTTTTAATAGTTGAATTTATGACTTTCTGATATACTCATCACGATTGATGAGCAAATATTATTAGAAAAAATAAATTTATTATTCACTCGGTATAGTGTTTGAAAAAAATTTAAGGCAATTTATCAATATAATCACCAGTAAAGACAGTAAATCAATATTATATGTATAGTAGATTATATACCTATCATAAACATTAAGACTACTAGTATATTTTATCATACATATTTTTAATATGAATATTGGGATATTTTTGCGTCGGTATATTACATTAAGAGGAATATTTTGAATATTACTTAATGCATCTTTTAGAAATTAAAATTATTAAGTTTGAATAGAAATAACCTGAGTAGTATATACTATTGTATAATCAAAAGTTTTGAAATATTCCTGAATACGTTCAAATTAATTTACAATTAAAATGTCTTGTCAAAATATAATTCATTGAAATTAGTCAATACATTTCTGCAGTGATTCAATTTGAAATGTCTGTATAATTTATACACACATACACATATGTATATTATATGCATGTGTATTTGTGTATACCTATAGTATAAATACAACATCATATCAACTATAAATTATACATACTTACTATGTATTATTTATAAAGTATATTATAACCTAACCTGATCTATAAATGTTCTTATTTAGTTGTAATTCATAAAAAAAATCTGTAGATACTTGAAATTTCAACAACATTTTTGTATTCACTTTTTCTATGAGTACATTGTAAAATTAAAAAAAAATAATATTTTGACTCTTTTTGAGCTAAAAAATATAAAAACTCGATTCACGTGTATAATATATATTATCTTTACTTAATAGTTTTAAAGTTTAAATGTGTTGATTGTTTTAAAAAATATTTTTCTAGGGGGATTTGAAATTTTCATGTAAATCATTATATTTTGTAACAATTTCTAAACATATAAATTAATTTTATATTATTCATTATTATTTATAGTTTAAATGTTTGAATCATATTAATTATTATAAAATTAATTACTATATTAATAAATAAACAATAGTACCTAATATTTTATATGATCACGGGCTGACAGATCGTTTCCATTTTTAAAATGGAAATACATCCATTACATTGACCTATTCAAAAATAAGATACACTTAAATCCTATTGTACAGCAGAGTGGTTAACTGCTTTCATCCCTTTTGACATAATTTATTGTTACAGTCTTAAAATGTTTTTTTTTAATTTTTTATCTGTAATTGGGACTTGGAGAATACAATTTGGAGTTGAACTTATCTTTATATAAATAAATAGCTGGAGATAGAAATTTACAAACAATAATAGATATTATTTCAGAAATTAAAATTACTCTATATAATATAATTTTGAGTATCAAGTACCTATCTATATCACAAACTAAACATTGAGGTAGAAGATTACTTTCGTTTGAACCACATTGCAATATAAAGTTCTTATGAACGATTTAAGTGAACAATAAAATAAGGTTTGATTTTTTGTTGGATACACCACAGGACAGGTACAATATACATATTTCGGGAAAAAAAATTAATTTTGTTAGGTTCTTATAACAATATTATATTTTTCGATGATTGTTTAAAATTAATATTTGTAGCAGAGTATACTTTTCTAAAAAATTTAATTTAATTAATGAACAAATAATCTTTAATTGGTATTATTTAAGTATATAGATATAATAATATAGATTTAATAAGTGGCTGGTAGAAAATTGTGCATTTTCGGAATGTTTTTCATGTGAGTAAAGAAAGTTTGAAATAAAATACCTCTAACGCAGCAGGCATCAAACATATAATATCATAATAGTATCATTGAATGACTTCATTATTTTTCCTCCAGAGCGTACAATTTGTTGATATTTTTAATCCGAAAAAAAAACACACACACGTTGAAATTATAGTGAAACACAGCAGTCCGAATCGATCGTCGAGTTTTCAATATTGCAATGCAAGCCGTATTTGCAACATGTATTTAAGAGTAATGGCTAGAAAAAAAACATAAAATAAAATCCGCGCTTACGCGACAATCGATTTTTTTTCTTGTCTATAAACAAACATTGGGTACAAAAAAAAAAAAAAAAATGAAAAACTATAATAATTTCCGAGAATAGGTACTGTCGCTGTCCGACGTCCGTGCAGCGGTTTTTCGTCTCCGCGGTTAGAATATTGTAATAAAATACAAGTCCTAGACGCGTACTACCTGCACGAGCGGGGGTGATGGATCGTATATATTTGACCGGCTTGTTTATACGCCGTATATACAACAATATTCAAATATATATATAAATATATTCATAATAGCATAAAATATATTGATTTGCAACGTCAGATTTCGCAAGTCTGAACGAAAAATCTATTTTCGGTGGTATCATCATCGTCGATTTAGCAAAACTCGATTTTGACATATTAAAGATTTACTCACATACAATATGCGTACCTAAAATACTAAAATACGTGTGATTGTCTAATAAAATATAATTTAATGATATTTAATAAATGTATATAAGCGCTAATGTGCTATATATGATGTGTATACAACGGTAGGTATATATTATACATACCTTCCTAGACTGGGAGTTCAAAGATTTAATATAAATTATATTTATCTGTTGAAAAACACTCGTTATTATACATAACCTGGTGAGTGGTATAATATTTACATAAATACTCATATTCATATATTCACACATAGCACACGGCTGCAATAAGAGCGCATTCATGAAACATAAGATGTAACGAAGCTAAACAAAATATTACCCCTTAAAGGTCAAGTGAGACTGATCAGTGTATTTATTATTATATTTACCTGTAGGGAATGACTAATATAGTTATTATATTTTATCTTTTGGGCCAACTTAATGGTGGTGATATATTGCTATATATGAAATTCATAAAATATATCTAATATGTATTATAATAATAGGTACTAAACAGAGAAATTCAACATTTTTAGGAATTAATAAAATTAGGTTACACATATTATAATAATTATTTTGTATTTATTTAATCAATAAATATTCACATTTAATATCCAAGTTTTTTTCAGATAAGTTGGTTGTGACTTGCAATAATAATACTAATAATATTACACAAAGGTATATCTTTAAATTATTATCTTTATGTACATATATTATAAATTATTTAATTAATTTATATAACTACGTCATTAGACAGCCTGCTGTTGATTTCGGGGAAGAAAATAACATTCTAAAATAGCTAACTTAAAAAATATTAAGTCGAATTGATAAATCATACTATATTATTTTTTACAACAGAGCACGCACTTAATCGCGTTAAGCAGGCTTATGTAGTAGTTTCATCAAAATAAGTAAATTTATTGTTAGTTCAATGATACGACATTAACAAAAATAGTACCTACATATAATTGTAAGTCATTGTATTTAGAAGTGACCATATTGTCATGTATATCACAGTTATACTATAATGGTAAGTGTAATGGGTAACTAGATATTAGACAGAGACAGTATATAGAATATGTTTAGTAGACTATGTTTATAATATGTATATACTATATTGCATCGATACAACACAGCAGTGCAGCTAGCCTATATTGACGCTAGATATGCATCGTAACTATAATTTGACTATTTGACTCGCCTTTAATACAAGTTTTTAATAAATCGAAATTTAGAAACACAAAAAAAGTATTGATACAGCATTTAATAGCTCTTATTATTGCGTTATTTACTATGGATGTTTAAAAATTGATTTTGTTGAATGAACTTTATTCAACAATGCGAATGATACTTTACTGCATTAATAAAAATGTAGATATAATGTATTTATAAATATGAGATAGGTATAATAACTAAATTTGTATATCTTATGATCACAATTTTTTCGCTAAGTCAGATGAATCCAAACCATGGTTGATGTAAGTAACTTATAATTTCGTTATACTGAAAACTTCAGTAGTTATAGTTTATACTTTATATGTTTAATGTAAATAGTCGACTTGGTTTAGAATCGCCACATAAGTGTAATAATTGTACCCATGTAAAGTAAACCTTGTATTTTACACGTCGCTAAAATAATTATAAGCGGTAGTATCAATTTCAAATGATTAATGTACAATAAATCTATACAACGTATTTACTTTATAATTTTTTATTCGCGTAAATTATTTAATAGGTGAGTTCATCAATTTCGCAATAACAGAACTAAGTAATATATCTGTGATTCGTCTTAAAGAACTATAAAAGAACCATTATGGTACACGAAAAAAAAATTGAACCAAAAACAAAATTCTTTTCAGCGTTCGGCACGGTGTCACCGACACAGTGACATATTTGTGTAGTATATATAGTTAATATTATCATACAAGTATAGTAAGTACTAAATTTGTCGCTTAGCTCATATTGCCTTGAAAAATATGATAAACACGTACGAATATGTATGTATAGTGGTAGATATAGATGAATGATAGGTATATATCTTTCATATAAGTTAAAATATAATTAAAACTTGATTTTTTTTAAATTTTCATCTCGAATTGTATTTTAGATCTGAGAGGAGCAATAAATAGATTTATTTTACAAAGATATGTTTTCTTTTTTTGACAACAAATGTGTATTATATACACCGTATTACAAATATTAAAATATTTACTGTATTAATAATACCAAAAAATATAATATGAAATATTTGGTATATACCGTTTATAATGTATTTAAATAGCTATAGCTGTATATAAATATTATATTATATAATTTTATATACTATACTTAATAGTTAATTGTAACTGTGATACTTATAATGTATATTATAGAATCTATAGATTTGTCTTTGATTCTTTATAGTTTTTATATCAACCCATAGAAAAATAGAATACATGTATATCTTAATAATTTAAGTACATATATATATATATATATATATATCAATTTACAAATTTCAAAATTATTATATATTTAATTAAAACTATTAATTTTGGTAAGACTGGGCCATCTTTAAGCAATATAAATAATAATAATGCATAAAAAGTATTTAATATATTACTACTATAGATAGTAGATGATACCTTGTTTGTTAATTATTAATTTTTTAAGATATTTATTAATTTATTATTAAGCACTCACTTTATAGTCATTGTTTATTATTGTATTATTTAATTTACCTAAATATGTAGTCCAGCCTAATCGAAACTATACTTATTCTGATGAAATGTATAAATGTATAATACTTTTAGCATTTGTGAATTTTTTATTACTTAGAAATGCATGTATTATTTTTGTAGTGTGTAAAAACTAAAGGGATCAATGTATGGACAATTTGTATAAATTATATTTTTAGAAAAAAATACTTATAAAGTGTGTACTTTTATGCATATTTCTTTAACGATTAAACACATATATAATATATAAGTAATTAAATATTATATTATCGATTATATTGGTTTATTTTTTGGCAATGATTTTTTGTAGATAACTATAAGTATAGATAACCTATAATAAATCTATGTATAATATACCTCTACAGTTCAAGGAGAATTAACGGATTTCCGGATTTACCCATGTCGGTGTCACCGCGATCAGCTTCGTAATCGTGCGCAGACATTATTATGGTAGGCATCATATATTGTATATATGCATAATGCATATTATAAACAATGTAGAGCTAAACCTATACGATGTAGGTAAATATAATATACATATTATTATACACCAGTGCTAGCTATCCTATAGTAGAGGTGTGCCCCTGCAACACCTTTATAATTAGAGGTGGATGGGGTGGGTTGTCTATGTAATTTTTTGTATGCGAATAATACAAAATACTACTTTGGAATATTTTAATAGTGTGATAGTACCTAACTCATTAATTTTTTAACAAGTTGAATAAACTATTCAGCAGATGGAATGTTATATAGATAAATATTATTGAGGGTGGGTGGTTATACTTCTTATGTTCCGCTACACCTATATTTTTAAGGATAGCCGCCACTGTTATACACTATACATTCATTCCTATGTCGGCTATATCGCATCATGCATTAGGTATATACCTACATTATACATATATACGTCATATTATATACCGTTTTACTATTGTACATAGATGTACATAATACCGACATGCTACTAATATTATTACTGTTATTAATTATTTCTTCCGTTGTTATTATTTATTGTTGTTTGTTGTTGTACAGGTATATATTAGGTAGGTACTCTCAGCGGCGGTGGATTATATTATTATTATGTCGTTATCAATACCACAGGTACCTACGACAGACGTCGTCGGGCAAAGTGATTACGGGCTGTGATGCGCGTGCGTGTGCGTGTGCGTTTGCACGTGTCAATCGGCCGCGCGAAACGGTCAAAATCGAATTTGCCCGCCAAACCCCGGCTGGGCCGCCCGGCCAATAGGTTTGGCCGGCGGGCCGCCGTGTCGGCCAATCGGAACGCCGGGAATTGACGTCAGCGCTAAATTTAGAAAAGCCGCGCGGGAAAGGGTATGGGGGGGGACGACGACGATGACGACGGGTCGCACCGGCAGCGTGCCCGAGTGTCAGTACTATACGTTCAGTTCCGCGATGGTCGCGAGGCGACGTGCGTTCTCTTGTGCGAATGTTACTGCTGTGTATGCTGCGTCCGTTGTTGTTTGTACGATTCCGTTTACACAACTTCACGATTATTGTCGTCGTTGCTGCAGTGGTGCCCGGTCGACTTGAGTTCGAAACCGTATTCGGTAAGTAATACTGTATTCTATATTATTATATTTTGCGGCGTTATTTAAGTTTGCTATACCCACGTCCCAATCTTCTTAAATTGGGTACGTTGGAAATGTTTCGCTGAGAGTACCTACATTCAAAAATCATTCACACGATACGACCTTTTTTATAGAGGTACACGCAGAATTCAGTGTAGATCCTTTTTCAACCAGTTATTGAGACAACATTATTTAGACTAGCTTTTTTTTTTATTTCCCTCGTATTTTGTTTAATTGACTTTTTATTATAATACGTGTAGTTATAGTAGGTATAGGTATCAGATAGGTATACTTAGATGGGCTTTATAACCTGTAAGTAAATACATAAAATCATAAATATTTTCTTTCGGAATCACTGACAATAAACAATATTATATTGAAGTATATAGGTAAAAATAGTTAATAATGTCTTATTGTAATGTATGGTTTATTGCAAAGTTTAATATGAAAAAAAATTAATAATAAAATATGTGATAATTATACATAATTTTGTATAACCGCATGTTATACTTTTTTCGAACCAACTTATATCAAAGTAAACCGATTTGTACGTAGGTATATTTTTTTTAATCATATTTTAATTGATAAGAAATTAACTATATTTCTCGACAGTCGTTACTCGTTGTATAACTATAAACTCGATAATTCGAATTTTCATTCATGATCGGCGGTCATCAAAATATAACCTTTAACAAACGTATTTTAAATGAACTCGGGGATGTATATTGTGTATATGTGATGGTAAGTTTATCAGTAGACATAATTGATATAAAAGCAATTACTCGCATTTAATGATAAACCGCAATTATTCCTTTATAAAAATATGTATATAATATAAGTAGATAATGTATCAGCGTTAATTTACCTAATACTATCGCGAATAATATTAAACAAATATACGCGTTATTCAGTCACATATTTTGATGAAAATTATAACAAGTTCATTATAAAATATATATTGCAGCACTAAAATGTATACACATATGACTTTTCGATTATAAAAGTGCATTTATTTTATATTTACTCCTTTTACGCGAAAACGAGGACGTTATACGTATATTATAGCACGCGCCTATTGTTTAGCCAACGCGAGCTTCAGCCTCAGATAACCATTTCATTTATGTATTATAAGTTGTTTAGTATTTACTAAGTTAATGATTTACTCTTTCAAAATTTTTACTGTATATTTTTAGTATTAAAATATTTATTTAGGGTGATTTAAAACATACTGTTAAACCCCCTTCCTTTTAAATAATCTGTCAATTTAATTTCCGATTTTTTTAATATTAAAGTTTACTAAGAGTCCATATTATCAAATAATTAGATTTTTATACCATTAAAAGTTTATCTTGTAGTAATACAAACTTTTTTTAATGAGAACCATCTCTTACTGCAAATTAATTTTTTTGAAAATGATTAGATATGTTAATCGAAGTACGAACGAAAAGTTTTTGAATTATGAAAATGTTTATATACTTAAAATACTTATATTTAATATTTATCCATAATACCAAATAATTTTACATAAAATATGAAATATAATATATTAATAATAATAATCTAAGCTATTATAGGTACTTATTATTTTATACTTTTTACAAATTATGAAATTTTAACAGATTAATATCCATCAAATATAATCTCAAACTACCGTAACTTAGGTGTATCATCCAAAATTGTTTTTGGAGTATACCTATTATTCTTGATTAACTAAGTATAATAATTCAAAAACTACTCATTTAAATTATATAATTTTAAAGAAAATTCTGCAACTGACATTTTATTGTAAAAAAGAGTGGTTTTCATAAAAAAAATAATTTTATATTCTCAAAAAATACTCCTTAAATAACTCAAAATTTAAATATAGATATATACCTAATATGTATAATTAAATAGAAAAATGAGAGTGATAAGTATGTTTAATGAACCACTGTATAGATAATATAAGTATAGATATAATATTCATATTGTGTAAATCTCAAATCATTATTTTAATATTTTCATGGGTATTATAAAACATAAACTTTATGAGGTATTATAATTTTTCATTTAAATATGTATATTAGATTATATAATATTAACTGCATGTATTTTTGTATTGAACATTCTTCTATACAAACTTTTTTATAAATTGGTGAGAAAGTGTAATAATTATTTTTTTTTCTTTGTTTAATTAGTTAGGTATAAATTAACACTTAGTATTTGTATGCACATTATTACTTTAAAAAATCTAACGTCTCGCCATATGAGGTATCATTAATTTGTTTTTTTGCAGTTCTATTTGACACTTTTATATGAACAATTAGGTATGAGACATTTTTGCATTCTAGTTTTTCTAATTTTTACCATGATATTTACGGAAAACGAAAATACATATATATATATATATATTTTTATAATTTTTAACACTTAATTAAGTACTCATTGGGAAAAGATTCTATAATTTTTTATCTATAAAATAAATACTTGTATTACGTTTACTTAAACAAATACATATTGTATTTTTTTACTCCCTTAAAAACATAATATTGTGTATAGCGACTAAAATTTCTCATATTTATACTTCTTATGCTATTTTAAGTTATAAAAATTACGATTTATATTAAATGTATTTTGTGTAAAATTGTTTAATTCTACTGGCTGATATTTTACCCCGGTCATTAACCAAAAATATGTTTTAAATATGTTTTTTTATCAATTCTTACTGATAAGATAATTAATATTAAATGTCCTTAACTAAAATATCATATGATAAATTGATGAACATAAACAATATTTGTTAAAACATTACTTACTGCGCCATAAATTTAGGTTCCCTATATGTTTATCTTGCATAATATTATGACAAATATTGAGTAATCGACAAACAGTTTTGTAAATGATGTAGGTACCGATTAACTTGTTCGTATAAAGTCCACAAGCAATATTATTGTCAGAATGCTAAGCGCATTTAAAATAATTAAAATTAGCAAGATGTTTTTATACAGGATTTTTGAAAAATACCTATTTTATGTATGAGTCTATTATAGCATAGTTATCATAACTACAATTATTTTTGTTTTCATTACATTTAAAAATATTAAAAAGGATTTAACCCAAATTAATTTTTTTCATTTACTTGGATTTTCTTAGATGAAAAAATTATGTTGACAAATGCATACAGACATATTTTTTCGATTTAATACTTAATATATAATTCATAATTACTAATTGAAGTATAACTATTTTACTAATAACTACAGCATAACATTGTATTATGCATTTGTATTAATAATGGTATTAAAATATTATAATATATTATGTACACGTTCGTTAATTTAAATTTAATATTATACCGGTTTTTTCGTTTCGTTTTATAATAACACGTTAAAAACCTTTATCTGATAAAATTACAGGTATTGTAAGTCTTAATGCGCTAAGTTCATATTATGGTCAATTTTATAATGATAAAAGACAATTGGTTTATTAAAACTGAAAAAATATTTTATTCTTGAATAGTAATATTTTGTATGGAGATACGTAATTTATAAGTATTTTGTATATACACAGACATTAATATAATTGTCAATATTTAATACTGTTTATACATTTTTTTTTATATATTACAATAATCATTGCTATTAATTAAACTGAACAAATATTAATATTTAGGAGTCATTTTTATTAATAAATATGATTAAAATGTACCTTCTTTTTTTTTATCAGTAAGTATGTCGTTAACAGTGTGTTTTATTATTTAACTATACTTTTATTTTAAAAAATATATAGTTTCATGGATCGCCATAAATATTATTCAACAATATAAATTATAAACAATAATATATTATACATTTATAATCGGATCGTTTTATCAGATATTAAAATTTTAAAACTATTGCTATATTTGTTATTTTGGTCGTAAATTTGAGTTGGATGTTTATGTCTTTTGATTTTTTTATTGCTTTTAAACTTTATATATACCTATGTCTTATACTCCTATTTAACTATAATCTATATGCTATATAGTATGTTCAGAATAATGTAAATCGCGTATCTACATGCAAATATATACATGCATTACGTATAAAGTATTTTCGATATGTATTGAGGTTAATACGATAGATTTTAGACCACACAATGTAAAGTACGAAAAAACTACCTACTAAAATATAGTGTTTTATGGTAACCGAAGGGCTTAGGCTTAAGGAGGTATATATCTAGTAAATTGAAACAACGGCTAAAAAAAACCTCTGATGTTTACAAAAATACATTTTTTAACTGATGATTTGAAAAAATTGGCTTTTAGATTAATGGAAAGCTTTTGACAACTCCCCAAATTCAGATTATTTATACCTTACCTTACGTATATTTTTATTATTTTTATTATTATTACTGTTATTATTATTACGTTGTTGACTCCCCTGGGTTTCTGTGCAAATAAATTTTAATAGTTTATGTACAATTATATGTACCTAATTATGTTAATTTTTTAGATCCATTTTATTTTTAACGGCGAAAGTTACTTTTGTTTATATATGGGTATGCTGAAAAATGATAAATTGTAAGTCATGAAACTAGTGAATATTAAATACTTATACAGGTACATATAGTATATTACTATAGTAGGGGTCAGTTAAATGGAGGTATATAAATTATTAAAATAACATGTACACTGTACATCTATAAAGAAGAAAAAATCCAAATATCATCCTCTAAACATTTAATACATACGTGCCTATACGATTTAGCAATTTATTCTGTTATATAGTATTTTTATACATATGTATATATACTCCTAGTCCTGTACATGCACTAAGTATTTAATGCGATAATCAATTATGATTGCTCCAAAGAAGTTGAATTATTAACGTTTTTAAAGTTGTTCCGAATGAAAGCCAATAAAGAAGTCGAAAATAAATGTTAGCTCTTAAGTACTCTTCAAAGAAAACAATTTCGTGATATGCTCTTTATAGCATATAATATATGTCAAGAAATATAAATAAAAATACCGATAAGCAATAATTATGATAATTATTTGTAACTAAACTTAATCAAATGTGATTTAGTATTTTTTTTTTTTAATCTTTCGTTATTACATTTTATGGTAATACGTGTATTATATTTTAAAACAAGATATCTTGTATATCTTACTTAAATTTGTCAAATCCACATGGCTTTTGACTTGGTGTTGTATTTTTTTTTTTTTTATCACAATTATTCTTAGTTAACATACTATATAAATACACTCAACGGTTGTTTTTTGTAAATAATTATTAAATTGGCGTTTAATATCCACAGTTTATTATTTATTATTCCTGTAACAACAACTAAATTAGTATGAGTTCTTATTAAAATGTTAAACCCTAAACTATACTTTTTAAAATATGACTTAATATTTAAATTAACGGTTTTATAATATGTATTAATATCTATCGATAATACTAAGCATGATGGCAGAAATTTGTGAGTGCCCAAATAAACATTCTACTTAAGAGGTGACCATACAAACATTGGACCTACTATCTGCATAGTAAATAAGCGGTATAATTGTTTTAATAGTTATAGGTACCATACAAATAATACAAATATGTTTAGTCTTAGGTTTTTTTATTTTGTACATTCGTGTTACATTAGTGTATAAACCTTGTTTTTATGCTTTAATAATTTAATTAATATCTCCCGAGTTTTAATATGTATATCTATTATTTAATCGTACTACAGTGCATCAGCCTAAGTTCAAGCATCTTTATATGTAACAATTAATCGCCCGGTTATTCTCATATCTTTATTTTCTGACTTCCTTGGATTTAAAGTTTTAATTATTGTTTAAGCCTTTAGAATAGTATAGGACATATTAGCAGTTTTCAGTATGAGAGACTTTCAAAAAAGTTTATTTAAAAAGTATTATTTATAACTGTGTATTATATAAGAAGTATTTTTTTAAGTCTCATAAATATTTAGTGTTGGTGCTATCAATTTCTTAATTTTATACTGAATCCTACCAGATAGTTATCATAAAATAAAGAATAATGCTTACTAGTTTAATAGGATATTATATATTGGCTCAAGTTCAACATTTTACTATTTTACTTAATTCTTTGTAGAGTAAATCTTTAAATCCTAACCACACCTAATAGCGGTTTCATATAGTTAAATGGCATAAATATAACTCGAAAAACCAAATGAATTTCCATCTTACAGGGTCGTAGAAGTTATTATAATTACAATTTTATCATAAAAAAATTTAAAAATATTAATTAAGATGCATCTAAGAATAACATGATACCTATTATTATATATTTTTCCTAAAATACCATTTTACAATAGAAAATCGTAATATAATCTCACACACTTTTCCCTATATACCTATTTACCAATCTCAAAGAACCATAGAATAATATGCTGTTTTAACTCAATATCGTTTGAGAAGAAAATATATATTTTTTCCTATCTAATATTGTTATTCGTGATATTCAATATTAAATATATTATATTCTACTTTAAATTTACCTGTAAATGGTTAAACAATAGATATTGAATAAAAGTGGTCTTGTACTGTGACCTTCAAGATGTTAAACATTAAGTCGTTTAATTATTTAAAAGAAATTAAATTCCAATACCAACGGTATTAATTAATACTTCCTAAACGTTCTGTTTCCTGGTATTAATTTCCACTATAATGTCGTGTAGGTAACACCAATACAAACATAATGTATAATGCCTAAACTAGCATGGATAATTTGATAAATCTATATGAATTGTATGTTCAAAAAGCTCTTGCACGGGCAAGACGTCCAACGTTCAGCACACAAATTTCGTTTTTAAATATTAATTTATTTATTCATATGAAGAAGTACAAACTTTTTATTTTCGATATTATGTTGTTGATAGTCCTACAGCAGTATTCGGCATTTTGAACGCGTAGACAATTTCATATTGCGTGTTATCCGCTGATGAACGTGTCGCGGTGCAGTACTCGTATCGGCGAGGAAACGATAATAAAACCAAATGGGTGTTCCTGGAACAGAAATGAAAATAAAAAACTAAACTTGTTGATTTGCCATTTGAAAATCACGAGAACCATTGTCGACGAGAATTAACACGAACGACCTCATACTATGTATATACGACATGCATACAGAATAATGCAGTTGCAATGGGCGCAGTCACCACCTACATATATAATATATATACATATTATTATTATTATATTGTACCGGATGATATATAAAAATATTAGATTCGTTGAAAAACATTTTTTTTTTTTTTTTATTAATAAATAATGGATATATTTTATGACTTGGTTTATGTATGAAAAAGTTATATCTAGTGAGATGCGAAATATTTTTGTTAAACGAACAGTATATTATTTCGATATAAATATGATACGCAATCTTCGCGGGTCATTGAAACTCAGTGCAATCACTCTGTATACTGAAAATGTCATTATCTTTATGACCGGATCGTGACGTTGACCGGGATCTGCAGCAAGTTTGATATCGTGCAGCAGAGGAATACGTACATTTTCGTGAAAAAAATCGCACGTCAACTTGCATTGTTCTAAACTCGATACTATTGTTTGCCTTTTTCGTTATTTCCTTTATTGCATACAATAAAAAAAATAAATAAATAAATAAACCGCACGTATTGTAAAGTCTCCGTGTGGATATAATAATAATAATAATAATATATATATATATATATACATATATAATGTATAAGATAAAACGTTGCCGGTTGGAATCGTTCCATGTACATTATTTTTCTCTTTTTTTTTCCTTTATCATTAATATTAAACTGGAGCATGTGTGAGCCATAAATTTTGGGCGCACAGACGCACACGTCTGCACAACGGTGAAATGTACCAAATGATCGTGAGAATTCAGCATGTGCATCCTGGGGAATCGTTTTTTTTTCTTTCTTCTTTATTTTTTTTTTTTTTTTTTTTTTTTTGTTTTAGCATCGATGTCTTTGGTCGCCCCGATTGTTCTGAGAATGCAAATCAAACTATTAATATTTCAATAATGTAATTTAATAAACAATAATTGTACAGTCATTCTACAGTGCCTCGCATCCATATAAGCACCTATATAACACGCGTGCATCGTCAAACGATCGCCTAGCAAGGGCCACTTAATCCAAAAACGGTCCACAGATTTCGATTAATTATATACAATGCGTAAACCCTCTTAAGATAAATGACGCTGTGTGCAAATTACAATTAACTATAAGCTATAGATGGGTACCTACACCTGACGTCCTGCATTGTTGTATAGACGTGCGAGCAGGAGCGCCGGAAACACAATAAATGGTCTTAAAATTAAAAGCTTATAATATTCGCTTAAGTGTATCATTGTTACTGTACATAAGTAGGTACATAACTGTATATTGTACAGTTTTGAAGTTTAAATTTACCCGTATTGCCGTGACAACTAATGAACACATTGCTTTTTGGCCGTTGGAAATGTGCCATTAGTAATTAATTTAACTTGATTTGTTTTCATTTACATCACTTTATACTATGTAGTTACAATTTTTTGTGAACAGTTGATAATGTTTATATTATATATAAATTAAATTGGCGTGTTGAGAAATCAATAACAGACTTAAATAATAATGAAATAAGCCAATAACCAACATGTTTTTGCCACTGTTTTAGAACTTATGTGAAGGTACACTTAGTGTTTTAAACATTAAAATAAAGATAAGATAGTGAGAATCTAAAAAATAAAATACTATATAATAGATGAAGAAGTAACTGTCAAGTCACCATATAATAATTTAATACATATTTGATATTAATATATAGATATTACGATATAATGATATCATAATAAATTAATAAAGAATATTAATAGTTAATTAGATTTATTTTATTATCATTTATCAATAAATTGATAAAATTAATAAAATTGTATTATCTTAAGTATATCTGAAAATAACTTTGGTGTAATAATTTCTCGCGATGATATCTTTGATTGTTTAATTTTACTGTCTAATATGCTGCAAGTTTGCTAGGTAAATTAAAAGATTATTTAAAAAGAACTATAGGTATAAATGATATTGTAATAAATATATAAAGTTTTCAACTATAGGTATATAACTGATATTAAGCTAACCATTTACTAAACTACGTTTTTTTTAACTGCCTTATCTGTTTTTTATAAGCTGTTTGTTTTTTTTTTAATTTTGTAGTTTTCATAATTTTTCATCGTGAAATTCAGATAGGTGTACTACCTAAACACACTTCATTTTGTGAAGAGGAAAAAACAAGATAAAATTACAGTTTGAAATTTCAAAAAAAACACATTTTTTACTGTCTTGATTGAAAATTTTGAAACTTATAATTTACGTATTATCTTATATAATACTTTTGACAGAGTATTTTTTTAGGCCTGCAAGATATAAATAATGACACGTTTTTTTCATGTTAACATTTAAACATAATATAATATAATTTAATCAAATATTATAATTTGTATACAATATATACATAATATTATTATATTATTGTGTACAAAACCATTGTCCAGAAAGAGAAAAAGTTAACATTACCTGGAATATATTATTTTGATTGTACATATATAATACCCGATTAGGCCGAATAACTCAATGGATCGGCTGTATGACGCTCGACTGTCGTCGTATTGAATTTTGTCAATAAACAATACATTTTATAATTTTTTATGTTATTTTACCCGAAAACACTAGTCACGCTGTACGACAGAAAAGGTTATTATCGTATAATATATTATAATGTTATAGTGTGTGGTACTTTGGGTGTATGTATATTGTATTTATATACGGGTATATATAAATATATAACTGCGCATATCACAAAAACAATGATAATAATTCACCGCCACCCTTAAAAAAATATTAGCCGGTATAATATATTATATGGTATATAAAATGCAGAGGAATTTTATCTTTCTTTACACCCAGCAGCAGTTTAGACGAGCAGTTTTATACCTACAGTATACGGTTATTACAACGCCGAAACGAGTTTATTTTGTTTTTGTCGCCACCCGTCGTCGAACCGTACGACTGTACACTGATCGAGCGCCGTTAGATTTGTATTTAAAACCAATACCTTTCATTCCTAATCGCTGTACCAACAAACTAATGGACGACTGGGTACTTACGGGTCTATATATATATGTATACACATATATATATATAAATGCGCATTGTCGTTTTTCTTTTATATACATATATAATATATATATATATATATAAAGAGTGTATGTAATTGTTAACAATTATCCAAGTCTTATAACTCGAAGGGCTAATGCAATAGATCACTATTTAGTATTTTGTGTGTACGACATTACGTTTATTTTACAGATTTACTTATTTTGTATTATATAATTATAAAACGCTTAGCATTTAATCAATAATAGAACTTTGTATTTATATTGTTTTGTATACTTATAATCTAAGCGTTAAATATTTCATTTTTTTTCTGCGGTTCTATTGTTGTCTAGTGGTTTGATCATTTTCGGATCGATAGGTTTTCACAAACAATTTCAAAGATTTATCAATCAAAGGCTATTGTAATATAAACATACTATATTATTATCTTTGAGTTGTTCGTCTTTCAATAGCTCCCGTGAAATCGTTTTAAATACTACGCACTCGAATCGTTTTCGGTCATTTGGACTTTTGGCTACGAGCGATGATCTCAATTATACCGAAGGGTTCTTAATCCAGAGTTATGCAACAGATGTCTCTTCGAATAATATTATAATGCATGCGCTGGCGTCTTCGACCACACACACACACACACACATAAGTAATCACTAATTACTTTTATTGTTTTTCTATTAAACAACTAAATAATATGGTATCGTAGTGTGATGCTTGAATATAATCAGCACCGTCAGTCGAATCTCCTGCTATTGCGTTTAGCTCTTCGTGAGCCTTTCGTTTTCATTTGACGCGCGCAAGAAATAAGTAATGGGTAATTTCTACGGTAATGAAATTTTCGCAACATACACGTCGACGTCGCCGACAATCATTATATTATGATCGGTCTTCGCGCGGGAGTCCAAGGCCGGCACGGCTGCTCGTGACTCTTGATACACACACTCATACACACACAAGTACTTATAACTTATGAAATATATATATATAAATAATAATAATAAAATATATTTATTTAATATACATGTGTGTATTTGTGTGTGAGCGCGAGTGCAGGTAGGTTAGGTATATACGATGCGAAGGTATATCGTCTTGTCATGGTAATAGCGAGTTTATTTATTTGTTTGTTTGATTTTTTTTCTTTCTATTTTTCGTGTGCGATATTCGGGTCACACGAGCTGCGCATTGTCTACAGCAGGACGCTCGCGTGGGAACATCACGGTATGACTTTGACACGCTTAAAATAATAAAATAAAAAATCTTTCTAATCGTCGACAGCGGGATTAAACGATTTTTTTGTTTTAATAATAACTGAGACATGATCCAATTATCATTGTTTGTCTATAAAAGTAAAAAAAAAACCACAGATTTCTGTAGCATAAAACGCGTGAGCTATGATAGTACTAAATGATAATATACTCGTAAACAGGTATCGGAAAAATATATTATACGATAAAATATGTCGGGAACTCAATAATGCGACAAGGTAACATTGGCACAAAACATAACATATTGGCACACTGCAGTTACGCTACGGTATAATAAAATATATTTACTTACGATTATCATTAGGATTCCGGAACTGGTAGAGTTCGGTGTTATTCATTTTCTCATGTGTGAACTTTGAAGTCTGTTAACAACTTTATGACTTATAAAGTATCCTGTATATTTTTACAGTTTTACATGTACCAGTTGGTGTCGTGCACGTATGTTGATTAATTATATTACTTTACTACTTTACATTGCTACGTTCTACAACTGTAAAAATTAAAACTAATTTTACTGTTTGGCGTGCATTTGTATTATTAGAACAATTAAAAGTCCGCAACTAGAGTTAAAGTCTTCAATAAATAATAATAATAATGATAATAAAAAACACAGTCGGGTGTTATACGATATTATGTTCAATATTTGTTTTAAATTTTTAATGGACCCTTTATGATGCGTTTACTTAAATGTATTGCTCAATTATTATTCACCCGCATTGTGCAATGATGCATTTACTGAAGTGCATTTACATGTATTTAATTACATTTTTTTTAATAATATTAATACTTACAAATCATATAATTATTTAAATTATAGGTAATATGCTTATATATTATGTATACATTTATCTTTTAAATTAACTGCACTTAATGCAAGGATGTGTATTTTTTTAGTGTTTGTTTGTGTTAATTATTTATTGCGTACAAATTTGAAATTTGAAGTGTACTTGGTAGATTTAAACGGTTGATTTATTATTATATAGTACCTAAATGATTAATGATTAATAGTACATTGCAACACGAGTAAAGATAACAGGCACAAACCTGCATGCAAATTGAAAACTCAAGATCTTTTTATTCACTAAGTATAAAAAGAAAAGTTATTTAATAAGTATAACTCTGTCGATAATAATATTATACTATTGTTATTAGGTATAAACCATGATAATTGTAAATCTATTGATTATATATGTAATAAGTACTTATGTATAGGTAACTGTATTAGATAATTTGTATATTTGAAGCACTTATTATAAGGAGTTGAACCAAACAAAAAAAAAATTGTTAAATATTATACCCGATTTGAAATTTTAACGATTTACATACGATGTAATTGTAATGTTATACAAGTAAATATTTTAAGAATACGATTAGATTTTTTTATGCTTATAAAATTATAAGTACAGTGCAATATCGGTATACGAGAACGATTTTGTAGGTATGTTTATAAAAACGGACAACTGATTTTAACTTATATTAATATATCTGTGATCAAAATTGTGCAACGGTGCTTGTACTACAATACGTACGATTAAAAACACCAATATATTATAGGGTTGTTAAAATCATGTGATAATATTATAATACATTATATAATATTATGTATTTATTTATTATAAAATAATCGTAATGCTGTAAAATAATAAATCCTCCGTACCACTAACTGTATAGTCTGTAATACGTTTTTGTCGTGTGGTAAAATAAATAAATAAAAACAAATCTCGTGATTTATTTTTTTTTTTCACTTCTCGTATTGTAGTTATAGAAATAAAAATCAAGCTGAATTAAATGTAATGTTTATATATATAGAAAGAGGCGCCTAGAAGTTAGTCGCAGAAACCCATGTGGTGTCCCACTCAACTGGGTTTGTATGTTGTATACAGAGTGTCCCGCCATGAAAACCACGCACCAACCAAATTTCTAAATAAACTACTACTTAAAATGTATAAAAGTATTCGTATGTACGTAATGGGAATTCATTCTGTAATTTTTAAAATATTAACATATAAACTACCTAGTTATAGTAGTACTATATTATATTCTATAAGTGTTATGATAGCTCTGTAATAAAAAAAAAAAAAAAACAAGAATTTTAACTGTCCATAATTATTTGAGCCAAGGTGAACGGAAAACAATAAACTATCTATTAGTATGAATTATATAATAACTCAATACAATTATTACGATCATCTAAAATCATATTTCAAAAATATTAATCTGAAAATAAAATTATTTCCACAGATAAACACTGTAGTGAAACACTCTGTATTGAAAGTACATATATATATAAACACGTGCGTATGTAACTCGGTGCGCCTGCGCTTCTATTAAATGTGTGTAGCGTATAATTATTGCGTTAGTGTTTCGTTACGGCGGTTGTCCATAAGTGACCGGAAACGCAGCACATACGTATTGGAGGCCGTGCAAACAAAAAAGTAAAACCGAATTCTCTCGTCGATTTTACAAACGTTTGCTCTGGTTCTGAGTCAATAAGTGTGAACCAGTCGAAGTCAGCGAATGTTTTTCATTACAAAAACTGACTGAAGAACTCAATAGAAAACGTATCATGATATACTTAATTAATATATTATTATTATTTGTTATACGCGTACGGCGTGTAAAAACCATTCGTCCGGTAAACAATTTCCGGTTTAATAATTATTGAAAAAAAAAAAAAAAATCGGAAAAAATCAAACGGAATATAACACAGCAATGTGATTTTCTCCCTATAATATGTGGGATTATACCTACTTCAAGCATTTGTATTAAATGCGTGATTGCGAGTATATAATATTATAGTACACCGGGCGTCTTGTGCAACTTGATGAAACGCTTGGATCGTCTCAAAGTCGAATGGTTGCCAAGGTTGTTCGGGCTCGTGGACAGGGAAAAAACATCATAAAAATAACCGTGGTTTTAATATTATCTGAGACTGTTTGCCGGGAAAAATAAGTTTAAGTGTACCGTGTACGTATCGGACAGCGCGCGCAATACACAAATTATTATTACCCGTCAAAATCTAACATACGATAATGTCGAGGGCGTTCATTAAAGATAGGTTTAACATAAAATATTCTTGGATAAGTGGTCTCGATAAGTAAGAATTTCCTATTTTTTTTTTCATTCTCGTGATTTTATATTATAGGATTAACACTGCACGCCTTTTTCACGGTTACCATAATATATATACATATATTACCAATAATATAGGTAAAAACCGCTATAATATCATTATAACACACCGCGCACGTATGTTTGGACACCAAACAAATTAATTATTAAACGACCGTTTAACGATACTACACCTACTAAAATTAGGAATTCTGAAGAAAAAAAAATTAAATATACATAAATAATATCCTCGCTTATTTATTCTTTCCACATTCTAATATAATAATAATAATAATATGCACATTATACGCGGTACGTGCGCGTCAATCAACGTATGGAGTTTTTTTTTTTTTTTTATCGAATTATTATTGACGGAAATCATTTTTATGATTTACCAATTGACATCGTTTCGTAGATGCAGATTGTGCGAATGTCCATTACTTTTAATCATTATGTATAACGAAATAAAACAATCATAAATGTAATGCGTTATTGTGTATTTTACTTGTGTGTAGTTAGTAACCAAAATTGTTATTTATTTCCAGTTTTAACATTACCCCTTGTTTGCAAAATAAAAAAAAAATGAAATAAGTACATGTATACTTGTTACATATTATATGAGCGTAATATACTGTTTTGGTTTTAAACGTTTTACGTTTTGCTATTATACTATAATATAATAAAAGTCTGCATGCACATAATATATCACAATATGATGTATCACGTATTTGCGAAAGACAGTTTTCAATAGTATATACTACACATTGTTTAGTTTAATGTATAGATAAATTGTATTTATGATAATCACTTGGATAGGTGTACAATGTCGTTATTAGTTCTTTGTTTTTTTTTTTTTTTTTTTTTTTATTATTATTTATTACCATAAAGTTAATAATCATAAATAATTTCTAAGCTCCCACATAAATCGCTTTGATGAAACACTGCAATATTCATTTAAGTAACATATAGCTTAATTTATTTATGAACTTCACTCAATGACTGTGATCACGTGTGGTTTTATAAATTTTTCCAACGTCGATCGGTGTTAATATAACGTAAATGTTGCTAAGAATGAAAAAAAAAATTACAATACAACAATATATTCCGAATTAATTTAGTATTGCTTAAAGAGTTTGCTCGAAATCGAGTGCATATATTTTTATGGTCAATGAGCTTTGTGTTTATATCAACTGACGATTAAACATGAATGTTAATAAATTAATTTAAATATGCGTATGGATGTATATATATTAGTAAATATGTGTTAACACTAACACATAAACACACACCCACTATTATAGCACTATACATAGAAATTATATACAATTGATGATGAGCATTTACCCATATCGAGGCCATGGTTTCACATTAATCCTACTTATCATCTCAGGAAACTGCACCTAATGGAAAGAAAGTGATTAATTATTTACCTTCTACGATAACACGTTTATGATCAAACGAATCTTTTATCTTAGAGTAAAAAACGCGAGCCCATTAGATTTTACTTTATAATTAATAATATACAATCGAAAATTATTAGGTATCTATCGTAATCGTTTAAATAAACGAATAAATATACACGGTGCACGCTTTATGATTTCGCGCGCATAGAATATTATAATAATTTATTGCGTTCGAAAATCAACTCTGTGCGTGTTAGTGTACAAAATAACATCGCTATATTAATTTAGATGGCTAACTTTACAATAGTTTACTATATTATGTTTTGTTATGAGTTTATATAGATATAGGTCAACGATTAAAATATTAAACGCGTGTTAAAATAATTCATAGAAAATATGAAATAATTTATCTTGTATACAATTTAAAAAACATATAGTCAAGAAAATTTAAACTTCAATATTTAATTTAAGTAGATATTATTTAAATACATACATATTACACATATTGTAAACATTAGTCGTAATAAACTGTAAAATTGCTTTAGTAGTGTACATAACTAACGATATGTTGTTATTAATCGAATACATATTGACACGCATAGGTAGTAGGTACATCTATAATCACACAGGTCACGATATCTACATATTAATTAAATGCAAAATAAACTTTAACGGCAACGGGTGACTCATACCTCGAAATTACTTCTAGTGACTTGGTTTGGTCTTGTAGACGCGGCGTGAAATTAATTTATTAAATATTTCGAATCAATAAGTTAGTTTAATCGAACCATGTATGATGTAGTGAATACGTTGGATCTGTCATTCACACATTTTTACAATGTGATTATAATACGAGTATATAGGTATCAAATGCGATTAGCTTATAGTTTTCGCATATCACGTATAAAAGAAACAAACAGCCGTTTGGAATTCCAAATAGATTGGTACCACACCTCATTGTTAATGTCATAAACGTACATAATAATATATCAGTAGAAATTCTATGCTTTTTATTTCATATTTTAGTTTCGGAATTCCCAAGAAACAAGCAATATTATGGCCGTATAGAGTATAGTACCTATACGAATCCCACGCCATACAATAAAGTTGTAGATAGTAATTTTTTTTATTATTATTATTATTATTATTTTTTTTTTTTTTACTGCAAGTTTATTTTCTCTCGAAATGATTGAAACGTACAAATTTTCGTACACATGATGCAGATCCTTTGTGTATATGTATATAATTTTAGAGCATGGATACGCCAACACATAGTAGATTGGAAAGTAAAACGCGCCGTGTCTTTATAGGTACAACCAACTAAATATTCAAATATATAATAATAATAAAAACGTAGAATGTGTATAGAAAACGATTGTATATCGATATTATGAATTATGATACGAGAAATGTATATTATATAAAAAAAAAAGGCAATAAAATATGCTATTATATGACATCTACTCGCATACGAGTGAATATGATATGAATATATCACTGATTTTGTATGTTAACTCGTACTCATAACAATATAATAATGCATCTCGTGAATAATTACATTTTTATTGTTCTGCATATTCGTTATTTAATTTATGCGAAATAAAAAAACCGTCACCTTTACCGTGAAATTTAATACTGCTATAGCGAAATATTGTTGAGTACGGTTGTTTGTCGACGACCATAACAGTATGTCGTACTATATTGTACACACAACTTGGCAATAATCCTAAAAAAAAAAAAAAAATTGAAAAAATGTAAAAAATAACGTACTATGACGACTAGTTCTGCGACGACGACATCATCCTATATTTTTCAGGTCGTTTCGTCTTCCGGTAAAGTATTCGTGCGGCGCGTGGGCGTTAATCGCAGATCGACGGCGTGGCGGCTATTTTGCAGTGGGAAACCATACATCATCTACGTTCATGCAAAACGATAAGGGTCCAAAAAAAAAAAAAAAAAGATTTCCGAGAACATAATTTATGACTTTTTCTTTCATCTTATACTTTCGTGCGAACACGCTCTCATCAGAGCGTACATTATTATATTTCATGAAAATTAGGAAGTTTAAATAATAGGACAATTATTATTTTAAACTCTAATACATCTCCTTTGTTACCCAGATATTTCGACGCATAAAAGATGATGTAAATTACGTAGGTAAACATAAAATATGTCTTTTCATGCTAAATCAAAATCATTTCAAGTGGTATTCACCACCTATAGTTTCCTATTGCGAAAATAAATGTCGTACACATAATTCCGGTTCTACGAACTATGTAAACTTGATTCAATGTTTTGTGTATTACTATAATTTATCCATAACAGTTTGTAGATTACTTGAAGAAATGACGTACAAAAAGGTTAGTTATACGTGCATCATACACATCACATCAATAGTGTACCTCTCTAGAAACCTTTTGTTAAATACCATATAATACATTTTAGGTACACTACTAACTTATTGTGTCGTTTGCATGTATTATATTTATACGAAAACGTATAGTTATACCTAATGCGTGTATAATTTAATGCACACTCTGATTATTTTATTTTATCGTAAGATTTTTTTTTTTTTTAATGCACGCGTGCAGTAGTCCGGTATTTGTACGGCTGTTTGAAAACTTATCGGGTTTAATCTAGCGAAAAAAAATAATGTAGGTATATTTCTATACTACAATCTTACTAATTTTCACTGGTATAAGTTGATAAAATATTCGCAATTTAGCATCATATTATGTTAAAAGTATAATAGTTACTTACGTCATGATTTAATATCGTCAATTATATTACAGTGCTTACTTATACGTAAAAGCATTAAAATATAATTTAAGATTTGTATTTTGCTTCTACTTTATTTGTTTGTAATATTTTATTTTATGTTTTTAACACATAAATAGTATAATTTACTGGCAATTTCAAATATTATATTGTTATCATAACTTCATACATTGGTATTTATGCGTAAACTATAAAAGATAATAGTAGACATTTAGCTAAAATCATAACATTAATAAAAGTCGTACTATTAAAACCTACGAATCTTACAATCATAATACTTATCCCACATAATTTTATCGAATATTTGTATATTACAGGCGGATGAGTAGCATTTTCGTATTTTATTAATAAAAATAAATTGACTATTAAAAAAAGGTCAACAAAATATCTCGCATAATAAATGTATGAGTGTGGTTATATGTTTGTAGTAGAAACATATATTAACTATAGTATTAAAAATATATTTGATTGTTATATACGGAGCTTGAAGTATAAAGTGATTTGTGATTTATCAATAGATCACCAAAAGAGGAAACTTATACTTATTTATTTTTGTTTTTGTGATAGGATGAATGGGGATATCTGTTGTACAAAAAAACATATTAATTTGAATATTTATTCAAATTGACTATTAACTCGATGCACTTACTTTGATGAAGAAAAAATTGTTATTATATATTGTGTGTAAAACTACGCTCTAGAAAACTTTACAGATCATGTGACGTTTCTATATAAAAAAAAATCCCCCGGGAAAGACGCTCTGGTGTATCAGAGTAGGTATCGAGTGTACCACATCATTGAGTAGGTCACTGTGATGGATGTGTTTAATTTTAATTCAATGATAAATTATTGCATTCTAAATGGAGACATATAATGTCTTACTAAATTTGTAAAAATATTTTATATTACTTTTAGGAAAACTGTCGTACTTAATACTGGAAGCTAATTAGTAGTACAGTATGTTAAAAAAAAAAAAAAAAAAAAAAAAAAAAATGGAGCAATATAAAACGTTAAATAATCCAAAAAGACTATATCAAAAGAATTTAATATATTTGAAAGTAATGAGTGGTCATTGTTTTTATTTTTCAGGATCACTATCAAGCATATCAGTCACCTCTGTTGTATAGATCGGATACTACCAGCATTCCTATATTATTATCACCACGATCTTTAAACGCCGTACAGAGTTATTAAACACTGTATTTGTTTATCACTTTTGTTGTCATGTCTTACTCGGTTACCGGGAGCGGTGGCGGCGGTCAGATTGCGGTCGCTGCGTTACAATCACATGGCTGTTCGATCCCGAATACGCCTGATGTGATCAACTCGATCCTGTCCATGACAGACCCATTCCAACTTTTTTCCGGTAACGTGACACTCGCGTCCGAAGACTCGTCCGGTTCAATATGTTCCCCTGTGTCGACATGTTCCCCAATATCGACGTGTTCCCCAATATCGACGTGTTCCCCAATATCGACGTGTTCCCCCGTATCACCGACGGCTAGGATACAGAACACATGTAATAGTCTCAAGGTTAAGGAGGAGCTGAAAATGGTCATCCGGTCTAAGCAGAAGAACGCAGTGACGGCAACAGTTACATCGGCATGCGCCGGTAGAAGTCCGGTGGATACCGGCGGTCCGAACATTTCCGGTGCGTGTGGGATGATCGTGGCGGCTACCGCATCAGCTGGTTTGGCAGCATCGTCGCCGGGCGGTGGGCACGCGAGAAAACGGCGGACCGATGAGGAATCTCATGGCGACGACGACTACGACGATGACGACGGGGATGATGTATCATCGCATGGCGAAGGAGTAAGCGTTAAATTATCAATATAAATAACACGTTTATTGGCTTATCACATCCCGTAATAATAATACATATTTTGATATCGCATATCGTTCAGGAGGGGTGCTATAGGACGAGGGGTAGCAATCGGCTCAAGTATCCAATACTTTTTGTGCGCACCAAATTTCAATACCTAAAATTAATAAGCTATATTATTATTCGTTTAGAGTATTACAATGTGTTATTCATTACATTAATCTCATTTTACACGCACGAGTCAAGATTGTATGCAGTATATTGCAGTATATTCATGCGCACGCGTGCGATATCGCGACCGCGGTCTTTATAGTATTTTTTTCCGTCCATCGACCTTTTTCCTCGGTACAAATCGTGTTCTTATAGATATGATAACGCTGCTACGTCACTTTCGAATGTACGCCTACGATAAATACCCAAAGAATGCGATTGACGCGTGTGCCGGTGTGACGATGGATAATAATAATAATAATAATAATAGTAAATAATAATTATGGTGTCCGTCTGTGTTTAACATGCAAGTCGCATGCGTCTGATGCAGTGACTTATTTTGGGTTGCGGCCTCAAAACCGTTTTATAATCCGTACGGTGTTACGGTATGTGCGCTTAAAATATTATAGTATGAATATAGGCACATTGTATTTGTTCTTTACGCAAACGTGAATTATAATCGCAACATTCTGCATATTTGATCCGTCAGTATACGCGTACACTGGATGAAAATAGAGACATCGTCAGGGACAATCCTGTGTTGAAGTGTGGTGACTATAATGTGATCATGGCCCTCACTCTTCTCACGTAAAATATATTTCTATATATCCGTTCAAAATAACATGTGATGTTTTTTGAAATCAAAAACATTAGCGTGATATGCGTTTAAATGTTTGGCCCATCCTAGATCATCAATTTGAATCCGTACTAAATACATACATAATGTTATACAGTAACATTATTATACACCGCGAATAATCATCAATACAAAGTTCACGATAATTCTCTCCCGTGTAGGTATTTAGTGTACAGGTATAATATTATAAATACAATAATATGTTATGTAAGTACTACAACTATGTATATGAACGGACTCCTCGGGTGCACGCGTCGTGTAAACGTGTGATAAGGTTACGCGTGGCGTGCCATAGGTGTGTTTAGTCTGTTATTGAAAATGTGATAACGATTTATTTTTTTTTTACGTGTATGCACAGCTCACGGCCGAAGATGAAGAACGGAGGAAGCGGCGGCGGGAACGCAACAAAATAGCGGCGACCAAGTGTCGGCTGAAAAAACGCGAAAAGACTACGAATCTGATGCAAGTGAGTACCTGTATATAGGTACCTATACTCTGCGTACGGTATTAATATAATAAGTACATAATGAATGCGTGAAATATAATATGCGTTTGATGGGGATATATTATTGCTTATTATATCGACCGTGTTATTATTGTATCGTCCAATCTCCGTTGGGTCGTAAAGATCGTGGCTCATCGCCAGGTCCATTGTCTCACATTCAACCAGCTGTAGCAGTAGTAGTAGAAGTAGTAGTAGTAGTAGTAGTAGTAGTAACTATAGTAGTAGAAGTTATAGTAACAGCTGTACTGGTAGCGGTGTGTTATTGTGTGTGTGGAAATTTATGTCGCCCTACGGTCACAAATCCCGGTGTGTATCGGTCGTGTATATAATGTTGTACACGCGCTGTACGCCTACACGAGTGTCGCCGAATCGCGATAGAGACTTGGTCGGAAATAGAATCTCTTCAGATTGCTACACACACACACACACACTCACATATATACATATACAGCACGCATGGTATAAATTGTACATACGTATATAGTGTTTTTTACACTCGTGGTTATCTGTCACGTGAAACTACGATCTCGGGAAGGCTGGAGAGGGAGCTGGTGGTCTAAGAAGTCGCGTGTGTAGTATTAAATGCATACGTATTATTATAGACGAGCGTACCTGCGATGTGTGCGCATATTATCGATCAGGCGTGTGCATGGATAAGAAAGGGTTAACCGATACATCGCCGGAAACCGTCCGTTATATTATTATGTACTCGAACATAAGACAAATCGGCTGACTTTAAAACGAATAAACTAGTATTATAAACACACGTACGTACCTATAATAAAGTTTCTTTATCGTCTATACATCATATGATTTTAATATGAACGTAGGCACTCGCACTGACTCGTCTCGTCGTTTTTATCTGTAGTCAATCATAATGTAATCGTATTTATTATAATACAACAATAGCGCAATACGTTATAAATGTATTATACGTTTATAAAAAGGCTAAATATTATTGGAAGGTATATTCTATCATTATCATCGTTGTCATAACACGCGCATCGCACATGCACCGAAAACGTCAGACATTCATTTCTATCTGATCCGAAAATTGTTTGACTACTGTGTTCAAAAAAAAAAAAAAAAAACCTTGCACATCCGCCGGGCACGGCATTACACGCGCACACAAGAGTGTAGTCAGTTTATGCATACATAAAATATATAGTTTAACAGCGCGGTGACGTGTGAAATACGAACATGACACTACACACGAAAGTGGGTTATAATTTAATCGTACTCCGATTTGTACGTTTAGGTACGTGTGCCTTAACTCGAACGTCGTCACGTCTGCAAACGTTCGATTTGTGTACTTTTATCTATTATTTTTTTTTTACTTTAAGTTTCACAGAACTGTGACTGTGGATTATTAACTGTTGGCTTTTAATAATCTTTTTTTTACGATGTTTAAGATACTACTCCGTGCGGGTTTTCAAAGAAATAATATAATATATTTAAATATTCCGAGAAGTACAGTACCAAAAAAAGTAAACATACCTTCTTTAATATTAATATATTATATACCCATAACTATTTCGAGAGTTTTGATAAACGCGTGGCGGGTCACCTCGCGCATGAACCATTCGACGACGTACAATAAAAAACATATCTTCTCCTAGGATAATGACGTTTTTACCTACAACCGCAATTTAAATATTTGTCGTCAGTTATTTGAATTGTTTTATTATCATTTTTAAACGGTCGGTTAGAAAATCTATTTGCTGTGGAACAATATTTGATTGTCACGGTGTAGTTCCGCGCGAAACGTAATTTTTTTTAATTTAAAAAAGTTCATGGACGTCAGAATACCATGTGACTTACGTTATCCAACGACCTCATGGCTAGGAGATAATGTTATTTTTTCTCAGAAAAACGTTCTCTTGATAAAACTGGTATTATATCAAAGTTCGTTAAACCTCTAATACAATCACGCAGATTTAAAGTAAACCTGTTTAGCCTAATAATAATATTAGAATAAACATATTATTATTGTGTAACGTCCAATGAAATATTCATGTTTCAATTAATTATAATACGATAAACGAAATTTTAACGTTTTTAACTATTTATTTTATTTTATCAACTTTCGATATGTAGATATGTACTTTGACGGGATCGTATTCTCTGGATAAACTATTTATAATATTTCATTTTACTGCGATTACATATTTTAATGTTAAAAATACACAAAACGTTTTGACTATAATGAATGTTTATGTAATAAATTATGGTGTTGCCATAACGTCTTAATATCTATGTTAGTGAACCATACATATTTCATTTCAGGGCAGGTATGATAAGAGAACTTAAAAAATGTTAGAATTACATATTGAGTATTGACGTATATTATTATTCATTACTATCTATTACTTATTATTTTAGTATAAAAAAATTACTGGGTAATCGTTTTTCATTCGTCATATAGATTTTAGAATTTTTTTTAATTTTTAATCAATTATCAAGAATTTTAGTACGTCAATAATCAATACATATTTTAAATGTATTTTTTTGAGTTTCACCTCCTTCGACTATGAGACTATGTTTGTATGACCCTGGCTGTAAAATGTAACAGCATTATATTTATCTACTAATACGTCTAATATAATATGCCTTGTGTTCCTATAAATGGCTGTAATAGACAAACCGTTTTCGATTGAGCAATTATATTCCCAACGAAATTGAAAACAACCTCCTGCGCTATAATGTACAACGAACGCAATGCCGAACAAGAGTCGGTCACTTTTGAGGATTGAAACAATACAGACAAGGTCGAGAGTCGTTGTGCACGTCTCGAAACTCACTATATTCATTCCGACTGTACTCCCGCTGCAGTACACGTTATATGTTTATGTATAGCCTTCAAAACGTCGGATATAATTATTACCGTTTCAAATATTCTTTGAAATTCAACTGTGGAGTTTCGGACGCACGGGTATAATAATATTCTCAAATTAGTATTGCTGGCGGACGTGTGGCTACTAGCCCAGTCAAATTAGACCAAAAATCGACAAAGTTTGGAACTAATTCCACGAAAGCTGGAGTTTAATTTTTTTTTTAGATCATACCTTACTTATAAACATACTAAAAGTCCTGACACCTACCCCTTGTGCGTAGCCCCCCACCCCTCTTCAAAGGGTGGCGCACCCCTTTCACTTGTTTCGCTTATAACTCGTTAGATTTTTAACTTACGATAAAAATACCCATGACCAAAATTAAAGACCATACAATTTACCATAGACTTGTGCTACTTTTAATATATATATGTTGCGATAAGTGTTATTTTTTTAAAAAATATAAAAAATAATTTTTTTTTATCTTTTTTTTTATTGTGTTTTAGCCAAAACCGTCAATGATACGCTGAAATGACCTATGACAAAAGTTAACGAGCATATTATTTTACATAATGTAATGTTAAATTATATTAATAATTTTAATTATTGTAAGTCGTACATTTGAAATAGTCGTATAATTTTATAAAATATACAGTATGAATAATGTCATTGGATTATATTAACGTGTATATTATATTATTTATATTATCGCAATGGTTGTAAAAGATATAATTCGTAGAATCGGAATTGTTGTGGATGGTGAGCCGGCCATAGTACACGTGTACACAAACAGGGTTTCAGTGAACGTTGAATCTTGAGGGGATCTATTGTTGTATTGTTCGGATTGTAGTGGCGTTCCGAAGGGCGTCTGGTATTTCGCCAGGTGGTGTCTGATGCATATACGTAGACGGTCGACAGTCGATGTTTGTGTAGTCAATAGTGAACACTGTAACTGTTACATTACAGTCGATATATTTATGCGAGTAAATATTATTTTTAAATTAACGTTCTCAGTTCAGAAAGTGTTTATAAAAATGGCCAATTTATGTTTTATATGTGATGAAGAACTAAGTGTTGAAAGTGAATGTGTATCTGTAAAGGCTAAGGGCATAGCAAATCTTATAAATTCGAGTAAAGCGCGATTCGATAATAAATGGAAGTCTTTAGTGAATTTAGAAAATGTACTTGTTCACAAAGATTGCCGAAAGAATTACACAAGACCAGACACCATAAGGAAATATGTTAATGAAAAAGAAGGTACGAGTAACATATCACCTGTCAAAGGTAAGCTACGTTCAAATTATATATTTAAATTTAAAGAAAATTGTTTATTCTGCGACAAAGAATGTTCAAAAGAATTGGAAAAAAAATTGAGTAAGGAACGTCGAGATAGTATAGTACAAGTATCTACCCTTCATTTTAAAACCTCAATTATGGACGTAGCGAACAAAAGAAATGATGAATGGGGTAAAGAGGTGCTCAAACGGTTGAATAGTGTGATGTGTTTGGTATCTGAAGAATCGAAGTATCATAAATCGTGTGAACGTAGATTTTGCTCGACAAATCCAGTCGATGAAAATAAGAAAAGAGGGAGACCACAAGATGAAGATCTAGCAAACGCTTTTTCCAATTTATGTGATTTTTTAGAATCTGAAAATGAATGTCAATTTGGTCTAAATTTTTTGCATGAAAAAATGGAAGGAACGTGCGATGAAAAAACTTTAAAAAATAAATTGATTGATAAGTATGGCGACGATATAATTATTACAACGAGCCGTGGAAAAAAGGCAGTAGTGTGTTTTAAAAATACAGGATTTAAAGTATTAACAAATGCGTGGTATAATTCAAAAAAAGCAAATGAAGAAGAAGAACGGTTAAGAATAGTCGAAGCAGCAGCTACTATTATACGAGAGGATATAAGGTCATTTGTTTATGAGATCGATTCATTTCCTCCACCAAATCAATTCATGGATAATGTAAAACAAGACGTACCAAAGAGCTTATTATTTTTTTTGTCTGAAGTTTGTGGTAAAAATAAAAAAACAAAATCTCAAAAATATGATAATAAATTTGTGGCTTTGGCGCATGCCATAATAAATTGTTGTAGGCCTCGCTCGTTCATTTCATCGATTCTATTGGGACTTGGTCTTTATTTGCATAGACATTTTGGTACAAAACGTGCTATAGATATTTTTTCAAACTTTGGATTTTGTGCTTCATACACCGATGTTTATGTTTTTGAGTCATCATCTTTACTATACCCACAACCAAAAGTTAACCAAAACAGTTTTTCACAATTTGTTTTTGATAATGCTGATTTCAATATTAATACGATCGATGGTTATAATACTTTTCATACAATGGGTGGAATTCAATGTGTAGTGCCCAAAAATTCTATACAGTGGAATGATCGAATACAAAAATTAAAAACTGTTGTTACTGCAGAAACTATGGCCAATATTGCATCAATTCCAATTATTTCATTTGAAAAAACGGGTAATATGAATAACAAAATAATAATTCAAGATTTTAATAATATTAGGCCTACTGTTTATGATGTGACATATTTGTCCCCGAGTGAATTGCACTGGATGTGCGCACAGTGGCTTGGTGTTATAAAATGTCCTGGTTGGAATGGATTTATGGAAACTATAACTGACTCTCAGGAATACCAAGAAACGCAAATAAGTTTTTTGCCATTTGTAAACTTACCACCAAGCTCACTCGATTGTATTCATTCGGTTTTGATTTTCGCAGCTCAAGAAAGTAAAAAATTAAACCAAAAAACGTGTTTTGTAACTTTTGACCAACCCTTATACATAAAAGCACGCAATATTGTTGAATCCTCTAAATTAAATCCACAAATAGTAGTAAGACTTGGTGGGTTTCATCTTCTTATGTCATTTATGGGTTCAATTGGTTACATTATGGCTGGTAGTGGTTTGAAAGAATTATGGAACACTATATATGCAGCGAATTCAATTGATAAAATGATGACAGGACATGCATATTCAAGAGCAGTAGGCGCACATATGTTAACTCAGCTTTGTCTTTCAAAAATAATTTTGGACGAAACTCAGTTAACCGAAGAATATAAAATCACTTTAAAAAATTATATTTCAAATACAGATTATACAACTTTGACTTTGGAAGATATAGAAAACCAAGAAATAATTCAAGATCTCATACGTAAAGTAGAAAATCAAATTAAAATAATTGCTTCTAGAGGTAAAACTGCTACGCTTTGGATACAATATTTTTATTTAGTTCATATTCTTCGTCAATTTATTTATGCCGAACGCATGGGAAATTGGTATCTGCATTTAGAATGCGTGGAAAAAATGATACCCTTTTTTCACTCAACTGGACATTTTCAATACGCCAAATCTGCTCATTTATATCTACAGGATATGTATCAATTAGAAAAACACATGCATCCTGGAGAATTTAAAAAATTTTGCAATGAAGGTTACTTCACAATTAAAAGATCAAGCAAGTTTTGGTGTGGCACATGGTCAGATATGACTATAGAACAAACATTAATGCGGTCTATGAAAACATCTGGTGGCTTAATCAATGGTCGAGGTTTTCAAAATAGTGTTTTAGTTCGTTGGCTTATAGGCACTCCAGTTGCAAGTACAATAACCGACCAAATTGAACAATTTACAAACACATTTAATTTTACGTCAGAGCAACATGTTGATCAACGAGATTCTCGCATGAAAATCGATAACAAACATATCGGTATACTTACAAATTGGTTAAAAATACATAGCCCTTTTCCGGAATTACACGAAATTATGTCAATTTCAACAGGATTTGTAGGAAATGAACAAATTAATTGTTATAAAGCACAAGAAGTCGGCCAACAGACGATGAACAATGTTATAGGTGATAATTTTAGTGATGTCAAGTTACAACGAGCAAATCGCGTAGTCCCTTTAGATTTTGCTAAAAAACTAACGGTTTGTATTAGAGATGACATTTTTTCAATTGATCCTTTATTACTCTTCCAAAGAATAATGATAAGAGTTAAGACTGACGAAGAGCTCAAAGAATGTTTTGAATACGAGTTATCACCTATTCCTCTTTCATTGTTCGACGAATCAGGTCAAATGCGAAAATCTAAAAAATCAATTTTATATGATGTGTTTCTAACTACAACAAACACATACAATGTTCTGGACAAAAATGTTATTGTAGTAATCGATGGAGGTTTCTTATTGCATCGTGTTGTATGGCCTTCAACTTCGACGTATGGAAATATCATAGAAAATTATATAAGCTACGTGAAAAGACACTATGGATCTAACTGCATAGTTGTATTTGATGGATACGCAAATACCGAATTAAATATTAAAAATTCAGAAAGACAGCGACGAAAAAATATGTATACGAGTACAAACATAATTTTTGAAGAGTCAATGGATGTACTAACCACTCAAGAAAAATTTTTATCCAACACCGAGAACAAAATAAGGCTTATAACAATGTTGACTGAAAAGTTTTTGACTTCGGGTATTCTTGTTCATCAAGCCGAAGATGACGCTGATTTACTTATTGTCAATACAGCTATACGAAACACCGACGATAATATCCAAGTAGTGGTCATAGGAGAGGATATTGATTTACTTATACTGTTATTAACATTAAGTCCTCCAAAAAACACAATAATATTCGAAAAACCGGGTAGAGGAAAAATAGAAACAAGATCTTATGCTGTTGGAAGTTTACAAGAACATTTTAAAAATGAGATTCAATATTTTATGTTTATCCATGCGGTGGGTGGATGTGATACTACTTCGTCATTATTTCAGACAGGCAAAATAAAACACCTGAAAACAGTTCAAAAACACCCGGAATTACACGATTCATTATTAATATTTAATAATGAATCGTCATCGCCCGAAGAAATTGAATGTGCTGGAGAAAAATATCTTTTAGCATTATATAAAGCTCCAGCCCATATTACATCTTTAAATAATTTAAGACATCATATTTTTCACAAAACCGCAGCTTCCAACAAAAAACAAGTACAACTAGCTAGACTTCCGCCTACTATCGATGCGGCACGAGAACATTTACATAGAGTGTATTTGCAAATACAGTTGTGGCGTGGTAATAGATTAAATCCACAGAATTGGGGATGGAAAGAAGATAATGGCAAACTAAATCCAGTTTTCACGAAAAAGCCACCAGCGCCGGATACTCTTTTAAAAGTGATCAGTTGTGCCTGCGCAAAAACATGTGAACAAAATTGTAGCTGTCGAAAAGCAGGATTGCTATGCTCGGTTATATGCAAGCATTGTCACGGAGGTTCATGTTTAAATCAGCAACCGATCATAGATGATGTAGAAGAGGACCATATTGATGACAACTTTGAGGACAATATCGATGAAATATTTTTAATTGGAAATCAAAAAGAAGAAACCAACACACCGACAATAAAAAAAATTAGACCCACATAATATAATTAATAAGGTACTGTATGATTTTAATAATTCAATACATAATATAATTTAAATAATTAAATATGAAAATATTAAGTATATTAATTAATTTTGTTTCAGGACCCAAAACCCAACACTATTTTTATATTTAACTTCATAGCTTATAGTCTGAAAAAATAAAAATAAATGTATAATTTCCAATTTTTGTAAATATTTTATAAATTACTGTATGTAATTAATAGTTTCATAATTAACTTTTTTTTTATTTCAATTTTATAAATATGTATGTAAAATAAAATAATGTATTTTCATTGTAAATTTTATGGTCTTTAATTTTAGTCATAGGTATTTTTATCGTAAGTTGAAAAGCTAACTAGTTATAAGCGAAAACAGTGAAAGGGGCGCGCCACCCTTTGAAGAGGGGTGGAGGGCTACGCACAAGGGGTAGGTGTCAAGACTTTTAGTATGTTCATAAATAAGGTATAAACTGCTCATATACCGAAATTCAGCTTTCGACATTTTTTTTTTAGTATATTGTAATTAGATTTCTGATTCTTATATTTTGTAATTGTCAACAAATTGTTCAATTACATCGTCACTTTTTATATAAAAAACATTTTTACTTATGCTAATTAAAATTGTTAAAATAATTTAACGTTATCTTATGTAAAATAATATGCTCGTTAACTTTTGTCATAGGTCATTTCAGCGTATCATTGACGGTTTTGGCTAAAACACAATAAAAAAAAAGATAAAAAAAAATTATTTTTTATATTTTTTAAAAAAATAACACTTATCGCAACATATATATATTAAAAGTAGCACAAGTCTATGGTAAATTGTATGGTCTTTAATTTTGGTCATGGGTATTTTTATCGTAAGTTAAAAATCTAACGAGTTATAAGCGAAACAAGTGAAAGGGGTGCGCCACCCTTTGAAGAGGGGTGGGGGGCTACGCACAAGGGGTAGGTGTCAGGACTTTTAGTATGTTTATAAGTAAGGTATGATCTAAAAAAAAAATTAAACTCCAGCTTTCGTGGAATTAGTTCCGAACTTTTTCCTAATTTGACTGGGCTATACGCGAACAATCATGTTTGGATTGACTTGGATTGGGACACTTTCTTTGAGAAAACGCAGTTAGTTTTTAAATATTTACTTCAAAACCCAATCATACCGCCTGGGTATAAAGATATAATTCATATTATGGTGTGTAGACTTAATAATGAAAATTGAAATCGAGGGAATTGAAACACGTTTGCATTTGAATCGTCTGTAATAATGATAATATTTTACGATTCGTGGTGTATAAATAGCAGTTATAACGAAATTTCAATCGTAAAAATTTACATTATACTATACACAAAAAAAGTTTAAAACATATACTAAAACTAAAGTTGCTATACATTTTTCCGCGAGTATACTAATCTAAAATATCAAAAATGTATTCCTCTCAACGCATTTATTTTTATTTCGTTAAATACCTTTTCCACATCCCATCTTAAAACCGATCGTGGTCTTTTGAATCTAGTGTACGCCATGAATCATGATATATAATGTATACCTACTATATAAAATAGGTTTTGCAATATTCTATATCTATAATTATTATTACACGGGAAACTCCGATTGTAGCGTTAATAGTTTGTTCATAAAACCGCTGTTCAAGGTATGCAATGTATACGTATATATTGATCGAATGGAACAGTGGTGAAAATAATCGATGTCTTAACAATACGATGAATTCGTAATTTTACTATTTTAAGATAAAATTATTATCGGAAACTACAACATTTTTCACAAAGTATTTCCTATGATATTATATTACATGACGTTATTTTGGTATTGTAAAAGACTATAGCACGCGCTCTAATGTATTGCAATAGTTTACATAATAAGTGTGATTTGTCTAATATTAACTCATACCGAATATTGTTTACGTTCACAGGAATCGAACGTGTTGGAGACGAAAAACTACGACCTAAAATCACAGATCCAAGAGCTGGAAACGCAGCGAAACGAACTGATGAAGATGCTGTCGGCGCACCCTTGCGCGAAAAGGCACCCCCACCAACACCAACACCAGCCGCACCAGCCGCACCACCAGCATCAATCACAACACCAACACCAACAGCAGTACTCGGTGGAACCTTATGCAAACGACCCTTATCGTCAACACGGCCACGTGGCCGTTGACCCGCCTGTACTTAAGGACACCATGTTCAACGGCGGCAATAGTTACGTGCCGGTTCCGTCGGTGGCCGACCAACCCGCCGACGTGTACCACCGGCCGATCACTACGACGGCCGCGTCCATGGCCACCGTCCACTATCCAATCGTCGGCGTCGGGGGTGTCGGTAATGTTTACACGTCTTGCGTGGACGAATTGTACGATTACAATAAAGACTTGATTGCCGGCGGAGGACCTCCCGACTTGAGTCATCAGTACTACGACCACGGTATATGTTGATATTATATAATCTATGCTGAGGATTTTTTTCACGCCCACCCACCAAAGTCCGATTTTCAAACGTCGAAATTTCATCATGATAGGTTTTTACGATTAGTTTCATTAAAAAAAAAAAAAAAAAAATATTATACATTAAACGCGTATACCGTACAACAAAGTCTTCGAAATTATATGATATACCTAACTATAATACGCGTATTTTAATACGCACTAACGCAGCAGCTCACCGCCTTCCCGAACGTGTGATGGATTCGGACGAAAAACATTTTTACACCGTTAATATATTATACTTTATTATTATTTTACTGTTATTGATATTCTTATTTTATTTTTATTATTATTGATTACGAGTAATAGAGTTACCTAGATAAAATATATGTGATTACATGGAATTATTAAGTGCTAACATATACGTATATATTATGTCGTAATATGCGTAGGAGTAAATATATTATATTTTTATATTCATAATCGTATATTATAGTATTATACTATTATTAACTATTGAATACGAGTGGTGGTATTGTTTATATTTTGTGCGGAGTCTGCACATGTCTGTTTCGATGTAATTTAAGTAGGGTACATGCGTAATATCAGTATATTCGGTATACTCTTATATATACGACACGGGGAATAAAATATATTATAAATTCCAGCATCGATCACTATTGAACACGAATAGTCGTTGAATGCAACCAAAGAGTTAAAATTATTATACGTACGTTATATTTTATATTATCGGGTATGATATTTTCTATTTCCTCCGTGGAAAATCCACCGTTATTATTATTATTATTTTAATATTTAAGATGTATCCATATAACATTGTACTACAGAACTGTTTTGTATTATTTATTTATTTATTATTAATATAATTATTTACTATTATTTAAAATTATTACTATTATTACCTATTGTATAATGTTAATATTTTATTTATTTGTTCACTCACGTTAATTACAGTTTGTAATTGTTATCGTCGAAAACGCACGAGTTGTTATTTTCATAATAAGCAAAACTTTACAGACAGACATCGCGCGCACGTGTATCATTCTTACTTTGAGCTGAATGTGTAACGATGCAGAATTTTAGACAAATAGTTCTACTATCTCAAGTCATAATAATACAAGCCGTCGACCGAATACGTTAAAAATAAAACAGACACGTTGGCTGACCAAAATGTATCAAATATTTATAATAGAAGTACCTATCAGTCATACTAGCAAAATAGTTTTCCTGCGTCAAAATAATTTCACAATCAAAATAGTATAATCGATTAGATATAATTCCATCTATAGAATTTAAAAAACTAAAACACATCATAAACATATATAGAGAGAATTATATGATATGTCTATGAATACGTGAAAAAAACAAAAAATTCGAACTTGATAATTGTAGGCCAAATTGAGTAAGCTGTAGATTGATTGACTAGTTTTTTTTCCTCTAACAGGACCGGTTCGACATAAACATGAAGCAATTTTTTAAATATTTATTAAAATTAATTTCGTTTTTTAAATTAAACGAACATTAGTCAACTAGTTGATATATATTTATAGGTATAATAACACCGTAAGAACTTTTTTTGAGAAAATTCGCTTTATCTTTGGATTAAACTATGAGAAAACAAAATATGTATGTGTCAATATTTGTTTGGCGTATGATATTTTATGTAGTGTTGTTGATAATTTATGACAACCATACGAAAATAATAAATTAAATTTTCATTTGCCACGTATATTAGAGCTCGTAGCTTTTGAGAAGTTTAAATAAAATTATATGTTTATTGTTTATTTTCTAATTTCACTATCGTAAACTTACAGTATACTTGTCGTACTTACTTTACGTATTACAATTGTTCCGCTAAGTAATAAATAATAACATTTAAAAAAAAAACTAATTATAAAATTAAGAAAAGACAGATATATTTTGTAAATATACTAAATTTAATTGCCTAAACATACACCGTCTCAAGTATAATAGGTTTGATTATGATATTATGATATTCCTAATCTATTCTAAATTTTTAAAAATAATTTAGTTACATAATCGTTGATAAACGATTATTCTAATAAATAATAATTATTATCCACCTTTAACCAAAATTTATTAATATCATCAATCTTACATTTTATTATTTTAAATTATATTTTATTGTTATTACGTTTTTTAGTGGCGTAACCATAGATAGATATTCTCCACGTTTGCAATTATATTATTGAACTGTATTCAAGAATTCATATCAAGTAATAATCTTTTATCGTTGATAATAAATTGAGATCAATTTAAATTATAATAACACGTATAGAAGTACAAAATATATATAAATATATATATTATACAAGCCCCCTGTTTGCGCTACTGTCCTACTGATAAAGTATCTTCTACTCAAACTAAGTACATTCGTTGTTCATATAAAAATTATATTGTAGCTGTTATTAAATGATTATCAGATTTTACAACGTAATGTGTATGTGTCTCTGTAGACTGCACATGACTGTGCATTAGTATTTACCAGAAATTTGGTCACGCAGAAAATATGGGTCTGAAAAAGGATCTTTAATTTTTTGTATGACATTAATTACATTAATTTTATTTATTTTTCACCTTCCTTAAGCATTTACATGATATCATACATTCATACCCTACACTTTACTTTATGTCATTGAATATCCATTTTGATCTACACTGATCGATTGCATTCAACTAAACAACCACTTGCCAAAAATGAATTTTTCTACCAGATGTTAAATTTCAATAATAAAAACGATAAATGATGAAAATATATTCATCACATTGGTTGAAATTTCAACACATCAATAATTCAACTACATCTGATATGTTTATAATAACTATACGATTCTTGTTTATAGCTGAAAGAATGTAAATTTTAAATTCCAAGAGAATATTAAAACTATTCAAACCGTCTTTTTTATTTGAATATTACAAATTATTTTTACTCGACATTATGATCGCTCGTTATTTTTACATTAATTAAACAGGATTATAATAAACAAACTGCTGTTAAAATTAAATTAATAATAATGTTATATTTTAAATTTGAATAAAAATATTTACTTTTACTTACAATAAATTAGTTATTTGATTTATTACACTAATTTAACACTTTTTTTTAAAATTGTTATTATAATAAAATACAATTTTTTAAGTATAATTTTTAAATGTTTATTATTACATTTATGAGCATGTACCTAATAAAATATTGTTTAATCAATCTCAATTTTTTTTTAACATCGTTTAATCAAGTTTTTTATAATTTTTATTATACATATAAATTATACTTAGGTATATTTACCACACTATATTATGATGTATATTATATAATATATAGGTTAGATCAGTTAATTATAATTACTTGTTTGTGGTTAAATAATAACACATAATAAAAAAAAAAATAGGAAACAGTAATAATAATAAATTATATTGATCCAATTTTTTCCAATAATCTATTATATAATAACAAGAGTACATTCAATTTTCATAATTACATTTTAAAAAACAAGTTTCTAAATAGATCATATTATTGACTACATTGTTTAAAATAATTTTGAACACTACACTAATTATTGCATAAATATAGTTATAAAAATACACAATGTAGATTACTAGAAACATAAATGTTGAAATTTCATACTTATATAAGCAATAAACTTCAATAAACTAATTAAACGTAATATAATATTACTGCGTATTAACATAATATTATTTTTATTTTGTATTAGATTCGATAAACTACAATTTTGTTTTGAAATAACATCAATTCACACAATTTTCTATAAGTTAATGAAAGTGTTTAAAATATTTAATAGTTTAAATTTAAGTAAACGTAATTACTAAACGCTGCATTATACAGGTAATGCTATCCTGATATTTCAAATGTATAATTATTATTAAAATTGACCATGGATACTAAATATAATAATATAAATAGTATTTTGTTTGTGTATGTTACTTATAAATAAGAGTTTACTTAAATTATTTTAACTTTTAAGTAAATCAAAAATAATTATAAATGTTTTTATCCGTAGAATCTCCTCGTGTTATACAATTGCATAATAATAAAATATCTATTGACGGCGCATGAATATGCAATTTAACATCGCACAGGTCGTATACTTCGTTTCTAATGTTTATTAAAACTTGCTTCTATGCTTGTAATAATAGGATAAATTTTAAAATAAGTCGAAACATTGAAATGTTTATGATCAATTTAGAAACTTGTTCTGCCTTATAAATGTAATATTGGTAATTTCAAAATTATGTAAATATAACAAAATATATTATATGTTTTTGTGTTTTATTAAACAATTACAACCCAGTTGAACACAAATTCATATGTTAAGTCCCTGTTATAATTAAATATATTTAAATACAATTCAAATGATAAATGTAAGTAAATTGTTTATTACATTTGTTTTTATTTTAAATTTTTATTTAATAACTGTATTGCATTAAAAAGAAATAAAAAATTAATTTTAAATTCTTAGTACTGTTGTACACAAGTGTTATAATTTATACAATTATATAATATTGAATATAATACTCATGTTGATTTTAATTGAAAATTATCCATAATTTTAAACTTGCATCTATAGATAATAAATGTTAAGTACAAATAAGATAGATACATATATTCAGAGATTAACAAGATTTATGTTATTAATAATAAATCGAGTGCATATTTTTCAAAATTATTGGTGTTGAAATTACATCGTGTGTGAAACTCTTATATACTTATACATATTATGTTTTTGTACGTGTGACAGAAGTATTAATGAGGATTTGACGTTTGGCAGACAAATGCATTTTTGGCATTGACTTTTTTAGGTTAATGTATAATTTTGGTCTAGTTACAATAAATTCCACAGCATAAAATGGTGAAGTGAGGTGTGGATGTGTGATATATAGATGTACATTGTACATTCAATTTAAAACACTTTAAACATTTGCTTTCTTTATTGTGCCAAACAATATTTGAGTGTGGCCCTGTAAAAACCATATATTGTTTATTGACAAGACTTGTTTTTAAAAATATACTTATAAATTATTATAACATGTATGAATAAAAAAATGTATAATTGATACAAATTACGATTAATAAAATACATTAGTAACTTCCCGTTCTACTAATATAATAACAAATAAGTGTTGTTAATTTGCGAAGGAGGATACTATACATAATTACTTTATATAATAATACACTATTTTTCTTAAAAAATATCCATTAAAAATTTAATCTTCAGAATTTATTAATTACAATTTTAAATGTAATTATGACTGATGATCGATTCATTGCCTTTAAAATAATATTTACGTGTATCTCACTCATTGTTTATTACAAAACAATATGTTTAATAAGATTTGGAAAATTTATAATGTACACAAACATAATACGCATATTAAATAATATTACATCGTATAATGTGAACAAATCAAGGTGCAATTAAATTATTTCAACTATGCATGATTAATTGTTTATGATTTAGTATATGCGTCTAGTGTATAAGTAAAAAAAAAAAATTTACAATATTTTACTCTATTGCAATTTATCAACGCCATATTTTTGTATTAATCATTCTAGGTAGGCCTAGATATACCGGTTGGTTGTACCACAATAATGACACTGCCAAAAACCGTTTCGGATGTAACGAAACTTATGAAAATGTTGGCACGAAAAAAAATCCCAAAGGTTATTTTAAACACATTCGCAGACATCATATAATATCTCATAAATATAGGGACTACCAAAAGAAAAGTTAATTTGATTCAAGCGGCATCATAAGGTTTCCAAAATTTAATGATATATTAAAATGCTGATTCTTACACCATAAACCTGTCAAAGTAATTAATACTGTTATTATTATTACTACTATTATTTTATTTTTTTGGCAGCATCGGACTATGATTTACGTGCCACGTGTTTTTGTTTTAGCAAATCGTAGCTGGAGAAAATTATTTGCGACATGTAACCACTTCTATTCCTTTAGAATATATACCATGCCAAATGTTTATAATGCGCGAAATGTTTATTGTTATATAGATGCAAAGGCGTAGTATCTACTCTACTATTTTATACTTCAACATAGTGTAATAATTTATGCAGTGTTATTAACATTTTTTTTTCTCTAATATATGAGTTTCTGTTTTCTTGAGATAATGGAGTTATAAACAGTGATTTTCTATCATTGCCCTAACAAACAATAAACATAAGAATATAGACTTGTTCTATTTCTAACGCACCGATTAATCTAGTAAAGCAATAAGAACTATTAAAATAGATATGAATTTTTCGTCAAATCTACTTAAGATTGTTTTTCCCACAGTTATTATTTCTTCTCTCATAAATCTTAAATTATTTATATTTAAAAATTAAAAATTAAAAGTCGTTATTTTTTAAAGAAGACAAAACAAAAATAGAAAAATAGTCTTTACTGAACATTACTATAAAATCAACTCTGTTTACAAAATTCTTATTGCTTCACTTGAAAAATTGATATATTGGAAATAGAACACTTTAAACACTTCTGAATTTCTATGTTGCTAATGTATTCGACAAAAAAAGATAATCTCCGCTTTCACTAACCTTAAAAAAATATATTAAAATATTAGTTACATCGGATGAACAAAATCAAGGAACACAAAAAACAGTCGTATTTTGCAAGTGGCATTCCTAATTCCTATTCTTTCCTGTTTAACAGTTTCAGAACTTATAAAATTCTATTAAAACTATAAATAAACGAATTTAGGTACATATCTAGTTTAATCCTTTTATATATGAATAAATTGTGTCAATAGTATACTATTTTCTTTAGCCAAATAGGTACTAAATAAAAAATAATAATAATAAAGAAATAACAATAAAAACGCAATAGTAATATAATTATAGGACATATTATTAAAATAAGGCGTATTATTAAAATTTACGACGGATCTATACCATCTGTCACTCGTCATTGTTAATTTCCTCAGTTGGTGTCGTCCTCAATCCGACTTTACCGATTAAAGACGTAATGATTGGGCTGTAATTCCGTTAAACATTATAATACGTCATTAGACTTGGTTTGGACCATTTAAATATCATCAGCATTTATACAATTATGTAAAAATATTTTTATTGAAGGGTTATAACGATTTTCCGTAGAAAAATGTTGTCATTGAATTTGAATTCAATTCTCGTTGTGGGGTAGGGGTAAATTTCTCTACACATTACTGAGCAAATATAATATAAAAGGTGGTGGTGCAACTGAAATATTTTCTTGTCTCATTTACAAAAACGTTTTCACTACGACACTCTATTTTAGGTTTATATACTTATCACGTGAATTCCTCCCAGAAACTCATCCTTATTTGTATTCGTATTATGTTTTATGTAAACAATAACGAAGTACATTTTCATAAACGCATAATATTTAAGCCATAAATAACGATTTTTGAAATGGACGTGATGAACAAGAGACGTGCACTAATATAAAATAACAGCGACAGATAAAAATGCCCTTCGTTCTATATAGTTATATTATACAACAGGTGTACGTCTTATATTATTATAGTACTATAGCATGATTTTATTATACACAGGAGTACCGCGTTTTCCCATTAAACTAACACTGCAGAAAAACAGTAAAACACAGAAGCCCACCTCGTATAATATAATGTACATTATAGCTATAGACTATTACTTTATTTTAGTTAAATTATATTTTACAACAACTATACAGTTTAAAATTTAAATAACACACAGACTCTTTTATAGTTACCTTAATTGCATAATATACTATGAAAGTGTAAAGTAAATCAATTATAAAATTATGGCAACGCAGCTAGTTATCTTGAATAGTAATATGCAATTTACCTATAGCCCACAGTCAAGCGTCCATTTTTCTGATATTCCATATCTAACCATTCCAAAACCTTTGCACGCCGTACACTTCAATTAATGTGCAGCTTAAGTAAAAAATAGATTAATACAATGGATAATGTGTAATACACAATAAAAATTAAAAAGTGACAAGCACTAAATTGTAGTAACCTTAAAAGCTTCTATTTTTTTTGTCTGAAAAGATCATTTATTCCTTAATTTTATATCTATTTTTAGTGTTATAAAATTTGTAGTGTTATAACAAATACCGTACAAACCAACATGAACTTTAGCTGAGTAACAAAATACATCAATATAAGCAAGGCATTAAGTAAAATAGTCAACAACAAGATTGTTGTTCTGATTAATTTTCATTGTATTTTGACTTAGAATCTTAAAACTATTTACATAATAATATATGCAATATGCATTATATTTACACAGATATAAAAATAAAGCAATTATAATAATAGTTTAATAAAAAAAAGAACCATATAAATTACTGCCCTACGCAAAATATACTGCAGCAATTGCAGCTCTATATATTATGAACTATCTGCTGAACCCGTTAGTACGCAGATATATACGTATACAGTTATAACTTATAATAATATTATACCTACTAATTATATTTTTAATTTATTATAGAATCCATAGTTTTTATTTTTATAAATTAAATCATTCAAGAGAATTTTTATAAATTCAGGTAGTTGGGTTCTATTAAAAACATTTCTGTAATTATGTGCAATAAAATAGTTTAATGTTCTCACGTGAATCATAATAAAAATTTATAAAAATATTATGTAACCAAAAATTATCACTTCATCGATTTTAGTACCTTATTAAAATTTATATTTATTTGAAGTGAATGATTCCATCTAGATTTCACTCTTCACTCTCTGTCGTAAAATTTCAATCATTAGTTCAACGTCAACTTAAACGACAATGTATTTCTCCATTCTTCTATAATATACATTGATAATGTGTTAAATTACTTTTTTGTGTGTTATACCTTAGGAATTATAACTATAATTAATGGAACTAATGAAAGGTGTAACCACATCACTCATATAGTTTATTATACTTTGTTTTGGTATGAACCTTTCAAAATTTGTATTCAATTAATTGCAGTGTTTCAAAAAAAAAAAAATATCTTACAAAACACTTAAAGGTGACCAAGTTCCCTCAGCCCCCCAACATAGTTTCATAGACTTCAAATTGGTTTTTATATTTTGCAATTTTTATAAAACTATTTAAATATTGTGCTAAAAAAATTGCGATTTCTATTAAAACCCTTAAAACATCAAAAACACTACTTATTAGGAGCTCATTTTACTCACAGTCCCTCCCCTTACTTAGTCTCTCAGACTCGTTTATTGTATGATTTATATGTATGTTTTAAGCATCCAATTACTCCGTTAAGTTTTAAATGTAGCATACAGATATAATAGGTAGAGCTATAGTAAAACAAAACTATTATGAAAAAAATATTATTAACTGTAAAATAATTACATCATCATTGTGGCTTTACTTCTGGTAAAGATTATAAGCATTTTTTAAATTTCAAAATCTTACATACTCATATAGGTTTCTTTAAAATTTTAAGTTCATTAAATACAAACATAACAATATTACCGTTAGGTAATTTCATTACAATATTTATTACAGTAAAAATGACCATGTTTAACGCGGCAGGTAAAATATTATATTTTCACCTATCCAAAAGTTTTAGTGGAATTTATTAAAAAGGTCAATTAACTAAGTAATTTTAACTTGTTTATAATGTTATTGATTTTTTTTAACACCGTTAAATTTACACCAGATTAGTTGCTCAGTACTTAAAAATTTGAAGTAAAATTTTACGATAGAATTATTAATACTTATTTAATAATTTTACGTAGATACTTGTGGCTAATGAATCATTAGTAATGTATAGTGGTTTTTTGAACGTAAAGCACTCATAATATTATATCAACAAATACTAATATTTTTAAAACTATTTGTTTAATTTATTTAATTTTAAAATATCTCCAACTTTGTTCTACTAATTCAAAAAGATAGGAAAGTAAGTATACTGATTTTCTGTGCCAACAGTAACTGTTAAATGAATGTGTTAAATTTAAATTCAATAATAGTTAATTAATAATAGTATACGAAAAATTATAATGAAAGGAGAATTATCAACATATATTATTAAGTACATTTTTTGATACTTTTATCAGAGTAAATTATATTACTATAAGTTTTATTGTAGGTTGATTTAATATTTGTCGAAATAATTGGATTTATTACATTATTAATAGCAAAAAAAAATTTATTGACATTTAAAGAAAGAAAGTTTTAATTTTTCAATTTTTTATAAACAGTTTAAAAAGTCAAAATATTTTGAAAATTATACTATAAAAACAATTTATTTATTTAATTTTAATTTCATATAATGAAATACTGGGCCCCACTAAGAATACTCGAGTGGGGGCAATTATATTCATTTATATTTTTATTTCATTATATTCATATTATTTTCATCAGTATTAATGAAAATTTCACGTTTCTGCGGTTTTTGTTTTATAATTAAAACAATAAATATATATATATATATCAAACTAAAAAAATACCTACATTCTAAATTTTATCAAAAACAGTTAAATGTCAAAATTTCCGTTTTTTCTTTACCCCCCTCCTCCAATAATCATTAAGAAAATTACTATAAAATTGTTATTTACGACCTTTCTAAAGTTCTTAATACCTGCTGGATCCAATTTGCTGCCAGAAACCATCTTTAAAGTTGAAAATCGAAGCTTTTTATTGTTCTACAAGTTAATGGTTTATCATTAATGAATAATGACTAATAAAAACAAGTCAATACTTTTATCGCTCTTCTCAGAAAAAATTAAAATGTACCAATATTTTGTAAATCTTAATATTTTGAAATTTGCAAATAAGCCATTAAAATATTATAAAAAAGGAAAAAATGATAATACTAGAAATCATTCCCTACACAACTGTCCCTCTATTTCATTTTGTTACTTTTAGATTGTAAGTGTAGTTATGAATGTAATCGTTTTACATGATGTGTGTTTTAGATTCCAACTGGAGCGATGATTGAATTGATTCTACAATGAAAGTTATTTATTTATTTTGGCATGTACAATGTACATTTCTTATGTCTAAAGATCATTCTGATTTTTATGTGACACGAATAGCATCGCAATGATGTCATGAACGAGCCCATCTTCTGGAAAAAAAAAAGTGAAGCCTAACTATAATTGTAAAATTTAGGACGTAGATTTTACGACGGATATCAATACATTTTTAATAACTTTTGTATTATTTTATTGTGATCATGGGAAATGTGTTGTCTTACCGGTAAATGTACTAATGACTGTCGATGCGATATCGAAAAACTTGAGTATTTGCCTGCATTAATTGTAATATTATTTCCGTGATAAAGATTATTATTATTATTATTATTATTATTTTAATATAATATAGTATAAAATATTTTTATGCAGGTGTGCATAATTTCTGTACCTGCAGGGATTCAATTTTTCTTCATTTGTACAGGCCAAACAGTCGTAAAAATGAATTATACAACGAAAATTATATATCGCATAACTAACCTGGTCAGAATACGAAAATAGTCTTGCTTTTATTACTGCATTCGTGTATTGAACTGTTTCGTCCATTATTGTTGTGTATATTTTTTAAAAGAACGGTGCAAGCTTAAAACCGTATAGATTTTTAAATCATAATCATATATCGCAGACCAGATGATCTACCTATGTATATTAATTCAGCAACACACCGCGCAATGCACTGATACTTAAATAATTTGCGTATGGTTGCAGATCCGTTTTCTTCGAGAGAAACTAAACATAAAGGGTTTTGGTAAAGGTTATTGAAGTTTAGCTTCGATCCCATGCCATAGCGCCGGTACAATTATAGTAAGTTTCTAAATCGTGACGGTGAACTTTTCGTCTGTGTATCGTAAGTAAATGATGAGAAACGAAAGAAATGCGTGACCTGTGTCATATAATATGATAAAGTATTATAAAAGTGCACGACATTTATAGTTATGTAAAAAGTAGGACGTCCAGAAGGAAAACCGACGACGTAGTGTCTGGTATAGATAAGATACATGAGTATAGTATAACGCGTGTATTGATTGAACGCCATCGAACGCACAATATATTTGAATTGCATGCAGTTTTATATAAAATATATTTTATTGTATATGGTCGTTGGATCGTATAGGTACAAATAATTTTCTTCGTAAAAAATAACAATTATGATATTTAAATTTTTAATAAAAATAATAAATAATAATTTAAATTTAATTTATCCGAATACTAGGAATTGATAAATAATAATCTGTTCGTTAAATCGGGAAATAATAGTTTATTTGCTTATAAAAACTATATATCAATATTTAAATTTGACAATAAAATATCAAAACCTCTTTTAGAACACACAAAAAGTTTCAATGACATAATTACATATAATTAATATAAAACAAAATAAGTTAATTTTAGTAATATATTATTATATTACACTAATCACTCTTCAAATAAAAATTTAAAAGAAATGGACCTATGATAATTATTATTGAAATATAAAAGGTAGCAATAATATGTGTACTAATATGATAAGTATAATAAGTATTAGTACCTATATAGTCTTTAAGAATTCATAGATAGGTACATAAATGATATTCTTTATATAAAATAATAGCATAACATTAAAAATTATGATATTGTTCATTATCACACAATAAGTATATTAATTGAAAAAAAAATATTATTATTGTAAAAATATAATAATTAGTAATAATTAAAATATTATAGTTAAAAAAAAGCAGAAAAAAAGTGTATGGTCGAAATAAATATGCCACTACTCAGGTCGTCACAGCTATTCATAATAATCCACAAAGCACGACGTGCAACAGGCGCCGCCGTCGACTGAGACCAATTAATAGTCCTTGAAAATATCATCGAACGATTGCGGCGGAGATGGACTAAAAAAGTAACGAGTTGATGACGCGAGAAACGCCTGTCAAGGGAAGTGCGGTCCGGCTGGCTCTATAACGATATTAGTCGTAGCACAGCGCCGGTCGTGACTATCGGAAAAATCTGGAAGATAATCCGGAAGGCCGTGGTAAGACGGAGTTTTGCTGACGTTATTGTAAAACAACGAACAATGCCGTAGGGCGGTGCCCCTTGCCGTTCATTGACACCGAACGGTCGGCTGCAGATGACACAGAAGTACAGGGACGGGCGAGTGCAAGGCTATCGCCTCCTGGGCTGTTAGGATTTTAGACCTTACTGGTGCCGCGATTTATTTATCAGTACTTACATTGTACAATTTACAACACTAGCTGTGACTAGGCTTGCTGAGTTTGCTTAATGCGTCTTTATGGAAATAGGGTATAACATAATTTTATGCGTAAATAACATTAAAATATTAGTTTATGAATCAGATAATTGTGTGAGAATCCCTAATTTATTAGGTTGATAAAATAATAATAAAAAAATAAATACAGACTTACATTTTCTACGTTAATTGTATTATTTATACTTTATAGCTTTATATCCATTTATATATTATTTTGTTTATCGTTATTTAAAATAAATAATTAAAAATGCAGGTAACTCGGCATGTTAAATACAATATTATACTGTGTATTATATCGCCACAACATTTTTCGTACCTTTATTGAGTTTAAACTATTTGAAGTATCTAAGTAAAGCGTATTCTTATGTTACTAATATAGTTTCTAGCATTTTAGTTTATAGTTTTTTTTTTTTTTTATGAACTATAATAATAATTGTATACTTTAGTTGACAATTAAGGACACAACAGTTTTTTTTTTTTTTTTTAAGTGGACACAAAATAAACCAAATGACGATGATTGAAGAATTGGGAGAGAGCAGAGCCGTTTATTGTAACTGGCTATTATAATATTAAGAAATGTATGCTGGTATAGTGATGATGTTTGTGTAATACCTGAAAGGCTGGGCCTTTACCTATGATCGCCCATGCCAATTTTTTACGTCAATCCACCCCCGCACGAGCAGCAATATGGTTGGGTTACGCGAAAGAGCGCAAATCGGTGTCGCGCGCGGTAAACCATTAGTCGGATGCACATTCTCCGGCCGACGGCAAAGTGACGAGACCGCGGGCAACGCTTTTTCCGCGGATGCAGCTACGCGAAACACCACTGCTGCTCGGCCGCTAGCGTATACAGCCTCGACGGACGATAGAGCTGTACGGCCGCTAGTGATACCGGTGCGGACAACGACGAGCCCCCTGGTGTATGCCGATGAATCAGCGATGGTGACCACTTACTCGTCGTAAATGATAACGATTTGTAGTCGTTGAATCGAACACTGATTTTTTTCAAATCACCTAGTTTCATTGGAGAAATATGTCTGTAGACTTAAATTGAAAAGAGAAAAGTTCCTGTTAAAAGTATAAAACGAGTACAAAATAATACGAATCCTCGTTAAGATGTTAAAATATGATATTCTATTCACCGTAGGTACTGCGTGTTATACATAAAAATAATCGTCTATAGAAAATAGAAAAAAGCGTTAATTTCTAATATCTACTGGCCGTTCAGAATAATGAACATCACACTATAGCTGGCTAGTAATAAAAAAAAAAAACGTTGTACTCGTCGTCTGGAAGGGGCACGGCATTGGGCGAAACCAGAATTTCGTTAATTTGTAATTCAGAGTTCAAACGTCAAACACCACACGAGAGTGAATGGCTGCGGTCTACGAATCAGCCGACATCGATGAAATCGAATACACCGACTCACCGTTTCCTATTGGGAAGTTTTCGCGTAACGCCGGTTAAACCAAACATTTCTAATTTTAGCGTGATTGATAGAACTTCAGTTTTTGCGTAACCGGTAAGATTTATTTTAACGTGAGATTAAAAACCGCTATCAAGTCCTAAACGTTTGATAGCCGACTACGATAAATCGACTGAAATAACGTGCACGTTAAATCATGAAAAACGACCGATCACGATACCCAAATAACCGCACCGCCATTTGGAGCGCACGACGCGCGAAGACGCATTACGGTGAACACCGTTGACGGGTCTACACGTCATTTTTTACCGGCGTCACGCAAAAACCCATATGAAACACCACCGGTGATCGTATGTTATCGCTGTCGCAATACGACGATCTCGTGCATTGAAGTTGCAGCAGTTGACGAACCGACGGCGCACGTAAGACTGCAGTTCTTAGTCGAAGCCGTCGGATAGGACGACAGCGAGCAGGTACCACCCCCTCCCCCCCCCCGAGAGAGAGGAAGCATGCAGTGGTGGTCTGGCGATGGGTCACCGACGCGCGTTTTCCGGCACCCCGTGGTGTGGCGAGTGCACGGGTGTCGCGGGCTCGGCTATGGACGCGTTAGACCCGCCCCGTGCGTGGCGCCTTTTACAATCGCGCGGTCCGACGGCGACACGGTGGCTGCGTTACAAGGAGTGGACGACCGTGCCACGTTATCGACGGCACCGATAGCAGTTACAGCGATCGTTACCGATTTACGATAGGTCGACAATCGATCGTTACGTAACGGTGCGAGCGGCGACCGACTGCTTGATGGACACGAAACGTCACGAATAATAATGGTATATCGTTAGAGCGATGAGAATGTACCGCATCGCGCGTACAAAGACAAAACGACAAACGGTATAAAAGTTGGCGGGCGGAGAAGCCGGACAACAGCGATGAAAACATCAAAAACGTACTAAAGCGTTTAGCGTCGAGTAAGTGGCCGCGAAGCGGTGCAGCCGCACTAGGAGACGCATGTCAAAATAAAAACGTCCGGCCGGAGGCCGACGAACCGCCGAACGCAGTCGAAGACGCATAAAAACAATACGGTGACCGACAAAGCAGCCGATCAAAATCGCAAATGGCGTTTTGCGGCCGTACAAGAACACGACGTCGGAGACGTCTCAACAACATAATATGTAAAAGTAACGAAAAAAACGAATCTCGCGTGACACGGATTGCGGGAGCGCACGACCGATAACGGTGAACGCGTCTTCGAACGCGGTGACACGGCGGTACTGAACGAGATCTATACATACATGTATCGTATGTCCCGACTGCAGCCGTGACGGTGGTGACGATATGTATTTATATGTTTATTGCGTATCAAAGTACTGTGGTGGCATCACTGACATCGGGTCACGGACTGTATGTGATATTAACGTCAATACGTCATTGATAACAATGACAGTAAGCACAACAATTACAAGGTGACCGGCCGGCGTTCGCATCACCGTCGAAGACGCGCGATTTCCGTGTGATGCGTCACCAATAACACACGAGGTTGACTCGTATATGTGATGGCGATGCACATTACATACCAAGACGTTAGACGAATGGTGAATCGTCGGGCGGCGGTACATTTTACGCACCAAAACGATGTATGGGGTTTTGAGTGTACCAAACACTCGTCACTCGATCTACACTAATTAATTTGTTAATCATATTATGTACATCATTTATTTTTCCAATGCATATAATACAACTTTTAAACGATTATAATCTTCAAAAGACATTCTTAGTGAAGATATTCTTAACATAACGGCTGAAACTTCGCGCAAATCAGATTTATTTAGTATTGTAATTTTTCTTTATATCAATGTTTATACTTAATTAAAGTAGGTTTAGCTAGTTTACATGAAAAAAACTCGTATGTTTATTAAAAAAAAAGTTCTAATTTTTTATAACTGATTTTCAAAAACACCCCCAAAACTTTTTTCTGCGTACGTCCCTGTCACTTATTAGTGACCCCGCTCGTGGTGATTCATTTATGTATTGTTAACGTACCTATCAGCTATCGATAAATGTATGCATCACTTTGACTGTGTTATTCAGAATACACCACATTTGAGAATGTTATAAAATACTAAGACGTATATTATACTTATAAAAATATTCGAAATAATATTCTTCAGAAAAATATACAACACGTGATATGTGTTTCGGTAAACCCGCTAGCTACTATCAAATAGTTTTTACCGTCTTGTTCAAAGAACAAATATGTATACAGCTATATTGTTTGTGTTTTAACGTTTGTAGAAAACTAATATTAATGTATATTGATGTATTTGTATTTTTAGTTATTCACCAAGTACAATGAAACACATTGCTATCGAATACTATTTTTGTAGGACTTCATCGGTAGGTCGTTGCATATAGATTATATTATGCAATATCAATAAAAACCTGTTGACCGTTGACTTCCGGTTAATTAATCTGATCTGAGCAAACTATCCTCTAAGCCTCTAAAACACTGAGGCAGTGGTAACCAATACTACGAGCCCCAATCATTTATTAATCGGCCCACCAAAATTGTTCTAACCTTATCTCCTTCCAAATGTTTACTATAAATTAATAATAACCTTATAGCCCAGTCAAATTAGGAAAAAGTTCGGAACTAATTCCACGAAAGCTGGAGTTTAATTTTTTTTTTAGATCATACCTTACTTATAAACATACTAAAAGTCCTGACACCTACCCCTTGTGCGTAGCCCCCCACCCCTCTTCAAAGGGTGGCGCACCCCTTTCACTTGTTTCGCTTATAACTCGTTAGATTTTTAACTTACGATAAAAATACCCATGACCAAAATTAAAGACCATACAATTTACCATAGACTTGTGCTACTTTTAATATATATATGTTGCGATAAGTGTTATTTTTTTAAAAAATATAAAAAATAATTTTTTTTTATCTTTTTTTTTATTGTGTTTTAGCCAAAACCGTCAATGATACGCTGAAATGACCTATGACAAAAGTTAACGAGCATATTATTTTACATAAGATAACGTTAAATTATTTTAACAATTTTAATTAGCATAAGTAAAAATGTTTTTTATATAAAAAGTGACGATGTAATTGAACAATTTGTTGACAATTACAAAATATAAGAATCAGAAATCTAATTACAATATACTAAAAAAAAAATGTCGAAAGCTGAATTTCGGTATATGAGCAGTTTATACCTTATTTATGAACATACTAAAAGTCTTGACACCTACCCCTTGTGCGTAGCCCTCCACCCCTCTTCAAAGGGTGGCGCGCCCCTTTCACTGTTTTCGCTTATAACTAGTTAGCTTTTCAACTTACGATAAAAATACCTATGACTAAAATTAAAGACCATAAAATTTACAATGAAAATACATTATTTTATTTTACATACATATTTATAAAATTGAAATAAAAAAAAAGTTAATTATGAAACTATTAATTACATACAGTAATTTATAAAATATTTACAAAAATTGGAAATTATACATTTATTTTTATTTTTTCAGACTATAAGCTATGAAGTTAAATATAAAAATAGTGTTGGGTTTTGGGTCCTGAAACAAAATTAATTAATATACTTAATATTTTCATATTTAATTATTTAAATTATATTATGTATTGAATTATTAAAATCATACAGTACCTTATTAATTATATTATGTGGGTCTAATTTTTTTTATTGTCGGTGTGTTGGTTTCTTCTTTTTGATTTCCAATTAAAAATATTTCATCGATATTGTCCTCAAAGTTGTCATCAATATGGTCCTCTTCTACATCATCTATGATCGGTTGCTGATTTAAACATGAACCTCCGTGACAATGCTTGCATATAACCGAGCATAGCAATCCTGCTTTTCGACAGCTACAATTTTGTTCACATGTTTTTGCGCAGGCACAACTGATCACTTTTAAAAGAGTATCCGGCGCTGGTGGCTTTTTCGTGAAAACTGGATTTAGTTTGCCATTATCTTCTTTCCATCCCCAATTCTGTGGATTTAATCTATTACCACGCCACAACTGTATTTGCAAATACACTCTATGTAAATGTTCTCGTGCCGCATCGATAGTAGGCGGAAGTCTAGCTAGTTGTACTTGTTTTTTGTTGGAAGCTGCGGTTTTGTGAAAAATATGATGTCTTAAATTATTTAAAGATGTAATATGGGCTGGAGCTTTATATAATGCTAAAAGATATTTTTCTCCAGCACATTCAATTTCTTCGGGCGATGACGATTCATTATTAAATATTAATAATGAATCGTGTAATTCCGGGTGTTTTTGAACTGTTTTCAGGTGTTTTATTTTGCCTGTCTGAAATAATGACGAAGTAGTATCACATCCACCCACCGCATGGATAAACATAAAATATTGAATCTCATTTTTAAAATGTTCTTGTAAACTTCCAACAGCATAAGATCTTGTTTCTATTTTTCCTCTACCCGGTTTTTCGAATATTATTGTGTTTTTTGGAGGACTTAATGTTAATAACAGTATAAGTAAATCAATATCCTCTCCTATGACCACTACTTGGATATTATCGTCGGTGTTTCGTATAGCTGTATTGACAATAAGTAAATCAGCGTCATCTTCGGCTTGATGAACAAGAATACCCGAAGTCAAAAACTTTTCAGTCAACATTGTTATAAGCCTTATTTTGTTCTCGGTGTTGGATAAAAATTTTTCTTGAGTGGTTAGTACATCCATTGACTCTTCAAAAATTATGTTTGTACTCGTATACATATTTTTTCGTCGCTGTCTTTCTGAATTTTTAATATTTAATTCGGTATTTGCGTATCCATCAAATACAACTATGCAGTTAGATCCATAGTGTCTTTTCACGTAGCTTATATAATTTTCTATGATATTTCCATACGTCGAAGTTGAAGGCCATACAACACGATGCAATAAGAAACCTCCATCGATTACTACAATAACATTTTTGTCCAGAACATTGTATGTGTTTGTTGTAGTTAGAAACACATCATATAAAATTGATTTTTTAGATTTTCGCATTTGACCTGATTCGTCGAACAATGAAAGAGGAATAGGTGATAACTCGTATTCAAAACATTCTTTGAGCTCTTCGTCAGTCTTAACTCTTATCATTATTCTTTGGAAGAGTAATAAAGGATCAATTGAAAAAATGTCATCTCTAATACAAACCGTTAGTTTTTTAGCAAAATCTAAAGGGACTACGCGATTTGCTCGTTGTAACTTGACATCACTAAAATTATCACCTATAACATTGTTCATCGTCTGTTGGCCGACTTCTTGTGCTTTATAACAATTAATTTGTTCATTTCCTACAAATCCTGTTGAAATTGACATAATTTCGTGTAATTCCGGAAAAGGGCTATGTATTTTTAACCAATTTGTAAGTATACCGATATGTTTGTTATCGATTTTCATGCGAGAATCTCGTTGATCAACATGTTGCTCTGACGTAAAATTAAATGTGTTTGTAAATTGTTCAATTTGGTCGGTTATTGTACTTGCAACTGGAGTGCCTATAAGCCAACGAACTAAAACACTATTTTGAAAACCTCGACCATTGATTAAGCCACCAGATGTTTTCATAGACCGCATTAATGTTTGTTCTATAGTCATATCTGACCATGTGCCACACCAAAACTTGCTTGATCTTTTAATTGTGAAGTAACCTTCATTGCAAAATTTTTTAAATTCTCCAGGATGCATGTGTTTTTCTAATTGATACATATCCTGTAGATATAAATGAGCAGATTTGGCGTATTGAAAATGTCCAGTTGAGTGAAAAAAGGGTATCATTTTTTCCACGCATTCTAAATGCAGATACCAATTTCCCATGCGTTCGGCATAAATAAATTGACGAAGAATATGAACTAAATAAAAATATTGTATCCAAAGCGTAGCAGTTTTACCTCTAGAAGCAATTATTTTAATTTGATTTTCTACTTTACGTATGAGATCTTGAATTATTTCTTGGTTTTCTATATCTTCCAAAGTCAAAGTTGTATAATCTGTATTTGAAATATAATTTTTTAAAGTGATTTTATATTCTTCGGTTAACTGAGTTTCGTCCAAAATTATTTTTGAAAGACAAAGCTGAGTTAACATATGTGCGCCTACTGCTCTTGAATATGCATGTCCTGTCATCATTTTATCAATTGAATTCGCTGCATATATAGTGTTCCATAATTCTTTCAAACCACTACCAGCCATAATGTAACCAATTGAACCCATAAATGACATAAGAAGATGAAACCCACCAAGTCTTACTACTATTTGTGGATTTAATTTAGAGGATTCAACAATATTGCGTGCTTTTATGTATAAGGGTTGGTCAAAAGTTACAAAACACGTTTTTTGGTTTAATTTTTTACTTTCTTGAGCTGCGAAAATCAAAACCGAATGAATACAATCGAGTGAGCTTGGTGGTAAGTTTACAAATGGCAAAAAACTTATTTGCGTTTCTTGGTATTCCTGAGAGTCAGTTATAGTTTCCATAAATCCATTCCAACCAGGACATTTTATAACACCAAGCCACTGTGCGCACATCCAGTGCAATTCACTCGGGGACAAATATGTCACATCATAAACAGTAGGCCTAATATTATTAAAATCTTGAATTATTATTTTGTTATTCATATTACCCGTTTTTTCAAATGAAATAATTGGAATTGATGCAATATTGGCCATAGTTTCTGCAGTAACAACAGTTTTTAATTTTTGTATTCGATCATTCCACTGTATAGAATTTTTGGGCACTACACATTGAATTCCACCCATTGTATGAAAAGTATTATAACCATCGATCGTATTAATATTGAAATCAGCATTATCAAAAACAAATTGTGAAAAACTGTTTTGGTTAACTTTTGGTTGTGGGTATAGTAAAGATGATGACTCAAAAACATAAACATCGGTGTATGAAGCACAAAATCCAAAGTTTGAAAAAATATCTATAGCACGTTTTGTACCAAAATGTCTATGCAAATAAAGACCAAGTCCCAATAGAATCGATGAAATGAACGAGCGAGGCCTACAACAATTTATTATGGCATGCGCCAAAGCCACAAATTTATTATCATATTTTTGAGATTTTGTTTTTTTATTTTTACCACAAACTTCAGACAAAAAAAATAATAAGCTCTTTGGTACGTCTTGTTTTACATTATCCATGAATTGATTTGGTGGAGGAAATGAATCGATCTCATAAACAAATGACCTTATATCCTCTCGTATAATAGTAGCTGCTGCTTCGACTATTCTTAACCGTTCTTCTTCTTCATTTGCTTTTTTTGAATTATACCACGCATTTGTTAATACTTTAAATCCTGTATTTTTAAAACACACTACTGCCTTTTTTCCACGGCTCGTTGTAATAATTATATCGTCGCCATACTTATCAATCAATTTATTTTTTAAAGTTTTTTCATCGCACGTTCCTTCCATTTTTTCATGCAAAAAATTTAGACCAAATTGACATTCATTTTCAGATTCTAAAAAATCACATAAATTGGAAAAAGCGTTTGCTAGATCTTCATCTTGTGGTCTCCCTCTTTTCTTATTTTCATCGACTGGATTTGTCGAGCAAAATCTACGTTCACACGATTTATGATACTTCGATTCTTCAGATACCAAACACATCACACTATTCAACCGTTTGAGCACCTCTTTACCCCATTCATCATTTCTTTTGTTCGCTACGTCCATAATTGAGGTTTTAAAATGAAGGGTAGATACTTGTACTATACTATCTCGACGTTCCTTACTCAATTTTTTTTCCAATTCTTTTGAACATTCTTTGTCGCAGAATAAACAATTTTCTTTAAATTTAAATATATAATTTGAACGTAGCTTACCTTTGACAGGTGATATGTTACTCGTACCTTCTTTTTCATTAACATATTTCCTTATGGTGTCTGGTCTTGTGTAATTCTTTCGGCAATCTTTGTGAACAAGTACATTTTCTAAATTCACTAAAGACTTCCATTTATTATCGAATCGCGCTTTACTCGAATTTATAAGATTTGCTATGCCCTTAGCCTTTACAGATACACATTCACTTTCAACACTTAGTTCTTCATCACATATAAAACATAAATTGGCCATTTTTATAAACACTTTCTGAACTGAGAACGTTAATTTAAAAATAATATTTACTCGCATAAATATATCGACTGTAATGTAACAGTTACAGTGTTCACTATTGACTACACAAACATCGACTGTCGACCGTCTACGTATATGCATCAGACACCACCTGGCGAAATACCAGACGCCCTTCGGAACGCCACTACAATCCGAACAATACAACAATAGATCCCCTCAAGATTCAACGTTCACTGAAACCCTGTTTGTGTACACGTGTACTATGGCCGGCTCACCATCCACAACAATTCCGATTCTACGAATTATATCTTTTACAACCATTGCGATAATATAAATAATATAATATACACGTTAATATAATCCAATGACATTATTCATACTGTATATTTTATAAAATTATACGACTATTTCAAATGTACGACTTACAATAATTAAAATTATTAATATAATTTAACATTACATTATGTAAAATAATATGCTCGTTAACTTTTGTCATAGGTCATTTCAGCGTATCATTGACGGTTTTGGCTAAAACACAATAAAAAAAAAGATAAAAAAAAATTATTTTTTATATTTTTTAAAAAAATAACACTTATCGCAACATATATATATTAAAAGTAGCACAAGTCTATGGTAAATTGTATGGTCTTTAATTTTGGTCATGGGTATTTTTATCGTAAGTTAAAAATCTAACGAGTTATAAGCGAAACAAGTGAAAGGGGTGCGCCACCCTTTGAAGAGGGGTGGGGGGCTACGCACAAGGGGTAGGTGTCAGGACTTTTAGTATGTTTATAAGTAAGGTATGATCTAAAAAAAAAATTAAACTCCAGCTTTCGTGGAATTAGTTCCAAACTTTGTCGATTTTTGGTCTAATTTGACTGGGCTATTATTATCGCGCCACGATCTTGTCACTAAACACGGAGAAAATTTTCAGAATGGGTTAGTTTTTTTTTTTTTTTTTTTAAAAAAAAACCTCTATTCAATTTATCAATTTGAAAATGAATATAAATTATATTCAGTGATTTAAATAATACTCCTCCAATCGGAAATATATACACTCCATCAAGTTTTCACATCTATAAATACGCATACTTACGAGGAATACCATACTCTATATTTGTATAGAGACATAATAGAAGTCCTTTGTTATGGAATGGGCGTTAAACGCTGGATCACTTGCACGTATATATTCAATCTTGAATTTCGTGTGTTGGGAATTTTAATGCACGATAATTTTATTGATAACTCAACTCCTGTAAATGAGGTCATACTAAATTTCGACATGTAGATAAATATCGATTACAGCGTATAAAATAATACATTTTGATTAATTTTATATGAATGACACCTCACGATTTTTATATTCATAAAAACATTATTATCCGACGTACACAATATTATAGTTTTGAACAAACTATATACAGGTGTAGGAGAATCGCTGATAATAAAGGACGGAAGATGAACATCAATAGAGGTGTACCTTCTCGCACAGAGAGGAAGATAAATATAAATTTGATATTGTCGGGTTATGGATTCATAGACAACACACTCGCATTTATGCTCGAAAAATAATAAACAATTAATGAAGCAACGCGAATTTTATAACATATTATTTTCAATTAAAATTTAAAGATAATAATAACTAACTCGTGTATTTATAAATAACATATATTTTTTATTTATTTAAAATAATATTTATTTGGTTTATTGTTTTAACTAGTTATATTTTAAACATTCAGATTATTATATATGGGGCATGAACACGGTTCTCTATGGATTTTATTTTACATCATGTGGGGTAGTATGCCGCTGCAGGCAGTGACCGTTGTCTATTGTTAGCGAAATAACCTAACCACTGACACTACTCGATTTAAGGTTAATGGTTTTAGATCACTTTGTAAGGTCAAGCATTAAAAGTGCGAAACGCGGATACTTTGAACGGTCAGGTAAAATTTTAGATTGCAGAACGCAGACACTTTGTATTATTATACCTATATTTAAAGTATACATAAAATATAAAAAAATCTGAAGTCATTATCAATTTTATTAAGTTTAAATATTATTTGGTAAATCTAAGTATCTACTAAATTTCTTCAAATCAAACAGAACCAGTAAGTACATACTATACAAATATTGTATTGTTATTTCTTCATTGTATGAATATGTTTAAATAACTATAGTATATTTCTTATTGTTAAAAATATTTTTTCTTTCAACAATATAATAATATATTGAATAGGTACATATATTTCACAAATATTATAGGTATGTGTTACTGTTTATGGTGCTTACATATTATAAGTATTTTTGTGAACATTTCGTTGAGGTTTTTAAAATCTAACGATTAAAAAGAACTGATTATTTTGAATTGTAGTTAATATACTATATTTTATAACGTTTGTAATTTATTTTTTATTTTATATTTAGTTTTTACATTATAAACACTTACTACTTAATTAAATAACCATAGACATTAATATATACTTTATGTATATAAGAAAACAATGTATCCGCGTTATGCTGTTTTAACAATGGACCGTACAAAATGACCGCTTACCAAGGTTAACGGTTGAAAATAATCCCTCGAGTATTGTGTATTGTGTAATTTATTGCCCCTTGCACCCAATCTTTTGTGACACAAGAGCGATTCTACCCAATGAAATGTTACACACAAAAACTGGAATTGGAAATATCACGTGAATCAAGCATTTAACATAGTATATGTCTAAATAATATTTTAGTAATCCCTGGCTCAAAATGTTACCGCTACCAAAAATTCTTAAGATCAACCACTATAATACAGTGTTTCCTTACTGGTGTTCCAAGGAACCTACAAGGGTTCCGTCAGCTGGTGCCAAGGGTTCCGTGAGAAAGAAATTTGGGAAAATATAAATTAATTTATAACATTTTTTAATTGAATTATGATTCTAACATAAAATAGCTCCAACAATTATATGGGGGTTCCACAAAACGTTCAAGCTCCTGCAAAGGTTCCGCGAGTAAGAGAAGTTGGGAAACACTGCACTAATAGATACTTGGTTCGACCTTCGAATGGAATGGCTGGTCAATGTGCTACGGTCTTTTGTCATTGTATACTGCCCCATCTTTTACTCTGTATTTATTTCAGAGTTCATAATTTTTACAACGATACTCACATTTATTGTTCGCTCTGCGTTTTATTTTTCCATCTAATGATTTTATTTCAGTGATTATTTATTATTATTATTTGCATGCACTAGCGCCACACTGTTTAGTCCTAAATCTAAGCTCACCAGACATATGAAAAATAATCATGGTATAAGAATTTTACTCGCAATTAGTTTTACATATTGGTATTTATTTTTTTTCATTTAATTAATATTAAATTCATTAATTAACATTAGTTTATGTTATATCAAATATTTGTATTTATTTTACTAGGTGTTGCTCATTACATAAGTCATGTCGCTCCACGAATTATATTTCGAATTATATTTACCTTCCGGGTATCACGGTGCCTAATGTCTCGGCAAGTTCATTGAATACGGTAGCCGAAGATTTACCATATAGCAATGTTAATGTGTTGGATCTAGATGAATTTGAAAATTCAGACTTGGCAGATAATATAGGAATGACAGGTCAGTTTTATTTTATTTTATCAGTCAGGGTATATGACAAGATCGTTGTGCGATTATAAATTATGCTATTCGGTTTCACGTTTCCGCATGGGATAACAAAAATAATAATATATGAAAAATACTAATTTACTAAACATTTTCAATGAGATAAGATTGCACTTGACGTAATGAAAGATTAGTGATAATAAAAACAAAACACTTAAAATTAAAATTATATTTAAAGATATGGTTATTATAGTGATTTAAGATTAGAGACAGTCTAACACTCTAACAAGTCATCATCCCTTAGATGCTTAGAGGATAGTTTGCCCAAAAGTAGCCGTCTGTCAACCGGTTTTCTATAGAATTTGCATACAATGTATATGTACCGACCTACCGATGAAGTCCTACAAAAATAGTATTCGATAAAAATGTGTTTCATTGTACTCGGTAAATAAGTAAATAACTATACGTTAATATTAATTAGGGCTATCAATATATACGATTTTCATAAAAGGTTAATGTTAAACATAAATAACATGATTGTATACATATTATTCTTTGAATTTAGTGGTACATTGACAATAGTTAGGGTTTAAAGGGACACACGTGTTGTACATATTCCCCAAGAATGTTATTTCGAATATTTTAATAAGTATATACTTAGTATATTTTATTATTCTCAAGTGTGATGTATTCTGAATAACATGATCAAAATGCACGTGTTTTGATGACTGTTCAGGGGCGCAGCGAAGTGTTACGTACATAGCAGTGGTTCCCAAACTGTGCTCTGCAGTGCACTAAGGGATTCAGCGAGCACGTTCAAGGACACCACGTCTTACGGCTCATAATAAATAATTGATCGTTACCAACGAGTATTCGTTTGTTCTGTATTTCGAGGAATTCACAGCAGGACACTGCAGCTGAATTTGGTCTCGACATTGGGGAACCGCTGGTGTATAGCATAGTGCAGATTGGTTAGGCGTATATGCGTGCACCAGTTGAACACGCGCAAATATATAATATAATACAAAGACTACACGGTTCTAGATAGCTGTTGGACGCATGCGCACGCGTGCGTTGTTTTCCCTATCGCATACACGAATAAACATGTGCTGTTAGCTGGTCAGACGATGTCAGTGGATGAGTTTTTTGAACACTTCCTTTTATACCATTCCTATCCGGAAAATCCCATATCCGAGTGTGGTAACGCGACATCGGCGGCACCGAATGCAGATATGATAGACGGTGCGCCGGAGCGAAAACTAAATATTGACCATCAGGACCAAAATAGTACTACGATGGCGGTACACTGACTACCTCTTTTACGCTCCGAGTCCCGCCGTTCTAGTCACGCCGCCGGTGTCCACCGATTCCACATACCATTTCAATCGTGTTCACGTCGTTATCGTCGTCGTCGTCACCGCAAATTAATCACGCATAACGCAACGCACGCTTTATAGCCGCCCGCCGTCCACCGTTCTTCTCGTGATGGTCAGGTGACAGTTTATTCGTCAATGCCTCACAGAAAAGTTTGAAGCAAATGTAAATTAGATATGATTGATGCAAGTAATTATATAATAGGAATAAATAAATATTTTTGCGTGTATAAAAATTAAATCGAGGCATGTAATAATTAGATATTTTTAGTATTTCTTACTTCAAATTTAACTGAAACTAAAAATTGAAACATAAGGTAATAAAAAAATTAAAAATTTACAGTACTTATTTAACTAAAAGTAATTTTATAGTTATCAAAAAATTTAAAATTTCAAAATCTTGTTGGCAATTTTGAAGACTATACCGCTCCTACGATTTTTTTCTGAAATTGTCCCTGTTTGTCACTCGTTACATACCGATTAAACCAACCCGCGAAACTGTTCCGGACCGGACCAGCCGTGAGAATGTATAATATTGAGATGACATTGACCAGTAGTCGTATTACATATTTTGAACTTATTCTCTTCACATCAGGACATGCCATCGCGTAACCTCGCGTATCGTGTCTATCCAAATTCGATTTCCCCCCCCCCCCCAATAATATTAAATTCGAAGTTTCCGTTAAAGCTATGTATATGAGCAACTTTGTGGTATGACTATAGTACTATACGGTCTTGTTTATTATTTATATTAAATAAAAATTCAATTTTGCGTACACAAAAACAAATTGTTTTATATTGTTTGTGTTATGGGAGGGCTGTAACATACATTTGAATTTCTCTGTGTTTATTTTTAAAGTGTTTCGCTATAACTGAAATCTTTAGTGTGCTGTGTTAAATGTGTTACATTTTTTTTTTTTTATATATATATTTATTTTTTTATTTATTTCTTTAACGCCAATCAGTAATTCAAAGAGATACAATACAAGGTAAATACAGAAAAATTACAATAATAATAGTAAATAAGTGATCACGCAGACAAAATAAAGGTAAAATACAGAGTTCATAGTGTAATGTAATTAAATTTTTGATACAGTTATAAATATTATATGCTAGTGTATAATACAACTAAAAACTAAATAATTAATGTTAGTATATAAATTCAAAAATCAAGTACGGACCTAAGAGTTATTGAGTAGACGAAACATTCTATGTAAAGGATGGTTATGTATATATTGTTTTTTTTCTTTTTTGGTGCCGTATATGAAGTAAATTGCCACTGCTAACTTAGTCTAGTCACGTCTACGCTCACAATTCACGCCAGTAAAAAGGTAGAAACGCGTCCAAAAAAAACCGTTTAGGTCCATTGTCGTGATTCGCGATTGATGTTTAGTCCGCAATCACCGTACAGTGTAGTGACACTCGGAAAGTATATTTGAGGTAACATTTTAGGCCTGCGATCAATCAATGATAATTAAAAAACATATAATAATAATGCATTATTCTATAAATGCTGTCTTATATATAAATTAGTGGTAAAAAATTATCGAGTGATGTATCATTACGACCTACGACCTAATCGAAATTCGATACCATTACTATTAAAGTATCAATACGTGCTTTCTACAACAGTTCAAGTGCCAATACGATTGTGATGTTCGAAACGAAGTCTACCGACGTTCTGGGGCCCCCAACAGATAAGGTTAGGTTAGGTTTGTGCCGGTACCAACATCTATCGCGCCATTACAAAAAAAATGGTTTAAATAGGTACCTTTATTTATGCTCCAAATTTTGTTTTCTTACCTGCAAGTTTCTGCACAATTGATATTTGTCCAAAAAATATATATTCATTGTATAATATTATTGTCTATTACCATTGATCTTAGAACTTATACAGACAAGCCTTTAAATCTTATTTAAATCTTAATAACTATGGCCTATCAATCGATTTTTACATTTTGGCTTCTCTAGTTTTATTTAAAGATTTAGTTATTAAAGCTAACACTCAAGACATTTTAATGACATTCAATAGAATATAAGTTACAGCGGCCATATAACTCAATCATTTTTGTAACGTATTGATTCCGGTATCAAACTATCAATAAATTATAAACTACGTAAAAAAAAAAATGAATTATCGCTTTATTAACTATAGATACTATTAATATAAACTAAAACTATAAAAATTAAATTAACTGAGACAGTTTTATACCGTTTTACTTTTTATTATTTATGTACACTATTACTCTTGTATTTACTTGTAAATTTTATGTTGTATATAAATTATTTTAGATCTTTGCAAAATTGCTGTCAGCCATTAGTATTGTAAAAATGAAATAAAATAAAAATAATAATATGGGCTAACCATTATAATTATAGTGTTAGACACAATTCACAAACATTGATTTTTATCCCATAATTATAGTTTCTTTACCTGCAATCTCGGTGCAATTAATATATGCCCCTAGAATCTTTGAATCCAAAACACCTTCAAGCCTCATACTGGTATACACTTAATATAACTAATCTGTTTGTTAATTAAAACTAAATTTATTTTCAAATTACAACTAACTAAAATAATCATTTCAAATCCACGACTGAAGCAACGGAAAGTAGGCACAATAAAATATAAATAATACATAAGTTAAATCGTTTGTAGTCACCAATGACTGCCAATCCATCGATACCGTAATCTCTTAAGTAATTCGTTTGTTAGCACCGACCTATTGGCACAGATCGATGCAATACGATTGCTTAATTTCAGATTTTTATTTGATAAAACACAATTTTATATTATTGACTTAAATTATTATAGTTTAAGAAATTCAACTATACTATATAGTACTTACATATATACAATTACTTCTATAATTCATTGTTATCAACCAAAACGGTATACTAATGACATGCGACGTACCTATCAAAAGTTATTTTAAAAACAATTTTAATGTTTTTGTAGACAAATACCTATACATTTTATATTTTTACAGATTTTTTCACGCGTCCTTGTATTATATTATGATTGATAAAAATGTGTTATAGTAATAAAAGATAAAAAAAATCACACAAATATGTTCGAAGCAAATGAATTGCGTCCTAAGATCCCTTATTTATACGAATTGCAAGGCGTATATCGATTGAACCGAAATTACCCTTTTATCTGTAAGAAATCTATTAATTGCACCGCGTATCAACTCCACCAAACGTTTTTATATAATGATACCGCTGAATTTTTGTAAATTATTTATTTTAATAATAACAAAATGTAAAATGCTTACATTAATATAAAATTAATCAAAAATATTTTGAAAAAAAAACCAATCACTAGGTATTTGAATTATATTATTTTACTATTTTAACACATTTTACTTTGTGTTTAAATGTTTTTTTTTGTCATGATATAATATATATAATTATGTTATATTTTCAGTTGTGAACGACAATGTTTAAATTATTTTTTGAAATGCTTATATTTAAATAAAAAAAATGTATGGTAAACTGAGTGTACCTTGTACCTATACTGTTGATTAAAAAAATACTGTATAATATGATATATTGATTATTGTTGATTTAACAGTCAGCGGAATCAATATAGATAAATAGACAAATATAGGGCGGCATTGATATTAGAACGACGAATCAATAAAACCCCGAATTGCGTTCCGATAATATTTAGCAACTACACTAATTGCGTCTGATGAAATGTATATGACTATACTAATTGGGCCTGATGTTGGTGTTTATATCTCATTTGATAATTCTTTATGAATTAGTTTTAATAGCAATAGAGATCGTCTATATTCTATGCCATTGTGTTTTAAATTGTTGCTTAATTTTTAGCTATTTAATATTTCCACAGAAAAAGTTGCACGATTATGCTCACTAGCACATTTATTACTAATTGTTTTTATCATTTGACCTTATTTATGAATTACTAGTTTTTTGTAATATATCCAACCCTCTATATCATTTTTTAATATTTTTTGAAAACTGAACAGCGTATGATGGTTAACGAGTTAATGACACACAGTTGAGACACATACTAACTATTCCAAATTAAAAATAAAATAATTTTAATTGATTCTCAAATAAAAAGTTAAATGAAAAAAATCAAATTTTGAGTACCTACAAGTAGCGGCTAAAAATATAAGCCTAAACAATGTTATAAATATTTTTTTATTATTATAATAGTAATGATAAAATATTATAAATAGTATAAATGTATGGTAACATTTGATTCATTGACTATTAATTATTAGGCACTAACCATCTGTTTTGTATTGACTTATTATTATAAAATTAACATATTTATTATTATTGTTGTCTTTAGTATAATTGTGTTCCTATTGTTGTATAAATATATATAACTATCAACTTGTATATAATATTAACCTTTTTAGTATTTATTTACGATAACTGATAAGGATGGAAGGCAATTAGTATGCACCGATGCAGTCAACGTGTTGTGGTTTTCATAGGTAAAAAGGAAAAAGTTGTGCTATCGTGTACGCTCTTTGTGGACCGGCGGAGTACGATTGCGCGCGTTTAAAAATTTTAGGTACTAGATTGCACGCAGTGCCAGAATAACAAAGCACATGATTTTAACTATTCAAAAGCGTACGATTGCGTGTGAAATTGGGTGCGACGTTACTAAATTTTTTACTAAACAAAAGTTAAGTTATATCATAGTTATTTTTAATATTTAAATATAGATACAAATACATTTATTCTGAAACTAAGAATAATATAATATTAAAAAAACCTAACCTAACCTAGGTCGAGTCTGGAATAAACTGAGCGCTTAACTATGTATATTAAGTTGCCTATACAGTAAAACATTTTCTTGATTTTTTTTACAAATTATATTATAGTTTGTACTTATTGTGTTTGTAAATTCTTCTGATTAAATCATGAGCAATAAAATTGTATATTACCTAACCCTTTCTTTTTAATTTTATCTGGGCATTCGCCACTTACCTCGCTTGTTCTAACTGCACGCCACTGATGCAAGTGTACTATACACCTACATTTCGGGGAGAGGGATTCTTGATTCTTATAACAGTTATAAAAATTTTGCAAATTTCTATTCATCCGTCATATTCTACTGCTACTACAACACTTATTAGTACCTATATTTAGTTGCTTATTTTTCTCAGTCTTCCTGGTGTATTCTTATAAGTAGTGTTCTTCTCGATGGTTTTAACTACTAATTGTTGAACATATTTTGCTGCATCTTCTTTTAAATATCTCTTGCAATAAGCTTTGAATTTTTTTTAACGATTTTATATGTCATTAATTTTTAATAATTGATTTATGTACTCATAAATAAAAAATAAACAGTAATTCGTTGTATAAATATGATTTTCAATTTATTCATATTTTAATAACAAATCAATGTAAATATAATTGATATAAATAATCAAATCAATTGTCTCTAAACAAAAAGCTAACCTAACCCTTTGTGATCATTATTTTACTGTTATTGGAATTCATATAATAAATCATATTATACATAATTAAAGTTATTATATAAAAATTTAAACAAGATAAATTGTTTTATACGTAGAACCCAGAAGCAGTAACGTCCATTCGTTTTATTTTGATTTTTCCCATATATCTAGCATTTTTAATAGCTGTTTCAATTAAACGCAAACATTCTTTGCTAACAAGAATATTTGGTGCAAACCCACCTTCATTACCAATTAATATAACATCCAATCCATATTTACTATTTAGCCTTTATAACATTTTTAACATTGTGGTAACTACATATCACATTAAAAAAAGTTATTATACCATCATAAAAGAAAAAAAATTATTGTTAAAAATATATCGTTGAATTTACGTAAATAACACAAAATAAAAAAAGTTAATAATTCAAAAAAATGGACATAAATACTTTTAATATAATATTTAAATTTAAATTTAAAGCCCCGTACCAATTTCCAACTATGGCCAAATACTAAGTAAATTTTTTGGTGTTTTATTATTTATATAATGTATGTATACAATATTCAAATTTTCAATTTTTTATAAATTTTCCTTCGGTTTTGGTTTGATTATTCATTTGGAAATGGTAAACGGATTTATCATTAAGGCATTAACCTATATATTTGATAACGTTGATTAAAGGTAAAAATAATACGGCGCGCGCAATAGTACGCCTAAAAAGGTACCGCCGATAAGGACTGCGCGCAATCGACCTGACACAATCTATCATTCTATATCGATATCTTCAAATGTGGAAACCGGATATCAAAAATCTTTTTTTAAATTAAATTATCACATTCTACACTAACCATCTACTAGTGTTTTATTATTTCTATTGTTAACGGTATTCTATCTGCCCCTCCTAGTGGTGGACATTAGTCAATATGTATTCAGTTTGTACTGTTATATTAGGTATACATGTTTCGCTTTGCTCTGACCATCGTGTTTATTTTCAAAGTGTAGGCTTAAATTGAATATAACACTTTGTTATATTATTGTTATGGTGTGTGTTTATTTTATTTATTTCAAAAATGTTTAAGTGTGAGAAATGTTCATCGTGTTTCACTTTAAAACAGAGTTTAACTAGACATATGAAAAGTCACGAAGATTTGCGATGTTATGTTTGTTCGGCTAGACAATTTAAATTGTCATTTAAAAGTTGTTCATGATGTGTACATATTATTCGTTTAATTTTACATTTAATATTTTTATTTTATTTTATACAATAATACTTCAAGTTATATTTAAACTTAAATTTATTATGTAGGACTTAAATATGAAAATAATATATCAATTTATTCAAATATATGCAGTGCCCGATGTGAAGGGATGACAACCCTCTACATTTTAAACTTACATTTTTCATCCCTCTACTTATTTTGTCTAGAATAACGCACCCCTTCTAAGAATTGTTTTTTAAAATGAAGTACATATTTAAATTTTTATATTTTTAAAACTAAATCATTTAAAAGTTAAATTATACTATTGTACTGGAATTATATTTTTATCTAAGAAAAAAATTTTAATTTTTACGATGAAAATAATTGTTTTATTACCTTACGGCTCGGCTTATTGTATTATTTAGTATATATAGGCCGTTTCGTGATCACATTATCTATAGCCTTGTTTAAATTCAATAACATAATATAATTGTAAAAATATATTTTTTTACAAATAAAAATAAAATAAAATATCACAGAACAATAATAAAATTAATGATAATAAGTAGGGACGTAGTAGCTGTATGCTAAAATATCTAAACTTAATTTTAGCAATGTTTTGTTGATAATTGATAAGTGGATGTGTATGGTATATCTTATTACATGAGTCGATCAATTGTTAGATTTATATAAAAAAAAAGTTTATTGAAGTGCTGTGAAGAATGCTATGATGAAATGAGGAAATTTGAATTGTTAGCTTATCCCTCGCTTATTTTGAGCTATTTCGACCATTGAATATATGGTAATGTGTTATTATCAAAAGAATATTACCTAACCAGTAATAATAATAATATATACTTAATAATATAGGACCTGGTTGTAAGTATAGGGCTGTACCTTGATGGGGTCGATGGAGGCATAGAGTTTTTTTTTACCCTACATAACTTATAAATACTTACTTATAATGGTATAAAATGTTTTAATTTGTGATATCGATTACATAACAATAAAAAAATCAAAAAAAATTGTTACAATGATACTCGTAGTTTTGGGAGACGTTTTATTTTTTAATTCAAGCAGCGATCACAACGATAGTTTGGTGCAGGAAGTGATGAGATAGCCGCCGACTAGCGGCCACCATATTATGATATTACGTCAGTAGGTACTAGTGCTCTACGTGGTCCGGTCTAGTCCGGTCCTAACATGCAAAAACTATGAATCATCAGTTTGGTCCGGTTCAATATTTTTAGGAGTAATTCTAGTCCTCAGATAAAATGCATTATTTTCAGTCCCTTTCGGTTTCAAAAAAAAAAAATGAAAATAGTTCAGTCCGGTTCGGTTCGGTCCCAATCACGGTTCTTAAAATCTAAGTAAGTTATTTTTACGTAATACCATTGGTTATAAATACTATAGATAGCTCACTTAAAAACAATATCTTTCCATTGTAATACAAAACGCATCATTGTCCAGTCTGAGCTAATATTGACTGAACCTTACGGTCCGGTCCATTGACGGTCCGAAATGTTTTAAGATCGAATCGTCAGTACCGTTCCGGTCTACTACGGTCCGAATTTGGTCTTCTATTAAACTTTTAAGTGCGGTCTGGTTCGAATTCGGTCCCTTCCTCAGATTTTAAGTCCGGTCCGATCTTTAAAATGACGGACCATGCAGAGCTCTAGTAGGTACAGCGATCTGATTGCGGCCGGCACAGTGCAGATGACAGGGACGCCGAATAAATTGACGTTACGGTAACCGTCGAAAATAATAGATTTTGACGGCAAAACGTGACCGCGTCCCATGCTTCCGTCGGCCAGTTCTGCACCACAAATTATGGTGTTCATGCGCATACACGCGTTCGAGTAACCGCGGACGGCCCAGCACCGGTAGGTACCGCGATGCGGTGCGTTCATGCGCTGTCAAGACTCACGGCCGACGTCAAGTGTCGCAAATCTCGCAGCACCGCATGTACCGAAGCATTTACCTGTCGCCCGACTGCCCGACGGTGTTACTCGGACAGTCGGGCCGACGGCGGTATTTAACTGTCATGCCATATCACTCAGCGGTGGTGTCCGAGCGCTATCACGACTGTCTGCCGCTGTCCACCGCGTGTACATCGCCCGTGACCACCGTTCATCACCGTACCCCGACCGCGGTCCGCCGAACAGGTTTCAAATCTCTCCGACAAATTTAATAATTGTTATTGAACCATAATTTGTTGATATTTATCGGACTTTTATCGGATTTACCGGATATTATTAGTAACTTAGGTACCAGACGAAGGAGAAAATGACGGTTTAGGCGTTACAGTCGTCAACTTTCATTTGTAAACTACTTACCTGTATATATTATAATTTAACATGTTCTCATTCTCCACGTAATGAAAAATAAGAAAATTTAAATTATTTTTTCGGAATGAGATATTATTAGCAATCATCCAACAAAAAATGTTGCTATTAAAATTCTAACTGAAACTCAATCAGAAATTCAGAAATTATATTGAAAATAGCTACGGTAGAACAGGGCAAAGTTAAATGCCAATAAAACAAAAGCACAAAATACTTAACATTCATAACAAATATATGTGAAAAATAAAAATGCAAGTAATTAATTAAAATATTTAGAGTATGTTGGCTCACGCTATCCCGCTGTAACTGATACATAATATATACCTATAAGTAACTTATTATTCATTGCGTCATGTTTAGACTTTTTTCAAGAATATTTTTATTCTACATTTTATTTGTGTATATACATTACTGAATCCTTCAATAACCAAATAAATGATATGGCAATGTTAAGGCCAGCGATAAGTTCTTTGTTGGTAACTTTAAATGTTCTCAACCGTTTGACCAAAAGGTATGCCTAACTTTCTCAATTATTCGAATATTCGATAGCCATAATAACTGTTAACGCCGTAGTGACATGTTTAATTTAGGCAGTTCAGCACAAACCATTTGATTAAACGGCAGTCATTGTGAAACAATTCATAATTGAAATCGTATCGTACTTATTGAAAATCCTTATTAACTTTTACAATAAAATATTGTTTTATTTTGTAATTATATTAATATACATCGCAATTCGTGATATTAAATATGTCTGTATGTCGCTACTGCTATTTGTTTAATATTTCATGATATTAGACTTTTAAGTCATTATTTACGAATAATTTGCATAATACATCCGATATTATTCATTATACATACGCATACACACGTAATAATATTAGTCTTCTACGTAATCTTTGTAAGCAAATATAATTGTTTATGCGCACGCACACGCTCCAATTGTGTGCATTTATTCGAAGCGATTACCCTCTCGGTGTTAATTTTATTAATTGTAGATTAATAGTCTCCACTCTCTAAAGTCACGCAGTTCTTACTAATCAGTCGTTTGCTCATTGGTACGGTGCACTGTCTACTGATTCTTTGCAACAAATTTCAACTTCGAGGACGACAAATTAACAAAGCGGTTATCGTCATAAATCCAAAGGTAAAAACAAGAGCAATTTTTTTTCAGTTTATTTTTTCCACAAAACGAGTCTTATTACAACTAATGTCCCCCCAAAATGTTGAGTTCCACAACTAGTTGCGTCCCATACTAATAATGTCTTCTGAATTACGACCTATGTTTTTTTTTCAGATATATGATAATTAAAAATATAACATAATATACAAAATTCAAATAATTATTATATTTTACAGAACTTCATTTTCTTTCTCATTTTTACACTGCAGACTATTTGTAGCATTATAATCATAATTACCTATAGTAGGCAGGTTAAAAATGTGGTTTTTACGGTTGTCATATTAAAGGTTAAACGAATATTCACAATTATAATGCATATTAAACAGTATTATTTTATTATATAGAATATTTGATTTAATGAGTAAATTGAGTAATTGAACTATTACAATTCCACATGTTTAACTTTGAACGAGAATCTTTGTGCTTTATTGACCTAAGACCATCACAATAAGGTAAAAATATAATATAATATTCATTATCCGCACTCCGCAATACCTATAATATCGGTTTATTATTGTTATTGTAATATGCTACTGAACTGACCTTAATTAATAACGATATTAATATAACACTCCATTATGGTTTAATTCAGTGTTTCCTAATATAATAAGTGATATCTCGTGCACTCGGGGAACCGTAAGTTCCTACACGATAGTAGCAGGTAAAAAAATTACATACGTTAATTCTTATATATAATGTCAAGTGTAAATCCTTACACGAATATAAAATATAAGTTCCTACGCGCTATAAAAAAAGGTATGTACCTATAAGTTCCTACACGGCGGAAAAAGATACGTATATACATCGAACTTATGCGAGTATTCTGCAAACAAAATTAACCGTTATGACTAGGTATGTCTGAAATAAACCACATAAAATATACATTTTTTACAACTATGAATTATTATACAGTAAATTCCCATTACAACGAACACCAATACAACGAAAAATCTCATTATAACGAAAGTCATAGAAGTTCCCTGCCAAAAAGCAGGGCTTATAAAGAGTTTATTCGAATTTTCATTACAACGAAATATCAGTTATAACGAAAAGGATTCGGTTCGTTGTAACGGGATTTTATTGTATTAAAATGTATGGCAGTATTATCAGAATGATAACTTATAAATTGTGATTTTTTTTCAATTATTAAATAATTATATATAGTAATATACTAATAGATGCAGTGCAAGAACTTACATACATACCCTTTTTTTTACTGAGTAGGAATTTACATATGTACCTTTTTTTATTTGTAGGAACTTATATATGTATTTTTGATCAGATAGATCTCGTATAGGAACCTATATTCACCCGTGCACTCCATTAAGGGCTTAAGGAAGATAAAAATATGTAGTAAATAGTAATAGTATAGCTGCAGCACACTTAATAGGGGAATGAGGATAAGTATTGAATAATTTAAGGGTGTTTTAGCTGTTTGTTTAAAATTAAAATTTATGTTTTGTGTGAGAAGGGGGTTTTGCGGGCTGTTGATTTTTTTTAGGTATTTTTTAAATGAGTTGCGAGAGATAATAGTTTAGGAACCACTTTTAATCGAATGTGGATAAAATTTTCAATATAAACTCATATACTCCCATAATATAATATGCATAGTCCTAAGGCTAACTAACCTGCTAAACTGCTAACCTAACGGACAGTATACACATACATCTGTATCCTTCGAGCATACAATAACATACTTTCACACACACATACATACATACACACATACATACTACATACATACAAATAGGTCACAAAACAATTATAAAAAAACATGTTTCATAACATAATAATTATATTAAACCGTATTTTTACAACATTTAATTAATTGTATTTTGTAATATTACTACATATAAATATAAAATATAAATAAATATATATATAATACACATATTCTGTATATTAAATAATTAAAATTAAGTTGGAAAACCACTGATAACACCGTGTCACATATATTATAATATAGCATATATCATTTGTAGGAAATAATCTTTAATTATTCCACATAGACCTATTTATATATTTTATAAATTCAAAAGCTATTAATTATGATTAGACATATTGAGTGGCTCACCCAGCACCCGGAATCCGGATATTGATAGTTAGAATTACTATTTGTAAATAATGCATTAGGTAATGAATCTTGAATTTTGGACCATATTATTAATGTTGTTAATGAAATTGTATAATCAACAAAAAAAATAAACTATATTGTTACTATAATTATTATTACAAACACACTGCTATGACATCTTAATTTTTCAATATACCTAATCGTTAAATCATGGTATATATACGTATATAGCTTATAATTAATACAATAATGCGATAACTGATAAGTCAAGACAGTCAAGTACATTGTACAATATAGTAATGTACATACATTATAGTACAGTTATAGCATTTAAAAATGTATGAGTATAAAAGTATAATGCGGAAAATAAAATAATAACTATAAACATTTACTCAAAAATGATAAATGTTTAGAATTTAAACTTTCATATCTTAGTTACATGAAATATTAAGTAACTATGTTTGTATTTCCGTGTATATAATATATCACAATCAAATCTATAGTTTATCAAATCATATGATATGGTCACGGGCAGCTACCTATATTACTCTAAACTCTAAAATATTATCAATGTACTGTTATAATTTAGCTTGTATAAAAACAAAAAAATGATACTTGTATATATTATAAATTATAATACTTTAAAATTGTTGAACATGCCCGTGAACAGTTATATTCTTACACGTGGGCAATATATGTAAGTATTCAAACATGCCATTTAGGGTATATTTTGGAGATTGTACATCATATGTGGAAAATAATATAATATGATTTTATAATTTTTTAGACATGTATATTATAGCACTCATAAGTAAACATACATTAAATATCAAATATCATATTATATACATTATTATCGCTCTAAATCAAATAGTCAGTGCATCTATAGCGTATTAAACAAAACTCGAACAATAATATGTATATTAAAGTGAATTTAACTATATTATAAAAATAAGAGAAATGAACCGAACCATCGGCGAAAAAATCAATTTACAATCGATTCTTTCTTTCTTAATTTTTTTTTATCCTTGCTTCATCAAGCGAGTTCTAATTTAACGTTATTGATTTATATTGATATGAACACCAATCGCCTTTTAAATATAATACTATAGATAGTACATAGATTAACGTAAATGATATAAGATTAATATGTATAAATAAAAATAATAACAATATATTAAAAAAAAAATAAATAAAGAAAATAAAGAAAATAATAATTATTATAATAAGAAAAATAAAACATATTAGGTAAATTTAAAAATTTAAGGCCATATTATATCAACTTTATTATTATTTAAACTGCGCATAGCTCTAACCAAAGGATCTTGAGATAAAAAGTTAGAACGAAAAGTTGGGATGTGAAGGGACTCAGTTGATCTAGTATTGGTGGTAGGAACTCTAAAGCTAATACGGTCAAGAAGTCGCGGAGCATCAATTTTACCCTGAATTAATTTTTTAATTTCAAAAGGAAGGTACGATCCGCAATTAGTCGCCTGTCCTCGAGAGAAAAGAGATTAAGTGCGTCCATTACAGGTTGATATGAATAATGGGAGTGTTTAACTTTTAGTAAGAAGCCGGCATAGCTAAAGAAGCGATTCTGCACTCGTTCAACAAGTTTTATTTCAGTTTTAAGATAAGGATTCCAAATGGCTGGCCCATAGTCGAGAATTGAGCGTATAAGAGCAAAATAAAGGGTAATTATAGAAGGTGCTGAGTTAAAATTTCTAGTGTGCGTATGAATCTTATGTTATTTACATGCATTGCCTTTATAATTATATGATCTTATACAACTAGTACACATTTATAATAACTCAATAGGTATAGTAATTTTCAGCCAAAAAAAACAAATTTAAAACATTAAATGTCGCAATCGACGGTGGGCCAACGGTGGTTTACCACATTTCGCGGCAATATAAAATTGTTATATCAATTAAATAAACCCGTTACTAATAACCAATTAACGACAATATAATGATTAATTATTGTACGAATAAATGTATGAGATAATGTAGTAATACGATTGACGAACCCTAACCAAATAATGGGCTATCGAATATTTTCATATGTACATAGATTATCTCAGCGTACGTCAGGTATCAAAACTACCCCGTCTGAAACCCATCTTTGCGATGTCGGAACAGCATCAGTACGAGCCACCGGCGTTCGATTCCAACTGCATGACGCTCACGCGGTACGTGTTGGCCGAACAGAAAAAAGTGCATGCTGCCACCGGGGACCTGAGCCAACTGTTGACCAGCATTCAGACGGCTGTCAAGGCAGTCAGCTCTGCCGTGCGAAGGGCCGGACTGACAAACCTGTAAGCAATAACCCTGTTTATCTTATTCAAGTGTTGGTGTTGGTAATGTCGTTCAATGATCAATTATAACACAACACTTGTAAACAAAATTAGACGAAATTGAAAAAAAAACAAAGCAATATTAATACTCGAGTTAATTCTGTTAACCGACTTGCAAAACAACATTTTGTTACGATATCTACTCAGTACTTATAAATGATCGTCTTATTGATACTGCTTTCTCGTGTTATTGTATACATAGGTACGGCATGGACGGATCCACTAACGTGCAGGGCGAAGACGTCAAAAAGCTGGACGTGTTAAGCAACGAACTGTTCATCAACATGTTGGCGTCATCATTTACGGTACACATGCTGGTCAGCGAAGAAAACGAGACTGTGATAGAGGTACTTAACACCCTTACCGTGTTGTTTTTATTATTATACTTTTTATGTTGTGCCAACAGCCAACAGTGTCATCAACGTATTTTCTCAGTATATTTACTCGATCTAACGAGGGAATACCTAGGATTCGTGAGTCTTGCTAATAAGTAATTTCGGCACGCATAGAAATTGTTTATGTTTTTCTTCGCAATGTATACAATTCGTTCTTTATATTTTATCAATTACTTTTAATATGCATCAAAGGTGTATTAAAATTTAAAAGGCTACATTGTAAGCTATTTACGTAAGCTATTTTATTCGGTTTTTCAATATTTTCTACTTTTGTGTTTAGATTGAGACGGAAAAACGTGGTAAATACATTGTGTGTTTTGACCCTCTGGACGGGTCATCCAACATCGATTGCCTTGTGTCCATCGGTTCAATATTCGGAATATACAAGTACTTACAGAATGATACTATTTTTAATTTCATCATATTAATAATTATACTGGCGCATAACATACTCAAGGTCCATATTTTAAAAGAGAGACAGTATTTTTGTACGATTGATTATGCGTCGTCGACGTTAATAAGAGATATTTCGACTAAATAAGCTCTCTGTAAGCTAATACTATCTACGGGTCTTTAGAGGGATTAAATCTTAAGTTTATCCTAAATATATCCCAAAAATTATTCATCGTTATTATAATCTAACATAATACATACTATTTCATCATAATCATAAACACAAATATATATTGTTGATCTTAATAGTGTATATAGTGTAGCATAGGAAAAAAAAATAAAAAAAAGACAGAACAGTAAAGTATTGTCATTCTTATAATATTTAAATCATTCCCTTACAATAAATAAATAATAATAGTTTATAATAAATATGCGCAGTAGAGAGGAATAATTATAACTATTTAATTACTTTAGTTTAGTCAAATCTCCTCGGCATAACCTATCTTAACGCTAAACTAATGGCTTAACAAATAAAGAAATGGTCATTGTCATATATTATAATAATATTGCATAAAAAATAAACATATTAACAATAAACATTATATAATTTGCAGAAAAACCAACGATAGCAACGAAACAAATGTAGAAAATGCTTTTCAACCAGGAAGGAACATGGTAGCCGCCGGTTATGCCCTTTATGGCAGCGCAACAATGATGGTGTTGGCGCTGGGCAGAGGGAGAGGAGTCAATGGATTTATGTTGGATCCGGTAAGTTTTCAGGATAATAGAATATACAATAAAATTTGATATCATCATTAGAGTGATTATATTTAAACACCAATCTCATTATAACAGTCGGTTGGTGAGTTTGTGTTGACCGAAAGTAACATCAAAATACCCAGCAAGGGAAACATTTATAGCATCAACGAAGGGTATTCACATTTGTGGGACAAATCTGTAACCGAGTATGTGAGGAGGAAAAAACATCCAGAGGTAATTTTGTGTCATTGTGTTTTTATGATTTAATAATTACAACAAATATTTAATGGTTTTTTCAGTGTGGTAAACCTTATGGTGCCAGGTATGTTGGCTCGATGGTTGCGGATGTACACCGTACACTGAAGTATGGAGGTATATTCATGTACCCGGCCACAAAACAATCACCAAACGGCAAGGTATGATTTAAACTATAATAGTTTAAATAACATATTTTTAGTCACCTCGTGAATATAATCAATAATATACTTTACTAGTTACGGCTATTATACGAAGGAAACCCAATGGCTTACATAATCGAGGAAGCTGGTGGCTTAGCTAGCAATGGTAAGATACCCATACTGGACATTCAACCCAGAGCTCTTCATCAGAGATGCCCAGTATTTTTAGGTTCCAAAGAAGATGTCAAAGAATATTTAGATATAATACAACCATAAACGCTTACATTTTTCGTAAAAAAAATCTACAAAAATTATTGAATACATAATGTTGTAACAATTATACAGAAATAATTAAACTTTTTTTTCTTTTTTAACTATTGCCAATTGTTTTTAAATAATAAATTATTCAAATAAACTCAAAACTGATATTGAGTACAAGTAATTAAACAAATAAATAATATTAAGGTAACCTAAAAAATTATATTATGTTGTAAGAACACAAATGCTAGCACTTAAGAACGAAGAGCTAAAAATTGATGGAATACTTCATGGATATTATGTATGTCAAGATCTTGAGTGAAAATTAATCCTTCTTGGGTACTGCTGTAATTCTGCACATGTTCATGATGCTGAAAACAATATACAAAATCTCGTAAACGTAAATTTAATCAAAACAAATAAAACATATTTGTATATTGAATTAATCAAAATAGTATATACAGTAACAATATATAAAAAACAATTAGTGAAATATAAAAAAAAAAAAAATTGATAGTAATTTGAAGGAAATGGAGGAAAGTTAAAGTAATGGTTAATAAGGACTTAGAACTGTATAATCATTTTTTTATATATTATTAATATGTGATTTTTATCTTTCAGAATAATAATTTCAGACTTTTTAATGAAATATGATTAATTCTTATAAAATGTTTAATTAACAATAGAAATAACTACTTTTTTTCTAATGCAGACAAATTAATAGAAATGTATGTAAATATATTTTTTGAAACTTTCTGGTTAAATAAGAGTCTAAAAATGTTTACGAAGTATTCCGGTGATATTATTGTTTATAGTTGTTTTTATTAATTTTTATTTTTATGTCATTATACAAAGTAGAGACTGTTTTATGAATTTTAAAACTAATTTTACATGTTTACTGGTTTGTCTTGCAAAATAAATAATATATTAGTAAGAAATTTAATTTAAAAAAAGATAATTTTTAATAGAAATCTAATGGTCAAATTGTATATTTTTAATTTTCGGACAAAGGAATTTAGTTTGAATTTTAAAAATAGATACATTTTCACGCGAAAGATGTACCTACTGTATAGTCATCGAACAAAAAGTACATAATAAATCATTATTTTTACTTTCGAATTAATTAATTTTTTTATAAAAAGTTTGCTTTTACATATTGATGGTTATTTCTATCTATTTTTCATTTTACATTATTTTATGGGGATAAGAAGTGTAGTATGTATTTAAGCTATTTTTATATCTAAGTTTGTATAGTTATGGTTAAAACGTATTGATGTGCAATATATTCGTAAAAACAAAAATTTCGAAAAACATAATTTTTAATATAAATTTAATGGATTATCTAACGTAATTCTGACCACATTGAATAATTTGTGTTTTTCGAGGAAAGAAATGTCGTATGAATTTCAAATAAGGTGTGAATATTTACTGGAATGGCTTGCTTAGAAAAACAATAACAAATAAGTTAATTTTTACAAGCAAATAAATTAAATGTTACTATCGAAGTATGCTGCTGATACCTATTGATAGCTGTATTTCTGTGTATTTTTAATTTTACAATATTTTTGAGGGAATGGATTAATGTGTGGGTTTTAAAATTAAGCTTGAATGTGCGATATTTGTAAAAAAATATATTAAAAAAGTTAACGTATTATAATGGAAACCCGTAATTCTGGCCACTTTGTATAATTATGTTTTTAATATATCAAGGGAAGGAGTAGTTTGTTTAGATTTTGAATTAAGTGTCAATGTTAAACGAATAGATTAGTGTTTGCTAGCAACAAAAAAAAAATACAGAAAAGGAAAATTTAATATCGATTTATGGTAGTTGCTTAGATGGCCGTTTTCAAAAATTTGAATTTTAAATACTTATAAAAAATTAAGTATTTGCTTTTATTCATTTTTGAGTTACAACAAAAACACAAAATCATATTTTTCGAAATCGCTGGAAAAATTACTGTAAATTTATCATTTGAACCTCTTAAAAGTATGAACTACTGCTAGCAAATTGGCCCCTCTCAAAATTTAAAAATGAAACATTATACCGTACATAAATTACATGTATACAAAAGAAAACAGTGTAAAATCGTCGTGAATGGAGTAATGAATATTTTCATTCCACTCACGACCTAAAATATGTCGTAGTATCCTATAATTTTGTTGTTTAATAATATGTTTATAATAAATTATTCACTACATTTTTATTTTTCCATATAGTATACACCTAAAAAACAAATAAAAATAAACTGTTTTGTTCAGTTATTGCTATTTCTAGACTAGTTTCTCCTCCACGCGTTGTTCAACCACCTCTTCTGTAACATTGTCGTCTTCATTTAGAACGACTAGAACTTACCACCAAATGTAGTTGTTAATTTATTACCAGTTATATTTTTTACGTGTCGTAGATAGCAATATACATATGCATAATAATAATATTATTCTACTACGTAATCTTTGTAAACAAGTACCTATAGTTGCGCATGCGTGCGCTCGCGTTTCCGTGTGTGTGTGTGTGTGGATTTGTTCGTAGCTATATGACCTTCATGGCGTCTACAAATAGTCTCCACTCCCAACAGTGGCACAGTCCTCACTCCTCTCCACACTAATCAGTTGTTTGTTTAGTGTCAAGCAATACGTCGCATCATCTTCAGATTCTTTGCAACAAACTTAAACGTCAGTAACAACAGTTCTCGTCGTAAATCCAAAGGTAAGAATAAGACCATTTTTTTAACGGTTTCCCCTCTTTTTCCATTTACGACACCGTTGACTTATTGTAGGAGTGACTCTGGAATGCCTCTGGTTGTGTATCCATGAAAATAAAAAAAAATTGTGTGAAATTCACTAGAAAAATTGTATTGACATCACTGTTTTGTGTGGAATAGAAAGTGGACGATTTTATTTTTCGTCTTTGTATAGTCGGAATGAAATTGTTTGTTCTGTAGTTCCTAATTCCGTTTGCATTATATGTCTCAAGTCCGATCTAAATAAAGCAAATTAATGTATTCACTTTATATAAATAATAAGCCTAAGAAAAGTTCAAAAATGGCTGATAAGAAAAACTATATAAATAAATGAGGTAGTTAGTGGAAAAAAATGTGCAGCTGTTGGCAATAGTTTTAAAACGTACGACAATGATTACGCTTGTAATCACGTCGGTTCCTTAAATTTATGGGTTTTTTCTCTAGACTCGAATGTAATACATATATATATTTAAAAAACGGCTATTGTTAGTAGGTACCACATTAGTATGCTGTCTAGAAAGTAATAACGCATAATGTATAGTATAAATTGCATAAGTACATAATATATATATATATAAAGTCGATTATATTCCTATCTTTTTATGACACAATAATGAAGAAACGAGAAAGAAAAATTGAAGCCTAAAGGTCTGATAAAATCTATCTTCTTTTTAATTTCTCCAGTAATATATATGTGTGCACTTTTTCTCAATAATGTACAATTAAAAACTATAATTGTATGATTTGTATGTTAAGAATAAATATTATTTTAAAATGGATTTAAAATCATATATCCCAATGTTTACGTTTAAATGTTTTATGTGTAATAACTGATAGTAATAATATATTTCCCAACTGTAACAAACACTATTCAGTGTAGAAAACTACAATTGATCATTTACCTAGTATATTTAACGAAGTCTATACATAATGTTATTAAATAGATAATAAAATGTACATAAAATATTCTTGATTATAAATTATAATTTTATTAACTATTACAGTTCCACATGCTTTGGCCGTGAACGTACACCCGCGCCACAGTGACCTAAAACCTTCATCACAGTCAAGTGTCGTTGGGTAATAACATAATATAATAATATTCATAATCAGTAAAATATCGGTTTATTATTGTAATATGCCGCTGAACTGATTTTAATTAATAACATTATTACTCTCCATTATGGTTGAATCCAGTGTTCCCGAAAGTAAGCATTATTGCGCACCCCATTGAGAGCTTAAGGTAGATCCAAAGGTGTAATAATAGTACAGCTACAGCCACAATTGGTTGGGGATGCAATATTTATTGGTGTAATTAAAGGGTGTACACTGTTGTCACTTTTGAGCGAATTTAAATTCCCATAAAATATATTGCACGTTAAAATCGCCCATTTGTAAAGCAATACGTAAATTATAATGCGAAAAAAATACAACCATAAGTTCCTACAAGAAAAAAATTACATAGATTCAAATTTTATTCCTAAATTTATATTTTATACTTAAGACTAACAACTTAAATGTAGTTGGTCTAGTTCAAATTTATTTGATTTTTTTATGTTTTATCCTGTAAAAAGAAAAACAAATAAAAAGTTTTGAAGCATTTTGCTTCAAGTTGCAACTTTTAATCGAATGTGGATATTATTAAATGCATATATTTTCTATACAAATACACGCACATACAGCCGCATTGCTTATACCTATTGGTTTGGAATATATGCTAACCATACACTGCTGTCATTGTCCGAAAAATAAAATATCATGCATTTATTCTGACAATATACAGTTATACAAATAGGTCACAGAACCATATGAATGAAGCATGCAAAAAAAGCATGAAACTGTTTAAAACTATTAAAAAATATTTAAAATTGTATATTGTATATAAATCCATATTTTATATAATAGAAAAAATAAGTTTTTAAAGTAATCGAAACAATGAAACATTATCATGAGCGTTTTCATCAACTGAAAATAAAAAAGAAGTGGAAATAAAATTATATTATTAATAATATTATTGTATAACCTACTTACACATAATCTTTCAAAATTTAAAACCTATAGTAACGAAAAATTATCTAAAAAATCTGCCAGTTCTGCTCAAAATTCGTAAGCCGGCTAATCTACAATTCAGTAAATTTAAAATAATTTCTTTTTACTCCTTGCTCTAGGTTCAAACTAATGTGAGAGTGAGATGATGTACGATATACTTAATTGTGATTGTTTTTGATCATTATCATAAAGTAAGCACTTTATGATAATTGTTTACCAAACTGGCCCGCTGAAGAAAAAAGTTTGGGTATCACTAATAAAAATGGTCTATGACTATACAGTAGGTATAATATATGTATACATATTACATATTATGAAGACTAGCTGATATAATGCTCGTTATAATAAACCACTACAATATAATATAATTTCATTAAATTGTTGTTCAAGGTGTTCGAAATGCAATCGATAACCTATATATATATACAGTTTATAGTTAAATGAAAATCTAATCAGACTATTAGAGTTTAATGAATACATTCTTACAGAATTATTATCAGAATTTCGAGCGTGTATGCAATAGCGTCAATGATGTGTACAACTTTGTACATACATTGTACAGAGTGATTAATTTAATTCCATCCATTAATCGATCCTCTATATATAAGTATTTACCGTTTATTTTAATATACCTACTTTATCCAAGCATTTAAATTGTTGTTTTTTATATACTCAGATATAATTATTAATAAACTAATCCAGCATTAATATATTATATTATGTATCATATACATTTTTACTCAGCCTTATTTTTATTTATTTCCTTTTAATTATAAATTTATAAGTAGAGATATTTACTGATTCGCCTAACGACATGGACACATTAAACTTAATATTATGTATATTTAATATGGGTATCTAGATATATAAGCAATCAATAATCACGTAAATATAGTGCGTTGTTGTACTATGAATTTTGGACTATATTATTATAAATGTTGTTATTTATAAAATTTTTATCAAAAAAAAAAAAAAAAAAATTAAAAAAATGTCTACTAAGTATACTATCATTAATCATTATTTATTTTTTATCGTTTACCATTATAATTATTATTATTATTATTATAAACATATTGCACTAACATTTTTATACCTTTATAATACAGTTATACTGTTATATAGACTATTATAGTATTCAAGAATTTATATGTATGTGTAAAAGAAAATAATTATTAAAAAGATTATAATGTTTAGAGTTCAAGTTTTAATCTTAGTCTAAGTTATTATTTATAAAATATTTAATAACAATCTTTGCTTCCGCGTATACTCGTCACGATTACAATTTATATTCGTAGTTAATAGTTTATAAAATCAAACAATATTATGGTCACTGGTAAGTAGTTACCGCAATAATACTCTAGAATAATATGCGCTGTGTCGTTATAGCATGGCTAGTATTTAATATTCTTAATAAACTCGCGTTATAGATAATACTGCTGCAGTAGTGTATGTATACTATATTATGTGTACATTTTTGAATTTATATAGGAAAGTTATTTCAGGGACTTCATAAAGTAGGAATATAGTTTTCAGTTAAGTGATAGTATAATATTCTACAAAACACGCTCCAAAAGAATCTGAAAGCTTTTGTTGAAGTTTGAATAAATTCAGAAATTAATAAGCTCGAGAGCTTATGTGTATAATATAACATATTTATTATTAATTTATACACAGTCAATATGTATATTACATACATTCATGCGAATTGTTGTTATATATATTGTTAGCAAACTGTTTACCAAATAGCACATATTATACTATGATAAAATAATATGAGATAGATACATATTGTAGATAAACATATACAGTGGAGCGTCGATTATTTGCACTAATTGGGACCGAAGGGGGTACGGATAATCAAACAACCATTGAACATTTTAATATAAAGTTAAAAACTAATTTACTAGATATAATACTAAATATATTATTCATACATAATATAAAAAATATAATAAAAATATAAGGTATTTATTTGAACGTAGTCCATTCGGCTCCCGTTTAAAAAAAAAGTAAATTCCAAAACGGCTCCCGTCAAAAAAGGTTTTACAAACAGGTAATTACCCAAACGGCTTCGGTTTTTTACAACACAAATTCTTTCCCACTTCTTACAGACTTAAGACTGTCTCAAAAGAGGTGTGGTTAAAAATATATTGGTGAACACTAAGTAAATTATAAAAAAATGTATAAAAATTATATAAAAAAGCACATATTATTGTGAGTTACATTTTAAAGTTTAAAAAATATAAAAATATGTATATAAAATATATAAAAAAGTATATTATATTATTGCGTTATTATGAATTAAATTAAGAATATGTCAAAAAATGTAAAACGTGTATATATATAAAAATATAAAAAAAAATCAAAAATTTAAATTATTGGTTAATTTTTTTGTCACAATTTTTTTATAAACTCAATGCGTGTTATTTTGTTTAATAAAAACTCGTCAATTATTTGCGCAATGAGATCCTGTTTTTTTTTTTATAAAATTCATTTACTTATACCAGAAACTTAGAAAAGCTCAAATTAGTATACCGGTATTACCATTAGCAGTTTGGGAATTTTCCTGTTTGTAAATTTTTTTTCGATCGGAGCCGTTTAGGAATTTACCTGTTCGTAAAACCTTTTTCGACGGAAGCCGTTTTGGAATAAGCAAACAATGGACGGGAGTCGTTTGGGATGCGCTAATTTATTTGAAATAATAATCAATTTTTCGCCGCAAAGCTATTTCATAATATAACATTAAATATATATATATAATATAACATTATAGTTCACAATAAAACATAACGAATGATAAAACTAAATTAAATTAAACTAAAAATAAATTTGTACTCAACAATTTTGTAGTGTGGATAATTGACGTGCCAGCATTAATCGACGCTCCACTGTATTAATAAATATAATATTTTATACAGGCTATGCATTTAGCGCCGTGCTAAAAATTCCTAGACAATTGATTTCATATATATATATGTGTAATAATATATATGCAAGCAACTTTCGATATAATAAAAATTGATATGTGGGTAAGCGACGAAAAAATGCTTGGTTCTAGCCACTCCTCACTGTTACTCTTCTCTCCAAAATTTTTACTATTCACATAAATTATGTAATTCATAACCTATAGATATTTTATTTATTTATGTATTAGTTTTGATGATGCTTCATTATCCATCACTACTCATCCGAATTACACACCACGTAAATTTAAATATTTATCTGTTTTTGTTTTTATTATTTAATATTTATTTTTGTTATTACAGCTATACGTACATGTTATATTCCATATAAATTATCAACACGTGTATCAGTATATTTCACGTTCAGTATATGAACTAAATTTATAGTAAATAATAATACAGAAAGATTATTTTATGTTATACATATAATTCTTAAAAACGTAACAACAGCGAGTTAAAGGATATTTATTTATACTGCCTATTATTTTAATTATAGTAGTGTAATAATAGGTATAAAGTCAAAGAAAAAACCGCTGTAACTTATTAAATTCTTAAGGATAAGAATCAAACTGAATTTACTCCAGTAAATATCCAGATATAGTTTTCTAATGCAGCGCTTACGATCATTGTGTAAAATATAAATGATGACATCACATAGGTACGTAATTATTTCTCAGGTTATGCATGCCGTTGTTTTAGCTGTTTCGGCGAAAATGGCAACGTTTTATTTTTGGTTTTCCGTAAGCTTTATCTAGTGTTTTTCTTTTGACACAGTTACTCATTATTTATTAATTTAAAATATTTAATACGTTTTTCATTATCCTTTATCATAATTTAAAGCGCTGTCGTAGACTTCACATGTTTTTATCACGGCTCATTTTTAAGATTCTAGAATATATTTTAGTTAATGTACCTACCTACAACAATACCAGTCGATATTATTTGCGAATCATTTATAACCGTCTTCTATTATGTAAACACTTTTCCTTTTTATTTGAATATTTTAATTGTTTAAATCATTAATATTTTTAATAAAATTGAGTTATATACTCGGTTATAGAAATAAAATAACTAAGTATTAAGTATCGCGAAATAGCAGACTACATGTTTAATATGAACTTCAATATTAAATATACTCGAATTGTGGTACATATAAAATATGTTGAATAATGAATATACTTTAAGCATTAATTACGGGCTTCTATTTAACTAAAACTTGATATTTATAATTAATATAGTTTTATCAAATATATTTTGGGGGCACACATAAATCATGCTGATACGGCGCCCTCTGGCAAATTCACCCCAACGAGCTTTTCTTCTTGTTCTATATAAGACTATAAACATTTTACGATAGCACGAGTATACACCCAACTCGCCATAATGGTGGTATGAAACTACGAACACCTGCAGATCAAGTGTTCTCCAAGACACCGGTTTATCAAACTTTTGTGTACACTGTGCATCGCCAAAATATGGCACTGTTAACAAACACGATAAAAACATTTTTTGGCGAAAAGATCGAGAGAAAATTCATTAACCAATCAATGCATTCTTCAATTATTAATCTTATCTATTATTACTTGTGTGTTTTAAAATCGTGTTGTATCACCTTTTTATTTTTTGTTAAGAATTTACGTTATGCTTTATTTTCTGAGTTTTTTATTTTCATGCTCATTGGTATTATTTACCAAAGTATTATTGGTATTATCACCTTATAATTGTGTGTACATTTAATGCATGTGGCATGTCATCTATATGAACACTTAATTAAACAAACCAGTTTTTGTGATCTTTGGGATAATATATAAATAACACATGAAAATTAGTTGTTCAAAAAATAATCAATCAAAATTTTAACTTTATACGTTCATAAAAAATTAATGTAAATTTGCTCTCAACATTTTTTTTTAATTTCAATATTCAAATTTATAAGAAATCTTTAAGCTTTTTTACCAATCATAAATTGTTTATAGATATTTATAAAAAAAAATCAAAATTCTTATTATTTTGAAAAGTACAGAGAATTTTTAATATTGAAATCCTAAAATTACCAAACGATTAAATTCTCTGACAGTTGTCAATGTTGTCATTGTCAAAATTAAAGATTGAAATATTTTTTCTACAACCAAAAGTGACTTCACACATAAAACAAAAATACGCTTCATCACTGTAAAATCAATAGGTACATACATTATCACTTTGCTCAGAATCCAATATAGGTAATTTATACCTATAATATGGCAATATTATAAGAGGACAGAAAGTCAGAAAACAACTATAGAAGATACCACAGCTAGCATGTTTACATCCATGTAATCAAGATTATTTTCATTAATTTATTAACATTCGTCAATAGTTTAAAAATTAAAAAGAATTAATTTATTGCTAGAAAAAAAATAAGGGAAAATTAACTATTAAACGAAAAAATTAATTCACAATCAATTCTTTATTCATTTTTTTCATCGCTCCATCGTGGGAGTTCTAATTGAACGTTATTGACACCTTTTTAATTATATCTATAGGTAATATTATAACCAGTATAAATGTATAAAAATTGTATAGGTGTCGAGATGCATTGTCAGCCGCGAAAAAATTAAAAATATTTAATAACAGTAAATGTCGCGATCGACGGTGGGCTTACGGTGGTTTACCACGTTTTGCGGTAATATATTATTATATCGATTAAATAAATCTGTTACTATAATAACCAAATAACGACAATTAATTATAATTGATTAATTATTATACTGAATAAATGTATGAGATAATGTAGTAATGCGATTGACGATCACTAACCAAATAATGTGCAATCGAATGTTTTCATATGTATATAGATTATTTCGGCGTACGTCCGGTATCAAAACTACCTCGTTTGAAACCCATCTTCGCGATGTCGGAACAGCAGCAGTACGAGCCACCGGCGTTCGATTCCAACTGCATGACGCTCACGCGGTTCGTGTTGGCCGAACAGAAAAAGGTGCCGTCAGCCACCGGAGATCTGACCCAACTGTTGACCAGCATTCAGACGGCTGTCAAGGCAGTCAGCTCTGCCGTGCGAAGGGCCGGACTGACACACCTGTAAGCAATAACCTTGTTTATCTTATTCAAGTGTTGGTGTTGTTCATGTCGTTCAATGATCAATTATAACATAACACTTGTAAACAAAAATTAGACGAAATTGAAAAAAAAACAAAGCAATATTAATACTCGAGTTAATCGTGTTAACCGACTTGCTAAACAACATTTTGTTACGATACCTACTCAGTACTTATTAATGATCGTCTTATTGATACTGCTTTCTCGTGTTGTTGTATACATAGGTACGGCATGGACGGGTCCACTAACGTGCAGGGAGAAGACGTCAAAAAGCTGGACGTGTTAAGCAACGAACTGTTCATCAACATGTTGGCGTCATCATTTACGGTCCACATGCTGGTCAGCGAAGAAAACGAGACTGTGATAGAGGTACTTTACGCCCTTACCGTGTTATTATTTTTATTATTATAGTTTTTATGTTGTGCCAACAGCCAATAGTGTCATCAACGTATTTTCTGTGTATATTTACTCGATCTAACGAGTAACGAGGGTATACCTCTAGTGGGTTCGTGAGTGGTGAGTCTTGGTAAATAGTGATTTCGGCAGTTCGGCAGGCATAGAAGTTGTTAATGTTTTTTCTTCACAATATTGCAATGTACACAACAACACAATTCGTTGTTTATTCATTAATTGGGTACTTTTAACGGGTTTACTTTGTATCAGCGTTGTTTAAAATGTTTAAATACTGCTCGTCTACAGAATATCTGATAAGTTTATATTTTTTATATTTATTTTCAGATTGAGACTGAAAAACGCGGTAAATACGTTGTTTGTTTTGACCCTCTGGACGGATCGTCCAACATCGATTGCCTTGTGTCTATCGGTTCAATATTTGGAATATTCAAGTAACTTTCTGCTCACGATATAAATTATATAATACTATTTTATTATTACTTGACTAATCATTTAACTTGTGGTCATTGACTTCTTAATTTACTAGGGAAAAGAATCAATATTACAATAAAAGTAAATGAGCTTTTCCTACAGAAGTTATGTAAAGTCATCCGAACTTTGTGCTTTTTGTTTCTCATTTTTAAAATAAAGTATTTAATGTGTACAGGTATTATTATAAAATAAAATACTCCATACTTTACTGACACACAACAAATTCATAATCAAATCCATACTTAGATCTTTTTCAGGGTGGGAGAGGAGGAATTAATTATATTATAATATCATATTAACAATAAACATTATATAATTTGTAGAAAAACCAATGATAGCAACGAGACAAATGTAGAAAATGCGTTTCAACCAGGAAGAAACATGGTAGCCGCCGGTTATGCCCTTTATGGCAGCGCAACAATGATGGTGTTGGCGTTAGGCAAAGGGAGCGGAGTCAATGGTTTCATGTTAGATCCAGTAAGTTTTCATAATAATGTACATTTTGATATTATCATAAGAGTGATTCTATTTAAACACAAATCTCATAACAGTCGATTGGTGAGTTTTTGTTGACCGAAAGTAACATCAAAATACCCAGCAAGGGAAACATTTATAGCATCAACGAAGGGTACTCACATTTGTGGGACAAGTCCATAACTGAGTATGTGAGGAGGAAAAAAGATCCAGAGGTAATTTTGTGTCATTGTATTTTTATGATTTAATAATTACAACAAATATTTAATGGTTTTTTCAGTGTGGTAAACCTTATGGTGCCAGGTATGTTGGCTCGATGGTTGCGGATGTACACCGTACAATGAAGTATGGAGGTATATTCATGTACCCGGCAACAAAACAATCACCGAACGGCAAGGTATGATTTAAACTATAATAATTTAAAAAACATATTTTTAGTCACCTGATGAATACAATCAATAATATACTTTACTAGTTACGGCTATTATACGAAGGAAACCCAATGGCTTACATAATCGAGGAAGCAGGTGGCTTAGCGAGCAATGGTAAGATACCCATACTGGACATTCAACCTACAGCCCTGCATCAGAGAACCCCAGTTATTTTAGGCTCCAAAGAAGATGTCAATGAATTATTAGAAATATATCAATCATAATGCTTACATTCTTTGTAAGAAATTTATTATACATAAAAGAATTAAACATATTATAATGTTATAAATGTTATACAGTAATAAAACTTTTTTTTTTAACTTTTGTCAATTGTCTTACTATTTAAATAAAATCATCACTGATTTTGAGTACAAGTAATTAAACAAACAAATAATAATGATGTAACCTAAAACATTATTTATGTTGTAAGAATACAAGAACACAAATGCTGGCACTTAAGAACGAAGAGCTAAAAATTGATGGAACACTTCAAGGATATGTATGTCAAGATCTTGGGTGAAAAGTAATCCTTCTAGGGTACTGCTGTATTTCTGCACTTGTTCATGATGCTGTAAATAAAATAAAATGGAAATTTAACTAAAACAATTATAACACAATTGTACATTGAATTTATCAAGATTAATATAAACAACAATTACAAATTGATAACAATTATTTTAAAAAAAGAGAGGATAGTTGGAAAATAATTGTAATGATTAGAAAGGGCTTTGATTTATATTAAGTAAACAGATATATAAAACAATAATTTATCCTAAATATTATTGACCAACTTTTACAAGTGTTTAATATATCTTAGAAGTTATGAATAAAATTAGCTATTTTTGATTTAAAATGTTTATTATTTTTCATATCGAATATACTTAATATATTTTTGATTAAATGTTTTAAAATTTAAGATCCACTTAAACAAGTCTATTTTTAAGCAGACTAATTTAAATTGTTAAAAATTATTTTTGAACATTTGAAATTTCTATTAACATTGAAACAATTTAAAAATTAAAGAAAGTAATATTTTATAAATATAAAAATGTTTAAATATTACATCAGAATGGGGGAATGTGACCATATTATTAAATATAACAGCTAAGTATTATTAATATTAGTATATTATTTTGTTAATGAACCTTGAAAGATATATGATATGTGAATTGTTATACTTACAGCTAAAAACACCTGTTGTAGTCGTCCAACAGTGTATTTATACCAATATGTGTCAAATGGTCTATCATCTGTATCGCATTTGACTAAATGCTCAGACAATATCATTATAAATCTCTGAAATAGCAAAATATATTAGGTAATACAATACAATTTTTATTTTCCATACAATATACCTGAAAAACAATCAAAAACAAATTTTTCTGATCAGCTTGTGCCATTTCTAGTTTCTCTTCCATACGTTCAACCATCTCTTCGGTAACATTGTCATCTACATCCATTGGAACTTGACCACCAAATGTAGTTGTTGATTGTCGAGGTTTTGCCTCAGCCTTTTCTGTTTCTGTATCACTGTCATCTGAACTATTTGATGTCGCTGCAGTTGTTCGTAACTTTTCTCTAGCTTCATTCAATTCTCTGGTCAATCGATCCACATGTCTAGACATCTTATTGATGGTCAATGACAATATCTCCCAAATATACAGCCTAAAAAGTTGATGAGTATTAAAAATAACTATTATAAGTAATTGAAGAAAAATTAAACTATAGCTGAGCTCATGAAAAGTGATTATCAAAGTCATTACACGTTTTTTTTTTTTAAATATTTTGTTTAACAATGAAAAATAGAAAATGTTTATTGTATAATTTAATCATTGTAACGACTTGATGGACTATATATTTATTATTTATACCCTCTCAGTATCATAAATTAAATTGTACAATACAAAGAGTCCATGGCACTAACAATATTTAGGATCCATCCATTCACACTAATGAAAAAATACATGAGCTATTCAACTTCACTATAAATAGATTACTTGGTAAACTCTGGTATCATTTCTTTTGAAAATATCCAATTTGCCACTGATGAACATTCAATAATCTGTGTCTTTAACATTTTGTCTATAAGTACAGTTAACATTTGCTGATCTGCACACCATAAATCAAATGTACTTCTTAATATTTGCAACTGTCCATCATCAGTTTCTCCTAAGGCCTAAATAATTTTAATTCAAAATTATCTATTTAACTTATGATTTTTTAAATGCAAAAAACTTTTCTGTTCAGAAACAATTTATTCAAACACAAATCATATGAATATAATAATGCATACCTTGAATACACTTATGAACTTTGTGATTGCTGCAAAAGCATGTGAAAAAGACTTGCTGGCTATAAATAACAATGTTTGAACAAAAGCATCAATTTTTGTTGGATTTGAGATGCCAATATCTGCTGGTTCCATGATTTCTCCATTTTCTGACATTAATGGCTCTTTTAATATTTCAAGTATATCTTCAGGAGTTGTTTTATTACGTATTTTAGTAAGTAATGTGTTGGATAAGAACTGACCAGGTAACACTGAAAAATAAAATACAATAATTAATTTTAACCTTTCGATAGGCTCTACTATGTATTATTACACAAGCAAGCGTGTGTTGTACTTTATACGACAGAATGTTTTTCAAATATATTTAATTACAATGAAAGATAAGTAAATTATTTTTAATACAAATATTGTTTGGGAACATTCTGTTCCAAATCACTATCAAAATTATCGTAATCAATATTCTCAACAGTAAGATTGCTGTCACTTTCTAATTCTCTACAATTGTTTACTTCTTTGTCTGATAATTCTTGTAACATATGTGCAATATCACTTATATCAGTCATATTAATTTAATCAGATAACAATTAAAACAATATATAAAGAAAAACAAAAAAGAAAATATTATTTGTATAACAAAAAAATATCATGACTATTTTGTACGATCAGACGGAGTTGACTGAAATATACGTTGATAATAATTTGAAAAACATAAAAAAATATAACAATTGTTAAGTATTTATAACAAATACGTTATTGTGGAATATGAAAAATTCCAGTAATAATCAGCCTACATAGATAAATCTATAATTTATGTAAAAAACACGCATACGCGTCTGCTGATGCTTAAATATTGTAATAAAAAAAAAAATTGAAATCATACTAGACTTTTCAGTTGCATATTTAAACTTTGGTTCAGGTTTCTCTGGTAATAAAGGTTCAAAATCTGGTGGCACAATATCACGCATACGCTCATAAAATGATAATCTAAAAATAACCAATGCAATTTTCAATAATTAATAATTGTTATATTAGTACAAGACATGTGTACCTCATGGCTTTCTGAAGGACTTCGCGCACAAATTTTGGTTTTGGGTGTTCTGGATCCAATGCTAAACAATCAGCCCACTCTTGCCAGGACCAACTGAATTTAAAATTGCTTAAATGGTATGCAAACCATGATACAAACCTAAAAAAAATACATTTGCTTGTTTAAAAGTGGCAAATAAAAGTGAGTAACAATGTAACATACCTATCAAATGCACAGACATGCATGGATTCTATGCGGGAGTATAATATTTCTGTAGTCTGAGCCAGTACAAGTGGCATTGTGTTAGTTGATAATTTAGATAATTCAATAAAGACAGAGCCAAACATTACTTCTAAATACTTTGGTTTAGGCTGGTGGAACATTAAGCTGAATACCACTTCGACGATACAATACTCTAGAGGAACTTTGTTTTTGTGAACAAAGTTCATTAAATTAGTTGCACTAAAAATATAAATAAATAAATTCATAAATCAAAACACTCTATTAAATAATATATATATATATATGTATATAATTTGTTGTTAAATATTACCATTCTTTTCTATTTTTACAAGACATATCAATGATCTGTTGTAGATGTTCTTCAACTAAAAATCGTTCAATGGAATGAGCGCCAGGCATAATGTGACCCTAAATGTATGTATTGGTTTAAAATATCAAAAATGTAATCTAAAAGTATGTGTCATTCATTATTCACTCACATCAGTGACATCTGTATAATCAAACATTCGGTATACAACCCATGGCATTGGATATACACAAGCGTTATGATGGGGAGGTGGCACAATAGGTGGTAAATTATGCTGAAGAGCTTCACACAAAACATTGTCAAACGTTAGGTAAGGTCTTGGTATAATGGTCTCTGTCCAACTGTCATGTTTCAGTTTTTTAATCTGATTCCACAAACATTCCAAGTACTCTTCCTGAGGATGAGGTACATCTGTGGACCAAATCCGCAGCATATTAACATGCTTTTTTGGACGTTTATTCAAATATACCTCAATAGTTGCCAATAACATTTCAAGAGGTGATTCTCTTTTTTCATATAATTCTCTACCAACCCATGGTAGACATGACATAACAGCATAACAATACCTATTAAAAACAAATACATTAACCATTATAATTGTAATTTTTAGATATATTTTCTTTTACTTACCAGTCTTTGCGTACATTAGGAACTCCATCTTCTTTAGTAACATCCAATAAACTACCCATAAGTTGTACAAATGAACTAGCTGATACAACATGACAATTTACCAAATCACCAATGAAACGTAGAACTACTCTAGCTTCATTCCAAGAATTATTTTTTAAACTATCTTTGAAAAAACGTACAATGTTTTCTACAAACTAAATTTTCAAAAAAAAATTATGATTAAAATTTAAAACAGTACCTACAACAAGAATAATATACTATTTTATAATATTAAGTTTTCTTACTTCACCACCAAAATTGTAATTTTTTGCATTTAACAAGCCAACCAATGTTGAATAAATTGTACACTTTTCTGGCATATTAACTGCACATTCTACTAATAATTTGAGTACTTTTTTTTTAAAGTTTTGTATGTCACCATCTAGTACACTAGCCAAACCTTCTAAATTACTTTCTATTGTGCTAGTCGTCTGTTTGTAAAATTAAATCAAAAAATTAAATTATTAAAAATATATTGTATAATAATTAAACAAAATAATTTACAAAAAGTTTTTAAAATATCTAAATATTCTAAACATTTAAATGAATAAACTATAAGCAACAATAAAACTAATTTTACTTTAATATTGCTGATCAAGTTTATGTTTAATAAGAAGCTTTAATAATAATTTTATAAAAATTACATTTTCTCCAACTTTAAGAACAAGACTTTCCAATCTATCTTCTAAATCATTACTTTCAGAACCACCACGACGACGCTTTTTATAGCCTCGGTCAGCACCTAAAAATTATAATAAAAACAAATTATTTATTTATGCATTATAGCTACTTAAAGATGTAAATATAAATTAATTTTATATCCATAATTTTTTTAAGATCACAACAGTTTATTATAATTTCAAGATGAGCAATAGAATTTCCTAATTTTCATATGAACATTAATATAAAATATTGGTTGCATACATAAAACATTGTAAGTAGATTGTGTAATACACATAGAAGATAATTTAAATAAAGTCTCTAAATACAGATGCGGTATATCCCAGATTGAATATTTATTCTAGTAATCTTAAATACCCGATTGTATTTAAGACAAGAATAAGAGTATAAATTAGTCACAAAACAGAGCAGTATAAGTGGCATATAGTGAAAATTGTAAAACTGATTTTTTTTTGACTTGGTTAAATACACTACATAGTACCTATGTCAAGACAATTATTTTTAAAAACAAATTAATAATGAAGCTTTAAATATATTTGATAATAATAGTTTATGTAAGTATTTCACGGAAATTATAGATAAGTTCAAAATTTTCAAGTCCTAACTTTTTTACCGTATGTTTTATCATTTAAACTACACAGAATAGTTATTAAATGTTATTATATTATATGTACAGTATGGACCAGTGTCTATACAGTTACAGTATCCTATAGACAATATTCAACTATGTATACACCATTTTAGAACCTATAAAACTAGGTACCACAAATTATAAGTTATTATGTACAACAATTTGAACTTTAATATGATTTTTAAGTCATACAGGTATATTGATCATATATAATTTGTTAGCTTGTATTTGAACATAAAATTGATGAAACACAGCAGAACATCTAAATAGTGTTGGTTGAAATGTTGGTATTGATACAAAAACTAACCAAAATGGTTAGGTTATGCACACATAGTGTTAACACGTTTACAATTGATTCAATTGACTTTACAATACTTTTTTAATTAAGAAATACACAATATGTACATATTAGCAAAAAAAGTAAATATGTTATATTATCAACTGCTATGAAATAAAAACAAGCATGAGTACTGTGGAAAGGAACCATCCATCAGCAACTAGACTTGAGTTATCGATAAGTTAAGTTAAGTATTTTTATCACTTTTATTTAGAGAGAAGTAAATCATTGCACAACGTTCTCTTTAACACGTTGATGAAACAACGTCGGAAAAATGAGAGAAAATTAAAAAATATCTTACCATATAGATCTTCGTAACTGTCGTGGATTCGACGGCGACTCATGTTGCTTTAATACCACAACGGAACACAATCAGCAAGTAGAACTGCGGAAAAAGGATTCCGTAGCTGAAATGTTGGTAAGCGGTACCTAATCAATCGGAACGACTTTTGACTTGGTAAACTATAGAATGAACTGGAGAAGTGAAATAAGAATAGTGAACATTAAACTGATACACTCACACAGAACAGAAAATAGTGATTGCCGGAATGGTAAATATTATATACAACTAATACCGGTTGCTGATTGGCGAACACAAAACATAAACGATCCGTCAAAAAACGAATTCGAATAGCTGCAAAATGGCCGACTTTGTTATCATTATCTTTATCATATATCCCAAATCTAATAAATAATGCATTATTTTATTTTTATTTTACTTGTGCAGCTGAAAATATTATACTTAAATCTAATATATTATTTTAAATCGTGGAATTGAAGTATAATCAATTTCTATTGAGATTAATCTCTTAGTTAAAGTTTTAAACTTTTACAGTATTTTTCAAGCGTCTTATCCATTGCTTAAATTATTGATAAAAGTACACCGGTAGTTGTACATTTGTAATCATTGGCCGCTAGATAGCGATGACTAACCTCTGAGAGCTCAAATAGTACATGTTTAAAATATAATATTATACGTAGACAACATAGTACATACCACGGCTAATGGCTATAGATTCTATAGCTACAGTATCTATAGCCGTGGTACATACTACAACTACACGCATTAGGTACGTAGTATCATGAACTAAGATTCTTCTTAGCTCATGGTAGTATTATCATGTTTCCCCTAAAATAGGATAATGGTACTTACAAATTATAATAAAAAATATAAATGTATTTAGTTTTTACAAATAATTAACCATGTTTTACATAATTAATTATTATAAACGATGCTTTACGGCCGAATTAAAATTTATTATTCAATAATATAATAAGCAAAATATATTTGAAAGATTCTAGACTTAGTACAAAAAATATTAAAAAACATATTAGTACTAAATTACTAATGTATTTCAAACTTTGTGTGACTTCACAGTACACATACTATTTTTTGAATTCCCCTCCATGGATCCATTACTATAAAATAAGCTACTGAAAACTGAAGTGTAATGTAATAAAAAAAAAAATAATAATAATTTTTATGCTCGTAATTTATATAATTGTATATTATAAAATATTTTATTATTTCTTCGTAATATTTTTTGAGCTGAGTAAAATTAAACAGATAACTTTGAAATTACTTGAGGATTTTATTTGTTTTCTATAAAAAAGTAAGTAGTATGTAATATTTTGTAAAAAGTCTTTTCAGATTAACAATTTTTGGTAGTGGTACTTATAATATGGAAGATCACAAGTAAAACATATCATGTAACATAATATATTATGGTAGGTATACTGGTGTTTGGCATTGTTATAAATTATTCCGTTATTAAAATTGCCTATACAAAACCCCTTAAATAATATCAGCGATGGATATTGATACAAAATTAAGATAGTTTACAAAATAATATATTGATATATTATTATTATAAAGAAGATTATTCTGATGCTTTATTACCCATCTATACTATTTTTATAAACATAATATACATAATAAATGCAGATACAAATATTATCTATTATACTCTATTTTATATTGTAAGTCAGATAAACTATATAAATTATCTGCTATATAATTCGTGTACGTCTTATATTTAGCATTTCTATTGAAATTTTCCATTTTTGGCAAAAAGCCTGTCAAATATTTTTTCCATTTAAATTAATGAATTTTAATTAAAACTTAAAATTTACAATAATTTTAATAATTAGCGGTATTATATTTGTTAAACTATAAAAAATCCTTTTTTCGTATTAATACTGCAAAATTTAATGTCTTACAAAAATACATTTATGTGTACTATAGTCTACATAGATAGTTATTGTAACATAGGGTAATAGTACAAATATTATATTATTTCAATTTTTATTTTGTTTTTAGTATTTTAAAAATATTTAATGGTAGATTGGTAGGTACTAAGGAGTAGTAATTCTCTAAATTTAGTAATTCAATTTTATTTTTATTTATTATTTTGCATTTCATTTTTTTTGAACTGCCGTTTGAAATCATACCTAAAGACTTTTTATTTACCTGAGAATTCAGGTTTACATATAAAGTGTTTGAGAAATATGATCGTTTTTTCTTTGTTGATTTTAGCTCTCCTTTTCCACGCCAATTTTCTACTGCTACTATTTCATCATCATTTATTCTTTCAAATACCACCGAGTGTAAGCCGTTGTCATCGAATGTTATTGATGTATCTTGGAAAGCTATAAAGTTGTCACTAATTGTTTATATCCAGATTTTTCATTATTTTCTTTCATCAGACCGTCTATATTTTCCTCTGTATTACATTGGATTTTACCAAATTCTAATTCATTAGCTTCATGTAAAATCATTGCCCCGTCTAAAGAATCTAAATAACTTTGAAAAAAATCGTCTACTCGATATGGTAACTCTTTAAATATTGTTTGTTTAACACTATTAAAACTAGCTTTGGGTGCACTACTACTTGCAAGTTTTACAGGAAACTTAAACGCTTTACACATAATGTTTGACCATAAGGGTAATAATTCTAATAACTTTAAAATAAAAGGGATCACGATGGGTATATACTGTGCATTTTCATAATTAACATAATCAACCGATTCTTTGCATTCTAATAATATTGATTGTGCCCATGTTTTCAATGTCATATTATTTAACATTTCACTACAGAGTAACAAATTGTCTTCAAATTCATTAATTGTATTATTCTGAAATTAATAAATATGGTAAATCTTATACCTAAGTAGATTATAGTTTTATAAAATAATATTATAAATCTTAATTATTTTATTTACATGTAATATTGTAATTATTGTCTGTATTATTTTTAAAGCTTATTATTATTGAGCCCGGATTTAAATGCACTTAAAACCATACAAATATACTCTAAAAAATAGCTATAAGTGCTCTTAAAAAATGTATTTTATCACATAAATAACCTTAAAAATGTGATATTTTTTTTATACGATTTGGTATTTTAATTTGGAATTTATAAATAAGGTATAATTATTAATTTTTATTGAAAAAAAATCTGAAAATATTAAAAATTAATTTGATGCTGTTGGTGTTGAGACGCATATGTTTTGGGGAAATATTATTTGATTAGAATGCTAAACATACTAAAATATACATTAATATTTGTGTAAAATTAAAATTCTATTTAAGTCTATTTTACTTACTAAATTTTGAGAATTACATTGAATATATTAATTCAATATACAATAATATATTGTTTAGTATGTTCAAACACCAAAGGTCTTCTATAATCTGGTAGAATTTGTATAGTATATTGAACGAATATACATTAAAAACCAACAAAATGACTCGATAATGCTAAAAATGCAAATTAAAATTTTTAGCTTTGAAACACTCGTTACATGAAGTGAATTATGTACTTGGAAAGCATTGTCTAAGATCAACCAAAAAATTATGCACTTTGCATTAAAATTTGGGCCCTACTTATTCATATAAGTCACTAAAAATTATCAATAAGCATTATTTATTTATTTCTATAAAAAAAAATAATTTTGTCAACAAAATTTAAAAAATATTTAATTGCAACATAATGCACATTCGTCTTCTGATTTATACGAAAACGTTTATACCTATTAATTTAGAAATATAATAGAATAGAGCATGAATTATTGAAGTCATGACAGTATAGGTACTACGCGTTATATATCGTATTTATAGTGCTATAGCCTACAATGTATGATGTCACCAAATGATACATCGATCGACGATGTACATATTATATATTTTTATACAAGTTGTATAGAATTATAAATTATGATATAGTGTATCAATATCAAATTGAATATATGTATAAATAATAAATGTGATGCATGCGTTCCGTTCTAGTAGGTACTTAAAAAAAAAATACCTTTACGATATAATGTACGTATAATCTGTTATATTGGTAGGTATATTATTGTTTTGCGTACTAACCTACCTATCAACCACAAATTCTTATTTTGGTCTAAAAATCACTTTATATGATAAACGTATAGGGTATAATATACACACATGACACGTTTAATGTACTATAGTTTATAATATGGCCAAAGTTTCTAGTGTGCGATTTTTATTATTTTATTTAAATAACTAAATACGACGGTTGTTGTTTACTGTTTAGCCTATGCCCTATACTGACAGTTTTTAAACTAATTACCGTTATTGTTTTTCATCACGCAAGAAGGCAGACGCACGTATAATATCTATATAAAAACCAGTGCCATTACTCGCAAATCTAAAGTAAAAAATAGTAGAGCACGTATACTATTATATACTCTATGTAGTATAATATACGAACCAGAATGCGCTAATTAAAATTTCCAACGGCGTTAACCTACAATTTTTCGTGGAGTTTATCTATTTATAAATAAACGGACTTGTTCGTATACCACCTACGTTTAATATTTTTTTTTAGTTTCGTAAGTTTCGTTAGTAATTTAGTATCAATAAATAAGGAATTAACGTAACTTTTTTAACAAATAAAAATATTGGATAATATATATTATATATATATTATTTAGATGCATACAGATATACTAATTATTTATATTCTGTAAAAATATATTGTTGAAAACTATTTTTTTTTCCGAATAATCGTGATGCAGCGGAATTATCACTCCGTGCGTTCTTCTCGACAATTGATCGAGGTGGCAACAATGAAAGATAGCCTAAGTGTTGGGAAGCTTACCAAATGCCAAAAGGCGTTGAAATACACGGTAATTACGCATGATATTATGATGGCGTGTCATTGTTATATAGGTAATATGTCTTGTAACATGTACATCATAAATTATGTGACTATACATTCCATAGTGTTCATTCAGCTAAAATCGGTTATTTGTGTAGGTTCCGTTACATATGAGTGGATTATAGTGTGCACACTACAGAAAACACGATGAATTAATAAGTCAACTAAATAACAAACATCTAGCTTAAAAGTGATATCTCTAGTTTATACTCAGTTATTGACAGGGGCGCCGGAACAATGGGAGCAATGGTCCCCATTGCCCCCACAAAATAAATACTGTAGGGGCAGAGCCCCCACGACTTTATGGCCTATTTATATTTACATTTAGCTCACAATACCTAAACACTATTCTACAGTTTTGTTCATCGAGTAATGTTTTATATCTGTCAGTAATTTAAAATACTGAATATCACATTAATTTGTAGAAAAATACATAATATGAACTTTAATAATTATTTATTATTTCTCATTCCAGAAAAATAAATTTTGTTTTGCCTACAATTTTTATACCTACACGATTTGAATTTGTTTCATAAATATTTGTAAGAAAAAAATGTAATTATACCTATGTACACATATCCTCTGTATAGGTGCTGTAAAAATTGGGGACTAGGGTGGAAATGAAGCACCAAAAAAATAAACACCCCTATTTTTGCTCATATGCACTCTAGAAAAAAGCTTGAAATATTTTGCCCTCACAGCAAAAAAAAATCGTTCCGACGCCCCTGGTTATTGACTTTTGAGCTAATACAAATATTTAATGTCTCTACAAAAACATTTCACCGCAACTTGGTGTGAAAAAACACTAAACAAAATTAAAAATTTAGTCATAAAATGTATGATATCAAATAAAATTATATTTTCAATATATAATAATTAGTAAAATATTATTAGTAAATATAGTTTAAAATATTAGTAATTATATAATATGCAACAACAAATCATATAATCAGTAAATAAATGTAATCAAAATTGAATTAGTTAGCCAGAAGCTTAAATTACATTAAAATAATACTCTACTGATATTTTAGAACTAAGAAAATACATTTTGAATTAATTAATTTTTTAGTATTAAAATCACATATTTAATAGATAATTATGTTTTTATTTTTACGTTGCGCTGGTCTATTGCACTAAGGTGCAGTGAGCTGTATTTGTTAAGATATATTATTACAATAATAGAATATGACACTTGGCGTGAATAAAATATAAGTGGGTCAAAAGTCTTCGGCGGCTATCCAAGGCGTTTTGCACACATTTCATCCATTCACACCTTTAGTTTTTTTTTATTAGACTCCAGTTGTAAGTGTATGTATATATTATGGAATATAGGGTATCTTTTTTTTCTTTCAATTTATATCGTTACGTGTGTATAAGCTATGGCTTCGTTTTTTTCCTCTTCGAAACGATTAGTTTTTAATTAAATTTTTTAAAGAGAACGGACGTGGACGGAAAGAATAAAATAAAACAAAAAAACTACCTACGCCTAAAAGGCATACTCGAGCTCGTCCTCCGCCGCTTTCTATGTGACCGGCCAATCGGACACGTACGAAATCGGATACGGCCGATGACAATCGGAAATCTTCATCTCCCGCGCACAACGACTGCTGCAACATTCTATTACACGCGCGTTTGTGGCGGCGGCGGCGGCAAACGAAACGCGTAAAAACACGTCTCCGGACCGGGCGCAGTGCGCGTATCGTACCTCATACTGCGCGGTTGTGTGTTCGTGTATAATATACGTTTATATTATTGTAGTGTGTCACCAGTCCGGTGTAAACTGGAGCATCTTTGTATTTATTTTTGTAACTCAACTTCACTTAACCTATTTAATATGTAATGATTTTCGATCTCTGGTGTGTAAATCCGTCGTACGTGGACGTACTTGATTAATATAATAATTATTTTTATCGCATCAATACGTTATAAATAATAATGGACGAGGAGACAGCGTTGGTTTTGGGCGTGCAACTTTTGGCCCTGTGTTGCATAGCGTGCTCTCTGGTGGGTACCTATACTCTGCTCTATATGTATAATATAATACACGCATACACACGTGCAAATACATAATACATAATATATAATAGGTATATGGTATAAAAATGCGGATTCTAAAATGTTCATAAACGTGTGCTCATTTCTTAGCCGCTCATAAACAGTCCTATAGGTACTGTTAGCTGTGATACTGAGGCATAGCCAGAATTTCGGTTTAAGCTGCGGCTAATAGTTTGTTATCTATAAAGGAGAGCAATGGTGTAAATCGTTTTTTTTTACGAGGGTTAAACCTAAAAAAAAAGTTAAATGAGCCATTCATCCACAACCATTAATCGAGTTTTATGAGTTGATAATATAATATAACATTTACTATGTAATTATATAAGTATATAACCTTCACTAGCTACTAAGATACTTCATATACACATAATATATAACTACCACCAAATTATTTTATTTTTTTGGAAGGGAAAAGTGCGTCTCTGCTCTTGGAAATTTGCGTAATTATAGGGGTGACTTAACCAATAGATTTCAGATATGTTTGGTATGTCAACACCGTGGGTATAAAACATTTTAAACTCTTACAGCAATCATCATACAAATAACAATTTTAATGCTAGGATACGTTTAAAGCATAATGAAAACATTTTTTAATTTTCCTGAAAATTCGGCGAGGGCTGTATAGCTACTTTACTATCCATGACTATGCCACTACTCTTCTTATAGTCTGAAAAATCCTTGTTGACCACCGTTAATTGCAGATTCTTAAGGGTGAATTAGTGGAAAAAAATTGTAAGCTGTAATTGTAATATTCGATGTGCCTCGACGCAATATTTATTTTTAACTTTTAATTCAGTTTTACGTAGTGAATTATAATACGAATAGTAATACGTAATAGTTGCAGGATAATATTATACACAATACACATTATTGATGCATTGACTCGTCGAATTGAATTTTGGATAGAAGGAAATATGGAATATACTGATTAGTTTTGAGGTTGACTGAAATAAAATATTTGATTACATTCAGAGTAATCCATGAGAAATAACTTTAAGTAAGATTTCTCATGCATATAATTATCAATGACATTCAGGAAATGGCTAAATGAATAAAAATTACTTTAATATTAACGACCTTATATTTCTAAAACTTAGGAGAAAAATGTAAGAATATTATATTTTAATAGGACTTACTAGAATATAATCATATATTAAGAATCTTAAACTTTTGGTATGTTATGAATTATATAATTGTTAGTTGTTTAGTACGACATCCTCTTTAAGTAATAAGCTAACAAGGCGGTGTCGTTACTCAATAATATTAGGACTGAACTATACAATAAGTATAAATAATATTAGTACTAGGCTAGTAGACTACTAGTATCTTAGAAGTAAAATTGATTATAAAGTTTTGCTTACTAAATTAAAATGTCATAAATAAAACTATATATTAATACTATATAATAATTAAGATACATGAAGATTTTAAGTCTTGTAATTTAGTAATAGCTACTATTGTAACATTTGTACAATGTACATAACATAGTTACAAAAATGTTTTCAATATTATTCGTGTACAAACATAATAACTATACGTGTCTACGTAGACTATCGAGTAGCTAAAATGTACACATTACACACCTAGATGTATTGACAAATTCAATTTATACCCGTAAAGTATATGTATATATTTCCAATTATGTAATTTGATATTGTCATTTTCCGATACGGCAATACTTCAAAAAGTACTACATGTTCTTAAGTAAAGCGTCATAAATTTTGATTGGTAGTTTTTTAAAATTGTACAGGAAAAAAACTACAATCAGTTTATACATATATATATTTGTTCTTTGTTCTTTATAGAATCATAAATATAATAAAATATGTAAAAAGATTTGAACATAATTTTTTTTAAATTGAACAAAGCTAGAAGTCTATTAAAATCATTTTAAAATTGATGTGTTTTTAATAATGTATACTATTATACGTATACCTAGTACATGAACATGACTACGATTTTAAGTAAAACGCATACGCTCCTAGACTTTTACTTGACATTTACTATGACATTGTAACGTATTATATTTAATATAAATAATATAATGCACGCGACCTAATCTTAGTAACTGGGTTAAGGAATTATTTGGATTATATTATTTAAAACAACTATACTTCTTAATTTATATAGTTATAAAATTGTGGATTTCACGGATTAAATATTTTATTTATTTTCATTAATAATGTAACATAAAATGATTGGATTTAATTACTTTATTTTAATAGGCATTTAAGATTTATAGGCCAAATACGTTAAATTATAGTTAATATTTAATTATTCAATCATTCTATATCATTTAAATTGCTGTATGTCATATTGTATCATCTATTAATTTCGTTTGACAAAGATATATGTATATATATATATATTATTGCCATGTGCGATACATTATATTTGAGAACGAAAACAATTTTTGAATAACACTTCCAACCAAAATATAACTAAATTATAAAATATATAACTGTCAATAATTACATTGTGTAATATAATATATAATATAATATTATATTGTACTATATTAACAGTAATTTCAATATTTAAATAAACGTAAGAAGGGTGTATAACGTATTTTGTCGCTTCATTTTTCTTAAAGAAAAGCGAACGAATATTACCGTGATAATATTATACCTATTATATATTGTATATATATACCCAGAAATAATAACTCCGGTCATTAAAATAGGCAAACATCGCATATTATTATGGTGTGTATGTAATATGTATAAATCGATACATAACACGAATATTCGATAATAATCATGAAATAATCGGACTCAATACATTAATAACTATTTGCGCTTGTACAGTTGTACGTAACATATAAGCGTGTGAGTATAGATATATTATGTTGTTAAGGACCACTATTATACGTGTATAATATAATTACAGATAACTGTACGTTTAAATACTATTCCACGTATATATATATATATAAATATAATATCAATCTATACTACGTTTTTATCCATACTATTATGTGTGTGTTTTGTTCATTTCATTCAAGTCGTGACCAACTACTCAGAGGAAATCGGAGTTGGGATATCAATAATATATATATATATAAAAACACGCTACCAGCTAATAACAAAACGGGTTACACATGCTTACGATTTATTTTTATATTATTCTTGTACTTATTATAAACGACTTGGGTATAACTACCTATATAATATTATAATCTATGATAAAACGTCGACGCGTGGTTTGCCTCTTTGGCTTGGCAAGAATAATATTGGTAGGTACTCGTACGTGTATTATATAATATACCTATAAACGCGTGTACGAGAACGTTTTAAACGCTTTCTACAAGATTCGCTCACCAATTATTAACACTGAGGGCCTTTTTGGAACATTCAACCGATGTCGTTATCGTGTTAATATTGCGAATCGTATTTGGATACATAATTATACGAATTCGAATCGATGTAAACTGGAAGTTTGTTATTACTATAAGTTCGCTTTACGAAGTAACGGTTGAACTATTTGAAACCTTTTTCTTTATTCGTTTGAACGATTTTGACTAAAACCCAATCTCAGATTTATATATTAATATATATACATTATGTACACATTATTTAATGTACTGTACCTGCATAGTGTACAATGTACACTATAAAGTGTACGGTGTTAACAAATTTTCAGTCGATTGTTCAAATTTTGTCTATATCATCGACGTAATTTTAATATTTTATTTTAATAATAACCAATTTTTATTTAATAATGTAACACTTTCTAAATAGCACATCTTAATCATAAAAATAAAAAATATTATAAAATGACAGCTTAATAGTCTTTTCTTTCTACCGATGTGTGACTAAATAGATACAAATTATATCTAATCGGACATGATTTAAATGATGTAGTGTATGTATCTTCTATGATAATGAATTTAAAAACCTTGGAAAAATGTTATTTTTATCCATAGTAGAATTAAATACACGTACATAATCTCTAATGAATATATTATGATGATGCGAATTCTATATACAAGTCAGTAGATATATTTAATATTTTGATGTTTGATTTCACTACGGTTGACTTTCCAATGTCTAAAAGACAACACAGAATGTTAATTGCTAGCAAATTTTACAAGTTATAAGTTATAACTATTGTCATATGAATACAATTTGTGTCACTAAAACTATTGTTAGTTGATGAAGTACTACTGGTATTAGCTGATAGGTATTTATAATGTAATGTGGAATTGATTTAACTATTAAAAGTTTTATTGATAAAGTAAATAAAAAATATATTTTTGCATGTTTGCATAACAATATAGCTGTATAAAAATTATTTTAATAATAATATAATTAATATAATATAAATGTTTTAAATTAATTAAACAAAATATACCAAAATTTCTAGACGCAATTTTAAAATGAATACTTAATTATTGTTTTAATAAAAACAAGATTTTTTTATGATTAAGTTATACATATAAATGGCTATATACATAAATAATATTACCAAAGTACAAAATTATAGGAATATAGCTGTAATTAATGAATACTGAAATACTTTCAATGGAATTTTAAATTCTTAAATATTTAAATTAGATTTTAATGATTTATGTAAATGTGTTGTTTTTATTGAGTAAATTAATGATATTATATGTATAAAAATCATTAATTTACTCGTATTTGTAGAAATGTTGAACAGCTTCTAAATACTATAGTTTACTTGTTAAAAATAAGGTTAAATGTTAACAATTAAAAAAAAAATGTAATTACTCTAATATAGTGTATAAATTATATACAATACAATATATTATAATAACCCAGTATAGTCTCAACTATCTGAATATTACTTAAAATTATACTATGAATTTAACCACATTTGATTAAAACTTTAATCAAGTAAATATCTTAAAATATTGATGTGTACATATGTAATATATACAATAGTTATGACATTAATATAATTTATTGAAAAGAAACTTTTAATTGTGCTAAATAGACCACAAATTAAATATTTATCAGAAATACTGTAATTAATTGTTCAATTATTTATTGTTTAATAATTTATTGGATAACGTCATGCGATTGGCGCTTGCAACATTTTGTTATTTTATGTAGATATCTAAGTGCTAGAACTATAATTTGTTTTTATTCATGCAATATCTTACAAATTCATACGTAAGCTTATCTATATTTTAAAGTCTATACTCAGTTACTCTATATAATATATTATCACTAATTTAATTATTTGCTTTTGAAACATTTTAAAAACAATTTCAATAATAACATAAAATTAGTTTTTAATTCAAAGTTTTTCTATAGTTCCATTGGAAGGTTTCTTTATTCTTTAGATCATATCATTTTTCCATGTACATAATAACAATAAACATAATTTATTATACTTACTATTGTCTACTGGAGCTGAAATCATAAATACTTGTCGTCGATAAAAATATTTTACAATTTTTCACATAAAAATATAAAATTATTAAGTAGAATACCCACCGCAGTTGAATGTGTAGCTATTACAAAGCATGACTGCTACATGGGTTACTAATAATTTAATAATGTAAACCAATTGCCAAAACAGTTGTATAATACAATATAACGCATAGCCGCATAGGTACTTACAAACAAAAGCATAGAGTATAACGGAACGTTTTGTTTTCTTTTTGAGAACAAGAGCTTGTCTTTTTTTCTTTAATAGAATATTCTAGGTTAGGAAACAATAATAATTGGCTTATTAAGTTTATTTCTATAGGAAAATATTCGATGTGCAAAACGTGATATTCACTACTAAATTAACTATACGATATAATCATAGTTAGGTGCAATCATTATTTTCACAGTTTAATTTGACTCAAATATATTTGATCACAATACAGGCTAACTACCATTGTCTACTATTATACGCGTTTAAAATCGTATGGAGGTGTCTAGTTGGAAATTTATAATTATTATTATACTTTATTTTTGTTTATTTTTACGCTTTCCTACGTTTACTTTAAACCTTTAAATACGTGTTTTTAGTTATTAAAAATATGATATAATATTATTTACAATCTGCAAATAACTATACAATAAGAAAATTGGATGTTATTCATAATTATAGACACAACACTAACAGTTCACATATAATAATATCTAACTTACTCTTAAAATAAAATATCTTTTATAGGTACTATTTTTTTTATATTCAATTAACACGAAATTAATATTTTTTACAGTAATAAATGGGGGTTTAACATATATGTTAACAGTGCTTATGTTTACATTTTAATGTGGTTACGAGAACAATTATAACGTTTCATGTCATATAAGTAAGTACTCATACAGCATACATATTATATGGTTTACATGTGGTAATGTGCACAAATATTCAATGTATGTATTTTAAAATTTGTTATTGAACCATAATAGGTACCTCATTATAATATATCTATTTATGAGTTTATGACATATTATGAAATATTATATAAGTAGTTAATATTGTAATAATATAATATAATTTTATGTTTTTAAAATAATGATAATTAAGCAAATATTGTCTGTTATCAAAATAAAATATTGTGATTTTATATTTAATAAACTACTTATTGTATTTTATGCTATAATAAATCTACGTTTTAAGAAAACAATCTACTTTAATAATATCTTGTGATATCACATGGAAAATATCAAGTGTTGAAACTCTTAATGAAAACTTTAAAAATATAATTATATACAGTCCTTAGGTGATTATTTGGTACCTATATAGATATATAATATCAAAGTAAATTTCGCAACGAAGAAATAGACTTCAGAAATGTGTTATCTGTGGTTGAATAATAATTTATCGTAGCTGCTGCAGATAACATAATATCATAACATGAAATTAATACCGTCTTCGTTAGTGCGCGACGCACATTCACACGTACATTAGACAAATGAAAATATTATAATAAACCTACCTTTAACTACTGTACATGATAATTTGTATATTGTATGTATTTACTAACCACCGTATCTCTCTGTTCACGCTTTACTTATTACGACTCATTGAACGTTGATTGATTCAAGTTAAAAAGTAAAGACATTTTTATTTTAAATTGGCTCATAGACGAAGTAACTGTTAATCTATTAATGTATTATATTAAAATATTATTTAATTTTAATACTGAATAATTCCTTATGGTGATTTAAAAAAGTGTAATAGTGATCTATGAATATTTCTGATTTATTTTTATAATTAAATGGGATGTGACCCCAAAGTACAGAAACACTATGAATATACTCAAGATAAATATAAATTCTAGACGTAGTTAACAACAATTTTAACATAAAGAAAATGACGGATCCTCATTAGCAGTACACATCATTCTGAACATTAGCTATTATGAATAATTGATGATGCAAAGAGGTATGAAAAAAGGATAAGTTATTCGAGACTGGAAGCTAGGGATTTTGAAATTAAATTGACTTCGTAATACAGAACAGTCAAAAGAGCCGCTAGTAAGTTTTTTTTAGAAACACTTGGTTTGTAGATACACGTCTATCAGCTTGGGTTGACAGATCTAAAATCTCAAGTACCGGTTCATAGTCATTGCCCATTGGGTATGTGGTCAACATGCAGTACCCTAGCAGCAAAACTTAAGAATTTATGTTGTACCCTTCTATCTGGTTCCTATTTATTATAAATAAAAACGATAATGTATCTATTAGAGTTAAATATTTTCTATTACAAAAATAAAATTGTTTGTATTCAATAATTGTCAATGATTCACCACTAACAAACTGTTTTTGATTTTAGAGAATTGTCAATTTTAGTTGTGTAAGATTTCACTACATTGCAAATAGCGACATTTAAATAATTATATTTTATATAAATAGGCTGTGAAGTGTGGTACTGTGGTCATTACTCATTAGTCATTACCTAAGTATGAACAGTTTTTGAATTATAAATATTATACGTTCATAATATAATCTTTTCAAATCAAAATTTGATAAAGCCCATGTTTATTTGCCAGCGTGATATTCAATATCAGTTCAAATGTTCCTGCGTAGCCGCATATAATTGAGTGAAAGTACACAGTCGAAGTTGTTTTTGACTGTGGTTTACTGATTACGGTACCTATATACGCATCGATGTACCAACAAGTTGAATATGAAATGTATATACCCACCTTTATGGTTTAAACTAAACTAATTGTATCCACATGTGTTTGTGTGAGTTCTATATAATTATATCACGAAATGTATAGCGGAAGAAGTTTTCCGTTTCTCGTCATACACGTTATTATATCGTCATACTTAATTATAAATACATATATATTAATTGAATGGGATGATTATTGTTTGATATATAACATACATAATAATCAATTCTGTTTTAACTTTTTTTCTATTGAAATGATATTGGAAATTAGCTACATTATCGGTTACTAAATTTATTTATTTGTATTTTTTTACTAATATTTTTATTCAATCTAACAAACATTTTATATACCTGAAGGTGATATGCAGTCTACCAATTATAACCCAGTTAATTCAACAAAAAGTTTAAAAAAATAAGTGGACTATAAAAGTAATATAATGTACATTGGGATTAGAGTAGAATGTATAGATGTTGTGACTTATGGGCTATGGTATGACTATATGTTATAGTGAAGATTAATTCTTATTAATAATGATATGTGAATAGTATGTTTACCGAATTACCGATATTTCATTATTATTTATTCATACTTAAATATTAAAGAATTCATAGCAATATTTTAGAAAACTACCAATTTAAGATTATATTGTAATATTTTAATAATTGGAACTGTGTTGGGGTCTCTACCAAGAGCGTGCTCCATCAGTTTTCAAACCAGTATCCTCATAACGTATTATGTAATTTATATAAATATATGAATATTATTTAATGACTTTGTCGTTGTCGTAGGTGCTATACTTGTTGCGGAAAATGAGCAGGAAAACCGTGGACGCAGTTCCGGCGCTTCGTTCAGTGCTAGTTACGTCGTGTGAGACATCTGCCGGACTGCAGCTTTGCGACCGGTTGGCGGCCGCTGGTTTTCGAGTGTTTGCCGGCCATAAGCCGGACGTCCGGCCGGACTCAGCCGAGTCATCTGACCGGGTGCTGCCATCGGGCCCATCATCCGGAGCCTGCGCCTTGCTCCGTTCGCGCGTCAAGCAGCGTGAATCTGCCACCACGGACGTGGAACGGGCACCAGGAGGGATCGTGTTCGTGCCGTTGGACGTGACCCGCGAGGATTCGTTGCACGAGGCCGTAGTTACCGTCAAAAGGCATTTGCCCGCCGGGGAAGACGGTTAGTAAACCATCTCTATATGTTTTGTATGTTCATGGATTTAAACTTTTAACTTTGAACGATAACGAATGGTAAAAATATTGAGATCAGAAACTCCGGGAGTATGATAGATGACCTACTTAATAGTTAAGGAAGACTGGTGGTTGTGTATACTTGTGTGAGTAGATTATTGTCTCTACTGGTAATACTACATAATTAACTTGTTAGTACACTTACGTATTTATATAGGTACAATAAAACTTGATGTACCCACGAATATAAAATACTATAAATTACATAGTGTAAAATCTACATTTATGTGAAATATATCGGGTATTCGGGTAAGTTACTTTTAAAAAGTAATATAGATTAGAAGCTATATAATACTTATAACATCATAACTCATAAGTCATTAGTCTGAAAAAAAGCAATTAAATTAACATTAATAAAATTACGAATCTAAGTATGTCCATTAAATTTAAATCACAACATTCCATGCAACATATTAAAATAGTCAAAATACAATTTTAACTAACATTAGTATTTAATATGTTATAAGATTATAAGTTATATGTGACATTATTGTACAACTATTATTTTGTGGTGTTTAGAATGTTATTATATCAATGGTATTTTATGTGATCAATGATTCGTAGTTTTGTAATTTTTATGTTAATAGATAATATAAAATGGTTTTATAATAAAAAAGTTTTCTGCATTGACTATTTTTCTAATTAAATACTACATTTTTTAAATTCGAATACACAATAATTGATTTTATTATTGTTGTTTATGTATAAATGTATTCAACGTAATAATATTATTAATGATTAATGTGGTTAAAAAATGATAGTAGAAGTTAATAGTGTTACGAAATAAACATATTATTATTTTGACAAGAAATTAGTAATTAATCACTGGCTATAGGATGGGTCAGTGACCATCACTATACATGCCTGCACTACATTTATCACTACATTACGTTTACTCATAATAACGCTCAGTAGGTATATCATTAATATTTTATATAATAAAAGTAACTAATTATATGTACGTAGAATTGACGTAATTCTGGAAAAATATGGACTGGCTGAACGTTATACATTTTGTTTAAAACAGATATTTATCTAGAAATGTAATAGGAATGTTATATATTTGTTGTGCCACTTGAATATAATATATATATATACACAGGTATACTACAGCGAACAAATTGTGTATAAAATTATATAGGTTGCTATATGTACATGTTGCACTTCCACATATTTTAGTATTGAGTACTCTTACACACTTGTAAATTTTATCCACTTTTCATATTCCGTAATTTTGTAAATGCGCATAAGTTGATTCTCACAACAAAATTCTAAATTGTTATTAATTTATGAATAGGTAGTTTTTGTTCCAAAGAAAAAATAATAAAATTAAATTGAGTTTTAGTTTAACGATAACTAAAATTTAAGTACCTATTATATTATTTGAAAAACTCATAGAGTAAATCTATGGTTATTATTTATTTTGTTAAGTATGTAATTGGATATTTCTACGAATCATAAAAACGTTACGTACCACCCTTTCAGAAAATATTGTATTTACGAAATTATGGTAATAATATGATTTTTATGAATATGTAAGTGCACATAGTAAGGTGTATAACCTGACATGACTTGATGTAGGTATATAATATTATACTAATAAAAGCGTTTCGCTGAAATAATTTGTTGAATTTGTTGAGATTTTCGTGTTTGGTATTCACTTAGATTTTGAATAATAATTCATAAACGGCCATGAAACAAAAATGCCTAGCAAACTATATGTCTAAACATATGACAACTCAATGTTTAGATGAACTGATTTTTAGTTTTTAATATGACACCTTCCCACAGTAACGTATTAAAATTTAAAGTGATACTGTTGTGTATTAAAGTTATAATAAGTAGATAATTATTTTACTCAGTTCAAGGTCTTGTGTAAGAACATTGGCACAGTATCGTATTTTAAAAGCCTATAATAATATAACAATATAGCCTTCATTTATACACTTAACAACCCACATATGATCTGTATATAATTTGTTAATTTGTTTCTTTATCAAACGTAAAGTTTTACGTTTATAATTATTGCATCATATAAGATAAATATACTGTAAAATATTAAACCTATTGAATTCGTCTGGAAAGAATGTTATTCAAAATCAAAATCACAGTCATGACATTTTATAGCATGCCTATTTAAACAAACAATAAGCCGACAAAATATTATAATATAAAAGTGATAATGATAACAAATGCATACAATATTATTAAGATTTTTGTTAAATAAGTGTTATATAAATAATTACATTAACCTATAATTAACAATTTTCCTAATTAGTATCCTACATAGAAAATTTATTAACCTTGATATATTTTTTTTAGATCTTAATGCAGTTGATCTAATGATAAAAAACTCTCTAATCAAAATATAAGAATTTATTTTTAAATTTAAAATTTAAAAAACTGACCTATAATTTATTATAAAAAGGTAAGCAAGTGGGTACCACTTTGCTGTTTATTAGGTATCGAGTACTGAATAGAACTCGTTTTTGAGTAAATTACTATAACGGATTTTGTTAAATTCGAATTCAATAATAATCCATTCTATAATTAGAAAATTGATGCTGAGCGAAGACTGTCTAAATGTTGGTAATCATGATTCCAAAACAACTATTTCAATAATACTATTATTGAATTAGCGTAAAATATCCTGATTTCCTTAATTTTTTTGTTTGTTTTTCTCAACCATGAAAAAAAGTTTGGGAATTTATAATTTTGACTAAAGTACAAATTAGAAATTCAATTTTCTATCCAAAACCATCATCAAAGTGAAAATTAAACCATTTCATCGAGTATCTATTGTGTACACATCAGTGACAAAAAAAAAAAAACACATCATTGTAAAATTAATACATTTATAGCTCCACTCAGAATCTAAAATTACACATAACAAGAAAAATGGAGTAAAATACATAAAAAAATAACGTTAAAAAATAAAATATATTTATAACTAAAAATGCAAAGTTAAATTTATTATTTTAAATCGGGGAGGTACGAAACAAGAATTCAGCTATTGAGGAAAATATGCATAGAACATCAACATCCTGTCTCTTGTAATTTTATTATTCATGTTATACTTAAATATATGATTTAAAATTCAAAGATATTGATCTTGTTAAATGCTGATAATACTATATTTAATAATAGGAATAAAAAGGAAAAGAAAGTATTTTTACTACTATAGACTGCTTAGATTTAAATGATAAATTATTATTAACTCATTTAGATCTGAAGATGTTCACAAAAAAATATTTAATTGGTTAAATGTATATTACATATATTTTAATTATATCTTTCAAAACAGTTATTAAATTATATAAATAGTTTAAGTAGTTTTTTATAATCATTATAATTCTGATTTTTATAACAGTATATTTACCTACTAAACTACCAATTACCAATTAATAACTTAACTATATTTTTAATTTATAAAGTTTTGGTGTCTTATATTCTGTAATTACTAAATGTTAACTTGTTATTTAAATATTAATATTTGAATCATTCTAATTACAATTAAAGTAAAAGTTGTTTTAAGTGCCTATATTTGAGGAATCTACTGAATTTTTCATTAACAACATTATATTAAATAATAGTACATCTTAATTGATTTCATAATAATATAAAGTACAGTAAATTTTAATTTATATTTAAATATTTCGTAGATTAATTTTGTTTTAGTATTTAAGTTTTTAATTTTTTACGTTTTTGTTAGTATTTTAAGTTAAGTTATAATCAATGTTATAACTTATAACAATACATTATACGTATTGAACTCATAATTTTGTAGAAAAAAACATATTTTAAATAATACTCGTATATGCATATAATTTAATTTTTTACGTATTTAAAATTTCAAGAATCATAATTAAATGATGTTCTAACTGTCAACTATACAAAATTAATAATTTGATAAAAAAAAAATACAAGCAAAATCACAGATTTCCTGGATGGTTAAGTCCGTGGCTAAAGATTATGATAACTATACCAACCATAACCTACATTCGCTAAAACAAACCAAACTACCCATATTAATCGTATCCGTAAAGTGAGAGTAGAAAATATCTTAATAATTTTTGTCGTTGATAGAAATAATTCCGAACGCATCTTAAATTTTAAACACGACGTTCTCGCCTTTTCTGACACGCCTTGTCCTTGTAAATAGGTGATTGTTTTTATTTTTTATTGATGAAAAGAAACACATTGAATATAAATGTAATCTGGTTTTAAACACTATTTAAGCTTTAATTTAGTTGCAATAATTCACGAAACAGTTCACATCTATACGTCATATACTACAGTCACTATATCACACAAAATACGTACTTAAATAAATTACAATTATAATTGACCGTAATATTTACATATTCTATAAAAATAGTAAACATTTAATCATACTTACGGAAAACTATCTACCATTATAACAATATTGTATATTTTAAACTATTATATGGGAACAATCGTTTTGAAAGAGATATTTTTGTATTGAAATCGTAGTTTTTTGTACATATTAAATACATCGTATATTATAATTAGATATAAATTGGAGAGCATATTTTCACATACACCTTATAGGTACTTTGAATGATTTGTCACGAGTAAAAGTGTAAAATAATACAAATTCAGTAGCTATTAATAACAACCATAAATATTTGAATGTCATTGTTTTAATTTTTCTTTGAATAAATATTTATTGAAAACAATAATGTCACGGTAAAACGTGATAATATAAAAATCGATATAAATATTTGCAACGAAAGTCGAAGAACGAGAAAAATTTTAGCACTTTATTAATAAAATGTAATCTTTTATGGAGATCAACGACAGTTAAAATAATTTTGCTTTAAGAATAAACCGAGACTTTCTCGATTTTAATATTATGGAGGTGAAAATTATATTTATGCGCACATTCTCTATGTAAGCAGCGTAATCGATTGTGAGACGTACGGTTTTTAAGAAGTATTAGAAATAATAATAACTATACAAGTTTTCAAAAAAAATCATCGGTTATAAATTTAAATTGCTTATTTTTGCAATAAAATAATGAAATAAATATCTAAAAACAATTTTGCTATAATGTTCACATTTATATTATAATTATTATTTGTTAGCATTAATGTACAAGTAGGTGTAAAATAAAATTTCTTTAATTTCAAAATAGAGTTACTTTTTTAACTATATATTCATGGAAATAGTAACACACTAACACAGTAACATACATTGTGTTGCAAATAAAATTTTATTATAAATGTGATTTATTAATTACATTTACAATACATTATGTATTATATAACCAAATTTAAATTTATCCTTTATATTGCCAAGTCTGCACAGTAATTTTTTTAATTTACCAATATTGTATATTTAATATGCTCGTACTATGATAACACGATGTATGCTATAAAAAAAAACTTCGAATAAATTGGTTTCAATATTGATAAATTGAAATAGTAGTAACAGAGATACTGTATTCATTTACTATATTAAATGCTTGTAAATTATTTATCACAAACGATAGGTACGTCTTATGTGATGTCGCATTGATGAAGATATATACTTATTGACCACCGGACACATCGGTTAGATAACATTATATTATGACAAATAAAAATATATAAATTTACAACTACGTACATATATAGTTTATATTTTTAAAAATACAAATAATATAATCTGCTTGTTATATGAATTACTTCAGGAATTCATCACTAATTAAATTTTAAATATTATGACATGTGAAAAAGTTAAGTGGGTATACAATATAGTCTTTATTTTATATTATCAAGATTCAAGTTCCATATTATAATATATCAAACACAATGTTATTATTAAATTTGATGTAATATATTAATTGTTGATATTAAATGTTATGTTAAGTACCATAGATCTAAAATCTCTAGTGTTCAACTGTTAAAGTACTGATGTCATTGGTATATTTGCTTATACTGATTTACGAAGGATAAAAATCATTTACAAGATGAAAATTATCCCAAGGATTGAATATAATTTTCGTTCTATAATTGTTTTTAAAAACCATGTATTATAATTGTAAACTATAAAATTTACTTTTACAATTTTACTTTAGCTTACATTTTTTGTACGGTAAAAACAAACGTGTCACAGATAAATAAAATATTATAATTAAATTAAGTAGATTCATAATTAGTCTGTCCACAGAGCGACATTACCCATCTCATTATTTTATTGTTATGCGTACAGTAGTACAATACATATACTATAAATTAGTAAATTAAATTTTACAATTTCACACACTAATAATTTGTAGTTCTATTCGTGTTTCGTGTACAGCGTATTTAAATATAGATGGTGTTACAAGTCAAACTCTACTGCACATGATGGATATGGACATATGGTGATGGAATAAAATAGACTACAAATTAAACTATAATTATTGGCAAATCGCCATTGAATACCATTCTACTACAGTAAAATGTTAGTCTTATCCATAAGGCATAAATGATTCAAAACGAGTATTATGCAATGAATTATTGTTTTGATGCGCGTACACAAAAGGAAAATACTATAATATGATACACGATTCGTTCTGATTATTCGAAATCAGCAGTGTTAACAAATTTTAAGCTTAATGTGTGAACATTATTATGTACGAGTATAAAATACTGAAAATGATTCGGTATAAGGTATAAAAAACGATTTTGTATAACATTTTTATTTAAATATTTCAAAATGAAAAATATTATTTAATATCGACCAGTGACTATTGCTATGTAATTATACTAAAAACATAAATATTCAATATAATATAATAAAGAGGTTAGGTTTGGTTGGTCTTGTATACACATATCTATATAACTACTAATATTTAGTATTCACTATATCTCATACAATAGATGTAAATTCGATTTTTTTCAAATAACTTTTCAAAAATATCAAATTAATACAAAATTTACTTATTTCTTGTTTTATTTAATACTATTTGCATGTTATTATATTATGTAATTTATACATATTAATTGTGTACTAGTATTTACTATTTATTATTGTATATATTCCATAGGTAACTATAATCATCTAAAGGAAGTATTTTTATTCAGATGGGAATCTTTAACTACGACATCTGCGTGTATTAACCTATATTGTCGTTCTTGAGTATTAAAATTTAATTACACTATTGAGTAAACGTTTGTAACTATAAAACGAGTTTGTTTTGCTCTTAGCAGAAGCAACTGGTTTATATAACTAGGGATCTAGTGCGTTTGGCTAACGAGCAAATATGCGTTATGTTTATATAGGGCATACCGTACCCTAGGGTTAACATAGAAAATTATTGGAAAATAATGTTTTTCTATCGATAAACAATCAATCATAATAAAATTTTAATATTTAGATCTATGTGAGTTTCTGTAAATATGGAAAAACAAAATAATAAAAAAGATACCTTCTTAAAAATATTGCAACAAACGCTAAAATGTTCGTGTTTTTATTTATCATCTTTTTCGTCTCGCATATTATTCGTTTGGTTATTTTGTGCAGTATTATGGGTATTATATTATTATACTTTTAACAGATGATGTCATTTGTCACAGTTTGACACATTAACTTCTAAATTTTTTTTCTAAATAATAGGATATATTATTATATATGTGTGTATACAGTACACACACATATAATATATATAATAAACATATATCGCACGCGTAGATTATGACAGAAAATATCTAAATAGTAAAGTGACAAGGAAAAAAAAATTACACGATCGAAACGCTATATATACTTTCTCTTTGACAACCGCCGCACCATGTGCTGGTATGTTGTGTACTGTTAGGCTACTCGGTCATTCACATCGGTGACCGGCCCTGTTAGAAGAAGTAATACAATGATCGTAGGTATACATATTATGTATCATATATCTGTATATACTATGAATACAATAAAATATTAATATCTGATACGTCCACGACCGTATATTATTGAAATTATAATTACAGAATAGAATGGAAAAAAAAAATGTTATACTGTGCTCTATTTGTTACGATAATTACTAATTAGTGTTTATATTCCTTGTGCATTCTCTTTGGAAGGTAATACAACAACTTTTGTTGTGTGTATTGCGTTTTGATCGAGCCTGCACACAGTACGCTTATATTTATTATCACATAAGATTAATGATTATGTGTTTGTGTTCCGAAAGATCGGTCGTGTGATTACCTAGGAGATGATTGTTATGAATACAGTATGCACACCAGTACGCGTACCTATATATCAATTATAAGCCTAATCAGTAGATATATATAACAATGATATAAGCGTACACCAGACTACCATGTGGTAATTATATTATGCTATCCTAAAAAAATACAATAAATTGTTTACGGCCGATGAATTTAACAATTATACAACAATAGACGAAATAATACGGTGTAGTTAACGTTTATTTTTTTCTTGATCACAATTCCGAATCTTGTGCATAAACATTCTGTTTGTCTATGGTCATTAAATGTATACGTTGTCGCGGTAGTTTGGGTACTAATAAGTAATGAATATTATAGGCATCGGCTGATTAATCGAATTCGGTTGACTGGCCAAGCAAAGTGTATCAAATCAATCGGTATAGGTACATATAGGTATACATATATAGGTACATATAATAATCATCTGGACTTTTACGATTACTTCCTAATATTCCCTAGCTGTGTTAATATAATAATACCGCACTGTTTATAGTGTTTATAGCGGGTCTTTGTAATTTATCGTAACCATTATTTTTTTTTTAATCCAAAAATCGATTAGTTTTTCACAAAACAATAATCTTATTTCTATCTATTTCTATTCGTTTAATATAATAATATTATAAATGTTTACTCATCTATTTCTATATAAAACATAATATGAATGCGTTTCTATGCGATATTTAAATTTATTTGGATAAACTTATAGCTATTTGTATTATTTGAAATACGGTACATATTTTAACGTGTATGAATTGGAAAAAATAAACATTATAATATATGATATATAGAGAGAAAGACTAAGAGAGCATTGACTAGATACATAAAATATTTTTAAATCTGATTATTTGCCGTTAACCACATATTTAACTACCCGTTATATTTTAAAAATCTCGTGTACCTATAATGGATTAGTACCAATATACTTATTACACACTTTACACAACCATTTTTTTTCTTTCGAGAATTGGCGATCTTTTAACGTACATATAAGATTAAAAAAACAATAACAATACTATACTCATATACTACAGGATAAGACACGCCCGCGTTATGATATAATGCGTCTTCGACACTCCTTAAAAAAAAGTCATGTTAGATATGAGATAGGTAATAACTTTTAGACTGAGAAAATGCACCTACTTTAAAATACACACAAATATATAATGGTAAATATTCAAAACTAATAAGATATATTTTTAAAATCGAAAAAGGTTTACCAACCATATAATTATATATTTTTAACAGTATTCTTTTAAAATGTAGTAATTTAATGTCACCGTGAAAAATTTAACAGCATTGGACCGAACAATCTATACCTTGGAAATACAAACACTTACTTACAATAAACTTGTTTACGACATTGTAAAAGACTGAGACCTATCAGTTATCAACTTACACCAGTTAATGTTCATCAATAATGTAATATAATATAATATATTGATTATTGGACAACGTGATTCTAAATTCTTATAACATCTTTCAAAACAGTTTTTTCATGACAACAAAACTTTACTAATTGGCGATCGCATATAATATGATATAAACTACGCCTATATACTATATAGAATAAAAAAATTCTTACGTTACTGACACAAAGTTTACCTTGATTCTATTAAATTACAAGCAGTTCATAAAACAAGAATTTTATATATTTTAAAATTATTTAATTTTCGTAGGGTAACTACTTAAAATTAATATAATATACTATATAGGTATTAACTAATAACTAGAAGGTTAGTACACACACGCACACATGCACACTTATTTACACTATAATATGATATATACATTTATGTATATTGCGAAATACTACGTCAATGGATAGCCGGATAGGATAATATATATATGGATAGGTACCTAGGTAATATACCTATTGATGAAACTTCAATGTTCAATTGGTTATTGTGTGATAATAATTTTAATATCGGATCGTATAACGAACATTATATACATCTGCAGCGATATTATACACTAGTCTGATGACTATCAAAATATTCTTATGGCTATTGGTTATATATGTACTACATTATACGTGTGTATAATATATAATATAAGAAATGAAAATAGGATTTTGAACAATGATAGCCTAGAGTAATTTTTTTCATCTACATTGTATTATTTCGTATACTTTATAGTTTATACCTATATATATATACATATTATTTTTGTAGAACGACAATATTGAATGGTAGGTATACGTCTTTTCGCGAATATTTCAGGTTTTCACATCCTGACAATGTCTGAATGAGAAGTAATTATTGTTTGTTGTCAAACGTTCTATAGATAATAAGTACTACAACAGTGGTTTTTACAATTTTACGGTCAAACCATAATTGGTTGGAGATGATAGAGAAAAACGACTAGGTAGGTACTGACCGGCGACCGCGTGATTCGTGCCACACTGCTACCATTGAACGAACCTTACACAGGAAGTTAACTTAATTCTAAACCTTTATCATGACAAGTCATTGTAAAGCATCGTCATGACGATAAGTATACTATAGTCCTACAAACAAATCTTTATATATTATTACGCAATATAATATGTGTGAAGTACATTGTGCGTGTTGCATATACCTCATAAGTTATAAAGTATATTATGTATATCATATGTACAAAGTACACGATTTATGAAGCCATCGTAAGAGTTGAATAATTTAAGACAGCTGGTATAGGTCTTATAGTATAATTTCCTATGTAAATACGTTGAAAAATCACTTTTTCTCCCTAACACACACACACACACACACAGTACACACATTATTATTTTCTGTTGGCCAGATGCCTGTTCAGCCTATATCTATATGCATTAGTATAATGATGCCATACCCTACTCTTTGGCAATGCCTATAATATAATAGTACATAATATATTATATATACGAGTATATAGTATGTATATAATCCTGCAGTATAATACTACTTATAAGCAGTGTATATAATGTCAGTCACGCGGAGGAATGTGTATACCCGAGATAGATTTAAGCAAACGGGCGTACCTCGCTACAGTCCTTGTGAACAAGTTATACATTAATAATTATTATCATTCTAAGCGGCAACCTTGTTGGCTATATTATTTTCTTAACGGTGACTATCGCCCAATTGCTCGTACGAGATTGTGACAGCTATTAACATTCTGCTCGACCCTTAGGTACAAATAATATTAAACAACAACTATACAAGGATAACAATTCTATATAATATATACAGTATACATTCATCAGGGCGATAGTAAAGTCATATGAGATAAACTCGTTACATAAATACGTACCCAACGTACAATAATATTATGATTTATGATACATTAATATACGTGTGAATTAGTAACAGTTGCAGTGTATGCAGTATTTATTTGCAATTTTATAAACTAAAATTAAATGCAGATGATATCTATCGTGTTATTAAAATATGTAACACGTTAATTGATTTTTTTTTTACGGATTTACAAAAAAGATTAATAATAAATTGTATTAGGTATACGGTTTCAATAATTTGTTGGTAACTTTAAACATGGCATTAACTATAAATGTTATAAAATTGATTCATTCACTAGTAAATACTAGTAATTACTTATAAATTACCTATAAGTTGTAAATATGCATATTGAAACAATAATAATAACCTATCTACCAACTCATTGTCAATATTTAGCCGTTATTACTTTTAAATGTACACATATTTATTATTTACATATTATAGTATGGCATGTATATTATCGTACATAGCGTTTATAAAACTAATTCAAGTTCAGATAAACAACTGCAGTTATTTAAAATATTAATGTTAAATTAATAATCAAATGTATTATAAGACTAAATTAAGTTGCACGTATCCTTGAATTCTTAAGTCTTTACTTTTACTAATCTCAACTAATGGTTTTTATGATTGATACTTTTTGATGGTCATTTTAAATTTATTTATCATATAAATAGGTTTTTTTTATCAATTTCAAGTTATTTTATATGTATTACAAGTTTTTTTTATTCAGAAAGTATTTTAATAGCAAGTATAATAAATAAATGAATAAATATCAACATATATGAGGTATTTCAATTTAAAAACCTTTAATACCTATATAATTGGTACATATAACTTTAAATTTAATGACAATTATTTGTAATATAAAAAAGACGTGAAAAAAATGCGCACTAAAAATAATGATTTCTAACAAAATTATATAATATTTTGCTTATATTATCATAACTTAGATGTTTCAGTGGTGTAACCAGGATTTTACTTTGAAAGGGGGGCTAATCATTACGCTACTGAGATGTTTACTTAATTTTAAATATTAGTTATACATTTATAATCGAAGTTTATAATTATACTAATAATATATTAGCCAATATTTCCCAAGATTAATATACAATGTATACATTATACACTATTTACTTAAATATTTATAAAATTTTAAATTACTGTAACTGTAAAAACAGATATTGATTTACAAATGTTTATTATATTTTATGGAGAAGTTATGATATTCCACTACCATAAATACTGTATTTTTAGTTGAAAAACTATCATCACTATTAAACTACAACCCATCGAGGAATTCAAAGAAGTTACTAAAAAATAATTTCTATAATTAATGTATTTTAACAATAATATTATTATTTTCTTACAGTTAATTATTTTGTTTTTAGGTTTATGGGCTGTCATAAATACTGCAGACGTATGTCTGAAGGGAAGAATCGAAATGCAGGAGAGCATCCAATGGGAGACGTTATTTAAGACTAATGTTTTTGGAACACTCAAGGCCGCCAGAACATTTTATCCTCTACTAGTGAGCCAAAAAGGTAAACAAATATAATTTAAACAAAAATTATTTTATAACTAATATGAATATGGCATATTTTAATATTTATTTGCGTAATATTTCAATAATTTATTGCAATTTTCTTAAATGATAATTTCATCTAATATATTAAAACTAACAATAAGCATTAGCGTATTACTAATATACTGAACAATGATAATATAGTCTAAAAAAAAAGTGACATTTATAAGCTCCTAATTTGTGCGATAAAACATTAATAACCACAAAAACAATTATCTGATTAATGTTAATTGGTTAACAATTGAATAAATATGTTCAAACACATTGTAATTAATTATAAATTAAATACATTTGTATTACATTCTTAAGAGGCTTCTTGTAAATTTCTCATACTGCCACTTGTTAAATTATTTGTCTATTGGCTTTCCATACATAACCAAATTCCACTATTCAATTCTGTACAAATAAGAGGATATTTTTAGTTATTCATAAATATTATACATATTTTGTGAGTTCAATTGTTATATTATTCTCTATTTCCGTCATATAAATAAATCCAAATACATTTCCTATTAATACCTTCGTTTTTAGAACATGTAGCTCCTGGGCTACTTAACTATTCGTTTTTAATTTTGAGCACATCTGACGTATTTTTAATTAGATTATTTAGTTGTAAATGATGGTTATTACTTACTGTTCACACTCAAGTGTAGAATAGTTTAATTAATACAATGAAATCACTATAAATGCCTATAATATTGAATTTTTTTTAAAAATTGTTATGTATTTTCAGGTCGTTTTATTAACTTTGGTACATCCAACGGACATCCTCGCCGACAAGGGATGACTGCGTTTGACTCAGCGCGCCATGCCGTGGTTGGTGCTAGTTCCTCGCTAAGGGAAGATCTGAAGGATTTGGGTGTACATATAATCGTTATAAACACAAATCACATTCAGCCGGAACACATGTTCGAACCGGTGCGATCTTCTGGCAAAGCTAATGAACAAACGCTCAATGAAATGTTTATGAAAACGACTTTACCTGAGTATGCTATACACACAATATTGGACGCATTACTCGAGCCTAATCCTAAACCCGTGTACGCTTTTGAAAAACCATCGATGTTTAATTATAATAACTTTTCAAAAAGAATTCTAAAATCTGAACGTTACGTGGGATATGAAAATATTTAGTTAAATACCTACCCTTGATAAAGTTTCAAAATAGTGTACAAATTCTGACATACTAATTTATGGTATTAATGAAATTGAAACTAATCAAAGTTACATAATTGTTTTATTTTATTATCATAACATTAAAATAAATATAAAATATTTAAATGTTATCCAAAGAACACTATTAAATGGTCAGTATAGTTTTATAAAATATGTTTTTAAATATTATTTGTATGTTGTATTATTATTGTAAAATAAATGTTCATACTGATTTAATTCAAAATTCCGCCAATGTATCGTCAATTCGTGCCTAAATATCATTAGTATAATTATCGTTGTTATGCAATGAGTATGATATTGTAAAACAATTAAAAATAATTATACATTAATTTTTATAAACTATGTATCAATCATCAAATAAAATAATATATTTTCTATTGTAAATAATAATCTTATTATACCATAAAAGTTCATAATCCGTCATAATTATATCCTTGTTGCTATAACAATAAGGTGGATACCCTATATTTTCTCCCGTGGTTCATATTATTAAAAATAATAATACCATTTTTAGCAATAGTTATAAATATATCAAATAAATGTATTCAAAATGTTTAATAATATTTGGCTTATAACAGACTTATTTTATTTGAATGGTTTTATTGGGCATGTGCAACATTTTAAGTTGAAGAACTATTTGTATCATTCAATTAGAACTAATAGGTACCTTCGTAAAATATGTTCTAATGCACTTTAAAATAAATCCAGTAACTATGTTCTACATAAGTCTGTAAGTAGCCTAGCATAAATCCATTATGCAAACATATACACAAGACATGGGAGATTTAGACAACTACAGCTATTCAGAATTTAGATGTGTTGGTAATAAATTTAAATAATATTAAGTGTATAATAAGCAGTGGAATTTATGAGTTTACCAAAAAAGTATAATCTTAAGGTGATACACTGATACAGAATAAAATATTTTTGTAAAATAGTTCTTGGTATGTGTATTATCAATGTATCAATAGTTGCCTATATACAAATTTAATATTACGATCTCTTCACTTAAAATCATTAATCTTTACTTTATAAAAATGTTCTAAAGCTGAATGATCAGAAGCTATAAAACAATTGTAATGTACGTACTATGCTCAGTGAACTATAAAATACTAAATACATTTAAATACTTGCGGGATCATATAATTGATCTTGTATAATGTATACGTATTTTAAAGTTCACACACCATTGTATTGAATTTGAATTCAATCATATGTCCTTTATTATGAAGTATTAATATTAATAAATTTTACTATAGTATGATATTATTATTATTATGAATATTATGACTTAGCTCTACCTCTATGAACTAAGTTTCTGGAGTCGCCTCTGATAAACCGTGTAATAATTATTTTTTGGAATTATTTTCAAAATGTATTTAAACCATTACCAGATAATTAGAACTTTGCAAACAATGATGTCATGACTAAAATGTTATATCTACATGATAGAAAATAATCGAAATTTAAATTATACTTAAGAAGAAAGTTTAAAACGAAAATAATAAAATACTATGAAACATTAGTTTATAGCTAACAAAACAAACAAAATATAAGGTGAAGAGAAATAATTAGAATATAAATAAACAAAAAAAAAAAAACGCAAAATAAAATGATTTAAAATTGTATTGGTTTATATCTATATATATTATACATAATATATTATGTAATGCGTAAATATTCGATTTCATCAAAATTTAAACTTTAGATATTCATAAAAAATTTTTTAAAAAGTACACTCAACTTTTTCTTTTAATTTCATTGATAATAAATTATGAAATATTGTTTTTAATTTTCAAATATCTATAAATATTTAAATTAAATTATGCATTTTTAATTATCCATAAAATAATTTGAAAATGTTTCCATGCATAGAAAATGTTAAATACTAATAAATACATTTGGTTTTGTTACATGGGAATTGGACATCTCGGTAGAATTGGTTCACAAAGTGAGGTAAACCAACGCCAATTTTCTCGTGAACTAAGATATAGTTAAACTAAGAACTCTTAAACAGTTCTGTAATTAATAATAAATTGTTAATTTTTTTCACAGATAAAGTTGGGTTATACAACTATAATAAATATTACTTATCATTTAAAAAAAAAATGATAAATATAACTTAACGTATCTAAGTGTAATGTATATTGTATCATAATTAAATTTAAGGGGTTTGAAAATAATTAAAATAAAATTATAACATAATATAAGTTTTAAATTAGCTTACTAATTTTAAGATTAAAAAATGTAAATTGACACATCGGTTATGGTTTTTATTGGTGAATAAAATAATATTATCCCAGGGCAGTACCTATTATTCATTCAAACATTTAAAAATATACAATTTTGATTATTTTAGTTCTACTAATTTGTAGTGGTTAAATTATAAGCATTAAATTAAATTAACATAAATTCTTGAGTTAATTTTTTAATTTAATTAATTTTACACTATAAGCTAAAAAGGTAGGCAAGTGAGTATCACTCTGCTGTACATTACTTAAGTGTTGAGTAGGCCATTATTATGATCATATTAAATTTGAATTCAATGATACATCAATACATCATTGTATACGAAAAATAATTTTAGCGAAAACGATTTATCATTCTACATCACTAAGCCTATTTCACCGTATTATTTTTTTTGGTATAGCATTCTTAGTCATTTATTTTACTTTTAGTATTAGGATAGGTTGATAGGTACAATTTTTTTTTTTGGATAATGCCTATTATGTAGTATTTAACCATTATGAATATTTTTATTCCGAATTATAAAAATGTGTATAACTCGAAATTTAATTTTATCTGTAAATACTGTAAACCAGCCAAAATAGATTCATAATATTAATAAATAAACATTATCTTAAAATAAATCAAAAACATCATTACACGTATGGTACAATTTATAATAATATAATATATACGTAAAAGTTTGAAGTTTCCACAAATAATGTTTTTAAATTATAATAAAATAACTAATGTTGTTATTTAATGTTTAAATGGGTAATTTTGTTCAAATTTACTACATAATTTTACTTGAAATGTCTGTAAAATGTAATTTTCATTAAACTCGTAAATATATTTTTTAGATTTTACTGTTTCATTATAGAAAGTTTATGAGGAACCTTATATTATACTTTCAAAACTTAGGTATAAAAAGAAAAGTTTTTATGAATTCTTAACTACAAAATAATTGGTATTTTTTTGCAATTTTGACGAGTTTTTTCAAAATTTTAATTTCATATGAATATAAAAAGAAATTGCCTATACATTTTTAAGATACATTAATAATAGATACAAGAATAACTTGATCTTGTATTAAATTTTCAAAAATATTGACTCAGCAAATAATTTTTTATCGACATTTATACAAAAAAAAAAATTAAAAAATTTCTCATTTTTATAACTTACTCAAAAAGAGTTGAAAAATGTTTGAATATTTTATCACATAATGAAAATGATAATACATATAATTATTAGTAGAAAATATCAAGTATGTATTGTTAGTATTTTTTTAAATACAATAAAATATCAAAAATTGTTTAAGGAGAAATCATTATTTTTCGGGTGAATATCGGATGTTATAATTAATTGAATAGTTGATAGCTGCTACCAAATATAAATCCTATTCAACTATAACTACGTATATTTAATCATTTATATTTAAACAATGATAATTACCATTAAAGTATAAAATCTGTCATTTTGTAATTTAACAAACTGCATTAGTTCAAGTATTTACATTTAAATTAAATTAATTGTATATTTAGAAATTGTATTGAAAAACTAATTATTTTACACAATTAAGAACTAGTTTAAGAATATACATTATTATAGTTTATCTAGTTGAAGAGTAGACACAACATTTTTGTTTTTATATTAAATATAATATTGATTAGGTAAAATCAGTAATAATAATATATTTTGTATTTAAAATATTTTTCATTTACATTCAGTTTAAAATAGAAATCTGGAAAAAAATTACATAAACAATTTGACAATTTCAATATGGATGTATAAAAATAAATTATTAAATACACTAATAAGTTGAATAGTATTAGCTCTTAAAAATAACGAAGATGACACGACTAGTTTACGGGTAATATAATTGTATCTTAACTACTTTCAATGTACCTACATAATATAACCGAAAAATTTTGGAGAGTTTATAAAATATCTACTTAAATTATTATAAATTATATGGTTTATCATACAATATCGTTTTTAAGTATTTGGTCAGTATAAAAATTACTTAGTGATTTCATGAAATAACTACATTCCGTTTTTTAACGCTAACATAAAATACATAGTTATATTATATAAATACTATAATAGTATTATTATAATGTTTTTATTTTATTAATTTATCAAAAATGCATATCTACGTCATGGTACTATGATGGTGCCATACTTCTACTGCATATTTTTAATATTATTTATTATACGCAAATAAATCTTATTCATATCCAATTTTTTATAAATGATTTAAACAAATAAACTTGTTTACCTTTGACTGTATTGGTGTGGTTATAAATTATAAAATAAAGTAATAAAATTAAAAAAGAATTAAACAAAAAGAAAAATTAATATTTCTATTCCAATTTTTCATATCTGTATGTCTGTATAATATTATTAATTGTTATGAGATACTATTTAAGAGGTATAATATAAAATATCGGTATTCCAATATTTTCGTGTATTTACATAATTAAATTATATCCAATAAGACAATGTATAATTTGTATGTATTTGATTTCAAAAATAAAAATAATTTAAAATACTTGGGCTTAAAAAAGGTTATGGTCGAACTGCACTTGGTGTCAAAAAAAGTAAATCAATAAAATCATCATGAATTTGCAGGGGTAAATCATTTTCCAAGTTAAATTAAGTAGTTCTTCATGTTTATGTATTAACTCACACCGAAAAATAACTGTAGAACATTCATGTAGACATATAGTTTTGAAAGACAACCACGATGGGTACAACGACATTTAACACTATCATTTACATTTTTTTTTTTTTGTTAAATGTATAACTTTGTTACACAGTTAAGACACGGTCTCAATCACTTTTAATAATTTTTAAATTATTTATATTTACATAGCGATGTAAAAGTGTAGTTTACATAGGTGATAGGTCTAAATAGTACACGGTATAAAATATAAGTACTAATCTTATATTTTTGTTGATAATTATGTATTATCCTGTTAGGTTATCAATTTTTGGCGACCATAATAAATTATCTGCGTTATCTAAATGGCATTAACGAACTAATGTATAATGCTACTAAATAAAGGTAGCCCGTAGCATTCGTAAACATAAGATTCGTAATATTTTTAACGGGTTTGTCTGTCGGGTTTTTACTATACACGTTCAACTCGTAACAAATTTCCACGTGTTTTCCATTTTCACTTTTTTTTTGAACGAGTGCAGTTCAACCACTACCTGATTTTTACTCAGTGCAGTTCGATCATTACTTTTTTTTAATCCAAGTGCAATTCGATCATTTCTTTATAGGTAATAAGTGCAATTCGATTATCCCCAAATATGCAATATTAAATTAATATTTAATTTGTCTAATCAATTTGTAATATGCAAATATTTACAATTTGAATTATTTTATTTTATCAAATTCATTATTCATAAACAATAATAAAAAAAGTAAAGGGAACAAGTGATTTCGATGGATAAAATATTTATACTTATTACTTTCTGAAATAAAATTTGTGTATTTCGATTCTTTAAAAACAATCTAAGCCAAGATAGTAATATATATATTGTATATTATTCTATGTACTCTTTATAGCTTAAGTTCCATTATTAATAAATCAAGATTTACTTTATAGAAGGCTTTCTCAAGATTGGTATAAATTATATAAGTGTGTGCATCATCATTCTCATTATTTGTTTAAAACTATAAACATTAGTATAGTTGTATTGGGTATATACACAATAAAGTAAATCGTTTTAAAAAAATATAAATTTATAACAAATCGCGTACTAATTAATAAAATAATTATATTTATTTATTTTTTATTTTTTTGAATATCTATATTATGATCATTTATTTAAATATTTTTTTGAAACATTTAAAATACAAAATAACAAAAAGTAAGTAAAATTTAGTTAAATTGTTTTATAATAAAAATAAGCACTTCAAACTCTATCACAAATAGGTATATGCAGAAAATTATAAAACATTTATAGAAATTACGAGTATTGTATTTAGGGAATAAAAGCAAACGCAATTCCATTTTATCTATAAACAATAGGTTTTATGGATAATTTATTTAAAAGTCAACATTATAAAAACTATACTAAAACTGAATACTTACCTAGGTTAGATTATCTAACTCATTTTTTAGTATTAGGTATACAAATGTTATTTTAACACTTATATATACAAGTTACAGAAAACTCAATTAAAGATTTGTATATCCAATTTCTCAATTAAAGTAAAATTAACAACATAATTATTATTAAAACTGATTACTTACTAAAAATTGATTTAAATATAATTTACTTTTGAATTGTTTTTAATTGTCGGTTGTTTAAAACATGGGTGTTGTTAAACAATATTATTTAATTTAACTCTTTGTTTCCATTATTTAAACTACATTAAAATCTTAATTTAATATCCATACATTCAACACCTTATTGACTAAGTATAATTAAATCCATTATTTCCATACATGTTTAGAGAGTACCTAATAATCATTGCTTGTATTATATAGGAATATATTATTTCAACAAGGACAGGATGCTGTAAAATAAATAAACATATACTTACTTTTTATATCTACAACAATTGAAAAATATTAGTATAATACCAATAATTCATTATATTAAATTAATATAAACTAAGATATTATAAATGCGGTTTTTCTTACAGTAAAATAGTAGTTTCTATAAGACTTGCTATATATAAATTAGATGAGTACTTTACTTACTACAGTCCATACAATCGAATATTATATATTCGTTAATGGATTTATCGATTCGATGGTGTCATAACCGGCTAGAGCGATTCTTAATCCATTATAATACATTCTATCAACTCTACACATTACATAGCAAAATAGTGATCAGTATTTAAAAATTGGTATGCTGTATAATAACATTATATTATAAAGGATATTGACCCGTCGGGAATATAAAGTTTTAGTAGAACAACATGTTTGACGTTCACACACAAATATTGTAGGTATTTATTAAAATATACATCACGATATAAGCATTCATTAATAACATTGCATTATGGGTATCTATTTAAATTTGTATTCAAGCAAGTACACTGTATATATATTTGTAGTGATGCATCTTATTTTTTTTATCAAAAATGATGGGTAAATTATAGATATAATAATTTAATAAATAATAATACCATCACGAGTTCAAGACTAAATTATAGTAGACTTACTTCTATAGAGAGATGCTGGTAAATTTTGAATGAAACACACAACGCCATTAAATCAGATTAAAAATAAAATTCATTTTAAGGTTTACATAAATACATTTTATTTGGTGTCAAGAACGGGATGGATAAAAAAAATTACATACTTAAGTGTTAACATCATTTTCATTTACCTACTACTTCTGAATGACTATAATTTTGTATCTTCTGACATTTCAAAATGATACCTATAGTGGGGGTATTTGCGAGCGTCAGGTAGAACAAGTGACCTGCCAAACTGAGAATCATTCGAATTCGAATTTAATTTCATGTTCGTTCCGGTTCTGGATACTAGTGAGTACATTTTTCGCAGATGAACAGGTCCGAAGAGTGTACTATAATATTATAACATAATACATTGTTGTCAGGTAATGTTTATTTTAATTTTATTTTTATTATAATTAAGAACTGAAAGTTGATTATGATGTATTTAATTGTTCATACTAGAGAATCCAGATAAAACTATGTTATATATGAATATATATCATAAAAGTCTAAACAAATAAATACACAATTTTACTTTGAAAATTTGTCATTTTTTGATTGCATGTTCCAAACTTTAAATTCTTAAATTTTTTTAATTTAATTCATTAAAAGTAGATTTATAATAATGCGTATAGTATATTTTAGCAAAATTTAATTTATAGTTTTCATTTTTCTTTAAGTATTACTCTTCAAATCTAAATAATATAACTATTTGACAAAGTTATTGATATATTTACTTTCATATAATATGTATGTCTTATAGAAACGTAAGTAAATATTACTCTATGATTAAAAAATTAAATAAAGACTATCTAATTTAAATTATAAATTATTTTAGTGTTGAACATTTTTAATTTATACATACATTTGTTCTAGTTGTTACTTTTTAGCGCATTCAATTTCTGTTACCAATGATTTATAATTAATAATATAATATCTCTATATTAGTATATAATATATTATAAGGTAAAATATATATGTGTATGTATATTTTTATAAAGTTCAATTATAATTCAATTGGATTTTGATATCGATTTAATATTTCAATTTAAAAAAAAAAAAATAAGAAACTGTGAACACATTCATACATTTTATACATATTCATATATACGTGAAGAATAAATTGTACAATTTTAATAATCGAATATTTATATATAAATATATAATGTTATATAATATAAAAATAGTATTAATTATTGAGTTAATTTTTTTAAACATTACCGACTATACCTAATAATTTATAATTATAAACACAAAACACATCTATTAATATAAAATATAATTTTTTTATATTAATAGGCGTTATAATCATGCCATTTTTGGTTTATATAAATATATATTTATAACTTATAAGTAATATGAAATGTTTAAATTATTTTTAATACTTTTTATTTAAGATCTAGTTTCATATTAAAACTATTAAAGCATACTTATATATGTATATATAGGTAAATATTAATCATTATTACAATTGAAATAATATTAATAAATTATTTTTGGTGTATCTAGTGCCCTAGTGGTATAATAAAATTAATTAATTGTGCGCGTCTAAGTGTCTTATTAATATAAAATAGATAAAAGCATACAGATACTTGTACACCTATGTCCTATATTATGTATACCTATATAAGACCAAACATGCTGAATGACGTCGATGCATCCTAAATGTACCCAATAAACAAAATTATACAAGTTTACAGTTTAAAATGCAAATTTTATATTTCGCAAAATTTTTGGAATTCCAAATGAAATATTCTTGTATGTTTTTTGTTGACTTTTTGCCATTTCACCAAATATATACTGTCATCACAAAGTGGTGTATAATTACTAACCGTAAATCTCAAAGAAACTGGTTTTTGGAATATTTGTGAACATTAATATTGGTAAAAAGTAGGCCTATATATATAAAATAATACATATTATAATAGAGGTCAATACACCGACCAAGCACGTATATATGATTTTAAAAGTCTTAGATCACCCTATATAGCTCATACTACAGCAATGAGCTATGAACTTTCGCGTTATTATTTTATAATCTTGTGTAATCGTACAACATAAATAGAAAATTATCTGTTTCCTTATACATTCACGACATCACGTATAATATTATAATACGATATACAGTGGTGTCCTTCAACTTGACACTGACGTGACACAATGTCCGGTGCTTAAATCTATATTTTTTTATCATTTTTCCGGCGTTCAGGAAAGACGTCCGTTCACGCATACATTTTATACCTACGTACCTACGATAAAATACATATCATAAATAATATTACGAGTATGTCCTACGCATGTTTAAATTTTTATAAATATATCACTGTTGCTTGTAACCTACCCATGTACGAAAAAATAAAAACATTAGATATTTGTGTGTTGCTATAATGCGTTCAGCTATTAGGTCGTACGTTATACCTACCTATATTTATATGTAGGTATACAGTAATAAACGTAATAAAAGTGTGGGCAAATATCGGTGTCGAGGACCTCTACAGTCAACGACTGCTGCAAATATCAAACACTCGACACTATGTTATACATAATATTCGTTAAATAGAGAAACAAATTGTAAACCTAATAATATATAATAATAATTGTCCATTTGTAGGATAAGGAATATAGCACATAGCTGTACAGACTAGACATATTTTTATTTATTTCTTTCATTTTTTATCGCATTATCTATTACAGTACAATAACACTTTATGAACGTTGTAGTAATACATATATATGATGCTTACGTCCACCGCAGACGCTATATTTACCTATACTTATATTATATCTTTAACGGATTGTAGCAAGAATGTACCTACGTATAATATATTATATGTTATATTAATCCCACTTTTGGATCGGCTTACAACGCGCACAACGTAATAAATATATACTTACTCAAACTCATCCGTTGATCATTGTACGCGTGGTGTTTATTCGCTATATAGGTACAAACTATAAACGGAAAAGACGGAGACCGTATATTTTATTACATACCTAATGTATTTTAAATTGCATTCATTTACATATGTCTAAACGAATGCATTGCGCACATTCGCATCATGATTGTTTTCGAGATTTGTTCAACTTCACAATTCGATTTACATAAAAAAAAAAATTATCACATCACATACATAGTAGGTACATAATACTCTATACTTTATGTATATCTATTAATTATTATATATAATTTTATAATGCTAGCACATAAACAAATCGAATTTGTCTTGAAAATTAATGATTTTGTTTAAAAACTTGAACATATTAGATTTAGTCACGCAAAAAATTGTATATCAATTGTATGTATTAGACGAATCATTTAAACTATCCAGATAACTCGTTTGTCTAGCAATATAAATATTATACGCGTAAAAAGTATGAAGTGTGTTATAACTAAAAAGATTATTTAAACTTTAAAGCTAATATCAATAAATAATACAAAATAATAATAATAATATAAAGATATGTAATAATTTTTATTAAATAAAGTGTTTAGGTTTTTAGAGATATCTTCATAGATCATGTACACTATATTTCAATTTAATTACTACTTAAATTTATGAATTTATTTAAAATATGCATTACATTTATAACCAGACCGTTATTTTAATACTAAAAACCACATTTTTAGTGCTAGTAATAAATAATATACAATAAATGTCTCTACACCGATATAACAGCACAAGTAAACGGTAATTGAATTTTACGCGTAAAACGACGAATGACCATATTACGATAGTAATAATATTATTAATTTATTTTTGTAAAACTTAAAAGTCGACAAATCGAAAAATAATACATACAATAAGACGTCTTTACAGGTTTTTTTTTCTGTGTTTTGGAAACGATGCACAATGCATATATATGCACAGGTATAATATAATATATAATCACCAACTATGTACATAAGTATTTATAACCTAACCTATTTACCTACCTATATATTATATTATAATATATATACTTATATGCTATAATATGTACAAACGTAGCCGGGAAATAATGCTAAAGTCGTTTTTTATGCCGTCTGCATCATGTACCTATATAGCTCAAAATTATAATTGTTTTTCTGTTAAAAAATACCAGAGACTCGTGGCCATTATAATTCGAGAGAATGCGTGAATACAGTATGATGTTATATATGTCGACGCAAGGTCGACGAAAGCGCGAACATTATACTACTACAATACACATACGTGCATATATATATATATATATTACAAGTCTATCGTTTTGTTCGCTTCTTTTGTCGCATTTCGTTTATTTTTAAATTTCGGGAAAACTTTTACTTTTGCACGCTTTGCGCATACTGAACACCTAGGTAATATGTACTACACATATATAAATTAGGTACCAATGATTAGGTACTCGGCTTATACTACTGTTACGCGACCGTTTTGCCATTGAAGCTCATCGCGTGTCCTTTTTATAGGCGGTGACCCGGTGCACACCGAACCATTTGGTCTTCAGGCTCAGACAACGCGCAACGTCATCCGTGTGTACACATAAGCACGTCGTTATATGGGTGATACGATGACGGTGACCCACGGCCGCGACGTGACGGTAACACTGAAGGTAAGTGATTTTCGATTTAATGCTATTTTTATTTTTTTATTTTTTTTTCCAACCGTCTGCATGTTGCGCGTTTTATACCATTACGGTGTTCACGTTTTTCCGGAACGAACATAAAATATAATCATTTGGATTCTCGTGTACAGTGCACGCATTGAAATCAAGGATACGTTAAAAGCTCAAATAGCCGATAGGTATATTACTGTGTTATAATCTGTGCGAGATGTTAATTTCGTTCAAACGGTTTTATATTATTTACTTTAGGATTCGTTACTCTAATCTGCATATATATATATATATATATATATATATGTAGGTATAACCATTATGCTAAGTACATTTCAGACGTTGATATGCTGTTTCAGTAATATATTATATTGGTTATACTAAATAATATTACATTATGCGATTTATTACGTACAATTGTAAATTCATTTTAATGTAACATTCCATCGTATACTTAATATATTATACTAATGCCTTCAAATATTGATTTTAAACAATTAAATTATTTTTTGAGGAAATGCTCTTTCGGACGATGGTTTTGTTCGTGATCACTGTAGACGTATGTTGGGGATCCGATCCACCAAAATCGTACGGGCCAACTCCGTCAAACGACAACTACCAAAATAATTATGAACCCGAGTTTCAAAGGCCGTTAGCTGTATTCACGGAAAGACCCGTGAATGTGGCTAACTTTGTACTGATTCCAGTTGTGCAAGTGCCGTCCTCAGATCTAAGGATGATTTATCGGCCACAAATCGACAGTGTTTCAAAAACCGAACCAGTTATAATGTGTAAATCATTAACAAAATCATTTGTAAGTATTTAAAACTTGTTTTTAATAATAGTTCTTAGGTTAGGTAATTAGATTATTTCTTAAACCAATCTATAATATATTAATAAATACAGAACAATAACAATAAAAACCATAACTTTAGTATCACTTACAATGTATTATATAATATTTATTTTGTTAGTGTACGAAAAAATTAAAGACTATAAGTTCTACTTATTACAATAACGATGATTGTTAGTGTATTAACATTTGTACTTAATAACTTAATGAATTAACTGGTAGTAAAATACATTATTCAAGTATAGAATCGTTTAGATTTTGATATAAGTGTGTTACACAAGAGTGAAAAGTAGTATTTCTGTTACAGAGAAATATTTTAAAGGCCCGCTAAACTGAAACAAGTTTAAATAAAGAGATAAATATACAAATTAATTCATATATAAGAATAAAATTTAAATAATAGTAAATACTATTTTTTTTTACTTTAAAGTAATTAAAGAAAATAAAACATTTTCTTTTTTTTTTAAAGTATGAAATACATGTTGTTTGCATTTTTTAACGGGATAAGTGCGTACAGTGTTCGTGGTCTGGTATTTCAGTACTATATTAACTATAATAATTTAAAATATTATTTATACTTATATATTGTACTTAAGATACTTAAGCAATCACCAAATTTTCGTCTTGTTATAGTATTAACATATTGTAAAAAAAATATGTATGGTATCAAGAGGCCCATCAACATAAACAAGAAAATCCTTTTCCCTATAGGTCTAAATTTTAGCTCAGAGTATTATTATTTGTTAGATAAATATGTAGGCTATATTATATTATTATATAATTTGGGTTTACCAGAATATTATATAATATAATGGATATGTTGTGCGAATATTGAATTACCGATGATTTTTATTCCGATTAGGTTATTTGAACTGACAACTATTTTATGTGGTCTAAATGTTCAAAATTATATTAAATATTATAAAATAAATATCAGAAAAAAACATTTTATAAAAAGGAAAGTGTATAGAAAATACTATTGTTTAAAAAATACAACCTAATTAAATGTGGGTACATAATATTTAATTTATTCAGTAAGGATAAGTTTTTCAAAAGTTTTAATGAAATTTCGTTCGTTTAAATTTATGAAGCGTAAATAAATAGTGGACAAAAAACGGTATGAACTTCGAACGGCGAAAGATTACGAAATTGTTGAGTACACTTAATAAATGGGTTATAACTTATAAGACACTTTTACCTCACAAGCACATACTAGACCGCAACAAATCACGTCCTTTGTCCATAAAACTTACAATAAAAAGTATTTCACGGAATTATTAGTCTAGCTATTTAAAGAATAACGATTTCTTTAGACGTGATTTAACTAATTATCCTTTGTACTCTTGCATTTTTAGGTACCCGTTCAGAAGTGTAATTATTCAAATAAACATTTAATTTTATGTTATTTCAATATAATGAAGAAATTTGCTATTACTTTCTTGATTTTGATATATGACAATATGATGTCAAAAAAATATCTTCTTATAGATTTATATATAGGTATATGTTATATTACATTATCATTGATTTAGGTTATAAATATTATAATATTATATTATATAATATAATATTTATAACCTAAATCAATGGTAGAATTATTTTAATATAATATAAACAGTAAACAGTTATCGAATTTAGATGAAGTATCAAGTAATAATAGTAATAATATTGATATGAGATAAACATTTGAATAATTAAACTGGAAAATCGCTTTGAGAAAATAATTTATTCGTAAAAACCATTCAATTATGTATTTTTTATTAATTTTATTATTATATAATCTCACTCCTTTAATATATTTTTTTTATTTCTCTTTATGATTTCAATATGAGATGTTTTTATTATTATTATTATTATTAATATTCCTTTTTAGTTGCCAAGTTTTTAATACTCTAAACTATAAAATATGAAAATATAAGATTGTGTAAATTCATAACAACTAAATTATATTAGAAACTAGTATTATTGTTCAAACAAATTATTATTTATTTATTATTTTAAATAGTTACTTCTAAGTATCTACCCTTGACCCTCGCTTCACATATCTTATCATATCATATCATATTATATACTTATAATAATGTCATAGTAATAGTAAAACTAATTAGATTTTGCTAAAAAATGTATTAAAAAAACTAAAAATGTGAAAAATATTTTAATTTGATTAAATTTTAATTTAATAATAAGACAATTTACCTATTCTATGAACATGAGCCATTAATGAAATAGGAACGCACATTTTACTTGCTTGTATATTAGGTAATGTTTATATATGGTAAACAACACAACAATATTGAATAAATGTGTATCTATGTATCATACTTAGAAAAATCATTTAAAATAAATATTAAATTAAACTAAGTTCATGAATTCGTAATTATCTATAAATAAGTTATTTTTTTATATTATACTAAATTTATATAACTAATGTAAGTTAATTTTGTATATATTAACTAACTTTCATTTAGTTCAATTATAATATTAAATATCGTATCAGGTATGTTTGTATGTTCTTTCTAGTTAAATAACTTGTATCAAAAATAAACTAATATAATAAGACATATTTCCTATAAAAATAAAAAATAAAATTGTTGGTTAATATTATTATTCAGTCGGTCTGGCAGTGTCTATCACGATAAAAATACTAGTAAGTAACAACTACAAATAACCCAGAAGAAAAATAATCAGAATTTAAATCAATTTAATATACGTGCTATATTATTATCTATCGCAATCACCATTCGCCGATAAAATCAACAACTAATTGAACTTGATATTTATTTTTTAATTTTTCGTTTTCTAATGATACCATTAACTATGAATTCTGAAGCAAAAAAATTTTTTTTAAAATAAAATTCAAGTTTTGAAGTTCGTCAAAATTATGAATACAGTTCAAAATAAATTTAAATCAAACAAAATATTAATTTACAATTTATTTTCGTTCTATATTTTAAAAACATTGCACGAATGAGCGGAGTCAATTCCAAGGTTTGGTGTGTATTATAATGTTATTAATATTATGACGGTTACAGGAAGCTACCCCCGCAGTGCAAGTGCAATTACAGCAACCATTCTACTTGTATGACGAACGGACGCTCATACCGTTCCCAAAGTCAGTTACTATCTTGCACGGTGGTTACCGCATGTCAATCCCGGTCGGCATGGTTGTAGCGCCAGTCCCAGTGGATCTCCTCCGAGCTGGACCAGTGTTCGTAACCACGCTATACGCCATACCCGCGGGCCCCGTGCCAGCGCCGTCGCCAGTTAGGTGAGATTGGTGTCAACAATATTCAAATTTTATACAGAACGAAATTCATAAATTGAACGATCAAGAGTTTCTTGATAGCCTTTTTGTGATTTACAAAGTATAATTGATAGTATTTGATCATCCCAACTCATGTCAGTCTCATGAGTATAATTAATATGTATATTAAAATGTACATTTAAAAAGGGTTTATTAGCGGAAAATGAGTGTGTAACGATACGTCTTTATATTTTAAGTTATAACATTATAAGTTATAACAGATAATACATTTCTAACGTTTCCAAGAAAAAACAATTTTTTAATTTTCCGACCACTCTTGATCAAACATTTAAGTATCCATAATTACAACACTTTGTTTGCATACCTCACAATATAGGTTCGTCCCGTGGTCGTCTTATCCTCCGAATCCAACGGCACCTCAGCCGTATTCAGCAAAGTATTCAGCGCCACCACCCCAGTATCCGGCTCCGCCAGCTCAGTATCCTGCTGCACAATCTCCGCCCACGCAGTACTCACAACCGGCACCACCATCGCCCACTTATTACCAACACTCGGGAGGCACTGACGGTGGTTACGTCGAAGAGTCCGGCGAACGTGAACCGCCCGGCAAACTGTACACGCAATTTGCGGCCGGATCGTTCCAAAATTCCAAAGAATCACCACTGTTGCACCAACTTAGAGAGGAGTCTGAAAAGAATCGCAAGAAGTACGCGCCGCCTTTGTATTCCAATCAGTACCAAACGGTGGACGCTGCATAAACGGGTCATTGCCGTATTAGACTTGTCTTAGGGCAGTGGACGGGTGCGGGCATTCCACGAGGCAGATGTGCTAATTTTTTTTATTATTATTTTTAATTAACGAAAACTATTTTTCTATCCCATATATTTGTATAGGTTACACTTTTATAACAAAAGACTATTATTATTATAATATTTATATTTTTTATTATTTAAATATTAAAATATAATCATACCTATATATTATATAACTAGACTTAAATATTTATGAAAAAATTATACTTTGCAGTAGTACCTAGAGAAGAAAAAGAAACAATAGTTTTGAATAGCTCACTTTATTAGATATTATTATATTATATTATTTTTAATTAGCTATTTTAGTTTCTACTGGAAAAAAAAAAAAACAATGACACTTTTGAAATGCATTAGGCGTATACTACTCATAAATATATTACATTTAATTTGTACACCAGTCCCTATGGCCTATGCAATACATTTTATATTATTTTTGTAATAATTATTGTACTTACATAAGGATTGTTAAATAATTATATAATTATACAAAATCTAAATTAAATATGTTTATGATTAAGGAACTTATGTTGTATAATGATGAAGCTCGAACAATGTTGAGTCTCAGCAAATAATAATATTATAACAATGTATTTATAATTTATTTATATACAGAATTAAATAATTATATTTTAATTTATTGAAACTATTTTGTTTTAATATAATCAATTTTTATTATAATATACCTACAAAAGGTCATAAATTAAGAATGTGACAAAAAAAAAAAAAAATGCACAATAATCATGATTTACATACCTTAAGTGACTTTTCTTTCATAGTTTTATAATAAAAAGTTGTTAAATATAATTTATTTAACATTGATCATAACTCAGGTTAATAATAAATAAAAAATTAGAAACATTATTTTGTCTAACAGGTTAAATTTGAAACTCTCGAAATACTTCTAAAATACTAATACACATTTATACTATAAATATTACATATTATTCTATTCAATATGTCTGATAATCAATAATATAATTAGTTCAGTTACTTTAAAAAAGGGAAATAACTATAATTAATAATTTTAAATTTTAAACTAACTGAATATTAATTTTAATCGACTTAATAATTTAATTAGTTAAATTATGTTTTATAATAACTTAATTTTTTTAATTTACTTAAAAACAATACATTAAATTAAAAATATTTTTACACTTTACACACATCAATAAATTACTAATATATCTATCTAAAAGTTAAAATTATTTAAACTAATTAAATGTGTTTTCACTGTTTTTATGTTGCATAGATAAGTTAAATGGTTTAAAAATATAAAATTTAGATTTAGCAAATAAATATTCTCCAATTTAATGACTTTATTGACACAAAATAAATGCGTAATTCAGTAACTATAAAAAAAAAATAGTAAACTTTACAATTGATTTTTGACATATACGTATATAATTAACTCAAGGTAATTTTTTATTTATTAAATAACTATTTTTATTAACTATATTATTGTTATTAACTTATAGTTTATACAAGTCAATGTTGCATATTAAGTACTCATAGAACTGTGTGAATAGTTTAGGTTTATGAATCATGTGCATACATAGTTTAAAATTAATTTAAATATTTTGAAAACTGCATTATTATGTATATAAAATAGTAATTTAAATACCTGTTAATAAAGAAAAGTTTAAAGTTTGGGGTTCAACTCAACTATATACAAACAGTTATTTTACTTGTACTTATATAGGTAGAATTATGACTTTTATTATTAATATTGTTTATGGTCTATGGTTCTAGTATGTGTATATCATGTTTTTTTAAAAATTTAATTAACGATATTATTGGCCATTCAATAGTAATACGACTTAGTAATATAGGTATATAGTTTGTGGTAAACTTAGTTAATTAATTTTTCAAATCATTATTATTCATTTTTGTAACTTTTTGGAATAATATTGTTTTATTTGTTAGCAATAACACAACTTATTAATTTTTAAGAAATTGTCTTTATATGTGTATTATAGATATAATAAGATATTACTAGATATATGTTTTAGATATGTTATAGATCTATACGAGTATAAGTTAGCATTAATTAATTTTACTGTTAATATTACTACATTTAACATGCTATAGTTATTGGCTAAAAATTAACTTATATAAGTGGAATTATAATTAATTTGCATGCAATACTTATATATTATACCATTTAGTTCAATTGGTAAAAACTTATTTACCGAAATAGTAAATATATTATATTAATATGAATCTATTAATTTAATACACATTCTATATTAATCGAGTAACTAAAGTTGAATTAAGCTTTTATATAACTACACTGCATCTAAATCTGAAGTCAAAAGTTATATTATCCGTTATAAGTAGATATCCAATATTTATAGGCTATAACATTAGTGATATAATAAAATTGTCAATAAATTATATTATATTATAATATTGTTATTAGTAACAGTGGTCTCCTAATAAATTTTAACGGCAATATAACTGTCGCATCGGTGTAAGAATTGCCTACATTATCGCCTTTTATAATATTCTGGACTTCGTAAACAGAACGCATACTATAAACTACGAAAGTTCAAACCGTCCTTCGAGGGATAACAAATACATTGACTATACTCCGTAGTCGTGATTATTATTTTAAAATGTAGAGTAACCCCACCCCACACTAACCAAACCCGCACAAAGCACGAGTAGCTCATATATTTATGATTATTGTTGTTCATATGTTTTTTTTTTATCCTTTTGAGCTTTTTAAAGTCATAATTTTGAACTGAAACGGTAACTTGCGTTGTATAATATTATTATCGTATAGGCGTGTAGTGAAATGGTCAAACTGAAGCGGCGGCGGCGGACGAATACTTTACAATCGATCCGCGCACGCTCCTCGACACACGACCGTATTACGACTCGCGGGGCAATGCGCGCAGGAACCCACGAGTAACACTCGTTTGCTAGTCACTAAAAACGTATATTATTTCGTATCACTATTATATTATTTTTATCTTCAGGTTAATTCGTTAGTCGGTCGTACTTGGCGTTTTTTATAATATTTTTACGTTATTACCCGATCGCCACCGGATAAGTGTGGAATTATAACAGGTACTTCATTGTACACGAAATAACGATATATTATTATTACTTCGGCGGACAACGCGATACGCTGGAAAAAATCGATAACACTGCGCGACGTAACATGGTGAGCAGCGGTTGCAACGGCAGTGCCGGTGGCAACGGCAACGGTAACAACAACAACAACAACAACCACCACAACAACAACAACAACAACAATAACAATAACAACGTCAACAACGTCAACGACATAAACGCGAACAACAACGACGGCATGCACGATGGTTGCTCGGCCGATTCGCTGGACGTGCACACCTCCGAGGACCAACGGTACAAGCCGCTGTTGGAGGCCATCAAAGCCGGCGATTACGACGAGTTCGAGTTCGCCGTGGACAAGTGCGGCGGCGAGGCGCTCAGCTTCCGAGACGAATGGGGCTACACGCCGGCCCACTGGGCCGCGCTCTACGGCAACGCCGAGGTGCTCAGGTACCTGGTGGCCAGGGGCGTGACCGTGGACATGTCGTGCTACGGGATCCAGGGCTCCAAGCCGGTGCACTGGGCATGCCGCAAAGGTCACACCGCCGCGGTCCAAGTGCTGTTGCAGGTATATAACATGATCGTTTATACGCGCGTACGATTGTACAGACGTGGGTGACCATGTCGCTGCGCACACCCACTTTTCGGACCGTCAACCGTGGTATGGCTGTGGGCGAGTTAACGGAAAAAATCCACTCGAATCATTCGCTAGCCATAAGCCGACGTTGCGATAAGTCACGATAGATACCCGTGAATAACATTGTACTGTTAAGAGGATGCCGGCGTAGTATTAGTTATCTCTCTCTAACCCACGCGCAACATAGAAAATTTTACGTTCACAAAAATGACTATAACCATATCAATTTCTCAAATTAGAGTGAAATGACCTATTATAAAATTTAAAGTTAAGAACATTATCTAGGGCATATCATAGGCATTTTATTATATTTTTATTTTAAAGCGAGTTATGTGTTTTTTAAGACGTATAAAAAATTTACAATTTTAAAATACTCATAACTCGTTTTAAAATAAAAATATAATAAAACGCCTATGAAATGCTCTAGATGATGTTCTTAACTTTAAATTTTATAATAGGTCATTTCACTCTAATTTGAGAAATTTATATGGTTATAGTCATTTTTGTGAAAGTAAAATTTGCTATGTTGCGTGTGGGTTAGAGAGAGACAACAAATACAACGCTAGCATCCTCTTAACGTTAAACGATATTCTACATTATAGTATATAATATCCGACTTTAATGTTATACTATAGGTATCTATGTATAGTTTAAAGTAAATCCGAGGAAATTATTAACTTACTAGGTTAGAAAAACGTGTTTTAATTACCACCCTCGAGTAGCTGGGTTATACATAGTGCTTGAGTTACTTTCGGCGTTCGTATAAATTCACTAGTAATCTGCCATAAAATTCTAATACATATAAAATACATTATTCATTAGTAATGAATCATTACTATAGCTTGTTTTTATTAATTTTAACGGATTATATGAATAAATCAAACGTTAAATAAGAAATAAAAATGAGCAATTACAAATGATAATATTCGATTACAATAAACATTTTGTTTACCAATTAAAAATTGAATAAATATTTGTTATTATATGATAAGTGATGACACTCCATGGCTTCACTATGCTTCGATAGGATATTGACTAATATAGTCAATAGTTAGTCAGTAGTATAGCGATAGTTCGGAAGTAGTAATATTATATAATACATACAACATACTGCAAAATAAGTGTGAAGTTAACTGTAAAGAAATATTTATAAAATGTGATAGATCACCAACTATAGGTAATATTAAAAGTTAGATCACGTGCTATTCGAACGCCCAGCTTTCACATGGTATGAAAAATAAGAAATGACTAACCATGTTTTATGAATATATTCTTCTATAAAATTCATCTTTATTATCAAAGGGGTTTTGAAATTATACGCGCAATTATATGTGATATCATTGATATATCTTCTATAATGCTATAAATCAAGAAATATTATCCGTAGCTTAATTTTAGTTATAATTTTAACTGCAGTATTAGATAGTATGTACATACATGATTTTAACATACCTTATTATTTTTAAAGATAAATGGAAATAGTTAACTTTACTATAGAATAATAAACATTGAAAACATTAACTGATTAAGTTAAAAATTTTAATTAGATTAGCTTTTTAATTTGTTAACTATTTTTGAGTATAACAGCATAATATTAAAAAGTTAACTATTTATCCATTTTCAAAATCCCAGGCTATGGAGTATGTTTTTTTCGATTTAATACTGCACAAAATGAAATCGGTTGAATTGGTTTATATTTTTCTTTTACTCTGCAATTTTATAAACATCAATGTGATAATATATACAATTTTTATGTCATATTGCGTATGTAAACATACAGTCCATACGGATTGGTTTAAAGTAATTATATCATAAAAAGTGTTATAAATTATAATATTACCGTCATGAACGAATTTTTACATTAAGATGAAAATTTTAAGAATTTACGTATTCATATTTAATATTAATACCTAAATATTACTGTTTAGAATATATACATATATTATATTGTTTAGCAAACAACTATTTACAATACAATTCGAAAATAATAATATAGGTACCAATATAATTATAAACAAAACTTAGAAAATATTGTTTAAGTGAAATTGTTTTTTTTTTTTTTTTTAATTGCGTTTAAGAACGTGTGAAATTATCATTAAAGACGCTCGTAGGTACGTGTGTTTTTTAAAGTAAATTGTGAACTCTTGTATACATTTATAAACTTCATAATAGCTCATAAAAGTAAATTTCTAATAGGTACCTACTTAATTATTTTTTACATCTTTGTTATACTTTTAATAATACATAATATACATTATACAGAGTAAGTATCATTAAATAGTTAATATTTATTTATCAACGATAATATCACGATGTGTATTGAATACATCTACTTATATAATTCCAGTCGATTTTTCAGGCGTTAACTTTCGATTGTTATTAATAATTGTACCTAAAAGATTAATATTATGGTAACAAATATATCAAAGTAGTGAGTTGCCTTCACAAAATAAACGAACTTATTGACTTGACTCGATTTCGCAAACCTGCGATTTTCGTTAACATTAAATTTTTGGATTTTTCTTCTATAGTTAAAATATTAGTTTTGTGATCGTTATATATAGCAACCTAACTGTTTATAACCTAAAAAGTAGTGAAATTCTATAATTTATAATTAATAAACTACGTATTATTACCGTAAATAATAGAATATTTCTCTTGCAGTTAGCTTTGCCCAGCTAAGAATTCGAAAATATTATTATTACATAATACGAGTATGTAAACATTTATTAACTATTATTCTTGATTGCTGAATGTTAGGTATTATGATGTTTATAAGACTGATGGAGATATTTTGATAGCCTAACTATCAATGACAATAATCTTCTATAATTTATTATGACAATATAAATTAAGTTGTATACTTGTACGTAACCCGCGCGATATTTATAATTATAGTTAATAGTTGTAGTACAATAATTTCACGTTTGTTGTTTTGTGAATAATTTATTATTCGATGATATAAAAACCATGACCCATAAAATACAATTTGCATGTAGGTATATAAAAATAAAACGTAACATTCATAATTATCTTGAATGTAAATCGTTGAAATTTTGAGAACCTTGAAATGCTACTAAGATGACAGATTAACATTAAGACCAAACCCATACTATAGCACATAATAATAATATAATATACTACACTATTATATTATTTAAAACAATATTTTTACATATGTAATTTATCATAATACTAATTAAAAGTTTTAAAAATCACGACTCACGATTCAATTATTTTAAATGATTAACGAAATACGAAATATTATATATAATGTTTAGATGTTATATAAATTGTGAGTGAAAAAAAAATTAAGATAAATAAATCTATTTAAACGTAACTCTTGTATGTTTTGAAGGCCGGAGTAAATCCAAACGTATCAGACTTCAAAGGCCTCACGCCCTTAATGACCGCCAGCATGTTTGGTAAAACTTCTACGGCGAGTTTCCTATTAGGTATGGGTGCTCTACACCACCTGACCGACATAAATGGCGACACGGCATTACACTGGGCCTCGTACAAAGGTCACTCAGAACTGATAAGGTTGTTGTTGTACTCTGGAGCTGATCTGACGAAAGCTGACAATTTCGGGTCAACGCCGTTGCACTTGGCCGCCCTTTCCGGAAGTGCCAAATGCGTTGAAATACTTTGTCAGAACGTACGTAAAAAAAACAAATAAAAAAAACATCATCGATCGAAAGTCGCCGATTTATGGACATTCCTATGTTGGCCGTTACAGAGTCAAATATCGTTACAACCCAGGGATAAAAACGGCAAAACTCCGTTAGGCCTAGCCGTGAACCACAGGTATGAGGACATCGCAGGACTGCTGAACAAAGAGATCAAGAAAAGAAAGAAGTGGATGGTACCTCTCCACAAAGCGTTGTAAGACTATTATTATACATTGCAGATTCAAAGTTTTTTTTTTTTCAATACGTATCGTAAATATCTGAATATTATTGTTACAGAAATGCAATTTTTGGAAGTTCGGCGTATTCAAAAGGTCCTTTGCTGCTATTTTTGTGTTCTTTCTTGATTTGGTGGTATCCTCTTTACATATATAGAGTGAGGCAGTGATTTTAATTACCTGTAAAATGTTGATGTATATCCCGATTTTTAATAGTCTTATGTGACTGTACTATAGATCGTACCTGTCACGTGGAACTTAACAAGAGGTTGTCACTACACGTATATAGCCTGGAATATTTTCATGTGGATATGTTGGTTTACTACGAAACAATCAGATCCTGGATTCTTACCAATCGATTCAGGGAGTTACATTCAAACCATTAGACAAGTAATTATATTAATTATTGAATAAAAACATTATCAATATTATGTGTGAAATTCATAAATAGAAATATTGTTTTATGTATCTTAAAATGTAAATCCTTAGTTATTATTAATGCATTATATAAATTAAACCGGTATCCGAATTTGGTAACAATACATGACGTGACAAATCTACGTGAAATCTTAACATAGTTATGTAAATAATAAAGGTGTGTTTAATATCATATTAATTTCAAAGATAAAAAACAAGATAGTATTAATACTACGGTGGCTTAATAAGAATATTAAAATACACTTAATTTATACCAAAATTAAAATTATATGATACATTTAATTATGGTTAATTATTATGTATACATATCACCTATAATTATTATCATTCATTTAAAAATATATTATATTATCTGAAGTCGTGTTACTTTGTTGATTTTTGAAAACTTGTCTTGAATTTATTTAGTTGCCGTTTTATCCGTGTGACATGGGTACCAAAAGAGATATTTTGTCAAGACTTTGTCACACGTGTCGCTGCGTAAGACCCTTGCGTGCTAAACACTGCCGACTGTGCAACAGATGTGTCCAACATTTTGACCACCACTGTCAATTCGTTATGAATTGCATTGGCCTTAGTAACAGGTAAAGTTCGACCAAAGTATTCATTTTTTTATAATTTAAGATTAATTAGTTTAAGGTTTCATACAGTCCTACGTAAAAAATAAGTAGAAAATGAAACGTATATAAGATCCAAAATTCTTGTTAATTTATTCTATATAGCCATGATTGATCTCTATATAGTTAGGGTGGAATATCAACCCAATATTTTATTTCTTATGGAAATATAATTCTGAAATAATCATTGATGTATAAAGAACATTTTTTTTTAATATTGAAAAGATAATCCCACTGTTCTGGTTTCGTATACTTATATTTTTGAGTCTTTTGTAGCAATAAATAAACATATAATATGCCGTTGTATGGTAGTTTGGTATATACTATAAGTGTATTAAAATACTACCCTGCAACCTAGATTAACGTGCAACGTGAATATGCTTATTTGGATTTGTTCATAGGTCATGGTTCTTCTGGTTCGTCATCAGTCTAGCCATGAATTGTTCGTACATAATTTACTTGGTGTGCTGCACGATCAACGTGGAAGGGTTTAACGTATTTTACGTCCTGGCACTATTGCAAGCATTCGCGTTTGGTGTTTTGAGTTGGGCCTTGACTGCGACGATCGTAAGTATATACCTACTCGTATAATACCCATATTATATTATACTCATATAAAATAATATCTATAGAGTGTCTATGTATGTGATTTTACTCCTATGTACACACACCTGCTAATAATGTATAGTATTAAATATCTCGATCAGAATTTTATTTAAGTCTTAAGTTTTAAAATTTACGTCATATTTTCTAATACTTTAAAGAAATTTATAATCTAACTTTTAAGGTATTTATACTAAATTAGCTTTATGCATTTTCTATTTGTATTATTCGTTACATATTTTTATAAACTGTATATATTTTAATAAAACTTCAAAAAAAAAAGCTTAAAACCCTTATTTTGAAGTGAAAGTTGACCAAAAAATATTATAAAATTATAATATAGATTTTTAGCTTTTTAATAAAGTAACGATTTTCCAAACCATGTTTCAAAAAAAAAAAATATGTAGGTAGTATACATTCTATTGACATGACACACTTTTCATCATTTTTTAATATTTATATATAATAATATATTTATATGTATTTTTTATGCTTACCTGTATCAGCATTTACGGATAAAGTTTCTCCGACGTTTTAATTAATACATATTTTTGTGTTTATTTTTGTTCTACACAGTGTATCAACGCATTGATGAATTTAACCAGAAACGAGATGATCAACCATAAAAAGTACACGTACTTGAAAAACAGCAGAGGCAAATACTACAACCCATTCTCTAGAGGCGTTGTAATTAACGTTTTGGAATTTTTCGGGTGTACACAAAACAGAACAAACTACGAGGGCGATAGATATAATTGTTACGATTGAGGGGGGAGGGACAAATATACAAAGGAAATATGTAGGTAACTTAAAATATCTACTTAAACTGCCGTCACTTTTAAGGTGATTACCAATTTCCGGGTAATTACGGATAAACGAATCAAAGTACGTCTCTATAATAATTAATAAGACCCGATCATTTTTAACAATATTATTCTGCCTCTTAAATTTCTGCACGTTCATTATCATACGAAATAATAATTTTAATAAACCGTCTTTAATCGTAATATTTTAATAATATTATATTTAAGCTATATTACACATGTGAGTACAAGCAGATTTTACTTCAGTGTATTCGGAAAAAGATAAGTTATATATTGTTATTCAAATGTTTATTTTGCTACGTCAGAACACTTGAAGTGAATATTTTACACACACATTTTGCATATAGATAATAATACTATTTAGCGTATTATGCGTCTAAATCGCGCAATATCATCATATAAACATAATATGTGAAGTTAAATAAAAAATCTTGAATGCCGACGACAGGACGATGATGATGAGTTTGGGCTAGGATACCTGTTTTACTTTTTCAAACCAAAAATAGGAGACAGCCTGTTTGGTCATTCAAACACTGTAATAGACTCTTCGCTTATACTTTCTACTTGGTAACAGCTGTTGTGCACAATAAAATATATAACCATTTGCATACAATAAAACGTGCGTTCGTCGTATGTATAGATTCGCGTATTTTTTTCCCAGCGTTCAGGTACAATAGGAAAAGAAAGAAAGAGAAAAACATTTTTGCAAAACAAAACTCACTTCTCGTACGATTTGTATTTATATTTTTTTATCTATAAATATTAAATATATTATATATATATATATATTTATTACTATTATTATTTATTATGTTCATTAATTATTTTTATGTTTTCTGTATATTTATATAAAAAAAATCACAAACGCTGATTTGTACGTATATTAGTAACATATTAGTATATTTCAATAACTATTTAATTAAACGTATAAAATAAATTAATATTTGCTCAACATTGAGCACGCTTGCGTGGCACATTTTTACAAGAATTTCTAAAATAATACTATATAATAAGTGTAATTTACTATGGCAAACAGTTGCCGATTGAAGACAATGGAGTATAGATTTATTGGCTGTGGTACACAATGGCTATAATAATCACCCGTAGTTGTGCAATCTGTGAGATTCGTACCTATTACATTCACAGGTTTCAACATTGGTGATTCTATTGTTTCAAGTCCGCTTAGACCGGACGAGAACTGTTTTGACAATGTATCATTATAGTTAAAAAAATATATACATTAACTCGAATAGATAATACCTATTACCTAGTATTTGGGAGTACCAAATATGATTATACGCGATAATTCTGATCAGGCGATGCGGCGGATCTATGGTATAAAATAGTAGCCTCGAAAAATAGATATTAAAATACATTGACCGTTTAATTAATAAATACAATTAAAGTTATACTCATTTTGACTAGCTGTGCACACATTAACGAGATTGAGGCATAGTTATAAAAAGAGACTTAAATATGTAATTCGAATTGACGTTAGATTCATGAAAACACTTGAATTATTTTATTTAATAATTACGTGCCGCAACGTTCCAGTGATGTATTTAGGACAATTCAGATATACTATACGGATATTGTATCAATATTTTTATCAATAAAAAAAATAATTATGTCTCAATTTTTTTTTTCTAAATTATAAAATAATTCCTTACAACGATTTTCAACTCTCAGTAACTGACAAAACATTATAAATATCGGCATTGGCGGTCAATCTGTTTCATCTACTCATTTTATTAATACACCACTGCGCGCTACAACACCTATTATAATAGGTAAAATAAATTATTATCCTGCACTTTGATTAGTGCTTATATAGTCTAAACTCAACCTATACTGATTATCACCACCGTTAAGAACGGTGACATTAATTTTTTTTATAATGGCGATGTATTGAAAATAATTATACACATAATGTTACGTATTTTATTGTGCGATCCGCATCAAGTCTCTAGTCGTAACGCACGCCCGCCTATAGTCTCCGAGTGTGTAGTATAATATTCTAATAAATTGCGAGTTTTTCTATGTATAACGACGCGCTACGTCTATAGTTATGTTCTAAATCATTATTATTATATAGGCGACAAAAGAAAATAGTAATAAGAGGAGAGAAAAAAATAAAACATTAACACTAATCATCATTACAACTACTTAGGTACCTACGAGCATCGTTGCACCGGAGGAAAGCGTACTCTTAAACTAAACTTTGTGTTATGGCTCGTGTGCATAATAGTAATAATAATACAACCGTCATCATCTATACGACATTATATATATATATATGACGGAACGGTGTGTATAACCAGTGGCGCATTATGAAACTCATTGGCCCTAAGGCCTATAGGAAGTAGGGGTCTCCTTAAACGCAGAGATTAAACTATTAAAATATAGTGGTAATGATAATGAATTTAACGTTATAAAATACTTTATGTTTAAAGTCAAATTATTTTCAACATGAATATACTTTAAATAAAAAAAAAAAATGAAAATAAATGTCCGGTATTTTCTTTATAACGTAACTATAAAAGCCCCGGTGCCCCCTCGAGTTGGACATGTGCCTAGGTCTAAACACGCCACTGGTCACACGACTACGATATTATTTTATGTTCCCCCGGCGACCGGCTGCGTGATTATGGTTTGTTACGGTTCTGCTGTATAATATTATACACGCGTATTACGTGCAGACACCTAACCCGACGACGACCTATTGGTCGGACCGGACCGGACCTACGTCGACGTCGGGCCGGTATGGGCGCGCGGCCCGATCACTGCGGCGGGCGCGGGTCGTAGGGCTCGGCGCCGAGGCCCACGTAACGGTTGTTCTTGCGGTGCACGAACCCAGTGCCGGGCGCCGTGTTGTAGTAGACCACCCGCCTGATGCCGAACGGGTCCACGTAACCGAAGCTGCCGGCGCGCGTGTCGCCCGCGTCGTCCGACTGTTCCTCGTGGTAGTGCCGGGGCAGGTAGTACTTGAAGCCGTTCCGGACGAACGACACGCCGTCGTACTCGGACTGTTCCGTTAGGGGTCCCGGCGTAGTACCGGCCGACAAGTCCACCACCTTCCGGTACGCCGGCCGGAACGTGTGCGGCCGCAACGGTTGTTCGTACAGCGGCTGGTGTTCCGCGGCCGTGGACGCCGAGGCCGTGGCCGTGGTGGACGAGGACGAACGACGTCGGTAAGGTCGTCGCGCGTCTTCGTCGCCGTCGCCGCTATCGCCGGTGGCCGCGATCGAGTTGACGTCCACCGGCCGCACGGAATAGTATTCGGCGGCGGGCGATGGTGTGCTGCTCGGCTGCGGCCGCCGGAACTGCGACGCCACTGAACGCGGAGGTGAACCGCCCGCGGGGAATCGCAGTGGCGACGATTGAGTGTCGGATGGATACACGAACGGCGAGCCGCGCCACGACGATTCCCTGGGCGGCGCCGGGGTGATCGCTACGACAGCCGCCGGCCGGTTAACGACCGTGGCCGTGGCCGACCGATACGGTGACGCGGAAACGGCCGTGCCAGCCACCGGTGCCGTGTACTTGGCCACCGAAACGGCCTGTCCGACGGGCGTCTGAGTGCCGACGAACAGCTTCTTGTTCTTCAGTATTCTGTAACCTGTGACACATACAAACACACGGTAATGGTTATTCGACGCGTATTTAAATTCAGAAAATTCGAAAATACTAATCGTAAAATTCACCTCGATAATCTATTTTATTCGACCATCCAAATATATACGAATATAATACTTCTATAAGTATAATAATAATAATAATAATATTTGTGATGCTTTTATTACGAACTGTTAAAATATGATTAATAGGTGTGCTCAAAAGACAGAATATCTTCATAAAATTTAACGAAGTAATGTGAATTAATAATAATTATTATGAATTATTAAATGTTTGAAAGGCTTCATTTCTTTTTGAACAAAGTTGCAAATATATTAAATGGATACGCTGTGCATCATAATGGACAATGGTTAGGATGTTGTATAGTATAAACGTATTGACTAGTTGATAGTTAGTGGTAAAGCCATAGACAATGTTAATCATACACTGCTTTCATCGATCATAGTTTGTTATTATTGGTTTTTGTTTAGTCAAAGAAAATGATTTTAATTAATTAATTTGATTAAGTCAAAAAATGTAATGTTTGGTGGCTGTATAAATACATACGAGAATTGTAATTTTTCTACAATTTTTTATTTCCTAAATCGTCACTTTTGAACGCCGATTTAAATCCATATAAATTTAACTGATTTTGTATATCTTTATAGCTAAATACATTTTTATTTAAAAGGCAATCATTTGAATAGTTTTTGAATTAAACGTTTAAATGGATATTTTTTATAAATTATAAATACAACTTAACCGTGTAATACTGCTGCAGTGTTATAAAATTGTCAAAAAAATAGGTATAGTTATATTGGACAAGTTTTTTCGTTTCCGCCCATCCCACGTATGCAACATAATATAATAATAAAATTACGTCCTCCATTCTTAGTATGTACCATATAAAGTGGTCATAATATATTAACTTGTGATATTATTACCGATTATATATTTAGACATTTAAGTATATACACGTAAGATTTAAAAATAACATTATTTTTACATTATATACAGTAGCGAATTAACAAAGGGACTTAAAATAGTTTATTAAGCCTAAGGCCTTAGTTAAATTTTATTTCCTCGGTGATCTGTATTAAATTGTTAATGATGATTATTCGTTATTATTTTTTCAGTCTAAAGCAAGTTTTTAATTTTCACAATATTTAATAATAAATTATACGCTCATAATTTTAAAACGAGTTTCTCAGTTAAGTTTCAGTTTATAAAAAATTTAAATTTTTTACTGTTGTTAATAATAATATTATATATATTTGTAATACTGAAATAAGCTATATTTAATTTAATAAAAATTTAGTATGCACCTATACTAAAAGGTCTAATATCTGTTAGTATTAATTTATCCTTTAATTAATTTTATTTGTTTGTTATTATTTAATGATTGAAATATTTTAATTTATTTAAAGTTATTTCAATCTTATGTGTGATATTTAAAATGTACTGTTTTTGTTCTAAACATTATAAAAATGTGCAATTTATTATCTTAATAAAGATGTAGCGTATTGGTAGATACGACAATAAATTTTTCACAGTTTATTATTATATTGTATATGTTTTATTATTTTTACATTATTTCCATTTAGTCATACGTATTAAAAGCTATAATTTGTTTTTTTGTTGAGAATATTTTTAAATTTAATTTAGGACTATGTTTATAATACCATCGACATGTCTTGAATACAAAGTGAATTTATTTACAAGTCAGTTGATCATGTCCATATACCTACCTATTATTATAACATTAGTGAAATGTTAAATGATCATAAAAAGTAAATCTAAATTCTTTTTACAAAAAAATTTTTAAGTACATATAAAAAAAATGTATAGCAACAATTCATTTTATATTGAATTTAGAAGTATTTGAAAATATTCCTTCTTGCCATAAAAATACTAAATTTGCAAATAAAAATGTATATTTATCGAAGAGTTTATCATAAATTTTAATTAAGATAGAAACGTTCAATTTTAAGTATTGTAATCGAAATTTGAAAAATATTATATAAATTTATAAAATATTCTATATTTATATATAAATATTTTGATAACTTTTAATTGAATTATATTATTATTATTTTAGTATAAAACTTTAATCGAGAGTTATAAATAGGTTGATAATATTACACTTTATTATGTTTATAGAAAATAACTTTTATGTTGTTGTTTTAATAACTACATATTTAAAAAATGTTTCTTTGTAATTTACATAAAATGTGTGTAATGAGTGTAGTGCGTAGTATAATAACTTTTACTATAAAATTTCAACACACTGTTGTGAAAATAAATTAAACTCATGTTTTATAAAAAAAAACAAAAATGATTTATTTAGATCACTAAGATGAATAACTTATAAGGATTATAAATTTAAATAATTGTGACTATCGAATCATGATAAATATACCTACAGCCTACTTATATTTTACGCTAAATAATAAGTAGTTAGTTTCTGTGTGTGTAAATAGAGTATAATATGCTACCTACTACCTAATTATTTTTAGCATTAATACCGATTTAAATTAAGTTACATTTTTTCATTGAGGTGAAATAACTAATTATTGTGTAGAAATATTATAAAATCTAAATAATAATTTAACATTTTATAATACGTTTTCTTGTGTGTGTAATATTGTAAATTGGCTTTATTAATAAATACAGATAATTCAGTATTATTTCTGATATTTTTTGTATGCAATTGATTCATTAAAACATATAGTAACGATTAAAAAATAATAGTACATTTAGTAATTAATAATTTGCAATTAATTACAATATTATTGTTAGTTAAATAGTAAAACGTGCTTTTATTGTTGATGATTTATAGCATGCAAATAAAATAAAAAACTGGTATCAAATGTAAAATCAATTAACAGTGTACTAAAATAACAAAAATATTTTTATGTTAGAAAAGTAAGTATAGTAGAAGTATACGACTTAAGGCTTAAGCAGGTAACAAATTATGGGGTACTATATAAAAAAAAAAAACAGTTAAATTCAAGTCATGTTCACATAATGGTAGTCGATTACTCTAATTTCATAAATGTTTGATCCCAAAAACAATTATAAGAGAATTATACTTTTTTATGTAATTATGTAACTATTAATATAAAAACACGTTTTTTTTTTTTTTTTTAACAGAACTATGAAAGATTTACGATGTATAGTGAAATAGTGAAGAAGTACGAACGATAACTGACTCAAAAATTATGTTTAGAACTACCTCGAAAAGATCTTAACGAAATTGCATAACGTACATGTAATGTTGCTCTATAATGCAATATTGTTGTAAGACATATTTTTCAACACTTGAGTCTTAAATATACCACAAAAACTAATGTATACAGTATAGTGCATATATTATAGTTTAGAGTACACAATATTATAATATATTACACTCAACTAATTTAGTATAAAATTATTACACTTAAGTCACGATTTAAAAAAAAAAAAAGTGTTATTGCTATTACGTAAATCTATCATATTATGCTTATTGAGAATTCAAGAAATATAATTTATAATATGCTTACAAAATATTGCGTTAATTTCTAAAAGGAATGTGTTGTTTATTTTATTAGTTAAGTACAAGAAAAAATATTGAACACCGAATGTGTCACGGACTTACCCTTCGAATCGGCTACGTAGTCGTTAAGCCTCAAATACCCATCTGCGTCTACCCAGCCGTAAGTTCCGACCACGCTTCCATCTTGTAGTCGCCTCTCTTTACGGTACTGACCACTAATGGTTTGATACTTGAAATACCTTTCGGGCCCCTCGTCCGTCTGTATATGGTACTGTGTGTTCGGCTCTGTGTCCCATCCTCCATCAATTTTGGATGCTACTGTTCCCAAAATGGCAAGCTGAAAATAAAAATATTCGTACACTTAATCAATTTAAAAGTTGGTAAATAAGAATAATGATATGGGATGTTGTGAAATTATAAGTTTTTTGATTGAAAATACAAAATATGTTTGGACTTTTTACTTCAAACACTGTATTCAAACAACCTATCGATTTGCACTTCGGGTGGATATATTATGTACGATGACGTAGAAACCTTCTACCTAACATAGAGTATCGGACTCTGAACTAGCGACTTTTCAGCGACATGAAACAAGAATAATTTGTTATATTATACATACGTTTCAAGAATAAAATACTAGCATTATGCCATTATCATGTTTAATGAATATATTATGTGTATTATGTAAACATTATATTGTTCATCCTGAAATAGTCAACAATATTCCTCTATCAATAGATATCTTTTGGTTACCAATACGAAAAATTCCAATCTGATACATAATATTAATCAACCGGTTACAATAAACATTTGACTCACAAATTATTGATGATAATAATTATTACATTACGGGCGGATGGTATAGCCGACTGGACAAGACAAAGCAAACCATAACCAAGCAACATGTAGTGCGAGTATACCTTTGATGGGTAGGTACACATACACACATTTTTTCTTGCGTATAGCTGGTCCAGTGCCTTTTAAGGTATTTGTCCGTCAAAGAACCTATTCTTTAAAATGCATATACTAGGTATCTACGTACATTTCCTAACGTTTACATTTATTTACAATATTGTTATTCTTTTTGAACTTTAATACACACCATATAATATACAATATTTTTTTTATGTACATATACTATATATACCAATAGTACCTATAATTAGACATTTTTAATCAGTTATAGACGTTATAGTGAGCGTTGTTTTTCAAATTTACCTATGTGTTCGTACTCACTACTCGTAAAATGGATCTGCAAAAATACAAAATATTCATATGGATATTTTTCTATCTTATTTTACTGCAGTCGACTGGTTTATGACAAGTTATGGTATTATGTAGACATGTAATAGTGTAGTAGTAGTAATGCATACTACGATTTATTCAGAGTAACATAAGCGACTATAAATTGTATACATAGAGTGAAAAAATATATTATATATATATATATGTTGTTAAAAACTGAGAATGCGTATTGTTTCATTGTGTATTCAGCGTATACTCATACACTCGATAGTCAATGGAGCTGATTTACGTGTCATTTCGTACACACTTATAAATACACACATACGTCAAGACTGAAGAGAACTAAACTTGTAATTCATCCACGTACAAACAAATATGTATAGCTATTTCAAAAGTTTGTTTGGAAATTTTTTTTTTAAATAAAACGAATAAATACATTTTAATATAATATTTATCATTTTACTAGTATGTAATATGTTTATTGTATTCATAACATAAAGTAAGTATTTAATAAGAGTTAACAAAATAATAAGAAGAATATGAATTAAATACATCTTTGATTTAGCTCATTCCCTACAATAAATAGTAAGTAATAATAATTAGTAAGTAAAATTATTTAATTGATTTTTATAAACTTATACTAGAGATTAACTTAATTCTTAAAATATGTTCAATATTAAAACCTCAGAGTCTAGAATAAGGGTATTGTTTTTTACGTTACACTGTCAATACAAAATATTGTTTTACCATTAAATAACTACTACAGTTTGTTTTAAAAATTTAATACAAGATTCTTATAAGACAAGTAGTTAAAAGTATAAAATCTAAAACATGTATAAAGACCATTATTTTTTATAGATATGTTAAGTTCCAATTTGGGTGCAAAAACTTAATCAAATGATAAAATAACAATGTTATTATTATTTTTTTTTTATTTAAATTTAAAAACATTATTTGTCGAAACTTAAACATCTTAAACTTATGTATTTTATATTATTATGAATTTTACTATAAACAATCTCTTTTTTGATTTCTTTTAAAACATTATCTATTTATAGATACTTGAATCTTTTTTTACGATATTTACAAAATCATATTTTAAATATTGTGTTATATAAGTTGATAGACTATGGTATGAATATATAGTATTATAATAATTAAATACTAATAATAATATAACATAATATTATAATAAATGACTTAAGTAGCTATATTAAATAAAACATATTATTTGGTGATATAGGCTGATAGACCGTTTCCGCTCAGAATCGTTTTTTGTATACAATGATATATTGTTGAATTCAAATTTAACACACCTAGAATAGTGGCCTACTCGACACCTAATTAACAACAGAGCGGTACCTACTTACCTGAATTTTTATTATTAATTATTCCCAAGACTAGGAACTGATTGCACAAATAATTTTCAAAATTTTTCAAAAATTTACCGAAAAATGTTTTAAAATTATGTACAAAAATAATACTGAAAAAAAAATGTATAAACATAATAATATATGAAAGAAATAATTTTTACAAAAAGCTTAAATTTGTTAAATATTCCATATTTCTTTTTTTTATGAAGTATGAAAGTATCAAGTTTTTGTATATAATTTCATCATTTCACAAAACAAATTTATATTTTACAAACATCACAAAAAATAAATATAAAATATAAGAAGTCCCGATTTCTATACATAATAAGTAAGTATTACCTTTTTATAGTTTATGGAATACGACATATAGAAGACCTATATTTTAGCTAGTACAATTTATTATGGTTTCTGATACAAACGTAAATCGTTTATACTATCTGGTTTGGGAACTAAAATTATTACTATACGCAACCACGGCAGTGATATAATAATGCATAGCCATTGTCATGAATAATAAGAAAATGATTAATTGATTTTTACCTTTTAAGGAAAATCACGAATATTTATTTTTTTTATACATATAATATATATATATATATAAATTACACAAATTATAGTTCCTTACACAAATTAATAATATTGGAGATTTCGTAATTTTGACAAATTTACTTTTCATCTACATTTCTTAAAATAATAATAAAAAAAAAGTAGTATAGGAACACCTATGTTCACAATATGCATAATATAATATAAATTATTATATTATATTTGTTCAATTTACGTCACCGGCAATATTATTCACAGCATGCAGTATAGCTATACATTAACCGCAAGGCGACATTTCGTAATAGTCAATATGTCCAGCCTACACCGGTTTACAAAATAGAGAAGAACTCATTACTAATTTTCACGCCCACGAGAAAAATAAGTCTTCTTATAGATATTTCTGTTTGCTCATTTTTGTTTATAGGAGATGTATAATATGGATATTTCATACATTCATACTTGCATGTTACATGAATATTGTGTAGCAATGCTACTGCAGATGCTGCTTTATAGGTGTATTATATTATAGTATATTATATTAAAATATGTATACCAGGAAATATTACTATACTATATTGTTAGATAGGGACTTGTCGCGAAACTTCTTCACGATAATATATTATAGTATGTAAATTATATACGTATTTTAGTATTGACATCTTATAATTAGGTAACATATTTTTTTTATGTAATCGTTCAAGTTTGTTGAAATCAATGTGTAGATCGTAAAAAAATCTAAAATTATTACATATTTTTTCAAATAACCATTTTATTTTACTATTACGAGATAAATTTTAAATAATCACTATAATGTTAAATAACTGCAATTTGATAAAATTAATTTTAAGAACGTGTAAAAATAAATAATAAAAATCAAACGGATAAAATAATACTGTAAACATATTGAATTTCAAACACCGTAATTTAGGCTCGATCATTAATGCTGTTGTCTCATCCCACTCAACCACGCAGAATTATTTTTTATAAATATTTTAGGTCATCCAATTTAAATAACTTAACAAATTGAAAATAATATATTGAAATAATAATGTTAGAAAATATTAAAACTCACAGACGTATTTTGGGAAAATATTAAATATTGTATAGGTTCCAACTAATTCACAAAAATAACGTAAGTATACACTAAAAAGTAAATAAAACCTTAATAGTATATAGTAAATTAATAACTAGGCTTGAATATGCCTAGAAACTACGTGTGTTATAACTCTTTTAAGATTCAAAATTATGAGAATGGAAAATCAAATATTTGGAATACATTTGCTTAAAAGTATAATATCTATGTATACGAAAATGTTAATCAGCAAATTGTTGTGTTTGAATTGATAATTTTTACTTGGTTTTCGTTCACGTCTGTTAAAATATTATTTCATTATACTTCTATAGTATAGACTATTTTTTGTGAAGGAGGAGTAATAATATGTAGTGTTATAGTCCTAATTTATGCAATTTAATATTGTATGGTTACCTAGCTATTAATTATGAAAGAAAAGAATAATGTAGCAATTTAATAACACCGACAATTTCTACAACTTTACTTATGCACTTTTATATATTATTATTATTATTATTATTATATGCTTGAGTGTTGTGAGAAAAATCTTGTGGACCACGGGTGTCAAAACGTAACGATATTATTTACAAAAAAAAAAACACCATCGACTTCCGTGAGAGGACTAGAGTAGAAAGTTTCGAGTACGGTCACGATCGTCGTCGCAACCGATTCGGTAGTAGACTATATAATATATCTATACTTCGTGTTTATATTTTTCACACTATATTTCGAAACACGTCGCACATTTAAAATCAACGTTCGATCTAATTTAACATTATGATTTTATTCACATCGTACAAAAGAATGGAATGTGATAATTGTCCGGCGGCTAAATGTAAATATTTTTTCTGACAACAATTTCTAAAAGTTTCAATTTAATCTAAAGTTTTTAAAATTGCTTGAAATCAAAACATAACGAGTACCTACCTACCATGATGTAAATATTTCAACATTGGTTTGTGTCGGCCAAACTATTTTTTTTTTTTGTTTTGCTTCATTATAATTTCCTATTTAGTAATATTTAACTTAATTGCAAAATATTATAATGGACATCACGTAATTACCCACCTTTTATAATATTACTCGAGTTCCATAAATGGCAACGAATTGCGATCATATTTAAATATATATATATTTGTATAAACGAAACAATAATATAATATTATGCGTGGGTGACGAATCACGATAATAAATTTTCATTAAAAAATAACGCAGTGTTTAAGCTTACGTGTTGATTGTTTCTTATGATATTAATTATTATTTGATTTATAATAAAAAATTTGTTATTGCCGTCCATAGTGATTATAACAGCAGCTTACGATTTTGTTAAAGAAACTTCCGTTCCGACTGTACCTATACATAGATTATAGATATACTTACTTCACAACATGTTGAACTTTCAACGTAAATCAAGAATACATTTTGTCTAAAACGTCATCAATGTAATGTGACATATTTATAATGTACGCAATGTATATATATATACAACGAATGTTCAAAATAACGAAAAGAAAAAAAGTTTTTAATGACTAATACTAATTGCGGTCGATTGAAATTGATTGCAGCGACACTATACGTTTTTATTAAAATAATAATATTATTGTTTATTTTTTATTTTTTAATATTACATAGTTATTATTTAGTTATACACAATACACAGTTGACCCTCGTGGCAGTCGGGTGGGTAGTACACATACATAAATGATTGTTATATGCATCGAGCGTATAATAGGTTTATAACTACACTTATATTGTGTATACAAAACACAAGACTAAAAAGTAAACACGTCGCGCGTACATATATAATATAATCGATGTCAAGTTCTGCCCGTGACCGACCGGATTCGTTTCGGGTCCGATTCAAAACACTCGAGCGCCTCCACGCGCGAACGAATGTGACAACGTGCCCAATATTTCATAGTGTTATGAATTACAATATTTTGCACGTGCATTTAATCTTATTAGTGTCGTTGTGTAGTAAGTACATTACTACACCACACGGTTATAATAAAGCGTGGTACCTACCTATATAATGTTGCAGTATATATATTTATAGGTCGGTAAGTGTAGTACAGGCACACCGTGACGCAGGTACTCGGGTATTTGGGCTGTATTTTCTACACGATTAAAATCATTATCGTTATTTTCATTTTTTTTTTTCTGTTGATTTGATGAACGCGCGAAAATGTAAGTATTTAGGTGAGTGGAGCGAGGCGGCCTGAATAATTCATGAGAGATCGGCGGGCGCCTATTGTTTACCGCCCCGATGATGATTGTATCGCTCGCGAGCGCACGCCCGTCTAATATATTTCTATCATAAATATATATATATATGTGTGTGTGTGTGTGTGTGTGTGTGTGTGTGTGTATGTGTGTGTACGACACGAAATACATGACACGCCTAATTGAGAATTCGCACGTGTTAGCAAAGACAATTTTTATTTACTTTTTTACGTCACTTTTGCCGCCGTCCTTCCGACAGTCGAAATCTAAGACGTACGCCTTTTATACGATTATGATTATTATAAACGGGCACGGCGGAATCAAATACTGTTGTTGTAATATGTGTAAAACACTCGGCAAATCGTATATAGGTATATCGTATATATTATAATAATAAATTGTATCATAATAAAATAGCATATTTACATCACAGCAGTATTATATTATAGGCGGGTACGAGTATAATGTCGCCGCAACATTAAGTACAAAGTATAAACATGTTTTATTTAGGTACTAGATTTTTCATCGGAGCGATTCTCTATCTTTCTTTCCTTCACAATTGCAGTGTTATGCAACTTTGGCAGGACGGTTGCACGCCACTACTGCCATTTTATTGTGTTCACTGCTGCCCGGGCGAACTGCCGGTCAATGAATAATATTATACATCGAATTTAAATAGAAATCAGACCGAAACCCGTCGTCATAATAATGTATAATTCGTGTAATGAAAAATGCCAAATTACAGTACCTATATATAGTTATATACCATATAGTTTGTGCCTACGTTTCAGGCGGTATTTTTTTACGTATACGCATTATGCCGTCATGCATATTTAACTCCACAATAAAACAATTTAATAACCATAATACCCATATTATAGTCCCATAATGTAGATTCATCATGATAACGCGCAAACTATTAGACTTTTTATATTGTTAGTGGAGTACTTAGAGTAGTAAAATAATAAGGATCTGTACCGTATATAACTATTACAAGCAAATCGTTTAATATTTTGTATATTTTTTTATTAATAATACTATATTTGCTTAACAATTATCTGAATTATTTTACAAATGCATAAAAAATAATCAATGTTTTTCGATTTGAATCACGACTAAAATATACTAAATTATACAATAAACAAAAAAGTTAAATAAATAAACGTTTCAACTATGTAATTTATCGCAATCTTTCGACATTTTTCCATTTAGTATGACCTCTATAGCTGTAATTTAGGTCGAGCAAAAGTATTTGTTATTATTTACAAGTCAACAGTATATAAATTCAATTAAACCCCAACTGGTAAATTCCAAGTAAAATTATGATCAGACCAAAGACGTGAACATTTTTCGAAAGCATTTTAATACGTCTAAAGAGACTATAATATTGTACACATATTATAGTTACGAGAAAATCAGTGGGCGACCGATTTTATTATATTATTATAAAGTCAAAGACGAATCATGATGACGACGATGAAAAAAAAAGTAAAAGAATAGAGCTTAAAGATCAAACTGTCTACATTGTATGCGAACTGTATAATATTTTGTATTACACATATCAATAAGGATACCATTAGTGTCATGAGTTAATATAATGTGATCATTTGATATACCTCTGTACGAGATCATTCGTCACATGTGTGACGACCCTGTCAACACGATTACGGAACATAATACATCAATGAGCTTGTACCACCTTTGACATTTCTAACACATCGGGTGTTATAAGCTCTTATATAATCTCTGCAATAACGTTATAGTCAGTAAACATTGATTGCATATAGTGAGAAGCTACTTCATAACTCTTTTACGGTTTTATATCTATAGATATAATTACGGGATTTTGATTGGTATTTGTTTCGTTTTCACGTCAGAATAATGCATTTATAAATTACTTATTCGCTTAACCAACATTTCTTGTTCAATCTAAACACAATGAGTCTTTAATTCTAAGGTTATTATAAGGTCGAAGTGATCTTACTAATATTGTAAATAATTTTAAACATCGTCGTATCGATTTACTTATTTCAAATATTTAGTTTTTAAGCGTTTGAAGTGGATCTTCAACACAGACGAAATGAAAATCGAATGCCAACTTGAATTTAAATTCAAAATCAAAAATATTTAGTATGCCCCTCCATATTGTTACTGATATGCAGTTATTATACATTTACCCGCCGTAAATGGTATGTTCTTTATTATAGTAAAACGTTTCAAAATCTCAGTATGTAGTGTATACACGTATTTTCAACAATAAAATTTACATTTCTTTTTACATATACCTATATAATACTGACTTCCAAAAACGCATCTAAGCGGTTTCGTTTCGTTTTGGAAATAAGCCTACCATATATATATATATATATTATGTAACCGCGGAAGGTGACACAAACCTATTTTGTGCGCCACGAACACGAACCGAAAATATTGCCTCCATTAACTTATCTGAATATAAAAGTATACCGACCGTATATTATTATATTATTATAATACCTATATATTTTGGGTAAAATGCGGTAACGCACAGCGCTGGAATTTAAATATTCAAATATGCAATAATATAATAAGCCACCGCAGGAATAGAAACGAATTCGTCGTCGTCCGCAACAGACGTCATACCGCGTACCTATGTGCGCGCGCGCGCGCGCGTGTGTGTGTGTGTGTGTGTGTGCAGAGCTCACGAGTTCCACGCACAGTGATATGTTACAACTTGCCCTCATGGTGGACACTGTGGAAATGACATCGCTGCTAGATCCGACCGATGTGTATCGAGTTAGATCACTCATCTGCAGTCGATAGTAATATATTGTTATTATTATTATTATTATTATTATACGCTCGTCTGACCGGTCTCCCGCCGTAATATTACACTACAATACTATACGTGTAAGTATACGAGTGTGCAACAGCAATACGGACGATATTATTATCGTGTAATGTGTTGCTGAGAATAAAAAAGGAAAAAGGGAAACGAGCGTTATGTCGCAAACCCGATCACGGTGCCGCATATTCATACGGGACCGTACATAACAATATAATATAATAATATTATACACGCGTCATAATAATATCGTAGTAATAATACGATCATATGGTTCACCGACGGTTTTGCGGGTCAAAGTGCCCCAGAGTACTACTGCGAACACCGGCGGATCGCGTGCTCGGCGCATAATTCAGCTTCGGTCACGACAGAATTCTATTCATTACGCTTACACTGTCCTGTTATTATTTTTATTAGCGTACAAACGCTCGATGGCCCACTACAGAAAAAAAAGTATATTTTATATTTTTTTCCACATGATATTTTCCGCATTTTACCTCTATTGCCGTCACTGTATATAATATTATAATCGCGTGCCCACGATCGACGGTCATTATTACAACACCTATATAATATTATATGAGCATATCTATATGGTCATATACAGGCAAATGTATTAAATTCTGATGATTTGAAGGCAATAGTACAGATTTAGGGTACACCTATAATAATAGGCTACACAATTTGACCTGCACAAATAGTTCATGTTAACTCCTACATTGCCAATGTTGCGTAGTTTTATAAAAGTATGATCCCCTTGCACCGACCCAATCGTCCAAAAATATTCATCAGTACAAAATTATTATTAATAATAACGAATGACTCTAATATGCATCAGTTTTATTCCAAGTCGTTGTACACTCTATTTTAAAGTAAAAATCCGAAATAATGCAAGCTCGTTGAAAAAATAGTTGTAATTCTGTATTTATGTACATTGTACAACTATATTCAATTATTTTTATCGTGTATTTATTCTGTGCCATTCAATAAATTCTCTACAAACGAATTAATTAATACCTCTCTACAAACTGTTAAGCCCGAATGGCCAAACGAGGTATACAAATTGTGGCAGAAATATAAAACATATAAATTAAAAAAACTAATTACTATCATTCGTTAAGATTCAATTTGTCTTGTTTAATTATTTTTTTAAAGTGCAATTCTCTACTGTGAGAAAATTCCTTATTATAATGATCCCCATACTATTATGAATCAAATATTTTTCTCGATAATAACTAAATATAAAACAACTAGTATTAAAAATAATATCGAAAGAGTTAATATTTACTTATCCAGGTAACATATCAAAAATAACACCTATAATTTACAATGTTATATATTATTCGATTTCAGTACCGCACGTGCTACATCACAGGAAACCGCGAAACGTTATGCACACATTAAATTGGGCATTGCGTTTGATAATTTTTCAATAAGAAATAATAACAACAAGCACTAGCAGAAAACACTCATACTATGAAAATCAATTTAGAGTACAATATAGGTACCCATTATGATATATGTACACTAAATATATCAACATAATGTAGTTGTACCGTTCAACATCGACGTGAGACAAAAATAATCATAAAAATAGTACAAAACCATAATTATAGTCATTATATGACCAGAAATTATAGAAAAAAAAATACTAAATCATATGTTTGATTTACACTATATACTTTTTTTATTTTTACTATAATACATGAATCGTAAATTGTTTTAATTTGTAAGAAAAAGGCCAATTAATCACTAACAAATAATTAACATTAAAGTTTTGATTATTGTTTATATATATGGACTAATAATTGGTTTTATTATATAGGTATTATAAGATTTTTACTATGAAAATTCAATAAAATGAATCAACATTATTTTTTACATTGATTTTTACATAAATCCAATCAAAGAAAAGTATATATGAACTGTTTTATAATATTTGCTTAAGCTGTGTAAATAAACTACCTAAAAGTAGGCATAATAAATTATGAATTAAATAATTTAAGAATGAATCGATATATTTATATTTATTTTATAGTTCAAGAATACGTAGGTATATAATATACTTAATGAAAAGAAAAAATATCTAAGGTTAATGAAAACAAAATTTAAAATTAATTACTATCATATAAAAGAAGACCTCGAACTTGTATTCGATGTATATTTATATACATAGTTAATTCACTGGGGTAATTAATAAACTTTTTGTAAAGATAATTGATAGTTAGTAATTTATTAAAACTAAACCAGTTATTCTGAATAAAATAATAATGTCGTGACTTAAATTTTTAATATTCCAACTACATTTTACAGCTAATTGAGATCAAATACGAATTAGAGAGATGAGTGAAATCGCGTAAATGTTCAAAGATAATGAAAGTATAAAGGTACAATTTCATGTTGTGCGAAAATTTACATTAATATTGAATCAATATTATTATACATAATACATCAAAGTACAAATTTCAATTTAAGAATATATATATTTATATACCTTGTGTATAAATATAATTTAATATATTATATTAACGGATAGTGTGCAGTTAAAAGCTAGAAATATCTATGATGAGTCAAAATAATTTTATAGTGCAAGTTCAATTTATTGAAATATATTAATTTAATTTGAATCACATAATTTAAATTTTAAACGAACCCAGGTAGCTAACTACTTAACATAATACTAATTTATCATAACATGGTTATTCAAATAAAAACTTTGCTCAAAGCTTATTTATAAATAATCACACCCAACGAAATTGGCGGACATGAAGTGTCATATATAATAAAAAAAACTACATTCCCTAAGTTTAAGTCGATCGAGTTTAATGATCCGACCTTGTCCTCGATCTACGGTGTAGTGAGACGAACTTAAATCGACTGCTCGTAATGTTTTATTATTATTTTTTAATTTGTTCTTAATTTAGTGCACCGAAGGAGACACCTACTGTTCCAGGCCGTCGATCACTAGTTGCTTCCAACCGAGACAGCTTTTATTTACAATGGAGACAGACCACCGTGCAGGACGAAGGTCATCACTTGCGTAGGCCCTGCCTATGATGCCAAAATGAAACACCTTACGGGTGCAACATTTCCAAAACAAAAGATTTGGTTTTTATTGTTTTTAGCTCAACAGAAGAAACAGTCAATCTAATTTACGAGACCAATTGACGTGGGATTATAGGAATACTCAGCACAAAAGTTTAAAATATCACTGCAGGTACCCATTTTATTTAAATTATAAACTAATAATTTATTCTTTGTTAAATGTAACATTTTTAAATACTGTGATAAATTATAGGGTATAATTTCAAGAACTGCGGTGGTTAGAAAAATATACAAGCAGCAAGGATTTTAAATAAATAATTAGATATAACTTTGTATTGATTATAATTGACAAATTCAAATTGATGACATAAAAATTAATTCAAACTATTATAGTTGAGTGTTATAACGATAAAATAAAATAAAAGCTCAATAATAATTAGTAACCGTTACCTATCAAATTGTGTATTTCATGTAACCTGATTTTAATCAAAACTAAAACCATAGCATATTATTATAGGTAGGTACTATTGATTCGTGAAAATAATCTATTCGTCTATTCTAGAAAAATATAAATCAGTTTAATACAGTTTAGAAAATTATTTTTACAGCGAAATTACAACGTGCGTATACTTCCGTTTAAATGGATAGCATGAAGTGTGGACACTATTACTAAACTCCTCGAGGCTTAAATAAATTGATTGCTCATGTGTAAAACATGGTTTACTTAAATATTACGAACGTATGAGGTGAAAGAGATGCTGTAATATAATGTTGTGATCATCAAAACGTAATTTTTTTTGGACCGACTCTGAGTCATTATCTCGCGTGGTTATGTCACACGATCATCATAGGACACCAAATGAATGCTTCATAATAATGACGATAAAAACAAACTATAAAATATGCTACCTAATACAAAAAGTAAATTTACGTACCTATTCTAACAAACGATTAATGTATTACGAAATATTAATTTTCAATTATTGAAATAAAATAATATTGAAGAATATAATTGTGTGTTAATAATGTATAATTAATAATACTTATCCCTGTATAAGACATAAGTGCCGGTAGCAAATATCTATTCTTTCTTCTTACATTTGTTGGAATTATTTCATACGACTTTATATACCCCCAAGGGTGATGTTGGAAAATTCTTTTCAAATTAATGATTCAATATATCGATTGCATACATAACGTATATTCAAAAATTGATTAACATTACAATGGAAATTATTTGTGAATCAATTGGAATGCATTTACAATGCAAAAGAAATATTTTGGTCTTATAATTTGTACATGACTTAAAAATATTATTAGTCAAAAATGTTTCGAACATAATCGATTTTGACCATCTCAAGTTAAATAAATTATGATCCCGGTGGTCAAGTTATTTTATCTCAACAATCTAGAACTCTAGGCACGTGTTCAATTATGTAATAATAAATTCCTACAACTTTTTTTATTTCTAATTTTGACTATTAAATTGATCAGAAAAGGCACTATAATACTATACTACAAGTCACAATAAAATAAATTAATTATAGATTAATGATATTGAAACTGATTTTAATTAAAAATCCTATTCATTATTTTATGAGTTGTGATAATGATATATAGGTATGCTATAGTTTTATAACAATCGAATTTACTCAATTAAAATGAAAAATATATTTATTGATACTAAAATCTTAGGTACAATAAATAACTATCGACTTTTCCGAAAAATTATTCCGTCTTCTAAGTCACTAGAAAGTTATAATTTTGTATTCATAGTTCATACCATATGATTTGTCTTGCAATACACCGAGTGAGTACATTACAACTGAATAGGTACACCGTCATATCGTTATGTTTTTTTTCTCGCATGACGATTTACTTTTATGGTCACATTCTATTGTCATGCATCATGTGAAATAGTGAAAAATATTAAACTATGGAATATTAAAATATTTTATGTCAGTTGTATGAAGATTTTTAGTATGCAAAAATAATAGCATATGCTATCATCTGTAAAATAAATACATTTTACAGATGACAGAAAATCGAAAAGAGATCTTTGTAAAGTACTTACTAATTTGGAGATATAAATATATAATTGATTTTTCGTTACGTACAAATTATTTATTAGTACTATAAAGTATATTTAATATTTTAATATGCTTAATTGTCACAATGTTAAAACTAATTTTTTGAAATTTTATTTAAAAAATACACAACATCATAATATGTAAATCATAACAATTATATCAAATTAATAATTCTTAGTAATTTTTATTAACATATTTTACAAATTAATACCCAAAAAGTTATACTGTTGTATATTAAACTATAACAGCTATAAATAGAATTTTTATTCAAAGTTATAACTTATTCTATTATTATTTAAAAATAATAATTAACCTTTTTATTACTCGTTTAATTTTTTTTACATTATTATTACCTAAAATTTAATCAGTTTTGCGATTTTTTCCAACAAGCAAACTACATGGTTATTGGTTATGTTCTTAGGCTGGTTTTAATAATAATATTAAAAGGCAGTTCTTAACAATTTATAGTGGACATTAACCATTCTTTACCGAATTAAAAAAATAAAAATAGTGTAAATTTGAGTGTAATATTTTATACTACGAACATAACTTTTGATTTTATTAATTTTATATTATTTTTTACGTTGAAATAAGTTAATTTATTGAGAATATTTTGAGTTTTATTACACTACAGTTAAATGTATAAAAATTTTCATACGAGATAATTTTGTTAGAAAGAAGTGATACTCCAATCCGCTATTTTTTCAAATTTATGTAACAAAAAAAAAAAAATCAAAAACTCATGTTAATAAATTAAAATGCTAATAAATTTTAACTTTACTAAGTTCTAAGACAATTTATTGATTTTCTAACTTTTTAATATTTATTAATAACGCATACAGATATAATTTTTTGAAAAAAAATTATAAATGTCCAGTATACATAGCAAGGAAATAAAATTGTTGTAAATGTCCTTTTGTAGAAAATTTATTAGTGATCAAGCGTCATTAGGAATAAACGAAATCTCTCTAACTCGAAACCAGAGTACTCGTAAAGTACACAATTTGAAAAAAAAAATTATTATACCTCACAGTTCAATGGCGTAAAAATAAAAAGTAATGTTTAAATATTATAGTAGATACATGCTTTATTTTGTAAGCGTTTTTAGTGGGACGGAGGTCGCGATATCCGATCGTGACGATAACGATATACGATGGTACAGCGTTTAGGTACACGATGGACCGAACTTGCGCGCGCGCGTTTTCACTTACCTGGAACACGCAGTAGAACGCGTACGTCAAACGGGCTGCCCGCGACGAACGCCGAACACCAGCGAGGGATGTCGCATCACGGGCCGGAGTCGGCATAATTGGTGGCTGCAGGAGCGACACTGACTATTGCGATCCCATTAAAAAACGAATGGGTGTAAAGTGCGGGGCGAGCGCTATATAATGGTATACACCACGTGAGCGTGTACAGTGGTTATATTATAGTGTGCCACTCGACGGCGGAAGCGTACAGGCGTACCCGACGGACGGCGACGGTTGTTGTTATTTTATTATCATAACATATTATAAATACCGATAAAATATGATACCGAAATAAACGTGCTGTTATGTAGTCGGTCGCGTGCGCCTTGATGACTGACGGGCAGGCAATACCGAGTAAATCAATATATATTTTATAAATCGCAGGACCGCGAACGGAAAATTGTTATTATTGAACGGGACGCGAGTCTAACGTCGGCGGCGTGTGCGCGGGTGACGTCGTCGTCGCGCGTACCGATATTATACACTATACGGTTGTCGCGTGACGAATGAAAGCCGCAAACTCGCTGCGGCGGACCGCCACACGCGGAACCGGTCCCCGCAGACTCGATCGCCCGTTCCCTCTACAACACGTCGTCGTCCCGCAGCTACCGTCGCCGCGACAGTGGAAATCGAAAGCGGAACTTCCGACGGCCGATTGCATCGCCATATAATATATCATTATGTATTGGGTATATATTTATACATAATATTATGACGTTATGATATTATTATCATAACCAGGACCGCGGTATCCACGTCTCGTCGTCCGCTCTATATTGTCGATGACGACAACATTACACAGTAACCGCTGTTTAAATACTTTATAGTCATATATCTACATTTCGAACAGATACGAAGTGGATGCATCGCACTGAACGCATCGTTTAAAATCAAACGCTCTTTACCCCGTACGTATAAATGCCAGATTAAATGTAAATTTAATTACAAATACGCTGTATAGGTAAGTACTGGATAACGACAAGAAGACGGATCTAAATGTATTAGAAAACCTATGCTTATTAGTCATTATACAAATAATTATGCTTTATTTTTCATTTACAGTGTGACGATGCGATGACGAAATAGTGTCTGCGTAGTCTGATCCTATAGTTACCTATATCAACTAGTTATCAATTAATAATGTATAATTATGCCATTTCACACATTTTATGCGAATCGGATTTGCCTTTCCCCCACGATCGTTTCGTGTCCCTCGTGTCCGGGTCACGTGATGGGGATATATCTACATAAGTACCTATATGTATATATACTATACGATAATAAAATATGCTATTGATATATTATTAAGTATTTCGCTACGAAACGCTTCGAAAATTAATTTGTTGACATGAGTAAATGTTATTCGCATCAAGATTATGATCAATACCAACAGCAGAATAAATTAGCATACGAGTTACCTATTAAAGTATTAAACTTAGAGGATTTAAAATAAAATTAATTCGTTAATGGTTATGAATTAAGTTATATAAATTGCACAACTAAGCTAAGTTAATAAATAACCCGTTATGATAGGAATTTACACTTAAATATATCATATTAACTTGTCGATGGCTTGCAATGTCTTGGAAATTTCAAATTCGGGATTTCCATTGATTATTGTGGTGTAATCAACTATGCCGTCATTGGTCACTGATCGCTATAACTAATACTATCATCACCGAACACAAGTGCCGTCGTTGCCTTAACGAGGTCATGCGGACCGCGGTATTTACTAATTTACCACAATCTATAGAAAACAAACAGTGGTTTCCTTATATATTATCCGCGGAAGTACCAAGAGAAATTATCTAATACCACGCGATTATCCGGTCGTCGTTAAAATGTTCTCCATAAATAATGTCAATGAGATAAACGATTTTAAAAAGTAATTTTTAAAGCAATAAATACGAACAGTATGAGCAGATACTAATCATGATGAATGGTAATATTATTATATATATATATTGACCGTTTCCAATGCGATGAATTGGATATTCCTAATTAAGCGTAAAACTCATTATGTTTACAAAATAATAATATATAGTAATTATTATTGCCATAGTATGAATATCAAAATATCTATGGTAGACACCCTTAGAGAGTAATTATGCGTCTGCGCCAACAAAATTATTGGTTTCAATGTCTGTTGAATATTTTAACTCGTTAAATTTTAAACGTATTTTAACAATAATATTGTTGAAACATTAGTATTTTAGAAACATATTCTTAATAGAAATTGAATAGGTCTTATATACGTTACACTTTTTACCAAAATGTAAAAGTCCTAGTGAGGTATAAACTAATCAAACTCACAAATATTGATAATGAATACAATTTATACATTGTTACACAATAATATTTAGAAGTAATTTATATTATGCTTTATTTATGTCCTGTAAGTCTTAAAAAATTGAAAATGTACTGTACCAAAACTTACAACTAATTCAAAATAAATATAATTTTACAATAGTTCTATTTGCTTTTGAAATTAATATGGTAGTCGTGTGTGTCGAATTTTATTATTGAACAATCACATTTTATCTGTACATGTTCCTAACAAAAATTACTCTTGAATTAGTTTAGTTGTCAGATACCTATCTAGCAACAAATTATTTAAAAAAAAAAAAAGAAAACCATAATCAAATTAAAAAATAAAACGGATCAAATCTATTGTTTGAAACAATATGTTATAGGCATAGTGATAGGGGTTCTATGTTAGTCAACCAATAAATTATCATAATGAATATATTATGTTTGAATGTTAAGAAATGCATTGCAATTTATGTACCTATTAAGCATTAGTTACACTAAATGTTTTTATATTTACTGAAAATTTCTAAACAACTCAACGAATTTGGATATTTTTGTATCATAGTTGAACTTTTTCATAATTTATAAGTAGGTATAATTTTTACTAAATTATTAAAGTTTATTTACCGACATTTTTAAATCGAATGATATTTTATGTCATGATAAATAATGGTTTAAATTAATTTTATAAGTAAAAAACCTTTAAAATATATTCTATACTAAGTTCAGACATTAATATGAGTGTTTTAATTTATGTAGGAAGTAGCTAAAAGTGAAAAACCAATAGCTAGTTAATTAATGATTAAGAGGAAATGGAGATTCTTATACGTATTGGAATTTAAATTATAATAAATTACATACATAAATAATTTGCTATTGTTTAACCTTTATTTTTGTTTAATTTGATTTACAGTTAATATTTACTATCCATTTCTACAAATTAACTAAATTAATTTCATATCATCAAGGAAATTGACATAAGTAGATGTACTTAGATCATAAACATAAATACACCTTCTCGTTCATACTATTGTCCTTGTGCAGGGATTACACAATCGGAACGCACCTAACATAGACATTGTTTATGCATTGTTGCAACTCATTACTCATTTCAATTGTATAAAGATATTAAATATTAAAGATAGAGATAGATATTAAGTATCTACTACCTATTATTATATACATACAGACATACATACAGACATAAAATTGTATCAATGTCAATGTTAAATAACACGTTGTGTCAAAAAGTGGGATCCGCGTGTTTGGTAAATATGTAGGATGATAATCTGGAGGCGGTTTCGCAAAGTAGGATGCAAAATAATAAATGCTCTTAATTTATGTTGACCTTGTATCTTGAAAAAATAGATTTAAGTTATTTTTCTCGCAAATGTGGCGACAAAATGTTTTTCATTCAACAATGTTATTCCAAGAAACACCCGTGTTCAAGACGATCCCATTGAACATGTATCATACAAGAACAAACAGAAAAGTAATAATGAGCTTAGAAATGGCGTTCGTGGGATAATAAAACGTATGGTAAATATACCTAGGTTATAATACCTAATAATGAGAAAATCCTTGAAATATTCTCATTCAGAAACTTTATTGTACACAAAATACATTTTTCGAATACATAACACAGGGTTCCAAATTAAGAAACGTTTCAAGGATATTTTATAAAAAAATATCTATGTCCAATGCAATTGTAAGTTAAAATCAAAAAAATGTATTTACTATTCATATAAGTATTTCCATTTAAACTCTTCTACGCAGTGTAAATTAATACTTTTTAGCATATAGTAAATATATATATAATATCATATCAAACAATGAATCTAATAAAAACATACTATGTTAATTGCTTTAAGTTGAAAACAAGAAGTTAATGCCTTAAACTATTAAATTTTTCTGATTTAAATTGTAATAAGAGCTGATTTACCGATTGCATTTATGCTGTAAAGAACTTAGAAATGTAGCAATAGATCATGAATTCATGATAAATAATCAATATAATGTTTCGGTGAAAGTGAACCTTCAGGCCTGCGTGTATTTAATGTATTATAGGGCTCATACGTATTTGTATATTGTTTCAGTTATTAGATCGTGTTGGACACTATAATATAGTTCCAAGGACTTTTGCTTGTATAGCGGACTATCAAGCATCATTAAATCTATAACCAACACATATAAATATATACAATTTATGTTCTATGAAATATCTAATATTAAATATTTACACTAACTAGCAAAAAGCTGATTGTAAAAACGCAAAAAAATATATACAGATCGAGAAACAATAGAAATTTAATACGAGAGTTTAATTCTTTGTTTAAAAATATTAATTTATTAACATTCCAAGAATATTTCAGTTGTGAATTCATACGTAAACAATAAACCGATTGTTTTAAATTGTGTATAATAATATAGTCGTCCAAGTATAATTTGATCAGATATCGACCAGCTTCATTATTTTTAAAATCAGAAACACTATTTGAATTACTGTTAGTCAAACTTTTAATTAAATAGTCTAATAAGTAATGTATATTTCTTTTACATTGTTAATTTATTTTGAAATTCACTCTAATGCCTACAGCTAACGTCGCAAATTAATTAATGTTCAGAACTTCCAGTATACCCTATGGAAATAGATATATGTACTAATAAATAAATGTATAATATTCTAAAGAGAAAAAAGAACTATTGAGAAATTAGTGATATGTTTTCTTAATTGTATACAAAATGAATCAATATTCGTTGTATTTAATTATTATTATTATCTTTGAAGTATAACATAACTACTCCTGAAAAATATTGATTATATTTTATAAGTGTTAACTAAACAAATAACAAGTCAAATTTCAACTCTCAAGTAACTAATTTAATTCAATATTATATTATATTATTAATAATACTCAATTTTCTTAAAGTATATAGTAACTTATTATAATACTTATCTTAAACTAACAAGATATATCTATTAAATCAACATACATTATGTTGGCAGATATATAACAAGGCGTCAGGGCCAAGCATAACTAAACTTATAAAAAACACAATTGTATTATGCGATGTACTAACGAGAAATAAATATAATATGCATTATCATGCATATAAGATGTAACACATTTAATTACCAATAAAATTATCTTCTCATAATTACATAATATACATTTTATTATTATATATATATATATATATATATAATGATAAATAGGTATATAACCCAGCAAAATGTGTACGTAACAGAAGAAGAACGTGTTCTTCTTTCATGCCACCTATATGTAGGTGACAAATATCAATTTCAATTACGACTATAAATATTACGTACTTCATAAATTAGACTAGGTAGTAAGTAAAAATACTGGTTTTTATTATATCATAAAAACTATAAAATTCCAAAAAAATTGTATTCAATTTAATTTATAAATTAAAAAAAAATTAAATACCATTCTAAAGCTTAAAAGTATAATATATAGTACTAGATTAAGCTCATAATATAATATAATAAGAATAATATGTGTACGATTACGATATAAAAGTAATATATTGGTATTATAATGTTAAAATTATTCAGATTTTAAAGACTTAGAAGAATTGATAATACCAGAAAAAAAAATACTATAAACTTAGAATTAAATTGAAAGCTGCTTCTTTATGACTACCGCCAGGATTGATTCAATTGAAGAAAGGGTAGATATTTAAGTACACTGTAGATTATAGTTAAAAATGCACTTAAACAAATTTTACTCGAGCAAAGAAAATACAAATAATTGAATTATCAGTATGATGGGTAATATAATAATGATTTCCTCGAATAAAATTAAATCTATTAAATATTTAAAAAAATGTTTGATCAAGTTTTACGTACAAGTCTAAAAATAATTATCTAAATGATTATAAAAAAATACAATCAAAGGTTCCAAATTTTTAATAATTAACATTTGTTTTTCCAGCTTTTTAAAAAAAAAAAAATTATAGTTCAAAACGTTAATGAAAATAAAAAACAAATGCCCACCCAATAAGAATAAAAATAAAATATTGACTTACGATTACGACGATATACAATCCGAAATCCATTTCGACGTTGACTGTTAGTCTTCCTTATTTCCGACGGTAATCAACGACGAAAACAACAATATATAATAGTGATACGACTAAGACGAAGACGATAATAATACTACACGCCACTGATCAGCGGTGGCACAAACATCAACACCGCGCTCTAATGACACAATATTAGTGCGATTATTAACACAAAAATGACAACACATGGGCGACACGGGAGTACGCGACGCGACCGGTCTGGACGGTATGATGTCCAGGTGTGTGCCATTTCGAACCAGCGGCTGTGGTCGTCGCGTGCCCACTCGAGATATATCTGCCCACGCAGGGGCACGCCCGGTTCGCGAATGTCCAGCACTCGCGGTAAATCTATATAATAAATAGGAAAAATAATCGTTTTTGTTTTTTATTGTCTGGAAGCTGTTATTGTTGTATAACACCCGATAATACCGTCGCCGCCGTTGCCGATTTATCGTCTTGACCTCTATTCGCATATATAATAATAATATATTATCCGTCTAGTCGATATTACTACTTAAAAATACAATGCCATCTATATATGCATATATTTATACATATTACAGTAACAGCTCCAATGGATATAGAGAGAGAGAGAGAGAGAGATAAAGAAAGTAAAGAGACATGAACGCCAACGCCGACGACAACGGTCCGCTCGCGACTTGACCCGGGGCAACACGTTTATATTTCGTATAAACACACGACGACGGCCGACGAGAATTTGATGAAACGGATACAAGCCGTGGCTGTAGGAACGACTGCACGAGGAAACAGCGGGTACAACCATGACGTAACGCCTATGTTACATATTATTGCCGCCACCGCCACTGACCATTCGACAAAACTTATACACAGTTATCGTTTTATTTGATTGATACAGTGGGGGTGGAGAGGAGTGAGAGAGAGAAAGTGGTCAGAGGGAAATGAGTGACTATAATAGGTATCTTTATTACCTAAAACTGTGCAGTCTTTGTCTGGGGACTTACACAATGCACAACGTATATCGGGACAACCATAAATATAAATACGTTTGAAAAATATCTCGATTTGGGGAGGGGGCGATGCTTAAGAAATAAGAATACACGAGAGCGTCGAAAACTTTATAACTTAAATAATACGATATACTTTTATCGCTGGTCCCGCAAGCCTCACCCTGAATTATCCTTTGACGATAATTATTATTATTTTCCTCTTTAATACACGGACTAGATGATAATATTATTTTGATACTACCTATATATACTATATATGTATAGTATTTTAATGTATACATGTTAACGAATGGTATTTCAGTCAACAGTTACGCGCTTGTAAACGACCTGTGATGGCAAATACGTATCATTATATCAGTTATATGCTTAATGTTATATAATATGCACATGCACAAGGTAAAAAGTTCTAATTTATTTATTACTTTACTTTTACTTAATAAGATAAATTAGTACCACTTAAATCAATATCTTTGGTCCTTCCTCTATAGATCATCGTACATAATAATATAAAAAAACTTGCATGGATTACACATATAATATTTAATATCCCTTTGTATATTATGTGAAACACTGATAATTCGTCATTGTCATCTATTCAAAGAGAAAAAACACTAAATCAGTTGTATTTTATATCAAGCGTACAGCGAATACTATGAAGCATAAATAACATAGTAAATGTACCTTTACCACAAACATCAATCATGTTAGTCAAAATAAAGTATACTGTGCTAAAAATATCTTCTCGGGTAAAATATGTACTTTTTATTCTTTACCCGTTATAAAAAACTCGGTATATATACATTGTTAACAGTTATTATCCATGTTCTTAGGACTCTTAGGTGCTTTTATATTATGATATTTAATATTTACAATATAAATTCAAAGTGTTTCATGGTAATTAGCGACTTATATTTAACAGCCATAGTAGTAATAAGATTATAAAAATTAAAATATGTATAGATAAGACGCAACTTTAAATTATCATCAATTGCGTTTAAGTTAAGTGCACTGAATTGTTCTTTCTATTTCACTTAAAACATAAAAAATAATTGAAAATATAAAAAATATAGATTTAGTATAGGTATAGACTAAAAAATGTACTATTTTCTATATTAAGATTATAATTTCATTTAAAGTAGGCACTTGAAGGATTACTAGAGACTTATCTATTCATTCATAATAAATAATAATTAATTCTCTGTTGGCTGAAAAATAATAATTATACTATACAAAGCCATTCTGTACGATGTACTTACGTGGGTGTACATGTACAGATGTCACAAAGCAAATAAGTCATAAATATATTCGTTTTTTTGACAGGTCTAATGATAGTATGTTGACATTCCATCACTATTTCCATCACGTCAAGGTAACCTTATTAAAATCAATAACGGTCAATTAAAATTTTTAATATTTAAATATACTATAGTACTAATTATTACTTTATAGTATCTAATTTCAGTTAGTTATTATTTTTTTCATTTTAATTCATATACTGAAAAAATGGCCAAAAAATATAATAAATAATGAAAAATATTATTTTATTGCAATGTAAGAAAATACATTGACGTATTATTGTATCCAATTAACGTTATTTTTATAATTGCAATGAAAAGTATATTTTTATTAATTTAAAACATACAATACACGTACAACAAGAAAGTTAGATTGATTTCTTCCGCTTAATTTATTATAAACTCGTAGAAAACTAAGGAAGTTATTTTTTAATTAAAGTTAAAATGGATATATACCTATATTAGGAAAACTCATCCAACTTTCGATTTCTTATAATTGATTGTATTACATATTACACGATTAACGGTTTCAAAATAACGTAATGTTATCAGAATAATATTGTATAGAATTAAAACAATATTATTTTAAATGTTTATCCATTGTAATAATTTTATATATATCATATATATTTGATTAACCTATAAATAATTAAATTTGTCATATTTGCTAAAACATTGTATTTAAAATTGAAAAATATATCTGCAAAATTATTAATGTTTCTCACAAATGTACTCTATAAAAAATATGTATATATTTTTCGTTTTTATTTATTTTAAATTTAAATATGTCAACAAGGTAAAATTATTTTAAGATGTATAAGCAAAAACCAAACTAGAGCGATTGTCATACTTTTTTAGTGTATCTACAATAATTGTATTATGTTACGTCTATATAGTGCATCAATACCAATAGTCAGTAAACTGTGTTTTTTTATAAAAATAATCAGTGCAATATTATTATACTAGAAAAACAATAATTGCGTAAAAATAAACAACAAAATATTTATAATTTACATTTATTTAGTTCAAAAAAAAGGTCATTTGCATATATAAAAAAATTATTTATATAAATGCAAATGTAACCTCACGATCCAAGCATACATTTTATAAAGTTGATACTTAATTTAATTGATAAATGATTGTAATACTTTTGATGAACCAAACTTAACATAATTTACACGATGAATATTGTATCATTAAATACTTATTATTATTTTGAGAAGTATTTATTCATAAGAAATTATCTTTTTTGAATATTTTATCTACATAGAATAATTATATTTTATATGGGTAGCCCATATTTTTTACACACATGTAAGACGTTTTTTGGTGATGCCCCGATCAAATGTTTATTATTCAAATGGGCACTTATATTTTATATTATTCATAATCCGAAACTAAATACTTTGATACTCGTTTAATATGAAACTTACTTGGAAATATGTATCTACGATAAAATAATCCTAGTCTATATATATATATATATATATGTATATGTATGTATATGTATGCAACATTTTCATTAAAACAAAAATACATGTAAATATTCGTTTCGAACAGTTAAATTAGTTAAGTATTTACGTCAGGGCCGTACTTAGGATTCACAAGGCTCAGGACAAAAATGGCCCATTGCGAAAATAATAACTTTGTAAGGCTTCGATTTCATATATTTATATTATAAATGTCCTTAAAATAAACACTTTTTACTAATTATATTAATTAATTCAAAATAAATTATTCTCGTACAGTATAATTGTCCATTTTTTGATAAAAGCAGAAATAATTCTGTACAATCTCCAAATTACGCCAACAAAGTCATAGCGGCTGAATGACGTATGGACGGCGATATTATATTATCTCCAAGAAAGAAATTATGGTTATAAGTAGAGTGCATGAAACAAATAAGGACTAGAGTGTTCTGAAAGTATCACTATACCCCTAAGGTATTAATAAATATTAATTAATTTTAATATCAGCACTATTTAGTATCCAAATAAACGAACACGTTGTGGTATATGCGATACGCCCTATTGGTTATTGCAGACTATTGATTACTTTATAACATATTTAATTTCTGTTACCTGTAAACTATTAATTCCATTATATTGTCAAGTCGCTACATATTTCGAAAAAATATAGTACAATAAAGTGCATTAAATATTGTGTAAGTTTCTTACGCAGATTTAAAATTATGATTATAAGCTACGAAACGTGCAATTCGCGCGTATAATATAGTATTGTGGTTTTAAAGATAATCGCATTTACTCTTATATATAATATCTCAGCTGTTGTAATATTATTGATCGATTCGTGTCTATCTTATTTATGTGTTTGTCAATATTTTATAAGCGCGATTTATGTACTTCTAAAAATTAATAATTACAAATTATCATACCTTTGCAATATTAATATAATATATCAGTTATTATATACCTACCTATAAATATTAAAGTGGTGCAGATAATAATATTAGTAAGTATCTAATTAAAACCTAAACTATTACATTTTACTCTACATATTAATATTAAATAGTAATTTTTTTTTTTGATTAGAAATGTATTTAATTATATAAAATACATATAATATAATATATAAATATAATAATATCTGCTCCTTTAAGCCGTAGATTGTTGCAGTAGATAGTTATAATTTTGCTTATTAAAATATATTAAATTTCATGAAAAAAAAATTATATATATATTATATAATAATAATAAGTTACGATTGGAAATACGTATACAGATTAACTTAGAACATATATTTACATAATTAATAACAAAGTATATAATTTATTAACAAAATATTAAAAATATCAACACACGTAAATTATTCTATTAAAAATGTTACGTAATTATAATACAAAAATAGCCAGCTATATAGTATTCTTCTCCTTTTTAAGGAACCAGAGTGGATATCTTTTTTATTGTGATTGGCATTTGATTAAAAAAAATTGGGACCCAGGTAGTCAACAAAAGATTAACTAGAAAATGTTTAGAATATTTTACAGGTAAATCATAAGTTCTGTGTTCTCTCTAATATTATTAAAATTTATTTTTTGAATTTTTGATGAAACAATTTTCTTAAATATGAAAAGTAATGTGATTTTTTTTATAAAGACACCTTATTGACAGAGCACCTAGTATTTTATAATTCAATTTAGTGGAGCCTTCTAGTGATTTTTTTATTTAAGATTATTTTTACTATGCTTTTTTGATTTTGTTGTAAATTGTTTATATTATTGTTATATTAATGATAATAGTCTAAGACATGTTTTATATAGTAAAATTAAGATTATATTATTAAAACTACTTATTGACAAGACCTAAAGAGTTAAATGTTAATTTTTTATTTGTTAAAGTAATTGAATTTTGAAACTTAGAGATTACATGTTATACTGAGAAAAAGTATTATTTATAGTAGGTACCTACTCTTAAATTATGTAATAACTGATAATATATTATAATGTTAACACATTTTAAGGTATTGAAAATTATTATCGAAATAAAATGAAACTTTCCAAACATTTTTATGAAACCATAAACATACATACATAGCATACATAGGTATAATATGTAGCCAATGGCCACATTAAGCAAATGAGGCATAAAGTTATAACTTTCTAATATCAAAAAAGTGTATACAAAGTTAAATTGATCCAAAATCATTGTAATCAACATAATATAGTATTTCACTTATTGTTCGAAAACAATTCCTTATTTGTAATGATACTATAAAAAACGATATATTATTTATTTAATTTTAAATGTTAAGTAATAGGTTGTATAAATTGTATTATAAATATTAAATACTTATTAAGTATTAACTGCTGAAATATGTCTGTTTAGACTATACAAATAAGTCCTTAAAACGTTACTAAGCTTTAAATTAACTAAAATAAGATATTTAAACTAAAATAATTTCAGTTTTAAATATTAAGGAATTTCTTTGTTATTAAATTGTATAAAATAAAAATTCTTCACATATTTGTGAATTTCAAACACTGTTAATATTTATATACAATTATAATTTATAAAGGCAATATTTTCACCACATACAGTATAAATATCTAGATTCTAGAAGTCTAGATATATTATTTTGACTTTTATATTAGGTATTTAAAAATGCTTAAAACGTAAATAATTATAATCGTATTCAAAATAAAAATCTTAACAGTTTTAAATGTTACAAATAGTTACTAAGATTACAGTGTTATTTTTGTGGATACGATATATTAATATGTATTCATCACCATTGTAAGAAATACGAGTATAAGCTCCAGGTTTGTTTGTTAACGTTCCGGTCGTCGTCGTCAGGCCCCCACAAAAATTAACAGTTCCACACACGCGTTCTGCCCAAAAAAGTAAGTACCTGTTATACGCAAATAGTACCTACCAAATGTGATAAAAAGGAGCTGTTGACATTTAAGAAAAACACAGATGAATAAATATTGTATCGACGTAACACGTATTTGATGACCTGTGTTAAATTATATACAGAATAAATTAATTCTAAAACTTCTATACATCAATAATCGATATATTATTATAATATTGTACTTATAAACGTGGATTAGGAAATAGCAAGATGTCTGAATACCTAAATATAATAAATCTTATGCTCTTCATTAATACAAACTTTATTTACAACGAAAAGAAACGATTATTTTAGGGATAATAATAGGTATTTCGATTTTATACTTTAATCTAACCTATTGTATTCGAATGATGAATAAGTATTTATTGCTTAATCGCTTTACTACAAAGACAATTATGGATTGTTTTGAAAAAAATTGAGACAAAAAAAAAAAGGGTGAAATTTACGACACTTTTAGATATCACAAATACATTTATTACTTCAATCAAATCGTTAATTTTTTTCCAAAAAAATTTGCTCTAAAACAACATTTGATCACGCAAGATCTTTGAATTGTATTTTATAATTATTTTGTTTATATATTATAATATATGCATACTTATAATCTTTGCTGTGCATAGGTAATTATCAAACGATGAGACATTATTTGCGAGAAAATGTCCATCAATCACGTGTCTGATGTCTATTAATATATTATTATATATACAATTAAATATCTACGTATGTATTGTGAACATATATCATATAATATTTAATACATATATTATAACTGCTCAGGTAAACACGATAATAACAAATGCGATGTGTATATAATATCTTGGAACTAAGAAATCAAATTGACAAGTTGACCCATTTAGTGATAGCAACGTTATTATAGGCTTTACTTATCATTTTTTTTTTACTATTATTTGTTAAAACGACAAACTGTTATTTATTTAAAAATAATATCGTGTTTCTAACACCAATAACCATTTGGAAATGTGTTAAAATGCGTCTGATATAAATGCAATATACTTATATACATAATTTATTTTACATGCGAGTATAGCATAATATAATTTTCAATAAATCCATACAAATCAGTCGAACGAAATCATACCAAATAACGATCACCTCGGAATTTGTTTTTTTCGTTGGTTATAAAAAAAAATGTAGTCATAATATAACTGCAGTTGTTATTTTTTAAACTTGTTGTCATGTGTGCGAAGTTATACCCACACTGTGTCTAAATTGCACCGGAAAATTGTCAGTTTTACACAGTAATAATTTAATACAATTTTTTGTTGATTATCCCACGTGTTAAATTGGACCAATATAGAAGTTGAGTAGGCAGTACTAAATTAACTTCTTCTTTAATTTAATTTCGGTTACAACTCTAAGGAACATAAAAATTCTAAAAATCAACTTTCAATAAATTACTGAAAAATCAAGCTCTACTACTTAAAATTTATCTTGTGTAAATCAGACAAATTTAACTCATTTTGCAACCCCACATACGTTTTTATTATGTCGAACTAATGCAATAACTATACGTCGTATGATATAATATTATATATTTGATATAACATATGAAAGTTAAGATTATATAGTATAATTTGTATAGTTTATGATGTTATACTCGTATGATGTTATGCAGAATATTTGTATTGGGTATGGATAATAATTATAATGATATAAACAAATATAGGTAGGTGATAATTTGTAATGTCTACATAAATTCTTGGACGAGACGGCCTGAACGATGCGTGTTCCGGCGTGTGCACCGATGAAAACGGCGTTTCGAATACAATGCAGACTACAAAACGCGCATACGATTTTATTGCTGTGGACGAAGTGGTTTAAATGATATACAATATAAAAAATAAAATATAATGTTAATGAAATATTCTACATGTATAATATTATGAAGAGACGTCATAAAGTCGCATTACCAGGCCGCCGGCCGCCGGGGGTCGATGTGTCGCGAAATGCCTACAGGTACGGGAGTGGGCGCCACGCGTCTGTGGTGCCGGGCGATATATTAGACAACAGTACCTAATAGTGGGCTCGCACCGAATAATAGTAATGATAATAATAATACGGCATGGTGTTTGTATATATATATATATATATATACATATAGGTATGCGCTGGTGAGTGGGTGGCTGACCTCAACACGTTCTTGAAATCAATGTTATGTCACACGATACACACACACAGACACACGGTTATCGCAACAAACAGCTACAGGAGATTGTGCGTTTATAAATACATATAGGTACTGACCGCCGCAGCAGCCGATCTGTCAATCGGTTCGACGAACTCGACTTGAGTCGCGTTCTGAATCATATTATTTATTATTGTATGTACAGTATAAAACTTCATTTCGTTATAGCGTCATTCCACTAATCGAGGGACCTAAGTCAAAACGTGTTAAAAGTGACAAATAAATACTTTAAATTTTTCATTTTTTAATATTATGCTTTTATTTATGAAGCTAAACAATTTTTTATCCAAATGTTCCATGCGTTTTCAACTTTTTTTTTTTATCGAGTTTTTTCGCTTATATATCTGTAAGTTAAAATTTAGATTGTTCAATAACAATACGACCTTTTTAAAACAGTTTGTTTCACGATATATCAGTCCAAATGGAAGACTTAAAGTGATGCAGAACATATATCTTTATTCTACTCCTTTATTATTCAAACAACACCGAAAAATATTCAGTTATGTTTAGCTATAGTTTAATAATTACGCCAGAAACCCAAGTAATGATTAAACATTGGAAGTTTTAAAATTAGCTGAAAAGAATAACTTTTACATTTACTAGAAATCGTAATGCACAGTCATCCAAGCCTAAGTTTATTGCGCAGTACATTGATCGTAATAATCGGAACCGGAAGAGTTATAACACATAACTTTATATCTATAGCAGTCTACACATAAAAGGTGCTGAAAACTTTTTCAATTCTACGTTATAGCCGTAATATGAAAAACTCGTACGTAATTTATTTTTATTAATAAATATATACATAGTATTGTTGATGAGTATCGTGTCGAATAACTGACCAATACCGGAAGACTAAATGCGTCTTGAGTCATGACGTATACAGTATAGTGGCATCCTATATTTTACGTAATAATTACCATAAGTGCATGACTAAGTGGAAATATTTACCATTATTGTGGCCACCTGTTGAGGATCTAACTTTAGACCGATTGCGGGTTATAAAGTTAAAGTACGTGACCAAAACACAACAACAAAATATTAAGCAATTACGGGTTGTCTGGATTTTTAAATACACTATGAGTTTAAATTACAAATAATCGTTAAAAAAATCAATATTATTAAAAACTAATTTTGATATTTTACGAAGACAAACATAGTGAAATACAGTATGAGTAAGTCCTATCTTTATCCTTGTATTACAATTTTAAACCCATGCATAGGCAGGAGTGTTAGAATTTAATTTCCTATTGATGTATTACAGTTTAGAGCAATGATAAATACAACACATAATTATAATTGAAAACCTATCCTTATTATCTATCGACATCCAATTCCCTCAAATGTATCAATTGTATGAACGTTATTACTGTTATTACAAATAAATAGGAGCGGACTGATCTAAGGCGAAATGTGCGATTACATGGTAAGCTTGGGCTGTATGATTTTTCTCAACAAATTAAATACCTATGAAAACATTTTTAAAATAATCACATTTGAATTAAAATGGACGGCAGACCTTTTTGAGCTAATTCGGCGCTGGAAATAAAAATAAAACAACTAAATTGAATTTTAGAAAAAAAAATGAAATCCTAATAAATTTATAATTTTTTTGTCAGTTTTAAATTTTTACTAGGAAAATTACTGAATAAAACAGAAAAATTATCAAAGTACCAACAATTATACAAGTATATTTGAATTCCAGTAGTAACTATATGAATTGTAAATTTTACAGTGCTTATTTTTTTACTTGTGTTTCCATGAATAGTTTTTTTTTACTAGAATTACATATAATCTTCTCGAAAAGTAAGTAGTAGAATTACAGAAGTGGTAAAATGTAAGTGTAATATGTGTAAATTAACCGATAATATTGTAAGAATATAAGATGCCATAAATACCATACTTTTTTTATTTCCATAATTAAACATACGAATACCTGTTACCAAATGTTTATAATTATATTTTAGCTGCAAGGTATAATTATAAATTAGTTGATGAATATTAATATTTTGTCATTAAGAGGACACTTTACATGCATGCGTTGACTCCGTCTCATAAGCGTACAACATGCAGTAAGCTCCATTTCATGTGGGCAAGGACCACTCAAGCTGTAGTCCAAGTTGAGCAACCAAATGTTCACTCTAGAATGAGAAGATTTTAAACTGTGCAATATTGTTTTACGTATTTTTTCGATGTAAGAACCACTAAATAAGTTATTCAAGTTTGAAAAATACAAAAATAATTGGATTTTGAAACGATAAGAACATTTTTCGTATTGGTGATATCAAACAAATAAAAACGGTGTTGCACAGCCAACGTTTTCCTTTTTATAGTTTAAAAATCGGGTTGTTTAACTTGGACTATTATTCTAGTGATTCTTGTTCGCGCGAAATAGTTTTTATTATGTTGTACGTTTATAAGACGAAGACATGACACGTGGATGAAGCCTTTCTTAATCATTATATTACAATATGTATGATATGTAATATTAAATTTTATGTGGATATTTAGACTAATAAATTAAAGACTAATTTAAAAAAAAATTAAATATTTGGTATACGATTTGACCTTGACAACCTAAAAATTATTTCCCTTAATTTATATAGAATCCCACGTTAGAATCATAATAATCTTTGCTGTTCACTGCTACACTAAATGGGATAATTGGTTGATTTTGATCTTTCTATACATACATTGAAAATAAATTAAACATTACGTTTAAAATATTTTATTTATTACAAATATATTCTCAACTAAATGTAATAGGAATTGGTTCAGATTGTGTATGTTATACTCATAAATCTACAGAGATCTGCGTTTTCGTACAAATTATTCGATGTTATCAAAGTATTACCCTATAGGAACGAGTTTGGAATCTATATAATAGGATTTTTATAGAAATATAATTAACGAACATTTAATAATATTATCAGTACTAATATTTTTAATGGTTAGTTAGGTATATTTCTATGAAATTTCTTATTATAGACATTCTAAATACGTTCGTATAGGGTAATACGCATATATTATAGCCTATAGGTAGGGTAATACCCTATAGACCTGTTGACTAGACTACAATGTATAATAATATTATAATACTTTATGTATGTGTGCGATGCTTGTGGCAATTTTTGACCACTATCGAGGTTGCAGTCGGGACCGCAGATGTCAGTACGACGACCTGAACCGTTCTCAAGACGCCTACCATTGATTCAGTAGGTAGAAAGAACAGTTAAATGGTTATTATTGTTATTATTATTTTTTTTATATACAAATATGTACATATTCATACGTAGGAGTTTGTATAAGACCTTCAAAATAATAATACAATTTTAACGTACATTGCATTGACAAACGCGTTTATTTATCCGGAACATGTTTAATCTCCAAAAAGTTCTTACTGACCTATACATATAAAACAATAATTTTTAATAAATTTACATTATGTATTTCAATTGCAATTTATTGACTTCCTGAATATTATTGAGAAGTTATTGAAATGTTAGCAAGGAATTTAATCTATTAGAATCATGTTGTAACATATGTGATTAAATGATAAATCATTAATTTGCATATTAACCTTTAGATTACGCATTGATGAAAACTAAATATAGCAAACTTTATTTTCTCAAACACTAATTAAATTGTTATTTTTATATTTTTCAAAAAAATATTCGCCAACAAAATAATTCTTCAATCATATTTTTGAGATTATAACATAAAATCTATGTGTAATGTATAAGGATAATAAAAACTTGATCCTCGCCCACAGTAGACCACTATACTGTCCCGAGAAAAGTATTTGTGCATAATTTAGTTCTTGTAGGCGAAGATTTAAGCTGTAATACACCAAACTATGCAATAAAATATGTCTTCCATAAACATCCGTTCAAATACATTTTTATTTTACCTTGCTATGTCGTTTAAATTGTTCAGTGTGTGTGTGTGTGTGTTTGCATGTGATACTTCTTATTAAGACAAATAAAAATATTCGTGCCCCATTTATGCATGTCGGAACACGGTTGTAGGACACTGTACAGTCACCTAGAAAAAATTAAAACAGCGGACAATTTGCACTATTTTATTTTGACCAATCTCGATATTATATAGGTTCTTTCCCCACTATTCGTGGTTGTACCTATCCCTTCTAAACACAATATGGGCACAGCCTTTGCACAGCCTTTGCAGGTTTCACGCTTCTTCGGGTTCATCAGGTTCATGCGTCTGTGTGATGACTCTACTATGCTATGGTGTCAGGGTGAACGGTGCATACTAGTTGCCTCCAAAGAATTTTCACAATAATAGCCTCTCGTATACAATTGTCAATTAAGTAGTGGTTCTCAAATTTCACTGGCCGTGTATCATTTACGCATCGTCTGTTTACCTATGCCAAAATATCATACATCGTTTACGCAACAGCAGCCGAATATTGTTTGCGCATTGTCTATTTTAGCTGCGCTAAATTATCGTAAATCAAATGAGTATCAATATTCTGAAAAATAAAAGGGTACATAAAATAATTTTTAATTGAAAATTCAACGATTTTTATATGTAAGAAATATATACAATATACAAATAATTAAAAATAAATTTGATGGATGGTACATTACAGTAATAGCTACAATCGTACTACTCGACAGGTCTTCGTTTTACTATCCAGCAATCTACTGCACAGATTGATATACTCATGTGATAAAAATCAATTGGTCACCCGTACACTTTATTTGTTAACCTCGTCGTGTTATTGCTAACTTATTAACTACACAATATTATACATATGTATTTTAAAACAGAAATATCTATAAAATATTTTAAAATTGAATATTTCGAGAGTAAATTTGGAAATGTGCGAATTTTAAGATCAAAGTAAAAAAACAACTAAGCGCTCTTGAATATTGTCGGTATAGATCTTTTTTTTAGTTCTATTATTAAATAATATTCATACACAAATTATGTATGACCTTTTTAACAGCCCATGCGCAAACGATGTATAACTCAAAATTCGAACGGTGCACAGCTGTCTTCCAAAAAAAAAGTGAAAAATAACAATAGTGATTCCCAAACAACAACCGATAACATTACTATAATACACACTTGTGTTATAATTATATAAATTAAATTTGCAAAAACATAATCATTTTTATTAATCTATTATTTTATTATTTATATACATTAATCTATTTTATTTTTTTCATATTGGCCACAGCCATCTGTGGACGTTTTTGAAAAAAAAAACTAATTTCACGTCGTTTTAAAAATGAAGGGTATTTGTGAGACAGTTAAAAATAGGGTAAAACGTTGGACGAAACGTCGCCCTACCTTTTAAAATAGTTTTAACTGCAGTTATTAAAAAAATTACCTCTAGAGGTCACGAAAACCCGTTTTTAAGTAAATACTACGTTTTGAACATTTTCAGGGTGAAGGAGTAAGTTTTCGACTCTGAAACTTTTCAATCGTTTTATCCATGATAAGTTGTGTTACCAAAACAATATAAACACGTAATAACGATAAAAAAGTCAATTTAATTTTTGCCATATATTATAGGTATATCATCCTAAGAGATAACCCAACATTCCCACTAACCTCTTAGAATCGATCGGCACCAAAGTCCAATAGATAATCCCTAAAAACTAATTAATTCGGCAACAAGTTTGTAAATATGTTGTACCTATTCCATATATTTGTCTTATAATATGTAAAAAATCTAAATATTATGTTCAGCTATAATAATGGTCTTTATTGCTGAAATTCTTTAAAATACAAAATACCTTAGGTATAGCGGTATAGGCAACATCTTTTATAGAAATAAAGTTATATTGCGTAAAATAAAATATTAGGAGTAAAATGTGTTAAATTTGCGAGTCACAACTCACAGTCATTGCAGCCTGTTGTATTGATCAAATATATAATTTGAAATTTTAAGACTTGGTATGAAGTTTTATACCAAAAAAAATTCCATGACTAATAACCTAAATTTGTTTAATAACACCTATGTAGCTACAGTTTTCATTTATATTTATGTTAGCTATATATTTTGCTTTATACTTAATCGTTAATGTATCAAAAGTATTCCGTCATTAACTCATTATAAATACCTAAATACATTATTAAATCTAATGTAGCCTTAGAATCTTTAACTATTTTTTACGGAATATAATATTGATTTTAAATTTTTATGAAATAGGCATTTAAATAAGCACATAAAAATAGCTTATATAAGAAAGATAATACGTTTACTTTACAAGATGAATAATGGTTAATGAATATGGCCATAAAAAAACATTATTGTTTTTTATTACTTACAATATATGTATATATTTTTTTTTTAATATTACGAGTATTATAAAGTATAATAGTATAGTCAACTTGCAAATACATTTTAATTGTACTTTTACAATACATTTTTCCCAAAATATTATAGCTTATTTAACATATGGAACATAAGTATATCAATATGACTTAACTAAATATACTATTCATAGAATAAATAGAAAATTGAATTAATTTAAAATGTATTATTATTAATTATTTACTCGCAGTAATTGTTTGGTATTATTTTTATAAGACTACAAGGAACAGATGAAATAAATATATAGGCCTGGTGTTTGTTATTCTACTGCTGAAAAGTGTAGTAAAGTAAAACTTAATTTGAGGATAGACACAGGTCACATAGGATACACATAGTTGAGATTAGAAGCACCCGCCAGTTTTAATTAGGCCTTTTAGTTTAATTTTATTAACACGACGACAAAATAAAAGGTGCTACTATCAATTATAGTCATCTATTGACGATTTTATACAATTATATACGATTTTCATGATAAATATTATAACTAAAATACATATTAAACACTTGATATAAATATATAAAATAAAATTACATGTCAATAATATAAATAAAAATAATAACACCTATTTTAAAATTTAATTTAACACACTTCTTTTGTAAAACCATTTACAAACTTATCATAAACTTTATCTTGTTTTTTTCTCCGATAATGTATAATAATATTATCTATCACATATTGTCCTTCCAATATTTCTAATTTTTTTTATATGAAGGTCTTCTATCTCTTGGTTGAATAGTCACAGGATAACCATTAGCACTTCTCATTAATAAATCTAGTTTTAATTTAATATCACTTAATTTGATGTCTGTGTGTACACTGTAGTTTCGCAAAAACGTTGATATTAGAACTTTCATTGACAACATTGCATATTTGGATCCTGTCATTTAAATAAATTAAATACACGTTTATTAGATAATGAAATTATGTATTATGCTTTCGTTGTTATATTAAATGTTTAACTTATAAGCAATAATATGATACTTTACCTATGCAACCCCTTGGGCCGCCACTGAAAGCTATAAAACTATATTTATGGCGTTTATTAACATTTTCAGCGTCAAAGTTATCCGGGTTAAACGACCACGGATTTGGATACAACTCAGGCATATGGTGCGTGCATATTGGAGATATGATACATGTTGTTCCTTTAGGCAGCGTGTGATCACCGGAAACTAAATTATTAATGTATTACAACGTGTAATTTACTATGTACACCAATTTTAATATTCACTTACAAATTTTAACATCATCTTGGAGTTGTCTAAGTAACAACGGCCCTATAGGGTATAATCGAAGAGTTTCTCGAATACACTGTTCGAGGTAAACTAATTTAGTAGTATCTTCAATAGTTATTGTTTGGTCACCGTCACCTACTGTTTCATAAATTTCATCGTACACTTTTTCCTATGATATTAAAAAGTAACAATTAATATTTATACAATAATGTATTTTTAACTTTATAATTATGATCAAATCAAGCTTATACAAAAATCAAACATATACATATCGTTCTAAGGATGAAATACATGGTATATGTTTTCCACCATACTGTTTCAATATTTTAAACATTATAATTCGCAGGCACACTTACTTGAATTTCTGGATGGATAGCTAACATTAATAGACAAAAACAGACTGTAATAGCACTGGTCTCACTGCCCTGTAATTAATATATCATTAATATTTAAAAATTGTCTACACAATTTACTATTTTTAGTTACACTTACACCAATCATCATAGTAACAACTTCATCTCTAAGTTCTTCATCGGAAAAGTTTGCACCGGCTTCATTCAGATCCAATAACGTGTCCAAAAACACTTTTAAACGCTTTTCTAAAATATAATTAAAATAAACAATAAAACAGCATGTTTCAAAATATAATACACTTATTCTAGTCCTGAATCACTCACTATCACCATCGTTGACGTTCATGGCATTAGTTTTATTTTCTATTTTCCTTTCCCTGTATGTTTCTTTCATTTCCTTGATCACCTAAAATTGTAAAAAATAATTTATTAAAACATATTAATACTGAGCATAAAATGTATTTATTTATGTATATAAAATTATAAAATTACCTGATTTGGAAGTTTGTGCAACGTTTTGTAGACCTTGTGTAGTCCCGTAAGTTTTCCATAAATTGAAAATATTATATCGGGATATAACCATGGTTTGTAAATTCTCATGGAATCCAATTCTGATGCTCTAAAAAAAAATAACTTATATATATCAAAATATATTCTTTTTATTTTATACATTGCATTGTATTACTTTGTTAATGCTTCAGCAAATTCAGACTCATTATTTAATTGTGTGTCGAGATTGTAACCCATTGCAGTTTCTACAGTAAATAATATTATGTAAATACCAATATAGATAATATATTTTAAATATTAAAATACTTACGACAGATTATATCAAGAGTGGTATCCGCAATATAGTACCAAAGATCAAATGGTTGTGTTTTACCTAATTCCTTTTTTAGGTTTATGGTAAGAATTCGGTTTTTCTCATTAAAAACAGGGAAAAACTGATCGAGAAGATTAGCGTTAAATACTGGAGTAATAAGACGACGATGTCTTCGCCATTTATGAACTGAAAATGTTTTTAAAATTGTTTTATTTAATAGGATAAATTGCTTTGTGAATTAAATTATAATTAATAATGATCTATTGATTTTAATTAATTCAGCATTTGAATACAAATAAATATATATTTTGAATTAGCTACTTAAGATTCTAGTCTATATAAGTTTAAATACACTAATATTTTACATGTAATAATATATACATACGTGCACGATATTATTATAAGTATTATTGTTTTTTGTTATAATACTATAAAATTCATTAAATTAAATTCTTATTTTATCAACAAAATATTGACGTAGAAATTTATAAGTTTTCAACTAATTGAGTAGTTATCTCTTTTACATATTATATTATTCATCTTAACCTTTTGAAAATATAAGCTCGATGGCAATCAAATTAATTCAATACATTTAAGTTAAAAAAAAAAGTATACTAAGTAGGTCCCGCTCTGCTGTACATTAGATGCAGTGGGTCACTATTAAATTGGTGTGAATTCAAGGATACATTATTGTATAAAAAATATTGTGACTAAATTTTCAACATTTTTTTAATTGGGTAATGAACCGCTCATTAAGAACCTATTCAATTTCAAGTATTTTTACACATTCATAAATCATTATCATAATAATTCAACATTTATAAAAAAAAAATCGAAATTTTCAAATAAAACAATAATAAAATAATGTATAATTCTTCTTACAATAATTTTTCTATAAATAGCTCAGATAAATTCAAAATTATACCATATAAAAAAAAAATAAAGTGGACAAATAAAAATTTCAAGTTTCTGCAGTTATTTGTTTTTGAATAAATTATAACAAAATAAAGAAATCAATTTAGTCAAAAACTGGTTTAATATAAAAATTCCCGCTTTTCCTTAATTTTTTATTAGTTTATCCTAATTATAAAAAAAATTACTGAGAATTTTTAATTTTAATTTTTTTAAAGTATAGACTAGATTCAATTTTATATCCCTCAAAGTTTAAAATCTAAGCATTTTATTAACTACTTATCGTGAACACAAAAACAAAAGTATATATCATTGTAAAACTAATCATTCATCGCTACACTAGAAACTCAAAAATTAAACTAATTCAAATCCCCAGCTCATTAACAGGTTTTTAATTTTGTTATAGTTGATTTATAAAATAAAAATTCGTCTATGCTATACATTCACGACATAAACTTTTGATACATATTATGTTAGCCAATACCCGGTAATTTCCGTATTCATATTTTTGCACTTTCACACAAGTATATACATTGTTATTCGTTAAATAATAGTAAATATTATTAATTATAATATATGCACTTATATAAATATTAACTGTAATTTATATAACGTTGTTAAAATTGTTATTTCACACTTAATTAAAATTTGCGACAGCGAATTTATTTCATCATAGTTATTTTTCAAGAGCAATCTATCAATAAAATATCAATTATGGAAGGTATAAGCAAAATTGACACGCAAAGTATCAAGGATTACACTGTTTTATACTGACCTGGGGCTGAAAATAAGCCTTCACCTACAGTATTCTTGAAAAATTTGTAAAACTTGTCTTTCTCCAGGGCCTTGGAACTGTTTAATACTATCTGAAACAAATCAGGTTTTAAACACTAGGTACCTATTGAATTTCCGTCATGCTTTATGACACGTCTGGAAATTATTTATTGAGTCACTTGTTGAATAAATAGCACATGCATTTTCATTTCCTGACTCCCACACCCTTATTCAATTTACATTTTCATCAAACCAGTTTATCTCTCTAATTCATTTATATAAAACATTATTTATTAAAATAATTACTTGTACGTCTTCTGGCTTGCTTATGGTTACGCCCAAAGATGTACCTAACCATATTTTGAATGGTTCGGAACCATAGATTTCGAACAGTTTAATAATTCTCTTTATGACCTCTGAAATAATTAAAACGCGTGTCAATATTATTTCTCATTGTTTTTTAATTTTTATTGTTTATCTTACGTTGGGGTGTACCAACAAACTCAAGCCCTGCGCCAATAATTGGGTATGACGGAGGTCCCGTCATTTTCGCTGCCACTCTTTCGAAGTGTCTGCGGTTCCATTTGTAATGACACCATAACACCACAATAAAAGAAATTATTGCATAAGCAGTCAACTCGGTACTTGTCATTCGAAGCCCACCTGCTAAATGTTTAGAAGTCGCGGGAAAATCTTGAGATACTTCCATACTAAAAATAGTACAAACATAAAATTCATAGTAATTTCAAAACGTGTATTCAATCAAAAAATTATAAATGTTATTTACACCGACAGTTTCATTTAGTGGAATTAAATTGCATTCTTACAATAAATATTATTTAAATTACAATAATATAGCATCAAATATTTGAAAAGGAATTATTATTATACATGTAAATATTTCGTAGATTTCCGCATTTTAAAAATGTATCATATGCATAAAATTCTAATAATTATAATATATTTTTGTTGAAAATTTAAATAGTTCTGTTTCACCATAGTTATTTTTAAAATATTTTTCGATTTTTAAAAGAAATGCTAGAATTTCCACATTACTTAATATAAACAATATACAATTTCCTTCCAGATTTCAATTTCGCATTTTAAGATGAAGCATTTATTATACTACAATTAAAATAAAACTGTCTTTAAATACTATAATAAAAAAACAAACATCATTGTCAAATAAATATACATAATTTCATCACTCTAATTAGAATCTAAAACGGATTTTATAACTTTGTGGTTTTTGATTTTTTTGCAATACATCGAACGGCTGTTAGTTTTTCTTTCTACAGTCTTCTATACTTTTGTCTATTACGTAAATTAAAGTCTTTTTAAAATCTATTTAGTTGCCATATTTTTTTAATAAAATACAATATGCAGAATATAATTCTATAATATTATTTTTATTTAAATTTATTATTTTATTCTTAATAAGTTTTAATTTTCAAAATCCTAAATAGATCCATTGATATTAATTTAATTAACAATCAATTAAAATAAAATTGAATACATAAAATAAATAATATTTTTTAGTTTTATTTTTATATGAATTTTACCTATACTAGTAAGTTTATTTTAAGACTCCTGATGAAACTGTGTGTTATAAAAACAATTATAACATAGGTGCATTTAAATTACCATCAATATTCAATTGTTATATCATTTAAAAACATTTATATAACTACTAAATATTGTTCTAAATTCAAATAATCAATTGATTTTCTCAGAGATGAAAACATTGCTGTTTTAAACTTGTACATATTTATATATATTATTCAATTGAAAAGTATAATCATATTAAATATCATATCTTAATATATATTTAAGGTATAAGGTATAACTCAATATAACTGTTTAATTCATTTTTTTTTTTATTTTACCTAAATTTATAGTTGTATTATGTTATATACCTGCTTGAAATTTAAATACCCTTTAGAGCACAGCAGCATAATTTTCTTTGTCTATCTTACACAAGTGTTATAAAGGTAGTTAAAAATTTAAACCTCTCTCCGTAAATCACTTATTACAATTCTATTGTTGAAATTAATGTAATAGTATAGGCACTTACATTAACATATACAAATAATAACATAACAACATTATATTTGTTTTCTCCGAAGTTTTTTTAATATTTCTATTCTTAAAAAAAGTTATTGATAATTATAAAAAAAACATTAATAGTTTCTTTAAAATAAAAATATCTATTTAAAAATAAACAACTGATAAAATATATGAAATACTATTCTTTATTGTTTTTATGATAAGCAATGGCTTTTACTTTATTTAAATTGTGTAATCATTAATATTAAAAATACAGAAGTCTTTATATGAAATCTTTAGTATATTATATGTCTACTTATATACTCGTATATAAACTATAGAACGGAGAAGAATATTTCACTGGTGCGCTTCCTTAACTTCTTTAAACTATATTATATATTCATGACATAATATCAATAATCTTTAGTTTTCATTATTTTTAAGATCGCTTAAAATCAACACTAAATAATATAACTGCAAAGCTTTACTTGCAATCATTATCTATCACCAATTTAAAATTTTAAAATATCCCCTGCAGAGTATAATGCACAATTTAATGAAACTATACAGATGCTCGCCTTTCTTTTGTACTATTACTACTATAACATACTCAGATATTGCATTGTAAATTTAATTATTTATAAGATTATTCACATTTAAATATCAACTTTAGTGTTAAAAGATTGTAATTCTTACAGATATGTAATTTAGTCCTTAGTTATTTTTGATATATCTTATACAATTAAATAAATAACACAATTATACAACTTAAATATTATTAAATTCAGTAAAATGTTCATGGATAAAAAGAACAAACCAAAATCACGTTATAATACAAATTATTTATACAATTGCAAATTTAAAGATTAAATGTATTATTTATTTGTGTTAATTTTCCACTTAGACTAAATTGCCTTATAAACACAATTTTAAATGTAGGTATATATATCATCTAAGTTTAAGTGAAACAACATTGGTCGTCTAACGTAATTAAAATAGTTATCAAAATAATAGTTGTTTCATTAACTTTAATGATTACACACAAACTGAAGAACATCTGAAACACAGGACAACAGGAGTCGAGTGACTTAAACCACCTTGAACCAACAATATTTCATTAGAAATATATCCATGTTGAAGAAGTTTAGACTATTTAAAAATTGAATGGCCTTGATCGTGTACTGGAAAAACTAGAACGACTCGTATTTATTGTGGACTTCTAGTTTATGATATTTAATTCAAATAATCTGATATCTATGAACGTAAAATTCCTTGGATAGATATACCAGTACATTAATATTAATAATCAATATCAATACATCTTTATACCTCTGCGTAGGTATTATGAATTGTCAAGTTCCAAAGTACACGTTCGAAAAAAGTTGTTCTTACCATTCCTATACGTGTACACAAGGTAGACAGGCTGTTGGAAATAATCGATTACTACTTTGACGATACAACAACAAAAATTATCTTCTTCAAGGTAAAAGGAGAGCAACTATTTTTAGGGACTAATTATAACGAAACTATGCATATTAGGAAATAACAGACAGTCACGTCTCTACTCTATAAGACTTATACGAGAAGAAACATGTATTCAACAATGCAATTATTACTACGATTTGAATAAAGCTTTAGCAGTAATTTATTTTTACAAAGCCAAACTTATTTTTATTTAATATTTTTAATTTCTTGAAATTTATGAAATATGTGGGTTTAACTAATTTTCTCTGGAATCAGTAGGATTAGATTTTATGAACAATATTGAAATAAAACTTCTAAATTGTTATCTTGTACAAAAGCTAAGGAGTATTATACTTGAATAAATGTATCAATATATTTTTTTTTATTTTATTAAATCGAAAGTGTTACACGACTATTCGATAACAAATATAGGCTATAGTAAGTATTTCGTCATTAGTTTCTATAATTTGTATTCTTCTCATAGTTGTTCAATAAAATGAAATCGTGTTAGTTAATATACGATCAATTTTCGTATCACGTAAAATTACTTCATCAAAGTGAATTTAAATTACTATTTAGTCAATATAAAAATAAAATTGAATAACTTTTATAAATAAATAATGTATAGGCATTTCTTAAAAATGTAGTGATTTTGAGATAAAATATATCATTAATGATAGATAATCGTTTTTTGTTTTGTTTTTATTGTTACGTTGTAACAATTTAATCATACAAATATTAATATTAATATTAAATAAATATTAAAAAAAAAAATAAATAGAAAATTTACTAGTATATACATAACATAGTGGCAATTCAAAACATATTAACTTTTTTCATAAAAAAACAATTTTTAAATTTTTCTACAGATTAAATTAATATTTTTATATTGTTAAAATATATTTAAATCAGAATATCAATTTTAAAATGTTTCGCATAAAAAAATGCAAATAGTGTGTAAACATTTTATCTATATTTTAATAGTGAATATCAATAAACACGACTTTAATTAAAAATTTAAATAATCTATGGCAAAATTTATAGTAAATTTAGGTATTAATATAGTGATCTAAATATACTTTTAAAATATAGCACGCTAAGGATCCGTTAATATAATTTTTCTTAGTATAAATATTGAAAAAATTAAGTGTGAATTATCACTAAAAAAATAATAAGAAGAATAATAATTTAACACAAAACACTGTTTGACAAGACGAATTTATTTTAATATACTATATTAAATTATTTTAAACTAGGTAATCTTTCGATGATTTAATAATCTTGGTTAAAAAAAATGATAATAACGTGTACTTACTTTGCAATGTCCTAGGAAGGAAATCGTCTCGTCAATGTTCCGACCACGACTAAAGTAGAAAATTTCCAAATGGATGTCCCCTACAACCTTAATGACAAGGCCAGTAGCCGGTAAGTTGTTCAGTGAAACCTGTTCATATAATAAAAAAAATGTAACTCTCAGTTACTTATTGGGTTATAAAATATCCTCCTGTTAATAAAATACATTTTAGTAGACATTTTAATAGTTAATTTGGGTTATTTAATAATAATAGTCATACATTATATTCTATTCTAATATAATAAAATGACGGTTGATTGACAAATGTCATAAAACAATCATAAAACAATAGTTCATAGACCAGTTATAAAATAAAACATATTGATAAAAAAAAAAATTTAAAAATTATAATATTAAATTAATTAATTAAAAACTTAATTTAAAAATGTATTTGTTTATATGATTTATGTATTTTTAAAAACCTATAGTAATATGAATTTGAATAAAAAAAAAGTCATGTTCTAAATTTCTTCCATAATAAAAAAAAAAAAAAATTTTATATGGTTTAAGCCAGCGTTTCCCAAAGTGGGCGATATCGCCTCCTTGGTCGTGTTAGTTCTATCCAAGGGGGCAATGGAAGTTACAAGCTTAATCCATAGTAATATTAATATATGTATATAAACATTAAGTTCCCACGAATAATGCTTTTAAATTATAACAGTATAACAATTCATTCATCATCGTTACATTGTAACATTTAAATAAGTAATTTTGATCAAATTTAAATTTAAAATATTTATAAAATAATTATCTTTATACATATCTTAGATTTTATGATGGTTTCAGTATTAATTAATTCTAATAAATTTTTTATACAATTTTCAAGACTTAAATATAAAAGAAAAAGTTTCTTTATGAATTTCTATCTACAAAATAATTTAAATTTATGAATTTCGTCAAAATTTTAACTTCAAATGTATTTTTAATATTTTTATACATATATTATTAGAAAACTTATGAGGGGTCTTGTATTTCATTTCAGGAATTTTGACCCAGTAAATATTTTTTAATAAAAATTTATAAAAAATAAATTTTGCCCATTTTTAAACGCGTAATGAAACACTTATTAGGAACCTTATATTAAATTACCAAAGCATTTTTAACTGTTTGTAATTATTTTTTTTTATCGATATTTATATAAACAAATAGAAAATTGAAATTTTCTATAAATAACCCCAAAAAAATTCAAAATATTTTTAATATTATAACATATATACAAATGTATAGGTTGTATATAAAAAGATTTAAAGCTTGAAACAACGGTACAATAAAAGTAATTATTGCCTACTTTTCCTGCAACCCTTTTTTTAATTGTACAATCTAATGATATAATGAGTAAGAATGTTATAAAATTAAAAAAATTTGATGTTAATTTGATGAAGATGCCACACATTGACGCATTTCAGTGTTATGGTTTGAAATTAAAATAATTAAAAGTTTATTGAACTTGACTTTTGACACAATGAAATGGTAATTTAAAATCTATATACTTAATATAATTTAAATTATTATCGCTCAAGGCTACAAAAAACATATATATATATTTAATACAAAACTATATTAATAAATTATTCTTTAAATACCAAAATAATGGTTTAATAGTTAAAATATTATTTTAATTTTGGGTTAAGTGTTGATTAACCTTTGTCAGTAAATTGAGTACCAGTGATTAGAATTCAATAAAATGAAAAAAACAAAGGATGTTCTCAAACATCGAGTCTTGATAGTTAATCTTTAAGATATTGACATTTTAATCTAGTAAACTTACCTTGTAATATATATTTTTAGATCTTATCTATTGATATTTTCAATTGATGAAAAACAATTAAGTACCGAATTTATAACTTTTCTAGGTCATAAAGATAAATAAATATATTTTTAATATTAAAATAAATAATTTTAATAACTATGACCATAATTCTGAATTTCATAAAAAATGTATGATAATTCTATGGTTTATTAAAATTTAATAGACCGATCACAGGATCACAGGTGACTAAATCTTGTTTAAGGAACCATTGGCGTACTATTGATTTATTAAACGTTTAGTAATTATTCATGCAACCCTGCATTAAACTATAACTTTCCAAGTTACATAAAAATAGTTAAAACACATTTTTTTTTAATCCATCAAAATATTAATATTACGCTATTTTATATTTATAAAAACTTTCGTTATTATATAATATGGTAATAACGCATGTACCAACAATTACATATTAAGTGTTTATAAAACTAATACGGTTCGTATTAACTTCAAAATCTATTTATGGTATTATCAATTGTTTTAATTTTTTTTATGATAATGATTGAGTCCAATGTTTAATTTGTCATTTGCTACCTACTTTCACAAACCATAATAGTTACAAAAGTTGCATATCAATACTTAGCCGGGTCCACAATGGTAAATATTTACATTGTGTATTATATTCGGCACGAATTGTTTGTACGGTAGAAAATATAATACACCGTATGGGCAGGAGGTATTCTGTATAATTTGTGAATTTAACTACACGCGTGAACCCGTGAATTACGGGAGTGGTAAACTGAGTCCCAAAAAATTTGGGTAGATATTGGGGCTAGGTAAATTGAGTCCGGAAAATTTTATCGTGCTAGGTAAACTGAGTCCCACAAGTAATTATATTTTTCAAAAGAATAATTTACAAATAACGACGATGCACCTACTTAAAAATAATGCATTCAACGAGTACTATATAGTAACTAGTCACCAATTAATAATTGTCGATTACCGATTTGCTTACATAAATTCATTCTGCATTCAAATAGATACATTTATAAAAAATACGTAGCAAAGAGGTAATTAAAATGAAAAAAATAACAATAGAAAAAACATTTTTTTGAGACAAGAAATGTTGAAATATGAAAATAAAAATATTTCAAGATTTGAATTTGTTAAGAACATATCAAATAAATTGTTACCATGTACATAATACCTAACATCACGCGTTTATTATTATATGTGGAATTTTATTTTTAATACATTTAATATCTTCCAATCGTTTTTAAGTTTCTACATACAGCGATGATCGGTGATTAATTATTTATTTTGAACCAGAAACTCCACAGAAAACTAATACAGTGAAATCTCTAAATACCGGACACCCTCAGTCGCTGAAATTTGGCCACTTGAAATTTTGGAGGTGTCCGGTATTAAAATTATTTATACAATAAATAGGTAAATAATAAATTCAATTTATTTTTATTATTTTTATGTAATTTTAAAAATGCAAAGGTAAAAAGATAAAAAAATTGATAATATAAAAATTAAAACTAACATATTATATTAAAAAAATCAGTTATTTTAGATTGTTTCGTATTTCGACGCGAAATCATTTGGTATGTTAATGCATTTTCTAATTCCACAAAGTTACGATAGAAATGATTAAAATCAAAAGTTAAAATACCATAAAAGTACCCGTTATATAGAATGTCCTGTATTAAGGTTTTTCTATAGAAAAGTAATTTAAATGTCCTCGTTCCCCAAAAAATTCCGCTATTTAGTCATATAGAGGTATCTGTTATTAAGGGAGGTTTCACTGTACTTTTTTGTGCGTAGTACATCATTAATCAACCCGTCCCATCATTTCAGGATAATACTGTTTATGAAACATTCATTTTTAGAATATTAGGTTTTTAGTTTTTTACGGAAATTATTTTTTAAATATTTTATTATAATTTAATAACTTATTAAATAAATAATAAGTTTAGTAAATATTATGTTTTAAAAATGCGTAAAATAAATATCCGTGATTTATTAATTAATTACACGTGTTTTTAAGTTTAAGTACCTACACGTGAATCTTATTTCACGTTCAAATTTGAGAACTTTAGACTGTAAACTCAGCTTTACAACTGTAATTTTTACAGTAGTGGTATGGTATGCTTAATTTAACTATGAAACATCAATTGTTTAATTTAAAATGTTTACGACGTATACATTTATTTGTATGTTTACTGAAAACAAATTCAGAACATGGTACAATAGGATTTTTAAGAACTGTAAGGAAAAAGTTGTTAGGTCATACGTTTTGTACATAATAAATAATTGTCCGATTAGATAATGTGAAATTTCTGCAACTTGAAAGTTGAAATTAAAATGGATTGAAAAGAAAGAAATAATCACTATAAATTGGAAATATAAAAAAAAATTAAATACAACAAATTACTATGCCAAATTTTCATTAATATATGAAGTAAAAATAATTTAAAAAATTCTTTAAAATTACAATGTGTATACAATTAGGGTAAAAATATTGTTTCCAATCCGTAGAAAAAACTTCTATTTAAAATTAATTTGATTCTAATTTATTTTTTTACAATCCAAAATTCCTTAGATTATATTTCATAATATATTATATTATACTTCCTATACAAATAACCAAGATATAAATTTGAAATTAATATCGTTACAAACCAGAATACATACTAAAATTATAACTAGTTATCGACGTAGAACATTCTCAAGGTAAATTACTGACAATAACAAAATATATATTTTCATAGGAAATAAAATTAGCAAAATACTTAAGTACTCTATAGTATATTTTATTACATATACATATGTATATATAAGACCAACTACAATATTTTTCTATTTTCTTCACAATATTATTACCTGCAAAGGAAAATAGTTAAACACGGTGACCTGCTCTGTATAATGTACGTATATTATATATATGTTTATAGCATGGCCTTTCACAGGTTAGACTAATCCATATTTTTTTAGTATGTAATTATATCAGATATGCTACTTAAAAAGAGATTTTTTGAATTTCATAAGGTTTTATTATGTCATTTAGATGTCATTAGTAAGTACGTGGTTTTGTTATATACCCGTCTGATATACACTAAACATATTTTATCTTATTTCCATATACATTTTATAAAATACCAACAGAATTTTATTAAAAAAAAAACTTCGTGGCTTTGAGCTGGAATTTCTTTAAATAAAATTTTCAACCAGAGTGCTAAACGAAAACATTTTTTTTAATATTTATTCTTGTATTACTAGTGTATTTACATAAACGTATTTGCATAACACGGGAATCCAACACATCATTATTACTTGCAATAGGTCTATTTAATGTCACTCATTTCTGTATCTGACTATGTAGGTACTAACATGATATTGAAATTCAGTCATGTATTATGTATCTAACTAAAATTTATGTAAATAGTTAATACAAAACAAAAAGTAAGTTGTTTATTAAAAGATCATCATGTATTTTGATTCCAAAGTTAAGTACTACACGGACTAGCGAAGTTTTCATTTTTTTTATATGGTCTATCACAATTAAACTATAGTAATTATTTTATATTTTTATTATTACTTAAACAGTTGATATTTAAAATATTTCCTCCCCGATTTTAACGGGCTTGGTCGATAATTTGTATACATTTTGAAAGTGATAAGTTGACGTTCGTGAAGTTGGCCCACCTAAGTGTTGCAATTTTTTTTAAATCTATGCCATTATTTTGCTAGTTATTTGCAAGTATTTGCAAGTCAGTTTTTAGAATTTTCAAGTCCAAACTTATACCAGTGAATTTAAAAAATTGAAAGTTGGGCCAACTTCACGTAGCCCACCCACTTTGACCCAGAACTTCGAAATCGATATCAAACGAAAGCTAACGATCAGAAAGAATTTGCAAGTCTATTTTTAGAATTTTCAAGTGCTTTACTTGGCCAGCAAAAGCTTTCAAAGTTACGAAGTTAGCCCACCCAAGTTGTATTTATCTATAAACCAACTTGCAATTAATTTTTAAAATTTTCCGAGTCAATCGGGGCTGGCAAAAAAAAAATTCAAACGATGATAACTATATCAAATATTTGCAAGTCACTAAATGGTGGCCAAAATTGGATTCAGAATTTACAAATCATTTCGCTGGACGCTATAAACAGAATAAAACAGGGGGGGCAACTTCACGCAGCCTCCTCATTCTAAGCTACGAATTTCAAAATGACACCAACATTTTGCAAATAATTTGCAAATATTTGCAAATTGTATTTTAGATTTTGCAAATCAATATTTTTTTAGCGAATTTTACATATTTTTTTTTTTTTGCCAGCTCCGATCGATTCGGAAAATATGCCAAAATTTTAAAAATTAATTGCAAGTTGGTTTATAGATAAATAAATCTAAGTTGAATTAAAAAAAGGAAAATTGAAAAAACCAAAATGAATAAAATATCTGATATAGATAAAAATTAAGATATACATATATTTTTTAATTCAACTTGCCCTTTTTCTTAATTTGACTTTTTTTTCAACTTGGGCTTTTTTTAATGTACTTAGATTTATTTATTTATAAATCAATTTGCAATTCATTTTTAAAATTTGGCGTATTTTCCGAATCGATCATTACAAAAAAAATTGTAAAATTCGCCAAAAAAATATTGATTTGCAAATTCTAAAAACCAATTTGCAAATGTTTGCAAATTATTTGCAAAATGTTGGTGTCATTTGAAATTCGTAGTTTAGAATGAGGAGGCTGCGTGAAGTTGGCCCGACTTTCAATTTTTTGATTTCACGGTGAAAGTTTGGACTTGCAAATTCTAAAAACTGACTTCAAAATACTTGTAAATAACTTGCAAAATAATGGCATAGGTTTTAATATAATTGCAACACTTAGGTTGGCCAACTTCACAAACGTGGTAAATTTAGTCCCGGGTATTAACCATTAGTGCAACTAAGTCTTAAAATATTAAAAAATTAAAACTTTATTATTTTATATTTAACAGTTCAGCAATTTTTTTAAAATATTTCTTTGGTTTGTCATTTCTAAGACCTGAAGTTGGCCTATTTTTTATAGAAGAATTAATAGGCATACAACCAAATGATAAGTAAATACAGATATTTTGTTATTAAATACTAGAAACATATATCCCACCTGTTGCTACATTTTCCTCAAATATTTGGTCTGAATTTGCAGCCACCACCGTGCGTACAACAAATAGGTGTGAATCATATCACGCTGAATTTGAATTTGTTAAATCTTTATAATTTAAGTTTTTACCGATAACATGTTATGCATGATATTATAAAACCATATTATATTATAATATCTTAATTTATACCATAATTATAAAATTTAACGTTCTATATTTAACGTACTAACATTTTTTTGGGGGACCCAATTTACCGTGATAAGGTCATTTGAGACACAATTTACCAATCCCAATTTTAACACCTCGGAATTATTTCAATACCAGTACGGTTCGATATGATGGAATTCATTTGCAATTGTCAAGGTTTTGTTCCAAATATGTAATAGTTATATTATTGTATTTTATAAGTATCTCCGATTTCTATTTGTCATTATAAAGCATTGTACATCTTGGCCCATATTCATCTACAATATACTATATTATTATTAAACAATAAGAAATCATTATTATTTGAATAATTATAGTAATCAATAAAAATGTATTTTGTAATTCGACGACTAATAAAAATATTTTTTTCTAATATGGTGCAGGGATACAGTTTACATTAAGAATTATCAGTGAGTTACTCTATGATGACAGTTATGACTTAAAAAATTAGAGCTCGGTCTTTGCCCTCCCCCTTTATGTTTTATACAATTTTACTGCAGGTAAAGCATTATCGCCTATGATACACAATTACACGAGTACTGTTGCAAAGTACCTATTATATTATATTATCTTGGTAATAAAAATATTCTGATTCAAAAGTTAACGCAATTATTTTTGTTGACCTCGTTAATCGAATATCGCGAATTTCTTTCAATTAATGAATTTACTATATGATTCCGTTTAATAAGAATAATGATATGGTATGAACACATTTAGCCTTTTAGGACATTTTCTTTCTTTCTTATCGTCTAAACGTTATATTTTATTTAACATACAAATACACATATAATATCATATTCATGTTCACTTTTTCAGATATTATAATAACTTATTAACTAAATCCTATTTTGTTATCTTATATATAAAATTCTCATGTCACAAAGTTAGTTACCATACTCCTCCGAAACGGTTTGACCGATTTTTATGAAATTTTATATGCATATTCAGTAGGTCTGAGAATCGGTTTCTATCTAAATTTGTATGCTGTTCGATAAGTGGTTCCGGAGTTATGGCCTCTTAAGTGTTATCAGTTGAGGTACGCGGCAGCGGTATACACAAAAGGCGCGATACGGGTTCATGATATTTATTTATTTTTGTTGGAATTATCGACTTTCATTAAAATAAAATAATATTGTTATTATTGTCAGATCTGTTATCGTGTATGCATGCACGGCAATAATTCCATCAACAGTCGTATTTGACATGGTGTACACGAACGGTGACGAGTGATACTTACACACTTACAATAAGTTAGTTATTTTTTTCTACACTATAAATTCCCTAGAAATAATTTATATGGTAAAACAACGTTTGCCGGGTCAGCTAGTTATCAATAAATTTCAAATATCAACATTTAAAAGTCAATAAGATAATTTATTTAAAATACTAAGTCATTTAAAAGGTAAAACGAGAATCTGTTAAGCAAAACAAGTTTTCGCAAAAGTTTGGTCAAAAACCTTGAAAAAAATAGTTATGTAGCTTTTATACAAAGTGTTTTCATATAAACTTTCTTTAGCGGTGTATCTTCCTGAAAATGAACAAAAATCTTAGTTGTTAATAATTTATATTGTTAGAGATAATGTTTACGAATACCAGTATCGGCATAAATCATGAAAACATTACTATTTTTCTGAGAATAATGTAAATTATTGTTGAATTTTTATTGATAATTTAAAGTTCGGTTGTTTATAGTTTGCAAGTGTTGTGTAGCAATTTATCTACATACACAAACCACAACTCCGCATCAGAGCATTAATACATCCTTGTGGAAAACAACTGATCCACCCGTAAAAAATACACTGTGACACAGCAAACAACTTACTACTGTTTGGGTTCTCGTTATTATTTTTATTATTATAAATTATAATATATAAAATATGTCAAGTATTATGAATCTGATAATCGTTTACATGTCCATCCAAGTTTATTTGATAATTATGAATTTTAATTAAAGTCATTATTTATCGAGTCACGGGTAAAGCCCTATGTGCAGTATAAAATATTGTAGACACAGTCACCGTGATAACGAGTTTTTTTTCTGTCTTGTTCTTCGCCCGAAGCGTATACTGTCTACACGTCACGGTCACGGACCACGTGAATTTTTGTTTTTGTTTCTTTTTAAATGATCCTTAACCTCACCATGGAATAGTCGACAGAATTTATTTCCCGCGCCGCGTCTGCATACCGGACGATTGTTGAGATGACCGGTTTCCACGATAAAACGCTCACTATATGGATAATGGGTAAGTAATTTTGATTTTATCAATTTTGTTAATACGTAGGTATATTGATGCTTACGCCTTAGCGACGAGACGAACCAATTGGTGACGACACAAGTGCGTACAGTCAGCTACGTAGTACCTAGTAACAAACGAAGTTTGTTATTATTATAAGTATGACCTCTACAACAATTTAAAAACAAAATAATCAGATTTATGGTCAGCGAATGCCAAGTGCCGCGTACTCATAATCCATTAACAGTTTAAAAGTTTTTATAAGGTTAAAAAAAAGATACTTAATAGCCTTATCAAGCAGAAACATAACAACATACACATATTATATATATATATAATAATACGCACGTGTATTTTTTGTACTAGACGGAAAATGATTTACAAATTTGAAAACCATAATAACAGGTAAAATATTTTGAAAATTATTACAAAATGAGTACTCAGCTTTAAAATAAATTATTCGTGGTAAGAGAGACTAACCTATATAAAATAAATAAATTAAACAAAAAAAATATTCCATTACGATGACTTCAAAAATCTAAGCACGAGATAAATAAAATAAGAATTTTCATTAAAATAAAGGAATCTATGTGATGAAACAAATTAACAATTTAATTGTGTTTTTTTATGAATGTTTCAAACGAATACTTTTTTTGTGTTTATTCTAGAACTTGATCGAGATAGAAATCAAATAAAAAATACTTTACGTTAAAAAAAAATACTCTGTATACCTAATTTGACTATAGAATCGCCTACTATTATAATGTTCAATCATTAATCCAAGTTTAAATAATACATTTTATTTGTTAGGTAAGGCTTGGTATTAGGTGTACATTATATTTAACTATTACAGCCACAAAAATGTATTGTGTTAAAATATACAAAATAAAAATATAAAACTGATGAACATTTTTTTTTTGAACAATAATAACTTCTTGTGGTAAAATTAAAGTAACAATAAATTTAATATAATTAGATCGTTAAACCCAAATTTAAAAAACAACAAACCATTTCAGTATTCTTAAAAAAAAAACTAAATTCCATGACGTGATTTGAATTTTTTTATAAAAAGATAAAAAAAGAGTTCGAACTAAAGTTATGTTTCAATCAATTGAATATATATAAATATGAATAGTTAAATTTTTCTCATGTAAAATAAACAAGTAAAAACCTAGAAAAAAAAATTAATTAAACATTTAATGCCCAGTAATATTATTTTAATATTTTAAAAACATTTTAAGTTTATTGATTTCTTTTACTTATAAAATTAATTTATCGTTTAAACGTATTATTATTAGAGTATGGTTATTTTTAACAAAAATCTTTTAATATAAGTTTTATTTTTATTGAATTACTGTTTTCATTAACATGGGTTTTTACTTTTCATAAGTTACTGGTGTATTATAATGAAATAAACTTAATGTGGGATCTAAATATAATATATTTTAATCAACAAATCATAATTTAACTGTACATATTTATATAAACTCTAAATTATAATTTATCGGTCTTTCTGATTTGTAATTTTATTTTTAATATCGTCATAGCCTTTTTTGAAATTATTTTTACTTTACAAATATCCATAATTTTGAGTATAAATATTAAATAAAATACATAAATATGTTACCTGCTATACGATTTCTGGAACAAAGTACTTATACCTATAATTCCTATTTGTAAGACTGCCAAGTTTTAAGGTTAAAAATTATAATTTGCGGTTAAAATGTTTTAACCATTTATAAAAGTGAATCATTGTAAAGAATTTATTAAATGTAATCCAGTCAAATAAAGTACACGAATAAACCAACAAAAATTGCCCTTGTTAATAAACTTAACGTGCGTGAACATTTGAAGGATTGTTATTTATTAGCAAATGACCGGTTCAACAGGTATAATATGATGCAATTGATGCAAACCCATATTTACTACAACTACCTATAAAAATATAAACATAAATATTTTGTATCAATAACTTACTCTACCTTCTTCCGCACAACTACAATAGGTCATTTTGTAAAAATAAAATAATAAAAATATAAAATAAAATCTAACCTAACCTGTAAGGTTACATTTTTAATTTGTTATTCGTTTTCTATTCTAAGCGGAGTGAGATTTAGTTTGTACTTTAAAAAGGTGTATATTTAAAATTATCATTATTTTTTAAATAATCAGGAAAAACAAAAATAAAATTGAGGATAACTAGTATTTTTACGCAAAACTAATATATTCAACAAAATCGATTTTATTTTTAAAAACAAGCAACCGTAAATACTTGAAATTTTCACTAAATATTTCTAAGCTTATTTTCAATACCTATTAAAATATTGATAATAATAATTGATATTAATATCTTTTTAACTATTTTTAAGACATTTTAAATTTAAATAGTAGGTATTAATGATGTAAACACGAAACACTGACTAAACAAAGTTTACAATGCCTAATTTATTCAATCCATGTAGATAATTATCACATAGACCAGACATTGTATACAATGACTAAAACTAAAAATGCCAAGTGAACAAAATAAATACATTAATTATTGACATTTTTATAATTGCTTAGTATGTTATTAAAAAATTTGACAAGTATACAAAAAAATGGAAAATACTATTATAAATACTATTCAATTTTTATTGAATATAAAATTGTATTCTTTTTTAACGAATTTTCCTTTTTTATCTTATTTCTTTTAAATTTTAGGTTTGTAAATAATTAATAAATTCATTTTCAATTTTAAAAACAGCACACACAAGTATAAAATGGTACTAAATTGCACGTACAAACGACAATATGTGTTCGGTTGGCTATGATAAATATGGCAGCATAAAATCTCAAGATAATAATAATTGCGAAACAAATTGTTCCTTATTGATGGACGACGAATAGCCATGTGGCGTGCCTACGCTAAGAAGGCTCAAAAATTCCTGATTATCTATAGTGACAGTACTAATAAAAGGCAACCTACAAGAAGCAGTGCCTAACATTTCTGAATTTTACTACTTCTCACTTCATACCTTAATTTAAAATATATTATAAAATATAACACAATAAAATAACTCTAAAATGCACATTACCAGAACTAGTAATAGCATTGTAAACTATGACTGATTTGTTCACCTGGACCGTAACATATTATACATGCCACATTATATGTTGTAGATTTAATTACTAGTTTTTACTCCTTAGGATGGATTATGTTCCAATCCCCTTTTTAAAAGTAATATTAATTTTTAATATAGGTTAGGTTAGTATGGAGAGACAACAAGACACTATTTCCATGTGTATACAATGATATCAGTCTAATGATTATGTACACTGGAAACATGATTGTAGGTAAGGTATACTGAGTGAAAAGAAAGAGCTGTATTTTAACATCATACTTTTATCATTGATAGTTTGTAAATTTAAAATTTTACCGCCTATTGCGCTCACTTTGGAATCATAGTATTTAAATACATTAACTAAATAAGTTAATAAGGAGAAAGATCTAACAATAAAAACATATGAATTCCTTATATTGAAATAAACTATACACTTACATAAATGTATTGTATTATAACCAAAATGATCATTTATACTACACTAAAATTAAAAATAGGGTTTTGAAAACATCCTACAAAAATATGCGTACAAAACATCTTTACATGAGTTCTTATTCAAATGAAAAATACATTATTATGCATATCTAATGTATGTATTTTTCTGATGATTTATTACAAAGAGACGCAGCTAATTTAAAAACATTGGATTTAAACAGGTTGTAATAAGTTCAAGTTATTCAAAATTTAAAGTACGCAAAAATAAGTACGCAATATCATAATAATACAAACTACGTAGGTATGTAATTTTTTTATTTAATTAATAAACATCGAATATTTTTTGAAAAAAATAATCATAAACACTATTTTAAATATATATTAATTTAAGATTGAAATTTTAATTTTATTAATAAATATAATTTTATTTATAATAGACATAACCTATAAAATAAAAATTACTGGGAAAACGAACAGATGAGGACAGTTATCTTTTATAACCAATCTACAGCCTGTAAGACAATAATTTTCTTATTAAAATACCTATATTGAAGAATGCATTTCCTAATCAATTATGAGTTATGACGTTCTGTAAATTTTTTATTTATTATTACTTAATCCGTTTCTTTTAACAAAAATGTGTCATAATTATTCATAATAATTCATTTTTTTTAGACTTCAGTACAAGGAATTAATTTTAAAAATACACCCACTCTTATTGTAAAACAAAATAAATATTACACACTTTACAAATAACTTGAAATTTACAAAAATATCTCAAAAATATGAATTATAATTTTGTATATACATTTTAATTATAAAGACATTAATAAAAAAATAATTCATCAGGGATTTTTAATTATTATAGAAAAAAAATATTCAATATGTGTTGCTCCAATTACTTCCAGTAATGTCGCACTCATGAAAAATATTTAAATACATTTTAAAGGCTATAAAAATTAAAAATATTCGAAAATTTCAACTTTAAAATAATTTGTAAATTAAATGATTATTGTACTATACCACTTCAAGAAACTAAAATACTGGCTACCTTAATAAAAATACAGAATACTATGCCTACCATGTGGAATATATTGCTGTACCTACGTACATAAAAAATGTAAACAATATTGGTAATACTAAGTTTGAATATGGTAATGTTACAGTATGTAAATTGAATACACAAATAATTTATATAATTATAAAAATAATATCTACAATTTAATGATAAAAATTATTGGAATAATATTAATTATTAGAATTCCAACTAAGAATAATTCTGATAATTTGACAATCATTTACAGCGAGGTGCACTAAAGCTATATTTTTAACAACATAATTTTATTTTATTAATTTCTAGACTTAAAATTGAAATGTAAATATTGTTTATGAAATTACTAAGACAAGCATTTCGAAACATTTAATTAAATCAAAAGATATATTTTAAACACAGATACAAACTCTTTACCGTCTTTAATCATTTTATCAGTAAAATTTATGTTTTTTACACTATTTTTTTTGTACTGAATAAGCTATAATTTTTCGTGAAAATAATCTCACAACAATAATAATCATAAATATTTGCTTTTACGTATAATTGTATGTAATAAATAATGCTAGTGTAAGTATTAACTACATTAAGTAATCTACGTAATAAGTTATTATACTACTCTATGTTATATAAAGTCGGTAATGTTCATATCAATTGGTAATTGAAAGTTATATTACCTGTAATGTACACAAAATATATTTTCTAATTTGAAAAAGTAAAAAAAAAACTAAAATATCAGCAGCAAGTTTTCTTAATATCAAGCAAATAGTGTTGCCTATTCACAGGGGCATATCCTAGAAAACAATATACCAATATGGCAATAATATATTTATACAAATTTAATAAAAATAAAAGAATTAAATTGTAATTTATATTTTACAAAAAAGATCAAATTAATTTCCAAAACATAATTAACTAAAATTATAAAATATGACTTATGGGTTTATGGCTTATGCAATATATTCTCAGTCTCCCAGTGATCAAATTTTTGTATAGATACAACAAGAATTGGATTTTACTCATTGAACATCAGGAAACATTAAGTATTTATACATAAGTTGTGTATTAAACACGGAAGTAATATTATTCATTAGTGTATCCCCCTTTAGTGTATTCATATACTTTTACCAAAGAAAAAATATATTTTTTATGCATTTATGAATAATATTGCAACAAATGGATTTTAATTATTCCGTAAGTATTTAACTACAATACAATAGCATCAAATATAGATTAGCTCGTTTTATAAAAAAGATAAACAATGAAGACTATTATATAAAGCAATCGAATTAAAAGCACGAACAAGTAATAATAAAAAAAATAATAATAATACAACCTATAATATCTTATAGTAGAACTTAAATGGTCACTACTCACTACACAATAAACAGTAAACATCAAATAATAATCAACAAAATTTTCCAGAAATGTATTATATGTTAGCAAAGGTCGGCAGCCCTCGTCCCGTGGAGCAATTTTTGGCCTGCACATAAATGGTTAATTTTCGTGTTTTATTTTTGTTCAATAATATTTTTCATATAATTTAATTCTTTTGACTTTATAAATGAAATCTAATTTAATCATTTATACTTAATGTTTAGGTATGCTATATAGTTTTATAGTCGGTATAGTCTATAAAATTATTATTATTTGGTCGGAATCGCATAATAGACTCTATAAGAAACAAATTTCACGTGCTTCAGATAAAACAGAATGAAAGGATACACAAAATACGAGTTTATTATACAAAAATAAGACTTAACACAAACCGAGCCAGTGAAGGAATCACCACACTCATAAAAGCCTCATATTATTTATCCCAAGAAATCATACTAAACTCTCCATTTGAAGTCTTAGCTATTTAGAAATATCACACAGACAACGTCGACAAACAATTTTATATTATTTATAATTTAGATGTACTAAGACTAGGTTAATATTCGCGGCAATTATCCAAGTGATCATAAAATTTTTAAATTTAATAAAAAAAAAGTGTAATTTCTGTCAAAAATATTTTTAAAAGTTCGATATATTTTTAAATAATAAAATAAAAAAAAGTAATAACTTGTACATCTTCTAATTTCAAAAATAACAATTCCAAAATAATATGACTCTATCCAAACTCTAAATGACTCTAGATTATAATCTTTCTCATTATCAATTATTTTGCTAATGATCTTTGAAGAATATCAAAAAATGTAAGTTGGTACATAATTGATGGTATATATATTTTTTAAAAATATATTATTTTTCTTACTTTCTGTTGATCCAAGAAATTGAAGTTCTATTACTATGATTAAGTATGACAAAGGTCTCAGTATTTTAGCTGCCTTTTTTCAAAATACTTGTTGTTCCATTTGGTATAGCACCTCAATACCACAGAATAACGACAATAAGGTTAACAATTATTTTAGTTATAATCAATTTAAGATTTAAATCCATTTACTAACTGTGTTAAACGCGGTCCATTATAAAAACATATTACACAATGTTTTACTAACTACTTAAATTACTGGTAATAATTAAAAGTCTTAAAAATAAATTAAAAATTAAAAATATTTACTTGCATAGAAATTTAAATTATAAAATTATATTTTTAAATCTTTTTTAACTTAATTTATTTATTCATACTAATATTAACTACTATTCAGCACTACAAAATACACAACTAAAAAAAAAAAAAAAAAATTCCCTTTTTTTTATTCGCTAACACGCTATTTTTATATTTTTAATTTCATAATTAAATTTACAGCACTTAAATATTTCATAGGTAGTAAAGTTAATTTAATGAATACATTTAAGATACCAGTTTTGGGTGTCATTTGCGTTCATAATATATTAAAATGAAATGAAAATTAAATCTCATTATTACTTATGCCCATACTAAAATCCTACTTACCTCGAGTACAATAATTTAAAAAAAAAAAAATGTAAACATTATACGGTGTAAATTTACATTTAACATTTAAAAAAAAATCATCATTAATATTGGTACAAAATTGTATTGTTCTAATAAAAAGAAAAATTATTTTGTTAAGGAAGCATGATAAATAAAATCTTAAAGTTAATTTCAATGTACGATAATATTTTATTTTTTAAAGACACTGTCATATTAAGCAAAATTGCTATCCCGGACCAATATAAAATTTGTCACATAAAATTGTTTTTTTAATATTTAAATGTAATATGATTTTTACCATTCTCACTCCTTATCAGGTTAGGTTATCATTGTAATATATCCATATATATATATGTATATATATCCGTGTAACTCGCAAGCACATTCATATTAGCCACCCCTGATATATTATTACATGTTATACAGTCATAATAAACAAACCTTCGTATCATTTTAAAATTTTATTGATCGTTTTATACAATATTATTAAATATGCAAAACAGATATGTATTATTTAAATTTGATATTTTTTTTTATAAAATAGTAATGAATATTCTAATGTTATCATAACCAAATCTGTAATATATTATAATAAATTAATAATCATAAAATTTAAAAATTTATTTATACTGCATTATATCTATATGTTATGGAACTTGAAATTGCAAACTTTATCTGTTTTCCTAAACTTGATTTTATTTGTTTTTCAAAGCTGCGTACAAGTTTTAATAATTAGTAGATATTTTTTATTTTTCTATGAATATTTTTTATTTTAATATTATCATATTAAATGATTGTTGGTAATAATAAATTTAATAAAAAGTTTGCACGAAAACTTATTTGTCTGTATTCGTGATTCACATTGCTCGTAATACATAATACATCATTACCCATATAAATGTTTACTTTATTATATTTACTTCAGTAGTGATAGTTTAAATATTGGTCTTAGGTAGTAAACTAGTAAGTAAGCGAACAAAACGAATACCTTATTGACTATTGTGATAAATGATAATATAAAAATTAATAAAATACAAAAATTTAAATCGTATATTGAATATTGAAATACAATATAAATATTTATTATATATCTATTTATAATTCATCGTCATTCTTGACATTATTTATTAAATTAATATTAAAATAATTTGATTTTGATCTGTTACATGAGCAATATTATAATTTTTAAGCAAAATAAATAAATAAATACTTATCAATAACTACGTTCTCTTTGGAATATTATTCACCAAAGTAGAATGATTTTTAATATTTGATATAAATATAAAAATATGCTTTAATGATCAACACTACTCACCTAAGATAAGGATGATTGTATATTTTTAAACTATTGTTTGCTGTTGTTTATTGTATATAATATAATATCATATATTTTAATGTATTTCCAAGTTGATCATTTAAATTTATTTCTATGTTATACGCTATACCCAACTAGCATTGTCTCTAATATATTAATATACATACAACAATTGTCCGATAGAAGTAAAGGAATACCAATAATAAACAATAAATGAACCACTATAATGTCAGCAGAAAAAAAAATACGTTTTTTAATGTCGAAGAGTAATTATTGTAGCCTATGTGCATGTTTTTAGGCGTTACTTATAATAGTAATTTTTATTTTTCATATTTTTACTACTTTATTCGCATAGCGCTGTATAACTCAATATATGGCATAAATCTTAAAATAAATTTAGTACATGTAAAAACAGTAATAATGTATACAAATAATTATCCAATTTAACAATGAAAAATAAATAATATAATATTAGTGATGAGTCGAGCTGAGATTTAAATGCCCTTAATACCATACAAATATTTTGTTCTAAAAAAATAGCAAAAAAACCCTATAATTTATTTTATATAATTTTTAAATTTATAAACTAGGTATAATTATTATTTTATTAAAAAAAAACTGAAAATTGGAAAATTGGAAAATTGACTTGATGCGGCGATGATGTTGATACGCATAATATCATTTGGGACAGTATTATTCATTCTAAATATACATTTACCAGATAAACCTATTACACGAAAACAACTCTAATATCGAGAAAACAATTTATCATAAGACAATATTTTAAATAGGCTAAATTTGTATAGTATATTGAACAAATATGCATTAAAATCAAGAAACGTCTGATCCAATAATAACAAAACGCAAAATAAACATTTCAACTTTGAACAATCCGTTACACGAAATAAATTATGTACTTAGAAAGAATTGTCTAAGATCAACCAAAAAAAAGATGCACTTCGCATTGAAATCCAGGCCTTGTGATAAGGTACGGTTTGTTTGAAGTGTGATGTATTATTTGATTATTTTAGTTGAAGATGAAATTCACCCAAAAAAATCCTAGATATGGCACTGTTTTTAGTATTATTACCTATACGGCTATACCGTATCATGTGTTAAATTTGATGCACTAAAAGCTGCTAAAATAGAAAATAGTCAAAATCATCATGGTTGTTATTGAATCTAAACCACTTAGTTCAGTGTTCAGCAAAAAAAAAAAATAAACAGCCTTGCTTTTAACTTTTATTTTGAAAACGAATTTAAACGTCGCTGTTTGTATGTTATATGTTTTGAATAAATAATGACTATAATGGTAAAACTCAATTTTAAAATTCTATAATAACTGTTCTTTTCTGTATTATTATTATTTTCCCTTGCATTTTGTATTATTTTATGTACTCTTTGCCCGAATTGCTGATAATCAATCAACTAAATCAATAATTAAAAATATATGTTGTTATTACTATTGTCAACTATGTAATGTTGAAATATAAAATATTCGTCAAGTACCTAATATCTGTCTAATTGCAGTTGATTTTCGGTATTGTTTCAAAGAGCACAGCACATTCAGCACATTCTTTAGACAGTAAATTCGCTTCTCTTGACGTTAATCTTTCATTAACATTAAACGCGTGTTCGAAATAAATCATGCAAGATAATTATGATATTACTACCGATTGAAAAATCACTCCGGTCTCGATGGGAATCATTGTGAAAATATCGCAAAACGCTCAAACCACGAAGATTTCGGAAAAATCGGATTTCTGCTAAACCGTACTTTAAATCGATGCCGAACATAAAAATAATAACGTCTGGCGGCGATGGCGATTCCGATGAATCGCGACAGAATCCTGACGCGCCACTGCAGGAATATGGTCCATCGCCAATCCTGCTGGCCAATTACGCAGGACTGCAGATGCGGCGAATTATCGCGATCGTAAACGCTGCTGTGATGGCGCTAGCCGTAAAAGCTAAATCGCCGGCTTCCTGCGTCGTCGTTATGCCAGCATGTCGACGATGATACGCAAAACGAATGCCTGTCGGATGTGGTGAGCTCCGTTGAAGTCACTGGTCCGCCAGCGAGGCGATCTGTTTCATTGCCGAATATTTCAATAAGTCTATCGAAATAGAAATGCAAATTTCATCCGACGATTCGTATAACGCGGCATCAATAATCAATAATCGTTAAAAAATAAACGCGGATCGTTTTGGAAACGGACAAAAAGATTTTTCCGACATATGATTTGCTGCCGTGCTTAATCACAAGCTACAGAATAAACAAAATATTATTTATCTATGTTTTTCCCCTTAAAATAATCTTAACTGTAGCCCAATACAACTTTCATACCAAAATAATATATTAATTAATAATAATAATTCTTGTTCAAGTTAATCTTTATGTAAATTATTTAAAAATTTAACTAAATTTTGGACAAAAAATAGTCTATACAGTTCGCCGTATGGTCATAATTATTATACTTTTTACACTTTATAATTATTATTAAAAAATAAATCGTATTCATAAGATACTGAAAAATTGAATGCATGAAAAAGGATATTGTTAAATTGCCTATCGTTAACGCCGTGTAATCGTAAATTTTTACTAGAGATGAATAAGACCAATTAAATTTTCTAATATATATATATATATATATATTTAAATATGATCGATATTCATGTGGTATTGTTTCTTTATGACATACGGTTGTATACAATTTCTAAATATGTAATAAGAAAAAAAAATACGCAAATATATTATTATTATATGACTAATATAACAAAAAAATATTTATAACCGCATATTGTAACATGATATTATGTTATTATTATTCCATAAAATTGTGTGATCATAAAAAATATGATTTTATGTAAGTTAAGCTGAAACTATTTATAAATTTATGTGTGGGGTTACTCCGACAGTATCTGTCAACAGTCGTGAATCGAGTACCAGACACTGTATAGGTATAAATATTATATAGGCACACTATAACAGTGCGTACATGCAATATTGTCATTATTATCATGGGCTTTAACACGTATTCATTAGTTCGTTACACCCGATGACGTCCTTTGGCCGTGATTACGTTGATAAAAAGATTAAAAAAAAAAAGTGCATTTAAGCGACAACAACCGCATACAGTGAATTGTTATTATAACTATGTGTTTTTATTGACTGTTGTTTTAAGTACGTTATTATTACAATATTATATGCACTACGCACACATACCGGCCAAACCGTCCGGTACGCCATGTACAACACGCCCACGTCAAAAATCTTTAACGAATAGTATGCCTATGCTCGGTCTATCTATCATATTATAATTTTACGCGCGGGCCTGCGGGCTAATCGTTTGACGCACTCGAACACTGGACTTGGTGTAAAAGTCTATAGTATCGGCCATAATCTATCTTATTAGCCGCCTTCGTGCGACCCTTTGTTATTTTATGCATTTATTTAGTTTTTCATTCTCATTCGAAGACGTTGTTTAAAAAACGATTTGATCAACTCGTATAATAATATATTATACCTAAGTGTATTATTTAATATTATTGTATACTCTCCAAGTACGTTTTTAAAAACACTACTTATTGAATGTACACAGTATTGTTTGTACGAGATAATACCGACGACGACGAAGACGAGCGTGCTGTACACACGTTTATAATAATGTGTATTATACAAGTTATACATATCCGCTTTTATAATTTGCAACTTAAAATAAACAATAATAAAGAAAAACCATAGAGTTCGCATACAATTTATATTATATTAATTATTTATTATTTAATTAATTAATTATTTTTTAGATTATTAGGCATCTACTTTATTATACGCGTTCAGTGTATTGTACATCGACATGATGCATTAAGCCATAACATTTACATAGTTCTATTTAACGATTGATTTATGAAACTGCATATAAAATAAGTATAGATAATAAATATTCTGTGTCTCAATTATTCAGAATATATATATATATATATTTATAAATAATATCGTCTTAGTTATTGTTTTATTACTATACATTTTTCACTAAATAAACAGCGACACTTTGCTGTTCACTGTAATGCAGGTAAATCAAGTATAAAAAACATATTTAAGTTTTTAAATATTATAATTAGTTTATATTTATTTGTTTTGTTTAATGAAAAATGTTTTTCAATAAAAATACATATTGTGTATTAATAAAAATCTGTGAAAGGTAAAATATATTTTATTCGTTCAAGTTTTTTAGTTTTACTCCGATTGTTGAGAAATGAAAATAAAAATGTTATTACATTATTTATTTTTTATATTTATATTTTGAAGCCCAAAAATTATTCAATAAGCATTCAGCTTTATTTTTCAACAACAATAAGTCCTATTAAAGACGGGGAACTGTGGTAACCGATGTTAACATAATTCTATTAAGTAATATCGTTATTCTTATTATTTATTCAAGTCTTTTCCCAGGAATATTTAGATTTGGGAAAGACATTTCCATATTTTGTATAGTGGGTGTACCTACTTATATACATATTGTATATACCACCGAAACATTTGTATTCCAATTACACAATAATGTCATATAACATAATATATATCTTTTTTTTTTTCAAAGCAGAATATTATTAACTAAAAGTATTTTGTATACTAACATTTTAACGTGTACAGTATCGTAGTTATACACCTATTAGGGACGTCCAACATATTTTTAACACGCAGCCGGCAGGTTAAATAAACATTCGAATTTATTTACTAGCTTGCCACAATTGAAGCATTTAAAGCTAAACTACGCATATAAGGCACAATAGCTACCGGGTATACCGCAGCCGACTGAATTATTAAATATATTTTTCAGGGTTTAAGTGTTCGCGTCATTTTTAACGACAAACAGATCAAATATGAGTCGCATACAATTATTTTAACTTACGTATAACATATAACGTTTATGCATTGATATACCGATTATAGGTAATAGATTCAATAGAAAAATAATGATAATTTAATTTAATAAATAATTATTTTGAAAAACAACATAACAAGGTTTTTATTTTCATTAAATCCACATACTCTTATCAAAATTCATAAAATCATACATACAAACATGTGTAACCAACAAAGTATTCTCGTACTGATTAGAAGCTAAACAAACATATAATAAAACGAAGCTGATGATGTTGTATTTATACGTCATGTTGTTCGTCCGTCGCCATCGTACCAATTATAAATTATTAACAATACAAAAATGAATCTGTTGTATGCAACTGGTCTTTGTTTATCGATTACTCAAACCCCAAAAGATGAAAATTAAAAATCTCTATACGCCTTTATTACTATTTTTTATAAACACGTTTTGACGTAATAATATATTAACATAATAATATAGTAGCAACTACTCCTATTTAAATCCACTCGTTGGAATTATTAATGTTAATTGAACATTTGAACGACTTAGTATATACTATATTATTGTATGCAGCGAGAGTTCATGGCTTATATTGCCACAGCAATTTAATGACAATACGTCAATACTGTTTACAGGAAATCACAGTTACTTATATAATCACCGCATATGAAAATATTAATGGTATAATGTTCTGCGGTGATTATAATAATATTTACTAAGGTATAATTTGTGTATTAGATTTATAATATATTTATGTTTTCTCACTCGGTACTTACAACTGTGAGTTTTACCAGTAAAATGTACGTAGCGGAAGGGTTAATAAAATATATAAATATACATATAGACACTATATTATAGGTCGTTCCAATAACGTGCAGACTCGTTCGTGAAAAAGTAAACTAAATTTATCGATTTTGTCATCAAAGATTTATTCACGAAACATTTAATAACGAATATATAATGTAATATAATAATCTACGGTAGTACTGTGCAGTGTCGCCGTGTACGCTGTAACGAAAAACGATAGGCACACCAATAAGCCAATAATGCGACTGCCCTGCAAGAGGTTTATAATAATACAACATACAATATTATTAGGTATACAACAATATAGGTAGGCCCGCTCTGGGTCAGACGATGTTTTCGAGTAAAATAACTTCTAACACGAACCGGCGGCTTGTGCACGGTAAAACCGATTTATTATCAGAGGGTTTTTGGAATCCAGATATATAAAAAAATAATAATAATAATAATAATAAAGAAAAAAGGAGCATTACAACATCAAATATAGCGCGCGCATTGGATACTATTACTGTATTGTACGCTCACGGTGTGACAGGACAATAAAATTGCCTTATTAATGATGGCGGTAGTGTGGTGTGCCCTGCCACGTGTAAAATACCATATACTTGGACACGGAATACCAACACGCAGTCGACTACACGTACACCTATATAATGTATATAGGTAGGTATGTATATTGTATAAACGCATTTATAATATAAAATGTATTATTATTATTATTATTATATTTGATTTTTGGAGCCGGTTCACACCTTAACGCGCGCTTTGCACAGCATCTCCACATCGTTCTATATAATATATCGTTGTACTTTGTACTATACTTTTTATAAATATAGACATAATGTATTCACATCTATGGGTTTATTAAATATTAATTAGTATAATTACGTCAATCGTGATCGTAGTGAATGCTGTAATTATGGGTATGGATTATAAACAAAATTATTGTTATTTTTATCATGATAATTATTTTTGTGAAATTCTTCATGTTAACGAAAAAAGCATTTTTATAATATTATAAATTTAAAAATATTTTATATGAAAACGTATGACTTATATTTTTAATAATGTCAAGTAAATAAAACGAAAATTGAAATAATAATAACTAAAATTGTTGATATAGGTTTTTAATGGACTCGGTGGTAGCTTTACATAATATAGTTTTATAGTTTTCATTTTAAATAAAAGCCAGAAAAATGAATTTGTTTTTAAAAAAAATAAATTGTAGATACAAAATTAGTATCTTGTGCAATGAGCGTAATTAAAATTATAAAAATAAATTTATAATATTTAAAGGTATAAAAAATAAAAAAAAATAGTCAAAATCGCGTTGGAAAACATCGCATACCTATAAATTACTTATGAATAATGTACCAATTACAAATACGTTTTACATTTCGTAATTACTCACCAATAAATAATTAAATACGATATATCGTATAACACGATAGATGTATACAAAATGAATACAAGTGTGGAGCGGATATATTTAATTTTTTAATACCTATGTTATTACTTTTCCGAAGACGTGCATTTCCTCCCACGTGTAGACGACAATATTGTTATTGTACACAATAAGACAGCTCGCGCGCCAACAGACGCGCGTGTCAACCTTGTCGCGCGTTAAGTTTATTATTTATTATTATTTTTGGCTCCGTCTATAATACAATGGTTTCCTACCATCTTATTACATAGTTTTATTATTATTATTTCGTACGTGTCGGAATTGTCTAACCACCGAAGTACGAAGGCCCACCCCGTCGTTTTTCGTCACGATAGGTACCCAAATATTATACACCTGCAATAACTCATACACGCTCTGCGTTTGATAAGGAACGCTACAGCGACTCGTCATACACACACACACACGAATAATCTGACACCGTAATCAGTATATAATAATATTATAATATGTTAATATATACAGCGATATGCACGTGACAACGTCAGATACAAACCAACAGTACGGCACGTCATTGTTTTTTCTCTATTCCGTTTTTACACCCCCAACAGCCTGAACAATAAACGCCCTTGATGTATGGCTATATAATTGTCATGTACTATAGGCAAATATTTTTCAGTAATATTCTTTATTGCATTATTCACCTCGTCCGTAAGAAATGATTTAATACAATCGCGCATAAATGATCGCGGTTTAGTAAGTGGCGTGTACGAACGGACGCACATGCCGTTATACAATATAAAACATCATAATATCAATACTTATTTTGTCGCCGACGTTTTAACTACGCTTTACCTGCATCGCGGGAACGTGTAATAATACCTACATGTACGGAGTACGCGAACGCGACTATTTGAAACATTCTATTGTTTCGTCGCAGATCTGACTGAAAGTTTTCAGAAAGCGGCCATATACTGTGTACTATGACAACGTAAATTACAAGAGGCAGAACAATTTTGTATATCTATATAACTATTGAACTGTATAAGTACGGCTATGTGCCTATGTAGTATGTACATGAATTATATTACGATATATATAACAAAATAAAATATATCGGTAATTTGCTGTACTTGTCCCGGACAAGTTGCCAGTTTAGGTATTGCAGGTCGTTACGATATGAAAAAAATAAAATAATAATAGTCTTTATCATTATTATTATTATTATTATTATTTCTGTTGTCGTTATAATAAACTGTAACGCAACGACCGCGGAACGTTATGTATATGGTACCTATATATATATATATATATAAAGGGTCATGATAGCCACGGTTGTGTAGCCAATGGCCATATTCGTAACTATTATAATGTTATTATTATTATACCGCGGCACATCATATATTATAATATAGCGCACGTTGACGGGCATGTATACCTGTAGCCCGGCCGACGAGTGATGGATTCAAACGTGTTATTCTTGGACGCTGCGTGTAGGTACGTATACTATATATTTTATAGGGGCACTGTCTCGCGAACAATTAAACCGTGATTGCAAGCGGCTCGCGATACCTAATGACCTTATAGCAATGATAATTAATTAGAAAAAAAACACGACAAAAAATTCCAAGTCACGCCTTTGTTATTACGCGCCCGAGCACCTACATAATAAATACGTATATACATTATTAAACACGCGCGTATAACGTGCCCCTTAAACGAAACACAGTACCTATACGTGAATCATCTACAGGATGTCTAACCATCAATATAACTATGTTTTTCAAGTAATATTTTTAGAGTACTAGTAGTACTGCGGTTATGATAAGCCATACTTGTAATCCGCAGAGAGCCACGGATTGTAATACGTCATTATTTATATACACAAAATCAATAAAAAAAAAAAATCCCAATATTCTACACAGGACCAAATCCTTTATATAGGTGTTAAAGCAAACGTAGAAAGCTGATCTATAATAATATTTCAAAATTGGATTCACTGATTTGCATTGCGTGTTTTAATAATTGGGTGAGCGTTGCATGAATGCAATACCCGTTGTGTTCGAATAGGTTTGGTACAGCAGTTGAACCGAGTGCGCAAGTATTAGGATAAAGACCACGAGACACCCTGTATACCGTCACGAAGACGAAAATGAAAAGAGTGCACGAACTCTTTTTGGGCGTATATATGGTACGAGGAAGCGTATATAATATGCGTATGTATAATATATATATATATATATATATATTATATAAGTAATGTGTGTAGGTACGCTTCATGTGTTCCGGCGACTGTAGTAAAGTTGTTTATCATTTTTAATATTATTATTATTACATTTTTTTTTCAAGTTCACTGAACCACTGTCTGCATCACGTTACACCGACTCATCTTGTGTCTTATATACGTCGGGGCAACATGCCCTACATTGTTGGGCAGACACGCGCATTTACACGTCGTGCCCGTTAGAGAAAATGAAGATTTTTTTTTGTGTCATACAAGTACACGAAATCACGAACAGGGCCGACTTTGGACAACGCCTTTTCCGTGATTATACTCTATTTCGGAACTCTATATTATACTTATGCCTACCTATGTGAATTTTACCGTCATTATCGTGTTATTTTTAATTTTTTTTTTTTTGTCAAATTATTCATCACCTGCATTTCGTACTGTATACAATACCGAAATTGTATTAACCATGATTATGGCTAATATTATACTATCAATATCGAGTCTAGTAAAAAATTTTATAATCGTGTGTCTCATATCAATCAAATGAAGAAAGTATTCATGAATACCTATTATACATATTCAAAATTATATTCTTACAAGATTATTTGTATGGATTTTACCATTGCTTATAAATACTAGTGTTCATTGCTTGCGCGTATATTATATATTATCGTCTTATAAATAAATTAGTTCTAAGTATATATTATATTTGTATCTATATCTACAAAATAATCTTAACATATTAAATGGTACAATAAATATTAAAATATAATTATATGATATGACTAAACTCTAAGAGCCTTTTATATTTTATATTCTATACCTATATTATAAAACAATTCAATAAAATACATATTTATTTAATAAAAATAAGTAATTGTTAAAAGTCCCACCGTAAAATAAACGTAGGTATACTATTAGATAGATGCACTTTACAAATGTTGAAGATCGGCGGCATCAATTTTCCATATTAATTACAAACGTCTACAACAAAATTATATTATTGTATGTTTAAAGTTCAAGCACTAAAAATATTCGTTTAGTTTTCGACAAATTCAATAATTAAATAAATAGTTTGATAGTTTACATGTTCGATATACTCGTATGTATTATATCTATAAGTAGATACATTTATTAAGTAAACCAAATTATAAACCATCTGTTTATTTAATCTAACGAAATATTATATGAATATATTAATATTACAAATGTAAGGAATCATTGAATATATTGTTAACATTAATCAATAATCAAATAATGAATATATCGCGTCCTATTTCTATGGAATAAAATTAATTATTACTATTTTGTTGTTTTGCCTGTACAATTTTTCGAGTTTCTGGAATCATTCGAATTTCGATGGAATTGACGTCATCGTGTATTAAACTATGCGGTTTGGGTTGATGGAACGACGTACGAGTCGTCTTTCTGCATAGCTATATCGTGCGGCACTTTGATAGCCTGAAATTCAAGACGCGGTAAAATAATATAACATAACGACATACACATGTTTTTCCTTATATGTACGTTTATAAAGTCACTATATAACGCCGATGACAAATTACCAACATGTTTACATATTATAGGTCCGAATATCGGTTGGATCTACAGTAAATATTATAATATTTAAATGGTCGGTATCGCATATCATTTTATTTTATTATTATCAAAAGTGTCCAGTGATTGACAAATTTCTCGGTTATCGAATTTATTTTCGTACCAGCATTAGATAGCGCCGATGTTTACTGATGATTATATGGGACCATTAATGGCGTAAACAAAATCACCTTCAGATAACGCAAATAAAAATGCAAACAAACTGTCATAAAATTATATTCATCATCTCGCAAAACCTCAGAATCTACCGTCACTGGTTATCTTTCACAGTGGTGCACATACCCCAAGTTTGGCCACTATATCGTTAGAGGGGCCTGCTCATTGTTTTCGGTTAAAACTTTAAAAAATCCACGGCTTTAATACTACTTTATTATCATATTCATGGTAAATAATTCAGAGCAAGCGGTGTTAGAGACGTTAGAGTAACAATGCAGACAACGGTGTGTGATCACAGAGATTAGTACCTAGGCTCATTTATTCCAATATAATAATATTCAATAATAATAAAAATATTGTTTAGTTGCCAAGTCCTCCACCACTTAACACTAAATTTATATGAATTATTTACACATCAGTGATAAAATATGCTTAAAACATAACTCATTTTATTTATTAGTTCTAAGAAAATGTATTTACATTCTTATTTACATTATATTACGCATAATATGTTATATACTAATATAATATTGTAACGAGTTGTTTAACATATACCTAAAAATAGGTATAAATGTATAATAGACAACAGATAACGGTTAATATAATAGTTATGACTTATAATACACAAATAACGAAATTAATAATAATATTATAATTTACTAAAATAATTGTAGGAATAGACGTGTAGTATTTCTATTATTACGTCATTACGTGACTGTATCTACGTCAATATTAAAGTACAACAGTTTCTCATAATAAGACAGTATTTAGTATATACTAAATCATGCACATAAATTATAAATTAACAAAAAAGGAATTTTTATATTTTATTATTTACTTGAAAAGTCCAAATTATTAAAAAATATTTTCTCAGGCGATGCATTTGTACCACCTGCTTCTCTATCTTAAACATATAATTATTTTATCAAAATCATTGGTCGTTTTAAACAAATTATTGTTTATATTGTTAGACACAATTATGATGTATAAGTATAATATGTAACATAAATATAATACTAATAAAGGATTTAGTTGCAAATATTTGATTTTTGTTAATCCGTCTTTTAAAATATAGCCAGCATTTTCAAAAATCAAATTCTTGAATTCACCCAACTTTTTTATATTTAGACTTAGCTATACAGGGGTAAATTTATTTTATAATAATAGACATTTGCCTAATGTGCCGTATACTGTTCATTAAAAATGACAAAAAAAAGAATTATACTCTTTTTTTAAAAATCTAATAATTTACCGTTGACGCGTGGAAAGGTTCGTTCGACTCCACACTACTCGTAAATTTTAAAGCTCAGTATAGTCTTGAGTATAGTTGCAGTATCTATAAGTAATACAATTTCACCATTCATATAGCTAGTACCACATTACATTAAATATCTGGGCACAGACGCACAGTGTGGTGTATCATTTATTGTAATTGATTTTACTTGCCAAAGGTCAATGATGTTCTGGAGATCTAGTCATCTGGGTGAAAAATGTTAATATTTTTTTATGAATATTACTCTGTTAATGCATATATATTGTATAAACACGCGGTGTGTATGCGTTCGAGTGAAATATAGTGATATATTAAAAAAAGGGATGTTTTTTAATCTTGAACATTTGTTGTATGGCCACATCTGTGACCCATACGTGATCTATTGTGACTCTGTGCAGGATTGTGGCCATATAGAAATTTGCTTCCCAGCTGGATAAAACCTCGCCGGTTTTCGGGCTCAAAGTGACAATAGCGTTTGTCAAAATAGGACCTTCCTCTATACCTATATTATGTACCTACTATGTAGTAATGGAACGGGCTAAACAAGTTTGATGAATATTTATGCCTATTGGAAAAAAAAGGTGGAATTGTTAAATTCACTCCTCGTCACATACAATATAACTTCCTCTGTGAAAAATCATGTTGCCCGACCGTGATTATTTATTTATTCCCACCCCGTTTACTTCTTCGTTGCTCTTTGAATACCCTTCTACTTATCTACATGGTACCTTCCCGATTATGTTTTAAGTTTATTTGGATCAAAATTAAAAGTAATTTATAGTCGATTTAGGTAGTGTACTTAAAGTCCTAAACGATATGCGTAATGCGCACTAATGATGCATATACATGTACATACATTCAAAATTATTATGAACACCAAAATAAGTAAATACGAATTAAATAATGTATAATTATTTATACATTTATAATTTTATTCACATTGTTAATTGATTAAAATATTATTTAATATTTAAATAATATATTATAAAACTATAGCTTTATTGTGTATACAATGATTTCGTAAACAAACATGTGGTTTCAAATTTAGTTCTTAAGCGAAGAAAGAAACCAACACCATATTATTATTTATTATACATTATTATATATTCATAGTAAATATACAAAACATAATATAACCGGTGTACCTACCAGTCATGACTAACTAATTACGATTGTCTCTATATTGACTATTCGCGATATTACAGAGTTTAAAAGGAACCGGTATTGCGAAATACGTAGGTATTAAACACTTGTCTTGTTATATTATCATATTACACATGAAAAATAATCAGTTCATTCGTCCTTACGGCTAACATAATAAACTTAGTATTATTATTATTTAATTGAACATTATAAAGTACCTATAAGTACAGTGGGCAAAACCCGTATGGATTTTACGACAAATATTAATAAATCATGTAATATTTATGTATAAACGGTATCCCTCTGTCGTTTAGATATAAATCCTGTATAACTTTTTATTTTATTCAAAAATAATCCTAAATAAGCCTGTATATTACTGTATTTTTTTTTTTTTAGTTATTTATTTCATATTGTTCCTGGTGTACGTCGACGGCTTATTTTGTTTAGCCGTTTTGGTTACCTAATTTTTTTTTTATTATAATATATACATTTATCTCCGTTAAACTGACAGGTGCTTTTATTATCATACATGTTTTATTTTCATTTTTATGGTATTGTTGTATTTTAGTTTAACACGAAAATCGCCTTTTATAAGGATCGTTGCTATACTTTCTGAGCTATAGCTAACAGTTATGTTGCTGTAGCAGTTTTTTCCTGTGTAACTTATATGCTATTCATCAATTTGTTTTTATTTTCATTTGTCCCCTTCTTGTCTATATTTTCACCCTTTTCCCCTGGTTCCATATTTAAGTCCTACCTAATCGTGCTGACAGCATTGCTGACGTGCTATAACCGTTGACTTCCAACAGATTTTCTCCGAATTTTCTTACTGGTATCGAGTACATTTCTAGTTTTTTGCATATATTATGTTCATTTCGATACTGAAAAACATTTATCTCCAGTTTTTCTTTATAGTTTTCCTTCCCATGGGTCAGCTGCAACTGGCCAAGGCCTGAGCCTGATCCGTAAAATGGTTGTTATTTATCTTTGACAGGACCCACACGGAAGAACCTACTGATGGAATATTCACCGTTGACTTGCATCACTGAACAACCAATAATGACCCTCTATAACACTTAACAACCACGTCAATGTGAGCTCCGCGGGGGTAGGTACCTGCGCGCAATAAGTCCCGTCGTCGGGTAGACCATCACTACACCAGTCCGTTGTTCAGCGATGGTATAATATTATACGCAACTATATTATCGTCATCGCTCACGCCGCACCCCTTATTATTCATATAATCCGGCTATACACGCACAATCACAATGCTGACGTCGACGCCAAAGTGTATTGTTATGTATGTGTGTATAAAAGAAAAAACACATTTCGGTCTTATTATTCTCTTTCTTATTATATAATAATATAATACATCGTGTATAATATATTATCGCGACCGAACACCGAACGACGCGACAAAACACTTTTGTAGGTATAGTATAGGTTGTTAGGTTAGGTGCCCGCGACGGACAGTCACCGCCACCGCTAGCATCCATATAATATATTATATAGGGTGAAAAAATCACATTCAACACACGGCCTTGACTTCGGAGAAGAAACGTTGAAATGTACACATATATTATCCCTCGTGTGTATGTTCTCCTCCTAGAAATGATATTATTGTAATTATATATATATATATATATATACGTACGTTTATATTATATTGCTCAACACTAATATTTCATAAGGTTATTTTATTGACTTGTTTGAAATCACTTCATACCTCGTGCATACGTATTATGTTTACGTATATTATACACCCATTGACCCATTAGGTCAATATTTTTTGTCCTTTGGGGTAGAACTAAGCAATAACGAAACCTTGTAGTGTCATAAAATGATTGTTTATCACATATTTTACTATAATATTATACACAGTATTAATTTATGTCTTTAAAACGAAAATCTATGTAAAATTACAAAATAGTTGTTATAATTTATAATACATCTGTAGTTATAACTTTATAACACGTCGTGAAAAAATGTATTTGGTCATAATATGTTATACATTGTGTTTATGTTAGAACTCAAAATGGTATTCCATGATTACTTCTATTATTAGACTGTTCGAGTATTGGAATCGGATAGTAAATAATATTTTGTACTGCAATATCGATGACTATTCGTTTGTTTCCGTTTTATTTTCAGGATTGAACCAGAATACAATTTTAACATTTGGTAGTCTATAGTACGATTCTAAGGCTCTACCATTGATATATGTTTATAAAATGGTTTGAAAGGTAGGTAAGTAAAAGCAAAACAATATGTACTGCATTCGTAATGCGAATTGTATACGGATATCTTAATTTAGATCTTTATGTTGAATAACATTCTATTGGTATTCCTTTTATAGTTAAGAATAAAAATGATAAACGATTAATGTGTCATATTAACAATAGTGACCGGAGGTGGCTTCTTTACCTTTGTGTAAGTATTTTAGTTTATAAATGTATTTTTAATGGATTACATTTTAAAAGCGTATAGAATAAGTGCGAAACATTTAGGTACGAGGACGCCACCAAGATGTATAGAAAAGATAAATTCGATCGGCTTCCGACAGCACAAGAATAAAAAAAGAAAGGGAAAAAAGTAGCTATAAATCTTTGAAAGTAGGTAAATAAAGAATATTGTGGTAAACGACGACAAGTAATTTTTATTTTTTTATGTTCTGCAAATAAATAATAAATCAATCAACTTAAAACAACTCACGTGATTACTCGATGTATTGTTTATAAATATTATAATAATACTTTGGTTCTTTTTTGATTTGTACAGTGTACTGTTAAATTCTTTTGTTAATCATCCGAGCTGACCGAGCTACGTCAATTAATCCGAAAAGTATAATACTGTCTACGGCACCTGCCCAGTTATCGTTGTGTATACAATAATTAAACGTCCACCTGCAATAGAAAAGATATACCCACTCGATTTTTCGTAGCAACTACGTTACGACTCTTTCAACACGGGATACCTGTTCGGTGTAATAATAATCGTTTCCGGGCGTGTGCATTTAACTGCTATTTATATATTGTCATATTAAGTACAATGTACACACACATAACCTACCTATATACTATTTACGTGCAACCCCTTCGGACGGTATACCGGTATACAATATAATCATTGGATATAATATATTATGCATATTGTATTGCCGAGTAAAAGTAAAACCAAGGCCCTGTTATCCGAACACGTTTTCGTCACCACATCCACCACCGCGGTGGCTGAGGGTTAAAACGCGAGTTTCCAAACCGGCTACTACGAGTCGATATGCCCCTATATGCATATTATATAATGTGTACGTATAGTTGTGCTGTGCAGCGATGTGTGTATTATTATTTATTTTTCTTCGGGTTGGTAACAGCGTCGATTTCGGTTTTCTGTCGCTGCGGCTGCCGTCTTTGCCACCGAGACGCAGCGGGGTGTTAGTGAAAAGGTGATGGCGAACATCACATGTGGATAATGTATACACACAATGCATATATACCTATACAAGCAGCGACCGAGAGAGAAAGGGTGAGCGGGAGAGAGAAGATAATTTAATATATTATACAAAATTTACGAAATCTCGTATAGAAGTCTTTATTATCCCAGTACAGCACGCTAAGCTGTGTTACCCCGAGACTAGGGTGCAACATGTGGGTCAGTTTTCGATTATTCCGCCAGCACGATTTTCTTTTGGCTCTCCGACAATAGTAATAATAATAATAATAATAATAATAATAATAATAATGCATTTTATAAACGCAGCTGTCCGACGGTTTGTATCCCACAGTCTATCTCAACTCCCGCGCGCCCGTTCCACCACCCCCGTCAACGGTTACTCCTGCAGCAACGGGTACGCCTCATGACGGGTGTATAATATAATATAATATTATGTATGTATACAACAATAATAATAATAATAATAATAATACGATCTGCTGCAGCGAGATTATTGCCGCGATAATAATAAGACGTTTCTCGCGATCGTATACATCTCAATTTTTCGTTTATAGCGTCTCATCGAGATTGTATAATGACGACGTTCCGAGCGATCCCGGTTTTTTTTATTCCTCCGACAAAACGTATAAATTTATTCCGAAAACCCTATACAGCACTTTATGCATGTCGGACGCGACGTCATAACGTATCCTTTTTTATTATAGGTACCTAGGTATGCTTATAATATTATACAACTATATATGTGTGTGTATATATATATTATAGAGACGTGTACAACTTGTACGAGTACACCTAATAATATATTCGTATTTTCTACTGTAAGACGTGTGTTCGTTAACGCGGTGGACTCCATTACTGCTTTATCACTATTGGGTTTTATTGGTGAGTGAAACCGAACACAATTAAAAACTCATACATACATAATAATATTTATATTGTATATAGGTACACATATGCATTTATATCTACTGTTAATTACCGAAATATTTTACGTGGTAAAATAAAACGGTATGAGTAATTAATTCTTTTTTCCGTACAGAAAACGCGGAGATTGCACTGTTTTGAATAACTGTTACGTCAGACATGTCACACGTTTGACAAATCTTTTATTTTAACTAGTATATTTGTATATATATCTACCTGACACACATATACCCATACCAAAGTTAAAAATAGATGTAGGAATATAAAAATAATATTATGTAGGTATATCACATGAATACTTTAAAGTTTAAACTCGAAACGAAATAACGTTTATTTGATAAATTGCGCGATAATAACTGACGTTGACTAATTAGTATTTAATTATATACGTCAATAATACTGTTATTTCATTAAATCCATACATCGTCGTAAACACAATTGAATGAATAATGATATCATAGTATATTAGTATGGACCTAATAGATACGCAAGTTGTTTGTGAAAAAGTCACTCTTATTTCTGATTTCTATTATACCTACGTATTTCAGTAATTATAATATATCATAATATTAAGCATATTGAATGCGTATTGGAAATATTTAAGAAGTCAATGCTTCAAAACAAATAAGACAAATTATATTAATGGATTTCAAATGTTATCTGTTATTTTTGAAATTATGTGACATGCGTTTATAAATTATACAACTATATAGGTTAGGTTATATCAACTATATATTATATTTAGTACAAAAATATCGGCTTGTGTAAGTGAATATACAATTTAATATTTTATGCATTATGGTTTCCGTCAGATATTTGTAAAATGCATGCCATACTTAAATAAAATCATATATATATATATATATATATATATATATTACGTCTCTCATGTTTCATACTCGGGTCTCTGGTATACGATGTGGCACTTTAGGTGAGAATAAGAGTGCACACGTGAGAGGCACCAATACATATACTTATATTATAACCTATGGGCATGTAAGCGTACGTTTTCTTCTTAACACACAATGACAGATAAACGATGCCGTCTTTCTGAGAGGATTACCGTCTGTCCACGGCCGTGTAAAAACGTCACGAACACCAAAAATATTACATTATTATAACAACCTTTTTTATAATGTATGGGTCAAGCTTTTCTCTTGTTCAACAAATCGACAAATGATGGCGGTGTTTTTGTCGCTTTAGTATTAAATCTGTTTAAAATTCGCATTATCGGATTTATCGGATTATTGTGCATTCGTTCAATGCCGTGATATATATATATAATAAAACATATATTATTATGTATATTGTGCATATAGCTGATTCAGAAAAATACATATTTATCAAAATATGCTTCGGGTAGTCTATGTAAAAACTAATAACAATGGGTAAATCTGAATACTTGTTAGAATTAAACGCTATTGAGGACTACACCACGCTTGCATGTTTTGTCTGTGTCTTATTAACTTTGTACAACATTATATTAAGTAAATTTCTATCAGCCTAGTTTTAAAGTGAATTATAAAATTTAAAAGTTATAAAATTATCGGTGTTTATTGTTTATGTATGTTTTTGTTTTACAATAAAGTGAGTTATGAGCATTTATAAATCGTAATTCATAAAATTATGAGTTCTGTCTTTCTTAAAAATTTAAATACAAAAATAAAAATAAGTTTGTTAAATAGGGATTTACACTATAATTTTAAAGCTAAAAATAGAAAATAAGTGCAGTCGAAGGAAATTTTGCTATATGTACGTTTGTAAGACGAAGAAAAAAGTTATACGCGTATGACGTCTTCTTGTAAGAGGACGCCATATCCGTTGTGTTGTCTATCTTATTAACGTATATCATAACAATTTTGCGTTCAGTATAGAACACATTTTGTGATGTTAGCTTTAATATTATAGAGTAAATTTACCTATCATCAAATTTAAAGGTAAGAATATTATCTAGAAAATTGCATATGCTTTTATTGATATAATCATTAAAAAATGAGTTATAACTATGTAAAATATTACAACTTTAAAATGATCAGTTATGTTAAATTTACTCTAATATTAAAATATTAAAGCTAACATCACAAAATTTGTTATGCTGAATGCAAATTTGTTATGATATACGTTAGTAAGACAGAGACAACACATTCGGGTATTGGCGTCCTCTTAAATACATAATGATATTGTTCAAAACTTGAACTTCTGTTTAATAATGCAGTAATACATTACGAAATATAGTTAACGTACAAGATATATTATTATGTATAGTTATGTGGTATTATATTTTTTGGAGAAAAATCAATTAAAACTTATATATAAGTAAAATTAAATTGACAAAATGTCAATTTATAAAAGTACATAAAAAATGTAATAATAATGAACCTAAATTATTATAATACTAATAATACTATATTAATACAAAATTATTATTTATTAGGAATACATCTGAAATAATCTATTAAAATGTATCTAATATAAGTTCTTAACTTAACGCAGAAGGCATTATAGTCGTTTGTTATATTATAATATATATTTATATTGTTATGTAGGTCGATATAGATATATTTTGATTTAAACATTTTGTAGATATTAATAAACAGTGGCGGCTCTTAGTAGTTTAGCACAGGAGTGCGATGAAAAAATTTAAGAACAATAATACATCACATAAAAAATTAAAATGATAAAATAATTATACAAAATTAAACACGTCGCGCGTCGTTGCCGTCCGATTTGAGCGACAAAATTCACCGCACATCATAAGCTTCTATACCTATAGTTTATACGGGAAACCGGTATTGTAATGTGCGAATCAAAATGTCGCACAAGCTGCAGCATTGCATAGGCCTATATGATAACATCGCAAGTTCGTAACGATATTCTAATAAATTATAAAAATAATTTTAATAATAATTAAAAATATATTTAATTGTTAATTTGTTAATGTATAATATACTATGCAGTATGCACTAAAATATGTACCTATTTATTTTGTAAATATATTTGTACTATAAATTATTAATTTCTGTAGGGAGTGCGACCGCACCATCGCACATATGCAAGAACCGCCACTGTTAATAAATCAATAAAGTTGTGTTAGGACATAGGTAAATAGGTCAGATAAGTATAATATAATATATTATATATATATATTAATATTATAAGGAATATTTAATAACTAAATTTATAAATTATCAAAATAGTTTTAAGAAATGAAATGAAATGCTATTTTAAAACATTTATATTTTTCATAACAACATTATTTCAAAATGAATAAAAATTAGTCTTAAATTAATTAAAAAGAACAGAATATAATAAAATATCAGTTGTTAAGTATGTGTGGGACGTCAGTTTTGGCAGTAAGACACGAGAGAACGTTAATGGGGATCGATTAGCATACGAATTAGAATCTGTGTAGGCTATATGTAAAAACTATTATCGAAAAATTGATTTGGGCGTCTATTTTATTAAACGGAACGTATAGGACAAGACACAAGTATACTGTTTAATAATGCATGGCAATAAATGCTTGTATAAAATAATAATTTATAAATATAATCTTAACTATAAATTCTAGGCACTTTCAAACCACTCTTGCATCGATGTTGTTGTATTTGAACAAAAATCTTATTGAATATTTTAATACCGTTGAAACGGTAAGCATTTCTAAAAATGTTATAATAACTAATATCATATTATCATTACATAATAAAGCAACAAAATTAACCATAAACATTTGTTTTGATATAGAAACCAACCATAACAAATTATGAGACGTACGGGCAGCGATATTAAAAGAGCATAGACTTTAGGAAATAAAATTATCACCAATTTAAATTGTATTATTCGAAATAGTTTGTATTTATGTATACATTAATCTATGATTTGTTTTGTATATTGTTATTGTTATTATTTATTATTATTAGTAAGTACAAATGTACAATACAAGCTTTCCAATTTACATTTATTAAATTATAATAATTATATTATTATTATATCATACGAGAATCGTCGACTTTAACTTGTATGTAACTTTTTTAAAAGCACTTTATTATCATTTAATGGTTAATATTAGAGATTAGGGATATAAGGTTTTTCGATTGTGATGCGCAAAGCCGCAAACAATATGTTATTATTGTTATTGTTTTTTTTAATTCTAATATTTGAAATGTGTAAAATGGTATTAAATAGAAAAATAAAATATCCTCTTGTTGCGTAATTGTATATTATTTATATATTATTAATTATTATGTTATATACAATTAAGATTTTAATTTTTAAGTATTTTATTACATCATTATATTGTACTGAAAGGAGATAATTATTTTTATTTTTCCATTCCTTATTTTTAATATAATGTTAAACTATTTATATCTATATGTAAGTATAATAAAAATGAGTTTAAAAAAAATAAATATTATTGATCTGAATCACTGGCATCATGACGAATTTTTAGTGATCATATTAGTATTGAATTTAATCTATTTTAATTATTAATTTATATTATTATAGAATTATCTTAGAAAATTTAACGTAGGTATATTATAGGTATTGGGGGAAGGTCTCCTAGATCAGTAGTCAGCAACCGTTTTAGACTTTCGGGCAGCATACACTAATTGAAAAGAGTTTGGGACCAGACAAAAATTTTATATTTTTAAATTATTTACTATGAAAAATAAATACTGTCTAAAACTTTAAAATAATGAAATGTATAAAAAAAAATCGTCATTCTAAAATTTAAAGCTGGCAGTATAATTGTTGTTGGTTGCCGACCACTGTCCTAGATCCCTGTAAGTTATATCTTATATAATATATATATACAACGACCACCAAATGAGGATAATAGTGTATAATATAAAGACGGAAAAGGCGGAGAGAGTATATCGCGATGTGCACGACATGTCGTTCACACGTCATCGTCGCTGTCTGTAAATTTTTGACAAATTTGTTGTCGTCGGCGTCGGCGGCGGTGGAATGACAGCCGTGGCGGCATGCCGCGGTGAAACGTAAAAACGTCTGTCGCCGAACGGGACGATGAGTATAGGACTCTATGAGCAGGAGAAGGACGTGTGGAGAGGGACGAAGTGTTGGTATTACGTCGTTGAGTAGGAACAGCTTGGTGGACGGGGATGAGATTATGAGAAGGATCGAACGCGCAGGATTTTAGTCGTCAACGACTGCGGCGATAGGATGGTAAATCTCGAACGCGATGGGACGACCATGTGGGGAAGGGGCAAACGAACTGGCAGATGTCGGCAGCAGGTACACACACACACGCATATAGTATAAGAAACACACGCACGCACGCACTCGTTCTCCGCGATTCGGTTTTTCGGAGCCAGTCGACAGTCGTCAGCCGTCGACCGTGTGTTTATGTCGTGTGTATCGCATCGAGCTCCACGTCCATCGGAGTACGTTTATCGTGTTTAGTTGATAATAATATCGCACGCCGTTAATCATTTTACTGGCCGAATATTAATCAAAAATCGCGTCAAAGGTCTCTGCGTACCGAACGAGTATAATAAGTGAGAGTGCGGAATTAAATATTAATATTTTCTCACCGCTTGTCATTGTTTTAACATTTTAAATAAAAATAAATTAAAACGCCTATATATTAATAATATACATTTTAAATAAAAAATAAAATCGATTGGAATGATGTAATGACAGAACTCTCTCGTTCGATTTGAATATTATTGTGAGTACTCATATACATATTAATATATTATATACTTTAACCTAATTGATCGTTAATTATTATTATTTAATATTTAATTAACATTTAACAACATGTGTGTCGGATATTCGGGCGCGTGCGTGCAAAGTTAGATACCGCGGGTCTGACTCTGAGTAACTACTGATCAGTCTAGTCGTTTGTAAAGGTTTTGTCCTTATTTCGTTGTGTATAGGAATTAAGTTGTTATTACAACGTCTAACGCGGAGGTACTGATTAATATTAAATCTACTCCGCAAAGCCGACTGCGGGCGACGCGTTCGGGATTGTGTTATTTTTAAACGAAATCCTGCAGATGCGAGACGCGCAATGTTTCCGGGGCAATTATATATAATATTGTGGCAGTATGCGTTTTACGACTGAGCCGGCGGTCGTGTCCCGAAAAAAGAAAAAAAAACATTTCCGGTCCGACGCGGGTTTTGGCGGGCAAACTGACGATTACGGCGGGACTTGAAGTACCTACCTAATTATAATTACCGCTAGACATCTACATTATATTGTATCGAAATAAAATCGTTTGTCGCCAAATCGCGATTAGTCTGCACTGACGACTCTTTCTTTCCGTCCACATCCAATTTAAACCTATCGGCGATATGACCTGCGTTTCTATACGTTATTAACCGTAGGTAAAGGTACGTATTATGCTTATATTGTATGTACATATTTATACATATAGGTGTATGTGAAACAGCGGCGGGTCTGCCGCGAGGTTGACGGTTTTACGATTCTCGGACCGTACCCGTCCCCCCGACTATCATTATTCCATTATTCAAACGACACTGCGCACACTTCCTTTGAATTTTACAAAATGCATTCCGTATAACGGGGGGGTGTATGTATAGATGAAAATACCGAATTTAATGATTCCTCCACCACCCACCCCGCGGTTGTTATTGTTGTGAACACGAAAAATAGATTACGACCGTCATTCTCCGTTGTCGTGGATACTCTACGCGTGTACTAGTGGCGGGATTTAATATTAGATACATAATAATATAAGGCGCATGAGGTACCACGACGATAGTATAATAAAAACACCGTTTAATGAACCTATTCGAAGAGTGTATAAAATATTTTTATAGCCGCGCGGAGCTCCTCCTAATTGCGTACATTTGTACCGATGTATTATACTATTTAGGTTTACCCACTAACAATCGTTAACCGTCAATCACGATAAGTCTATCTGACCAATATTCTAAAAACATTAAAACATTGTAGAGTATAACGTTGCCGCGGACCAACGTGTGTAGATATCGTATAATCACAACAATAATCGAGTAATTTATTTGATATCGCTAAATATTTTATTGTACGTATCGCGAGGTATCTTTAAATTGTATACGCAACGTATGCATCGTATAATAATACCAATATTATAACCATGTCAGACGAAATGCATCTAATGTTTTCAAATATCTAATTATATTGAAGACGACACACTTTAATTAGTATTTTGAATTGAACGTCAAGAAAAAAATAAAAAAACCTATAGTAATTTATTCGGGTTTGAGTTTATCGTGTTTATATTATTATGTATGTATAACGAAAGACCATATATTATTCGAAGGTTGGTTTTTTGAAAAATTCTGAAACTTGTTTCTAGTCTAAACGATTTTTGTCGATATGTTATATACAATATACGTGCTATTACTATATAATATAATATAGTATATATGTATACGAATAATACCTACCTATACCACGACTATAACTGCCTGCCACGGATCTATGATCACTGTAATAATATAATATTATAGAACCTGTTCCGAAGTCCGTCTCGAACTGTGTATAGGCTCGTAGATGTCAAAAACAAAACGATTCCGCGTGTATGCATCAAAAACAAATCCCGGTGCCACTGACTTGTGTGATGCCGATTATTTGAAACATTTAAATAATAGATATTTTCTAAGTATACATTGCGTACGATTATTCGAATAGTCAGACACTCAGACTACGCCATTACGAAAAAAAATGTTTTTCTGTTCTCGTGGTAATTTCATTAAATGTCTACGAATTGGTACGGAGAGTATATGAGAATTATAATGTACGCGTTTCGCGTTTATTGCGGAATCGGTGGACTACTACACTTGTTTACGCTTATTAGTTAAACGTTCAAAAATTCAGTAGATACTTACGATATACGAAACACGCACATTGAGCGATTTTCCAGAGTATACGTGATATCTGATAACCATTTGGAATAAGAGATCAGCCTTAAATCCGTCCGATGCGGAAATAATTATTGGCCGGTTTCAAACTCGTATCCATTCCACTGCACTTGCGTATTGTATATGTTATATTAGTTTATTATGCAGGTATACCTACCAGTGTAATCAATTTTACGACCCTTCGTGTGGTGTCCACGTTTCAGCAAATTGGTAATAGTTATAATGTTATATTTGGAAATTATAACCAGTCTGAATGAACCGTCAATAAGTACGATGCGTGCAAAACGTATAATTTTTTGTTATTTCGAAAACGGCCGCCGCGAGCGACGCATATATTCTATGGCAAATCATACCTTGAGAAATATAAAGATTTTTTCAATTTTAAAAACAATTATTGATAATCATAGAGAAGTATAAAATAGGATATCTTCAAACGTTAAAAAATAAAATTGAAAAATTCTTTGTATTTCCAAATACAACAGAATCATTCTGTATTATATGCTTAAATGTGTTATATATTTACATAGGTTTAAAATATTCGCTGCAGTTTTCACTCTCTCAGCTAGCTGCACATGAAAACATTGCAATTCGTGTCCGGTCGAACACTGCAAAAGTTTGAAGTAGAATATCGTTTAAATTTTGAACTTAATAATATAAATAATATGCATAATACGTTACAGGGCATGTTACCGATTACACACGATCATTGTGTAGAACTAGGTTTGACTATAGTTATTGACGCTGATTATTTACTAATCGTACTCAATAAAGCGGAAAAGCGTTATTTTATTCAGACTTTTACCATAAAAACTTTTTGTAAATCGTAATTACCATATTGTAATGTAGACAATATTATATTGCGCGATATTATATAATGTAGTCGACGAGAGCCGATCGAAACATAAAACTGCAGCAGCCGTCGTCGTAAACGATGCTGTTTTTTTCGGGACACGGTTTTTTTTATCCGACGTGATCTTTTCATTCCCCGATCGTTCTTGCCCGCACTCAAAGGCCCCCCTCGCCACCCGGTATTGTCCCTCCGCGCGTAATCCGAGACGGATTACCGCGCACCGTGTTATACGTATACACTACGTACATTGTGGCTGGGGCTGCCCGGAGGGGTGACAGGTGAAAAGGTCTGACAGCTCTGCACGACCATGGTATATAATATAAGTACACACATATGGGTATACGACGGTTGAATGCGCGCGCCGTGTTGTGTGCCACCTGTGTACTCTGTGCATTGCAGGTCGTTTCTTTTCTCTCGGACGTTCGGCGGGCGGTTTTTATATTTTTCGCACACAACCCGGGCGCGCGGCTGCAGAGACGTCTTCGTGGGAGAATGGAAGATTATATATATTATATTATAACGACTGTGACGTGACAGCTCCGTCCCTTCCCCTTGCTCACCGCCCTCTTTCTTAGGATTTTTTCCTTTCAGTTGTATTGTTTCTTCGACCAAATCCATCTTTTAGCCCATAAACGTACACGCTACACGCATATTATAAAATGCGCAGCTCTATTTGTCAAATAATATTTCGCCAAGACGGTAGCGTAAAATTTATATAAGAATTAATATCCGCAGCGTGTTCAAACGATGTTTTCTATTGTTTCTCAGAGATTTAAATGAAGTCTTTGTACCTATTCATACATGAATATAATGTTCATTGTGTGGATCCTGTAGTTTTTAATAATTAAAATCACATAAATTGTAATAATGCCAAGACTATTTAAAATATTCTATTAATAAATTTAAAAATTTTAATTTTATAAAAACATTTAATAATATTTATATCACTATAGTAGTAATTATTGTTCTCCGAAGATTGATTTTTAAATATGTAGATAATTTATTTAAATAAAAAATGGAAAATACTGACATAAACACTAAAAAAATATTTTTAAATTAAAAGGGAGGTACCTACACAGGATAGTTTTATAATAAATTATATCGAATTAATTCAAATTTTATTTTTATGTTCAAATCATATTTTATTGTTTTTTAGTATAGGATTTGTTTAACGTTTAATATCAAAGGTAATATCAATAAAAGTTATTATATTGTGTAATAAAATCCTGTCATAAAACCGTAAAAACGTTTTTAATATACATAAACAATTTTGACGCCGTTGATCCATTGTATGCAAAATAACACCGTGAGATTTTACCGTATGTATTAATAAAATACGTAGGTACAGTAGACTCGATGACATAAATTATGCGGGCTTTGATTTGATTTTGTGAATTTTTAATAGCTAGTTTTATAATCAGAATCCTTTAGACGTCGCCCGTATGGTATATAAGGTTTCCATCGGGTGGATCGGCGGCGCAGTTTCAATGTAATATTACGAACGGAAAAAACAATTAAAGGATTAAACCGTTTTGATTATTTTCGGATCATAAAAATTCGTTGATAATTTTTTCATCGTAGGTTTTGCGGTACACCGTGAATTAAAAACAACTTAAATCAAGCACATCGTATAAATTTTATATTAAACGGCCCTACGCATGTATAGCCGCACAGCTGGTGTATATTTTTATGTTGTGTTCATAATTTTTTATATACCCATTGTATATCGTAACAAACATACGAGTGCTTGCGTTATTTTATAACGTTTTATGACTGCAAACATTTTGACGAACTTCTGAGTCTCGCACCTGCAGTATAAACTACACAACATAGGTATAAGTAATATAGTGTTCGTATTGTAGCCTATATGACCGCATATAGGTGCCGTTATAATATTTTTATAATTATTCTACATTCGAGTTTCGCCGAACGTTGAAAACCGTCGAGAGAAAGCGACCAGCCGTCGTGTAAAAATGACACTCTAATTATTGCGATTACGTCATAATTTATTAATTTGTATACATTAAAATCGCCAATAGGTATAGGTCATGTACGGAATATGTATTTATTTCTGTGTAGAAAACTAGAAAGGGATATTGTCGTGAAAATCCCAACGGGAATGTCGGTCTTTGAGAGAGAAAAGTTTTTCGGGAGAAAAAAATGTTTAGAGAGTTTGGACCCGGAAAACTACACTGTCCTCTGAATACGAACGGCCGACAGAATTTTTATGGGACGCTTATCGTCATATGACGAGTTTTCAAACTCGTGTGTATCAACTCGAACGTTGTCATTTGCATAGTTACTAGTTAGGTATACAAGTAATAAGTACTATGTACTATCAAGCGTGATTCGCATCTCCGCCACGCGGGAATTGCCGGTAACCGTGCGCGATGCGTATTCATGATAATATATGTAATATTAAAAAGTACAATATATATATTATTATACACGAGTAATATCCACAGTACCTATATATATATAATATATATATACTAATATACTTATAATATATTTTATACGATAAATACGAGTCGGATGCCGAGACGGGTCGCGTGCGCACTGCTGATATAGGAGGTACTCGACGGAAAAAAAAAATGTGTGTATATTATACGAAAACAAACAAATAATGTGATAATAATAATATTATATATTTAGGTCCGCCCCCGCGCTCGACTGCATAATATTGTGCTGGCCGTCGCGGCGTGCGTGATGTTGTGTATTCGATTTCACCGCGCGTGTAGTGTTTGCTCAGTAGTGTGTATATATATGTAGGTACTATATACACATCACATCTCATACGTATAACACGCGGTAGTGCCCCTATGTACACACTACTGTCCTACGTGTGTGCACAAGTCAAACAAATTAAACGGATATAATATAATACGCATACACACGTGTATTATATATATATATTAATATACGTAATAACGTCATGATTTGGAAAGATAAATCCTCCTCATCCTCTCGTCCGTTCACTCCTCGAATATAATATAATATTTCAGCCCTCGTCCAGCTGCCGATGCCTATATATATATATATATACAATATAGGATATTGTATAAATAATAAATATGTACACACACGGCTCACGACAATAATAATAATAATAATAATTCAGGTAGCAGTCGACGAGAAACGGGATGCGCGACACGCACTGCACAATGGCGTCTGGCAGACAATACGTGAATAATAAAACTCGCGCGCGTCCATCTCGCACGTATTCCTACACGAACGCGTAGTAGTGCATCTATAGAAATGCGCGCGCGCGCGGGTTGGCATGCAGTACAATGGCTATCAATTTTTCGTCGAAGAAGACGAAATTAAATTGTACACGCATTTTTATTTTATTATTATAACGAACGTAAAGTTATTGTCGCGTAGTAAGGTGGTGTCGTTTTGGAGAATGTAAAAATTTTAGATTTACGGTGGGAGGGAGGGTAGAATGTCTTTTATTCAGTGCCATTGTATTGAACGTCCGATATAATCGAGTTATGATAAAAGAGCTTTATCAAAAAAAAAAAAAAAAATTGTTTTATTTAGGAAAGAGTATAATAATATAATAATATCATGAGTATTTTACCTTATTCAGTTCGATCGAATCTGCTGTAAAATGTTCTGCTTCATTATGGTCCATATAATTTGTTTGACTACTTGCAATTAATTAGTTAATTTTAATCTTAAAATAATCTAATTGGTTGGTTTTGGTGCTATATATTTTATACCTAAATATGCGAATCATACCATTCATACATGTATTATATACAGCGAGACCGATTTCGAGATTTCCAGAGACTAGAGAAACTGAAGCATCGCGATTTACGGATTAAACTGTAAATACATCAACAGACTACTTTGCTGGAGTCAATAACAAAGTGGCAGATTGACCATTGTACTCATACGAATGAATTTAAAAATCGAGAAAAAAACATTTAATTGTATATATTATATTATTATACATTATATTGAAGTTGCCAGCTTCAGATTTATGTTCATGATGGAAAATCCATCTTGACCAATCGCATGCCGATTTCATAACATAATTATATTTACGACCGTGTATATATTATAAATGTTGTGTATCTGTAGTCGATGTTTTGTAATTAATGCGCGTGAGTTTCGATTTACGATCGATTTGACATTGATTGCCGTCGTGCGCAGCGTCGATGAGAGCGCGGTTGGCATTTTTATCGATTTCGTGAATTTTTTTCATTCGTTCGACGATGATACCGATTTCGGACCGTCTTTTTTTCTCGTGTGTGTTGTGCGAGACTGAACTAATAAACCGCCTAATATAGAGCGTATACATATACTACGTCTGTATAATAAAATAATAACGTTTTCGTGACTTACGTGCGCGCCTTGGCCGGCCGTGCGGTAGGTAAACTAAACGAACGTTCCGAAGTCGTTTAGTTTCTTTTCTTTTCCGTATGTGACACATTTTTACATTTGGTATCGCTTAATACTGTTTTCGCACTAAAAATTTTTGAAATTGAACAACATATCTATGATCATTATCCAGTATATTATGAGGCTTACAACTCCGTACGCTGCGAATAGCCTAAATATCATGAGTTACCAGTTAATATTTTTGAAGGGCTATTCCAGAAATTTATGAAGTTTTCGTGGTCTATCAAAACATAAAGTACATGTTTATCCAAAACGAGTTTAGGCAAAATTTTTAAAAATCAAATTAGAATAATGAAAACCTTTTTTAGTTCTCAGTTAACAAAAAAAAAAAAATAATAATTTTAAAAATAAATTTTCTCCCTGCGGGCTGGATTAAGTTCGTAATGTGGGCCACTATTTGATGACTCTGGGCATATACACTCGCGTATATAGATATTAATAAAAGACCTAATAAAAACATAATAGTCTGTTTTTTTAAATAAGTCGGCTAAATCCTATAATCCTACTAATCCTATATTGCCTGACCACATACATGATGCATATAACTTTTAACACGGTACATTGGTTAGGATATTAATTATTTACGTTGTAAGAAGCTGGTTATTAATATAGGTTTCGGGTCGTCTTAATTCGTATGTGTCGTGCGCCGACTATAAAACAGCCGATGCAGCATAAAATAAATGAGACGTCTCAAATTCGATGTTAACGAACAATATTTTTAACTGAAATTGTATAGATATAATAGGTGGTATCAATGGGATAATATATATATACCTATATTCTCACCTCTACGTTTGGTAATAAGTCATTTCATTTTAATATTTAAGCTTATCACACAAAATTGATTTTACTGGACAAACATTTGCATGTTATACATTTGTAAGACAAATAGAACACTTGTCTCTTTGACGCGTCCTCAAGTATAATACCTTGTTAAATATTTTTTTCTCGTCAATATTTATATCGTACCTGCACAATCTCTAATCGTTTTACGCATATTTGTTCACGAACATTATACAGACAGTGTTATTACAATTTCGATAAAATTTATTTTTAGCTACTACAGCGGTATTTATAAATATTGCAAACGTACCTATATAATAATAGTGGGAATTTTTCCGAGTCGCGATTGAAAACGTTTTATTATCTGCCCGCGCAACGAAGGAAAATGTATTTACCTTATTCGACACCCTTATGCTTATAAATGTTCATTTTAATCGCACCACCGATACAAAAAAAAAAAAAATGCGATTCAATAATAATAATGACTAAAAATAAAGTGCAATGCTACAGCAGCGAACTCTAATACACATTTTACTGATCATTTACGATTCGTTTATGTGCGCAGGAACATTGGTGAAGATGACTACAAACGTCATTACCACCATTTCGATGGTCGCTTTGCTGCTGTCGGGCATGGTGTCGTTGGCACTGTGCAACGGGGAAAGACTGGTGGATAACAGCGCCGTGGCCGTGGCCGACAATCAGCAGGTGATGTGCGAAGACGTACGAATAAAGTGTGCGATGGGATTGGGCTGTTCGACGGCGTTAACACATTACTTCGCCAAGTGTGATAGGATCCTCCAGACGGACTCGACCACGTGCCCCGAATCGTGTCTGTATGCGCTAGTCGCACTCACATCCACCGAGGACGGCAAGCGGATGATGGACGTGAGTATACATTATACATTAATCTTTCTGCAGTTTTATACAATTTAAATAAATCAATGAATAATGATGACGAAATATTTATAAAAAAGTTATAATTTCTATGAGGAAATAATTATAGTGTTTACCTTCCTTTTTTTTTGTCAATATTGCACTACATCATACTATGGTAATACGCAAAACATAACATTCGTACAAGATATTGCAGTGTTGGAAAACATTTTAATTCTTTCTATACGAAGTATCGAAAAATTCACGCAAATCCATTAATTCACTGTTCCAATTATTATGTAACAAGTGATAATGCTGCACATGTAACGAATAACATTTTCAAATATTGTTTCAATATTTTTCGCGTATTAAGGTCAAAATTGAAGTGCTTATATTACAATATCGTCTTCGTTTAAACCACTGCAGCGAATTTGTCTCGAACCTAACGCAAAAATAATATACGCTTTTGAGCGAATATTGTGTGGGTAGATTTGATATTTTATGCGTACTGTCGTCACGGGAACAACGCTAAAATACGACATTGTATTTTTTCTTATACACCATATATGTGGTCATATATATATATATATATATATACATACATACATACATACCATACATACGAAACTACGCGGTGTTCGTTAAAGTCACCGGTGAAGTCTTATTTATTTTAAAGCCGTATTGGTATATTATTATAGTTGTTTGTTCATGCTGTACCTACTACGTGTTTGCGTTCCGGCGTTCGAATCGCAATAAAAAAAAATAAACATGCGAATAATTTAACGTCAACCGGGATTCAGATGTTTTCGAAACAGAAATTTTAATTGGGCGAGAGAAAAAAAAATAGTTCAATGAAATTGTATTGTCGAGTTCGTAATTGCGGGGTACGAAACCCGTCGCCGCGATTCTCGTGAAATATGTTTGAAAACTCAATTAAAAAAAAAAAAGTAAGCGCACCGCCACATTATAGTATGCGCGCTTTTAGCCTCTGGGGTCGATTATCTTCGAGAGGGGGTATGATTTATGGCGATTAACACACCCGTCCATGTACATTATTGTATATATTATTATATTATATGTTTATATGTGCTGCAGCGGTATATCGACAATTTAGAAGCGTAAAAATTCTACAGAAAAAAAATCTGCTTAAACATTCCACCGAACTCTGTAATATGTATATCTAATACACATTATGATTATATATTTTGTTTTCGTGAGTATTACTTTAGTAAAAAAATCAATAATTTCATAAAATAGCATTTTAACTTTAATAAATAGCACTGTCGTCACAATATAGACAGTTTTACATAATAAATTATCACTCTTTAGGAGTATAATATAATTTTATCTTAAGCTTAAACAACTGTGAAACAAATGCGACCTCGTTATAATTCCAAACGTACATGATATTATTACAAACAGGATAATTTACCGAGTGCATGAATGACTCTATACAACAGCTATATGGTAGTGTAAACATGGTATAAATTAAAAAGCCTTCAGTTCTGCTCGTAATATATTGTAATATTATATATAACCATAACCTAACTCACGACATTGTATTGTACATACCAGTAGTGTATTCGGAAGGGGGGGAGGATGATATTTATATAAGCTATCGGGTAATTATTAAAAAATAATTTGAAAATCTATCATACTTTATCTACCTTATTCCGTTTACGGATATAATAAATACCTATAGTGGCATTTTTCGAATACACAAAAATATTCCAAAAAAAATTACATTTCTCGTCGGGGGATTTCATGATTTTTATTTGGAAAATATTAAAACCAATATCCATAAAATACTATTTTTCATAAAAATTATAGATACTTGTATGTAATGATGACAATAAAGTCTGTCAGAAAATAATTATGTCGAGCAAATCGAGAACATTTTTTTTTGACTTATTGATAAAGTGTTTACCATTATTGTCACATATGTACATGCAGAATGAATAAACAGTGATCCACGAATATCTCTAGCAATACATTACTATATTGAAATACATAACACAGTCGTATAATATTATAACATACGGATTTTTACAGTGCAAATGCCGGGATCGCTACTGTGAGGAGATGAAGGCCCGGGCGGAAATATGTCGGCCGTTTGTGTTGGAGGCGTCCAAGAACGAGACAGTGGTGCCATGCGAGCTGGCCCATTGGGTGTGCATGGTGGATCCGGTGTGCACGGCGGCACTAGGGCTATTATCAGACGTACTGCAGACGGATGCTGGTTGGCGTAGCGTGCACGGAGCGGTGCCTCAATTCGGTGGAAATACTGCGGCGACAGGAAAAGGCGGCTAAGATGAATCGGTGCCGGTGCACGGGAAGATCGGCGGTCGAGTGTTTGCGCAACAAGGAGCGTATGGTCAGGTTGTGCTACGGTGGCGAGGCGGATCCGCGACTCCAACAGGAGGGTTCTAGTGGCGGCGGCAATGGCAGCGGCAACAAATCCGGCGGCCGGAAGAACCGGAGGAAGCACCGGCCTAGGATGTTCGACCTGGACCCGGACCGAGCCGAGGTGGAAATGATGATGGCCAATGCGGATTACCAGCCGGACGTCCGGAACAGGTACAACGCTTCGGACGACGTCGGTAGCGACGACGAAGAAGTAGACGAAGAAGAAGATGAAGACGAAGGGTCAGGGTCTGCGACGGGCTTACTACCAGGAGCGATGTTAGTAGCGGCAGCATCCGCTTACTTAGTCACACGATGATCGTCACTTGCAGCGGATCGAGCGTACGCGTGCGGGTACGTGCATTTATTTTTCGGCTGGCCGAAATGCGCTTTTTCCGTTTTTGTTATGTATAATTTTCTCATTATTTTTCGTGTTTTTTTTCTATCATTATTATTTATTCCTAGAACGGATCGACTGAAGCGTACAATTCGTGGGTGCGTTCTTAATCGGACACTCGGGGTTTTACATTTTTTTTTTGTGGGGGGAGGGGTTCTTTTCTTGGATTTAAAAAAATAGGGGTTGAGACGGCGTTAGAACGGCGTTTGTTAACTAATCTATTTACTATTCAGGCTTTTTGCCAGACTGAAATCAAATCGTTTAACCGGAAACCGAATAAGCTCATCGAGTAGGACCCATTCCTACGACACTATACCTACAGCGCGTGCTGCAATGTCGTGTTATCGAATTGTATTTTTCTTGTTCGAAGATTATTATTGTCAGTTCGCATCTTTTATTTATTTATGTTTTTTCGTTCCCGATAACGCGTTCATCAAACTCTATAAAAGGATTGTGATTAAAGACTTTTACTATATAGGTACATATTTATATTACATATAATTTCAGGAGATTATATTGTGTGCATAATATTATGTTAATATTATAATCGCTTTACATTCAGCTGTAACACAGTCATGCAGCGTTTGTATGATATTATTGTAGTTTGTACATATATATTTAACAATAATATAATATGTTAAAAAAATATATTTTTTAGTCTGTGTGTATTATATTATCGATCGATCACTATTTGGTACAAAGTCGTTTTATGTATAGTTTAATTGCCATATATTATGTTTTATGTGTATTGTTTATTTTTTTTTTACTTTACGCTCCATCGTCTGTTATTATTATATATGTAATTAGACATTGTGTAAAAAAATATATTTTTATTTAGTCAAAGAAAAAAAAAATGATTACCAAAAAAAAAAAAAATGGCGTTTATTTTGTCTTTTCTCCAATCGATCTTGATCCGACAATCCTTCTATGCAGCAGTATTGACAATATTATAGTATGATATTATACGTTTTTAAAATGGACGAGATACAGCTGCGAAAATTGTTAAGTTTAAACGATCGTCGTCGTGCTACAATGTTGTTATATCTATTGCACGATAATAAATTCAATTAGCACGTGAAATAAATGACAAGTGAGCTCCTGTTTTTATTTACAACGCGTTGTATAATGGGTTTCCTCATTTTCGACCCTGAGCCGGTCGTAAAGACCGAAGACGCCACGAAAACGATAATTTTATAATAATATATAATTGGAAACGACGATATGTCCAACACGATAACCACCGGTAATCCCCCGCGGGTCTGTTATTTTCGTTATTGATCTCCGGTGGTCTAAAGGATTAAAGGATTATACGACGTAAACGTCCGGAAGACATGAAACGGCGTCTGACTAAATCGTAAATTCACCGAATGGCCCACTGCAGATGCAGATAACATATAATATATCGTGACTGCAGCTGCAACATAGCACTATTGGAAGACCTTTACCCGATTGTGGGTGATAATATTTTATTAATATTATTAATATCATCATTGTCATGCCAATTAAATTGAAGTTACTTATTAAACGACAGTATATAAATTCATAAATTAACCAGATGTCTTAGAATCGGACATTATTGTTTTAAATTCATTAAATCTCCAAATATTATTTATGATTTAATATAGATATATCAATTATACTATGACTTGTAATGTTTTGATTAGGTATCTACCTATGTATTAATTTTTGAATGTAGTAACCATGTAAAACAACCATATAAATACATACCATTTTTAGATATAAATTCAATAGGAAGTGTAAATTGATGGGTGACGTTTTATTGATTATTAATAAGTAAGGGAGAGGTTTTTTTTTATACTTTTTAATTTAGAAACAATTGTTACTTAACTTTCGGTTGCCTATTAGAATAGAAACTTGCCTACCGCTGATGTTATATATATGGTTGTATGTAGTGAGTTTGGCCGCTGGATGCGCGCACCGTGTGGTGTTTGTTATGCGTTTTCGAACTTAAATATATGAACCAAACGGTGACCGCCGGAGGAGGAGGGGAGGACAGAGACCACCCACAATGGTATTATATAGGTTGCAGTGACGGCCGGCCCGGTCGCGCCGCGGCGACGCAATAATAATAATAATAATAATATGATTATTCCACGCGTGGATCGAAGGGGAGGGGAAACGATGTATATACAGGGTGGATCGAGTTGTTTTTCCCAGTATGACCGAGGAAAATTAGGAAAACATAAAGCAATGACCTCTAGACCCCATGGTTTTTCCGTCGGACTCGATAAAAACGAAACATTATAAGTATATAATAAACGAAATGATGAGTGAAATCTCCCTTGCACTAGAAAATATGACAATGTACGCTCCGTATAATATCTTATATTTTACCTGTTATGTGGGACGATGACACCTATCACCATGGTCCAAGGTCGAATGTGCCGGAGAGACTGGCAAGAGTGTTTTGATTTGTCGACATCACATACTACGACGACGACAATAATAACAATACGGTAGCATCATATTTCCAAAGGATAATTTTTAATAATATTTTCGCGCGTCACGAAAACGATAAACGGTCCATACGCTTTACAGGTTAAATTGCTTTAATCGATCACGGGTGATGTAGGTATAAACAAGGAATCTAAGTAAGGCGTTAAAATAATGTAATAGTGTGATTTTTTGTTTTTTATTTCGTAGTTATACCATCGAATATACTGTGCACTAACTATACAACGATTATGATGGATTTTGTAATTTTATATTTATTTAGGACTCAATAATTATAGTATTTATTGTTTACTTACTGTGCTTAAATTTGCAACAAACCGTAGTTTTGAGTGTTCCACATAGGAAAAATGAGGTTTTTAACAGAATAGTAAGTGCCCCGTCACAATAAGTATATATTCAGGGTTTTCCACGAGGATGGTGAAAACTTACATACTTAACCGGATGAGATAAGGTCACTACATTGTTACGGCTTACCGCCAAAATGGTTGTCTTTCGACTTCTTTATTTCATGAATTGACTTTGAAAATTAATATCAATTGATATTGAGTATTTATTTTGAAATTTTGAACACATAGTTTCTATGTGAATACACCAAATTCCTATTTTTTTTAAATAGGTAAATTAAATGTGTTAATTATTGTAAATAAAAGAAAAAAATTATAGTTAAAACAATTACATGTGCTGTGGAATTTCTTGGTTTGCTAGATAAGCCAATAGAATGTGAATTTTGGGTTCGCCCAAGAAATACTAATCGCAAAAAAAAATTATATATGAAAATTTAAAAAAAAAATTTTGATTATATTTGGATTTCACATTAATATTTTTCGATGAATTTTTAAAATGTACACGTAAATATGTTTTGAAACAGAATATTTCATTTCGTAAATAGTAATTCAATCTCCAAGGGAAAACGATTGATAGCGTGACACTAAGATAATAAATGATTAATTTTATTATTTTAACACTATAAAAAATACACACTAATATACATTTTATAATATTAATATTAACTATTTTAAGAAGTAAACCAATTACAAATGTTGAATGAAAACTTTAAGTATGTGTGTATTTAATTAAGCACTGTTAAGAGTCGTAGGATAGAGATTTTGATCTAAAGCATTATTTTGAAGACTTACTAAATATGTGTTACATATTATAGGACACAGCATGATGTGCCAAGCTGCTTAAATTCTCAGCTGGTCACCACAAGATAAGACAGTTGCCCCCAACCCTTTAAACTTTTAATTATGTTTGTCAAAACATTGTCTACAATGGCCGTATTATCTAACTAATTTTAAAATAATTAAATGTTGCACACAAAATCTTATCATAGTTTGATGTGCTCTTTTGATAATAACTCAATATAGTAGCATTGTGATATATTAATAATAAGACATAACTTAAAAGTTAACTTTATAATTAAATTATTAATTATAATAATTATTTATTATTTATTTTTAAATTACTCTCCACTAAAGACAAATGTTTGTGTACACTGCGCCATGTCCTGTATACTTACAATTGTTATACATTTTATATAATTATCTAAATATTTTTGAAAATATTTTATTAATTTTCAAGGTTATATTTCTTTTAAAAAAGCTCTTAAATAAAATATAATATATAATATATATTTTAATTTGTACTGTTATGATATTTTCATAGTTAAATCTATTGATTATATATAAAATATCTTCAACAAAAAATAAAACAATAAAATAAATATTATAATATGTATTATATTTATTATTCTTATTATTTGGCACAACGTGATAATTGCTTAATTTACACATAAGCATATATTTTGTGATATTGTATATCCATAACCATAAGTGTATAGTAATTATTAGGTCAAAAAATCCTTAATTGAAACATTGTATTTTTATTTTTATTTGTATTTTGTACCTATACATTTAACTTACAATTAATTCAACAATTAAAAACATTTTGTAGATTTTTTAATTATTATTATTTTACTTTTATTTTAGATTAGGTCTAAAGATTATTTGGCTTATACAGAAACACACACACACATGTATATGTACGGTATGTATACCGTATGGTGTATACATAATAGTTTGTATATACGTACTACACACAAATCACTCGAGATATTTTACAACAAGAACTCTTATATGTCCCGATTTTAGAAGATTTCTTCTATTTTACAAGATAATAAAACGAGAACAGTATTTCGTTTTAACGATCCCATGAAAAAATTCGGGTTGATAACAATCAGCAGTGCAGAACCATAAACATTTCTACTTTTTTTCAGTAAGATAAAAGTGTCTATTTCGAGTATTTTGTAATTAATAATTATGGTAATCCAAAAACATGTAATATTTTATATTACGTCATAGCACACATGCTTTATATTTAATTATTAAACCAACTCTCTACAATAACACATGCATATAATCCATAATGATTGTATTATTAAAGTTTTTTTAAAAATAATAATTTATCTATCCTCACTCCTCAGTGTCTATGTATGTAGTTCCTGTTGGAAGATCTAACGGTCTCTACCTCATAGGCACAAGGGCGCACATTTGGCATTTTGCCTTTTATTAGTTAATAATAATTATTATGAGCTATGACCTACTACTGTTTGTTTTAACTTTTATTCGTATAATCGTATGTACTATAAATTATAATTCAATGAACTAGTAAAATATTATAATGTTTGTATTATTTTATTAGATTATGTATATTTTTCATTTTTTTTTGTGATTTAAGCGCAAGAAACATTAAAATCAGTTTCATTACATTTCGTATAGGCACTTCCAAGATTTTCATTACAATATAGTTCATCATCAGTTGTTATTAAAGTATTACACCAGCTATTTTTTTGATACAGTAATTTCCGTTTATATATATATATAAAAATAAAATAACTAAACACAATCATCTGACAAAACACGGGTACATTATTGAAATTATTTTAATTATTGCGTTTTTCAATATTTTGTATTTGAGGTAAAAATTGATTTTATTACGATGAGTTTCATTGTTCAATCCTATCTAATAATCGTAAACAATTGAAATTGTTTGAAAAATTCAAATAATTATACTCAAATACTCGATTGAAATGAAACACGTCAGCATAGTATAGTCGAAAATAGTAAGTATATTGATCGTGATGACCGATGATTGCGTTGTACGACGTGCGTGTAAATATCAAATAATATGCTTACCTACACAGTTAAGACTTACACGAGAAATGTAAATTAATATTTAAAACGCTGACGTTCTAAATAGCTGTGGAGTTGAATGACGCCCAGTGCCCCCGAGTCTGAAATACAGTTTTTAATAAAAAAAAAAAAAAAAAAAATAGTTTCGTAACGCGTCCACGCTATTATTGTTGTAAGTTTCACGATTTCGGCATATTATTTTATTATATAATTATCATCACTCATCAGTATTATTCATCAATGGACACGTTCTACGACATCCTACCCCGAAAACGATGGTTCGTCGATCGCGACTCATTTCATGCACACCATACTGTGCGCTACAGCACAATGATAATATAGTAATAATATTTTAATACCATAAAATCATTTTAACGTCTTCGGTGTGAATACCTTTATAACTCGTATCATGTGATGTGCGCGCGTGTTATTTGTCCGCGTCAGCGATTACGTACATTCGATGAATATTTTTTTACAAACACGTTTGAATAACGCGCTTACGTATTTATACCTATACGCCGGATGGGCGCATTTATCTAGGATCCGATCGCCATTGACGAACTGTCGGGTCTGCGAACCTCTGGGTACCTATATATAGGCGGTATAGGATTCATAACAACGCGATGATGTTGTTGAATGGAAATAACCATAATCCATAGAAGAGGAAAACAACGAGATTAAACACGATCTCCCGACGTTTGTGTACCCATATAATATAATACAGATCAGTCGACACGGACTGTGCGCGTCGGAGACATCGGAGAAATGTAAAAAAAAAAAAAAAAAAATATGCAACTAATAATATAATAATAATAAATAATTTACGCGCGACAACTCACGTCGCGATTAAAATATTATCGTCGTCGTCGAGTCATGGTAAAAAACTACACCACTGTGGTAGCAGCCGTCCTCCACGATATATATATATATATATAGGTATCTACCCGGGCCCATATTATTATAACACGCGCGTAATTCCTATGCCTGTCGATAAATCGTAATTACTCCGAGCAGACGCACGCACGCACACACGCACACATGATACGTCGTATGTAATAATAATATTATATAATAACCGTTTAATACCGCGTGCGATGTGTACGCGCAGACTACTTGCTGCTGCGAAGGGCACACTGCAGTTATTACTGTCGTGTTTTGTTTTTTTTTCTGTGCACGAATGAATAAACACACGTGGAGAGTACAAAAAAAAAAAAAAAATAAAAAATTATAGTAATAATAATAGACTATAATAATATAATATGTCCCACGAACAAGTGAACAACAACAATCCGAAGACGTAATGTCTTCATTGCGGTCGGCGTCTGGCCCCCCTTGTCTACGCCTCATGTACGTATATTATATTATAGCAGTGCAGCGGTATAATTATTATATTGTTGCTCGATTCCGGTCTTACCGACGGACGCAGCGACGATTATTTTTTGTGCTGCGACGGTGCGTCGTCGGTTTATCATACCAGTACTATTATACGGGGTGATCGATTTAACCGGCCGTGATATAATCTTTTGTTTAAATGTTTGTGATTTTATTCGATTGGAGCTGTTTTGAACTAAGTCTACAGCAAAAACGTTTTTCCGAGAGAAAAAATCAAATTTCCAATCAGTTTTTGTGGTGATAATTTCGGTGTAGCCCATTATATTGATCACCCGGTGTGTGATTCTCTTGCCACGCATAGCACACACTATACTATATATATGTACATATTTAGGTGATGTTCGTCTTTATATTATAACATAGTCGTGCGCGGGTCGCCGTGATTTTAGTACACATATATCTTAATATTATGTTAGTAGGCGCAAACATATAATTTTCGGGGTTGGAATTCTTCGGGGAAACAAAACGTGTGTAGATGTAATTGAGGTACCAGCTATGTACACACACACACGCTGATATCGTGACCCGCGTGTATATACGAGACGTGCAGTTTTTACGATCGAAATTTATTGACGCGCGTACGTGATTTTAGACCGTTTGTTGCAGGACATGTTGCAGCCTCGATAAGTCGATACGTGTATCAGTGTATAGTAAACATACCTATATCAATAATATTGATCGTTTTTTATATGTCACTGGTAGGCATATATTATATTATTAAACGTGCTGCCAAACTGTGAAATTCCAAAATCCCATCCCCGAATCACATGCGCGCCGAAGTTCAAAATGGTTTACTGTTGTTTATAGGAACACGGATTTTTTTTAAGAAAACGATAATCAACATAATTTGTTATATTTTCAGTGTAATTTGAATACAATTTAATTGCATCTGTACGTTCGATAAAACGGTTTACTACATACCCATTGTACCTATATACATATATTTATATTAATACTAAAAACGATTGCTTTTCATTTCACACCAAAGGTTTTATTCTATAAGTATACTTATATGGCTATATATCAAGTATCTAAATACATGTTTTGAAATTGGTACTATTATGCAGCAACTGTAAGATAAAAAAGGGCTGCATGCGTACTGCAGATGAGTAATATACACGTATAAAATGTGTGTAGCGAAGAAAATGCAGGTAATTACAATTAAAACGACACTCATATTACGCATATTATTACAGTCAAATAAGCGAATTAGCAAAATATGAAAAAGCTGAATGTAGACGTTATCATAATAAGTATGGGAATATTTATTTTGTAATGAGATAAAATTATTCTAATAAAGGCAACCGCATGCAGTTAGCTCTGTCGAATTCCAAAGAGCCTTATATTGCATTGTATGCCCAAATGGGCAATGGCTAATACTGCAACAAATCATATACACCTACATAAATTGATAGATACCTACTGTGAGATGAAAAAAGTACGGACATTATTAATCATACATTTATGCGTGCAGGTTTGATCAGCCCCGTAAAACTGAAAGGTTTAAACTAAGCTAAGCAGGCCATGGCATTATCCAGCAATTCAACTCACGACAGACCGTTATTTCAAAATCAATAAGATACATATAAAATTATTGATTATCTAAAATACAGTTAAAATGTGAATATGTTAGGTATGTCATATGATGAGTTTATTTAACTGTTGTCATTTTTTTTTATATTCACCTTATATTTTTTTTTAATCATCACAATAATTTTCGTATACGTTAAACAATTTACATTTTCACAAGACTTGTTAGCTATATTATAATAAACTTGGTGTGTTAATATTCAGCTTTGAAGTTATTTAGCTCGATTTATAATGACGAGAAGAAAATAATACGAGTACACCTAAATTAATGACGAAGTTTTGTGTAATATATAGTTGTTAACCAAAAGATTTGATGACATGAGTAAGACGGCACATGTGCTGTAAAAATAAATTAGGAAGCAAAAAAATTGTTAGACTGATTCACGCAAGACCTTGGTATAAATACTTAACTCATTAAGAATGGAAACGTACAGTTTAATGATGGTTTTGCATAGTTTAGTCCATAAATTGTTTTTAGTATTTCGGATGAGAAACACCTGTTTTGTAAGATATGGTTGGCTGTTTTTTTTTATTCGTGCAATTTCTGATAGACATACGAATAAAAATAGATGTTTACTAAACACAAAATAATTTTTAGATAATATTTTTATTTATTTTTATTTTTTAATATACATAATAAAATCCCTAAACTAGTTAGTTACCTACAACTTCGATTAAAAAATAAAAATATACAAAAATATATTGTTTACATCTGTTATTTATTTTTTTTGAATAACAAGAAATGTATATATACAGTTGATACTCCTTAAATATTAAAAACATATAATTTTATATTATAAAAAGTTTAAGTATTTAAAATTATGGCCTATAAGTGTATCCATTTAAATTTTCCAATTATCAGAATTTTAATAAATGTATTATTGAAAGATAAATGAGATTATGCTTTGTGATCACCCTATTATTACTATATATATATAATATTTTACTTCACAATAATATATCATTGAAAATTGGAATAATGTGCGTCAACTGATTTCAAACTGAAAGGGATTTTATATTTTTTACATAAAATAATTGTTTCAAAATGTATAATAACTATATCGAACTACTAACTACTATAAGAAATAAGACTATTATACACTTTCCAGTTTCCCCTACGTGCTGTAGCCAATAAACAACGATACTATTTGGTTGGTAAATTAAATATACTTAAATGTGAACATGTCTTTAAGTGTTCATAAAATACAACCATTTATTATTAAAATACAATAATGCAACACGATAAGTAACAAAAAAATATGGCTTCCAAATAATCTCAGAATTTAGCTACCCAGTGTGTTACACTGTTACAGACACAGCTATTATATATGTACTGCAGTATACATTGTACACTATAATACACAAACCCCCTGTAGCGATGACAGTCACACACTGCGTATCTTTCCAAAGATAACCCATTTAATCTTGGTTCAAAATAATCACAATAACGACTGTTATTACTTCGAAAATTCGAGACAATCAATTTCGAAAAAAAATATAAATCACTTTTAGTATTACATGTCTTATCTTTAAACTGTCACTTTTGTTACACACAATATCACACTGCAATATAATAAAATATTATAAAAGACTACATGAGTTTTGCATCACGATGTAATACTTTTGGTATAATAACGATTTTAAAATGTATTTATCTATATAGTATAGTACGAATAAACTCAAATAATATTAATAAACCATTATAATACCATCATAACATAAAATATATCATCCAATATATATTATAAACAATTAAATGTTGAATAAGTTTTATAAAAATCATCTTTCACAAGTACAATGTAATAGTTGTTAATTAGAACTATAGAAGTATATTTTATTTAAACGGGGACTTTTTTTTTCGATGAAAGAATAAGTAGATGCATTTAAAAAAAATGTACAAACAATCACAATGTTATTCTTTTTGGTGATCATTTTTCCACTTAGCTTATCATTGGGGACATTACGTAACGTATGTCTTATACCATGTATGTAAACTAATTAAACATATACACTGCAGACTGCAGTGGATTATAATATTGTCTATCGAGAACTGCAGACGGCAACCATTGGTGTAATAAGTGTATATAATCAAAATAGCTCGGCAGTAAAATTTTATCTCCCAGACTCGAGATCTGACAATGTCATTTGTTAATGGACAAACAGACCATAACACGAGGTTGCTGTGGAACTCGCATAATAAATATTGCTCTTTTCGTTTGCCGAGTAAAAATCGTATAATCAGGACCGGGAAAACATTCGGGCGGGGTCAAACTGGTGTGTAATATCTTATAATATGTTGTGTACATGTATGTAATTTTCGGCATAGGCCCATATTAACGACTGTCCATAAAATAGACAGTTATACTGCGTATATATATATATATATATATATATATAGATAGAAGCAATCATAAAACAGATGGCCGTATATCGGATTGACAGATTTATAAAATATATAATTTTTAACATTTCCAGTTTATTTTTCTGACGACTGTTTCTAACTTTCCGAATTTTTATTTACTTTTAACATTTTTATTAAATTGATAAATTATATTAAAATAAAATAAGATAATTGTCAAAACGTAACAACTATATTATAATATTATTACGCACAGTCTTGAACTCGATTTTCGATTACTAAAAATTCTTCAGGTACAAATAATTATACTGAATTTTGGAGGCGTATTCATGATTGGGGTGTTTCTTCTTTTAAAAGGGCTTAGTGTTATATATATATTCATTATTTTTACCAATCTCTTCCCTTTGAAAAAAAAAACATATAATTTATAATTCATAATATTAACAATGTTTTTTTAATTTCATGGTTAGGTTAGGTACTTATTATTTTTATTTTTTATTTTTTCTAAACATAATATCACTTTATCAGTTAATTTATTAGTGCGGCTACTGACTAGATTAATTGAATATTATACAAAAATCAAGATTCGATGTATTTTGAGTGTTTTTAACGATAATGAAGTGACGAGTTAATAATGAATGTAGTCATATAGTTGTATTCCTATTCGGCTATGTGGTATGTAGCAATGCGCCTTCTGGAAAGAATACAGATACGTGAAATAAAAACTATGGAATACTATTCAATCCTAACTCTTGCTCAAATTTGTTAAAATTAAAATTTATATTCCATAGTAAATAAAAGTGAAAAATATTTCTTTTGGGGTGCTAACACGAGAAAAACATACGAGCAAAAAAATATTCAGATGTCGTTTCGTTTGTAAAATAATATGATATATGTGTTGTAAAAATATATTATGTGACTTGTTAATGACAAGTAAAAATGTCGGTTTGGGCCAAAATGTTTAAAGGTTCAAATTATGGTCATATGTGGCAGTGTCGATGGAACAGATTTTTGAATTTCGCGCTGACGTAAACAAATTAACTCGTGAAGAGGAAATATAACAGATGGCCTAGCAAGACCACTATATTATAAGAGAGTTGTAGCTTGTAGGTACTATATTATGTCTATATATAATATGTATCATCCTACGCACCGGCAGCCACTAAAAAAAAAGGTTGGTATGTATACATAATGTAATCCTTGCTGTCGCCGAGTTTTAGACCATTTCTCACGGTTCGTCTCAAAAGTGCTGTAGCAATTATACTATAAATATTTAAACTTTGTTTGTATAATTTAAGTATACCAACAATTAAAATTATTTTCATTTTGAATATATGTACCGTACTTACATAATTATAAAATGTAAGTACATATTTTATTCACTGAAAATTTAATTAAGAGGATTGGAAGCGGTGACTTTCTGTCTTTGTCTAACATACGTGGAACATAGATATACGCCTGACAAAAATTAAAGTACTTCTAGTTGTTCGATTTAAAATATGTAAAGATGTTTTAATTGGTATATAAGTTTACTTTGCATCGGTCGAAGCACTTTTTCGATTGTTTTATTATTTAAAATAAATATTTTGAATTTTATAAATTTGTCAATTTTTATTATTAAATATATTGAAAATATTAAAAATATGCTTCGACCGATGCAAAGTAAACTTGTATACCAATTCAATCATCTTTACATATTTTAAATCGAACAACTAGAAGTACCTTAATTTTTGTCAGGCGCATATAGCTATTTTTTCTATGTTCCACGTGTGTAAAACAAAGACAGAAAATTACCGCTTCCAATCCCCTTGAAAATGGAAAAAAAACAAACATTATATTATTATTATTATTGTAGGTACTTATCCATTGCTATATTTTGTATAGTGTTGATAGTAACAAAAAAAATCAAGTCAACAATTTAAAAAACACCATGAAGTATGCATCATATACGCTAAGAGAATATTTAATTATGATGTCCAATAGAACACTATATAATAAGATATTTACGTATAGTTGTAATATATTTAATTCATATAAGTATCTTATGATATTTTAAACTATATGTATAGATGCGATGATGTGTATTTATAAAATGAATTTTTTTACATTAGGTTTACTCGTAATAAAACTAATGTAAATATCCATCTAATAACCCTATTAAACTTTATTACATAATTACTTAACTATCTGGACCAGTTATTTTTAATTGATCAGTTTAGTTTTCATTGTTACTTAACCTAATTTGTTAGTTGTTAATATGTTGTTAATATTTGATGTATAATTACTATTTAAATGATAATATTACGAATACATTATTTTTTTTATTCATCTAGTATTGGTGTTAAATATTAATATCAAAATTATCAATCCTGTTGTACTTTTTATATATTTTTTTAATAAATCGTAACAACAAACAACATTAGCGTGTATATTTCATGAAAACATTTGCTTATACATTTCTATGGTTAAAAATAAAATAGTAAGACGTAGACCACAGTGGCGTTTACCTCGTGCTAGTTATAAATTATGAAAAGTGAAAACGAAAAAAAGTTCACTGTTCTTAATGAGTTAAACAGTTGGCACCACATTTTTTTAATTTTCGCATTTTACTATTTAAATATATATCATATTATTCGACGAGTAAGTTTGCCTTCTAGAATAAAGATTTAATATAATATATTATTCATTATGATAATGAATAAATACTATTTATTCTAACGACTCGGCGTTAAATATTTTGATCGCCATTGACTAAATCGAATCTAAGGATTTATCAAATTACTTCCGTTTGATAAATTTATAAACAATTTAATGTGTAATGTTGTAAATTGTATAATATTATATTCGATTATTATTATATCACCTACATTTCTGCAGCTATATGTGTATACTTTATAATATATATTGATCATAGTGTTATTCAATATTTGAATATCTATTGAACCACAACCCACCTACAATCTATATATATATATATATACTAACAAAAATTATAAAATCATTTTATGTTGTAGAAATTCATCAAACTGTGATGTAGTTACACAAATATGTTCTACGAAAAGCAAACAAAATGTTTTTTTAAGCCGCAAATGTAATTTATGTAAATATTTATATTGGCAGCGTGAATCGTACCCAACACTGAATGTATTATAATATTTTCTTATTAAAATAAATATTAATATTAATATATTATATTAGCTACTGGCACCTACTTAAGCTTTCTTATATGGCTACTGGTTAGCATATCACATGTACTATCACCTTCATAATGTAAACACGTTATAATAAGTAAATTAATTCAATAAGCTGAATAATATAAAACAGTTTCACGTTTTTTAGTATCGAACTAGGAATTAATCAATTTACATTTAGGATTTAAAAAGTAAAATTCATAAAAATAAATATATGATAAGTTTTAGATTATAATAAACACGCACACACACACACACACACACACACACATACTATCGTACTTTACTTGTAATAAGTAATGGTAAAATATTCATCAAACTTTGTTAATTTATACAATTTACATAAGTATAAAATAAACATAAAGTATAATATAAAGTATATTATGCGGTGTATTCATGATATTAGTTTAACTTTTTTATGAAGAAAAAACTATATGGCATTAGCATTTATTCATTCTCTCGACTTACAAAATATCTTAGAAATTCGTAATAAAAAAAAACCCAGTGGTTAATAACAATATTTTCTAGGTTTTTGTAGGAAATTTAGTACCGAATTTTATGTCCTGATTGTTTTATTAATTATAATTAGCTTAGAATTTAAATGCAAATACCCAAAAGTGGTACCATATACGATTCTAGATAATTTCGCTCTTTACAAAAATTTTATGTTTTATTGCTCTATGATGATGTTATCAAAATCATAGTAAAAATATTTCATTCTAAGATGATCAGAAAAGAATTTCATAATCAAATTTATATTTTTCTCGTATTATATCATAGTTTTAACAACTTTAAAATTAAATTACAAAGGACCTATGTAAATTTAAAAACCATGATAATAATATATCAGCTTAATATTTTTAGAACAGCTATACACAAATAAAAAAAATTTGGTAAATCGGTAAGTTTATGATGGTATGTGTATTAATTGTATGATACTATCACGTATTGTATCTTTTTCTGTGAATACTTGTGTTAAAAAAAGTAAGATTGATACTAATAATATCAATAATATATATTGAACAACTATAAATTATTAATATCAATTTTACTTTTTTTTTGATACAAGTGTTCACAGAAGATGATGCAATACAAAAATCGAATAAAATCAAATGGGGAGGGGATAGTCCTTCAAAAATTTAAAATATAACTACTTTTGAGTTAATATTACAAAATTTTAAACACAAAATGTTCTGCAGTGGTCACCTCAATTTCTATATTGCGATTTAAATGATTTAAGATTTTACATCGGGTGAGAATTTCCTCATAAATATTATACTCGTGTTTCTAAGCAAGACTAAAATTACTAGCACTATAGTAGGATAAAAAGGGAGGTTCTGGCACCACCTCCTTTTTATCCTACTCATTATATATAATATATTTACATACTATTTATAGTAGAGTATAGAAAACATACACTAACTGCACAAAAACAATAGTTGCTAGAGATTGATATATTATTTTGTTATATAACAACAATGTCAATAATAAGTATTAATCTTAGTACAAAAAAGAGTATAAGAATATTCATAAGATTACGTTGAAAAGTCTATGTTGAACTATTTAAATGAAATAATTAAAAAAAAAAAAAAAATAGTAGTTTACTGTGTGCAAATAACGATATTGCGGTTTGTGGTGTGTGCAGTAGTGTGCGAACAAGAGTTGCGGTAATTTGAGTAATTGTTCGCGTCTTGCCAAACGATCGATTTTTCAGTAAAGTGAGCATAAAAACGGGTGTATATTGTTACACAACGGTAAAGTATTCGTGGAATCGAACTTGTCGTCATCTAAAATGATTTTGGTAGAATTTTCTGTATTCAAAATAACGCGTAACTAAGTTAATATAAAAAAACAATAATCGTGCGGAAAATCCATCAACAGGGTAAAAGTTATATGAAAGGACGGAAGGTATTGCGAATGACTGTTCTTATTTTAAAATATTAAACGCGATTACACAGCGCATGTATAATGTATATAGGCACCTATTTTTAATATTTGGTAATACGCGGTGAAAAACTTAGAAACAAAGGGTAAACGAAAAGCGCTAGAACAAAATTGAGTGAACCTACTTATTCGTAAACCGTATCTATTATAAGTATACGTACTGATGGAGGTTAATGAAGTTCATGTTAAATTATTATTATTCACTTAAATATACGCAGCGTAATATGTGGACTATATCTACATGGCTATATACATTGCGTATACATATGAACTTTAATTCATTTAACTTTAATCTCAAAAAATTGGATTAAACTTTATTTCGTGCAACGCGACATCAAACGAATTTTAATCACTTGAAATAGGGTATACTAATTAAAGAGATTTAAGTGGTCAGTTCGAAGTGTGCATATATAAAAGGGCAAAGAAATTTGTATACGTTATAATTCGTTTTCGCGTAGGTATAGTGTGTGTGCGTATACCCATGTGTAATTTTTACCTGTTATATCTTGCGCGGAGACTCATGCACGGGATGGATACCTAATCCGATACCTAACCTAACCTGAAAAGGGCGGCGGATACAGTGAGGAGGAGATGGATAGGTACTATACCTATACATACATATATATATATATATATATATATATATAAGCGCCGCACTTCCGCAGCCACCGAATGGAAAGTTGGCGCTAATAATAATTACGTTGAGGTCACCGCAGGTGATGTTTGCGTGGCTTTTAGGGCGGCGGAGACGATAGGGGGAGTGATGGTCGTGTTATTATATCTCGTAGTATGCCACACACACACATATACACACATACAGGCGACGACGGATTGCGAATGGCCATTGGGCGCCCGTGCTCCTGGGTGGTCGCGTGCACCGTCGTCGTCGTCGTCGTCATAGTAGTAGTGGTAGTAGTGGTAGTAGTAGTAGTAGTAGTAGTAGTAGTAGTAGTAGTAGTAGTAGTAGTAGTAGTCGCACTATAATGCGCCGTCGTGTGTGGCTGTGCGTGTGTATGTGTGCGTGTATTTAATGTGCATTTGTGAGTGTACCACCCTTTGAATGGACATGCGCATTAGAACGCATACATGCGCCCTTTTAACAGACTTGCGCGCGTCCTCGCGTCCCCCGGCGAGTCACTACTTATCGTTTTCGCCATTTCGCTTCGTCGCCGTATCGCAAGTCTCGTCGCCACACAACCGTATCGGCACTTTTTCAAATTTTAGGTATTACTCCGTATTTTCGGGATATGTTTCAGCATATTGCATATTATCATTTATCCGTACTCTGTATTCAAAGACAAAATTTGAAAAGTGTTTAAGACGTACAGGTGATTTATCGAAGACTAGATATTGCTAGGTAAAACGATACAAATAACATGAACTTAAACGGTGATCATACCAAACAGCTGCAGTTAGATTAGTTACAATTTAATTTCATAGTGAAATGTATACATTTTATGTATCAAATCTAAATAATGCAAAAATAAAAAGGGCAAAATTATTAAGTTATTTGGGACGTTGTTGTTTATTATTATAAACCAGTCGCTCAAATGACTATAATATTAACCATCTGTGTATTAATTATGTTGTTTATAGGAATAATTAATGAATAGGTGGAAACCTTTTTGTATTTTGTCTTATGAAAACTCGTAAAACGACGCTAAGGTTTACACACTGAGTCAGTATCAGCGTGGGGTGACACCTTCCTAATTATCATTATCGACACCCACACTGCCACGTGATTTCGTCGACCGGTATATAAGTATACACGCCTTTTGTTTAATCGCGTCCGACGCCCGCGGACGTGTACATATTACAAACTTGCCACCGACGCGCGACGCCATCGAGTTATTAAATATCAATTTACTATTAAACCAAATAAATTATTATATTATAGTACCTTACAAATTACTATTATATTGTTCATAAACTATTCAAAAAAATGCATATTTTTAACATAAATGGTATCGTGATTATTTTTAGTCGATTTGCATCCCGGAAATGTCTGATTAACATATATTATATTTATTTATTATCTGTTTACACAAATTTATTAACATATTATATGCATATTAAACTATTTACTATATAATATTATCGTAATTCGTAATCATTGGATGACGTATATGGTAGGTATATATTTGTTATTTAGTACTTTTCTACTTATCTTTTTGAATATAACGTTTGTATACAAACATACGCAATCCAAGATTAACTAAATTAAATATATTCTTAGGAAATTATTATAAACTAAGGAAACCCGATAACATGTATACATAAAAATATATAATTAGTACACATAAATTCTTGGTTTTTATTAAATATAATATTACCTTATATAGGTAGTTATAAAAATGTGCACTAAATTTATCTAGATAATTTATATGGTTAGGTTATCAAACAGTATTATTACATAATAAGCAATATTTAAGTGCAGTAAAACATAACTACCGAATTATCAATTTTATTACAACAAATTGGCATAATATGCAAGCCATATGCATACATAGATCAGTGTTACTTTTTAAAATATCAATTGAATGTGGTATATTGACATTATATATAGCATTATGATTTATGGTGCATATGCATAATTCTCTATCGGTATTAGGTGTTTAATAAGTAACAAATTAAAATGCCATGTGAATATGTGACTACTAATATAATATAATATGAGTAACACGAAATGATGATATTGCACAATTATAATAATTATACTTAATACTTGTAATATTATATTGTTATATAACTATTTTACGAAGGCTATACTTGTATCTTCCAAATATATACAGTGTAAACAAAAACACACACTATACTTAAAACTTAAATACAATAAATTTTAAATTAATGTTGTAGATATATACTCTACAATGTCGAAATGCATAAATATATACAGATACAAGAAATCCTGAAGGCTACAGATAACAAACTGTAAAATACACTGTAGTTTACTGGAAGTAAATCGTATATAATAATATGATATAGACTCTATATTATAGAGAATAGACCAACATCTCAACCTTTTAAGTCTCACAATCCCCAAAAAAGGCTCAATTACTTCGCGACTCCCTCCCCTTCTTATCTATATTAAGTATAAATTCGTATCATATCGTTGGGAAAGCCAAATGTTGAAGGAAAGGTTCGTTTTGAAAATAGGTGTGTTATTATTTTTGACCACCGCGACCCCCAGGTTGACAAACGCTGATATATAGACATTGTGATTTTCGAAGTCAAGCCTACCACGGCTGCCGGCATCCTTTGGATTTTTTTGTAATGATTTATTAGCTGCATGAAAAAAAATTAGGGTCTGTGACAAGTCAAAAATGAATATCCCCCTTTCAAAAAAACTGAGCACGCCACTGGCTGGCATACGAAGGACCGCAGGTTTGCAGGATTAGCGGACATTTCTCACCATAAATATTAATCAGTGAAATCCGATGAGGTTCAAAATCAATATGGTTTAACCATAGTAAACACAGCTCTAGTAACAGTCAACCATATTATTTACGACGTTTATGGTATAATAGTACCATGTACGGTGTCCACGATGTTTTCCGTCGATCAGTTTTATGAAACGTTCGTCGCAGTTGTATGTTCTTCAAGTCCGTTTACATAGCCCGATTCTATAAGATCACAACGTTTTCTAGTCTGTTTTTTTGTTTCTCGCGCCACGAGTGATGCATATGCATATAGTATCGAGTGTTGTGCAACGATGTAGTAAAATTCGAGCCGCAAACTTCGATTATCATCCATATTATAACAACTATTTGCACATAATCGTTCGTTAGTGTGTATATTTGCATCTATAATACAGGATTATCCACCAAATATGGTCATCCCCCCTTTCTCTTCAATATAGTTGCAATATAAGTATCAAAAAATCTAATTTCGGGATTTTTAATATATTTATAATATATAGTTAATAAATCTTTATACCTAAAGACCATTTTCATATAATCTTAATATTTTCTTGTACTACTTAAAATGTGTCTGGTAGTGATACAAATTTCTGTTTTTTCATTTTTTTTTTTATACACTATAAATTATTTATCGAAACATTTTTCTGAAAATTGTTGAGTACCAAAATTTACAATTGAAAAGTAGAGTTCTCGTTTACAACACAAAAGTTTCCACTGGGCATTCCTTAGATAGTTGAAAAATTCACAATAATTTTAAAGTATGGTATTTAAGTATATATTTAAAAATTTGGATAAATTTATTATTAAAGGATAAAATTATAATTTTATAGTGTTCATGCTGAATAACTCTGAATACTATTGTAAATATAGTAGTAAAATGATTCTTGATTACCTTCCACTCAGCTTGCAAGTCCACCTATATATTATTCATAGGCTCTATATTATAATACTTACGTATATAACTAACCCATATTCATGTAAAACCACTTTACCATATATAACGTATTTAAATTATTTAACAATCTATAATAAATATTTTTTATTCGCTGACTATATACACATTAAATAGCTTAATTCTATAGTTGCATGTGTCATAAGTATAAGTGTACTTATTTATAAAATAACAACATGAAATAATAATACATAATAACATAATATAACACGAACTTTCAATTCGGAACAATTGTTTGTCTAATGCTGTAGATGTGCAATGAGAAATGATTTTAAAGAAATCACTTTCCATATTTTACTCAAGTTATGGTGTTTTTTCATAGCATTTAAGTGATTTTTCGCAAGTAAATGGCATAATTATTGTGTCATGCATTAATAATTTCTATACATGGTTATCTTCTGCATTATTATTTTGTTACTTGAAATACGTTAAGATAGGAATGAGCATAATTATTTATAATGACACTTTAATTACTTGGAAAACCTGCGTATTTAATACATGCTTTCAAAAACGTGCATGGCTGTTTTTATTAGTTAGAACTGTTAGGAGTGTTTAAAGACAAATAAAACTGACTGTTTACAATAGAAGTCGGAAAGTAAATTTAAATCGATGTTCGAAGCAATCGAAGCGTGTACTTATTAATATACTCATCAACATTTAAAAGAAAACCGTTGCTTACTGTGCTCCGTGCAGATAGAATCTCGAAGAATAAAAAATTTGATTCCAAACGAAATGCAATTACCTATGCATAAAATATACTCATATTTAATACGACATCACGTTTATTCGAAATACTATACATCATAATAACATATTACAAGCTTAATATTATAATTTATGTGTGATGTGTGTGCCTATTGCCTATGTACATCATTGATTTGATAATTTATTATACACCATATTATATTATATAGTATAGTATTTGTTTACGACAAAACGAATGATTCCACTATCATAATGATATGTGTAAAACCTGCAGCTGCCCGTGCAGTGCGTCTGCATCGGACGTATTACCGAGGCATAATAGGTTGCGTATATGTCCGCGTGTATGAGCTGCAGTTGCAGTATATATATCATAACTACATGATGCATACTATAAAATATAATATAGACAATAATATTAGTATTATTATTATTATTATCATCGTCGTGGTCGTCGTCCTAGTTTAAGCGCTGGCGGAAGGGGCGTGCTCGCGTGGAAGGGGCGAGTGATCGGTAGCGAGGGTTGCGGCGCGGGGTGGACGGCGAGAGAAAAATACTATCTATATTATATATTATAGTCATACGTGTAGTGGTGTGTGTGTGTGTGTGTGTGTGTGTATGCTGTACATATATCGGTGTATATACATTATACACCGACAATAAATATTGGTTAACGATGTTTGTCGGCGCCAAAAGGCAGAATGCAACAAAATGGCGGCCGTCTCTCTTTGATGATCGGCCGGCGGCCGCCGCCTCCGAACTCTAACTAATCAAGACATTATTACAAACACCTATCTCGCTCAGCTCGCCATCGTGGGGCACATCCCCCGACCGTTCGATTACCTATACATAATACATATTATACGAATATATATATATATACATCGTACATGCACACACGTGTGTACCTATATACGTTACCCGCCACGCCACGCGATTAAGTCATTATATTGTTATTACCTATATTATTGGGCACACATTATTATATAAACGAGCTCGATCCGAGGTCCATCGGTAAACAAAATGTACATAAAATAATATTATACTCCACCGTAATAACGCGCGGTAACGTGTTATAAAGTACCCCCGCAGGAATACGTGGAATTTCACAGCGCGCGCAGCATCATACACGATATATGGTATATACGTAGGTATAGAAAGGAATTCGAACATATCAGATTTTAAGCCGTTCGAATACAACTGAGGCGAGTGAGTGACGTTACCCTGTCTTTATACAAGTGCAATTAGTCAGCTAACATATATCGTTGCAGTTTGGTGTATATGGCATCTATTTCATTTACATAATAATATAAAAAGATAAATTCACATCGTCGCAAATATCACGCGCGTGCATAAGCTGTATAAACCTATTATTATTTTTTTTTATTACCGCAATACGCTGACGTTCGTTTAACTAGATCTATAATATTTTACACAATATCATCTAGGAATACAACTTCTGATACCTGAGTCGGTATGCGCGTTTACCACCGTTGAAAAAAAAAAACCATTTTTTTTTTTTTACGACAAGAACCGCATGATGGTAATAAGTAATAACTAACAACATGATATTTAAAAAACTCTATTGTACGATTGAATGATTACAAATCACTTACGCGATTGATTTTTTTATTTTACGTGCGTGACGTATGCAAGACAAGTTTCGTACATTATAATTATAATTTACACATTTATTAGCGTATGCAGATTGAATACTTACACGTGTGAGGGAGATATACAACGCATAATATCAGAATAACCCGTCGCTTTAATAATAAGGACTTATCTAAATTTTAAAGTCATAAACACGAATAGATTTTAGTTAAACATTTTAATTTAAAAATTAAATATTATATTGGATAATAATTTTTGGTGTGATATCCTATTGTAAATTACAGCCTATAAAGCTAAATAATGTAATATGATATTATGAATGTAGTATTATTTTATCATCTATTAAAATGTTCCTACAGTAATATTATAATATGTAGGTATACAAAATATGTTATAAAAAATTTGTTTTTTATGTATGTTATGGATGTATTAAATTTGAATTCAATGATATATCATTGTATACGAAAAACGATTCTGAACGTAGATGATCTGATAAGTCTATATCACTAAGTATATTTCATGATAATTTATGTTTATATCATTAGTATAATATGTATTTAATATGTATTTGTTTTCCTTATACTTTATAGTTTGTTATGTTCGTGATGTTTAATATTTTTGTACAGATATATAAGAACAACTTTTGTTGGATTTTGTATTGTGTTTTCAAGAGTTTTGACCCAGTGAATGATATTTATAGAAAAAAAAAAATTAAAAAATGCCTATAAATAGCTCAAAACAGAGTTAAAAATGTTATCCTTTGATTAAAATGATATTCTAAACATTAGAGTAAAAATATCTAGTATTTACTGTTATTTATTTATTTATTTTAATATAACAAAATATAAAAATTGTTTAACAAGCAATAATTATTTTAATTATTTTGGTGATAACCGAATGTCTAAAATGAATAAAAATTAAAGATGAAATTCATTTATTTATTTTTTTATTTATTTAGTATTACACAGGCAAGGCCCTGTTACAGTAAGAATAAAATACTCAAAAAAGTTAATTTGGCTATCCGGTAAAATTTCGTCGAAATTCAAATAATTTTCTAAAAAATGTTGTGACAAAAGATTTGATATTTTTTAATTAAGATGAGCTTTGTATTAAATTATGAATAAGCATTTCTATTCAGCACACGTCATAGTTGTACAATTTATAAACTCATTGTTTCGCTCAGAATCTAAAATGTAATTTGTCGTATAGCTAGGGTTATAATTTGCGTAATTAGTTATTAACTATTTTTTACATACTTTAAAGTTAACAAAGATTACATTAAATACATGTAGCAGTGATGATGTTATATCAATGCTGATTATTAGTAATATTAAGTGAACACTATAGCTATATATATATATATATATATATATATACACTTTTTTTTTCAATAGAATATTTATTAATTTCAACACTAAAAGAATATAAATTTACGTATTTTAAAATTTTACGTGACTATTATATTATAATACAAAGTAATTAGTTATTCCAATAGCTGCAATTAATATTGATTCGTGATTGATTAAGTTAATGGGATTTTGTATAGACAATTGTGCAAATAAATTACCACTACAACCGAGATAAGGTAAAATAATATAACATTTTTAACAGTCACTTGATTTATTATTCAAATTAGGACATTAATTTTAATCCAATCGAATTTTAATCGTATGAAGTAGGTACATAATCCGGATTTTGAAACAGGTTAGATTATCCTAATGAAAATCTCTTTCGCAATTCATTCATTGCTTAAAAATAAAATATATACAGCTGAAACTCTATTAAATTAAGGTACTCAATAGAGACATCAAATAGCTTAGCATATTTCATATTATATATGATAAAATACATTAATGATATTAACTACATTTAAACATATAATAGTGAGTGTTTACTGTTTAGCCTTTTAATTATCTTACCAAAAGTGTCAACATTTATTTTTAAATTATATTTATAATTCATTACTGTATGAGGTGTAGGACTGAAGGAGTAATAATTTTTATGTACCAAATTCTTAATAATAGTAATGTAATGATCAAAGGTGTTTTTTCAAAAAACGAATAGAATTACCTAAATTTTTAAATACGCTCAACCTGTAAAATAAACAAATAATAAAACTTTTTCTTTTTTAAATTAAATATTATGTAAAGTTTCATTTAGCCACTATACATATTAATTTAAAATGCAGATTTAAATTCTCCATGCCTATATGGCTATAAAGTATATAGTGTGTCAAGTTACAGCAATACTTTGCTCCGAAGACAGCTGTGGAAAATGGTAGAGATAAGTTAATTCCGATAAACACGTTCCGAGTATTTCTTTAGAATGTAAAATACACGTTTACCTACTCAATGCAGCTACCATATGAGCTGTCAGGATGAATCGGTTAATGGTTTCATTTTGTCGGCATCACAAAGATAAACGAGAACTCAAAATAACGTATAGAGTAAAATTTACAAAGCTAAGTAGAATATAATATATATGTCTGATTCAAGAAGTTTATTTTTTATAAAATAATAAAATGATAATCCCCACAATATTTTATTACATTGTAGTCTGTATCGAACACAAATACTAAAATTGAAGTAAATACAAATTGATTTCTGAATTTCTATTTATGTATAAATGTTTAATTTAAAACGACAGTGTTTATCTTTCTGAACAGAAGACGTATTAGAGGCCAATGATGTTAATAAATTATTTTATTGCATTATAAACTTTTTAAAGTGAAATATTAATTTTCTATTTTTTAAGTCCCAGTTTACATTACGTTACTATATTTTGAATCGAACATTTTTGGTATCATGAATATATTTATATTTTCGATGGATTATTCATTAAGTAACCAAATACTAATACTTATATACATACTTATTAATTATTAATCATTTTACACTTATTTAATATTATTTTTTTCTAATCAAAATTTTTCATTTTTTTTTAACTATTTATGTAATATGTTTATAAAATAATGAATTAAGCGTGTGCACAATTTTTACGCGAGAAAACAATTATTGAGTAACACGCTGCAGAACATTAAGTAATTTGATAAATTCTAATGCTTAAAATCGGAAATCGACATGTATTTTGCAAAAATCTACGTAATCAGCAATAATAATATACGAAAAATAAACACTTAGTGCACATAATATTATAATTATGAACGGTGCTTTCGGGTAATGAAGGAATATAAGAAACGTATAATTTTTTGATTCGATAATCATATTATATTCGATGAAAAACATAAAGAAAAAAACGTCGCGGCTAGCAGGGTGGTTTTGAATGACCGCACTATAAATCACGGTAATGATAAAAATAGGAAAAAAAATGAATGAAAAACCACAGTATACCAAAAATTTCAATTTCAATGGACGCAATCAAGACATTCCGTGGTTGGACCGCACAGCGGAAATCAGCGGTAATTTATCTATTTAACTCGGAATAATACAGTATAACAGCCCCGTGATGTATATGTACATAAAATGTATATACCTATATAAATTATATATAGGTAGGTGTATTACGCGTATTACGTCCGACGAATTTTTTTTTGTGACCGTATTTTTTTTTCGGAAGGACGACTGACAAATGCATATACTCTGCAGAGCGCTGTCGGACCTCCCACGTCGGCATCATATCCGGAACATATAATGGTAGTAATAATAATAATAATAATAATAATAAATAATAAACCCGGGGTGTGCGTAATTCTGGAAGCGCTGTGTGAGATTATAATATGTAACGATGACTGTGCACCTCAGCCGCTGACGTATATTTCGATATAGTATAATAATATTATCATTATTATCATTATTATCATTATTATTATTATTCTATTATATATGCCTGCGGATCGGAACGACGGGGAAAGGTCGGCGGCTGGAAACGTCGGTGTCCCCTCCCCTCATCGCCGCTCACCGACGAGTCCTTCGATTCTTTCGTGGTGTATCAACCCGCGCGGAACGGGAATTTCCGATCGCGGGAGTCCGGCGCATCCAATTCGGATTGTCCGTCCGCGGAGACGGCGGACTCATTTAAATCAACGGCGACGCACGGCAGCAGCGACGCGACCGATGTACGGCGAGCAGAACGGGTTTTTTCTTCTTCTCCTTCTTTACCCGAAGTCGGCGGTGCTCGGCCCTCGGGGCTTGCATAGTTTTTAAAAACGAATATATTATATACAGGGTGTCTGGCCGCGTCATTGCCGTGTCTGCAATCATTATATTATTATATTGTTATCATATTATTACAATACCGTTTGTAATCGTGGCAGCTTATTTAGGTTCAGTTTTAGAGAATACCACATCCACATACTATGTTTTGTCTGCCCGGTCTTGTACAAACGCACAGCATAGCCAATTTTCGTTCAGTAGAATACCTGCAATTTTGTGTTGTTATAGCTACTTAAATCGAATAATTTACCTATATAATTAAGCTTAAAGGTAAAAACATTATTTATGGTCTATCATTGATTTTTTACGATGTTTTAATTTCAAAACAAGTTATGAACATTTCTATATTTTAATATTTTATCTACTCATAAAATTTGCTCAAAAATTAAAATACCATTAAACCAACGAGATATCACTGTGATAACGTTTTTATCTTCAAGTTTGGTTCTAGGTCAGTTCACTCTAATATAAAGCTAACAACAAAAAATTTGTTCTACCGAACGTAAATTTGCTATACTATATATGTTTTTTGTAAGACGATGATCATATTATATGCGGGTGTGGCGTCCTGTTAAAACGTTCGTTTTCGCGTTTCTTAAAAACCTGCACATTTATAGAGCTGGTTTCGAATACTAAATCACGTAATATTTCCATTAACAATGAATAGTATTCGAATAGTCTGTGTATTTAGGTGGGATCCAGATAATAGAGGAATACTCGTATTCGTATATATAATTTTTGGCTAGCGTGTACCTACCGTTTATATACGAATATTTAATTGACAGCGCAACACAGTGACACCTTATGTACTCGTATAATATTATTTATTTGAAAAGCAATTAAGAAAATTCGAGTAGTACTTACTATCTCTATTAATCAGAGAATATGTGGCTAAAAAAACTAATTTTAAACTGAATTATGAAATATAAAATGTAAAACAAGCTCAAATGCGTTCAAATTATGTACGTTGATTACGCATGCAATCCAAATTGTGGCATAGTAAAATGCAAGGCTAGGCAAGTTAATGGTTTTTTTTTAACTCAGTTAAGTTAAGTTAATATGCATCAATAAGAAAAAGTTAAAAGTCAATAAAATTTTTGGTTAACTCAGTTAAGTTAAAAGTTAATACACATTTTTTTAAAACTTTTTATGAAGTTAAAAAAAAGTCATTTTTTTTATTTGTTAGCGTACTTTATTTCTTATCAACACAACTAAATTATAGACTATAATGCTTATACTTCATACAACAAACAGTATTTCTATATTGTATGTGTTTTATTTAATTTTTTTGTTTCGTTTTCTAAATAAATTCACAATAAAATATTTTTGACATGAAAACGACTGAAATAGTGAATGTAAAAAATAAATAAATTAACTTAACTTATTTCTTAAAATGAAAAATTAATTCGTTAATTTCACGTTAATTAAAAAATAAATTTACTAAGTTAATATTTAAATTAATGAAAATCCAAACGTAACTAGTTAAGTTAATAAGTTAAAATTAACTTAACTTTTAACCTATTAACTCGTTAATGCCCAGCCTTGGTAAAATGCTTAAAAATAGTTTAGCGCGGTCAACGTCACGCATGTACATTATTAAGAAAACAAGGATTACCTATATTTAATAGGGAGAAGAAACAAAAAAAAACAGAGAACGCTTAATTGCTCTGTCACAGAATATAACGATAATATTTTATATTATAATAAAAACTAGATTTATTAATCCAGAACGTATTATATTTTAATATTTCAATGTGTTAAGAACATTAAGAACATTTATATAGTTATAGTTTTAACATAAACTAATTAATAATTACTATGTATAATGTATTTTATAATAATATTATAATAAATAATAATAATATATTCATAACTCGTAACATTGGTTACATAAATAGTTCTACTAAAATTAATTATTGAAGTTTAGATATTTATTGCATGATAGGTAACGTAATAAATTTAGTCGATTCACTGCAGGGAATACATTCCAAAATCATTAATAAGTTTTTTTATCAAATCCACGCGAACGTTTATCGAATTGACAAATATATGTACTATAGTCTATAGTATTTGTTTTTCTAATGAGATATTATAAAAGTATGATACACGCACTCCGTTTTTTTGTGGCCCACACAAAATAGAGAATAATGTTTGGTTTTATAATGTACCATTTTAAAAATCGTTTTACTTTTTTCTTTCTATTCGACACGAAAAACCCATTAGAGCATATCACACAAAAATGTTTTTACGGATTTTAAAATCGTAGCTCACGTTATAAAAAAATTATATTGAAATACGCTATAAATATTAAATTCACTCAAATTTGATATCGGTTATTGAATTGTAATTTATAAATAAATGTTATGTTTGGTTTAGAAATTAATAAGTTCCTATTTACAAATAAACAACCAAATAAAAATAAAAATAATTTTTATGTTATTTTTAACAACTTAATTTACTAAATATTTATAATAGCGGCGATAGCGCACAGTAAAAAAATATTAAAATCACTCGTGTAATTTTTTCCTTGGATAGAATAATATATAACGAAGTGTTTGTTAAATATATCTAAGAACATTCTCATGTTGCGGTGTATGATTTGGCTTTGGAATGTGGCTCATCAGTAGGAACGTCATTAGCGTTATAATTCTAGAATAATTCTCTCTTCATAATCTATTGCTATAGAGTTATTTAAGTGAAGATAGGGTGACGAGTGAAATTGATGATTAGACACGTTTCTTTGTAGCAAGTTATAATAGGAAAATGTATACCTGTACAAACTACATAATTATGTATGAAGTATCTTAAAAATTGAGTCTCAAATTGTATAAATTATTAAAATAATAAAACATAATACTATATGAAATATGTCGATTTCATTAGAATTATATAATATAAATTATTTACACCTTACGAGACAAAATTGGTAAATGTACAGAATTTATCAATTTAAAATTATACAAGTTATACAAAATTACATAATTGTAGAGCATAAAATTATACATTATATGTATGATTTATAATATATGTACTATGGTAATATTAATTTTTATTTGTTATTATTTATAACTTATTCATATAATACGTGTATTGACCATAAAGAATCACATCAAAAATTGAAATTTTTAACATTGTTGCAAAACTTCAACATACGGTAATACATGTTTATATTATATAAGTAATTAATGCTTATGAAGTTGTTGTCTATAAACTATTAACTCGTAAGTATAGATATCATAACTATAATAGCGAATGCCCAATAGGTATTAAAAACATTTTATATTTATTTAAAAAACGTCTAAGCATAGAATATAATTACATTTTGACTTCACTCGATATTCGTCGATTAACTCATTCATAAAAACTTTGTACTTATTTTATAAAATAGATCAATAATATGGATGAACTATGATTTAGGAGTTTAGGCGAATAAATTTAGCTTTGGTTGCATTTTAATTGTTTTTGGATTTTTTTTTTTAAATATTATTTGAGTAACTTATTACCACTTTGTGGTGACGACCTTTGGATTAATGCCAAATAGTTCTCAAAATTGGACAAATTACTTTTTACATAAAACTCAGAATTCTCCATTAGAGGAAGTCGTTAACTTGTCTATTATTAAGACCTATTATAAAGACCCATCACCCATGATCGGAATTTCACATTGTCGGTATAAGTATGCGAGAGGAAGTAACTGACTAAACTAGTTTTTGAGACAGTAGGCTGCAATGTGTGACAATTGGCAATTGTATAATGGAAGCACGTGCAACTCTAAGAAACTAACATTTAAAAGCTATACAAACTCATTAGGTACTGTCAGTTGTCATTATTTATTTATTCTTTTGAATTAGTGAATTACAACGAATGCACGGGAGAATAGTTTTCAAATTAAATATACAACTTAGCATGTTATATATTAATAGTATATCAGATAATATATTACGTTTAACCTTTTATAGTTTTATACTACTGTAATATGTATAGTCAAGTATTGCTACTTCCGGTGCTTCCTATAAAAGAATCTTCTAATAAAAATTAAATTAATTGCACGTGAGAAAATCTGACATATATTAAAAACTGGTTATTCTTATTTTTATAGAATAGCCAAAATATGACATTACACCAGATAATATCACGTATAGGTACCCAATTATATTATATTTTATTATAATATATTTATCTCATTCAATAACAAGATATTAGATTATTAAAGTGTCTTTATTTGATTTAATGGAGCCAGGTGCAAAGAATAGTTACATTTTTACAAGAAAAAAAAAAGCTGTTTGCGCTTTTTTTTTTAATTTATCATTAATAAATAAAACATAATCTTTATTAATTTAGACATTTTTCTTTATAAGTTAATCACTTAATCGTTTTTATTTGTAATACATTATAATATTTAATACGATTTAATTGGGATAACTTAAAAGCTTATAAATATTTCAAAGCTCTTAAATTTCTAAACAATCTTTAGGTTTTATAGTTATGATAGAATATATTTTGATGTTGTACTGTAATATATGAATTATAATGTATTACAAAATATATCTTTTAGTCAATAGTGATTAGCTAATAATATAAAACTAGTACAAATTTTATTATTGAAACAAGAAGTTGTGCGGGTATTGACAAATAAAATGACAGTATTATGACTCTAGCATGTAGATTACATGGTGTTAAATATTGTACATTTTATATCTCGATTAACTAAAAATGGTCATAAAATATAATGTTATATAAATTATGGAAAATAATAATTTATATTGACTGAGTAGTATTTGATAGTTATTAAAATAACGAAATAAAACGCTAAGGCATACCGCCTATTGTAGTAATGTATACCAAAATACAAATAAACAATACATATTATACATAACACAGTGTCTCGGAAAACGCAAATCTCGAAAGTAACCGTTCGTTTAACGGCACGCGTGTATAACGTGATTTAATGTTATTACTCGGCAAAAATGTACTTAATGTTGATTCGATCGCGATCGGTGCGATATATTTCTTTCGCGTTCATTCCGAATCCTGTGTAGGTAGGTAATATATATAAATATTCGCACACACCATTAAATGTACATATTGACTCGTGCCGATCGAACACTGCAATCGGTTTTCTCGGCTCGTCTGCACGCCGTGCCGTGATCGTTATTATTTTATACGATTTAAAACACGACGTAGGTACGCCTATTATTATTTATTACACAATATATCTATTGGCGGTCTGATGGCCATCATCTTTTGTAGACGACGACGTTTCAATGTTCGAACATCTAAACATCTAAAGAAACGAGAACGTATAGATATACACACACACACACACACACACACACACATGTATGTATATGAGTTATTTTTTTGTACACCTAAACTAGACTGCACTATGTATACGCGATGGCCTTTACTGCACTTCGCTGTATATAGGTATACCGCGGTATATGTAGTCGTATACGTTGCAAATAATAAATATAGTATTTTATTAGCTGTGTGTTAAATCGTGCACATACACGGGTTTCGATTAAGGGGACAAAAAAATCTACTCGTTTTTCATTTCTTAACACCGCGGGGGTTTTTCGCAAAGGAACGAATTTGCGGCGAACGACGACACCGTAAAATATTATCGTCATTCGTCATTCGTCGCCCGCTCGGCGCGAGATACATTGTATAATATTAGGCAGACGGCGGCGCGGCGCCGACGACTGGTGAGCAATAAATATTAATAATAATGCGAATTTGTGTATCATAAATGATGATACATATAGCCACATAGGTGTACCTAGGTAGGTGCTTAATAGGTAATATTATAAGATGCGTATATTTCTTAATTTGCATGTTAAATAACATTGCAAGTACCAAACGCACGCACGCACGCACAAAATTCGACCGTCACTGTTTGTATATGCGTATAATATACGATGTGCGTGTTTAATGTATATTATTATAATATAGCTATCGTCGTGTATAGACAACTATCGTGTTATTATTATCGTACAGACATATATAGTGTATATAGGTTTACTGCGCATATAACACAAAATACATACTATTATTTATGATTATTGTTCTCTGTGTGTGTGTATAATAAAATATAGTGAGCCGGCCGATAAATTATTCGACTTGTAGTCGTTTCGATTGGATTCTTTGATTTTTTTTTTATTATTATTATTATTCACTCCTCGCAATACCTTATAAATCAGCAGTGATGATAGATCGCGTATCTGCAGCAGTTGCAGATAAAACAAAAATACACCTATTGTGTTCTCGCGTTTAAAATATTACGTTTTATGTTTAATATATCATATAATATGGTATACATATGCGACCTTCCTTCGAAAACGACAATACGGTTCAAAGGAAATTTTGAATTCCGCGTTAATGTCAGGTCACTCCTATAGAATAATATATACATAAATATAATATATTATGTATGCTGTCCTAAAATATAGCGTTTGTACTAGGTCACACACTCACACTAGAATGCAGAAAGAACTCAGAAAAACAAAAAGTGTATAATGTAAATCATTTTTTTACACGTATGGCGAACAACCATTTGGAGTAGAGTGCGAACAACTATTTTGTGTACAGCGGGCCGATATTTTATTTAAATTTCCATAATAACCAGGGATCGAACAAATTCGTACACAATTGCAATTTTCTTTTTCTATAAACTTATAATCAAAATTTAATTTGACACAAATTCGTACGTACCGTATAAATTATATGAAACGTGTTTTATATGATATTATAATACATAAAACTCGGATCCAATATATTTTTTATCAATTTAAGTGATTTTGCATACTTAGAGTTTTTAAATATAAAACAACAAAAAATATTATTTTAATTATATACATGAAAAAAAAAGAGTGTTTACGCATCTCTGCCCCCCCCTTCGTGATAATCTGTATTTTAGTACCTATCAGCTTAAGTTGTTAATATTTATTTAATTCATATTAATATTTAAGTTTACATGCATCTTTATCATACAAAAATATTTTGGTCAAATAATTACCATGGCAAATCATAAAATTATTAATTTTTTATTGATTATTCAAAATCATTAAATAATAATTAAAAGTATTTAAAAAAAAAATGAATAAACATAAATATTATTTTTTTTTGTTACAAATGATTTTTAACATTGATTTACAATGATTAACATATTTTTTCTATGTATTCACATATTTCTAAATTGTTTTACATTTATTCTTATCACACAACATTTCGATACCTTAAAAGGTTATAACTATACGATGTATGTCAGCACGACGCAAGTATTGCGTATCGCGAAAAATCTATTAATAGTTTTATAAGTATGTATTTATTTGTATATAATGGTATATATATAAAATATGTTTCACATATTATATGAATTGATGTACCGCGAAGATTTTGTTGGTGAAGTATGCCGCATGGTTAAAAAGGTTGAAAACTACTGGTTTAATAATATAATAAAATAATTTCGGCAGTCGATAGCTGGAGCAATCAATTAGTTTCTTACAAGTAAAAAGATCATTTCTGCAGAATCGATGTACACCCTTAATACGTCGTATACATACAATTTTTTCATGCTGACTTTAGGTGAATAACGGATATAATGAATGTGAAAAGCGGAGACGCGTTTTTATTGCCCAATATTTAATATTTATAGTATACCTACTTAACATATTATATTATTAAGTACACGGCTTATCTTGAATTTATTTTTAATTGACAACTGATACCTGGCCTATTTAAATTGTTTGGATGATGAGTTTGTCGTGTACCTGTAACTTATAAACATATGTCAAATGCCATGATATTATATGTGTAAATATGATAAATATATACAATAGTGCATAAATTAATCTTCCTTAATTACTTCGAGTTTTTGAATACACATTTTTTTAATGTTTAATAAAAATTACAATTTAACTATCAAAACATAAAAAAAATTTTTGAATTTTATCTGAGTACAGGATTAAATTTTATTGATCGACACGATAAGAATGCCACAACACATTTTAAACGATTTGATAAACATTGGAATGAAATCAAATATAAATAACACACATTATTTTGGAAATTTAATACGTTTTGTATCTTGTTTGTAATTTTTCAATACAATAATATTGCATATAGGTATTTAACTGTATTATGTAATTTACTACATTTTACATAAATATTTAATCGGATTTGACATTCAATACTCGATTTATACATAACATCATACATTCTGTGCAGTTCAACGTTATAAAAAAACTTATTTATCTTCGATATAAAAAAAAGTTCCAAATCACGATAATATTATATTTATTGATTTCGTTTTTCTCCACACTCGAGTTTTTTTCACGTGCGCGGCAGCGTCCGGTTTAAACCATAATGTCATTATGTATAGGTAGGTGTAGGAACCTACCTAATTTATTTTATTTATTTTTTTGGGGGGAATATTTTCAAACTGTGCGAAAAAACAATATCTCATCCTATCTCTCGGCACCCAAATGTGTACTAAAATACTCGCCCGTTACCAAGTACAAACACACGTGCTATGACGAGAACCGGATAACGAACTTGTATATTAAATCGTGTGTCTCCTCGGGTTTCAGATTACATCCCGCGTACCATGTCCGCGGGCGCTGACGCAAAGGTCACGCGCGTCTATATATTTATATATATATACGGCGACGGCACCGATTTGTCAGTGTACTTATATCTATTATAAAAACAAACGTAGTATGTAATAATAATATACGTATTCAATCGGTTACGTTCTTCGGGGAGCGTGTTCGGAAAAGGAAATGAAAAAGCGAGTGAAAAAACTTAGCCCACCCATCATTCATTTTTTTCCATCGCTATTATTTTTACTATTACAATAATAATGATTGTTATTAATTTTTTTTTTTTTTGTTCACCTCACGGCTCGCGTTGCACACAATCGCACGTCGTAGAGCAATGTCTCAAATTAGCTCTCGATAATAGGCTGCTGCTGCTGTATTATACGTATACTCCGCCGACGTGTTCGCGTGAATAAGATGTATACCGCTGGCCGAGATAATATGGAGATAGTGTGCCGTCGATGTTTTGTTCGTTTGTATTATCATTATGTACACCACTCGGCGTTCCTCTCTTGTGTCGGCACGGTCTGTGCAACGACATAATGTATATAATATGTATTATAATGTGCACGCAGATCGACGGGCCATCTTTTCATGAAAAATAATGACGTTATAACGGGGGGACCACACAAGAACGTTATACTGTATATATAGTATACCTTATGGACTACGCTCGCTGACAGGGGTCACTTAAAAATTATTTTTGGTTTCCGGCGTACCGTGATTTTCTAGCACGACCGCGACGAAAGTTTATTTTCCGGAAGCCGGTTTCTTATTTTCCAGTCACGCGTCGTACGAAACAAAAACTTAACACTATCGAAATGCTGTAGCTGGGTTTAATGGTTTAAATATTACATATATTATTATACCTTTTTATGTGTATAGTATATTTTCGTGTAGGTACCTACACATTATTCGTATATTGCAGGTATTAGAATATTAGACAAGTTTACCGAGATAAAATGTTTATGCAGTATTAACAATACGCGTGGTAATGGACAGTTATATCAATGCACACACACGCACTCAGAAACAGCTATGGAGTACTTAAAAATATATTATTATTCAACGCCTTCGAACATCTAGCCTTTTATACACTCTCATTTGTCGACATAATATTAGATATTTAAGTGTATTTATTCGAATTCTTCGAGCACACCCATGAATCACACAGCGTAAAAAAAACATATGCGCATAAAACTTTTACTAATAATCGTCAACGAAAACGTTAGTCGATAGCAGTTTCAGGAACCATCTCTGCAGGTATAACTTCATTGAAATATTTCTTTACGTTATGTTATGTAATGATAACACGTCGTATAATATATCAAACTAAAAGTCCTCATAAGCAAATAGATGCGACTATACCAGTCATTGTACCGATGGGCAACAGTATATCTATTAATATAATCACGTCAGTATTATACTATAAAAGTCGATAGAGGGAAATCGTGGGAAATTCTCGTTGTCGTAAAACAGCAATCCACGAAGAATATTTTAATATTGAAGACCGTGTATTTGTATTTTCTTGTGTCGTCTAGTTACAATACGAGACAACTCCATCTCTCAAAATAATATTATATTATGTAGATACCAGGTACGTGAAAACTCGTATGATGAAAAACATTATCTAAAACTTAATCGGAAGATTTGTGGCTTCCATTATTCTAAAACAATTTCTATTTTTACTCTGATGAAATATGATGTTATTATTTGTTACCCAAAATCCAATATAATAGTGTAAATAAATATAATAATATAATAATAGTGCGCAAGAACATCGCAGCAATTAATATATTACGTATAATTCATAATTATAATTAATATTTCGTTTTGTATAAGGTGTTATTTTACATTATTCAATGCATTTTTTTTGACCAAGAAAAAATTATAATGGTATAAATATGTCTTATTGGCTATATTGATTTGTTTTATAGAGTATACTAACTTTTATTTATTATATAGAATGCACATATATATGCATTATTTAAAGTTGTATTCTGTATTTATACATGTAATCATGGATAATGTTATATTTACCTAAAATAAACATAATGATATAATAATTAACGTCTTTGAATCTTTCAATTATTTGGTGCATTTATTTTATCGACAGTCTGCACTCTGTGTCTCTGTACCATTATCCATCCTTTTAGTTTGAATACATCCGTTATGATAAAAAAGCAAAAATATATCATTGAAATACTTATTAAATACTTATTCAATTGGAATTAATGTGATTAAGATGTCTTAAAAATATGCACAGTTATGAAAATAAAATTATATTATAGAAAAAAAAATTATAAATTAATTGTCAAACAAAATTTAATCTTACAATATATATATAATATTCAATTAGAACTTAGAAGTGTGTTTATAGTCTGCTCATTTATCGCTCTTAAATGGAAAAAATCTAAAAATATTAATACGAGTATAATAGCTGAACGTATAGAATGTAGACTGTAGACTATAAATCCAAGAGCGTCCAACTGTGTTCCAGTTATATTATACAAATATAAATACAATATATTTACATTTTTGTACGATATAATTTATCATGGTTTATACACGGGTGTTTCAATTAAATTTTACGTATTTAATACCGCATGTAGTAGAACAGTTGATATACATGTCAAAAAGTATTTATTGAAATGTCAGTGTCAGTTGACGTTTACCATAATTGGCTCTTTCCAACGGGCATGTGGGCTCGTTACCGTTTACTATACATAATATTATAATATATACTATGTAGTATATATAGATGATGAAGTCTTCGGGTCATTGTTTTCCCACTGGTGGTAAGGCGAGAAATTCTCGTGTGTCTGTATACTATTCAAGTTCAGTAGCCACACGAGTCAACAACTCTATACACACACGCGCCGCGCAGAGCATGGTAAACGTATTTATTTAGTTTTGCATTATTATTATTCCTTTTTTTTTACCGTTTATATTATTCAACTTTTTTCCTTCGTGTTCTTTGTCACGTTGTGTACTCACAACGGACACAGGTAAACAGCACCTATCGTGCACTTCTTTTTTCTTATTTTTATCATCGTTATCCATCGCACTCACGTCTTCTTCATGACTTTTAAATACCTACATCTTTTTACGCAACAATCCACAAAATACGTTAGAAAAAAAAATCATTAAAATGATAGCGTGAAAACATACTATAAGCAATATAAGTTATAAGATAATATAAATGCTCAATGTATGATTAAACTCAAAAAATTAATAGGTACTTGGGATTTAATATCATCCGAAATATACCTACATTCCCTGATGAATTAAAGATGTTCTATATTATTTATAATTCACGACGAGTGACAAATATATAATTAGTGATTATTATTTTGTTCTTGTGAATACCATAAAAAAAACGTGGACTTATAGAATATTAAAAATTTCAAAGTTCATAAAATTTAATATAAAAAATTAATATTTTAACAGTACTGACGAAATTAATTTCGTTATAACTTGTACATAATGACTGTTTGATTTTATTTTTTGTACTTTGCTATAATACCTATCAAGAGAGTTAACAAATAAACAACGTAAGTACTTACGTTTAAATCAAACATAATTTAATTAATATTGAGAACTTGTAATTATTTCCAAGAAGAATACTATATATACTATGTATACATCTAAATTCAATACTCTTGTTGCTTAACCATAAATTTGCATGCATTTCGTATATATAGATACTTAGATGTCTAATATATACAGTTCATATGAGAACTCTCAAGTTTCCAATAAGTCATTTAACTACGTTTTTTAAGCGCACGAGCGGCTTTTCTCACTCCATTAGATTTTCCACTCTAGTGATCATTGTCTTTACCGCCGCAGTGTTATTTAAAAATAAATATTATTTATGTATATTTTAAGATTTGTTACTAAAATACACACTTGCATTTACACAGGCACTTATAAATTATTACGTTAAATATATTATGTTAAATTATATAAAGCATGAATGTTTCAATTTAATCTTATGATTTATAAAGGTATACGATGAAACTATGAAAAATAAAGAAATAATTAAAGAAATTCTTGTTATAGATCTATAATATTATCGATTATCTACGATTATCTATTAATATAATATTATGCGCTATTTATATAGACATATTTTGTTTAGGTTCAATTTCTTAACGTCGAAATATGATGTCAGCCGGAATGGTTTTTCTAAAATAACATATATATTGAACAAGGAAACCAGTTATTTAGTAGCAACTCAATCAGTGTAATAATTGATAATTATACCCAATGAATTAAACACGGCACAGTAGCTACCTAACGCCTGTGTTTATTGATTGAAAACAATTTACCGTAATATTGACAATTTATGAGTGAAAAATTGTATATCCATTATAAATACATTCTTCAATCCCTATTTTTGCTAGCATTTATTTAAATTGTATTTTCAATGACATACATTAATATTATTCGTACGTTTGATTGCTAAGAAAAACGGAATTATAATAAAATTATTAATTATTTAACTTATGTTGCCATACAAATTGGGTATTTTGGCAATTTATGTTTGTATACGCATCTATCTATTATACTAAGAAAATTTTTTAAACGTCGATCCATTAGGTGCTTATGCAGCAATATAATATTTAAAATATTTTCTAAAAGCACATTATGTATAATATAGGTTAATAAGTGTTCTTTATTTATGAATTTATAACATATGAATGTAAAAACTATTATTAAATTTAGTGATTCTGTATTGGCGTTATTATTGCTGTAAAAATATTTAAAAAAAAAAAAAAAAAAACAAAAATTTAGCCTTAAAACAAATGAAACACGAATACTCCGGGATTTCAACAATATAGAATCAAATATTTTTTTATTATAATATAACAAATATAAAACTATATGTAGTTATCTATTAACTATGATAAACGATTTAATGATTGCGGTCGTTAAATCATTGTATTGCTATCCTAAAATAATACATAGATTGTCTTATTAGTACATACCTGCAAGCGTGGACACCTACTATAATATAGTACATACCATGACAATGCAGCATAGTAAACAACTTATAGCCTATAGGTAGGTACTAGGTACACATTACACATAGACGGTTAGTTATTACTTATTAGGTACATGATTGATTTGGATTGTTTCGGTCCACCGTTATTTCACGTTTCTACCGTTCAAATAGCCATCATGACCGTTATTTCTATTATGGTTTCCGCCTACACCAACTCGGGTAAAACGTATGTTTTTGACGAGTATAGGTACCTGCTTATATTTTTCCCTCGGGAATATCTTACTGGTGTTGTGTAACTGAAGTATAGGTAATTACAGGTCACGGCTTATATTTATGCACTGCACTGCACTGTATAGAGTATATACGCCACTATTGTCTTACACAATTCAGTGTGCTGAGTCACTAATAATACATAAGTTAATAAAAATTATAATTGTCGAGTGGGATCATGTGTCATATCACTCATAGGTATAGCTTCATCAATATCCGATATAAGCTATAGCATATTTTTGTAAATTTATAAATTGTATCAATTGGATTTGAAATAAACAATTCCATTTGCAGTACTGAATAATGTTATCGTAGACCTTTTACAGCAATAAATAAATGTTATACAATTTTAATTTTTATGATAATGAAATGTAATGTTGTATTTTTATTGCATACACATATTGGCATATTCACGAAAAGTAGTTACGACACTGCATAATACACTATAACTATTATGTGTACTGTGTAGGTACGAATTGTCACACGAATTGTCTCGATAAATGTATTGTTCTTGTTTATTTTGAATTAAAGTATATTATGACGCTTGTTTATGGTATTGAATGTCTTGTTTATAAGTTATTTTAAATTTAACTCAATTTTATTGACTAGCTCTATTGGCTTTAACATATATTGTCACGGTTACAGCCCGTACCACGCTTGTGCAGATTCATGCAGCTGCAGCTATTCAAGAAGAATCGTTAATTACGCATACTCATACTCCAATCAGTTATGTAATGTATAGTTGTTTTATAGACTATAATGCAGCTGAAGAAACAAACATTCTCATTACGAGAGGAAAACGTGAAACGTTTCAAAAAAATAACCGCACGTCGATAATGGGTAAATTTTAATTAATAGGTGGTATTGGGGACTGGGTGAGATGATGCGTTTCCAGCATCAATCTTCTGCGTTCAATATCTCACTTGTAATGCGTAGAGGTATATAATATATTAGTACAATACGACGTAATCGATAAAATCTCGTGGGTCTCGAGTAAGACATATCATACATGAGTAAATGAGATATACTAAGGTGCGTGTGTAAGTGTATTACACATAATATTAGTTTATTGACCATTACATATTATTATCATGGATTATGACCACATAGGTGTGTTCAAATTTTTTTCTCCTCGTCACGCCGTGTTCGACTAATTACTTATATTATACGACTGATGTATGTGTGTGTGTGTGTGTCGAAATAAAACAACACGAAGATTCGTCGTCGAGCGGCAGTGGCGTGAACTGGTTCGAGAGATGGGGAAATGAAATAATAATAATAATAATAAAGAAGACGATGACGACGGGGCACTGGACGCGGAGAGAGTCGTCGAGCGAGCGCGCGTGCGAGCTGGCAAGCGTGATAGGTCGAAGGCGAACCAGTTGTCCCGTACGGCCGTACAGCGTTCGCTGTACCAGTCGCCACTTGCCGCCGCGACTAGAACCCTTCTACACCGCCGCCGACCAATCCCTTTCCGCTCCGGCCGTAGTCGTCGTGCCGCCGCCGCCGCCCATTACACCGCTCCACCGCCGCGCCGTTCGCTACACGTGGTAAACGGATTACTTCTCTATTATTAACTTCGCCCCGGGACATTGCCGAAGAAAATAAAGACATCAACACGAATCCGGACGTGCGGCGTCACATAATGGGTTATACCGATAACCGGTTTGGCCGGTTCGCCGCCACTGCCGACGCCGATGGGCCGCGCGCTCCGACTTCGTTTCCCCTCGCTCCCCTCAACACAGCAAACCCACCCCGCGCACCGCTCCCCGTTAACGACGCCCCACTCAAAAACGAGACCTTTATCATATTATTATTATGTTACATTTTTATTTTGTTTTCATCTCGATTCTCTCGGCTGCGGCTGCTCAATGGGCTAGATATTATTATTATATCGTACGGTCGAGCACGTACTCTGTAGTCGTACCAGCTTTTTTTAATATTATCATTATTATTATTATTATTATTATGTGCAGTGTGTAGACTGTGTATAATATACTATATTTGACTCGATTTGAGCACGGTGAGCGCACGTCATCAAAGAACCGGCTACCGATGCACTGAAAACCATGATATACGATCGAGCATGAGATTTTTTTATTTATAAGTACGATCGAGCCGTCGTGTATGGTAAACTTACAATTTATTTTAATGTAAATTCTATGTGGGAGAGTAGGCGTATGAATTAATACATTTCATGCTAGTTATAACCCATAATTACATAATCAATTTCGATAGACTTAAAATACGGTACAATACAATAATTGTAATTTGTAGCATTACTAGCATTGTAACTATCTAGTTTTGAGGTGATTTAAAAATTAAAAAAAAAAAATTATGGTCTAAAGTAATAACTGTGTTGTTTTTATGTATAATGCAACCATTAGAAGAACCCGTCTTGAGCGGAATAGTTGTATATCATAATTATTTAAAACTTGCAATATACGATAAATAATATTATATAAAAATTAATAATAATAGTGTAATTTGATTCATTTTTGTGTTAATATTTACAAATATAAATTGCAATCAGGGCCGAATTAAGGGTTGTGTCGCCCATAGGCTATAAAATATTTATCACCTAATTCTACATAAATGATATTTTACTCCAAAAGGGAAGTACCGTATTTATCAATATGTTGTGTCAAAAATGGATCATATTCAGATATTAATTTAAATAACACCATTTTATTAACATATTGACTTATAATAGTTGGTCCATTGTCACTTATTGCGGTTATTTTAATATATCATACATAAATAATACTTATTAAAAAGTTAAATAATTCAGACACGGGTTCTAGTGTTAATTAGCGGGGTGCAAATGGTGCGTCTTAATTTAAATACATACATAATATAATATATGCATAATTCAGACTGCGGTTTATTTTGAACACTTTTTATTGATATAGTTTTATAATATTTATAATATATAATATTCATAACGCATTCAAATTACTTGTGAGTTGTGCTTATATTTTTTAAATTATGTTTCAACGTCAAATATTTTTTTAAAGTAACTAGAATAATGAAAATAAATGCTAAAATACAACATATAATACAACTATATCAAAAATAATTTCACTAAAATTGTATTCCTAATCGAATATCTCTGCGAATATTCACGAATTCTACATGGCTATATTATTTATTCATAGACTTATTGACCACTCTTCAATGCCAATAAACGATAATTTTATTTTTCACTTAACTACAAATAAAATATGAAACTATATAAATATACAATAATATAATAAAAAATAAAAATTATTGTTTAAATGTTATTTATTAGTAGCATACTACATACTGCACAGCAATAACACATCGTTACATAATTATTTTACCCAATACATCAAAATGAGAATATTATACAAATAGTTTTCAAAAAGGATTAAATAAAATTTTTTATTTTTTTGGAACTAAGAAAATGAGCTAATCACAAGATTTTTCTATCCGTAAATAAACTGAAAAATTAACCGGAAGGAAGTTTTCAAAAATTATGCTTCTTGCCTTGGTGTGGTGCATATCTAATTGGTGATATGGATAGTTCAACAAGAAAATACAGTCGGAGGTAGTTGGAGTACCATTAATTTTTTGCAATGGGATCAATATAACATTATTGCGATATCTATACACCACCATCAACTCAGTTAACATTGTTTTAACTACTCGAATGTGAGGTATAGATTTAAACAAACAAGGGTTACATATAACGACCAACGATTGTCGTCTGTCAATATTGTACATTATTTCTTAGATAGGACACGATTAATATGCCAAGTGTGAGGAATGGTAAGCGAAGCTAATTGTTGATTATGATTTTCCTGTATATGTCGTGGTGTATATAATGACCGATACGTGCTTGGGGGTTGGTTAGTGTATGTGTGTGATATGAACAAAAAAACGGCAGAAGGAATACAACGACCAGCATGCCTCTAACACCACTCATACACTCACGGCACTTCAGCACACCATACCCTAATCGGTTAAACCTTCATATTTATTATCTGTCTTCATCATTATATTATACATACATTATATAAATATATAATATATATTAAGAATAAAATTGGGTTATTTATTTACATAAGATAAACCTGATTTCTAGTGTTAATATTACACACCGAGGTCAAGTTCCCAAGACCTCGTTAATATAAACAATAACCTTTACCATATACTTTATTATGGAATACATGTCGAGATGACAGTGACCACACTGACTGGTTAAGTGGTGAACAGTGGACCTTACAATACCCGTTGTTATGACTTGTAAAAGATCCTTTTAAATAACCATTTCCAAATGGCAAATTCTTTACAAAAATACTAATCTAAAAAATATAAAAGTAGTGAAACTAGTAAGTATTTTGAAGTTTGAATAAAAAAACCAAAAACGTTACTATGGAATACATATTTTACAAATTAATATTACCATACTCGTATCGAAGCATCGTACCTAATCGTAAGCATTTTGTGTTTGTCTTCAGGCTAGTAGATTATAATGTGTAGCCTACAGTCTCAAGACTGTATATTACTCTTTAGTCAATGTTTGTTATAAGTTTTTACCTCAATAATAGAAAATAATATCTAACTAAAAAAATAATGTACGAATTAAAAAAAAACGATATACCTATATTTATTATATTTATTTTATATTTTTAAGTTTAGATTTGAATTTTTAAAAAATGTTTGTTATAATTTATTTATAAAGCCACAATTTTTAACAACTCGGGAACCAATTCGGACAGTGTCCACTCGGGTATTTTTGGGCCTTCGCCCCTTGTATATGCTAATTATGTTTAATTACTGTATTATTGTTATGTGCTATACTAAATAAGGAATTTTTATTCCGTAAATTAATAACCAAATATACAAATATATACAGTTTCTGTAAGACAATCTATGTATTTAACATTATTATCATATTTTGACAACGATGTATTTCATCCATATTGAATTTATAGAAAGTGGTAATTGCCTATTAGTTTTGAAGATAATAAATAAAAACAAAAATTATAGGCTATCGTTGATTGCTTTAAATTTTAAATAATAAGTATTTAATGGTATTTGACATCAAAAGTTTTTTTACAAAAATATAAAAAAATTTCATTCAATATTTTTTTGTATCATACCATTCTTACGTCCGTTTACATGGACAATGTTGCCGACATGGTTGGCGGCGTCATCTATCGGTGTTGTTTTTAACTTTTTCTCACGAATGTAAGAACAACCGACTGTGAATGCAAACTGATTGTCGTTGCTAGCTAGCGCTGCCGTATTGTATTTTTTTTTCGTATTTCATTTTTAGATCTGAGACTTTGTGAGTTTGTGATAAACGATGATTTATTTTTCTTATGATCGGTGATCACCAATGTTGAATATGACATTATTTATGGTTAGAGGTCGATTCAAAATATCACAATTAAAAATGAATATTATATTTATTCAAACATTTCAATCCAAAATATAAAATAAAATTATCATTGATTGTAAAGTATAATCATCAATGATGAATAATAATGTTATACATACTTATCGAATGAAAAAAAATAACTATGGAGTTTACAGTGTTTATACTTAACAGTAAGTATACAGCGTTAAATAAAAGAGAATGGATGTAAGGTACCTACTTAAAAATAATAAAATAATATATAAATGCAATTTGATAAATGAAATAAAATTAGGTACCTAATATCAGTTTTTACAAATAAATAACTATTTCAGTATCAATCACAAATGTGAAAATAAGAAATTTGCCAATTATAACAGTATAAACTTTATATAGTAGAACTATTTATTATTATTATCATAATTTAACGATTTGTAGTACAAATTATAATATTATATTCTGCCACTCAATTTAATAAAAGAAGGGAAAGTGGCTAATACAGAGGCTAACTAATGCATTATACATACAGAAAACACATATAGTTCTTTATAATTTATGTGATAAATATTTATGCACATCATAGTTACTTTAATGGTCAACATGTCATTATGTTTTTATATTTATATTTTAAAATTATCATTAAAATTTAGTTTGAACAGTCAAACAGTTTGTCATTATATATTTTGTTTCCACAAGTGTGTAAATTTGTAGTATACGTTATATTTATAGTTTCTACACAAATACAAAAATGTACCATATAATATTATGTGCTGTATTATTTTGTAATCCTGACCTATGTTTTGCAAAGAATTTATTTAGAATTTATGTTCAGTTACTTGTGGCCAGAAAACTGTGCCCCTACTTTATTTGTGAGTAGGTAACCCAAGTTACCGATTTTATGTTTATTTTATATTATAGCTGATCCTGCACGGCGTTACACGTAACAAATTAAGCATCAGTGAATTTAACCTTCTAGAACTCCGTTAAATATACACATATTTTTAACAAATTAATAAGGTTCATTTTGACTAAATATTAAATACAGGTTTAATATTAAAATGTAATGAATTTGTAACCAATTTCAATTCTCTTTAAACAAATACAATTCGCTTTTTGTGAGCAAAAAAATCCTTGTAATGGCTTTTTTTTAAAATGTACAATTATAAAAATAAGTATTGGTAATTTTTAAGTTTGACCTTAAGAGTATAAACCAGATCCAATTTATATCCAAAACCACTATCAAACATATTCCAAATGAGAAAAAAACGACCTCGTGCATGAAATATGGCTCAAGATCAAGTATTCCGGGAGCTTTCGGTGCTTTTAGGCAACTTTACTATTGGTCGTCATAAGGGAATATCAGTTTTCGTCCACCATCCGATTTATTCTTATTTGGAATAAGGTATAAGACAAGTATACAGTGACGTCATTTAGACCGTGCTATTCCACAAGGTATACATTTGCATATTGTAAAATATAGGTATAGTATAGTATTTTATACTTGCACAGATCACGTCCAGACAACAAATAAGACAATATGTGAAACTTTGAAAAAACTTAATATTATATTTCAATTTCACTATTAATTAGTAATGTTATATTATCCAATGTAGTATATAGACACACAGTAGACAGTATCTGGATCATCTGTCGTACTGATATGTACAATTGTCTCTGTGGCTGCTCTCTCTCAGCATATTTTTAATGTAATACCAGTTGCCTTTAACCAAATGTACCAATAATTGTACTTACATATTATATACATGACTACAATACAAACTCATAAAATAGGAGAGGAAAATATGTAAATAAATGAAAAAAAAATGGATGTTACCATTTATTATTATAAATATTATAATTATTGTCTTATTGTATGCATTTTTTTTTATTTCCACATATTTATGTCTCCTAATTTACGAATTGATATTATAATTTGTAATAGTATATAACACAATATATAACGAAAGGCAATAAATACATTTTGTTGAGGGAAATTGGTGCATTTTCTGGTTGTAGTTTTGGAGAAGGGGATTTATATAAAAAAAATATATTTTTGAGGACAACTGGGGTAAGTTATGTTTATTTTTAATAGGTAACTTCCTACGGCACGATCCAACCGTATATTACCGCCGTGCTAGAATAGGCAAAGGGATCCGGTCAAAATCGTGAAACTATATAATCGCGACGGTTATGATAGCAAAACCAAAGTAGTAAACACAAAATGAGCAAATAATAAAAGTATCAAATGTACCGATTATAAAAAATTTTGAACATTTTAAAAGTAATGTTTATTTATTTTAACTTATAAAATTTAAAAAAATTAATATCTAATATGTTAAAACCTATTTTTAATAAAAATATTCGATGTATAAATTAAATATAAAATTATAATAATAACACTTGCAAATTAAAATTATTCCCATGCAATAGGTACCTTTTGTAAACTCTAAGTGTTATTTATATTTAGTAAATTTAGTATATTATCTTTTATTTTTTTTTTTACTATAATACAATAAATATTATATTTTAATTTTTACTGTTAATTATTAATATTATATTATCCTATGCAGAACGTCATAGACACATGACATATGTGATATGTTCTGTAACTTGTAAATAATTGCTCATATTTTAGCTATCAATAAATATCCAAAACTTTGGATGGTGTGAACTTATAATGCATAAAAAAAATTAATAATGTTTTATCGTACCAATAAGTAATAAATATGATTTACAGTATCCTCTGTAGAAATAATATTTCATAATGTTATTTTGTAAATACTCGGAAATTCATTTTTGACCAAACCATGACAATTTAAAAGTTCTAAGAGAAATTCTGATATTGTATACGATAATGATACAAGGATTATTTGTCAACGGAACTAACAAATTGTCTAATTCGATTGTTTTCAAAGTAGTCAATAATGGATTTAATAAAGCACCGTTATCAATATAAAATTGTTAATTTAATAATTATGCTAATGCCATTACTACGTATCATTTTCGAACATAAGTTTAGGCTGGGAACATTGTAATGTGTAAACTCTAAAAACAAATTTAGATCTGGTATTATATTATTATTCAACTAAGCTAGATATTTTTTGAAATTTTCTCCATAAACACCGAGTGAAATTAAAAAAATTATTATCATGGTCTTACTGTAGCTTTAATGATTTCGCTTTTTTGACCTAGATTTATAGGAAACATACTTAGGTACATATGAGTTTCATGATATTAGATACTATTGTTATTGGAGTATCGTGAAACTTTAGAAAATCAATTCTTATATTTTAAGTGTTTAGATACCAGATATTAAATCTTCAATGTTTTAAAATAAAATTTCACTATAAAATATATATAATATATGATATGTTTACTCTATAATAATACATATTCAGTATATTATAGTCTGTAATATTAAAATAATTAGAAAAGCTGATTTAGTAATTTAAGTAGCCAAACAATGTACCTAATACTGAAACCTACAAATCACATAGTAAGTATTAAGTATGGTAATAATATTTCATTTTATTATTTAAAAAAATATAATTTAATAATAATATTATATTATATCATTATTAATACAGTAGATTCCGCTTAATATGGACAAAATGGTCTGGTCCTTATACTAATGTATACTAACAAAATATGTCATTATATAATAATAGTGATTTTTCAAATTTTATAATATTTTCCATCTAAAATTAATGGGATAGATAAATTATTTTTTATTAATTTAAACAGTATAGAAACAGATACTGCAAATACTCGTCATACATTGAGAGTTGAAACATTGCAGAGAATATTCTTTACTTAATATATTAATAGACATAAATATTCAATAATAATCAATAAAATATAAAAACCACGAATTAAGATATTATAGTGTATAACCAAATAATCATTATAGATTTTATCGTATGCATATTTTAACACTATCGGACGATTACGGGTTATCGAGAGTACTTGTACTAAACTTTGAGGAGACTTGATGGCTTAAATTCCTTAATAAGTGACGTGATTCTAACGGGATATTTTTCAACAAAATTACGGTTTCAAACAAATAATTTTCCAAATTTTTATGCGCTCCTTATTTATATTACTGTTTATAAATATAGTATTAATAAATAATTCACAAATCGATATAATAAATTTAAAACCCTAATATAGTGATTGCGGCTCAACAACAATAATAATAATATGGAAATTATATAAATAAATGATAAAATCGATAAATTGGGTACCTACTCAGAAATAAAGTTAGCGTACAGAATTCTAGTTACTTAATACTTAATACTTAATACTTATAGCTGTGCATAAATCCTGAAAACTGTTTTCACAAAACCATGAACATTATATCAATTTAAAATCTAAAAAAATACATTTGTAAAAATAAATAAAATGATTTGTTCGATCCTAACTATAATGATAATACAATTTAACTGTTAGAGTAATAGGAGTATAGATGAGCTATAATGAACAACTATTAAAATAGGCAAATTAATCCAAAAAAAATAACATGCTTTTTAAATTCACCATTATAGATTCACTTCGCTATGCACAAATTTTAATTATCATTAAGTATTTATTATCTAATATCAAAATTATTTTGTGTCTGTATGAATGTATGTTTTGTGTATAGAGATAGAGTGTATCAGTCGGTCACTGTATTGATACAAATTATTAACAAAAACATAAAAATATGTAAATATAAAAAATTACCTACTTACCTGGTCTTAAATGTTATTAATTTTTAAATATTTTAATCTTTATTTATCGTATGATCTGGTTAGGAATAAGGAAAAAGGATAGGCAATTACACAGTTACTTCTGTTATTATAGTTATCGACGTAGCAATAAAGCGGCCATGATGTTACGATTTGTAAATACTAAAATATTATTGTCTCTTATATTGGTGCATTTTATTAGTCAATCGGCATTTTATTGTTTTTATCAAACCGTCTTCACCAATCAGTAGGTTAAAATACATCTTATGTGGATAAAAATGATTATAGAATATTTAATATAATACTTGAAGCTTACAAATAATTATAACATTCATAACACTAATAGATTGTATATAAACATTTGACTAAGAAGAATTCAATACAAATTTAAAACGTTTAATAACAGTTTATTGTCTATCTACAATATTTTGTACATGATTAATCTCTGTAACCTTACTTCGTTTGGGTTTGGGTATTTTAGATATATACTAATATATTTATATAATAGCATGGGAGCCAATTCAGTTTTAAAATAGGGTTGCAAAATTATTAAGTAGGCCAAATTTGTCCAACATATCAGAACATAGAAAAAATATTGAAATTTATTAAACTTAAAAAATAGGACGCGCGACATTCTTTATACATTTTAGCCTATTTGTAGAAGTCTCTCAGCAGTCACAACCAGCCTATACACTTACTTTGAATCTTGATTATACTGTCATTATCTATAAATATAATCCATACATTTAACTTAAGCACCTCAATTTATAATGAATAATTATGATTATTATCATTCAAATCAAATTTTTGATTATACAAATAAAGCTGTAAGCTATATATTATAAAAAAAAATCAATGTAAGCTATTAGCATGCAGTTATTTGTATCGTTAAATTATTTGTATTTTGAAATTAAGAGTTTATAAATAATTAGCAAAATTAATAACGTAAAATTGATTTTTTACAAATTTTTAATAATTTATATTTATATCAAAATCTTAAGAAGCTAATAAGATGGATAAATATATTTTTTAATTTTGATCCATTGATTATAATCTTACAACTGTCAAGAAATGTTAACTACAATAAAGATTAAAACAATATAGTATTTAAATATTTTTCGAAAATTATTATAATAGTTTATTTATTACATTTTAGCTGTACCGGCGCAGTATAAAATTAAGGCAGGCCAATATGTTATAGGAAAAAATAGGGCCACCAGTGTATACTCTGCGATACCCCAAATGGCGCCCCTGTATAATAGCTATGGCATTTAGGGACTGTTTGAAAAGATTACGATTATTTACCATATAAATATTATTACAAAATATAATATGACAAGATGCGAAATACTTCATTTATTAAGTAGTAGTGAAATAAATGAGAATACAAATTAAATCGTGTCAATAGCGAATTGGGTAAAAATATTATTACGTCAATTATCAAAAGAATAAACTTTTGCAGGAAGTTACATCTGCTCTGTTTACATGTTGTTTCATGTGCGTGCGCATACAGCATCATAATATTATTACGTTGTAGGTATATAGTTATTGACCGGATGCGATGATAAACGAAGACGTCGACGATGAAATAAAACGAGTCTGAACTCTCTGCAGGCGGAAAAAATCTACTCAAATGCCCGACCGGCTGCCGACCGATTCGATACGTGTCGGCGGACGGCGGGGTGTGGGATTTATAAAGGGAGGGGATATATTTGTGAAGGGGGGTAGGGGGCACCGGGCTTCGAGTTACGTGCCTACAACTTTAAACCGTAGCACGTTGTCGTCGATGTATCGGTTCGATAGCACTCAGGCGCGAAGACCGTTGACCACGACATACACACACACACACACACACAGCACACTGCTCTTCTTTTATTAGTATTATTATTATTATTGTTGTTGTTATTATTACGAGATGCGGTACGTCCGCGGACACGGTTACACCTATATAATAGATATTTCATGTATATATATATATATATAGTATACACACTATACAAAATAATACACTTCATTATTATTATAATATTATACACCCGAGTCTCGCATTTGGTGTAATATATATTATAAAAACGAGATGAAAAAATTCAAAGACTCGTGATAAAACAGCTTTGTTTGTATTGTGCGCTGGCACATGAGTGCACGTATAGCTTATATTATAATAACTACAGTTTTTGTTATTTATTATAACAATGTTTTCGTCGTATAGGTCACGTGGATACGGGAGAAGAAAGACGGCAACAATTACACACGGCACACTATCCATACTACACACGAATATAATATACCTGTGTTAGTACAATGATGATGATAATAATATTGTAATTATAATACTTGGCTGTGCTAGACACTAGCGGCAGACTAGTGCGTGGTACCCTATGGGCGGTCGGTCGGAGTCGGTCGGGGCCGGTCGGGGGAGTCCGGCTCGGGCGCTGGTAGCAGAGCAGACTTGACATCCCGGGTGGTACGCGCTCGATGACCATCGCAAGAGCAACGTCCTTCGGCGGCGGATCTGGCGTGCTGTCTTTGGTATGCTCACGTCGACCGCATGCTGCACGACGCGTACCTATATGATAGACCAGGGGTCACCAATTCATATTTTTGGATTACGAGTATTACGTTGGGAGTTTTGAAAATTTTCGCGAACCGTCAAAATCCCGATTGATGATGACGTGTAGTATTGGCGGACGATCACCGCACAGGAAATCTAAAATTAAATAATACAAGATACGCTCTACTACCAGAGTACCAGAACGATTTTGTCTCCATCAGTAAAAACTAAAAATATACAAAATCAAGAAATCCCAACGTCGATACCGCGTGTTGTATTAACGTTTTGTTTTACCCCCCTTGTCTGCGAGACGTACACAATTCGTCCGCGGAGCGCGGACCACCGTTTGGTCACCCCTGTGACAGATCATAATATTATTATACAATAACTACGGTCGTATCTGGCATCTATAACGCTGCATGGATATTATTAAATCGTACTCGTCGTAGTATACCCATATGCTGTACGCGACGACGTTGGACTAATTGAACCCGCTAATCTTGCAAACGTTTAATGGTTCAATCATTTAAACGTATTACTTCTAAACGCGGTCCCGAGTGTCCAGTGGAGTATAACAGTAGAAATTGAAATAAAAAAACATCGGCGGTTTAGGGCGCGTTTCGCTGACACACGATATCCGTCCGGTAACCACGACGATGACTAGTTCGGCGTGAACGTCGTATCGCGGTGACGCATGCGCGGTGGTCGGTACGTCTGGTAGTGTTGTGCCCGCGCGCGTCTTTGGTAACGCGACGAAGAATTGTGAGTGCCGCCGAGATACCGGGAAATTGTTGGTCGCGCCGCCGCTGTTACACCGAACTATCGCAGTCCGTCAGGTGTCGTCAGATCGTTCGCGCGTTCCGTACCGGTCGGTTGTTTTCTCTTTCTTGTTGTATGCGAAGTCTTACGATCACGCGCGCCCGTTTACGTAAAAACCCGAGTGACGAAACATTTTCTTATATATTATTTTGCGAATCGCTTTTGTTACGACAATATTGTACTGTACCGCGGTGTTCGAACAGAATTAAACCAACCAAATACACAGATTTCCAGACGCGCCAACAATATTTACGTTGTCTTACACGAACAGGTGAGTGAACGTAACACAAAGAATTATTCAACCCTCTTCCGACCGTCGGCGGTCTTGTTGATAGGTTTTTTTTTTACACCCGCGGCGCCAACGATCCTCTTCCATTAGAGATTTTATACCACTAGGTTAGCTTAGGTTGCTCGATAAATGTATTGTATATATATTGTATAAGTTATTAAAATATTTATAAATTATTTTAGTGAAAATTTCCCATTATGGGTACCCATGGTTCGTTATAACAAGGTAATAGACATGTACAGACATTGAAGTTTACGACTACACCGTCTACAGCTAATAGTGTATTGGTTTTAAAACATTAACGTAATGACCCTCTGATGGCTGAGCCTGTAGTTTAATATTATGTAGACATATAGATATGTCTTTACTGACTTAATCACACCTCTTATCAATATATTCATCGCATGTGAATTGTGAAGTATCTGATGGGTACCTAATGTTATAAAATAAAAATCGCCGTCCAATCTCTGAATTAATTGTAATTATCTAAATTATATTTACATTCAACTATTGTTGTTGTTATAGTATTATAAGGTTAAAAAATGTATATTTTGTGCTTAAAAGTAATTTGTTTGTATACAACTATTTACTATAATATGTACCTATAATGTGTTTAAATATAAATGTATATATTTTATATATGCGTGAGTGTATTTAACAGTCATCGTTAATTTTAATTACAATAATATTACGTGTTCTTATGTCGAAACCACGTTTCGTTGAATCTTATAAATTTATAATAGTTGTGTTTTTAACAAGGTTAAACTGAATAGAATCATATTATACAATTATTTCAAAACCGTAAACAATCGATACGTCATGAAGGAAAAAATAATATCTAACTATGCAGGTATAACGCATTGGAAATATCTGTCAAAATATATCATAAACACCACCCAAGTTCAAGTGAGTCAACTAATAGAATTAAGTATTACACACAAGTCAGAAGAATGCGGGAATCTCCCAAAGAAGAAAATCAGGTTCCTATATGAAAGATATTTCCATACTCTCTATTTGTATAATATAACCAATTTGATATAATATAGTATAACGTTTTAGTACTATTTGTAAATTTATAATGTGGTTTTGGATATTTTTAAACAGCTATTGATCATATTTGATCCCATGCAGTTAGTGAAAAAACGTTTTTCTATCGATCTACATTATACATAACCGCTATAATATATTGTGCATGTAATCGGTCAAAATAAAGTGAAGTAATTATTATATTCAACCACATAAAATTGTTCTTTAAACTTTTAAATCGAAATTTAAAACGCAATGGACAACGGTAATATGTGAATAATTGCAATACTCTGTAGTACTGTATTATATATATATTATATATAGCTCCGCTACTGAATTGTTTCCAACCACTTTTAATGCCTTTTATTTAATTTTTTATTTTTAATATATCCGTATCCAATACTCTATTGACAGGTATTTTTTTTGCTTAAACATAACTGTTTTTGTTTTTTCGTACTGAGCACATTTTTTTGTTCGGGTTAAGTCACGTATGTCGTGGACAGCTCGGACGTGTTCGACACACGCACGTTTTCATCGAACGAACAATATTTCAGAGACATAATTTAACAGCGATAAATATTGTGTATATTGGCCAACTACTAAAATCAAGCTGCGAAATAGTTATTATTATATTTTATTATCATTATTATCATACCGTTGTGATGCAAACCGGCAATGGCCCGTGATGCGGCACCGACGACATGTACCTATACCTATAATACATGAACTATTATCTAGCATAACTTATTATAATCAAACGGACAAGGATGATTTTCAATTTTTCCTTTGCATTTTTTTACCTATTACTTACCTATATTTTGTATTCTTTATTATAGAATGAAAGATTTAAAATACCTAAAACATATATGATATATTAAAAGTCACATAGACATAAAAGTATATAAGGTAAATTAATAAAACATAATATTATAGGTAAAATATTTTGGTGATTAAATAAAAAAAATATGTAGTAGTTTGTTGTATTAAAACTATATACAATAATTATTTTATATATTATATATAATACAGTTATTCTATAATTTAATAAAATTAAGTACAAAAAAATGTATTAAAAAAAATATATTATCAGTATAATATTTAACAGTCTTCAGTCATACACAATATAATTCAATAGCAATTGTTTATTTATATATATTTAAAAATCGTAATGTGCATATAACCTTAAGTTTACGATTTTATTTTAAATTAAAAAAAAAATTATGTCATGACCGTATCTCAACAATTTTACTATTTTGTTTTTATGAGCAACACATGCTTCTTATTTTTTTTTCTATAAAAAAAAAAAAAAACAATCACAGCATAGTACATTTTTATTTTAAGAAACAAAACTATTTTGTTCTGTACAATCACGTCAGCATTGATTTATGTTATTTTTATTAAGTTTTTCTAATGAATTTATTATGTGCATCTTGATCTCTAATAGTAGATACAGGTATAGGTTAATTGTACATTAATGATTTTCAATAAAAATCTATAGGAAATATAATACATTTTTTTATTTGAAACGACGGGTAATAAAGTTTTTTATTTGTTGACTTAATAAATGTTCGTACTATGCAAGTATTCATGAAATTATAATAAAATATGTAGCTAAAAATCTCAAAACTAGATAGATATTTCAAGATAGTACAGTAATCGCTTACCGTTTAAATATAAATGTACATAATAAATACGACATTTTAAAATATTTAATAAGTAAATATCTAATACATTTAATTTTGACTATATCTATTACTCATATACGTTACATAAAATAAGTCCGCTGTTAAACTATTAAATTTAATAATAATAATAATCTACTTACCTATATTATATTATTTCTTCAAATAATAAAAATATATATTTTTAATTCAAAATTAGTTTAAAATATAAATAATAAGTACTAAAGATTTAAAGATTATATGGCTACTGTAGACTTGTATCAATAGATACTAGAATAATATTTATAATATAGATGGTTATATTATGAATATTTTATTTATTTAGAATCATACTATTAACACAAACAAAATTTAATTGTCAATAGCAAATATTTTCTGATATTGGCTATTTGATATAAAATAAATGAAAAAAAAATACAGATTAAATACATAGGTTAGGTATATAAGAAATTATAATTTATAAATTCGATTTCACATATAGATAATATGGATACTCTTTAAATAGTATTCATATATTTTGTTTTACTTTTTCAATTTTACTTTATACAGTAATGTTAAGAATAACGGTACGAAATGACATATGTTAAACTAACATGTAGACGCCTGATGCAATAAGCTAACCGTTGACCGGGCGATATTGTATATTATCCGGTTCACGTTACGGATTCATCTCAACGACGGAGTCCAAACCGGTTGTCGTGAGTTTGCAAATTTAACGTAATTGGATGTCGGTGACAACTCGTTGAGCACAATAATTTCGAAGGATTTTGATATTAGAATAGATGTACGAGTATAATATATGAAAATTATAATCGTTTTGTTGTAAAAGACACCAGATATGTAAAAAGATTTCTAATATTATTTTTTGCAATGTATGCATTTAACTATGATATTTAGCTTTATCTAATTTAAAAATTAAAAATATTCTATAATATTTTAAGTATGAATTAGTTGCACAAATAGATATTAATTAACTAGTTTTTTTAATTTATGCTTTATGAGATCAATACTTTTTGTATGTATTAAACAAAAACCAAAATTTAAATCATATTAATTCTTTTATTGTTTTATATTTCTCCTCGGTTATTTTATTTCTATCGTCTTAATGATATATTTTAGTATTATTTCATATAGTATTGTAATTAAATTTTCAGTAGTAAATCGAGTACAATTTGAACTAAAATAATATTAATAATAATATAATAATAAAAAAAAAAATATGAAACTATGAGAGATACTTTTTATGAATTGCGTTTGGCCCACCGTTCAGTGTCGGTTAGTGACTTTAACGCGGGGTACAACACATTTGTGTCTACGCTACAATTGACGAGTGAACATATTACTATTATACGTTTATTGTATTATATCTTTATTTCGTAAGTGTAGTATATCTTCACTCACTTTTTCAATCTTTGATTTCGTACCATATTGGAAGTCATGTAGAAAATGATATAGTGTATGGAAGAACACCATATGATGTATAGGGCCTCCAGGCGCGGTCGGTTTCTTGTTGGCTAATGATACATAGGTACATAATATTATTATTATATACATGTACTAAGTGTTTACTCGTGTGGATTTTTGTAGGTACTACTCTGTAGTATATAAATACATCTCAATGGTCTAGTGCAATGTTGTGTGCGTTATTGCGAAAATGTTTTCTAGTTTGGTGTCCCAGAAAAATATTATCATCGACTGTGATATGACGACATAGATCGACATTCCTGTGCTTTCTGAGCGTAAGAAGATATTCATCTTACATATATGAACTGCGAATATACGTGAATGCTGCCCATGCGGTGTACTTATAGTACATATGTGGTCAATCATATAAATGACTAGGAAACGATTTGTCCACTGTTGACGACTTCACTGCAGCATGTTACGAAATAATAAAAAAGAAAAGAAAGATGGTTCTGGGCAAATTTAGGCAATATACGCATGATTTATGTAGCTATATATATACAGCAGTGACGAAAGATAAGTTTTTTCTCCGTAATGTAAATATTGTATTTTTTATATCCACGTTATAGGTACATATTATAGGTATTATATTATATACAATATACATATAGGTATATAATATATATATATATATATATATATTTATATATTATTGTTAAAATTATTATATTCTTTGAAAGAAGTTGACGTTTTTGTCGTAAAAAACGGATCGACTAATTATTTAGACGACACTGCTGTGAGATGATGCCATGACGGATAAAAGAAAACTGATAGCGTATCATTTTAATTATTATAATATTATGTCTAGGTTAGTGCACTTTAACCTGCAAGGTTGTCAACCCTTTTGCTGTAGGTTTTGTAATACAATACGCATTATTATATGCTAAATAAACACATTAATTTATTATATGAAATAGAGTTGAATGTCATTTAAATTCATATCCTGATGCGGGTGTTTTAACAACAATATGATTTATTTTAGACGTGTATTTATAATCACGGTTATTTAATAATATGACCGTGTCTATAATGAAATAATGAAAACCGTTTTTGACTGTAAATTATTGTTTCAACTTAAATAATATATGCTTGGATTTAACGTAAACTATATACGTAGTATGAATTCGTAAATTTTTCTAATTCAATAACCTAAGTATAAAGATAAGGGTAAAGTATAAGATTATTTACAGACTATAACGTCATAAAAAGTAACTTATTTAATATTATATTTTCTTAAGAGTATTGCATTTTTTAGATCATTTATAATTCTTATATCTTAATACTGGTTAGTGGTAAATCTTCTTTGGGTATAATACATAATATAATATATTACGATAGTTAATCGTTCGTAAAATGTAACTTGGTTGATGCCCTTGGGTGATAGCTGACAGAAAATAACGATTAGAAAATGTATGCACCTATCTTAAGAAAACTATTTCTTCACGTTGTTAAATAAGTAAAGATAAAAGTTAAATACTACTTCTAATGTTATACTCGTAAGACATTAATTTGGTAATTTTCGGAAATGTTAAATGTATTACAACCTAATCCACATGGTAACATTTAGAACTTTATTAAACTTTCACCGTTTATTAAAGTATTAGCCTCTAATAGACTTATTCAATTATTGTATCAAAACAAAAATTAACACATTATAAAATATGTACATTAAAATGATATCTATATTCCATACCTCCAATAAAATTAGTAAATTTATCGAATTATAAGTATATTTAGTAAATAAACATAATTTTGACATGTATGTTCATTGAATCTAATACTTTATTAAACTATATATTTGTTAGCAATATTACCACATGGTCGTAAACACGTAGTAATATATATATATATAGTTATACTAGTTATATTAACCTAGTATTATATATTAATATGTCTATTTATTATTTTTTTTTTATTTTATAGGTCGTACAAAATGGGTTTGAGAATAGCTTAAGTACGTCACTGTGTTCGTCATGAACTCAAATTCATGGGAATTAATATTGGCCGTGGTGGCCTGTCTGGTGTACAGTACCACGAGCCATGTTGCCCTCACATTTCCTCCAGCCCGTACCTACGACCTCGACTTTCTGGATACGAGCAGAACGCCTGGCCCTTGTGGTATGCCTAAAGGTAAGATATTTTTTTATTCTAAATATTTGTTGACAGTAGTAGAGAGAGATTTAAATATTATATTTAGCTGTTTAAATAAAAATTACATAAAAATGGATGATATTCGGTTGGCAAATACCACAATATATAAATAGATATCAAAGTTTGTTGAGAAAATTAGACAAACATACATTTGATGGTGGTAGAAATAGAGTTGGAATCCCTGATATAGTGATTCAACTAGTGATTTCGGAAGTTTAGTGTATGACGTTTTTAAACATATTATTACTATTATTACCAGGGCTCGGGACCTTATGCATTTGCATATTTGTTCGGGAAGTAAATAGAATAAATCTGATCCAGTTCAAATTTGTGTTGTGGTATTTGAAGTTAAAGTTTAAAAATTTATTATGCATATGTTTGCATATTTTAGAATTTTTTTCTACAAATGCATATTTTTAAGACTTATTGATTTTTATTGCATATTTTAAAATATTTTTGGTTATTTACTCTTAAATCATATTTTTAGAAAATTAATCAATTTTATCTACATGATTTTTTCGGCAATAATACCGATAAGGCGATAATCAATAGCGTTACAGGGAACCCATTTTATTTTTAGCTCTGAAGACAATATTATTTTTACTTACCTAACACAGGTTAGGGTACATAATTAGAATTATAAAATGATTATTTTTTAATACATAAAAATTATAATTGATAGATATAGAAGATGCTGAGTGTTGAAAAATCCAAAGACCTCCTATTCAATAGTTTGACATTTTTTTTTTTTAATAATATAGTATGTATATAATATACATTTTTAGAAATATGTACAAGATATGTTTTTTTTAAAATTCAATTTGAATAAGTATGTATTTTTTATTAAAAATAAATGCATATTAAAGCGTATATTTTGATATTTTTTGGTGCAAATGTATGCGCATATTTTTAAGATTTTAAGCACATAAAGTCCCGAGCCCTAATTATTACATATACCTTATTAAAAATTATAATAATGACATGTAGTAATTACAATTAGCCATCAAAGCTTTATATTTCTAGTTCACATTTGTTGTTTTCTCTGTTGATCTATTTGCATTTATGTAGTTTATTCGATACTTGTCTATATTATAATATATTATGTGTTATGTATGTTACAAACAATAGACAACATCGACCATTGTGCCGTTAAGTATTTTTTTTTTCATCTGAGTGTTTCATGAAATATCTTTACGAGTAATTGTTCGAAAATTCATCATAACACTACAACAAAGTGGCCAACTGATGCAAAATAACTAATTCTGTTTTATAACAACACCGTACATACAAAAGGTCTATAGAGTATAGACGTAGGCAGATGAGATTTTCATATCCTGAGGCAGCTATCGATCGATCGGACGGATCTGCCGAAGGACACGCATATGTGTGAGCTTTAATAATAGTATATTAATAATAATACAATTGTATTAATCAATTCAAATATAAATATATATATATTATAATATATATAGTGTACGCGCGTGTGTGTATTAATAAATAATTATAATAGATAAGTATTATGTGAGCTAGCTTTACTAGTGCACGGATTAAGAATATACCTATAGCCTACAGGGTATGCGAAGATGTTAGATTTATTTTTTTTTCATTTACTACAATTGATATCCTGCAGTTGTATCTATAAAAGGGTTAGTATATTATATTCATTCAATTCCAATTCATTGAAAGTATTAGTTATTTATATTAACTTATTTTTATCAATTTTCGTAAAAATCAAAATTTTTTTTTTTGGTTTTGATTCAAAATTGAAGTTTAATTGTTCCATTGCATTGTGGTAATGAAAATTCAAAATTATTGATCATAGAATGAATGAAATTAACATTATACAGAAACATAAAATTATTCATGACCAAGCAAAATAAAAATAAAAAAAAACTAGTTATAAATAAATAGGTACATAATAATTTAAGATGATAAGAGTTTCATTTCAATCTATAAAATATATCTATCTAAGTATGTACAATTATTTATTTGTTCAGTTATACTTAAGAAAAGAAAACATTAAATTAATGTTTAGGCCAAGGCTTTTTAATCTAAAAATGCGATATGAAATGTAGTTACTATATAATATTGTTATTTATAATAGCCGAAGTAATTCCGATTGTGTAATATTCACAACATAAATATTCTCAGTATGTATTGATTCACGTAAGACGTAACATTTTTTTAATGTAGGTACATATCATTATGATTTATGTATGTATGGTTGAATTAATATTATTAGGACGTATATTGTATTATGTATTATGTTTTGTATTTACCGACGTAAAATTCTTGGGTTATTGAACGGAGTATCGGACACATATATTTTGAAATTTATCTAAAAATGATTATTATGATTTTGCACACGAAAAAAAACAAGTGTAATTCGTTCCTATACAATCGGTTGGTATACCACAAAAAATACTATGTTGCAATAGAAAAAGGTGGAAAAAAATAACATATAGGCATCGGTATAATAGTAATTTAACTACAGGCGTTACACAATAGTACGTCATTGGTCGAATACAGCCCACCTCTAGGTAAAAAATATATTCAACACCTATTGGTGTATAAAATGCTGCTGTATTCTATGTACTGTATAGTATAGTATACACCCGTAATTTGTTTAGAAGACATACCGAAACGTAGTAGCTTGTTGTTCACTGCTGTAGCAACGTGGTGCTGTAGGAATCCCGTCTAGCCACTTCTCTCCCTCGATTATTGTATAAATTAATAATACTATGAATGAATACCTGGTTTATTTGAAACACACCGTGTCGGTGTTACACGGATGGACGTAATAGTTTTATTTTATTTTGAAAACGTAAGATTTACAAGATATATTTTATTTCGTGAAATTTAATTATTTTAATTACTTCGAAATATTTATTACAGTATGATAAATTATTGATTTATTGATTTATTAACTTATTAGAATTATTACAAGATGAAATCGAAAGTTTGTCTATATGATTGTCTATGTCAATAGAAAGTTATATGTTTATTTATTTTTTATATTCAAGGATACTTTAACAATTAACCTCGAATAAATGTTCATTTATTCATTTTACTTCCCTACGTAGAATTTAGTGTATTTCCGTGTATACATTTTTTTATCGAACATATTTAGTTAATACTACCTATGCACCTATATTGTTTTATATAACCAAAGCTAATGTTTTTAAGTTTATTAACATCTATTATTATTATTTCATTTGGTATACAAAGAATATGAGGGTTAGGTCACTATCGGTTTTGATCAAAATAGTTAATCGATCATTTTTACTCTACATAAATATTAAATTGACCAATATTTATGTATGATGCAAATTAGAAGGCTGGTCGAATGCCAGAAGAATCATTTTATTTTTAAACGATAACAGCCTTGAACAGAAGAATGCGAAGAACGTATTGAAATTGAAAGTAAAACAATCTCGGGAGGACCCCGCCCGTTTGTTTATTGCCTGAATTTATTTGGACCGCGTATACGAATATAATATTATGGTCTGCTGTGGTACGGCTGTACGTTATAAATACTATATATTTTACTCTGTTTTGAAGAAGTAATCTATATCTAGTGTTTTTCTTCAAGTATAATAACTGTTCTATTATTCAAATCGTTTTCTATGACCTATCCATGACCTGAAGACGTGTATGCAAAAACCACAATCAACCATGGGTTGAAAAGTTTTCCCATAAGTGTTTAATCGTGAGAAGCGAAAGGAGCATCATGTCTGCACAGTGAATAGATTCAAGAGGCAACCAGTAATGATTTAGTCAGCAACATTTTTTAAGTACAATATTTGCTCTTTTAAATATTAAAACATATCGAGAATGTTATATGTTTTTCAAGAAAACAAAATTAAATATTTAAAAACTTTTCCTTTTCTATTCATTTTCACCTATTATAAATTGTACTAAATTATATCTATTGTTTACTTTTCAATTTATCTGTACGACTTTTTTCCAGGATCAAAATTCACATTAAAACAATTATCCTTATTAATAAAAAATATAAAACTTTATTTACTTATAGAATTTTCGTAATAAATCTAATTTTTTAATTTAATTTGTAATTGTTTTAATTGTAGTCAATTTGTTCAAATACTTAAAATCTCTTTACGTTCTTATAATTCTTTCATTTTAATTAGTATTCTGTACATTTCAACTAAAAATATGAAAGTTTATGACAAATAGTGGTCTTATGGCTCTAAATTTTTCAGACCGAATCGCCTTACATATATTTAAGTATATTATCTTTTAAACTTAACAGAAATGTGGTTTTGATGTTCTAAACTAAACCGTTTAATCGCAACCACATATACACAAGATTTTAGAATTCTTTTCATGATGTATGCTGCTTATGTATATTTTGATGTTATTATATATAACTGTACAAGATATTTTAAATCATGAAGTTTATCAGTCGAGTTCATTGGTTTGTCCGATAATTTGTACTTATAAAACCGCATGTAGGTAGTCTAAATACGCAAGAATAACTTTTATGAAGCTATTGAATTTATACAAAATATTATAGTAGGTAACCAATTTATCGTAATTCCATCATACTTCTCTATACACACGTGATAAAAACTATATAATATAACTATATATAATATTCGTGAAAGCACAAACACTATTTTATGTATTTAAATTTCAATCGACTGGTGTGGATCAAAATTTATATTTCCGTTTCATAGTCACGTCCACATTGCATAACGCTAATTATGATAATTTCATTCGGTAAACGTATCCGTTAATAAGCACGTTCATCTTTTCAGGATATATAGGTAGGTACGTGTGTATGGCATGTAGGTACACGCTTTCGTTTTAGTCGTCCACAAATCAGGACCAAAATTTTGTCAATTTGGGTGTGTGCAATGATTATAATTTACGGAGAGCGATAACACCTGTCGCGTAACATTTGAAATCTTGTTTAACAATAATTTCTAGATTAATAACATACATATACGATGTACATATGTGCTCTAGCAAGGAGTGTATTTATTTAATTTGTTTCACTTATCCCCGTGTGTTTCAGTTATACTTTCTCGTCACCAAATACCAGTTATGGTTAAACGATATATACGCACTACTGGAGAAATTTTCATAGGATACTCTATTTGATAGCGTGTATGTATATGTGTGTTTATATGTACAGTGCAATTTTAGATTTTGTTTTGTAATTCATACCATCGAAGTTTATATCATATTTGAAAATATGAAGTTCATTTGAAAATTAATATGAGAGAGTTGCACATTGAACATTAATTTTAACTATACATATGATTTTGTATTGATATAATATAGTAGTTGAAATTCGTCTTTATAATATATTTATGAATAAATAATCAGGAGTATTTTTTTATTTAATTTAATTTATGGTATTATTATCTAAGAGAAGCTTTTTAAAGTAATTAATAATATGTAACTATTCATAAACTTTTTTTTAAGTATTATCTACCGTTGTAATTGGAAATGTTTTTCTTATCATCAGCAGTTGCACTATAAAAACACTGTTTATAATATACTTAATGTTGAATACTTAAATTTTCCGGACAAAAACATTTACGATAAAATAAAACTCTTGACAAACTCTAGAAAAAAATGAAATACAAATTAAATTTTCATTCTTTGATTTTTTTAAACATTTTATACATACTGGAACACAGACAATACATTTATTCTATTTTGTTGCTCTATAGCTATTTCACATTATACATTATATTTATTAATGTTAGATTTATGTAACATCATATTTTTACCAATGTAACTGTGAGAAAATCTGTGTATTATTATGTTAATAGTTATTCTGAATTCCTAAAAGTAAACATTTCAAATCAACAATTAAACAATTTTTTATAAAAGTATTTAGATACGTGGTAATAAGAAGTATAACACTAAACTTTGATTTAATTTTGGAAATGTTAAAACCTTTAAGGTCACAATATGTAATATTTTTATTGTAAGTCTTAGTAAGAAAACGGTTATTATATTATGTATACCTAACCTATATAATTAATCAACCATTCATTACTAAATACAAACTTATGATGCGCAATATGTTCACGTACGTCCGTTTGATGCGAATACCAGGTGAAAGAAAAAGTAGTATTAGTGGTTAGATTAAAATATATTTAAATTAATAAATCCCAATAGCAGCAGCAACAGGTAATAATTCGTATTTCGTCGAGCGTATATTACAGCATTTTAAATTTCGTAGAGAACAATCGTAGACGTTCAGATGACCGTGGTCAAAGTGTCAGTGGGGTCGTCGGGCCAAAGGTCCTTGACGACGTATTATTAGCCACTGGGTCTGATGTTTTTCAAGGGCCGCCATCGTCGTAAGTATATATGTTTATGGTATATACGACAGACGCGTTCGACGGGTTTCGAATAGTGCGCGTAGTAGTAAAAAAAATATAATAATATTAACGATAGTAATAATAATAATAATAATAATATTCACTTTCACGGCTGCCGGCGAGAAGATCCCACGACAAGCTCGTGACCGGCACGCGTATATGTGTATGTACACACTATATGGCGTCGGCGTCGTCGGCAGCGGTGCAAGCGAGTCGGAGAGAATACGCGCGTAAAATCACTCACGACAAGTTTTCTCTCCGCCGCCGACCAAACATCGTTGCCCCGTCCCCTGCGAACTCCGGCTCGAGATCGTCTTCTCCGGCGAACAACACTACATAACGTTATTCTACACGCGCGTCTTTCTCTTCGACGGGTTAGGTATTATTATTTATCACGCCATTACGAAATATCTTCTATTGCCGCAGCCACCACCGCCACCGTCGTCGTTGTTGTCCGTGTGTACATACGCACCTATATCATTATTATTATTATTGCAGGTCCGTGGGATAGCTATAATAATAACATATAGTAATATATGGAATGTGCTCAACGCACACCGCAGAGTATTGTAATAATATTACAATACAATCGTTTACATTAAAAATCTTTTGTTGTTTCCGTCTCTCGCCTATATACGGCGAGCAAAATGTTTTCCGTTTGTCGCGTGTGCTGTGGGTCAAAAACTCAATCATACGACAATAATAATTACTCCATTATCATCGTCATAAACGCGTACATGAAGTATATGGGTGCGGGTCCCGATGCCGGTGGTCAACCACCGGGATTCAAACCGGATGGCTTTTTATTTATTAAAATGTTCTTTTCCTTTTATTTCCTTTTAGCTCGACTCTACGGCGAAGAAAAGCCGTAGTGGTCCAGGCTTTCGGAAGAAAGCGCGTTATAGATTAAATTGACCGCCGCCGACACTTCGGTGAAAGTTGAGTCGACCTGCGGCGATGTCTCTCCCGGTAATTTTTTCGATTTTCGGCGATTTCCGCGACGATGACGGTCTTACACGCACAAATAACGGCGCACCATTAGTAAGGATCCTCGTATGGCTGCAAACACAATAATTTTTTTTATAAATATACTTACTTAAGTTTCTTAACGCGTCGTATCGTCGCCCATAATATTATTGTAAAATATATTATTAAATAATAATCGTTTTGAAATGGGCACATAATATTATATTCTACGGCGTTTATATCTATATAATTCTATATCATTCTTCACGTGGATTCCTTTTTTAGCTCGGTGCGTGTATAAATTATAAAACGCGCTTGCACATTATTTTACGCAACACTGCAACATATCGAAAGCCTAAGATGAGGATACGTGTACAGTTTATTACGTGGCAGTTCATCCGTTCTATAGTTAAACTATGTTTTTTTTTACACAGTCGACTATAATATTATACACAGTAGTATTTTGCAATTAAAAATAACTGTGATAAAATATAAAAAAAATATATTGTCGATTGACGTTCATTTTATCAAGAAAAACAATATAGGCGGAAATCTAAGTGTATTAGGTTGAAAAATAGATGACTTGGGCAATGGTTGACTAAAAATTATATAGTTCTTATAAATTATAATATTATTTTACCTATGTAGGTTATAATGTGGTAAGGCGTATAATGTATTACGAATTAAGTTTTCGAGGATAAATCTTGTATCTTTAACTGTTACGTTAAAAACATTATTTTTTTTTTAAATTCTGATGAATAATACCTTCTACAATAATTGTGATTTGACAGCGAATTTTCTAGTTGAGTTTTTATCGTTCCTTAATGCATTAGTAACTGTCAAAATAAAAAAAAAAACATTTTATACGTCGTCCGGGCTAAAGTGATCATGAACAGTAAATAGTATTTTCACTTCTATTTTGCCACAGCATTAGGAACAACTGAACAAGAACTCCTTCATGAAAAAATATACACTTATTTATTATTCACGAATTGCATATAAATTTAATACTATTATTAAAAATCAAAATGTTTTTATATACCTTTTTATAGTTTTATTTAGTTTTTTTAATAGTAAATATATTATATTCACTATATTTAAAACATAATCGTAAGTACTTAATAAATATATAATTCATGATGATAAGTCATACGTATCCTTCAAACAATATTTTAGTTTATCATAGAATTGATTTTTAGTTAAAGATTTTAAGTATGTACTTTTTATTAGGTATATACTTATAACTTATTGATTATTATTTAAAGTTTTAATAAAGTCACAAGTTTATATTTAGTAAGATGGTTTTATAATATTATTAAAAGTTGTTTTAAATCTTAATAAATATATATAGGTACTTGCTTAGTATTTCAGTTGGGTTATAACATATATTTTATATCTTTAATTACAATTAAGAATATTATATTGTTCTTGCTAAATGATTTTAATAGTCTATTTATAAGAACTACATCTTTGACTTTCACTTTTATTCATTATCTATTCAATTATCTACATATAATTTATCTGCAGACAAACTCATTCATTCATCAATATTATTATGTGAAATAACCAAAAACACCTTTAAAAAAAAGTTAGGTAAATTTAAATTATTATTTTTACAACAGTTAAATCCTGATTGGCTTGTATAGTATTTTTGTAAAACGTTTACATATTTAAACGATGGATAAGTCTTAGACTTATTTTTTGTGTGAGATGTCATTCACATGTAAATATGAAACAAATAAAATTAAAATTGAATCAATAATATTCTAGTATAAAATATTCAACAGATATAGCCATACATAAATACTTATAGAATGAAGTTATATATATATATATATATATATACATTTATGTAGTTATAAGCTTTGTATTTTTATAGTATTTACTTAAAAAATACATACAGCTTATTTATACCATTAATATTCTTTATTATTTCAATATAATAGATACATGTTATGATATTTTAACCGTTTTATTTGTCTTACGTATAATTGGTAAGCATTTTCATCGCATAAGTAATGTGCGTTGCAATAGGCGTCTTAGGTGCAATATCAATACGCCTCTTCTTTCCTCCGACCTTGAAAAAGCTGCCTACGTGAATCACACGTTTCTACAAAGCGTGTGTACATTATGTAACCTGCACCTGTAAATGATCTAGATGTTTTTTCTGAATATCTACAAGTTTTAAGAAAAAAAGTGAAATATGCTGTTAAAAAGACGTGTTCTACAGGTACCTACGCCTGTACAAAATAAGCTTGTTTTGAGTGTAAGTTTATTATGGTTATAATAGTATGGCGTGTTATCTGAACTCTGAAGGACACAGTAAGTATATGGTGCATATTATAATATACGGACGGACAATACCTATTTGATACATACATCTGTGTACATCGTGTCTTGTAAGTTGCGGTGATTTACTTAAAGTACATAAAAGGAAATAATATAGGCTTCTGAAATTGTAGTACATTTCATTCGAAACGGATTTTGTAAATTGTAATGGTGTCCGCTAGAACGTGGTTTTGTGATTTCGATGTAATGTATTTGGATCACGTGCCGATTTTGTATGACATCAGAATTTAATAAATATTATATTTCATTAATATTTTAGTTTCAGATCAGTGATACCGTATAATTGGGTCAAAATAAAAATAAAATACAATAAATTAGGTACATTTGATGTGGTTTTCTGCGATTAATGACATTACAACTCTTTTGCGTTATAGAATTATAATACACGGATACTTAATTATTATCATTTCAAATTATCATCGGAGTAAACGTCCGCTCGCTGTAACGTATAGTGGTGCAGGTGTCGAAACTATACATAATATTATAGTGATCTGAGCTCAGAGCTAAAAACCGACTAGATTTAAAACAATACTGATTTCAAAGATTATTATTATTATCATCGTTATTATACAACCTACGGTATTATTTCGACGGTAGTTACGTCACGCGTTACCCTATAGAAGATTGGCGTTTTACTTCATTTCTTCAGCTTTTGTTCCGAAACCGTTCGCGGAGCACAATGGAATACTTGCGCGCTGCATGCCTGCATACGCTTATACCAGGTGCATGACGCGAAAACTTACGCACGTTCAGTGGGCGACGGAAATATAAAAGGTCAGTAGGTCTCCGGTGCGCGCATTATATAGTACGACACTCTATCATATAGCGTCTAACCACAACGAATATAATATGCGCTCGCGTTATACAGACGCAATAATAATAATATAATAATATCATATTATTATTATTTTTATGCATACCGGCGTGGTGGACCGACGGGCACGCGACGACCTATAAAATCGGCATTCCGTGGCGTGCCAAAGACACGCGCAGGCATTGCTTACTGTTATTGTTTAAGAGTGTCGAACGTCATTCAATTTCGCACTTATTATATGCGCATCTGTGGCCAGGAATTTTGAAACAAACCAATAGCAATGGGCCAAAACACTGTCCCTATTGCGGGTCGCGATTAATGCATGCCGTACGACCCGGAGTATGTCCGTTTGACGTTCGGCTTTCAAATTCGTAGTTTTCCATTCATAGCACGTCGCATAAAAATATTTTAGCGATGTTTTAAAATCTCATAGCCCAAATATCGCAGATTTTCTAGACCAGGAACAGAAAATATCTCTGTAAGAAAGCTCACGTGGCTCGAATTAGAAATTTGATGATTATTATATTATTTATATTCATTTCATGGAATATGTGGTTTGTAATATTGTCAACTCGACAAAATGTATTTTATCATTTATATATTGCTGTTACGAACAAGTCGTCTTCTTAGTAATTATTATCGACGGGTTTTCAGTTTTTGAAATATAATTCGAGAAAATTATTACTTCTATGCATTAGGAATCTACAATTAGTAAAATGTATAAGGTTTTTTGGTTTAACTGAACTCAAATTAAAAAAAAACTAATGATTATTTACACGCATTTCTTGACAATTCTAGGGCGGTCTAACAAATGCATAGTAGATTTTTAGAATTAGACAAGTATTCAAATACCGTTGTCTGCCTATACGTGTTTAAGCTTAGATAAGATGAGGAGGTTTCTACTGTGTAGTATAACCGTAATTGCACAATGTTCATTCAATCCCTTTGTATACATAGTAGGTATACATGTAATAGAATCAAATAAGTGTTTCATTGCTACTTGAAAGTTATCAAATGTATTTGTGTGTGTGTGTGTGGTGCGCTGTATAGTGTTCAACAATCAAATTGAAATTGTCCGTATAGGTCTTTGTCGAAAGCAAGTCACACGAATCACGTAATATTATATAGTACCTAATTTAACCGTTTTCGTTTTTATTTTATTCGCAGGCTCAGTAAAGACTTCGTTGATGTCTGGTTCGTCATTCAACATCACATGGCATCTGGCGTATCCTCACCGGGTAAGTTTAACTCTTTAATACTCGTAATAGCTTTATGCACTATACCGTCCGAGATCACGACCTAATGTGTCGACAAAATGTCATTAACGATCGGCGGCGGACCGTGTGAGTGAAAACTCCGCGATGACAATAGGTGATTGCGCAAGCTGACGAGGATCCCAGGACGATAATATTGTTATTAATCACCGTCGCGAATTATTATTACTTTAGATCGTCGTGGCACGCACTGGCCGGCTCGCGCTCAGTATATAGTGCAATATAAATATAATGTTTACCTACATGCAGCCTCCGTTAGACCTGCACGATGTTCCGCGTGTACAGGGCGATTATGAGTGCATTATATTATTATTAATCAGTCGTTTGTGTAAGGGTAGACGATAATAAATGTATAATAATAGATGGTTATGCAACTTGATAGTCCTTCTACCCGCAGTAAAAACTTGCAACTAAATCGTTAGTTGTATTTTTTTTTTTTTTAAACGATTCCATATTATATAGTGCCGTGGTATTGTTAAACCTTTTATATTATATTATATTCGAAGTCTTTTGACGCGGTATTCTTTTGTCACGTATAAATCATACAGTTTTTGTTGTTCACGATTTGACTTCACGAATTTTTAAAGATATTATGCACAAACTTCAGTAAAATAAGCTTACATTTTATCGCATATTGTAATACATTATTATACTATGCATTACTATTTAAAAATGTAATTCGTTTAACACCTTGCGTTATATCTTATTGCTTATAAATAATTTGTATAACTTATTTAAATAAAATCAAAAACATTCAGTTAACTATTAGTTTAATTTATAAACATATAAACATATTACATGTATCTAGTAGATACATACACAGAAAAATATCGTAGTGGTTAGGTTATAATCATTATCATCGTGTTAAAGTTAACGAGTAAATGGGATTGCACAAAGTCATACAACATACATCATAATATATATAAATTACAAGTTAAAATACAAAAGTATTTATTTAATATTTCTCAGACAGTTTAAACCTCCAGAGCTCTCGCTATGTATGCGTGCTTGTATGGTTTTTGATGCTTTATATTTGATGATGTTACGTCAGGACATACAAAAACCAGCATCTTATTGCGTCCGACTCTTAATGTAGGTACACATGTAAACCCGTTTGATCTGCAGCAGAAGCTGTTCAAACCAGATAAACAGAATTTCGCGATTAAAAAAAAAAAAATAGATCTAATAATATTATTATTAATGTACCTACGTAACTTTCGCGTATATTGCCTCGAGTTATTTCTTTATAATAGCTGCAGTCGATTAACGGCTTTTAGATATATTCTCCAGTTTTTTATCAACCTCGTATGTTTTTCATTACTTTCTCCAAGAATTCCTGTTGGTACGATCTTTGGTGGAGTTTCGAGAGCACTAGGAATCACTAGAGTGTATAAGGTCACTGACTCGAATCGAAGCGCCACACTTAAACACATATATGCACAGATTTATACTACGTAGGCTTATACTTGTGAGGTTCGCAAGTATATATTCCACTTTTACTTGTTGATTGTCCAATTATTTCTATAAATCGTAGATTTTCTCTAAATTGTTGTAAAACTGTAGCATAGCGTTTATTTATTTTTAATTAGATAATATGTGTAGTTTTAAATGGCATGAGTATTCTTATTGATGTTTTGGTTATTGTTTATAAAGGGAGGAATCAAACTTCAAGTACTAGACAATTACCAAAGGCCAGTATTGGATTTAACACCAGTCACAAAGGATTCTGATTTTTTGAGGACCGATGCAACGTGAGTAAAACTATTTATAAAATTAAATAACACTAGGATAAAGTGTACTACTTATATCATTATTATTATTATTACAATCTTAAATTACAATATTGAAGTAAAATTTTAACGTAAACGGTTTAAATATTTTATTCAGAAAATTTACTGTTGATTTTTTGTGTGATGTAAATAAATAATTTATTTACTTAGAAATAGTTTTATTGAAATATGTGGGGTAGTCAGTACTATGTGTTAAAACATTGCATTTTTACTCAAAGCCTAGTTGTTCAATCGTTTGTGGTCAAATAATTCTGACCAATTGTGAAGTTTTCATTTTTTAAATTGTATAACTATATTTACAATATTTTATGGAATTAGTTATTATTTTTGAAGTAATGATTGAATAAAACTTTTAAAAATTTATTACATATTTGGTTTTTTTCTGGCTGCCATCCAATTCGCGTTTAATAAAAATGGAATATATATATAAAAATGTAAGTTAAAATTGTATATTTATTACGCGTATAATGAAAGTTTTTTTAACATTATAGCTACCATATGTATGATTTAAATCCAGTAGCGCAACTATTTACAGGAAGAAGGTTACTATATATTATGTATGAAACTATTATGAACACATAGTCGAAGGACGGCTATGATTTAGTGATGCTAATTATTATTAATATAAGGTGATAAAGAAAGTGTTTACTATGGGAATCTCGAACATTGAATCTCGTAACCGATAAATTTATTATAAAATATTATTTAAATTAAATAAATGTAAACATGCAGTATACTTTTATAATTTGTTTTAATTTTCTATTAAAAAAAAAATCTTAAGTTAAAAATTGGCTGAGTAATTTATATTTAATGTTGTCAATAAGTTGAATTATTTTTGGACATGCAAAATAAAAAAATTATAATTAATTGCTACTTTATCATTATAAAATACATATTCTAAATAGTGTTTAAAATATTCATAATTACACATGTAAAAGTAGTTGTTGCATAGCTCGTTTAGAAAGTAGACGTTTCACGCCAACGTCTATCTCTGTAGCAGTATAGGTTGGGCCTGATACTAAAACTTAACAATGATAACGCCGAAAAACCATTTAAATATAGTGAGAATTCAATATTCATATCCTGCGGCAACTTTTTCTTATATTATATTGGGTGATTCTTTTACAACATTATCATATTATTATTTACGACACTCGTATATACTCGTATAACTTATTTGTATATATATAAATCAATAGAGTTTTTAAATAGTTTACTGGTTCAAAGTTACAAGTTATAATAATATATCATGACGATTTTAATTACGATATACCTACTATGATTCCATTGTAATTACGAAACGAATATCAAGACATATTGCGTACTATAATATAATCAATAATATTGTATACTGCGTCGAATATGTGAATTTCCTTTATTGATTTTTCAGATAGGTACACGATTGAGCAGATATAAATTACATAATATAATATGAATATGTATATGATATTTACTTTTCAACAATAATATTATATAAATAAATTTGATATGAAATAGTAAATAGTTTTTCTATATAAATTATATTTCCGTTATTTTAATAGACTACTAACCATTAGAATAGATGAATACATGTCTTTTACTTTTACTTTCCGTCATCATCATCATATTTTTCTTTTTTTATTGACATCAAATTGTTTGTTTGTATGGTCCATTACATCACTTGATTGATAGTGATGTAAACACCTAACCATACAATTACTAGCTTGGAATATTGCTATTTTTATTAATAAATATTATTAGGTGCTATATGCAGCAGCGTATTTAGGTGGGTCCTTCGCGTCTGGATAACCCTCGACTTAAAAAAGAATAACCCAATATATTAGTATTCTACTCATGCCTAACAAAATATTTATATCCAGTCTGTAAAAGTGAAATTAATTTTTTTAGATCAGAGTATCAGACGACAAATTTCAAGGTACATTTCTAAGCTAAGTTTATAATAATTCGTTTGGAATATCCAGGAATTATTCGAATTTCACTGAGTCGTTAAGGGATATTTTGGATACCCCCTAAAAAATTACCCAAAACACGCCACTGACTATAGGTGATAGTAGGCCTATACTTTGTACACCTTCAATTACAATTTACCACGTATTATAACTAAATATAATGTTTGTATTATAAAAATCACAATTACAGAATTACATTTCAGTATTCCATTACCTTAAATTTATTTTAAAATCATTTCGTATTATAAATTAAATTTCATTATTGTAAATTCGTAACATGAAAACGTAAAAAAACAAATGAATTATTTTGTTTTAACTATAAAAATTTGTAAATAAATTGGCATTTATAAATCTATATTAATTATATAAAATTCACACATTATTATATTAAAATAAATTGTTGTTATTTGTATATAATTATTTATAAAGTATAATATAATACATTAAACAGTAATAATGTAAGTATTGTGTGTATAACAAACAAGTGATTTGAATTATATTGGTTTTATCGAAAATCTAAATTCCTCATTAATTTATTGTGCTTCTTTTTATAAATTAATAAATATATCTAACATCAGTGGTTATGTTTAATTAAATATAATAATTAATAACTGCAGTCTAAACAAACTTAGATCAGAATTCTGTGAGGTAAAAGGATATTTTCGATATGAATATAAATTTTAAATACAATTATGTATTGATGTATTAGTTATATTATAAGTATCTATTTCATTTTATTGTAAATAATAATATTTCAATATTACATATATAATAAATAACTATTGTAGTGAATGTATTTTGATTTTATTTCTATGTTATGTAGTAATTGCCTATCATAATATTTTACGTTTATTGTATTTTTGATATTTAGTTATGATAACACATATAGACGATTGGTTAGATTTATATCATACACAAAACACAAAGAGAAACAAATTCGCTATTTTTCTCACCGAGTCACTGTAGTTTTATTTTAATCTCGTTGTAGATACATATTTACGCCTGGGCTATTGAAAAAAAACAAAATACACGTAGGTACTTGTTACATTATCATGTCAACCAATTTTATTATTGATTGACATTAGAATGAAACTTGGCTGAGCGAATTGAAAGGCAGAGGGACACGCGGGGTGAATATTTTTTTATATATACACATATATAATAATAAAATGTGCTTTCTTTAAACATACCTACTCTCCTATTATAATAATATGTCGAGTTTAACGTTTATGAATTCAATTTTTGGTGGGATAACTACGTACAAGCAGAGAAGGAGAGCTAAATTCCTGCTTATGAACAGTGCTCGTCGGTGGCGGTCAATAATATAAGCGTGTACTTTAACGACGGCCGTTCCCACTGTTCACGATTTCGGACCGAGTTAAAGATGTCAAGGCAAAATCTACGCAATGATAATATTAAATAATAACCTTAACGCGACTTGGTCGTAATGCATAACTATGGGAATATATAAAACGAACATACTAGCTACTTTCGCGTTTCAAAACGACTGTTATAAAATTAACCCGTACGATAATAGGAGTATATATCCAGGAAGTATACAAAAAACTTCCTATAAGCTATAATATCCTATCAATGAATATGATGTATAGGTATTTATATTTTCGAAAAATTATATTTTATTAAAAGTTGCTTTGTAACGTCAGTCGTAATGCTCAATTTTATCATTTTAAGACAAACATTTGAATAAGATAATAATATTTTTTAAGTTCAGCTTAATATCACAAAATCGAATTATAATTTCTAAAACCAAATAAACCGCATTCTATTGGATAGACGAGTAGTAGTTGTTGTATTTTTTTTTATTAATTACATAATTATGTATTTATTTCATTACCACATTAGAGAGTGGACTCACGCCACAATAGTTATTTTCTTGTGTCGTCATGAACAAAAAATAATAAACAGTTTTTTTTTAATCAAGTCCACTTAACTTACAATAATAAAAATATGAAACCTTTTATTTCTATACTGTGTATACAATAAAGATCTTGCAGTATGAGTCAATTTATTTGATTGTTTGTTTTATATCATTTTATAATAGTGTAAAATTTAAAAAAACGTATTTTAATAGTATTATAAAATGTTGACTATTATTATATTTTATTTGTATCGCGGCATTTTATTCCAACGAGTCTCTGAAGCAATGTTAATTCTACTATGTAACAGACGTTCTAGGAAGTGAATTACGTTTACAAATAATTATGCCAAATAAATTATTATTGTCGTTGACGTTTTTGTGGTGAAATAATTTGTGGCATCCCAGAAGGAAACTATGTTGAAATATGTTTTAATAGAAATTATTAAAATTGTAGTAAATATACCTATCCATATAATGAATACCATTATTGATTATTAGACACAAAAATAATAATTATGTTATTGTTTCGTCCGTGTTAAATGTGTCGCAGTATTTTTGAACATAAAAATTTATAATGTGGATATATACGTTTATTTAAACTATAAATAGTATTTAGCAAAATAAAATAGTATACATACACCTACTTGAAAATTTAAATGGTAACAAAAAAAAAAAAATACCCATTTTAGAATTATTTTGTCATGGTCATTGATCATTATTCGTTGATATATACATATCTTTATACTATAGTATACTTTAGTATTTATAAACTATACATAATGCAATATGTATGTTTTAATTAGTTTGACGTTTAAGTTATTAATAAAAATCCATAAATACTTGTCTTTTAAATGGCATAATGAAATCATTAGACGTGGTGAGTACCTTGTTATCCTTGCAGATTGTGTGACAATAAGAAAATCTATGTATAGTTAAATAAATTTCTATGATTTAAATACGGATAACAATATGATCAAGTTTGATATAATAAGTGTACAATAGGCCTCGTATATAATAATCTCGTATATTCAAATTGTTAGTGATGAACAAAACTCGTCACATAGCCTAGAAAATAATGTATTTTTATTACTCCTTTATATGACAATATAATACAATACAATTATATGATAATATAGACTTTTAAAAAAACACTGATCTTTGATGGAAAAATTTTAAATTTTCATTTCTGTTTATTACTTGATATATTTTGATTTTTATCAACATATACCTAATTACGTAATTACTTAAAATAACATAATGATAATATCAAATTTGTTAAGTATGATTGCTATATTAATATTTTTTATTGTTATTTGTACGAAAATCAAAAAACAGAAAATCAATTTTAATCAATTTGATTAAATAAATACTTAATGCCTTCATTATAATAATCTCAGCTATACTACATGATGAATTTCTATGGTAAATTGTTTGGCATGACAAATGTAATTTATAATTCATCGCCATTTTCTACAATTCCATTTAAACGATTTCTTTTGTTTTAATCAATTTACACTCAGAAATATTTATTTGAATAAAGAAATCAATAAATAAAATAAACGACTTTCAGTTGGAGTATCTAGTCTGAACAGCTAGGTATAAAATTATTAAAAGACAAAAAAATTAATTATAATTTCTATTTAATTAAACTAAAATGGTAACCAAGTAAAAGGTTAAGATCATGTAATCAAGCCCAAATGAAGTCCTCTAAGGGATGAGACTTTACTGTGAGTCCATAAATAAATAAAAATACAATAATGCTCACTGTCAACTAAGAAATAATATTTGGATCATCACCATTGATTAACTTTAAATATTAATTATTATTATATAAAATTAATCAATACAATTATCAATTACTATTATTAAATTAAAGTGATAGGTATACTAAGATTATACCTGTTTTTAAATAGTATAATTTAATAATATGAACACTTAATAGTTAATTATTACGTAAAATATTACTTGTGGGTAAAATAACCCAGAACTAAGAATTAAAAAAAATTATTATATTTTTATATAATACTATAATACCTATGTTATATACTTATATTACTATTTTCAAAAAAAAAATCTAATTAATAAAAAGTTACAATTTGTATAAATATGAATATTAACATGAAAATGGGTATAAAAAGATACATTTGTTTCTACTAAATGAACAATTTAAGTAATAAAAAAATATTCTGTCATTTTAAAATTACTTGAAATTTATTTATTTATTGATATTTTTAATACCTTTTTCAATTTAATAGTAACTCCGGCGAGAACAGAGAGTATTTTATATTAATAAATAAAAACACTATCAAAATAACGTGAATTTTGGAAGCTTTAATTATGTAAAATTGTTTATATTTCGACCTTTTTTTTTTTATAATCCACTAAGGTGCTTTTTTGTTTCAAACATTAGTATTGATACCAAAATATTTTTTATTTATTAATAAAATATTTATATTCAAATATTAAAACTTATATATTCATTTATATATATATATATATTTGGTTTAATTAATGTTGATAAAATGTTTAAAATAATATATGTAAATAATGAAAATATTGACATAATACCTAATAATTATTGTTCCAAAGAAAAAATATAAATATTCTAAAAACATATATAAATCGAAAACACAATCAGGTAACGACATAATAGTGTATATCTGGAGATAGTACTTCTATATACTATTTCCAGAAAATAATAATATAATATACGGTATATTAACTACATATATAAATATCTAGACCAATATCTTAATTTTTATTTCTAATCATAAAAATATTATGAACAAATAATAATGATAAATATTTAAGCATTACTATGTGTTTTTATGGAATGATAATGACAAAACACAATAATAGACAATTACGGCAATGAGTCATGTTTTTAGCAAACATTTTTCTTTGTATTTCTGTAAAAAATATGTTACATACCTAACTTCACAGTTTGCATAGTTGTATATTTTAATTTTGTTTTCAACGTAATATAAGTTATCTAGAATTTACTACTTGTAAAATACTCAAATGTAGACATTTGAGCTCTTAAACAATGTTTGTTTTAACAATATCCGTTTCGTTACAAGTAGTGAATATTTTGAAAATTAATTATGATATTATTATTATAGGTATTGGTAGGTAACTGATATTATAGTATATACGTATCATACCTTATGTAGGTATATATTTCACTTATTTGAAATTAAATTATGAATTTCTGATACTTTCTCATACTTAATTATACATCTTAAATCTAGATATAAACCATAATAGTAAATGAAACATATTTTCAAACCGTAGGTATAATAATATTGTATATGCAATTACCCGTCTATCCAGTATAGCAACAGTTCTACAGATCTACTTTTATTATATGAATTGATTAATCTATTATTATTAATTTATCAATACTTATATATTGGTAATCATATAACGTTTAATATTATATCAATTATATGGCAAGACATAAAATTTAATGAACGAAAGCAAACCAATGTCCATGTTAGAAAAAAGTATTTACTGATCATATTATTTCTGTATCTAAATATCTAATAAATAATAATTATAGTCTTCAATATTAATGAGAGTTAACGTTTTCATAGTCCACACCCTCCATCCACCCCCGCCCTTAGAAGGTTCAAATAATGTATAGAATATTCTCTTTTTTTATAAGCCATTCGTGAATTAGCGACTGTGATGTTTGCTAATGTTTGCTAATTCTTTAACCGTACCGATCTTATACTATTGGGGTTAATATTTTATTCGTGATGGTATATAGATAGGTACGTAACAATTATCTAACGTTTTCGAAAAAATATTTAAATTATTAGTATATTATATTAACTAATTAATTATAAACTTCCGATTCACTGATTCACTGTAAAATAGTGTTCCTTATAAAATAATTATGTAACACGAACCTTATGATATAATATAACAATTTAAATAAAAATTAATAATTATTTTAATTATTTATATAATAATGCCTATATAATAACTACTTGCTTACCTACTTATTTTGTTTTTCTAAACTTGGTTAAAGTTATTTGTTTTTCATACTATTTTATTGTTTTCTATTTTTATTTTGTACTTTTAATTTTATGTAGTGTATACATATATTTACTATAAACTAATCTAGAAATTAACTGTTCGCTGTATAGTTATCACAGTTTTCATTAAATTTATTGGTTTTACATACCTATTCATATTACAATATTTATGGTTAGTATATTGTAAAAACTTATTTTTTTAAAGTTGTAATATACACATAAGTCAATCAATTATATCATATTTTTTTTTATCAAACAAAGGTTTGTTTAATTTAAATGACTTAGTTTCTATATACATCGTTAACTCAAATCAGATAAGTACATCGTATATAATAAATTATAGCAATAGGTACCTACTACCTATATACTTTCAAATTGGATTTTTAATTTCTCGCATTTAAAATAATATTGTATATGTACCTTTAAGTAATAATTACCTATATATAATGGGTTCATATAATATAATTTCTTACAATATATTTTACATAACTTTTGAAATCTAAATTAAAAGAACCGTAATTTTAATAATGAATGAATTAATATTTTTTATGTATTATGTAAATCGATAGTATTGTACCTAAATAATGTTATTGTTGATGTTATTATTTTATTCGACTAGAGAAAGTCTATGAACTATGACTGTAAAATCGTTACATCACATTTTGTTTTTTTAAGTACTCGATAATTATTTTGCAATAATACACCAACAACAATAATCTATTGTATTACTTTCAGTATAAATAATAATAATAATTTAGTATTATCACGTGAAGACGATCCTCGTTAATTTTTGTTGTTGGTTAATTTTTTTCAGAGCTCAGTCGTACGCTGTTCAGTTGCCGGGAGATTTCGTTTGTGAAGATTGTACCATTAGGTTACTCAGAGAAGCATTAGAATGGGGCAATAGCTACAGGTTTTGGTCATGCGCTGATGTCGATATAAAAAATAGTAATTATTGTTCACTTATATTTGTCATATAATGACTATTATTATCCGTAATTTAAGGGTATACCTTACACACATAATGCCGTAGTAATCAACGAATCTCGCATCTGTTTGATCAAACATTTATCACGAATTATAAAGTACCTACTTGCATATTTTCTTTAAATTTCAACTTATCGAGATTCTACAATATAAATTAAATTTAGTCTATATTAGGTTTGAGGTACCAGTTTGCCATTACATTACAATTGTTACACTACACTTCTAATACCAGTGATTTAAATTACTTTTAAAAAAAATACTTAAATAAGTATTTAAATTTTTTATGAAAACATAGAAAATACTATGATCTTTTTGTATTTTGTAAATAATAGCTAATAGCTATTTTTTTTCACGAATTCTAACAATTTTTAAATGGAAATATTTGTATAATTAGTGATAAACTATTTTCTGGAATTGACATGTTATTTAAATTGCTTTTGTTTTTAGAAAAAAATTACCGAGAAGACTGCAGTGGCAAAGGCCGTTACTTATTATCGAAGTGTCGATGTGACAAATTGTATTACGGTCCTAGATGTCAATACAAAGATGAATGCGTTGAAGATGGCGATTGTGGCGATCAAGGCAGGTGTATAGATGTCCACGCAACGTCCGCTCCTAGGAAACAATGTTATTGTGAGCCCGGATGGTTTGGACCAGCGTGTACTAAACGTAAGAAAAATGTTTAAAAATTACAAATGAGCTATAACATAAATTTACTTTATTTTCTAAATGGTACAAAATTTCTATGTGTCAAGTATATAATAAGAGAGTGTTAATAATTTCACAGTTATTAAGGTTTTAAATAACGCTAATATTATGATTTTGAATTTTGTTTTTAAAGATATAACTAAAATAAGACATTACTCAACCTTCAAAATATATCATCATATTTATATAATATGTGTAAATTAAGTCCATTGTATGTACTCTAACCCTGAAAGATAGGATGAAATATAGCTACTTAAAATCTATCAATGATATTATAGCATAAAAATATAATATGTAATTTAGTAGGAAAATACAAAATATATTAAGTAATCAATTATGCGCTACAATATCAGAAATAAAAATGTAAAATGATCTATAGCATTTAATATTATTTTTCAGGGTCATCGTTGAAATCAAATGAAATTGATTTAAGCAATCACAGATTTAGAGAACTTTCAAATGACTTCCATTTATACTGGAAAATATTCAAAGAAGAAGGCGAAATAGAAGTTGTATTAAGAGCAAACAGTACCAGTTATTTAGGGCTAGGTTGGCGACCAAAAGATTTGACTGCTGAGTGTAAGAATTTCCCAGCACTAGCAGACTTGCCGGGTGCAAAAGCCGTAGCAGCAATACCAAAACCCGAACCTGAACCAGAACCAAAAAGCGAACCAGAACCGAAAAGTGAGCCCGAACCGAAAAGTGAACCCGAACCAAAAAGTGAACCTGAACCGAAAAGTGAACCTGAACCGAAAAGTGAACCAGAGCCAAAGAGTGTACCTGAACCAAAGAGTGAACCGGAACCGAAGAGTGAGCCGGAACCGAAGAGTGAGCCAGAACCAAAAAGCGAACCGGAACCTAAAACTGAACCTGAACCTAAAACTGAACCAGAGCCAAAAAGCGAACCAGAGCCAAAGAGTGAACCAGAGCCAAAGGGTGAACCAGAACCAAAGAGTGAACCAGAATCAAAAAGTGAACCAGAACCAAAATCAACACCAGGACCGAAATCAAGTAGCAAACCTGAACCAGAACCGGAACCCGAAACAACCGCAGAACCTTCACCAGAACCTACTACTTTATCAACAACAACTATTGCTAGTTCCACTAGGCCTAAACCATCATTTTTCCGAACCAGAGGTCGTCTTCAAAAACCAAAGCCTACCGATGAACCGGAAGCTGCAGCATCAACTGCTACTGCACCTTTAAGATCTAATGGAAGACCAGGTAACTTAATTGTTTTTAAAATTATATTAAAACAGAATTTCCAATCATTAATATTACAATCGACCTTTTATAATAATGGTAAGTTTTTAGATAAAGTACCTACAACTTTTTTTCTCACAAATTTGGAATTACAATACTGAGATTATGTCTCTACTTCCTTGCATACTACGCATAATATAATTAGTTACCGAACCAACTTCATTAATAATTTTTTATTATTATTAATAATTAATTATTATATGATTACATTTTACTGATTAATTTTGAACACCAGAAAGCCTATCATGGACGTAAACCGTAAACACCCATAAAAACATCTTTGGTTTATTTTTTTAAGTGCAATAGAGAAAATATTAATTAGCATGCAAAATGAAAAAAAATTTTGTTATTAGTCGCGTATATAACAATAATACTAGCTATTTTGAATATAGATTGAATATTATTTTATTTTTATAATATTATTGGTTATTTTATTTCATACCAAGAATAAAAATATTATTAATACATTTCAATTAAAAATTACATAAACTATATTGTTATATTTTCTTATAGTATTTGCTCAATTACGAAATACTAGATCGGCTTCAACACCAAATGGTAAGTTGTCTATAAAATCTTGGAATATTAATATATTTTTACAAAATATTATAATAAATAACAAATCGATTAGAACCTCAACCAGAATCAGAACCAGAACCAAGGCTGAAAGTTCAGGAAGGCCATAATCATCACGATCACTCTTCACATGAACACGATCACAACCACGATCATCACCATCATACTCACGACCATAATCATGAACATCAACATGAAGCTCCAGCAAAAAAAGGTAAATATTTATTTAACAAAATTTAGTTAACGATTATTTTTTAATAGCACCACATGTTGTAATGACATATTGTAAATATGTCAATGTATTTATTTATATTGTTTTATGAATTATGAATTAACTTTATGAAATTAAATTGTAATTATTAATTTAAAGTATATGTACCAACTATGTTAAATAGTAACAACAAATTTCAACTGTTGTATTATAATATTAATTATGATTGCTAATATTTTAGAACTAAAACTCAATACATACACACCGAAAGATTTCAACGGGATGGATTGTACAGATTTAGTGATCGGGAGTGCTCGAGGATCATCCAGCAGAGTATGGGACTATTACACAAGAGACAGGTTAATTGAATTATTTCTAAATTTTTTCTGCAGCTAAAATATTATTAAATTTTTTATTAGATCAACGCCACGTGTGGACAGCTATTGGGGTGGAAAGAATGATTTAATCGCTGCTGTTGGGTTCGAAAAAGATGGAGTCACGACTATTGCTTTTAGAAAGAAACTTAAAGGTGAATTAAAATTTTTTATAAATTTGTAAATATGCATCAATCTATTACTGCATATAAGATTTAATAAATTATTGTATTTTTATAGCCACCGAACCTACCGATCACTCTATCGTAGATGAAGTTATGCACGTGATTTGGGCTAAGGGTCAAGAACAGAAAAACTATCAGCATTCACCAAAATCTGGGCTAGAGAAAGATGTTGCTTTTGTAAAAGATTTTTACAAGCAAGATGAACTTAAATATCATGGCCATGGATCTCAGCGTGGAGTGATTTCTATTAACTTTTTCGGTAATTATTAAATGATTTTGTTTTTTGAGTTATTAAAAAATAGTTAACACAACATTATTGATGCAATCGTTACTAAACAAATTTCAAATTGGAACTTTAGAGTAACCTAATTAAATGTTAGTGACCTCGGAAATTTCTCATCAACTTATGGTCCATTTATCCAAAAATAATTTCGTGTTAAAATGAACCATTACGAAAGATTTCTGGACGTGGATTAAATCTTGTTCAAACTATATTGGTACTAAAATATCGTATAAATTAATTTTTCCAACGAATATTTTAAGCAATAAAAGCTTCTATGTATTATTAGTATACAATTAATTATTACCAAAATCAAAATTAAATTACAAAAATAAAAATACTAAATGAATATATCGTAAAAAAAAAAAATTCAAATAGGAATTATATTATTGGCATAAGTCCATGCTAAAGTAAATATTATATATTTATAATATTACACATTATTTTATTCATTATTTTCGCTATCATAATTATTCTATATTTCTATTAATTTACAAAAGTTCTATTCTGGCAATACTGATCTGTTTACTATATATATGCTCTTGAGTCTTGAACGCTCATAGATATGATATAATTATAATTCTATTTTCTCTTTTATTAGGACATTCGAGTTCAGTGTAGTTCACAAATTGTGAATCATCATGTTGTATAAATATATAATATGAATATAATATTTTATCTAAAATTTGTTTACTGATGCGATTGCCGCCCATTTTTCACGGCTTTCGGCATTTACAAGTGACATAGTCGTACAAATTTACTAGAACATTATATTTTATGCGCCGTCACCGACGTCGCCCATAATGTCTAGTATTAAATACTCATTTTAAACTCAAACACCGTATTAATCGAGTATACTTTTGTATATTGTGTATAAACCTAAATTATTTTTATTTGATTTTAAAACGATAATGTTCGAAAAATAAAAAAATACTTTTCTTTCATGTTTCACACCGTTTGTCTTTGTAGTATGTAATAATATGACTTTCACGCACTTTATTATCGCAGATGAACCCGGAAAACAGACGTCATCGATCGACGATGAAGAGTCGGAAAAAACTGCCGAAGATTCATTAACTAGTCGTAACAAGCCGTCAGTCCAGCAAGTTTCCACGCCGGCGCCCAGTAACTGTTACGGTCAGTGGGCGACCCCAAAAGGCTGTAATGTGACTGCTGGCCAATGCGAGTACCATGTGGTATGGACTTATTCGTCGAAAACCGATTACATGCGATTCACGATTACCACCACCCACACCAGTACTTGGACCGGTATTGGATTTTCGGACGACCACAAAATGGTAAGATTAATCTATACATAGATATATTAAACAACAATATTGCAAATATCGACGAAAATTTTGAATTTAGAAGTATATTCAAACAACTAATCGATATAATAAGAAATATAACTAGACACTAGATAAATTATGTTTTCAAAACCATAAACTATTTTATAATTGCATAAGTAAAGATTAAAAAATTGCTTTTATATTGTACCTATTTGTTAAGTGTTAAAACCTTATATATATATTAAATATTGTACAAAAAACACGAAACAATAGACAAATGCTAATTGCAAAGAGATAATTTTCCTATTTAACGATAAGAATTTAATACATATTTAAAATTTAAATATTTTTAATAATTGGTTTTGAAAATAAACGCTGAATTTTCGTTTGTAACTCTTGTTTTTATGATTGGTTAGAGTCAAACAGATGCCATAATTGGATGGGTGGATAAAGCAGGAAGGCCATTCCTTATGGACACGTGGATTAACGGGTATACGGCTCCACTGTTGGATGCTTCACAAGACTTAAGCAATATAACCGGTAACACCGCCGAGGGATTAACAACGTTGAGTTTTATGAGGAAACGATCGACCGGTGATACCAAGGTAATTATTATTATTGATTTGAAAGTTAATAAGGTTAAATATACTGAGAAGTTAGGTCTGTGAATTTAATGTACTAAAAATAACAGATTAAAAATAATACACTTTTGTACTAAAAATTGGCAAAATAATCTTAAAAAATCTAAAGTTTAAAATAAAAGTTTTAGAATACTAGTATGATAATCTTTTATTTAAACATTATTAAATATATTATGAATAAATAACATAATTTTTGTCAATCTCACTGATATCAATAAAATATTAAAATATTTAAAAAAAAAAAATAATAACATTTAATTTAGATCCTCACTTAGTATATATTATAGTATATAGTATATTATAACGAATTTTGATTGAACTATTAATTATTCCTTTTACAAAATAGCAAAATACATATTATTATAGAATAAATGTATTAAATTCAGAGCTCTATCGTGTTTATACAACATATTCTCATTAACATAAAATGTAAACGTATCGTAGCTTTATCGTTGCTTTGAAATAATAGGATATGATGTTTACGGATGACAAATGTTTGTATTTAACGTTCATCGTCAAAGGAGGTGGTTACAACCCGGTTAATAAAAAAATCAAAAAACACGAAGTCTTGCCAATGTTTTCGAACGACAGAGTGTGCATAAGATCCTGTGGTGCCGGTAAGGATTCTAAATATTGCAACGTTTACACAGATTTTTTTTAACTTGGGCGTGATTTTTAACTTTTTTACAGAAGAAGATTGGGAATTAGCCACCACTACGATCGCACCGAAAGCGGCATACAACGTTGCCATTAAGTTGGTGAAATTGGGTGAAAATTTTGTTGTGCCCCCGGCTGGAAGTCCCGATTTTGACGCCCTAGCCAATACGGTCACCAGTGGTTTCAAGAAGACCTTAACTAAATTACCCGAGTTCTACAAGATTAGCGTTGATGAGTTTTCTCAGTACGTATAATATATGTTTATACTAATATTTTGATCATATTTCAATTACACCGCGAGCGTTTTTTAAGCAGTGGCAACATGATGCCCAATTTTTGGGCTAAGTACTCAAGTATTCCATCTATAAATTGGGTGTACTTATTGTACTTCTACCATTTTATGAGCACTCAATAATTTTTATTTATACATTTATATAATACTAATAAAATATTACGCCCATTTAATTTTTTTCTTATAAATAAATATCTTACCATTTCCAAAATATAAATTGTGCTTAGACATAGAGATGTTTTGCGACGAAGCTTCAAATGTGTTATTTAAATAAAAATTGGTGGGTGGGTCATACGAGCATGCTGCTGTCCCATTCATAAAAATATTTCGCTCTGCCACTGTCTTCCAAGTGCTACGTATAGTATAATTTTTTTCATCTACTGGATTCGAATTCACCAATTACACAGCTATCCAGCTATGTGTTATATATTATTTAATTTAGTGATTATAATTTTGTTTATTTTTACTACAGAGATAACGACAATGTCGTTGCTAAAATGAGTGTCGAGTTAGACGAGAGTGGTGGTGGTTCGCGTGGCCGTGCATTGGGCACTGACGAGGGTGCCGAACAATTGGAGCGCGTTTTAAGAAGTACCGTAAACAGCGGTCACGTTGGCGCTCTATCATTGGATCCTAAATACTTTGTTTTTGAAGCAGCACCACGTAAGTGATATAATATATGTATATTCATTAGTTAAATAACTGATTTTTATAAATAAAACAAACAAAATCATTACAAAACGAAGTTTGAAAATCTTATATAACGAGAAATCAGTTGTACTTTCCTCTGCTCTTTCTGTTCGCTATATATTTTATTTTATACATTCGACTATAATATTATTTTATGTTATGATTTACAGTGTCCAGTACGATTCCATTAGAGGAAAACGTCAATGACAGTATACTATTGTCTACGACAAAATTATGGATCGTTATAGGATGCATTTCCGCTTTGGTATTTATCGCCATCGTTCAAGCTGGATGCACCATCTACAAGACAGCTCGAAGACCCAGACCAAACCACAAGGTAATTGTCACTGTCGTTGATACACATTTGTATTAACAACGATATATTATTATCATAAATTTTAGATCATCATCATTTTTAAATATACTATGTAGTACATCCATATTAACGGCTTTCGTAGAGCTTTTATTTTATTGTTAGCTTCCTCGTATAATAATAACTTGATTAGGCTTATTATTTTTTTATTCGTCTACATTTGGCGAGCTTGCAGTAATCTTGTAACTATTGTATAGCTGGTTTATTCGGTCCCGACTGGAGCTCAGGCCGGGTATCGGCCGCCTGTCGACCCTTACATGTACACCACCGGTCATTGGGCGCCTATTCGAGCGGAACACGTGACACATCGTTACTAAACAAAATCAAAATTTATAAAATATATCGCAAAATCAAAAAAAAAAAAAATCATCAATAAAAACATACATAACACATATAGTATAAGTATATTACCCGGTGAGTCTGATCAATACTTCTTCTTTGTCTCTGTCTCTGTTTTCTTTTTGCGTGATATCCTTATTATATATTATAACTTCTAAATATCGAAAACTGCATATTCTTATCAGTTTTTCACAATATTACGCTTTCGCAAACAAAGTAGGATTCAATTATTTTATATTTTTACCTATATACGCAAAGATACTATACATAAATAAAATGATTTACACGATTTTGATTTTGAACGTTTTTATTAACTTAAAGATGTATATTCTGAAGAATGGAAATATTGATATAATCAATGATAAGTTTATTAAGATTAGTACTTATTAACTATCGACTTAATAGGTTTTAAGTAATATAGGAACTAACCAATTTATTTTTTGGTTAATTTTCATTATTTAATATTAACTTTGTTGGGTAATTAAACGTGAATATATTAATAATTTTAATTAATTTTAAACTACACGATTATATAACTATAAGAGGTTACATAAAACTTTTATAATTTTCACGTATTATGTAATATTAAATCTGGTCATGTGCCAATATAAGTATCTATTTAATATGGAAACAAAAATAATTGAGTACCTATACTTTTAAATGTTAAAAAAAAATGATTATGATATAAAAGGAATCACCCTTTAATATTTCACGCATGATCATATAATGGCTATTATCCTATTTGATTTTTCTTACTAACTTTATTCACTTGGGTATCTATCATATTGATGTATGCGCAAATAGTATATATGTATTGAAAATGTAATACATTTCATTAACTTTATCGTATGTGATAATTTTATTTAAAAACGCCGATGTTTTTAAATAATATTAAGATAATTCAACTAATACTTATATAATTGACAAAATAATATTATATTAGAATAATAATTGTTAATGTTATTCTCCTGCTTCTGATTTTCAATTCGTCCCCACCATTAATTTAATTCTGTCTTTGACTCCCGCATATAATAAATATGTAGCTGGTATTTTCTCACGTTTTTTCACATTTTTTTTATGCTTTCGTGGTTTTACAATACATAATATTTATCCCTCTTTTAGATCTTTTATTCTTTACAAACTACTTCGTATGCGTGCCTATTATATTATTTTGATCACTTTTTTTGTACCTAAGTTATTTTTTTCTAAACGACATTAACTGCGTTTTACACATTAATATTTTACATTTCCAACTACTTCGTTGGTTCAATGACAAATCGTTACATAATAATAGTATTTTACCTTTTCTACTCACTGCACGTTAAATGTATAAATATTACGACTTTTCAAACGTACATTATTATTATTATTCACTATCGTTAAACTTTTCGGATAACAAGTTAACGATATGGTACTAATCAGTGGAATAAAACTATACGATTTCGTCGAAAAAATAATAATTATATACGTACTAGGGTCATTAAAAAATAGTTGACACTTAATGTTGAATTTATTTCCGTAGTATTGAAATATTATTGTTATAATTTCAATTATAGTAATGTGGGTCGAAACGTAAATAAAAATAGTACGCAGAATATTCCAGCAATATACACAAATAGGCTAACACATTTTTCCGCTGTAGAATAATTTTCTTTTCTTCAAAAAAAAACCGCTTGCACACTGCTCCTATTATTATTACCACCACCACTTTTATTATCACTACTATACGTCTATACACACTCACGCCGACATTATTACTACTATTAAAATACTTAACACTTTATTAACTTGTTATTTGTAAATATTATTAATATTACACCATTACGACCTTATAATATGACTATATGTTTACTGTACAGTGTACATAATATAGAATGTAAATCGATGGTAAACCAAAAGCGAGGTTCTGTTTACGCCGAAACCAACCTTCGAAAATGATATAGTATTATAATAGAAGACTTATGATAATACTAGCATTTGATGACCATTTTCGTATCACCGATTATCGACTATCGTATAGAAAAATATAGGTCGTAAAGATTGGTTTTGGTGCAAACAGTTGACTTATCACGCTTATTATTGCCATGATGTCTATGGTCGGTCTAAAAACTAAAGGCTTTCCGATATAGTGACGTTTTCGTAGAAAACGGCGTCGCGCAATCCATAATATATTATAAACGTATTATAAAAAACTTAATAAAACTCACATAAAAAAAAAATCATTACATTTTCGCATTTGGAAAGAGACGAATTTTGATCCCCACAAAAAATTGCGCTACGCCAGCGGATTGTTTGTCGCGTATTGCATAACAATCGGCAAATAATCTATACATCGGAAAGCCCGCGGCGACACACTCGTTAACAATATAATGATGCATTTTCGAAATGTTATTATGATCGCTGATCCATTATCATAATGATTTATGTTTTTGCGCGTGCGCAGGATCACGGCGGTGTGAACTCCGCTTGGAAGGATTATTCGTCCGGCGGCGGTGGACCTAACACCAATTACGCTTTCGATCAGTACGACGGCGACGAAAAACAGTCACCCAGCTCGTTGAGCCATACATCCACCATACCGCTGACCACAAAGTTGGTGTCGCATAACGGCGGCGGAGGTAACCATTACGCCGAGTCGCGGTCGTTGCACAGGCCTGCCGCAAACACGGCGGCTGCGGCCAACGGCGGCCGTCACATGCACAGCCGCCCACCGCCACCGCCAGCACACCAACAGCAACTGCTCCACCAGGACAGAGCGGCGGGCACTTACTCGCTGCCCAGGCCCGCGCAACAGCCGCCCCACCATAACGGCGGTTACTACACGCACAGACCGCCAAACCGGACAGCGCATCACGGGCCACCACATCAGCAGCAGTCCGCGGGCGGCGATCAGCTTCAGCCGGACTTTTACTTTATGCCGTCGCAGAGGAAGTACTCGGGCGAGGTGGTCAGGGTGTACGTGGACTATAACACAAACCCCAGGAAATGAACAGGGAGCCGCCCCGCGTCTCTGCATTTTATATACTTATAGTAATCGTTTTTTGTAAATATATATCCAAAAATTATTTTTTTACATAAGTACATTATATACTTACGACACACGCACACACACGGACACGAACACGTACTCCTCGTGTACATACGTTTATTATTCGCCATAGTATGTGTGTCTATATATATATATATATATACGTTTAAACTCAATAGCCACATAATAATAATTTAATATCGTTTATTGTCCCGTAGTACGATTCGTTGTCGTTTATTAATAATATGATAAATATTATTACTAGCGTGACATGATAATTTATTAATCCCGACCCTCTTCGGTTCGCTTTTGGCTTTTCGAGACGTTCGGTCGGGTATTGTAATACGACAGTTTATGATATCACAATCGTGTGCCATTTCAACCGACAAGTATAATATATTATTATACGTATCGCTATTCATAATAATTGTCGACACAGTAATAAAGATTTTCGTTTAAGATACGCGCAGTTGTCACTGCGTACAGATCAAAACCTATCTACATATACCTATCATTGTTAATAATATTGCATTGCGACTTTTCTTCGCGATAATGTTAGTGTGACAATACGTGTATGTGGGTGTGTGTATGCGTGTGTGTGTGTATACATATATATTTATAGACGATACATATTATACGAACACGGACGCACGTTGTTATTTACGTGTCAAGCCACTACACATTGACTGTATTTTATTTTTTATTATTTTATTTTAGAATATCATTATTTTTTTTTTTCGATTTTATAGTCTATTACGTAAAATAGTTTAGTAACGTTATAATAGGCGCGAGTAATATGTATACCGCGATGAATTTCAACAAAATATATAGTGCAAAACGTTGTCAATCGAATCAATATTATAATAAATTATGCCTAAGTATATTATGTATAAATTCTTAAGATATATATATATATAGTTATGTAAACTGTTTGCTCATTTAGTCGAAAAAAATAACGTAATTAATATTATGGTTTTTATACATATACATATATAGTACTCGTATACAACATATTATTATTGCGATTAATATGTTTTTATAGTATTTAATATTTGTTTATGTACTTATTTTTTAGTTAGGCGAATACCATAGATAAATTATATAGTGAATACGATGTCTTAATAGCTAATATTAACATAGATGCATTATACTATATTATGTTGTGTAACCTTAATTTAACCGTAAGAGTACTACAACGGCATAAGTCTATTCGCGTCAAAAATATTTTCACTGTGCAATATCAATATAATATTATTATTATATTTATATATGCGCATGTCCTGTGAAACCGGAAAAATATTATAAGGCGTTAAAAATGTGTTTTTATTCCGACTATTTTGTACATACACCGAAAGTGGCATTAAATTTTATTTCTGACGCTGTAAACTATATTATACGTTTGGAGAATAATATATAATTTAATATATAGTTATTAAAAATCATTTATTTAATACGATTTTTATTATAATGTGTTGTTTTTAAATATACCTATAAATATGTATACATAGTTGTTGATTGATGGGAAAGATCAAACTACACAATATTTAATGGATAGCGAATTATTGATAAAAGAATGGTTTATACCATTAACTTTTATAAAACCGAATGAAATTCATATTGATGGACAATTTCAAAAACTTTAAGGTGTTCAAACTGCGTAAATTTATACTTAATACATAAGAATAACTGATAAAATATTATTATGTACCTATATTATTATGATGTGAACGCTATTATTTTTATTATTATATTCTGTAGTAATGTAGTATTAATATGCGATTTTAATATCAACACGTTAGAATACTAAATAATAGCATCATTACTTTTATTTATGTATTATTGATGGCCAGAAATATTATGAATAGATAATAATATTGATTTGAAAATAATTTTTTGTCTTTAAACAAAAAAACCAAAACCATTGATATAATTGAATATAAAACTATACAATATAAAATTAAGTAATAACCTAATGAAAGAACAATGCTAAGTAAATATTAACCATAATAATCTATCAAAGAATTATTGAACAAATAATTTTTACTTTACTTAGATTAACTTATATCAGAATAAAATTTTTGATTTTTTAAAAACAACAATCTTATAATTTCTAACCCGAGAAAAATTATTTCAAAATATAAGATTGAATATTGCAGACTTGATGTAAAAATATTAAACGCCGCTAAAAAAGATGAACCAAATTTACTCTCTCACGTTGAAGTACTTCGCAGAGAACTATAATCATGATAAGAGTTATGGAATAAAAAATATGAAATATAAAACACTTCTATGGAAACTTTCAAATAAACATTTATACTAACTAAAAATAATAGCATATATTTTTTAAAAACACAAACCATAATTGAGGCGTATAGAACCATATCGGGCATAGGCACAATCCACAAAAAATCTTGTTAAAAATTTTGTTTTTTTTTTCAAAATTTAATCTAAATAATGTTCAGTTGGATTTGTTTTTGATATACGATTAATATGTCATTACAAAAAGTTACATAAATTATAAATATAATATTGTTATTAGGTATTAAAATATGTTTTGTATTTATATTTATGTTTGATATTCATTTTATATATTATAGCTTTATATAAAACTTTAAAAAATGTGCCCCCGTTCTGTAAACATTTTCTGAAACCGCAGCTGAATACAAGGAATGCGACAACAACATGTGTCAACAGCACTCGACTCTCATTAATGAAATAAATAATAATTTGAAGATTTTTGTAGCATACATAGAACGTCGTTACAACGCTATACGGAAAAAATGCATAATATATAAATAAAATTCTATTTTTTTTTACTTATATAAAACATTACAATATTACAACATCCTTTATTCGTCATTTAACATCAATCTATCTACTGTATTGTATGTCGATTTGTCAAGTTATTATTACATTTTTTATTCGTTTATAACATATACTATCAAAAACCTTCTCTTGGTGATTTTAACAACTTTAACCCCCACATAGGACAATACGGAGAAATTGCTGAAAGTATTTTTATTTTAACATAAAATTTATTTTTGAACACCGAAACTTAACACGCATCGTCACGCAGGTGTATCGCCTAAACAGTTTTCTAGCAAAAAAACACGATATTATCGATATTTATTTTTTATTAGTACGGCCCGCGGTCACTTTTTGACGATTTTCACCAAAAAACCTAAACATACGTAGTTTAAACGGTGAAGGGTGCTAAAAACGACTATAAAAACGTTGTAACATGCATAAGAGGCCGATGATCTATCTTATGATATCAAGAAAACAACGAAAATCCAAATACATCGTACTTAAATTCGATAAAAACCATTTTTTTGAAAAAAACTGGTATGTAAGTTTTCGTGAAGAAGAATTTATTTTTGGAATCCAAAACTTTACACGCATCATCAGGTGTATCGCCTAAACAGTTTTCTAGCAAAAAAACACGATATTATCGATATTTATTTTTTATTAGTACGGCCCGCGGTCACTTTTTGACGATTTTCACCAAAAAACCTAAACATACGTAGTTTAAACGGTGAAGGGTGCTAAAAACGACTATAAAAACGTTGTAACATGCATAAGAGGCCGATGATCTATCTTATGATATCAAGAAAACAACGAAAATCCAAATAATTCGTACTTAAATTCGATAAAAACCATTTTTTTAAAAAAACTGGTATGTAAGTTTTCGTGAAGAAGAATTTATTTTTGGAATCCAAAACTTTACACGCATCATCAGGTGTATCGCCTTAACAGTTTTCTAGCAAAAAAACACGATATTATCGATATTTATTTTTTATTAGTACGGCCCGCGGTCACTTTTTGACGATTTTCACCAAAAAACCTAAACATACGTAGTTTAAACGGTGAAGGGTGCTAAAAACGACTATAAAAACGTTGTAACATGCATAAGAGGCCGATGATCTATCTTATGATATCAAGAAAACAACGAAAATCCAAATACATCGTACTTAAATTCGATAAAAACCATTTTTTTGAAAAAAACTGGTATGTAAGTTTTCGTGAAGAAGAATTTATTTTTGGAATCCCAAACTTTACACGCATCATCAGGTGTATCGCCTAAACAGTTTTCTAGCAAAAAAACACGATATTATCGATATTTATTTTTTATTAGTACGGCCCGCGGTCACTTTTTGACGATTTTCACCAAAAAACCTAAACATACGTAGTTTAAACGGTGAAGGGTGCTAAAAACGACTATAAAAACGTTGTAACATGCATAAGAGGCCGATGATCTATCTTATGATATCAAGAAAACAACGAAAATCCAAATACATCGTACTTAAATTCGATAAAAACCATTTTTTTGAAAAAAACTGGTATGTAAGTTTTCGTGAAGAAGAATTTATTTTTGGAATCCCAAACTTTACACGCATCATCAGGTGTATCGCCTAAACAGTTTTCTAGCAAAAAAACACGATATTATCGATATTTATTTTTTATTAGTACGGCCCGCGGTCACTTTTTGACGATTTTCACCAAAAAACCTAAACATACGTAGTTTAAACGGTGAAGGGTGCTAAAAACGACTATAAAAACGTTGTAACATGCATAAGAGGCCGATGATCTATCTTATGATATCAAGAAAACAACGAAAATCCAAATACATCGTACTTAAATTCGATAAAAACCATTTTTTTGAAAAAAACTGGTATGTAAGTTTTCGTGAAGAAGAATTTATTTTTGGAATCCAAAACTTTACACGCATCATCAGGTGTATCGCCTAAACAGTTTTCTAGCAAAAAAACACGATATTATCGATATTTATTTTTTATTAGTACGGCCCGCGGTCACTTTTTGACGATTTTCACCAAAAAACCTAAACATACGTAGTTTAAACGGTGAAGGGTGCTAAAAACGACTATAAAAACGTTGTAACATGCATAAGAGGCCGATGATCTATCTTATGATATCAAGAAAACAACGAAAATCCAAATACATCGTACTTAAATTCGATAAAAAACCATTTTTTTGAAAAAAACTGGTATGTAAGTTTTCGTGAAGAAGAATTTATTTTTGGAATCCCAAACTTTACACGCATCATCAGGTGTATCGCCTAAACAGTTTTCTAGCAAAAAAACACGATATTATCGATATTTATTTTTTATTAGTACGGCCCGCGGTCACTTTTTGACGATTTTCACCAAAAAACCTAAACATACGTAGTTTAAACGGTGAAGGGTGCTAAAAACGACTATAAAAACGTTGTAACATGCATAAGAGGCCGATGATCTATCTTATGATATCAAGAAAACAACGAAAATCCAAATACATCGTACTTAAATTCGATAAAAACCATTTTTTTGAAAAAAACTGGTATGTAAGTTTTCGTGAAGAAGAATTTATTTTTGGAATCCAAAACTTTACACGCATCATCAGGTGTATCGCCTAAACAGTTTTCTAGCAAAAAAACACGATATTATCGATATTTATTTTTTATTAGTACGGCCCGCGGTCACTTTTTGACGATTTTCACCAAAAAACCTAAACATACGTAGTTTAAACGGTGAAGGGTGCTAAAAACGACTATAAAAACGTTGTAACATGCATAAGAGGCCGATGATCTATCTTATGATATCAAGAAAACAACGAAAATCCAAATACATCGTACTTAAATTCGATAAAAACCATTTTTTTGAAAAAAACTGGTATGTAAGTTTTCGTGAAGAAGAATTTATTTTTGGAATCCAAAACTTTACACGCATCATCAGGTGTATCGCCTAAACAGTTTTCTAGCAAAAAAACACGATATTATCGATATTTATTTTTTATTAGTACGGCCCGCGGTCACTTTTTGACGATTTTCACCAAAAAACCTAAACATACGTAGTTTAAACGGTGAAGGGTGCTAAAAACGACTATAAAAACGTTGTAACATGCATAAGAGGCCGATGATCTATCTTATGATATCAAGAAAACAACGAAAATCCAAATACATCGTACTTAAATTCGATAAAAACCATTTTTTTGAAAAAACTGGTATGTAAGTTTTCGTGAAGAAGAATTTATTTTTGGAATCCAAAACTTTACACGCATCATCAGGTGTATCGCCTAAACAGTTTTCTAGCAAAAAAACACGATATTATCGATATTTATTTTTTATTAGTACGGCCCGCGGTCACTTTTTGACGATTTTCACCAAAAAACCTAAACATACGTAGTTTAAACGGTGAAGGGTGCTAAAAACGACTATAAAAACGTTGTAACATGCATAAGAGGCCGATGATCTATCTTATGATATCAAGAAAACAACGAAAATCCAAATACATCGTACTTAAATTCGATAAAAACCATTTTTTTGAAAAAAACTGGTATGTAAGTTTTCGTGAAGAAGAATTTATTTTTGGAATCCAAAACTTTACACGCATCATCAGGTGTATCGCCTAAACAGTTTTCTAGCAAAAAAACACGATATTATCGATATTTATTTTTTATTAGTACGGCCCGCGGTCACTTTTTGACGATTTTCACCAAAAAACCTAAACATACGTAGTTTAAACGGTGAAGGGTGCTAAAAACGACTATAAAAACGTTGTAACATGCATAAGAGGCCGATGATCTATCTTATGATATCAAGAAAACAACGAAAATCCAAATACATCGTACTTAAATTCGATAAAAACCATTTTTTTGAAAAAAACTGGTATGTAAGTTTTCGTGAAGAAGAATTTATTTTTGGAATCCAAAACTTTACACGCATCATCAGGTGTATCGCCTAAACAGTTTTCTAGCAAAAAAACACGATATTATCGATATTTATTTTTTATTAGTACGGCCCGCGGTCACTTTTTGACGATTTTCACCAAAAAACCTAAACATACGTAGTTTAAACGGTGAAGGGTGCTAAAAACGACTATAAAAACGTTGTAACATGCATAAGAGGCCGATGATCTATCTTATGATATCAAGAAAACAACGAAAATCCAAATACATCGTACTTAAATTCGATAAAAACCATTTTTTTGAAAAAAACTGGTATGTAAGTTTTCGTGAAGAAGAATTTATTTTTGGAATCCAAAACTTTACACGCATCATCAGGTGTATCGCCTAAACAGTTTTCTAGCAAAAAAACACGATATTATCGATATTTATTTTTTATTAGTACGGCCCGCGGTCACTTTTTGACGATTTTCACCAAAAAACCTAAACATACGTAGTTTAAACGGTGAAGGGTGCTAAAAACGACTATAAAAACGTTGTAACATGCATAAGAGGCCGATGATCTATCTTATGATATCAAGAAAACAACGAAAATCCAAATACATCGTACTTAAATTCGATAAAAACCATTTTTTTGAAAAAAACTGGTATGTAAGTTTTCGTGAAGAAGAATTTATTTTTGGAATCCAAAACTTTACACGCATCATCAGGTGTATCGCCTAAACAGTTTTCTAGCAAAAAAACACGATATTATCGATATTTATTTTTTATTAGTACGGCCCGCGGTCACTTTTTGACGATTTTCACCAAAAAACCTAAACATACGTAGTTTAAACGGTGAAGGGTGCTAAAAACGACTATAAAAACGTTGTAACATGCATAAGAGGCCGATGATCTATCTTATGATATCAAGAAAACAACGAAAATCCAAATACATCGTACTTAAATTCGATAAAAACCATTTTTTTGAAAAAAACTGGTATGTAAGTTTTCGTGAAGAAGAATTTATTTTTGGAATCCAAACTTTACACGCATCATCAGGTGTATCGCCTAAACAGTTTTCTAGCAAAAAAACACGATATTATCGATATTTATTTTTTATTAGTACGGCCCGCGGTCACTTTTTGACGATTTTCACCAAAAAACCTAAACATACGTAGTTTAAACGGTGAAGGGTGCTAAAAACGACTATAAAAACGTTGTAACATGCATAAGAGGCCGATGATCTATCTTATGATATCAAGAAAACAACGAAAATCCAAATACATCGTACTTAAATTCGATAAAAACCATTTTTTTGAAAAAAACTGGTATGTAAGTTTTCGTGAAGAAGAATTTATTTTTGGAATCCAAAACTTTACACGCATCATCAGGTGTATCGCCTAAACAGTTTTCTAGCAAAAAAACACGATATTATCGATATTTATTTTTTATTAGTACGGCCCGCGGTCACTTTTTGACGATTTTCACCAAAAAACCTAAACATACGTAGTTTAAACGGTGAAGGGTGCTAAAAACGACTATAAAAACGTTGTAACATGCATAAGAGGCCGATGATCTATCTTATGATATCAAGAAAACAACGAAAATCCAAATACATCGTACTTAAATTCGATAAAAACCATTTTTTTGAAAAAAACTGGTATGTAAGTTTTCGTGAAGAAGAATTTATTTTTGGAATCCAAAACTTTACACGCATCATCAGGTGTATCGCCTAAACAGTTTTCTAGCAAAAAAACACGATATTATCGATATTTATTTTTTATTAGTACGGCCCGCGGTCACTTTTTGACGATTTTCACCAAAAAACCTAAACATACGTAGTTTAAACGGTGAAGGGTGCTAAAAACGACTATAAAAACGTTGTAACATGCATAAGAGGCCGATGATCTATCTTATGATATCAAGAAAACAACGAAAATCCAAATACATCGTACTTAAATTCGATAAAAACCATTTTTTTGAAAAAAACTGGTATGTAAGTTTTCGTGAAGAAGAATTTATTTTTGGAATCCAAAACTTTACACGCATCATCAGGTGTATCGCCTAAACAGTTTTCTAGCAAAAAAACACGATATTATCGATATTTATTTTTTATTAGTACGGCCCGCGGTCACTTTTTGACGATTTTCACCAAAAAACCTAAACATACGTAGTTTAAACGGTGAAGGGTGCTAAAAACGACTATAAAAACGTTGTAACATGCATAAGAGGCCGATGATCTATCTTATGATATCAAGAAAACAACGAAAATCCAAATACATCGTACTTAAATTCGATAAAAACCATTTTTTTGAAAAAAACTGGTATGTAAGTTTTCGTGAAGAAGAATTTATTTTTGGAATCCAAAACTTTACACGCATCATCAGGTGTATCGCCTAAACAGTTTTCTAGCAAAAAAACACGATATTATCGATATTTATTTTTTATTAGTACGGCCCGCGGTCACTTTTTGACGATTTTCACCAAAAAACCTAAACATACGTAGTTTAAACGGTGAAGGGTGCTAAAAACGACTATAAAAACGTTGTAACATGCATAAGAGGCCGATGATCTATCTTATGATATCAAGAAAACAACGAAAATCCAAATACATCGTACTTAAATTCGATAAAAACCATTTTTTTGAAAAAAACTGGTATGTAAGTTTTCGTGAAGAAGAATTTATTTTTGGAATCCAAAACTTTACACGCATCATCAGGTGTATCGCCTAAACAGTTTTCTAGCAAAAAAACACGATATTATCGATATTTATTTTTTATTAGTACGGCCCGCGGTCACTTTTTGACGATTTTCACCAAAAAACCTAAACATACGTAGTTTAAACGGTGAAGGGTGCTAAAAACGACTATAAAAACGTTGTAACATGCATAAGAGGCCGATGATCTATCTTATGATATCAAGAAAACAACGAAAATCCAAATACATCGTACTTAAATTCGATAAAAACCATTTTTTTGAAAAAAACTGGTATGTAAGTTTTCGTGAAGAAGAATTTATTTTTGGAATCCAAAACTTTACACGCATCATCAGGTGTATCGCCTAAACAGTTTTCTAGCAAAAAAACACGATATTATCGATATTTATTTTTTATTAGTACGGCCCGCGGTCACTTTTTGACGATTTTCACCAAAAAACCTAAACATACGTAGTTTAAACGGTGAAGGGTGCTAAAAACGACTATAAAAACGTTGTAACATGCATAAGAGGCCGATGATCTATCTTATGATATCAAGAAAACAACGAAAATCCAAATACATCGTACTTAAATTCGATAAAAACCATTTTTTTGAAAAAAACTGGTATGTAAGTTTTCGTGAAGAAGAATTTATTTTTGGAATCCAAAACTTTACACGCATCATCAGGTGTATCGCCTAAACAGTTTTCTAGCAAAAAAACACGATATTATCGATATTTATTTTTTATTAGTACGGCCCGCGGTCACTTTTTGACGATTTTCACCAAAAAACCTAAACATACGTAGTTTAAACGGTGAAGGGTGCTAAAAACGACTATAAAAACGTTGTAACATGCATAAGAGGCCGATGATCTATCTTATGATATCAAGAAAACAACGAAAATCCAAATACATCGTACTTAAATTCGATAAAAACCATTTTTTTAAAAAAACTGGTATGTAAGTTTTCGTGAAGAAGAATTTATTTTTGGAATCCAAAACTTTACACGCATCATCAGGTGTATCGCCTAAACAGTTTTCTAGCAAAAAAACACGATATTATCGATATTTATTTTTTATTAGTACGGCCCGCGGTCACTTTTTGACGATTTTCACCAAAAAACCTAAACATACGTAGTTTAAACGGTGAAGGGTGCTAAAAACGACTATAAAAACGTTGTAACATGCATAAGAGGCCGATGATCTATCTTATGATATCAAGAAAACAACGAAAATCCAAATACATCGTACTTAAATTCGATAAAAACCATTTTTTTGAAAAAAACTGGTATGTAAGTTTTCGTGAAGAAGAATTTATTTTTGGAATCCAAAACTTTACACGCATCATCAGGTGTATCGCCTAAACAGTTTTCTAGCAAAAAAACACGATATTATCGATATTTATTTTTTATTAGTACGGCCCGCGGTCACTTTTTGACGATTTTCACCAAAAAACCTAAACATACGTAGTTTAAACGGTGAAGGGTGCTAAAAACGACTATAAAAACGTTGTAACATGCATAAGAGGCCGATGATCTATCTTATGATATCAAGAAAACAACGAAAATCCAAATACATCGTACTTAAATTCGATAAAAACCATTTTTTTGAAAAAAACTGGTATGTAAGTTTTCGTGAAGAAGAATTTATTTTTGGAATCCAAAACTTTACACGCATCATCAGGTGTATCGCCTAAACAGTTTTCTAGCAAAAAAACACGATATTATCGATATTTATTTTTTATTAGTACGGCCCGCGGTCACTTTTTGACGATTTTCACCAAAAAACCTAAACATACGTAGTTTAAACGGTGAAGGGTGCTAAAAACGACTATAAAAACGTTGTAACATGCATAAGAGGCCGATGATCTATCTTATGATATCAAGAAAACAACGAAAATCCAAATACATCGTACTTAAATTCGATAAAAACCATTTTTTTGAAAAAAACTGGTATGTAAGTTTTCGTGAAGAAGAATTTATTTTTGGAATCCAAAACTTTACACGCATCATCAGGTGTATCGCCTAAACAGTTTTCTAGCAAAAAAACACGATATTATCGATATTTATTTTTTATTAGTACGGCCCGCGGTCACTTTTTGACGATTTTCACCAAAAAACCTAAACATACGTAGTTTAAACGGTGAAGGGTGCTAAAAACGACTATAAAAACGTTGTAACATGCATAAGAGGCCGATGATCTATCTTATGATATCAAGAAAACAACGAAAATCCAAATACATCGTACTTAAATTCGATAAAAACCATTTTTTTGAAAAAAACTGGTATGTAAGTTTTCGTGAAGAAGAATTTATTTTTGGAATCCAAAACTTTACACGCATCATCAGGTGTATCGCCTAAACAGTTTTCTAGCAAAAAAACACGATATTATCGATATTTATTTTTTATTAGTACGGCCCGCGGTCACTTTTTGACGATTTTCACCAAAAAACCTAAACATACGTAGTTTAAACGGTGAAGGGTGCTAAAAACGACTATAAAAACGTTGTAACATGCATAAGAGGCCGATGATCTATCTTATGATATCAAGAAAACAACGAAAATCCAAATACATCGTACTTAAATTCGATAAAAACCATTTTTTTGAAAAAAACTGGTATGTAAGTTTTCGTGAAGAAGAATTTATTTTTGGAATCCAAAACTTTACACGCATCATCAGGTGTATCGCCTAAACAGTTTTCTAGCAAAAAAACACGATATTATCGATATTTATTTTTTATTAGTACGGCCCGCGGTCACTTTTTGACGATTTTCACCAAAAAACCTAAACATACGTAGTTTAAACGGTGAAGGGTGCTAAAAACGACTATAAAAACGTTGTAACATGCATAAGAGGCCGATGATCTATCTTATGATATCAAGAAAACAACGAAAATCCAAATACATCGTACTTAAATTCGATAAAAACCATTTTTTTGAAAAAAACTGGTATGTAAGTTTTCGTGAAGAAGAATTTATTTTTGGAATCCAAAACTTTACACGCATCATCAGGTGTATCGCCTAAACAGTTTTCTAGCAAAAAAACACGATATTATCGATATTTATTTTTTATTAGTACGGCCCGCGGTCACTTTTTGACGATTTTCACCAAAAAACCTAAACATACGTAGTTTAAACGGTGAAGGGTGCTAAAAACGACTATAAAAACGTTGTAACATGCATAAGAGGCCGATGATCTATCTTATGATATCAAGAAAACAACGAAAATCCAAATACATCGTACTTAAATTCGATAAAAACCATTTTTTTTAAAAACACTGGTATGTAAGTTTTCGTGAAGAAGAATTTATTTTTGGAATCCGAAACTTTACACGCATCATCAGGTGTATCGCCTAAACAGTTTTCTAGCAAAAAAACACGATATTATCGATATTTATTTTTTATTAGTACGGCCCGCGGTCACTTTTTGACGATTTTCACCAAAAAACCTAAACATACGTAGTTTAAACGGTGAAGGGTGCTAAAAACGACTATAAAAACGTTGTAACATGCATAAGAGGCCGATGATCTATCTTATGATATCAAGAAAACAACGAAAATCCAAATACATCGTACTTAAATTCGATAAAAACCATTTTTTTGAAAAAAACTGGTATGTAAGTTTTCGTGAAGAAGAATTTATTTTTGGAATCCAAAACTTTACACGCATCATCAGGTGTATCGCCTAAACAGTTTTCTAGCAAAAAAACACGATATTATCGATATTTATTTTTTATTAGTACGGCCCGCGGTCACTTTTTGACGATTTTCACCAAAAAACCTAAACATACGTAGTTTAAACGGTGAAGGGTGCTAAAAACGACTATAAAAACGTTGTAACATGCATAAGAGGCCGATGATCTATCTTATGATATCAAGAAAACAACGAAAATCCAAATACATCGTACTTAAATTCGATAAAAACCATTTTTTTGAAAAAACTGGTATGTAAGTTTTCGTGAAGAAGAATTTATTTTTGGAATCCAAAACTTTACACGCATCATCAGGTGTATCGCCTAAACAGTTTTCTAGCAAAAAAACACGATATTATCGATATTTATTTTTTATTAGTACGGCCCGCGGTCACTTTTTGACGATTTTCACCAAAAAACCTAAACATACGTAGTTTAAACGGTGAAGGGTGCTAAAAACGACTATAAAAACGTTGTAACATGCATAAGAGGCCGATGATCTATCTTATGATATCAAGAAAACAACGAAAATCCAAATAATTCGTACTTAAATTCGATAAAAACCATTTTTTTAAAAAAACTGGTATGTAAGTTTTCGTGAAGAAGAATTTATTTTTGGAATCCAAAACTTTACACGCATCATCAGGTGTATCGCCTAAACAGTTTTCTAGCAAAAAAACACGATATTATCGATATTTATTTTTTATTAGTACGGCCCGCGGTCACTTTTTGACGATTTTCACCAAAAAACCTAAACATACGTAGTTTAAACGGTGAAGGGTGCTAAAAACGACTATAAAAACGTTGTAACATGCATAAGAGGCCGATGATCTATCTTATGATATCAAGAAAACAACGAAAATCCAAATACATCGTACTTAAATTCGATAAAAACCATTTTTTTGAAAAAAACTGGTATGTAAGTTTTCGTGAAGAAGAATTTATTTTTGGAATCCAAAACTTTACACGCATCATCAGGTGTATCGCCTAAACAGTTTTCTAGCAAAAAAACACGATATTATCGATATTTATTTTTTATTAGTACGGCCCGCGGTCACTTTTTGACGATTTTCACCAAAAAACCTAAACATACGTAGTTTAAACGGTGAAGGGTGCTAAAAACGACTATAAAAACGTTGTAACATGCATAAGAGGCCGATGATCTATCTTATGATATCAAGAAAACAACGAAAATCCAAATACATCGTACTTAAATTCGATAAAAACCATTTTTTTGAAAAAAACTGGTATGTAAGTTTTCGTGAAGAAGAATTTATTTTTGGAATCCAAAACTTTACACGCATCATCAGGTGTATCGCCTAAACAGTTTTCTAGCAAAAAAACACGATATTATCGATATTTATTTTTTATTAGTACGGCCCGCGGTCACTTTTTGACGATTTTCACCAAAAAACCTAAACATACGTAGTTTAAACGGTGAAGGGTGCTAAAAACGACTATAAAAACGTTGTAACATGCATAAGAGGCCGATGATCTATCTTATGATATCAAGAAAACAACGAAAATCCAAATACATCGTACTTAAATTCGATAAAAACCATTTTTTTGAAAAAAACTGGTATGTAAGTTTTCGTGAAGAAGAATTTATTTTTGGAATCCAAAACTTTACACGCATCATCAGGTGTATCGCCTAAACAGTTTTCTAGCAAAAAAACACGATATTATCGATATTTATTTTTTATTAGTACGGCCCGCGGTCACTTTTTGACGATTTTCACCAAAAAACCTAAACATACGTAGTTTAAACGGTGAAGGGTGCTAAAAACGACTATAAAAACGTTGTAACATGCATAAGAGGCCGATGATCTATCTTATGATATCAAGAAAACAACGAAAATCCAAATACATCGTACTTAAATTCGATAAAAACCATTTTTTTGAAAAAAACTGGTATGTAAGTTTTCGTGAAGAAGAATTTATTTTTGGAATCCAAAACTTTACACGCATCATCAGGTGTATCGCCTAAACAGTTTTCTAGCAAAAAAACACGATATTATCGATATTTATTTTTTATTAGTACGGCCCGCGGTCACTTTTTGACGATTTTCACCAAAAAACCTAAACATACGTAGTTTAAACGGTGAAGGGTGCTAAAAACGACTATAAAAACGTTGTAACATGCATAAGAGGCCGATGATCTATCTTATGATATCAAGAAAACAACGAAAATCCAAATACATCGTACTTAAATTCGATAAAAACCATTTTTTTGAAAAAAACTGGTATGTAAGTTTTCGTGAAGAAGAATTTATTTTTGGAATCCAAAACTTTACACGCATCATCAGGTGTATCGCCTAAACAGTTTTCTAGCAAAAAAACACGATATTATCGATATTTATTTTTTATTAGTACGGCCCGCGGTCACTTTTTGACGATTTTCACCAAAAAACCTAAACATACGTAGTTTAAACGGTGAAGGGTGCTAAAAACGACTATAAAAACGTTGTAACATGCATAAGAGGCCGATGATCTATCTTATGATATCAAGAAAACAACGAAAATCCAAATACATCGTACTTAAATTCGATAAAAACCATTTTTTTAAAAAAACTGGTATGTAAGTTTTCGTGAAGAAGAATTTATTTTTGGAATCCGAAACTTTACACGCATCATCAGGTGTATCGCCTAAACAGTTTTCTAGCAAAAAAACACGATATTATCGATATTTATTTTTTATTAGTACGGCCCGCGGTCACTTTTTGACGATTTTCACCAAAAAACCTAAACATACGTAGTTTAAACGGTGAAGGGTGCTAAAAACGACTATAAAAACGTTGTAACATGCATAAGAGGCCGATGATCTATCTTATGATATCAAGAAAACAACGAAAATCCAAATACATCGTACTTAAATTCGATAAAAACCATTTTTTTGAAAAAAACTGGTATGTAAGTTTTCGTGAAGAAGAATTTATTTTTGGAATCCAAAACTTTACACGCATCATCAGGTGTATCGCCTAAACAGTTTTCTAGCAAAAAAACACGATATTATCGATATTTATTTTTTATTAGTACGGCCCTGCGGTCACTTTTTGACGATTTTCACCAAAAAACCTAAACATACGTAGTTTAAACGGTGAAGGGTGCTAAAAACGACTATAAAAACGTTGTAACATGCATAAGAGGCCGATGATCTATCTTATGATATCAAGAAAACAACGAAAATCCAAATACATCGTACTTAAATTCGATAAAAACCATTTTTTTGAAAAAAACTGGTATGTAAGTTTTCGTGAAGAAGAATTTATTTTTGGAATCCAAAACTTTACACGCATCATCAGGTGTATCGCCTAAACAGTTTTCTAGCAAAAAAACACGATATTATCGATATTTATTTTTTATTAGTACGGCCCGCGGTCACTTTTTGACGATTTTCACCAAAAAACCTAAACATACGTAGTTTAAACGGTGAAGGGTGCTAAAAACGACTATAAAAACGTTGTAACATGCATAAGAGGCCGATGATCTATCTTATGATATCAAGAAAACAACGAAAATCCAAATACATCGTACTTAAATTCGATAAAAACCATTTTTTTGAAAAAAACTGGTATGTAAGTTTTCGTGAAGAAGAATTTATTTTTGGAATCCAAAACTTTACACGCATCATCAGGTGTATCGCCTAAACAGTTTTCTAGCAAAAAAACACGATATTATCGATATTTATTTTTTATTAGTACGGCCCGCGGTCACTTTTTGACGATTTTCACCAAAAAACCTAAACATACGTAGTTTAAACGGTGAAGGGTGCTAAAAACGACTATAAAAACGTTGTAACATGCATAAGAGGCCGATGATCTATCTTATGATATCAAGAAAACAACGAAAATCCAAATACATCGTACTTAAATTCGATAAAAACCATTTTTTTGAAAAAAACTGGTATGTAAGTTTTCGTGAAGAAGAATTTATTTTTGGAATCCAAAACTTTACACGCATCATCAGGTGTATCGCCTAAACAGTTTTCTAGCAAAAAAACACGATATTATCGATATTTATTTTTTATTAGTACGGCCCGCGGTCACTTTTTGACGATTTTCACCAAAAAACCTAAACATACGTAGTTTAAACGGTGAAGGGTGCTAAAAACGACTATAAAAACGTTGTAACATGCATAAGAGGCCGATGATCTATCTTATGATATCAAGAAAACAACGAAAATCCAAATACATCGTACTTAAATTCGATAAAAACCATTTTTTTTAAAAACACTGGTATGTAAGTTTTCGTGAAGAAGAATTTATTTTGGAATCCAAAACTTTACACGCATCATCAGGTGTATCGCCTAAACAGTTTTCTAGCAAAAAAACACGATATTATCGATATTTATTTTTTATTAGTACGGCCCGCGGTCACTTTTTGACGATTTTCACCAAAAAACCTAAACATACGTAGTTTAAACGGTGAAGGGTGCTAAAAACGACTATAAAAACGTTGTAACATGCATAAGAGGCCGATGATCTATCTTATGATATCAAGAAAACAACGAAAATCCAAATACATCGTACTTAAATTCGATAAAAACCATTTTTTTGAAAAAAACTGGTATGTAAGTTTTCGTGAAGAAGAATTTATTTTTGGAATCCCAAACTTTACACGCATCATCAGGTGTATCGCCTAAACAGTTTTCTAGCAAAAAAACACGATATTATCGATATTTATTTTTTATTAGTACGGCCCGCGGTCACTTTTTGACGATTTTCACCAAAAAACCTAAACATACGTAGTTTAAACGGTGAAGGGTGCTAAAAACGACTATAAAAACGTTGTAACATGCATAAGAGGCCGATGATCTATCTTATGATATCAAGAAAACAACGAAAATCCAAATACATCGTACTTAAATTCGATAAAAACCATTTTTTTGAAAAAAACTGGTATGTAAGTTTTCGTGAAGAAGAATTTATTTTTGGAATCCAAAACTTTACACGCATCATCAGGTGTATCGCCTAAACAGTTTTCTAGCAAAAAACACGATATTATCGATATTTATTTTTTATTAGTACGGCCCGCGGTCACTTTTTGACGATTTTCACCAAAAAACCTAAACATACGTAGTTTAAACGGTGAAGGGTGCTAAAAACGACTATAAAAACGTTGTAACATGCATAAGAGGCCGATGATCTATCTTATGATATCAAGAAAACAACGAAAATCCAAATACATCGTACTTAAATTCGATAAAAACCATTTTTTTTAAAAACACTGGTATGTAAGTTTTCGTGAAGAAGAATTTATTTTTGGAATCCGAAACTTTACACGCATCATCAGGTGTATCGCCTAAACAGTTTTCTAGCAAAAAAACACGATATTATCGATATTTATTTTTTATTAGTACGGCCCGCGGTCACTTTTTGACGATTTTCACCAAAAAACCTAAACATACGTAGTTTAAACGGTGAAGGGTGCTAAAAACGACTATAAAAACGTTGTAACATGCATAAGAGGCCGATGATCTATCTTATGATATCAAGAAAACAACGAAAATCCAAATACATCGTACTTAAATTCGATAAAAACCATTTTTTTGAAAAAAACTGGTATGTAAGTTTTCGTGAAGAAGAATTTATTTTTGGAATCCAAAACTTTACACGCATCATCAGGTGTATCGCCTAAACAGTTTTCTAGCAAAAAAACACGATATTATCGATATTTATTTTTATTAGTACGGCCTGCGGTCACTTTTTGACGATTTTCACCAAAAAACCTAAACATACGTAGTTTAAACGGTGAAGGGTGCTAAAAACGACTATAAAAACGTTGTAACATGCATAAGAGGCCGATGATCTATCTTATGATATCAAGAAAACAACGAAAATCCAAATACATCGTACTTAAATTCGATAAAAACCATTTTTTTGAAAAAAACTGGTATGTAAGTTTTCGTGAAGAAGAATTTATTTTTGGAATCCAAAACTTTACACGCATCATCAGGTGTATCGCCTAAACAGTTTTCTAGCAAAAAAACACGATATTATCGATATTTATTTTTTATTAGTACGGCCCGCGGTCACTTTTTGACGATTTTCACCAAAAAACCTAAACATACGTAGTTTAAACGGTGAAGGGTGCTAAAAACGACTATAAAAACGTTGTAACATGCATAAGAGGCCGATGATCTATCTTATGATATCAAGAAAACAACGAAAATCCAAATACATCGTACTTAAATTCGATAAAAACCATTTTTTTGAAAAAAACTGGTATGTAAGTTTTCGTGAAGAAGAATTTATTTTTGGAATCCCAAACTTTACACGCATCATCAGGTGTATCGCCTAAACAGTTTTCTAGCAAAAAAACACGATATTATCGATATTTATTTTTTATTAGTACGGCCCGCGGTCACTTTTTGACGATTTTCACCAAAAAACCTAAACATACGTAGTTTAAACGGTGAAGGGTGCTAAAAACGACTATAAAAACGTTGTAACATGCATAAGAGGCCGATGATCTATCTTATGATATCAAGAAAACAACGAAAATCCAAATACATCGTACTTAAATTCGATAAAAACCATTTTTTTGAAAAAAACTGGTATGTAAGTTTTCGTGAAGAAGAATTTATTTTTGGAATCCAAAACTTTACACGCATCATCAGGTGTATCGCCTAAACAGTTTTCTAGCAAAAAACACGATATTATCGATATTTATTTTTTATTAGTACGGCCCGCGGTCACTTTTTGACGATTTTCACCAAAAAACCTAAACATACGTAGTTTTAAACGGTGAAGGGTGCTAAAAACGACTATAAAAACGTTGTAACATGCATAAGAGGCCGATGATCTATCTTATGATATCAAGAAAACAACGAAAATCCAAATACATCGTACTTAAATTCGATAAAAACCATTTTTTTTAAAAAAACTGGTATGTAAGTTTTCGTGAAGAAGAATTTATTTTTGGAATCCGAAACTTTACACGCATCATCAGGTGTATCGCCTAAACAGTTTTCTAGCAAAAAAACACGATATTATCGATATTTATTTTTTATTAGTACGGCCCGCGGTCACTTTTTGACGATTTTCACCAAAAAACCTAAACATACGTAGTTTAAACGGTGAAGGGTGCTAAAAACGACTATAAAAACGTTGTAACATGCATAAGAGGCCGATGATCTATCTTATGATATCAAGAAAACAACGAAAATCCAAATAATCGTACTTAAATTCGATAAAAACCATTTTTTTAAAAAAACTGGTATGTAAGTTTTCGTGAAGAAGAATTTATTTTTGGAATCCAAAACTTTACACGCATCATCAGGTGTATCGCCTAAACAGTTTTCTAGCAAAAAAACACGATATTATCGATATTTATTTTTTATTAGTACGGCCCGCGGTCACTTTTTGACGATTTTCACCAAAAAACCTAAACATACGTAGTTTAAACGGTGAAGGGTGCTAAAAACGACTATAAAAACGTTGTAACATGCATAAGAGGCCGATGATCTATCTTATGATATCAAGAAAACAACGAAAATCCAAATACATCGTACTTAAATTCGATAAAAACCATTTTTTTGAAAAAAACTGGTATGTAAGTTTTCGTGAAGAAGAATTTATTTTTGGAATCCAAAACTTTACACGCATCATCAGGTGTATCGCCTAAACAGTTTTCTAGCAAAAAAACACGATATTATCGATATTTATTTTTTATTAGTACGGCCCGCGGTCACTTTTTGACGATTTTCACCAAAAAACCTAAACATACGTAGTTTAAACGGTGAAGGGTGCTAAAAACGACTATAAAAACGTTGTAACATGCATAAGAGGCCGATGATCTATCTTATGATATCAAGAAAACAACGAAAATCCAAATACATCGTACTTAAATTCGATAAAAACCATTTTTTTTAAAAACACTGGTATGTAAGTTTTCGTGAAGAAGAATTTATTTTTGGAATCCGAAACTTTACACGCATCATCAGGTGTATCGCCTAAACAGTTTTCTAGCAAAAAAACACGATATTATCGATATTTATTTTTTATTAGTACGGCCCGCGGTCACTTTTTGACGATTTTCACCAAAAAACCTAAACATACGTAGTTTAAACGGTGAAGGGTGCTAAAAACGACTATAAAAACGTTGTAACATGCATAAGAGGCCGATGATCTATCTTATGATATCAAGAAAACAACGAAAATCCAAATACATCGTACTTAAATTCGATAAAAACCATTTTTTTGAAAAAAACTGGTATGTAAGTTTTCGTGAAGAAGAATTTATTTTTGGAATCCAAAACTTTACACGCATCATCAGGTGTATCGCCTAAACAGTTTTCTAGCAAAAAAACACGATATTATCGATATTTATTTTTTATTAGTACGGCCCGCGGTCACTTTTTGACGATTTTCACCAAAAAACCTAAACATACGTAGTTTAAACGGTGAAGGGTGCTAAAAACGACTATAAAAACGTTGTAACATGCATAAGAGGCCGATGATCTATCTTATGATATCAAGAAAACAACGAAAATCCAAATAATTCGTACTTAAATTCGATAAAAACCATTTTTTTAAAAAAAACTGGTATGTAAGTTTTCGTGAAGAAGAATTTATTTTTGGAATCCAAAACTTTACACGCATCATCAGGTGTATCGCCTTAACAGTTTTCTAGCAAAAAAACACGATATTATCGATATTTATTTTTTATTAGTACGGCCCGCGGTCACTTTTTGACGATTTTCACCAAAAAACCTAAACATACGTAGTTTAAACGGTGAAGGGTGCTAAAAACGACTATAAAAACGTTGTAACATGCATAAGAGGCCGATGATCTATCTTATGATATCAAGAAAACAACGAAAATCCAAATACATCGTACTTAAATTCGATAAAAACCATTTTTTTGAAAAACACTGGTATGTAAGTTTTCGTGAAGAAGAATTTATTTTTGGAATCCGAAACTTTACACGCATCATCAGGTGTATCGCCTAAACAGTTTTCTAGCAAAAAAACACGATATTATCGTTGGCCTACCGTATTCGTGTGCGTAAATTATTTAGTCGGTGGACCTCCGTTCATGGCACGCAGATAGTCTACATAACATTATTGAGTATACGTCCCGATACCCGATTTATATATAGCTCTGACGCGCGGTGCACCACTGCTGACCGCGCCGTATAGCACTTTGTTTCGCACGACTAGATGACGCTGTGCCGCGGGGGTGACGTCTAATGTCGCTGCACCTGGCCCGTTTATTGAGCATCGTATATTGAGAACTCGTGGCGAAATGGCTCTTTTGCGTAACCCTGCAATATACCGTTGCTCGTGTGTCGACGAATGTGGATTTCAATATCTCCAACGGAACTCCGTCTTTTGGGCTATCCGGAATTTTCCTCCGCCTCACGCTATGCCGACAGTGGTCGCGGTAGCAACACTATTTTCGGTGCTATAGTCGCGGCCGGCCGCCGGTCATTGTTGGCCGTCATCGGTCTCCCGGCCTCGGCGTCTGACGGTCTGCGTTGTTGTTCGGTGATGTATTTTTGTAGCCGCGTGCCGGTGGCCATCGACCACACCACAGCCCGCGTTGGATTGTATTGCAATAACTGCGGTGACCTCTGAATTATTATATCGCGATGGTGGTGGTTTCTGTTTCGACGATATTATAATATATAGAGATCGAACCGTGACATCTGCGCTGCATAATATCACGTGACTTGTGTATAATATATATATTTTCTAAAATCTCGTTAAAAAGTATCCGCGATCGCCAAATACAATGGCCTCGTGTACTCGTGTGTGATTGATTTTGGTAGGTATAGGTAAATCTGTTAACTGGATTTTAGCTTTGATAATTTCGTCTCGTCTATCCGGTTAGTAATTATTTCCGTATCGTGTTCGTCCGTTAGCCATCAAACAAATGGTATATACTTATACGCGTAATCGCAGATGTGTATACTGCATGCATGTATTGTAATATTTTGACAACAGTTAATTTCGATTTTACCGGAAATTTATTCGTCTTGTACTTTTGGGTAGTCTATTAATATAATAATATTTTAATTATTTTAATTGTATGCTATATTGATGCCGCTACGGTATATTACGCGGGATATTGCCGAACCGGTGGCGTGATGGGATCGAAGCTATATAGGTTTAAGATTTAGGGGTCTTTCCAGCCTTTTCTTAGTATAAAATAACTTTTTTGAAGTTAGCTTTTGATGAGCATGCCTTTTCAATAAGTTTCAAAGTTAGGTTTTAAATTCACAAAACAAATTCTTCTTAACTATCAATCTCGATCATAGCCTACAAGTGAAACTAGATCACACCTCAACAGTTGAACCTACTACATGAAAAAGAAAAAAAATTATAAAGAATTGTTATTTGTTATAATAACAATATGGCGAAAACATTTAAAATGTAAAACGCAAATGTTTTGAAAATCATATTATTTACTATTTTTTTTATTTGAATAATTATATGAGTCTGTCATTATTATTTACTACTGATTTGTATATAGCCATAAAATTATGATAACAGTTTGATTAGGCATTAATTCAAATTTTTTTTCTGTAATTTTAAATTATACTTAAACGTTTTAAACACCGCATATCGTCAAATACTTTGAGTTTAGTAAGCCTATAGGGAATTATCCTATCCTATACTGGCTTGATTCATACCTATCAAAATATTAATTTATTAAAATCTCGTAAAATAATTATAACTTTGTATCAGTAATTTTCCTTTTATCATTTTACACTACATAAATATGTTTTATTTTATTAAATTATATTGTATTGCATTGTGTCACATTAATTACATTGTATTAATTTGTATTAGGTAGGTATATTAAAGTACGTTGAATTTTAAATTATCTAAAATTTTCAGTTAAATATGCCATGAATTCAATCTACGACAGTTGTAGAAAAATCTTTATTCTTAGTATCCGATTTGAGTCTCTAAAAAAAATTATATCCTAAAACCGAAGAAATAATAAAGGTTCCAAACCCTGCGACCGCACTGGCTTTACTATAGTACTGTACACAATTATATGAGCCTCTTCAACTTCAACATCTTTTACTAAATCGGTTCAATAAAAAATGGACTTGAATTTGACTTGTATACATTTATGCAATGCAAAACACTTCTCTAAAAAACTAAATATATAATGATACATTTTATAATATATATATATAGAAATAAAGGTATATTATTATAATTTCGTCTCATCACGGGCAGTTGTGGCAATTTAATAATAATTATGCGAACTGCAACGCTATAATACGGTCCGACGCGATTATAATGTATACATTTTTTTCTCTCGACATTCTGTCAGGGTCAACTCGGTAGCACAATCTAGGCGTTTTCCTTTCTTGTGGTTTAAGAAAAAAAATATATTCACATTGAACACGGACGTGCCACTCTCTCGTATTATACATGAAAAAATATAGTACATAACAATCAATCATATTATATATTAATATTGTGAACCGATCGGTAAGTTTAGTAATACACTTCTATATAATATTATTATTATTGTAATAAACAGGTATTATAGTAGTATTACTCATATTAAGTAGCAAGTACATAATATATTGTACAATGGTTTCCACATATCGAGCAATCAATTTCTGCTCAATTTTAACACACTTTTTTTAACAGTTTTAAAAACGAATGATAACAATTGTCTTCTTGAAAATTAAAAAAAAAAATGTTTAAACTTATGCCATTGAGTTGTAATTTTCCAACTATTTTATGAAAAAAAAAAAACATGATTAATATATTGATTTGCCACAGGCCCATAGTCCACCAATAAGATACTAAAGGTGATACGGCCGATACGGGACTTCTGAGACTACTCTGTATACTGCGTATAACTATTATTCATTTGCTCTACTCCTAGTAGTCGCATAGTACATACACAGAGGCCGCGAAAAAGTGTACTCAAAATATCAACATAAATACGCACTCTGAAACGCAATAGAATCTTCTCGAGTTAAATAATTAATAATAATAGTACTTACTGGTTATTGTCTAAATTATTATTTTGTCCTTAACGCGTATTTGTATGCCATATAGTTATTATTACAATAATTGTCACATGAGTCCAATCCACACGGATTTTAGTTGAATATATTATATACGATAAAGCATGCGTCAACGATCTAGCTTATGTAGATCATCTCAGTCTATAATTGATCCAGCTCTATAGTACCAGCCCTTATTCTTCAGTAAACCCCGATAGAAAATTCAGTGTAGTCCGAAATTGGAAGTGTGTGCTACAGATAATAAATAATAAATAAATAAGACTTTTTTTTTATTAAATACACCTAACCTTTTATTAAATATAAATAAATCAAAAATACATTTGGAGATTTTTATCAAATTATAATATTATTTTGAAAACTAGTAGAAGGTCATCGGACTCATCGTTATTATCAGAAACTTATACCCAAAATAATTTTTTATTAAAATGAGGATTTAAATTTATAATATAACGAATTTTACAATTTTTAGTATCAAAATTATTTTTGATAATAGTTTATTAATTTATTATTATTATTATTATTATTATTATTATCACTTCTATGGCCCTATATATATTTTTTGTAGTTTGCTTATTAATTAATTATAATATTATACTGTTCTTTGCCTATAATTTATTGTATATATATATTCTGTGGACTAGTAAGAATTAAAATATTTGTGTCGTTGAAAAGTAGCATTTAAAATATAATTAAGGTTGACAAGGGGGGTATGGGGGGCGAAGTCCCTCACGGACCTGTGTCAGGTAATTGTACACTTGGAACGCAGTTTTTAAATCGTTGGATTAAGCTCCTTTACTTAATTTTTCCCAATTCAAGCACTGCGTACAGTAATTACAAGTTACAAAATTATATTACGTTACATTGCTATTGTATGAAATTAGTAAGTGTGATATACTATAATATTTTCGTATAGTTTAGAAGATAAAAACGTGCCATTAATTGATTAATTTTATAATAATTAATATGGTATAAATGTAAAACATGACTCAAACAGATTACTTATTACCTATCAGTAGGTACGTGTTAAATCATATGGTTAGGTATTATACAATATATTTGTATAGAAAAAATAAATATTATAAATTGTGAGGTTCTTAAAAGATAATGTATATGTGTAAAAACGTATATTTTAATTGCCTATTTATATCATTTTTGAGCAAGAAGTTATTTAATTATATATATAAAAAAAAAATACTTGACAAATTTAAAAAAATACGGTATAATATGGCAACGTATAAAAATTTATATTTTAAGAGGACACCATACCCGCATGTGTTGTCTCTGTCTTACTAACGTACATCATAACAAATTTTCGTTCAGCAGAATACATTTTATGATGTTAACTTTAATATTACAGTAAATTTACCTATTATCAAATTTAAAGGTAAGAATATTTTAATACAATATATAAAGATAATAACATATGCTTTTATTGATATTATCATTTTAAAGTTAGTTATGAACATTTTATAGTTGTAATATTTTACATAGCTATAACTCACTTTAAAATAATAATATTAATAAAAGCATACGTCATTGTCTAGATAATATTCTTACCTTTAAATTTGATAATAGGTAAATTTACTCTAATATTAAAACTAACATCATAAAATGTATTCTGCTGAACGAAAATTTGTTATGATGTATGTTAGTAAGACAAAGACAACACATGCGAGCATGGCGTCCTCTTAATTCAAAATAAACATTTTACGTTTCATGTTTTCGTGATTTTGATGAATTTTACAAAAATTATTAAAATTATTATTTATTATTAAATATTACCAAAAAAAAAAAAAAACACCCTCTAAAAAAATCCTGGCTATATAAATTAATTATCTATTTTATTATAATATATATTTGTAGACGAAGAAACCTTTGACCTAGCCTTGTCGAGTCGATAAACTCGTTATCTTTATTCTTTATACGTTTAAAGTTTAAAAATGGATCATGAAAATCATAGACAATAATATTATGATTATTGTCGTTCGCACACAATAAACTACAATAATAATAAAATATAATATCTTTTGAATGTTTAATATTTACTAAAACAACGTCATAATTTAGGTACTGTCATTCTCATAGTATATGAATATGATTCAATAAATTCACATAAATGATTAATAATACAAATGTCATGATGTGTTATATTATTTTAACGTTATTAACTTACTCATAATAGGTAGCTATTTAGTATTTATTTTTTTTATTTAGTACAAATTACAGTGAGTTCGGCAGTAATGACGTTAATAAAGATCGACCTGTACAATAACAAAACACTTTCCCAATCCCCACCACAACCGCAGTACCAAAATATTGGAACAAGTTGACGAGACCTTGTCCATGACGTCGACCTGATATCGTTAACGCGGTTACGGTCGCGGTGGGGTGGTCGTTGAACATATGTTTAGATAACAAAGACCAGAGATAACGGCGATGTTATTGTTGTAGTAAATGATTTTCCCAGACTTGTGTGTACGCGTATAGTTATTATTATAGTTATTAGTAGTTCATGTAATGAACTAGCAAACGATATCAAATTATCAAGTCGTCTTCTTCATTTTAATGAATATTGAATAATAATCTTTATTAATAATATTCATAAAAATTCGTAAACTTTCGGCAGTGTCACCGTCGAATTGAAAATTTCCCGCCTCCGAAAACAGTTCATTAGGCGACGTTCTCGTGCTGATAAATTGGTGGACCCGTTGTCGGCCAGCTAGCAATCTCCGTGAGGTTATGCAACAGACGACCGACGTGGAATCCGTCTTCAATTGCTAAATAATATAACGTGACCGTCGCTATGTCCAAGACGTCCGGTTCGGCCGCGTCCGGCTCGTCATCGTCGTCGTCACAACAACAAACGTCTGGAGTCGCCGCTGTACCGGCCGAAGATAATTTTGATTTTCTGTTCAAAATCGTGCTTATCGGCGACTGCGGCACCGGAAAGACATGTGTCGTTCAGCGGTTCAAGAGTGGAACGTACGCCGAGAACCAGGGCAACACCATCGGTGTCGATTTTTCCATGAAAACCATCAAGATTGACGGCAAGAAAGTCAAGGTAATTTATTCGTTTCTCCTGTAACGCCGTTCATAGATGTCTGTAATAACAACAAAACCATATGTTGTACTTACCGTAGTTTTATGTTATAGCTTCAAATATGGGACACGGCCGGCCACGAAAGGTTTCGTACGATCACGCAGAGTTACTATCGCTCAGCTAATGGGGTTCTACTAGGTAAGTCTTGGTGATATCCACAGATATATAAACATACATATGTTTATTATATATTATAGTACGTTTTACCGCTTTTTCATCATTATATTATCATATTTTACAGTGTATGACATCACGAAACGTGCTACTTTCTTGAATCTACAAAGATGGGTTGAAGAAGTACGTCGATATACTTCGTCTAATGTCTTACTTGTGTTGATTGGTAAGTATTTACATCAAAGTCTAGTTCTTAAAAAGAATATTACACTTACAAGTAGTGTTTAATCATTTCATCATAAATCATTTACTACACAATAATATAATATTCATTGTTACTTTTAACAGTTTAGTAATTATTTAAAAAATTAGTAAAAACAAAAGAAATAATAATACAAAATTACCTAAGCGTATAAACTTTCAATAGTATATTACATATTTATATTTTATACTTAAAACTTATACTTGCAATGCTAATAATGTCTGTATACCTTGATTATGTCATTACATTACAAAAATAAATGGTTTCATTACTATGATAAGTTATTAATCTATAAAAACAATGAATTCTAGCAACTAACTCAGACAAGATATGATAGATTAGTCTTTGTGATAAATTGTCATTTGGTAAAATGATTGTAATTGATTGTTTAAGGTTAATTATTTATGATAAATTGACTCATATCTTTTGTAGATTTTCATAACAGTATTCTAACATTCTAACATTCTAACAATTAATGCAATGCTTTTAATTTTCAATTTATATAGGTAATAAATGTGACTTAGAGGAGAATCGTCAGGTAGAGTTGTCTGAAGCAGACGCCATGTGTGAATACTTTCCAGAACTATTGTCTGTTCTAGAAACGTCGGCTAAGGAAAATAAAAACATTGAAGAAGCGTTCGTCACGATTGCCTCTGAACTTAAGGTAAGTGTTAAGATTTTATTGTTTGTTAACAGTCTGCTCAATAAGAAATTTTACAGAGACGTCATGACCAAAGTGCTCATATTGAAGATGAACCTAATCCTGTCATTAACTTAAGTGAAGGTGAAAATGTTCAAAAATGTAAAGGCTGTACATTGTTATAAGGTAACATTGCAGCATGGTACAGTAGAACAAATCAATATTTGATCATTATTATTCTAAAACCTGATGACGAACATGTGTAATTAATTAATTATACGTTCATAATCCTATGGTAACACACTTGTTTAATGTGAAACATTTAAAGTTTTATTTAGATTGTATTAAAAAAAAAAAAAAATTATGTGGATAGGGACAGACCATCCCTGGATTTTTATACACGTTTATAATCCGCGTTAATACTGTATTTAATTTTATCTTTCGTAACTTGCAATAACTATATATGTACTTGAACCTCACTTTGTTAATCATTCAATCATGTACTATAATATAATATTAAATAAGATTCTCGAATAGTTTTATGGGGGACCATGTTTTTTTTTCAAGTATCTCCCCACATGGTCCATAGGTATATATTACTGAAATTATTTTTATCAGTTTAGAATATTATATTATAGAGTATCAATGATGTTTTTTATTAGCAGCTATTATATTTTACGATATTGTGTACATGATATTATTCATATGACATTCATGTATCCCTATTGATATTCTGTAAATAGATGTATGTCCATATCGAGAATTTTAGAAATTTTTTATTTTTCTTCTGTCTAATAATATCATTTCACAAGTGATTATTTGAATTGATTTTATTTATTATATACGTGTTTTTCTTCATAAATTTAGTTATATATATATATATATATATATATGTATGATAATTGATTATATGTATTTATACATACATAAATACATATACGAGTATACATACATTTGTATAACATTATTACCATCTTTTTTAAAAGCACCTCTAATAATATGGTGAAGGTATTTAAATATTATATAATTATTTTTTTTATTATTATTATTATGTGTAGTGAGAGTAGGGAAATATTAATAATTCTATTATAATATGCTTAATACTAATAACTAGTCACGTGAAAAATGTATGAAATATTTTATTGTAGCAGTTCCTTTCATTGGTTAACAATTGTTTATAATTATGATAATTTCCCCTCTACAAAAATTTGTGATTTTTAATGTTTTATATGAGATGTGTGGTGGAAAATTATATGTACTATATGTATCTAAAAGAAATTATTATTGTTTAACTTTTTCAACTTTATAGATATTTTATTATCAGTACCTAGCTATTTTTAATTCTAAAATATTTATTTATATATTTTTTTTTAATTATTTCAAATTTTAATTTTTTTTTAATTTTTTTAAATTTAATTAATTTTTTTTTTTACTTATGTCTACATCAATTGTATACCTGTAATAATTTTGTATGCTGTTTTGTTTTACTTGTACGGAAGTAATGGCTACCAATAACCATGATTTGGAGATCAAAAAACAAAGAATTCAAATAAGAGCTCGAGGCGGGAAATTATATGATATTATAATAATATTGTCTTTTTACATTGATATTACAATATTTAATATATTGTATGACTAACAACAATAAAGATTTCTTTTTTCGATATTAAATACTAGAATATCAGATTAATACCTAATTACTAAAACATTGAACATTTAGAAAAAGTTGGTCATTTATGATAATTCATTATTTTAAATATTCTTGTTCGCTTATGAAAACAAATGTTTATTTCTTTACCTACCTCACCTTATTGTGGAGGTCACTACAATACAGTCGTTATCTGTATAATGGCCAATCATCAACATTTTATTATTATAAGTATATGTTTTACACAATTTAGTATACATACAATCAATGAATATTAATATCCGTATCAATTAAACAAAATAATATCTTTTACTGTATTATTGGTATTATTATTATTAAATATTATTAATTCATAACAATAATTGCACAGCTTTGATGTTCTACATAGAATGACTACTATAAATGTTTTTTATGATTTTAAATCTCGTTTATAAATTGTTTGGAATAATATCATACTTAAAGCCAAACATTTAAAAACTACTTAAACATTAACTAATTTAACATGTTAATAGAGTATTATATTATATAAATAAAAAATAATTTACATAATAATATATTATAGACTATTGTAATGTGATATATTCATATCTTGTAATAATAATAACTAAAACTATTGTGGATAGACACAGTTTTTAGAAAACATATATAAATTGTAAACATAATAACATGACGAATGATATTATATTAATTATACCATAATATATTGTGTAACAGTTATAATAATACTATATTTTGATATTTTGTAAATCAAATTTGTTAACATTGGCAATATATTATACAGTTCGTTGATGATCATTCAAAATAAATTATGATGATAAGCCTATCTCCTTATTAATTGTGTACAGATGAGAAAACATAGTAACCAATCGAAAATGTATTAAATATGATATTTTATTAACCATAGTTAATACACGGACTTGAGAGTTAAAATACATTTTGTGCAAATGATATCAATGAACGGCATATGACACATCACTTTGTCACTAAAACTACATAACTATGCTCTACACCAATATCAATACATATATCAATCTTATTATATAAAATGTAAATATCGAGATCTGCTGGATGCGTATATAATATATTAAATATAATAATAGAAAACAATATGGAAAATATTTTAATCAGGTTGTGTAGTAGGTATCTTAGTTTTTTAACACGGTTTTTACAGATTATATTAAATGACATTTATTTTTAAATTTATTTCAATAATAATATTGTTATTAATAGAGTACACCCAATATTTTAATTTCAATTTTTAAAGCAGAATACTTTTCTTGACATTTATATGTAGTATGTACTTTAATAAAGTAATATTTCTAACCATTAATTATCTAAGGGTAGGTATAATATACAGTCTAAGTAGAATAAGTAGATGGACCAAGTAGGTGCAATTAGTTATGTAATATGCAGCATTGATTTTACTGGGCTTGGTTACCACTTACCTCTGACAATTTAGTTTTAAACTGTAAATATAATAATAAAAAAAAAAACGTAAATAACCTTGATTATATAAAAACAATAAATCGTATTTTTTAAAACTGGTTGTGTAACATGTATATTAATATTAGAATATTATAAATATTAAAATCGACCTATGTTTATACGTCGGTAGATAACGATAGAGTTGACCATCAAGAGAATCGTTCTGTACACGCATGTATTGGATGTAAGCGCGAACGCAGGGGACAATTTCGGGGGTAGGGGGGTTAAAAAAATGTTCTTAAATACCACACTATTCATTTTTAGTTCAGGTAATTTATTTTTTGTTCCTGATATTTCAAACACCCCCCCCCCCCTGCGTTCGCATTTGATTGGATGTATTTAGCCACACGAGTATGTACTATTATATAAACTTCCGACACGACTGCACGAGGAGAAGAAGAAGATTTCACAGTACCTTCACAAATTATGTGTATGATATTGAGTTTTCAAATCGCATATGATATATTAATATAGACAATAGGTAGGTAGGTACGCAGTAACGAGCGATTCGAAGTTTTGTAGATCTACGGAATTCCGCGCACACTAGACTGGCGTGATAATATAATGCGATTTAGATAATTTAATGTAAGTAGTTGGTAGTCGGTACTTAATAGGTAACTCATCATTAATGATTATAAAATAAATTATATTATCAAGACGAACGTACAATAATGTAAACGATTAATATGTAAATAAATACGATACTACGTGTTGTTTTCGAGACGGTACCTTGACCGGGCTTGGCTGCTGTTGTTACCTGCGCAAATTGTTGCAGCGCTGTTTGCTCATAGGTGCTTTTACCGTATATGTATTATAACCGTTGAAGAGTGGTGCAGGCGGAAGAACGACGTGTACTACTACCAGTTCTATCTACCAATGTCAACTCGATTACTCGAGTCCAAGCATATAATATTATGAACTTTGCGTGTTAATAAAAGCCAACCAAATATGCAATGAGAATAAAAAAATAATAGAAATAAACAATGCGGGGTAACGTAAAACCGTGGCTAATGGCTATAGACTTATAAGTTCTATGACGTATGAATCTATAAGGTATTGTAATACATTGGTGGAAAAACGCTGTGGAAAGGCGTTGACCAACATCTAAGTTTTTCCATAATGGCCGAATTTGAGCTCAGATTGAACCATCTGCTTATTGTGTCCTTACATTTTTCGTTTCTCTCGTTTTCGTAAGAACTCGCGCAGCAGTAATTAGAAATTATGCAGTTGACAAGACAGATGCAACAAAATATGTTCCTCCATTACTTTATACATTATTCAATATAGTTTATTGTTTGCCGTTCGCTCCCACATCAACAAATGTACATTTACGATTAAGCGTTAAAAACGCCTTATAATACGATAGAGGACAAATGTCCATAATATTATAATGCGTCATAATCTCAGAGTGAGAAGCACTTCGTAATAAACGGATGTTTTTTCCATGTGTCCGTAACCTGCAATACAGCGTAGGAAGTTCCATAAAATATTAATTCATTCGTTTAACTTGAAAAAATTCTGGCTTGGAATAGATGAAATATGTATTCTTAGTAGACGATTCCGCATTGCATCACATAGGTAGGTAGGTACCTATTATTAATAGGTATATGATTAAATCATTAGACAACCGTCATTGTATTGTGCAAGGGTGTATACGAGGGGGGTTTTGGGGGTCCAACCCCCCCCCTGAAATAAATTCGAGTAACGAGGAAAAAATTGTTTTGTTATGTTGCGGCATAATTTGTATTGCTATATTTTGTAAACCCCCCCGAAATTTTTTTTTTGTTTACGCGCCTGGTATTGTGCATTTTAAACTTTTATAAAAGTCCTCTATAGGGGAAACAGCTAATGATAAAAATTATATGATGCCCTACTGATAAATAAGTACCCATAGTCAAAAATTAAATTCGAATTGAAGTATTCACTACTCTTGAATCAAAGTAGGTAGGTCGAAAGACCCGACGTCCAGCTGAAGGCAGGGGCGTCATTTGGGGTGGGGGTTAGAGCGTGTGGTTTCTTCAATTGATTTTTACTATTTATGTTGATGCAATGATTAGGTGCATAATGTATGGAAATAATTGAAAACAGGATAATGTACATTGTACATATACGTATTTTATTTTTATATGGCTCGGTGAAATTTCAAAATGGCCTGCTTGAAAACTTGTACACCAGAAAAAAAAACTTGAAATTACGCACTGGCTGAAATTCTGACGAATCTGGCATTTCTGGCTCCTCGGGTTACTCGCAACAGACATAACTATTAGTCTATTAAACACTCATATTGAGTTATTTCTACGCTATTATAACAAATCATTTGTTATTTATGAAATGTTCACGGATCACACACTAATGTATAAATAATAGGTAATAATAATATTTATGGTAAATAATAAATATAAAATTATGTATTAATATTGTAAGCAAGTTTAAATTTGTCCAGTATTTTACATTTATAATAAAGCAGTTTGACATTTAAATTTAAACTTGATTTTTTTGATTCTTTTTAGAAATATTTATTATTTCAACATTATCGAAACCATTGTGTATAAAGCTAATATTTATTTTATTTTTTTAAAAATTAAAATAAGAAATATTTTTTCTATTTTACCTAAGATCTAGTTTTAACAACTAATTCTACTTCGGGCTCAATGCTACCTCCACAATTTGAATATCAAATCCTCTTTGATAAAATTTAAAATATAGCCAAACATATATAAGTTCATTCGAAAGTCATCATCGCAAAACTTGGTTGAACAATTTTTCTAAACTGCACACTTTTTTTAAATTCACCGTTATCATCAGATTGTCGTTAATATCTCTATATGTTTTCTATGATTTTATAATGGGACTTTAATAAAAAAAAAAAAAAATTCCATTCGTCCTATGAAAATCTATTATTTTCGCGATTAAATAATTTCATTGTTGAAATGTTGAATATACAATGTGTAAATGTCAACATTACAGTGGGTAGGTACCTACAACATAGTTTTATAGTAGTCATAGTACCTACCGTGAACTTTATACGTCGAAGGTTGGAAAAAGATTGCAAAAAAATACAAAACGTGGTTTCTTGTCGTCTATAATCATCTATTTATATGTCTATTAGTTCGAAACAAAACTTTCGGGACAACGGATCCCAAGGACGAGCTATACTTTATAAAATCTGTCCAGAGTATATTTCGGTTTGGTCGAATACTCCGGCGGGTCTAGTGTGTGCGTGGAAGATACCTAAAACCTAAATTTTAAAGAGTATTGTTTTTTTTTTTTTTTGACGGATTTTCAAAATATTGACGACATTCTGAGTGCGATCAGCTGATGTAATAAATTTTACGATTCCCGAACACAATTTGACCATCAAATATATTTTATTAAAAAGTACCTACATAGTACACCTGCAATCCGTATAGTAATCGCTTGCTGCATAGCAGTGATGCGATGTGATATTTAAATTTTAAGTTATTCGTGACGTATATTCGCCTTTATAAATAAATTATTGTTGTGTTGCTATGACTTATAACCGTATAAGTAGGTACAGGCACGAGGTATTTATAATACTTATATAATATTATTATATTGTTATTGTGTACTACCCCGGTTATTATAATTACTAAATTACTACGAGACGACGGACACGAGAGTACGACTAGTACGAGACCATCTACGACCTGTGTTGGTATTATTACTGGCATACACCCGTTTTGTATACACGTAGAGTCGAACCACCGCACATCACACACACACACACACACACACACATATATATATATATATATTATATAACTATATAAGTACCCAAAGTACCTACTAACTAGGTACCTATAGTCTATACAGAGCGCAGCGTAAGTAGTGTACCAAAAAGTCCAAAAATCTACATCATTAAACCGTACAACGACAAAAAATAATATTATATTGTCGTTTTACTTGCCGTTAATTCATAAAATTACTATAATACGTTATGAAAATATTATATCATGACGTAATACATAATGGCATTATAATGGTTATATTATGATGTAACCGTCGTGTACTCGTGTATCGTGTACGCCAAGACAAGTTTAAATGTTTAATAATATACATATCATACGACTATTATTTACATATATCGTGTGTGAAGTGAAAACAGTGCACTATATACAAGGATATAAAAACGTGAAATAAGTAGGCGAATAGCCCGAATAGGTACCTCCAAATCATTACCCTCAATGGCCTTAATACATTTAATATTTGTGTATAGAGTGGTCTCGCTGTGTTTGTTCCAACCTACTGAGGTCTGAGACCGAGACTCTGAAAATGTAATTTTTTTTTTTTTTTTGAATCGCGATTCTTAAGAATACGATTAGTAGGGAAAAACTATCAGCTTAAACACGATGATATAATACAGGAGACCGCCGCCCGCGCTATTGAAAATACTGAACAGTATACGCGTATGTGCGCGTCTCTGCACAGACAATCCGCGAAAATGTAATTTACCAACGGACAACAATTATTAATTTTTCGCGTTTTTTCGAAAATCGGAGAACTGCCTAGCTGCTGCAGTATAATACATGCAATATGAACTGCTGTAATGTACGTGTACATTCATAGTATACAGCACATTTCAAAGTACAATTATTCTGTTGGCGTGATCACACGACTGACGGACTCGGCGAAACGCTCTGTATATTATGGTATATCACATAATATATAATATGTAATGTTGGGACAACAACAACGGTAACAACAATACAATAATACGATGCGGACTGTGACCTTTGGGTGGACGTGCGGTGTACTGTATAGACACAATGCGTTATGCGATCGCGGTAATAATGACTATTATGATATATTATTACTATTACCACAACTGTATACAACAATCATAAAAATAATAACATCGTATTACGCTGCAGGATGACGTGTAATGTACGACATGTGTACGCGTCCGTCATAAAAATAACGGACAAGTCGTAAGTAGGGTGCCCTACTACATATTATGTCTAAATTAAATTATATAATTTCGAGAACGGTTAAAACGCGACGGAAGAGGAGTAAAAACGTATTTGACGGACGACGGCGACGTACGTTGAAATTTCATTCCTGCAGACGGTGTGCTTCGCAATTGACGTTTAATACCGATTGAGTCCGCAGTAGTGGAATGTCGCAGCGTATTCAATAATAATATGTAGGTAGTAGGTGTCTATTCGGAGCTATGCGGAAAAATTACGAAAAAATATATACACAAAAAGAGCAGATAAATACAGTTATTTACGACGATGTAATATAATATAATGTAGGGCATCTTCCCACATAGTTAATGACTTATAGCGATAATAATAGTAATTTATTAATGTAATTAATGCATAACGTAAATCTATTTTTATGTCGCGGAGATGCGTGGAAGTGTTTGCCGGAAGGATCTTACTATGATATTCAATCGCTCACGTATATATCAAAGGATAATATGCATTGTGTAGTCTGCACTCCGCAGCATATATAGCACACTATTATACACTATACACGTGTTGGTATTGTTATGAAAAACTCTGCGACGCTGCCTCCGTTATGTTATAGCTATTTTCAGTGCCACGTTAAGCTATGTTGCCGCCCAGGGCAAATTAAAATATACCGCCCTTAAGAGAATTACAATTCAAAAATTTGCCGCCCCGTCAAACATCATAAAATTCGCCGCCCCGGGGCGATTGCCTCCCGTTAAATGCGGCTCCGGCTATATTCTGCCATTTGATCGCGCACGTCACCGATATCGGGATCCTCGCGAGAATGTAACTAAACCACAAAATGTTTCTGTTATAATACATCGCATTATGTACGCAATCATTATTTTGACTTTATACGAGTTTGCCATAAAAATGTATGGTGTTTTTTTACCCGTGAGTGGTGACTAGTGAGTAACATTCTTTCAATGAATTCTGTATATACGATTGAGCTTGAGCCATTATCTTAGTCAGTAAATCATTATCTATACAGATATAGGTATTATAATCAAACTTAACTGATTAAACTTTGACTATAGTTAGAATTGCGCATAATATTTGTATAGCATGACACACGACAAAATGTAATCTACGAGTACTTAAATTAATATTATAAAGCAGTTTGTACGAGTTGAATACCCTAATCTCAGAAACTACTGGACCTATTTCATTATTCCAATATAAATTATATGAATAGATTCCTTGAGACTCGGAGGATGTTTTCTTATTTCAACCCCTATATAGGTCATTAAAGGGTGGTTCACTAATGAATTTCGTTTTAGCTCACGAAAATTCAATAATTTTTCGTTTATATTACAGGGTTGGCATATCTGAGAGTATCCTTTCACGTGGTAGAAATGAATTCTACTATAAGTGGAGGGAATACCGCCATAGCTGTTTTTAGTTTTTCCGCGCATAATAGTATGTGTGATGAGTTTTGGATGTCGACCAGAATACAACGATCTAGAACCAATACCCAAGAAAATATATAAATAATAAATACGATTATATTTACTAATCATAAATTCACTGAAATTATATTCGCGAATTTTGTACTCGTAAAGTCGTAAATTGACGACAAGGAAAATCTACATTTTCTCATTCATTTTAATATACGGCAAGACAATAATAATATTATTGTATCGCAATTGATCAACATTATATTTTTACACGATAAGTTAACAATATTAAGCACCTTAGGTTAGAACCATCCGATGAACTATGTGCATGTTGGATGAATATATATTTAATCTATCTAAATACCGGGTGCTAAAATCAAACACGCGGCTACAATGTTATGTGACTATCGGGTTTAAAAGTTCTGTTAAATATTTCTTGGATAATATGGTTAAACAGTCGTTAACGTAGACTTAGTTTCTAATTTCCGTAATAACATTCGATCAACCATTAACCAATATTAAATCTAGAAAATCGATGACGCGCCTTTCGAAAACTCGAAATAACACCCTCCTCCATTTTTGCCTAACACCCCTTTTTAAACAAGTTTTTTTGAAGTCATGATCTTATAAGAAACTACATTAATTTCATTTAATAATAGTATTATTAAATTTGTATCTATCGGTTCAACATAATTTCTACATCGAAATAATTTATATGATTTACGATACAAATACGATTAACCTAGCTAGTCTGAAACTACGATTCGGTGTATTATAATATTTTATATAATATTATGTGACGTACAATAATTTTCTGTATTACATGATAAAATAATTATAAGCATATTAGTGCTTTATTACTACTTATTATAATAAGCACTAATAGACTATACATATAATTATATAAATATTTTCTAAAATATATTTCGTTTATCGATGTATTAATAACCAGAAATACGACGCATCCCAAACGGCTCCCGTCCATTGTTACCTTATTCCAAAACGACTCCCGACGAAAAAAGTTTTCAAACTGGTGAATTCTCAAATTGTTAATGAATTTTACAATTTTTATTTCAAAAACAATAATTATTAATTTTGTCATCTATTTAGTATATTGAATAAATTATGCATGTTGATTGTTATTATTTTTTTACTGTAACATGTATGACGTAGACATTACTATCGAGCACTGTATACCGGTATATCGTATTTTTAAATTTAAAATATATAAAACTAAATACTGAAAAGATAAGATATATTGATAATATCGAAAATACCAAAACATTGAACATAATTTCTATACCGAAATTATATATTGTACGTACTTATTTACTCGGCAAAAATATTCGTATGGAGTATATTTTAAAAAAATTGTGCCAAAAAAATGTATCTATAATTTAAATTTTTGATTTTTTTAAATATTTTTATATATACTTACATGTTTTACATTTTTTTAACTTTTAGATTTAATTCAAAATAATACAATAGTATATGCTTTTTTATATAATTTGTATAATTTATTTAGTGTTCACCAACAAATTTTTAACCATTCCTCTTTTGAGACAGTCTGTATGAATAAATGAGGAGGAATTTATGTTATAAAATACCGGAGCCGTTTGGGAATTTACTTTTTTGTAAAACGGGAGCCGTTTAGAAAAATGGCTAAATGAGCCAAATGGGCTAAGTCCCTGAAATAATATCATATTTTTGATATCAATACAACAAAACAATATATATCCTTGTCTACAAATTTCAAAGAATTATAAAGGTTAACGAATAACACTTTATTATGTATTGGTCTAATTAGTATGAAGTATGAGTCTAAAGAAATATGTTGACTAGACATTTAATAATAATATAATAAAGAAAAAAATATATTAATACATATCGAAAAGAACTATAATATTGATTTTTGACGTATATTTGTTTGTTTGTTTTTTTTTGTAAAATACATAATAATACCTTTACTACTTAAAATGAATTTATAGTTAAACGTTACACATACAATATAATTCTAAGTAGGTTCTATGTAATATATATATATAATATAATATAGTATTATATATAACTACATGTACAGTATAATAATTATATATCTATGACCTATGTACATTGTACAGTTCGTTAAGTTAATTTATGTAATGATTCATAAGGACTTAGACAAAAAAAGAAAATATAAATACAAATATTCGCGTACCTATTAATTCTATGTCTTATATTAGATTATAAATTATTATAATAATACTATTCTACCGACTGTAATAATATTATATTATGTTACAATAATATTGATGTGGGTCGAATCCTTCATCTCATGACGATAACTCGCGAATAATAATGTAAATTTTATTCGATAAAATTCTGAATAAATAATATTTATCATTAAAATATTATATAATATAATATTAAATTACATAATGTATAGCATTACAGCCGGTATAGTTATATTTTACAAAAGTGTCTAATAAATATATTATAATATAATTGTTTTAGTCTGGACTTAAATACTTTCAGGGTATGATATTCAATTATTATATTATTATAATACTACTTCAGTTATAATTGTACTTAAAATGTATAGGTAATAATGTATTATACGTGACTGTACTTTTAGTAGATATAATATTATTATATATAGGTGTGTATATAAATCGCGTGATATTATATATGTAATATCGATAATTTAATTTCGCTAAAATATATATTATATTATAATATTTTAATATTAGCATATATGTGTATAATTATTATAGGTATGTATATAATATTATATGTTGTGCATTAAATTTTTCTAAAGGAATCATATCACGTTTCGATAGTCAATTTGTCTCGTTCAAATTCCATCGATGACTACGTTGGATGCGTTCACGTAATTCCAATTGCCGTTGAATACTTCTAGAAAAAAAAAAAATATTATTATAATAAATTAAATTTTGTTAAGTATCAATTGAAGCAAACTAAAAGCAGTTGAACAGCTGCTGCGGGTAGTTAGTTCGTTAAAAGGTATAAACTTTAGAAATACGCAATCATCGTATATTAGGTATATAATATTATCTATATTAAAAAAAAATGAACAATCTATGCATATATATAGCATAATTATGAAAATATTATGATACAACTAATATGAACGGTATGAGGGGCTATCCGGTGATAGAGCCACACAACTGGTATTCTATTATCCCTTATGTATTAGTTATTTAAAAGAAAAATATGCTTTTACAATTTGTTCATAATTCAATTAATTAGTATGATTTTATGTGCGGCTTATGAAATATACTACGGACAAACTAAATTATAAATTATTTCCTGTAATCGGTAACGGTAAGAAGTGTCAAGTGTTTCAGTGTTTGTCTTGAGAAGTTTTGTCATGAACAGATAAATTACTTAATATATTGCCTATACTAAACCCCTTAAAAAGGACCGATTTAAACCATTTTACAACCAATAGATTAATAAAACTTTCGAAATAAGCAATATATGAAACTACTAATATTAAAATAAAAAAAATACATAATTAAATAATATTGACAAGAAACGAAATTATGATCAAAATGTTAGAGTATGATATAAAACAATCAATGTACTGCAATGATTATGGTATGAACGACACACATTAAAATATATTATATATTTATATTACACATAATACATTGTGGTATTTTGTTTAAGGAAAAGCGGTGACAATAAAGTCTTCAGCCGAGTTTTGTTGGGTACGATGGTACGAAGCCAGTAAAAGTTATACTTTTTAAAATAACAATAAGTACTTATTAGTTATTGGTCAGTAACTACTTATATTGTGCATATAATCAATCTTTAGGCTTATTTATTTTCAATTATTTAACTTAGTAACTTTATGGTCCTAAAATCGAATTTGGCTAAATTAAAATTATTTAAACCTTTAAATTTATAATGTTAAATTTAATGTCATATTGAACAGTTCTAAATATTTTATAAAAATATTACTACTGTTGAATAATAACAATAATAATATTAATAATATAGAATTCTGTTCGTTGCGAACCGTTCATTTATAAACATTTAAATTAAATTAATGAAATGGTTCTCATTTATTCAATTTTGATTTTAGTTCCATTGTTGTTATTAAGTTAAAATGATTTTAAAAAAAAAATGTTTACCCAAGTATAATATAAAATAAGTGATGTTATTAATTATTATAATAGCAATATAAATATTAAAATAAAAATTCTTCGTTGCATGTGTATATCAAAAGAGTTAATCATTTGAAATTCTATGCTATTCTACGAATATTATGTATATTAATAAGGTACCCCCTAGCTAGCTTGTCAAAAGAGTTGATTTAGTTCAACGTAATTCGGCCATGAAAATAAATATAATATTACCTACCTAAAAAAACTAATCACACTATATATATATATATTATACCTATATAATATTATAATATATACATACATTGGCTATAAAAATGACTAAATTTACAACATCAAATTTTTATACTTCAAATGATTGAATTTATGCTGCGTTTAAAATTTTTGTTATTTGCGAACCATTCGTTCGGCAATAACAAGTAAAGACAAGCAAATTATGGCACAGAATATAAATTTTATGTCTAATAATATTACATTATTATAAGTTGTGTATAGACGAGAAGTGTATAATTATTTATTATAATACATTGTATATAGTTCGTTGTAAGTGCGAAACTTAAGAGGACGACACACCCGTATGTGTTGTTCCCGTCTTACAAAAGTAGGTACAACATAACAAATTTAAATCACTGATGTATTATTAAAGGTTATTAGACAAAATTGGAACTGCTGAACACAAATGTTCTATGTTTTACGATTGTAAGACGGAGACAATACGTGCGGGTGTTCCGTCCTCTTAACAGTCTTAAACTCTTAACCACCCACCATAATACCAACGCTGGTTGCCAGCGGCGGTTAATCGACTGCTACAGGCTGCAGCTTAAGGTATAATGTTTCACAAATATTTAACGTCCCCTCGAAGGAGTACGCTGTATAAGGTTCGTCTGTGTCTGAAAATACACGCCTCTGACCGGAAGTGAATAAATTTAAGATGCAAGGCGACACGGTAAATGACTATAATGGTGTATAAATAAATCATACAGTTTTGGTGGATAGATTATAATATATACATATTATCTATACATAATATATATCTATAGACTGTAAACCCTTAAGTTACGGTTGCATTACTCTTTTGGCTGTCGTCTTGATTTATAGTCAATACACACCAATAAATGGGTAAATGTTACGTATATATGCATAGTATGCGTCGATTGTTTATAAAACATTGAAATGATGGAAAGGGAACGAATAACAATTAGACTTATCGTAATCCTCGTATGATGATATATGTATAATATAATATGCTTACAGTACGTGGAAACTGGTGTGATCGTGTGGAGAGTAAAACAAATACATTTAGAACTTTTCGGTGGCGGCGGAGTTGAGTGAATAATTCATTTCTACAGAATTATACCCATATTCAGTAGCTCGACGATTAACAATTTAATAATTAATATCACCATAGGTTAGGTAGTATAAAGCTTTGCCATAAATAACAAAAATCGACGGTTTGAAATATGGTATACATTTGATGATCATGTATTATACATTATCGTGTCCATTTGTATTAGGTGTAATATTATTTCCTCCACTTATGTCTTTGTCTTATACTGTTTTAACTTTAACTCTTTTACGCCTTTTAGCATACAGCTTCCGGTTGAACAGTGGACCCTATCATAATATAGTAGGTTACATGGTTACATGTGGACTTAACCGTAAATACAATATATTGATAAATTTTAAAATAATCCTCGTAGTGCCCTATTAATTATAACTATTGAGTAGGTTAATACTTAGCTATTAGTTATTATGATGCTGTATGATGAAAATGTCGGTAATATATAAGTCGAGAACTTACCCGTTTCGCCTTCTGGGCACGGTCCCGATGCCTTGGTCTCGATCACTACACCCGTGGCGCACGCATCCATGAACATTTGACACCAAGAGTGGTATGTCTTATCGTTGCTACCGCACACCTTTCCGCTCGTATCCTTACGCTTTCCCGAAGTTTCCGGGTCTGGGCACGATAGGTTGCACGTCACACACCTCGGACGTCCGGTCTTTTTCTCGACTAGACATTTTTGACCGCTCTTGCAGCTTACCGTAGCACACGTGGCAGATTCTAATATAGAAACATAGAAACATATACTTGAGTTATTACCACACTACATACGCATTACATCATATATGTGTATAATAGTAAAATACGAAAAAGTCAAAAAGATGGAGAAGGCACAGACATATTACTTCAAATATAAATTAAGTTTGTTATTTATGTCCAGAGAAGTTTTCAGAAATTTGGCGCCCGAGTGTTAATGTTTTATCCCTCCCCCCTCCCAAAAATATGACTTTTTTCCTACCGAGAATACCGGAACTTACTTTCCGGTGACCACCCGTTATCGTTATTCTTTTTGAAACTTTCTAACATATTTGCTTTTAATGTATTCACTTTTTTAATTCTTGATGGAAAATTGACTATTAAATCAAAAATTTCCATTAAACAATTTTTAGTCATTAGATGAAACTACTCTTTCATATTCATTCCATAAGAGTAACTAAAGAATTAAATGGTTTATTGATGGTTATATATCAATGAAAAAATGAAATATCTCAGTTTATTTGTCTAAATTCACATACTACAATACATTTGAATTACAATTACACTTGAGGCTTTATACATCAAATAATTAAAAGAACTTATTGTTTCCACATTGAGTTAAACGAAAGTTAGTTAAAAAAGAAAGCAGATTTTAAACTTTAAAGTGTTTAAACATTATGTCATCTTTATAAATTAGTCACAATTAATATAAAGTATTTTATTTATTAACTACTAATTACAAAACAATAAATATTTACAGTTAACATTTTTTTTTGCGAGCTTTAGATGAACTATACTCATTGATTATGCCATCATATTCTAAACTTTTTGTAATGTCTGATTCAATATTTAATATAGCGATACTGTTTAGTCATTCATCAGTTATCCTCGACTGTAAATAATTTTTAATTTTTTTAGTTCACTAAATGATATCTCTGGAGAGTAGTTTGATACGGTACAACATAGATTTATTCTTAGGACAATATTTACATATGTGTATACGTCTTCAATCCTTCATTTTTGTGTGTTAGACACATATCTATAATTGATTTTGGCAAATGTTTCTTAGGTAAAGTATTAAGTAAGTAAATAACTATGAAAGTGTATATACATTCGTTTGAAAATGAGTAAATTTGCGTTCAACAGAACACATTTTATATTGTTAGCTTTTATATAGGAATCAATTTATCTATTATTAAACTGAAAGGTAAGAATATTATCCAGAACATGTGATATACTATTGATATTATTATTTTAAAGTGAGTTATAGCTATATAAAAATGTAAAATATTACAACTTTAAAATGTTCATAACTCATTTTAAAATTATTATATTAATAAAAGCAAATGACATTTCTTAGACAATATTCTTATCTTTAAATTTGATAATAGGTAAATTTACTCAAATATTAAAGTTAACAACACAAAATGAATTCTACTGAACGAAAATTTTCCATGTTGTATATATGTAACACAGAGACAACACATGTTGGTATAATTTTCTCTTAACTATTCAGCTTTTTCTCTAACTTCACTAATACTTAATTCGATTATATTAAAGAAGAATGAAAAAATTTCGTTAACTAGGTCATATGCAATTTTTCTTTTTCTCAATTCATGAAGTGCCAAGTATTATAATTTTGGAATATTGTTGATAAAAAAATATATATATTAGCCAATTTATATTATTGTTCATTAACAGAAGATGGGTTATGTAAAAACTTGATGCCACCCCTATAAAAATGACGCCCGGGGCGATCACCCCTTCTGGTCTTTTAGCCCCCCTAAATACGCCGCTGCTTATATTTGTATATAACATTATTATATTCATGAAAACATCTCTCGAACACCTGAAATTATAATTATTAGTGTTATTGGATTAATATATACAGTAATAATATACAGATCTGAAACTTAACTAACAGACATAATAATATGCAAGGAGTCAACAATTAAAATATTATTTTAAATCTGGTTACTTTTTTTAGTGATGAATAAGATGACGGGATACGGTTTTGGCGTATTATCAGCGCATGTATTATAGAAAATGTGTAGTAGTAAAAGTTATATTTGATTTATTGTTTTAAGAAAAATGACGGGCTTCTGGCAGTGTCATCGTGTTAAAAAAATATACACATATTAATATATTATTGTCGTGTAGTGAGCGCTCCATATATTAAATAACCGTAAACAACGTAGATATATAATTATGTATACGAAGTATTTTGAGTTTTGACGGATGTATAGTTTTGGCGACCAAAAAAAGTAGCAACGTCAAAATATATGACAGCTGTTATAATATATGATCATATTATTATACTCATTGCTGCTGCATGCAGGAGTATTTCTCAAAAACGTCACTATGATAATTATCGTCAAACACTAAATATGTGTTTCATTCGTGTTCGAGAATTTCACATTCAGGTGACCAAAGTATAGTCGTATAATATACAAGGTGTAGTCGACTCATGCAAATACTCGGCGGTTCGAAACATCTTAAAACCAGCGCACTTAAACTGGACACGAGTTTATCGAGTGATTACTAAAATACATATACCTATACTCAACCCGATGCCCGCAATAATTGTAGCGTTTTATTGCCCAGTTTGTGTGTAGAGTGGCTTATTGACTACCTATTATTTTTTTGCATTTACTCGCTCCGACGCGTTAAAATTCCCCGAGGTCAATAACGTATGGCTACGCATACGTTGTGCGCAAGTAAAATACTGTCCAATAATTATTATATTTTTCACGGAGACGACGACCGGTAAACGAGACGTCGATCGGCGCGACTGACTTACGTTGTACAACAATATATAACAATAACAAATCGCAGTTGAAAAAAAATCGCCTCACTACAATGTTTCGTGTGTACGGAGTGGTATTAGGAGGTATGCACACGCATACATACCTCCTAATAACGATAATAATAATAACGTACGCGCGTTATCTGCACGCGGGACGACTTGAACGAGTCGTCATCGTCGCGCAGTCTTGTAAGGTGTATATTATAATAATACATTATATAAACGCGCGTAGGTATACACATTATATTATAATGTATTAAACGTAATATCCGAACAATAATAATAATAACATTATAATAACGACAGTAATAATTGCCGTTTCTCCCGGACGAGACAGACTACGCGTACACGCTATTAAAAATGTCGATGGGACCGTTCCTTCCATCAGTTTAGCGGCATCAAAATACAAGAGTCCGGGTCAGAGTTTTTTAGTTTTTACGCGTCGCGCCGCCCGCCGTAGGTACTTTATATTATACACCCACCGCCACCGCCACAACCGCACTACTTCTTGTCGGCGCCGTCCGCCGTCCACCTACGCCTCCGCCGCGCGCCGGTTATGGTAATACGTCGGGGATGTATAATAATATTATAATACAATGTAATATAATGTTGTTATTATATAGGAAGTCGTCGAGCACATACGCCGCGGCGGCGGACGGCGTTAAATTTAACTCTTGGATGGCGGTCAACTGCAGCGCGGCTATTACGAGTCATTACCCGTGCATATATAATAGTAATAGTACTATAACACTTATAAGTAATAATATAACAACAACAACAATAACAATAATAATAAATAACTCCGGTATTACGCTCAACGTTGCCCGTAACTCGCGAGTAAATCTCCCAACTTGAATTCCCCCCCCTCCCAATCACCGCTGAAACACTTAAAAATATTCTATTTTTATACATATTGTATGATCGTTGAAAACTAACGCTGCGATACACGTGAGTCAAATCTTATAGTCACTGCGATCAGAGAGGAAGGGAGAGAGAGGAAGTAATGGGTTTAAAAGTACAGTCGCCCACCCATCTCATTTTAGATTTTTAATAGCATGAAAAATTAGATTTGAAAAACTCATCGAGTTATCGATTTGAAAACTTGATTTAGATTTTAAACTGTAATATATCATAAACGATTAATCAAATTTAGGGCTTTCAAGATGAGCATAAAAAAGTGTGTATGATGTATATACTTCAGAAATTTAACGATAAGGTTAATTGTCTAATGCATTGGCAGCCAGCCAGCAGATTCATGTGGATTATAAGCATTCAAATTTTAAAAAAAGTATCTTTAACTTTTTTTCAATGTGTTACTCATTATACTTCTAAATTATATATGATTACTAATTATTAGTTATTACTATATTTTAATTTACATGATTATATATTACTTTTTTAAAAATAATTATTTTTGATTCATACAAAATAAAGGTATTTATGACTTAGGTCTCAAACTAGACTTTGTTTTGTTTTTTTTAAATTACAATTTTGAATATTTTAATATCATTTTTATTTCTTGAATATGTTGAATTTATATTAACTATTAAGTACAAGTATATACCTACCTATATTGCTATAGGTATTAACTTAAAATTTGTTTTCATCTTCTCTCCCTCACAAACTTTAAATTTAAATATATAAGGATGATTCTAATAGGAAAACACTGATTTTCGAAAAGATAGAAAAAGTTGCGGAAACATTACTTAAACTGAGATACACATAATTTATTTAACAAAACATCAGTCAATGGTTAATATAACAATATTTATATGAGACATGTATATAATAATACACAATAATAGCATTATACAACGAGCCTTGCGCGAGTTTATGTTACTTTGTATTAAATTAAATAAAATGTCGAAGTATTAGAAAACTGAATTGATATAGGTTTTTCTGTCAGCGCATTTCAATATATTATTATTTATTATGTATAACGATTTTCATTGCGTATTAATTACAGAACGCATATATTTATATTTTAAACAGTCACACGTGACTGTACGAGTAAGTAAACTTTTTACGTACAACTGTACAATAATTCACAACTATTAGATACTACATTTTTTTTTAATTTGAATACATACTGTAAACTTTTTTAAGTGTGACATAATTTATTTCCGCCATAACGATAACGTTTATTTGATGAATTTTCTTCAACTATACGGGTAATATATAGGTAATAATAAATTATTAAAACAATATATAATATCTATAAAGAAGAGGCGGTCAGTCTGTGGAAATATTGTTACTCAGCCACTCAGGTTAATTGTGAACGAGTATTTAGCAAATTAAAAATTATCAATAATAATCGTCTACGCGCTTCACTATCTAATGATCGCTTGAATGCTTTTTTATTAATTTCTGTAAAAAAAGAAATATTAAATGATTTAAAGTTTGAAGATAATTTAGACATCATTAAAAACTCATCTCATACTTTATCTATATTATTATCGTACACATAATTACATAAATATATAAATATAAGATTTAATTTGTCATAATGCTACTTGGTGTTACTGATTTGTACCTATGTATTAATATATTTTACATTTTCTTTGTAATCATCACAGAAAAAGTTCCTAAATCCTAATTCTTATAAAATGTTGGTAAAGGTAGAAATACAATATTGAGAACAATTTAATATTTTGTTAGTGTAAGTTGGGCCATTAAATGTGGGAGAATGGACCGATTGCGAGAGAATAGTGGGCCGAAACCCTTCCAATCCAGCCCTGAAGAGACCTAATATTATATTAACATTTCACGTTAAGCAGATAGTTAAGTCAGCCGTATAGACATGTTGACATCCTATCGTCTAGATATTATACCTGTAATTATATGTTGGTAGGAAAACCGAAAAACATAACAGTTATTGTGATTATATGTAAATCATTAATTTTGATGAATAACATTTTTAATTTATGACTATGAGTGTTATGGCCATCCCATGTTGTATAAAATATAATATGTCCAAATGAACGGTTGTATTCAAAATTACTAATAGGCGATGAAATCACATATAGCAACAAAAAATTACCAAAATCAACGTTGAATTATAATATACCTATGCAGTATCGTCATCGTTGCATGACAATATAGTTGGCGGAAACGAATTATTATAGGACCAGATGACCAGTCGTTTGTAATTTGTATATAATAATATATACTACCTTAAAACTCGTAATATTACTGATAATTTTACCTACACATATAGGACACAGGACTATTTTAGTAATTGGATTTTTGGAAAAAAACTTGAAACGGATGTTGGAGTAAAACATGACATTGCAGCGATACAATCTACATGAAATTTTGTGATGTAAATAAAAACTCAATGTTAAATGTAAAGATCATCTTCAACTGTGCAGAAGGTGACTTGATAATAACTATAAATATGTATTTAATACTTGTTGTATAATAATTCATAGTTGTACAATGGATATTTTTATACAGAATATTTTTTTAAGCACGATCTTCAATAATGCAGTTATTCAAAATCTGATTATTAGAATTTTTAAACATACTTAAGATCATATTTTCATATTATTGAGATTGTTTTGTATCTACTTCTACAGTGATATCCCATAAAGATACAAACTTCTGTTTTCTAAATGAAAATTCGTCCTTTCTACTTTAAATTATTTGGCGGATCGTGTTTTCGAAAATGTTGAATATCGAAATTAAAATTGATCTATTGAATAATTTCAAAATTTAGTTTTCGAGCTATTCATATTGATTTACTAACAATAATAGGTTTTGAGGATCTTTACTATGTAGGTGAGATAAAAGTTTTATTTATTAATAAAAATGAACAGTTTGTAAAAATTTCCCGATTATACTAGATACAATATTACATCTGTTTTATATAATTTTAAAATAATTTTTAAGAACTTCTTTCGAATAAACTAATTAGTAACTGAAAAACTACTTGTTAGAATTTTGAATTAGGTGCATCGATATTTTCAAAACAAAAATACCCATTAACCCAATAAAAATATTCAGTAAAATTGATTTTAGTTTGAAAAACAAAAGTTTATATTACCACAAGACCCTCCTTAAGTAGAAGTAAATAGTAAAAAAATCTATAGAAAACTTTTAAATATAGTCCTAAAGTATATTTAAAAATTTAAAAATCAGAATTTTAATAAATAATTAATTAATTAAAAAAACGGAAGGGAGAGAACAATATATTCGATGAATCATTCTGAATAATATTAGGATAATTATTTTTAGTTTACTCTTTTGTCTTGGACACCGAAATAAATCGACTAAATTTTAATATTTTATCAAAGAGATTGGAGAGCATAATGCAGGTTGAATACTCGCGGTTAATAGCATTATAACACATTATCGCATCGTATATTGTAATATATATGTTGATATCTTAATCCTTTGGTAAATAATTCTCTAAGTGCAAACGTGCAGTAGTATAGTGCATAATACATTATGTTTTAATGGTATATATTGTGTCTTTAGGAATTAATACGCATCGTGATATTTTGATTATTTGTTTATAACTGTTATTAAATTAATATAAATATTGAACATTATTAATTATTTATTATGACTACAATTTGGGGCTACACTAAAGGTTAGAGAATTTCATAAATATTTATAAACCCCTAAACAATAAGATTTCTGCTTAAAATCACACTTGAAGACCCACTAATATAAAGTTGTTTTTGTTACGTGTTATAAGTTATAACTTAAAGATTCTAAGCATTATTGTGTTTTGTTTTCTTGTTTGGGAAACTGTACATTTCAGAATAATACGAACTACAAAGAGATAAAAGGTTTTAAGCAGCAGCATGTTAATATATGTAGATTAAAAGTCTATTTATTTTGCATTTTAGAAAGAAGATATTTCGAATACTCATATTCCTTAGTTTACTAAGGAAATTATCAACTTTTATAAAGTAATATATATTAGCAAGTAGAACACGTAATTTATTTTCATGACAATCTACTTATTTTTGATAAATCAACAGTGCACTTGTCGTATACACAATTTCAAACGTTTATTATCAAATGCATTTTAACCAAGACATATATAATATAAAATAAGTCAAAGTAGTACACTGCAACATTGAATTCAGGGATGTGGCGTATACGTCCAAAATTCGAGTATAATATGACGTATACTATTAAGTGTTGTAATCGTAGAGAAATTACGATCGACGACCGAACAACGATTGGCCGTCGACGATCGCTATGCAGCCAAAATTACGTCGTATGTAATGTACATCGTCCGGTGTCAGTGCATCTATATAATAATATAAAAATGTATATACTATGTACTGTGATACAGCTGAATATGTTTATACATATTATATTATTATGCACTTACACATCGACTCGTCGACGAAATTAATTTATTACACAACAACGACCGAAAACGAAAAACAACAGCTTCGTAATGTACATCACACGCATATACACACGCGCGTACAAACGGTGTATAGTCTGCGAAAAAACAGGTGGCGGCGGCGACGACAGCGGCGGGTAATATAGGCGACTGCGGCGGCGGGGTTGGCGCGAGTCGTGTTTATTATAATACTTAAGCGATATTAAAATATATACCTCACACACACACGCGCGCGTATATTTGCGTATGCGCGCACGTGTGTGTATCTTATAAAACGGGGCAAGTTTTGATGGGTAGTAAACGCCACGACGGTCGACGACGACGGTGTGCGCGCGCTTTTTTGTTGCTGCACCGGAGCGTCTAGACGGCTTAATGAAACCGACTGGTATATATAATACAGTGTTGTTGTGCACACACACACACACACGTATAATAATACAATAATAATAATAATAATAATAATAATATCGCAGCCGCCGCAGCACTATAAAAACGTCCATATAAAATGCGTACATAGTCTGCTGTTGCCGCTGCTGCTGCTGCTGCTGCTGCTGCTGTTGTTGTTGCCGCCGCAATAACAATAATAAAGTATGCTTGCATATATATATATATATATAATATGGTACGTTCTCGCCCGGGGAGGAGAAGCTGCGCGGTGAAACGTAATTATTATTAGCGCGCCCGTACACGTATACGAGTGCGATTCGGTAATAAATCCAAGCCGATACCAAATTCGTTTTTTTTTTTAGTTTTTATTTCGTTTTAATGCAGTACCGGCGTGTATATTACAAGTATATATATATATATATACACGTTATGTATACCTGCAGCCTAATATCTACCTGCTAATAACGCTATTTGTGCCGAAATGTACTGTATCGCTATATGGCCATGTACATATATGTATATATATATAGTATATATAGTGTATACCGTCTACAGGGCGCGGCATAGGTCACATTATATATACCGACGTATATTGTATATAATATGAAGTATGAACATTTATAATATATCTTCCATGCGCGCCCGTCGGCGAGCTTGTGATATTAATATTATGATACGACCGAATTCTCACGATATGATAATAATAATATTATGATGTTTGCGTGTTGTACCTATATACGCGTATTATGCATATTATTGCAGTGCTCCGCGTGTAATATATACGACTACGTCGTAATTATATTATCGTACACTGCGGCGGAGTGCGGACCGTCGTTTACGACTCGGAGATTGGCGACGATAGACCACATTAAATATATATATACATATATATATATATGTATATATGTATACTTATCGTTGCGAACAGTAAAAGAAAAAAACACTACTCCCTAATATTATTATACGGTATAGACATTATAGTGTGGTCTCTGCCAGCGGCGTCGGGTGTGTTCGAACACTAAAATGTATATAACATAATAATACGTCGTATACATACGTAACGTCTTATTTGTCGACGGTGAGATGCAAACGGTTCGTATTTTAAGCCATTTTAAGCCATTTGAAGTCGACGGTGATCTAGCTATACATTTATTTTGAACGATGTAAGATACAATAACAATATAATCACGCTACAGTGGATATGATTTATTTGTCAATATACTCGTGGACCGTGGTATAGAGCAGTGACCGAAATAAAATATAAAACAACCAGTTCTGAAACCCATATAACCTCTAAAAATGTTGGAAAATGGAATCTAAGCTAAATATTTTCAATTAAAACCGGAGATCACCGCCGACTACCAGAAACGAACAGACCAAATCTAGTAAAAGTACCCAAGTATCGGTTACGAAATAATCAACGGGTGTTGCAATAATATCTACTACAACTATACGACTTGGATGTAGTCCCAGCTGCAGGTTTAGTAACGCGCAATATTATTGACGAGTGATGACCATTCTTATACTCCTATATTATTATCTAAAATTCGATAGATTATGTTTGGTATATATTATTATGATTTTATATTACTACTCACTCTTGCAAAGTCCTTTGTAAGCTATTGGTATGGCCTTTCCCATCCGGCAGGCGGCTTCACGCAGATGACACGCGCTTTGGTATGTCCTGCCGTCGGATCCACACACAAGCCTAGACGGCGACATGCCTGGAGGACAGAAAGTGGCACACTTGACGCAATGTGGCATCAAGTTCTGATCTTGTAGACAGTATTTGCCTCCCGGGCAGGTGACTTTATTGCATGAACCTGCAAATAAGTAATGATGATTATTGTATAAAAATAACCACTTGTATAAACCCATATACAGAAATTAAATCTTAAAATAAATTTTACAAATTTTACTTGAAATAAACAATTATTTTCTTTACACACATAATATAATACATTACACGTACCTATATATTTCATTATTGAACTACTTACTCTGACACAGGCCATGGTAGTCGACTAACAACGATTGGTCTCTGGTACGACACGATCTCTTTTTCAGTCGGCAGTGTGACTTGTATGAAACGCCATCCGTACCGCACACCGGACCCTTAACAGTGAATCCGTCGCGTTGCTTGCAGTTGGGTGAACAGATGCACTTAGGCGTGCCGGATCGCATAACGCATTTCTTGCCAGGAACACATTCCACGTCCGTGCAAGATCCTGTGCAAAGTACATGCGAAGTTTGTTTTAATTTTAAGTCACGAATCAGTTTACAATGCATTATTATTTTACGGAATAACAGAATACAAACAATTATTTTCCAACGGTAGATCGTGATTTAAATACAACAGTTATAGAAGGGGGAAGTAAATTATTTCTAAATTTTAAGACGGATGAGTTAATGAACATAGTATAATATATCACAAAAAAAACCGGCAGCTATATTCAGCCTATACGGCCTACCTAACTTTTTTATGTAGCATCATTTCTTTTACGATCACTAATCAAGACAGTAAATTTATTCAATTGTAAAGATAAAATATAATTATATTATTTATCTCGATAAATTAATATTTTACATTTTGGAATATAATCGGTCGTTTCTTTATTTTTATTTTATCTTCACATAAGTGTAATGCTATTACTCGTATAATATATATTAACTTTATGTTCTCGACTGTTATACTACGTACAATTTAAGGCCCCACATTATATTATATTATATTATATTATATATTACATTATATTATAATGATTTTAATAAATAACCTATACATATAAGTATGAAAATGGACATTTTTGTCACGCATGTTCTGTGACACTATTCATCTGATTATCTTAATTTTTTTTAAATAAAATAGTATACTGTAGAGCAGGATTTAATGTTTTAAGCCTATTTATTCTTCTATAATTTAATGAAAAATCAAGTTATTAATTTGTTAAATAACCAGTAAATACGCAATGAAGATTTTTATTTGTATTACCAATTATTAGTTATTACTAGAAATTAGTATTTCAGTGAATAGTTAATGTATTATAACAAGACAAAACTTAATAATAATAAACACAATATTTAGATTGAAATGTATAAATTATTGCATCATAGATACAATATTAATTTAATATAATACACATATATTTTTTATATTTTTATTTATATATTTATTATATTTAATGTGCGTTATATTGATGCTTAAATAATAATAATAATAATAATAATAAAACCATAGAAAATTGATGTATGGTAGGTATATTAAACAATTCGGCGGTTAGTTGTAATTTATAATTAGGTATTACCTTTGCACTTTGCACATGGCACGCCATCGCCCAAGACGCGCCAGAAAAACAGCGCTCCGGGGTCCAAGTCTGTTGGGCTCCAGGATGTGGAAACGGAACTACCTCCCAACTTGCAGCATTGCTCTTTCGTCAAGCGTTCAGCCAACAAGTCTTTGCACAGACCATTTTTACCCATTGATGCCCAGCACATGCCACCTGCAGTAGAAATATAACATTTTAAAATTAAACCGTCAAACCCTAATTTTTGAAATATTAGACTTTCCGCCGGGACATAACCGTACACTCCACAGAACATTTCGTCATATCAATAATACCCGTTTTTACCTTAAAATCTAACTCTAATAGACGTTTAGTTTAAAACTATAATATCATTATTTATTTTTACTTTCGTTGTATTTAATTGTATAAGTTAATGTATAAAATACTGGCATTTAGAATTATAAATTTAAAAATATATATGTATTATATTATATTCGTGCATGTATGAGTGTGGATGTACCCGGCAGGAGTTCATAACTATATACAGAATATAATACATATATGGGTAACGAGATTAGTATATTATTTTTGTCAAATAATTAATATTAATTTACTATGTATAGTTGCGACATTTTTATGACAAAATACAAAATACTATTCGCACACGCGATTATTGTCGCGTACTAATAACTTTCAATTGTTATTTTATTCTCATAAGATTTCTAATGTGATGCTGTTATTATCAATACAGTTGATATTAATGACGTTTTTTAAATGAGTTTTTTTTTTATTAATCATATATTTCGTCTTATTTAAATTGTATTATACTTGTATTCTACTTGTGCGCTGGTTGTAGTCGTGGGTTCCCGAAATTTACATCAGTTTTAAACGACGAATCGTCGTTGTTAAAGTGATCATACGAAATCTAAATAAAAATATACTACACCGTACGACGCTGAATATCATAGAGTGTGCGTACGGACAAGCGTTGTATGACGGGTGATAATACCAGTAATTTAACATTTAAGGTTGTACAATTTAAAAAAAATTAGTACTACAACAATGTTTGATACATCATTATATTTTTTTCAATTTTTTTTTTTGTTATGTATTTATATATTTAATTGCTTATATTATTTAAAATAGTATAAGAATGTTCTTTCTAGTAATTGAACAAATATTTTATTTCTAGTAAGCGGACATAAGTTACAATTACAATTTAAAATAAGGCAATTTTGCCTATTATATACATACTCGTTATATACTCGTATATAGAAAATAATTATGCTCATTGTAACAAATAGAACGAAATGACTATAATATAACTTATAGCATTGGCTTATTACCATTTAAAACTAAACAGTAACCCAAATTTTGATGTAATAAACTAAATGTACAATCAGTGTGTAGTTCTCATTAATTTGCTTTCCTTAAGACATAGACACATCAAATAATAATCGTATATAAAACTACATTGGTCATTATATTGAAAAAAATCATGATAATTGGACTAAACATAAACTGGACCTTATGTATAGAACCAATATTTTTGTTATCGTTTAGTCACTCAGTGTACATTTGCAATTAAAAACTCCGCGAACCTATGCGATAGGGCGCATCACGGGCAACGTTCGTTCACGTGCCATCGTTTCTCATGCAGGTATACGAAACGTGTATCGCCGCAGAATTATGGGTATTTTCGCCAGGAAAATGAACCGTTGACGGTTAATGACTTAAAACTGAATTGCAAATGTATCGTTGCTTATTATAACGAATCACAGCCGGTTAAGTACATAAAACAATATTGTAATTACGCGAATAATCTACCTACTTATTAAAAAACTACATACATAATCAAAGATTTTATTATAATATAACACAGGCAATGAAAATAGACGATTTTAATTTTGATAAAAAATGCTTTGTTTGTCGATACGGCCGGAATATATGCCCAATACACCGTATAAGACATTGAATATTCCTGCACCGTTGCTTGCCTGTTTATTTAAAAACCAGTGCTATTGAAATCCTGGCAAATAACTGTATATTATTTTTTATTGAATTTGTTTTGTCTATTAATACGCGGTTAACGTATTGTATTTTTATTGTAATGTTTATCGCTTAGACTTATAAGGTATGGGCGGCAAAAAAAATAAATAGCACTTGGTTGTGAAAATTCTGAACATGGCTGAGGAGTTAGCTAACTTGCATAGATGTAAGTAGGTATGCCGCCAGACCGCGAATATCAATATTATAATTTCAAATGGCGTTAATTGTAGTACTTACTTTCTACTGATTACATTAGTAATATAATATCATATAATATACTTTTATACACGTACACTCTTAGCGATTTTTGAGTGAAATGTCCCACTCAATCTCAAGTCTTATAAAAATTAATTGCATTTCAATCCTATAGTTTTAAGCTCTCTCTACTTCAGACATGATCGTTTTCTGCTGAATACGAAAAACATACGATTCTCGTTTCCACCAAATCGTATTATTATAAAAACACGTATCGCTAACTATTGTTTGTGAACCCATGTACTTATAATAATATAATAGTATATGAACGTATAATAATGTTCTAAAATGTAATGGTAAACGTAACAATATTACCCGAATAACATAGTTAAATAATAGTTTTACGGAAATCACCTATTATTATAGTATATTATTCGTGTTTTGCTCGAAAATTATGATTATTGGTTTCGAAATTTATTTTAGCGTAATCGAGAATCGTACCTTTTTTGTCTTTAAAGAATTGGATTACGACAGAAACAGACGATATCAATGGAACTTATTTAATATTAAGTAAGACCGTTAGAAAGGTTTGATCGAAAATAAAACGGTCAGGCCTAGAAAGGCCGGAAAATGCCGACGACGGCGACCGCACATTCTTCATGCTATATAATATACTGACTATCGTCGACGATTAGGTATACGTAATTTACTATCGCGATTACCGATCTACGTGCACTGCAGTGGTCGTAGAATTTTAACCGCGATCAAATTTATATGATTATACATTTAAAAATACATTAAGTTCGCCGGGACCGTAAGATTTTTCCATAAAAATCAGGTTTCCATATTATTCAGGTTCCATATTACACAGTTTTTACTGTATTATATAAGTTACCGTCACCTGTGTTTGGTTTACGTTATTTGCAAGTGCGTAACCACGATATGTTATTACTTTATTAATATCGGTCAGTTGTAATTGTAAATTTGTGATGAAAAACGTTGACCACCGCGCCGATCGTTTTTCTTTCATTTACCGCGCGGCAATCAAATCTTAACATTCCTTATAATTGTGGCCCCGACCGGCAGAAAATAGAATCTATATATTTTTAGTTCATACAGTTTAGTTTAGAGCGGTCGACCACAATAATTCATTGTCGTCTATACACTATACGTGTTTTTGCCACTTGTTTAATTTTTTAAACATTATTATTCTTAATTTGTTAAGTTCAACTGTTAGTCATGTTTGTTGGACAGCGTGTACCAACAATGTCAGTTTTATACTTTTTTTTTTAAAAATATTTTCAACAAATTCTAGTTAAGGTTGTTGGGATGTTTTGGGAAAGTTTTTAGTAAGTTAAAAATGTACGTATGTACTTTATTGGGTACTTGCAAACTTGAACAGAATACTGTAGAAGCCATCAGTCAACACACAAGCTATAGAAAGCCATTTAATGAATAACGATGGGAGAGGCTACGACTCTACAGATGAAAAGTAATGCCAAACAATCTATTATGTTTATAATTCTTCTAATACATTATAGACGCATTATCAATGTAATATAAACTACAAAGTATATGCAGTAAATTCAGCATTACAACATGTATACAATATTGTTTAAGTAATAGATCAATATATATATATATATATACGTCCATGTAATGTACTGAGTGATTGTGAAACGTTAAACGAATCACTCCTTATAGTTTGTGTTACGACTGTGTCAAGATTTTTTTGTGTGTACCATAAGACATTATTCACCGTCTAAGTCGTGGTATCGGACGGGAAGCGTGATTCCTAACTGCTATAAATTCATATGAGAATCGATTTTTATTGGACTACTATATTATTTAGGTATAGATAGGTACTAGTATAATATGACACAACTGTTATCCACAAAAGTCGTATATTATGTGTATAAATATCTAATGAGAATATTGCAGGCAATTTTTTTGTTTAAGAAGCACAATATTATATTTTGAAATTATACAGGACTAAAAATATATTATATTGTTGGTTTATAATACGTATCACATTTTTTTTTCAACACATGATAAAATCCGAGACTTCGGTGTACAAATTTGAGGTCCACTGGATGGTGCACTGACCCTGTACACATATTATACTGTTAAATGTGTATACTAATAAACTATTAGGTATACAATATATTATTAAATAGGTATTGAAACTCGTAAAAAACCATTTGTTCGTACTGTTTTAAACAAACGATTAATGAACAATATTATAATATGCGATATGGTCTTATCGATCGCGGCATTGTCTACGAGTTTATTTAAATATTAGCACAATGCATTTTATGGCAATAATTATTATATTAGCGGGCTGTGCCTTTGCGTGTCCAATACACAATATAATATTATATTGTACGATGTGTATGATATTGACGTCTGTGTGTTTTATTCTGCTATTAAACTTTATATTATTATTTATTATTTATGGCAGAGTAAAGTTTAGTAATTATTGTTAATTTATTTTAAATCGTTTGCATTGTATCCGTTATGCTTATCATTAATGTAATATCAATTTCAATATTTCCGTTTTATTTAGAAAAAAACTACATAGTATTTTTAGGTACAACTTGTACTGAAATATTTAATACAAAGTAGACACATGAGATATAACATGGATCGCGGTTAAATAATAATAATTAATGATATATTAATCTGACGTAAACACACATTTTGCATTTTATGTTTTTTAATTTTTTTTTTTTTTTTTTACTTGTAGTTTGTTGTACAACATTTTTATTGTTTTATTGGTTAAATAAGCCATCACAAAGTTAGGAAATCAGTTTATAGCAACAAAATAAATATGTGCTTATTCGCCCTCTGTAACAAGCTCTACTCTACGAAAATTCCATACAAATTTACATAAGTTCGTTGGTAATTATATGTTCCACCTTAAACCATAAGCATTAACTACGCTATTAAGAAATTAAGATACAGTCAATATAAAAACGAATGCTTAATTATATTGAATAATTCTATAAGAAAAATATAAATAAAATACGTGTTTTTGTTTTTAATGCATTCAAAAATATGTAAAATTATATTAATCAAGATTGCCGTAAGCCTGCAAATATAAGACAGACATTAGTTTTTAAGAGGCAGTTTAAGTTCTCAAATACTACAGCAGGAATATTCAAAAATTGTCTCAGCTTACACACCCATACATGAAGTCGAGAGATAATGCTATATATTACATACCATTGTCGACCTTAATTTACTACCACAAAAAGCAAAGCGCTGTAGCACAGCCACTGTAAAACAAACTTATAAGCTACACACTGCAATGACCGGAATTTATAATGTAAATATGTTACATACATTCTACTTAAATAGATCTAACAGTAAGAATATGATATATTGTTGTAGGACAAAAAGGTCGATTATGTTTACATAGAATTGTGACTGTTTTTGTTTTTCAAATAATTATTATACAATCTGTAAATATACGTCTTAGCTTTTTTTTGTAATAAGTAAAACGATGTATGAGTAGTAATTGGTATATTTTTATAAACTCTTGAAGAAAGAGTCCATCCAGTGGTGGAATTTCATGATAATTTTGGCATATTACAACGTGTAGATTTAATTTATAATTATAATACGAGTACACAATACAGGTTATATATAGTATATTATATTATATTTTGTTTACGCGTTTGTCCACACATTCATCATTCTTAATTTCTACGTAACGATTACAATGTACGTGTACTGTCTACGTCCTATAATATACTTACAATCCACGTGCATTTAATGTAATATGTGAACGTTAAAAAATTACTAAAAAGAAAACATATGGTACTACCATAAGTGTAAAACATGAAACATGACACCGAAGCTCACTAATCATTAATCAACTACAATATAATAATAATATCAGGTGATCCATTTAATGTAAGACACTCATTACTCAAAACTATTTTCGTTTTTGAATATATTTTTGTTAGATAATTTTAAGTCGTTAAAAACATAATGTCTCTAAAAAAACATGTTACATTATTTTGTATTGTTATTATTTCAATTTTGTTTTGCAATAACATACTTTTTTAACTTCTCATTCTAAAACTGAATATGTTGTGGAGTAATTTGAAACACAAAAATCGAATTTTGGACGAGTATAATTTATATGAGTTACAACTTATAAGTACTTATTCTATTAAGAACACGGTACCTACGCATCAAAATAATAAGTAGTTATTAGGGATATAATATTATGTTGAAAAAAAAAATAATCAAACCAACGATGTATGTTGAAATATTATAAATGTATAACGTAAGAATCTATTCTAATGATAATATTATTAATATTAACAATAAAGTACCACAATGAAAGATAACGATACGATACGACATGACGGTGAGACGGACACGATGATTATGATGCACGGTAGTTTACTCTTTCGTAGATCCACAAATATAATATAGAATTATAAATTTATTAAATATTTTAATATTCCGTCTAAATGCAAATATAATCAAAACTATCCAATATGCACTGGTACATTGCGAATAACCGGTTGGGGGATAACACAGTCGGTCTGGGAGGTATTATATTTTATTCATTCGGATAGTGTTATTATATAAATATATAATAATAATACGTGTGTAAGTAGCGACAGACCCGACGGAAAACATAATGTCAAATCAGATACCCTGACACGTTCCAATAGTATGCGCCGACGAACACGCCATAAGTACATATATATCATAGGTATATATATATATATATATAATGTATATTGTATACGTTCGTGGTTTGTTTGTACAATGTACGCGAACCCCAAAACTGTTTGACATCGCATCGTATTATTATATTTTTTTCTTTTCAAAACTTGTATTACAAGTTACAATAATAATGACAATAAAGTGAGATAAAAAATAAATTTAAAACGCGTTCTTCAGAAACAATTATTGCTTGTAACAGAAAACTAGTTCATCCCAAGACCACACAATTATTATACGAATTTATATTAAACACGTCACGTGTGTTATATTTTTTCCATACGCTTAGCTTATAAGTTATGATATACAACATACGATACATGAGTTGTTGTGTAAAGTGCCTCAACGAATGTTTGCTCCAGTCAATTGTTTACTATTTTTAAAATAGAATTAAAAATGTTTTGAAAGTCAATTTACTGATTTTCATCAAAAGTGCATTCAAATGATAGTGAAGGTACGTGGTGTACGTTTTTGTCAAGTCTTTAGTCTGTTGTAGGTGGAGACGGGAATCCAGGCAGTACCAATCTAGTATAGTATACGCGGATACGAGGATGAATAATACATAGTGACATCCTGTATAACTCCATTACGTAGGTATCTGGTATACCTACATAAACATAATAAAATAATTATATTATACGTAATAAATGTGCCCGGACGCCCGGTTGTTGCACAGTGCGGTATAGATAATAATAAAACTCATTACGCTCGTATTGTATAATATCGTATATAATATTATATAGGTACGTCGGTATTGGCGCCTGGACGATAGGTATACGAACTACAATCGTATTGATATAATAATGATAATACGGTGTTGTGTATAATGCACCACGGGATGATCGAAAAGGTATTATATTGAGTTTGAAAACTTATTTCATTATAATAACTGTGGCTGTTTTCGCAGTTTAATATATTATACATAACATAACACACAAAAATTACAGTATTTAGCGAATAGGAATAGTGTTATATCGCATAATGCGTGTAAAATAATAATAATCAAATGCTGGACATTTTCACTCTTATAACATAATAATTAATTAGTACTTAAATGCACAAGCGACGACAATATTATGATAGTTGACGAAATGATATTGCTGCAATAGACCGTGGAATATAATACTGTACTATATACAAACTCTCAAAACATTATATTTCAAACTTGGTATTGTACATTGAAATTAAAACAATTCCACTAACAAATCTCTCGAGTGAGACGTATAGAACCATATTCATTGTATTTCTGAAGAAAATATAAAATAAAACTAATGACTCCAATTCTTTCAAGTTTCGTGTGAAATTTAATACAATCAGTAAAGTTGACTTATTTGAATTTAAGTAAGAACCATACCACAGTAGGTATATATATTCAATAATATGTTGTTAAATGATTTTTGAGTTGGCAATTCAATTACAACATGCATTATATTATTATTAAATTGAAACGAATTTTATATTATTAGAGCGGTCGCATTTTTTAGTATGCAATATTTTCTGAAAATATATATTATTAACTTATTACATGAAATATATTAAATGTGTTGTTTGTATAATATATAATTGAGACATTATATGGCACACACTAGACGTTTTTGCGCATTAGATAGGTCGATAGATTCTGATAGTGAATTCGAATGAATATAATAAAGATTATACTGGGTAAGTAGTATTTTATCCTTGTTGAATTATGTGGTAAGTAGTCTTTTACGGTAGTTTATTTTACTAATTCATGATGGAAAAAAATGTGCAATAATTCGTTTCTGCTGTATAATACATAGATTTCTAATATCATTGAATAAGGTCACTGTAATGTCTGTGCTAAATTTGAATTCAATGCTAAATCATTGTATGTGAATAAACGATTTTACGAAAAGAAGAACAGTTTTCATTGGGTAAGTATAAAAAATACTAATATTCATTATGGCATATTAAACTATTTCTATGATTAATATTTTTGAATAACGAAAAAATAACTAAAATCTTTGAGAAAAATCGTTCATATTTAAATATCCAATTTCTATAAATCTTGAATGCTAATTAAAAATTAAAAAAAACCTATATATTTCAAACGTCTATTAAATGCTAGTATTAATATGCAGTGAGCATTTTAAACCAGTATAGTTTTTATTTTCATAATAAAATTACAAAAATATTGATTTTTTTTGCCAGTTTTAAAACTGGTTTGCGTAAGTATTTACGATTTACCATTGTTTTTTTGATGTTTTTCAGAATATTACAAAAAAAAGTTCCTGTAAATTCTTAATTTTGATCCTATCCCAAATGTATAATGTTTCTACATCAAATTTGTTACTAGAATGCAAAAAAAAACATTAAAAATTACGAGAGATTAAACCAAATTTGCTATGAAATCACTCAAAAATAACCCACACATCAATGTAAAATCAATAAATTCTTTATTTTAACCAGAATTTAAAATTGGTTTTTAAAACAAAAAACTTCGCAGCGTATACACCTACGTATACACTATGGTCGATAAATACCCAAAAATAGATGACATTAGACGTTGTCACCTAAATCATATAGTGAGTATACAATAAACGAAACACGATGTATTGGCAAGCACATATAGTACCTACATATGTTTATCGACAAAAAAAAGCACGAAACACGTTCGATGAGAAATATAGACAACATGAACATAATAACATAATGTAATAGATATATAATATATCAAATGTACGTCAAACCACTGTCGTACGACCGAGAAAAAAACGCCGCTTCATAGTTATATGTATATAATAGTAATAATAATAACATAATTATGTTTCCATTTTTTCGAGTGACATTGTCTTTGTGATAAATTATATAGTTTTAAAAGCGTTTAAATTATTATTTTTATTGGACCGTGACACGTCTGCAAACATCATTACTAAAAAATCTGGTCTAAACACCAAACACGAATCGGAGTTGTAGGCGTGCGGTAGACGACATACTCGTACACTCGAACCGATTGTTAGGAGAAATAATAATATATATATATATATATATACTTATTACCTACGTGGCTACGTACATACTCATATATAGGAACTTTGAACACACCTGTAGTTCTGCGTTCATCTACAACATACATATAATATATAAATACATATCAATGTGCGAGTTCCTAACGGGATGTAGGTAATAACATTATAACCGTGGTGCATTATAATATACACAACGACGACGACGACAGAATCCGTTACCGTGATAGCGATCAAGTTCTACATAGAGGTATAGGTACCTCGCATACGGCATACCTGTATATAATTGCGTTTTCGTTATCAGGCAAAAACCCTAGTGACACCAAACGTTGTATCATATTAATTGTATTTTATGGAGGTATTGTATACTTTATATACGACATCACTGCAGCGATAAATATATATATATATATATATGTATACCTTAGTATACTTGGCGATTCACCAAGCATGTCCATCGTCCAATTTTTCATTAATTAACATTCGTGTGATGCATTTATTCGCGAATTCTGATTTTGGGATTTTTAATTATACTTAAAGATATTTATACTAACCATATAATAATCGCTTAGATTTTTATACCATTCATAAAAAACGTCTAAAGAATATTTTCGTTAATTAAACGTTAGAACGCGCGATTCACAAACGTCCTACCAAATGTTTACCTGTGGAATTGATAATAAGCAAACAGAAAAGCGGGTGAGTATTTTCTCAGTGAATCACCCCGCAGTACATAATATACTACATTGGTACGTGTAATTACAGCTGGTAATCAGAGATAATGGTAAACCGTGAGCGCCTTATTACTGTTGTTTTAACGACAACAATATTGGGTATAGTGTTGCGCAGTTACGGCGGTGGTATGGGAACTTAAACACGCGTGTACATGAAGAAACGGTGACGGCGTTTTTAATAGATGCCGCGCGTGGCACTTGCGAGGTCACGGCGTGCACCCGCGCTGGCTAGGAGGAGAACGGATCGCCGGCCGACATCGGAAAGCACCGAGTTCCATGTTACACGAGTGCAATATATAACTGGGACGAGTGCAGCATCAGTAATTACACTATAAATACAGTAAACACACACACACAACAAAAGACTGCCGTTTAGCCGAATAATACACACAGTTTTGCACATTGTTGTACAAATATATCGCGTGTGCAGTATACGACGGCGCACGTGACAATAGTAACAAAACTGATAATAATAATAATGTTACCCACCACACTCGTGCCACTTGCATATTATTGTGCATTTGCACGTAGTAATATAATGCAATATCGCGAGCCAACTGCAAATAATGAGACAAAATCTGACGGAAACGATGTCGTCCACGTGCAGTGCAGCGCGTGAATTTAGGTCAGGCACGCGATCCCTCGCGCGATTTCAACGGGTCCGCTAATGAGTTTGACACAGTTTTTGCACAGCCAACAAACAACAACTGCGACGTATTACTATTATTATCATTATTACTATTATGCACTATGTATAGCTGCATGTACCGCGCACGTGTGAATATCGATTATTATATTATTATTATTACCATCGTTGTATAATAGTAGGTAAATATAATATTATATTATAATGTACTCGTATATCGTACATTTCACAAAGAAACCGGCGCGCGTTGGTATTATTCGACGGTACAGAAAATGAGGTTATTGGATTTGTGGTGAAGGGGTGACCGAAATCGCATTTTTGAAGTTATTAATCTCACATCAGTGCATTACGCTATATTCTCTATTATCTACAATCTAGTGTAAACTAAAGGATTTGACTGTTTGAATAACGCATTGAATGAAAAATTCAAAACGTTATTTATATTATAACACATAAGTACGATTAGCCAAACTATTTTTCAGGAGTTTATCAAAAAATTAAATACATTTGTGTGTGTGACATTAAATTACCAATGAAGAGTATAAAAACAATTCAAAAAAATGTTTAACTCTTGTAAATTAATTTTATTCCGATTATTTCAACTAACACTATTAATTAATTTACTAAACTGTAGAGGACTGCAGTTAAACTAATGACGCATAATTGATAATTTGATGATAACAATTTTTAGAAAGAATCCATTAAAAATATATAGTTATTACCATTAAAAAAAAAAAAAAATAAGAGAATCTTGCTGTTAGTACAAATTGCGCGCTTAGAAATTTTGAAACTCCGATGAAAACATTGCCAGTTACAAATAAAGAAACACGCCTTTTTTTCTTTTATAGTTCCATATTATTATCATCAATAATGATTAAAAAAACCACACGTATAACGACAGTTATACCATGTTAATAATAAACGTCACTATATTATTATTATTAAGATACTACACAAATTTAATGAATATGTTTTAACTGTTTTATTTTTTATTCTTTTAACTGTCGTCGTTAAAATTTACGAGTTAAGAAAATCCAAAATAGTCGTGAAGTCATGAACCCGGTATAGCCATAATTTCATAACCTCTTCCCAAATAAGGTTTTAAGTGAGTATAGATTTTCGCGAACCGATAATTACGCCCCCGATAGTTATACTCGATGACCAAAATTGGCCGCTGGTATAATATTATAGTACGTCACAATTATCGTTGTTTATACCTACATACAATAATGTATACATATACATATAGTATAATATTTGCAAAAGGGTAGGTACATTGAAATTGTGTTTAATAATAGAAGGCGTTTATTCACAGTTAAGTGATAGGCGTATTAAAGAAATAGAAATAAAGATTTTTTTCATGAAGACATAGTGATAGACATTTACACCGCGTATGTATAATTTAATGGTGTTTTTTAAGCGGTGATAGTGGTTATATAGCTGCAGTGTCCGAGTGTAGTATTTTAAACCGATGATCGCATCGAAAACTTTCCAATGATAAAAATGAATAATGTTAAAAGATTAGTGGTACTGGTGTCAGAGAATTACATTTCGGCAGAGATTAATACTTAAAGCACGCGTAACGTGATATAGCGCGAAAATATAAGTAATGCATTTATTACACATTACACACTGCCATAAAATATAATATGACTAATAAATTCGTGGTAAATTAAAATTATACTATCTTTGTATTTTTGTATAATAATTTATTGACGAATGAATGATTGCGTAAATTTTTACAAAATTATGTCTCATAATTGATATGTTTAGCTGTGTGCATTACGTTCACATGTATGCAATATATAAATGGAACTTTGAGAGATTATAGAAGGAGTTGTGAAGGGTATATTTATTTGTGACTAAAGACACTTTTTATTATAAGAAAAATGTTTTGATTTTCAATTTCAGTATATTTTTTGTGTGTAAGTGTCTAATTTGTAGTTAGAATAGGAAAAGTGGAGTCAAAAATAAAAAATGAGCAGTAATTTTTTTTAATAATTGGGAAAAATAATAAATATGGAAAAACAGAAATTTTTACATAATACCAGTTAAGTTAGTTATATTTCAAATTAGATAAAAAAAACCAATTTTCTTATTTTGTTGTAATTTAAAAACGAATAACCATAGATACTTAAAATTTTCATATTTTTTGTATTAGAGTTTTTAGGTATTGTTTAGTCTTCATAATTTGAGCTTTGTTTTATAATTATGTATGATTTTTTTTCTTTTTTATATATACACATTAAAAATGTAAATTTGATCAAGATTGGATATTTAAAATTTTAAACAAAAAATAACAATATAATTATAGTTATTTTGTTGCAATTAGAAAATATTTATATAAAGTTTTAAAATTTTAACATGTATTATTATATTTTATAAACACAATGCCACAGTGATCTTTTCAAAACATTTAGATTAATTTTATGCTTTAAAATGATTGCCTATTTATACACCACGACCCTATTCATACAGTTCTACGGTGCCAGAGTTGACTTAAAAATTAATAACAATTAATATATTATAATATATAATATATAAATAACATTGATATGTAATATAATGTATCAATATATACAATTTTAATAATGAAATATTAATAACACAATAAATGTAACGTTTTTAGGAAAATTAATTCAACTAACGTTATCATACTGACTTTAAAATAAATTACAAACTATATTAGTTGTATAAATGTATCATTAAATAAACTTAGTAATTTTAGGCTAATAGATCGTCTTTGCAGTTAAATTTTCATAAGCAATAATTTATCATTGAATTCAAATTTATCACATGCCTACATTATAATATACAGTGACTTAATTAATTATGCGATTCGTTCAAATCTATTCTTCTCGTTTTTTCTTTTCTTTTCGGGTCCCCGGGAAATTAAGATAGATTTTCAATTTTATGGAGTAGATTTAATATGCACGCTGTGGATGAAAAATTAAATTTCTAGCTGTGTTATTATTTTCTTGCTTTCATGAACGTCGTTTCGTGACATTTAAGACTTTTTTGGCAAACGTGAATGATGGTTTTCGGTTGATTTAGGTCGATTTAAGTCGATTTATTATTTATTTTTTATGGTTTGAATATTTATGAGGATTCTTGTTGGAAAATCCGCCATTTCATTGTATGAAAATCATCACCTTATAAAGCAGCGTATATTGTATTATGTTTTACTAACCGGCTGAACCATAACCATAACCACCACTACCAGTCATTTTATCTGGGCTATTAATCTCGGACCGAACCTGAACACTACAACAGTCTCACGGTAAATCATAGGAGACATAATAACATAATAACCATTTTTTTTACCGTGTACATTTAGCGGAATACTGCTCTGTCGTTCGTTTTTGTGAAAAATGAGAATAAAAAACACGACTATACACATTGTACCTACTCCGAATCTTATTAATATGACGGCAACACATATTATATCCATGTTGCATTTAAGTGTCATTACTAGCATTAGGAAGTGTTGTAGACGGTGGTGGTGGTCTGACTGTTTGAAAGCCATGGTTTATCAGTTTATCACATTGATTATTCCATAATACTATACATTTTACACTCAGTAAAAGTCTCCTGTTCCGTACCTATAAATATATTTACATCAATGATTATATATAAAGTGAGGCTTCAAATATTTCAAAAAATTTTAATTTATACAGATGTCTTCTGCGATAATAACACTAAAATAAATTATTAGGCATTTGATTTAAAAACGGAAAATTAGTGAAAAAATAATATATTGTAATACGAATCGATGGAAAAAATTCATACATATAATATTTAATTTGAAGTTTGTGTACTGGTGTTTAATATACCTACTTAAAATAGGCTACATAAATGTTATTAACACTGTGGACAATATTATTATTAAGTAATATACTTTTTAAATAGTTTAACTATTACCAAATAAAATATATTGTAGGTTAATTTTTTTCCGAATTATTTTCCCATATTCTTTAATATAACTAATATTATTTAAGTATACTAAACACAGTTTTTATGTATATAGTGATTTATTTTTAATCTCTTTAAACTTATCTTCTACCCATATCATGGTGAACTTTATTTAAATTTAAACTTACTTAACGATTTATTTTTTTTTTATAATACAAATCGCTCTATAGTATTGGGCACTTGTGTGTATCATTTAGAAAACAATCTTCTCAGACATTTAAATTTATTTACTAATGCAGAAATGCTGTCACTATTAAATGGTTTTACTCGTTGAATATCATTAAAAATAAAATAACAATTAAAAATGTTTTTATTTCTATACTCAAAATGAAATTGTATGTTTAGCAATGCCACAAATAATTTATCAGAGAACACGTATTACACACAACGACTTTAACGCGTTTATTACACTCTGTGAGTTTACTCCTATTCTTACAATCCGTTAAAATGCAACAGCGGGTTTAGTAATGGAAAAAAAATAAGAAAATTACAGTAATATAAGTAATATAGTATTAAACATAAATAATAACTAACAACCAACAATGCGGCCATGAAACGTATACAAGTTATTTGTTCAAATAAAATATAAATGTAACAAAAATTATGTTATTTATTATAATTATACACAAAACAAAAAAAAGTGCCACAACTCAAACTATACCGCGTAGAATATGAGTTTTTACTATCCTAAGTATTTTTAAATGCTTGTAACTTAAAATGGACTTAGATAGTACCTATGAAGTAAATCAGTGTAACATAACAGTAAAAGTATAACCATACATATAATAGTATGCGTGTATGTTTTTGTTCATTCATTGAAACGTTGAGTGCATTGTACTTAAACAAAAATATTTTTAAATTCTTTCTTTGTAATTTGTCGAGTGAATATTTCAAAATACTTTGTTTTTGAATACAGAGTAATAATTATTGCTGTAAATGCTCAATATATCAAAAAATGCACAATAAAATTACACATTTGATTAGCCTGAGCTATCTCGATAAATTATCTATCTGACAATTATTAAAACATTATTTAATAATTGCATTTTTATTTTATGTACAGCAATCACTACGCAATCACATTCATAGAAAAGTAAAATATGAAGTAGATAACTGTATTTTTACTATTATAATTATTGTTTAATTTAATTAGCTATTCCACAAATAAATGTGTCAAGCCTATATTATTATAATTATTTTACTCACTATAAATAAAAATATATATTTATAAGAGACGCAATTAAATAAACTTAAGAATTATGACACAAAACAAAACATGAACACTGAAGTTTGATTTTTACTTCGAGGTTCTAGGTGAAAATAAAATTATAAAAATGACCAAAATTCATTTGAATGCTACCTACTAATTATTTGGGGAAGGTATTAAAAAATATGATATTCAGAAATCAATAACACATAAACGATTTAATTTAAGAATATTTTTTTATTCTAAAAATTTTTTATACTTTGAAAAAGTTATATTTATTGATATCCATGAAAACAGTGGAACTCACTCCACCAACATAATATTTCGTAAAATAATGCCAACAATTAAGTTAAAAACAAAAATATTCATATATTGCTTAAATAAAAAATAATTAACTACTAATAATGATGTGTATTTGATGCGAACAACTATAATATAACATACTAATGTTGACAACAATAATTAATGAAAAATTTACTGTAGTAATAATATAATATTCTCAGTATTATATTAAAATACGAGTATATTGATTTTATATTTTTTAGTATATCCTTCTTAAAAATATTTTACATGATATCAAAAAGGCTTAAACGTACAGTGTCATTGAAAAATGGATATTACTGATTATACTTAATACACAAACCATTAGTATCGTAGTGGAAGATTATACATGTACGAATGGACCGAACGAGGGAGACATTTTTGCTTCCATAGAACACATATTTTAATTAGATTAATTTTCTGAGACATAAAAATATAATGTGGAACATTTAGCAGGTATGCATGTAAATGCGCGATGACAGGAATTACCTATTGGTGAGTATTAATAATAATCCATGAATGGAATTTAATTAACCATACCTGAGGGATGGCCGTTAAAATGTTCAAAACGAATATAAAATAATATAATGTATACGGTTATTATACTTTAAGCAACTATTACTCGAATCAGGTTTGATAAATCATTACTGTCTACTCATATTCGAATATAACATGAAATAAAAAAATGTTAAAATTTACAAGGTGAAAGTTTGGTACGAATTAAGTTCCTGTATTAAATATTTTCACTGCAGAGACCTAGCTGCACTGATTAAAATGCACTGTCATACACACTCAAATTCTTCAATCACCTAGGTAATGATGCAAAACGCCAAAATACAAAATATATATTTATTAATATGCAATCTATATTTCGTATTTCTTTAAAAAATATTTAATGTCGGTATGAAGTTTACTCAACGTTACAGGAAAATGAAAATATTTAAGTTTTGCACTTTGTATTTTTTTCTCCGAAGGTCTTAAACGTAAATCTTGCATAAATATTATTAGACAATAACGGACTGGAATTAATATGTACTCCTATATATTTCAAGAAATCTGTATTTCGGAGAAAAATAATTTTAACTTTACAAATTGTACTTAATATTTATAGGTACATGTATAAACGATATTAATGATATATTTATGAGAATAATAATGAAAATTAGAATTACTACTATAAATTTGTAAGTATAAGCATACGTTTTATGTATATTATAGTAGGTGTTATATTTATCGTAAAAATGTTCGTTTTTTTATATTTTATTTTGCACGATAATGTTAATACATAAAATATTTAAACAATCATAACATTTTGGCAATGTAAATACCATCACGTAATTATTATTATAATAAACGTATGGTGAAAAGTTGGGCATTTCAATTAGTTATCTGCAATATTGCCACAAGTAATGTGACGTGTTATAGGTAATTGAACCGTGGCTAATAATAGCGTTGAACACACGTACTTTATTTGCACAAGAGTGCATTGGTGTATATTGTTAAGAAAAAATGTTAAAACCACGAAATCGATTATATATTATGATGACAAATAAAGTGTAGGTGTTTCCTCTTAAATTTCACGTGATAAGACTGCCCAAATAATAAATTTTCTATCATCAAATCTTACGCATTACGTGTAATATAATCTGGGTTTTGCGCAATTACAGCAGTAGGTTTTTGCCGAAACCGCTTTTTATAGTAATGTCTATTTCCTATTTCCTTTGCGGGCTTACATTCGCGTGGTCGGGTCTGGAAAAATGAACAAACCCTTTATATATTTATAGCCATTGCGTAGGTAACAATCTTCTATAACATATTATTGCTACCGCGTAATTATTTTAATATATTTGCTGTATTTTTTTTTTTTGATTGATGAAATAATAATACTTCTATATATTAACATTTTGCGTTTTTAAATGATATTTATAACGTGTATAGTAATAATGGTATGCTGTATATTACAGTCTTCGTAGGTGGACGACCGCGACCGCGTACCTACACGCATGAACAGCGTCGAATTACGAATGACGTATATACATCATATTATTATGCCAACATTCTTCAATCTTCCACCTCATTCCTATAATACTTATAAGACGCCAAAAAATCTTATCCCGGACGTGTCCCCTAAAAGCCCAATCTAATAATTGTTTTCTAAGATAATAAAATATATACAACAACACGTGTGATAAATGCAGATACGCATCATGTCCTTAATATTATATTTTATACATTTGTATAAAACCCAATTGACCTAACCTAATCACTGTCACAAAATTATTACAAAATTATTACAAAATTATTTAATCCAGATTAATATACAATAATATTTGATGATTTGTACGTTGTTTGCCCAAAAAAAGAAAAATGTAGGTACTATTGTAAATTAATATTTATATATAATTTAAGATGTAAGTTGACCTTCGCTAGGTTAGGTTCGCCATTTAGATAGTAATAATTATTAAATATATTTATTGTTATATTATTTATTAATTAAGTTTAGTTTGAAAAACACACTATACACAATATAGGTATATATAATATTTTATATATAAATGTCTAGACTGCCCATGGCTGTGGTTTTGTAGTGAATATGTCGGAGAAATGCAAAATTACATAAATATATCAAAACGTACGCAAAATTATGCATTGCCACCGGGTGCAACCGATGCAATTTTCGTCGACGGTATAGCAGTATATATACACGATTTATAAATTGAGACGAGAATTGCAGTGTGTCGGTGTATATTACTATAGTATATAATGTATAATACATAAAAGCAATAATTTTCAACTCGAATAAATAATATAAATCGATCATAAAAAAATAACTACAGGTCTGTGTAAGTATACCTATAGTGTATTATATACGTGGTTATTATCTTACATAGGTATAGACTTGCGAAACCGACGATTTCATATTATCTATACTATAATATAATGACGATACAACGATAACGACAGTGGTTTGTGAGCAATTCGGTGGAACATTTTTTTATTTTAGTTTTGATTTTTTATACGAGGAAATACAAAAACAGTTTAATATATATATATAGGTACCAATAGAAAAAAATGTCTAAAAATATAATTATATGAGAGTATACACTTACGTGAAGTATGTATCGATATTTATTACTTGCACGTAACACGTTAATGAATACTATATGATGTGCGATCGAAACGAACTGTATTTTTTACACTATTAACCCGGTTAATTTAATAACAGTAATAACAATAATTACATACAGATATCATATTATGCATCATCGCAACGATAGCCACCAAGAACCACGTCGGCATGACCAGTACAAATTATATATATCCTCTATATTATATGTATATGTGTATAATATATACAAATACTAAACGAATTTATGCGCCGATCACTGTGATAATAATAATGATAAAATTGTTGACTACACAATTATAAATTTATAACCGACATCTATTCGAATTATAAGTACGTTTCTTGTACTTGTTTATCAAAGAACTAATTTCCATATCGATTTCCTTCCAATACTAACCTACCTATATATATATATATATATATATACATAGTTCGCACATCAATAAAATAACAATCAATATATAAATACATTTTTAAAAAAATTATTTGAAGTCGAAATAAATTATAATAATACATTTATCACTCAAGATCTGATTTTTTTTTTTGACTTGCATACTGCAGCTGTAAGTGCATGCATATATTAAACAAATTCAATAATATATTGTGAAATACGTACCTATCGAGTTTAACTGTAAGCCATAATTATATATGTACAGAGCATATGATATATTATGGTGCATTCATTTTTAAAACCTTAATCCGTACGTGTATACATTATACATTATACTTCTTATAAGTTGATATACATAAATGTATATATCTATATGTAAATTTTGGTTATTTTTAAATTTTTAAATTAAATCGCGTATTTTTAAATTAATTGTTGTGATTTATCTTTTATGTCAAAGTTCCTCCAGTGGGAGTATTCTTCATTTGGAAAAACATATCTTTATTTCTTCATTATAGATATTACATTCACTTATTGTTCTGGAATAGTATATATATATATGTGTGTGTAACGGATTGTGTAAGTAATAAAACAAATTAAATAAGAATGTAAACTACATTCTACGAATAGTCATTGGCCCCTAAGCAATTTATTTTATATGTATTAAATTTTAGATAATTTACAAAGTCAACAATAATTATTACTTAACGTCAACACATACATATAAGACCTACCTAATATAATAATTTTTGTAAATTTTTTTTATACAATTAAAAATAATGTGCGAGTTAAAAAAGTCTGACAAGCTATATTTATTATTTTGAGTAAATATTAAATAACAATAACCATTTTATAATATTTATATGGTTAAACTTTATATTAACATGTTTGCTTTTAAAAATTGTTGTTTGTGTACTATTTAATTTCTTAGTTTCCGAGTAAAAAACAACTTGACCCTATTCATGGAGATATTTTCATAAATAATATTTTAGAAAAAAACGTTATACAGTTAACAATAGTAGGTAAACAAGCGAAATTAGAATTCACATTTTGGCAAGTTACCATGGTTCACCATACTAAAATATACTAAAGAGGGTAGAATTACCATATATTTATAATATTCCATTTTTGGCAATAAATAATAGAAATATATATAATAATAATAATAATAGGAATGAGTGAAAATAGTTTACTACGTTTTTGTAAACGAGTAGTCTTCGAAAGACAAATATTTAAAAAATAAAAATGTACATTTATCATAAAAAAAAAAAAAAATAATGTTTATTTTGAATGCAAATGTAGGTTAAAAATATTGTAGATTTATGTGATAGTTTAAAAGGTTAGATATAACTAAGAATTCATTACAAAATAAAAACATTTAAAAAACAAGAAATTATTTATCATTAATTACAATTTGTTTTTAAATTAATTACAATTTTAGTCAATGCTACATCGCCACTATTACAAGATTACTTGTAATATTTTGAAATTGAAATTATTACTGTACATTTTTAAATTTTATTAAAGCATATCTTTTCAATGTTAAAAAACTTTTTTTGCTTAGCAATACGTATTTCAACTATAAAGTTGCAATCATCAGCACTTAAAAATCGTAAACTTAACAAGGTATTCAATTCTTATCTATCAGTGACCTCCTTTTAAATTTTTCTTTTAAAAAGACCTAACGTCTTGCATTTTTTGTAGTTGTTTAGTTAAGATTTTGGAAATTAAATTTTTACTCAAACATAACGAAGCTCAACAATCTAAAAGTTTAAAATAACAGTATTTCCAACTAATGTTAGATAACAGAACAGAATAATATCTTAATGATGCTAAGTATATAATAATATTTCAAAAAAAGAAAAAAAAGTGAATTCTTTCCATTTAGGAATATTGCTCAATAAGATGGTTATCATTACTGTCAACTATACATTGTATTACAAGGCTGAATATAAGTGATTGTTATAAAGAGATAGAATTTATTTTTATCTTAATACCTATTTACATCGGTGAATTTTAAATTCAAATTCATAACAAATTAATCATTTTTATAAGTTAAAAATTTAACCCTTATACAATTAAATTAAATGAAAATTATTTAAAATTAAATTTGTATATTAATATTAAAATATTTTAAAAAGTTTAAATTTATCTATTAAATTAAAATGATATACATAGTAATTGCATAAGATAATGAATAGATACTTCTTTTAATTATTTTAAAATAATAATAACTTCAAAATTTAATTTTGAGTGTATGATATTTAAAACTATATACTTATTTTAGTTATACAAAAATTAATACAGTGTTTATTGTGTTTGTGTTGTAACGATGTTAGATTCATATACGTTATTCGCAAAGCACAAATTAAAAAAAAAAAAAAAAAACTACTCGTTTATCGTATTATCGTTACTATACAACTAAAATTCTAGATGGTAAGATGGTGAAATAATTTTGATATAGGTACTTTCATCGGGAAATCTAAATAAAACACAACAATATATTGACAAAGCCATAAAATTCCTTCAAAATCCTCATTGCCATATTAATTCTTTGACACAGTTATGTAACATTTCCGTGACACGATTTATTTTCAGTATCACTAATTTTTCTACACTCAATAACATATATTAAACACAGGTACATGGGCGCCACTATAGAGCATATAATTCCGTTATACCTATTGATTGGATAATTAACATTGTGTTATAGTACAATAACCACTATTCCCACTATTTAAAGCTTTATATACGACGACAGTAGCTCAAAAAGTAATCCAAACATAACCAATATTTTTAAAGAAATTATTAATCGCTATGTCCACAATCGATTAACTACCATATAATAGTCAATCGAATAGAATTTCGAGTAAATTAATTTTATAAAATATTTTTAAACATTGATGTACTGACATTTACACACGGTACAACGTGGTACTTATAGATTTCTATAGTCACACAAAGTCAAATAACTTAATTTGAACAACAAAAAAAAACGGTATTAATAATAATTATTAAGCAATTTATTGTTAAATGCACTTAATGATGCAGTCGACTTCATTGCCATCCGCAAAATAACGACGGCGGCGTAACGCATTCAATAATATTATACGTGATAAATAATAACATTACTTAATATACCGGACAAAACTTTTGAAACTATATCCTTCTGCATGCTATATTCTATTGCCTAGGTTCTAGATAGTTTGTAAGTTTCAGTGGTAAGTCCATCAACAAATATGTTTAACAATGACAACATCATGTTTCTTTTTGGTTATATTTATTATAATATTAATATTGTTTTTCCATTTAACAATATGATGATATACTTAAACTAGTCATAATTGTTTGCAAGACATAATTTGCACCAAAATAATATTTATTATTTTTATTACTTTTGCTAATTTGTTTTTAACTATTGATTTTAATTCCAAATGAAGTATATTTGTTTAGTATTTTTTTAATTATCTACTTGTTAATTATAATTTAATGTCTGTAGATTATTATGATTTATAGATAAAAATATAGTGAAGTTTAATACACGATAACGATTAAAATAATTTATCTCATAATTTATTATAAAAATTTTTGGAGGTCGTAAAAATACATGATTTAAGAATTCATTACCAAATATATAGCAATATATACACAAAATACCAATCAGATTATATAATAATATTTAAATATTATAAATTATAATTGAATATTATCAATGGATATGATGATAATAATAATAAAAAACAATAATTATTGTTTCAATACAACAAAATAATTGAAAATAATTATTGTTTATTAACGATAGAAATGTATTATTCTTGTATTATAATATTATATATAACGTTATGTTTGTTATATTATAATATTGTATATTACATTTTGAGTTCTACATAAAAAAATCAATTTTTTATAATAATATTTAATAAGAATTTAATGGATAAAATATTAATTATCTCTGTAAAATAATTTATTTATATACCCTATAGATCAAATGTTGTCTGTTTGAATGCGCAGTTGTTTACTTAAAAATAATTCTCATAAATTATAACTCACCTGAAAACACAGGTTTTATTTTTAATGGTTATATAGTGTTATATTTATAAAATTATTGAATTTTAAAATGACATTAAATAGTACAGTCGTTACATCAAGGTCTAAACAATTAGTCTACACCATTAATTATTTTAAATGTTAATATACGTGAAAAACATATAATATACGAGTAGGTACACTTTATTTAATATATGACTAAGTTTTACATAAAGATGTTCTATACCACGTTAGGTAGTTTTATATGTAAACGTTAAAATAAATTAACCAAGGTATATAATTTGTTTAACAGTGACATTTATTTTCCACGTGTTTAGTTCGATTATACACCGATTATTATACAGTACCATATTTCTTATATAATAAATCGTTCATATTAGAAGAAGACGAAGTACACAAGCTTACATTTTTGTAGAATAAAAAAAAACACTTTTTTTTCTTTCAATCATGTTTAAAAATAATAGGAATCGTATTTTTTAATGGATGTATAATTTATAATGATGTACTCACTGGATTTTACAAATTATTAATAGTAAATAAAATATAGTAGGTACTGTGTGATTTTAATTTTAATCCAAAATTAACAAAAATAGTAAACTACTAGTCTTTATTTTCAATAATCAAGGAAAAATAACCATTTGTGAAAAGTGTAATGCTATGACTTTATTATTTCAATATAATAATTAAAACTATTCAACCTATAAAAATATTTTCTAGGTGTAGTTAATAAACAAAATTTTGATTTCTTTTAAGTATATATGGTTTAGTTAGATATTTTGCTAAAAAATATGAATTTTTTTAAACTACTTTTTTTTTATAAAGTATTCACTTATAATACCTCAAAAATATTTTCGAAAAATACCTACTTTACAAAAAACAATAATAATGTAGAGATTATATTATTCAGTTGTTATTTAAATAGGGTGGTTTTCATGAAAAGTTATGAACTTTTTTGGTTTTGTTTAATCAATTTATATCCAATTTATGAAAACATTATATAATAGCATTAGTTAGAATTTGTATACAAATGTAAAATACAAACCCGTATACATAGTATACACAGTTTGCGAGTGACTACAATAACCCTGTAAAAATGAATAATATAATATTTTTTAATATATAGGATAATTACCAAGAAAACAACTGTTTCGATATATAAGAATCAAACTGTATAACACATAATACTTTTAGTTAGTTTTAGAGTTTGGGCAAGTAAAATATGTGTAATCGTCGTAAACAAGAGATGAATCGTTTCCGGTAAAATGTTGGTCGCTTGACATTTTACAATGATAACATGGTTTTTTTATTGGGTGCGTCTCCCCGCTGCGAAGTCAACATACCGCAGTTGACTTTGGCTAGACGGATCCTGTACGTCTGATACACCTCTCTTCATTGATGTCTTGAAGCGTCTCCGTTGAATCTATTGTTGTCGGCACCAATTCAGATTCGATATAATGTAACCACGACCTTGATGCAAATAAACCTTCGTCCGAAGATATTTTCCCATATAATATCTACTCACCATTGGATGGTTGTTTTTATCGTAACGACGTAGGTTCACATATTATACCACATCATAACTTGGAAATAACCGATAGACATCTATTCAATATTCTGTACATATTATGTATACAATGTAGATATAGGATATGTACATTCAAACAAAAATTAATTGATCAAAATAATGATATAACAATACCTATATAGACCGTTAAATTACTTTTTGAAAAACTTTGTAACATATTAATGGTATTACATGCACACATGTAGTATTTTATTGTGTCAACGCACTGTTTCAACTTGGGTCAACTGAACTATTGAAATTATACTTAATAACATTCCAGATATTATTTTTTTTTTTTGATATATTATGTTTGCTAAGTAAATTTCTACCAATATTTGATCATAGTTAGAAAGACTAGTAGGTATTAAATTGTTATTTGATTTTCCTAATGATAAATAGTATCTTAATTATTATTATAAATATTATTTATACAAAGTAATTATTTTAATAGTAAATAGTCATTATCACGAAAATATTTCTTTTGCATATTTTGAGTTCACTATAAAAATCTATTTATTTTTATTATTTTTTAAGATTTTGAATTTTTTGAATGAATATGCGTTTTTATTTCACATTCCAAAGCTACATATTTTCAAAGAATTGTTATGCATACAAATCAACATTTGATGTTAATTAATTATAAGTATTTAATAATAAGCTTATGTTAAATGTTGAGTATTTTAAGTTATGGTGAGTAAAATAGAATACTCAAGGGTCCACGAAAAATGTTACACCACTTAAATTTAAACTCTTAATACTTAAAATAAGTTATAAATAATTAACTACTCATTCAAAATTCCATTTTATACCAATAAATTCCTAGAAAAATATTCTCCTGCTTAATAATATAAAATTAAAAATGTATGTTATCGTTTAAAATTGTTAATACTTTAAAAATAATAACAATACAAATAGTAAAAAGTTGATTTCAAAATATTTCAAATATTTTCAAAACCAACAATACTTTTCAAATTATAAGTGTTTATAGATCAAATAATCAATCAGTATAGTTAGATTATTGTACCTCAAAATAGTATTATTCATATTCCGTCTAAACAAATTTCAATTAAATAGTGTAAGTGCGAATTTGTAAATTTTCATTTATTTATAAATTGTATATTGTAAACTGATTATTATTTTAATAATGAAATAATTAATATAAATAATAAAATAAAATTGTGTAAAAAAAGTTTGGTTCAATACCAGAGTTGGGTGGTATTTTCTTGACTAGGATTCGGTAGGTTTTATTGACAAATAATTCTTTTATGAACTTAAAAAAAGAATTATACTCGTTTAAAATCATAAAAAAACAATATAATCGTCTTTAATTTATATCATAAAGTAAATTGTAATAATAGTTAATTTATCTGGAAATATTCCATTAGTTAAATAAATAAAAAAAAAACTAACATCATGAGTAAGAATAAGAAATAAAATAATTTAAATTCAAATATTTTTAGAATGAAAAATAATTGACTGTGGGACGTATACAAATAAAAGCAACATTCTGGAAAAATATAATCATTTTATGAACTTTTAAAATTAATTGCGGTTCCGTTTTAAAAAAACGTCTAAAAAAAATATTATCTAATAAAAAAAATCATGTTTACACTCTTAAAGGTAGGTAGTTACATAGTTATACTCGAATCGTCCGTCAAAACAGCAAATGGGATTAAATATGAAAAATTAATGTGTCTGGGAAGCCAGACGGCGTTGACACTATATTCGTCATATATCTATTGTTCGATAAGACATCATGTGAATGGCAAAAAAAGAATTATTAATAATAAAATCCTTTTGAATATGCGAATCGTTGTTAACAAAATATACGAAACACTGAACGCATATTGTGGTTATCACAAAAAGCGTCAGTGAGTGTTGGGTGCTTTATTGCGCACACAGACGTGTTTTCCTTACAGAGACACTAATGATTTATATACGCAATAAATAAGCTTCTATTAAAGTGAACGCAAAAAAAAAAACAAGAATGTTGCTCACAGTAACAAATTATTCGTTTATAATTTTAAAATTCATTATAAACACCTGGTACCTAATGGAAAAAAAATATTCCCTAAGTATTATCTTTTTTTAATTCCAAGATTCATATAATTCTACTTAACTTTTTATCCTAGTTTATTTCTTTCATTTACGAAATAAATAGTCAATGTAATTAAAAAAAATTATATGAATATAATAATATGATGGATATTACGCATATAATTGTTTATACTCAATACGAAATACTAATTATGTGGGTATACACTAATAATTAATAAGTAATAAGAATGGTATTAATAATATAAAATATTTATATTATTATTAACATTATTAATCTTAAATGATCTGAGAAATTTCATAATAAGAACCATTCTATTCTATATTTTTTTCCATATATATATATATTTATCATAAAAATACTTTATAAGTGTTTTATGGTTTTCAATAAGTTAGATGTTTTAAAAATATATTCATCACTGATCACTGTCAAACAAATGAAAGTGTCAGCTCACATTGTTTATTTCACTTCGTATTTTGGCTCGCAAGTTTCCTCAAATGAACCAAAAAACTGGAAATTAAAAATTATAAATACTATTTTTTACACGTACAATTTTAGTAATTTCTTATTTTTGTTTTATACTAGTACAGTTGTATGATATTGTTTGAAACAAATATTGTATTTCTAAATCTAAAATAATAGTATAAAAGAACATTATATTTTAACTGTGATTTTTATTATTATAACCAAAATCGAATACAAATATTAATTATTTGTAAATTATTTTACACGATTAAAAAATATGTCAACTTTTCTTATTTTATAAAACATTAATAACAATTTTTTTCTGTTACTGATATTTATTGATTTACTTGTCTGACTTTTTATTGCAAATACATATTATAATATGATCTATGAAAATTATTTATTTTAAAAATAATATACGCATTAACAATTAGAATTCCAAATGGTTAGAAAACTGAAGATAGAAGTAAACATAAAAATTTTATTTCATTGACTTAATTGAGTACGTTTCTAAAAAAAGCTATAAGTTTTCGTTACATAGTGCATATGCGGTCATTAAAACATAAAAACTTAAATTTCAATGGCAAATAACTTCTAGTATTATTTGTAATAGTTAATAATTGAACAGACCTAAATAACATAATTTAGTTTAATTTTCAGTGTATTTGATTAATTAATTTACTATTTAAAATAACATTTATAAAAATAAAATATTGAATATTATAATATAAGATACGTATTTACTAGTCTCATCATATAAATGACTACAGAAAACAGAATCATTAATTTGGCTATATAACAATTAGTTTTAAAATACTTGAAAAATTAATTATATATTATGTTCAAACGCTCAAAATAATTTGCCCTGAATTTGAGTTAGTAAATAAAAAAACACCTCATGATTGTATATTTTTTAGCATTACCACATGTAGAAGAAATTTAAATTTAATGCATGCAAATCTGTATGAAAAATTAGTTAATCACCATATCTTAGAAATTTAATTAACAAATAATTTATAAATTTGCAGCCGATTAGACATATTTGAGAACAGACGAAATAACAGTAAAAATTGTTTATGTATACAACACTTGAACTTGCAATTTCAATAAAAAGTTATAAACTGTATATTTTCATATAATGGTTATAATATAATATTCAATTTAAACATAAAAATATAACTAATTTAATTTTTTATTTAATTGGTGTGTTGTGTGTACCTAACTTAATCTAATCTAACCTAGCCCAGCATGCTAAAAACTATATCTATACTAAAATATAATTGTAATGTATTATTATGAAATAATTAGTTTGATAATGAAAATTATCATATTTTTTATTACCTTTCTATCTCCTAAAACTAACATTTAGAACTGATGTATAATGCATATACAAAAAAAAAGTATTAAGCATTAATTCCAGTTCTATACCGAAGGGGATTTGAACAAGGGGAAGATTATTGAAATACTATGGTCAGTGTCCGATTTGATCAGTCTCGATAATGTTTTGATGAAAAATAACGTATAGGTGGTAATAATCTATGGTGATGATCTGCTATAGTAATCAGTCAAAAGGATTTGACTTGTACCGCCACTACCATGGCGGTCTGAGGAGACGATGCGGAATTAACTAAAAACGTAATAATAATCGCCAACAACTGCGGTGGTGCAGGCGGAATACCGTTAATGGCACCACGCCGGGCAAGGTCATCTGATTTGCGTGCGCGCGCGTGTGCATAATATTATTATGTCTGGAAGTGTATAAAATAAACAGCAAAAATAAAAATTAGACGAGACACATTTATTTTATTTTTTTAATATTAGTATTTACGCAGATAGTAATAATAAGAAACGTGAAATAAAGAATCACGGACACAAGAACAAACATTTGTAATTGCGTAATGATATGTCTATAGGAGCGTCTGTCTGGAGGATACGTACATGTAACTTCTAAGAAGTATGACTCGTGGTACCGATTACTACGTTAAACAACAATTTTACAGTGCCTCATAACAATAATAATTAAATTATCGAAGTCTAGATTCTTAGTTCATGATATGTACAGACGTACAGTAAAAATACAACTGTTTGATTGCAAAAAAATGTCAACAATTTCAAACCGTTCCTCGGTTCATACATCAATTCTTTTCAATCGACTTTTTATAGGTTTCATGTTTATAATCGTAGTAAAAAAATATTATTCTATGAATTTATTATAATTCATGCATTCTTATTTGTTTTTACAAATACAACAATTATAATAAATAAAGAATCTATGCTCTATAGTATAGTAGTTAACCATATTAATTTATTATAATGTAATAGCAAACAAGAATTAGAAGATTATCCTCAATCGTTCTTTATCAGCTTTAAACTTAAATTAATTAAAAATGTACTATTATAGACTATATTTTAACTATATACAATATGCAATGTATACATATATATTATACATTTGTAAAATGCTTATATATAGAATCTAGAAAAATCTTATAAATATTATTTAACCAAACCAAACATGTACCTATTATGTTTATATTATATAATCACAAAACAATAGTCTACTTAAACAATCGTGTCTGCATGAACGATTCATGAATTATTGTTAATAAATTAGTGCACTGTGAGAGTTGTAAACTCTAACTTAAATTTTATGATATAATATTACATTTATAACGTACCAACTATTATACACAATATAAATAAATACTTATAATCAATGATAATATTATTGAAAAAAAAAATGATGTTATATATAAATAATAATTTATACTTAACTAAACATTATAAGTGATTGATTTATTTAATAGTTGATAAACATTCACAAATAATGATCATACTAATCTTCTATAACCAGTTTAAACTTTAAATAAAATAATATACCTAATATTCATTTTATTGAGTTTAACTTTTTAAGTATTCAGTAGCAAACATTTTACTGTCCTCTTTATTTTGTCACATTTAACAACGTAGTTATTTTATACAAAGCTTTATCTAAGATCGTTTATGTTCTATCGTCAACTGGGGTTAGAAAAAAATATTATAACGTTGGATCTAGTCGTTTAGATCATTTATGGTCTTCCTGTATAGAAGGAAAAAAAATAATGAAAAATGGTAGACAACAATTGCTACGTAGTTTTATAGCATTTTTATAGTTAAAAAGTCAACGCAATGACTACTAAGTAGCTGAATGTAATAACGATATAAATCCATTTAAACGAATTAATCTTAATTTTACATTTTAATTAAAAATAATAATATTAATATTTAAGTTAAAAGAATTTAATTTTTCTAGACTACAAAAGACAAACCACTAGTTAAACTAAAAAAATAATACATAAAATCCTAAAGTTGAACGAATTTTAAAAATTATTTGTAATATAAGAAAAACTATACTAAAGTTTTGATTCTGATAATATTTTGATATTGAAAAAACTAATGATGATACTTGTTACAAGTCCAGCTCTCGAATACGATTTTAAAATGAATTACATAATAATATTATAAACGTGTAGATAGTAAGTATAACATGTATAATGTATATTGTACACTTATTATTATATGCCATTAAAATTATATGGGAAATACGTAGAATGGTCAACTGTTACCTATATATATATATATATATATGTACGGCATTATCTTAGGAACTACCTACAATAAATGTTTGTATTATTTAAACTATTTTAGGCTTTGATATATATTGATTTAAACGTTGCAATAATGTTTCTATTTAAAATGTATTTATATCTTATATGTTCCAAAGAACTTTGGGATTTAAATACAAATACATAAGCATCTATAGTAACTATTACAAGTAGATATAATATTATAAAAATTAGATACTATATTACTGTCATTTCGATACATATGGATGTACTTAATTTACAGAGAATCTTTATAAAGCCAATCGTTAAAATAATTTTTCGTCTTTACCATCGATCATAAACCACCGTATATGTTGTGATATTTACGAGAGGCCCTCCTAGGTGAATTCGCATTGTATTTACAAATTATTGATGAACATCAAAACGATTGTAAAACATATTATAATATTTATATGCACTATTATTGCAATTTGCAACGCGTTTATATAACAACCTTCGTAGCTATGTTTAGCTGCGTTTTCCTTGATTAAAGAAAATTTAAATACTTACTACAAATATTATAACAAACAAGGTTACACTTACCCAACACCAAGTCTAAACTGCACACGTGTAGGATGGCAGAGAACAAAAAGTATTTGGGTTTCCAAGCCACCGGGTACATGCTCTTCATGGAGGCCACACCACAGATCGTCATAGAGTGAACGTGCTCCGTGATAAATTGAGGACACCATTCTGCTGATGTGCATGAATCACCATTTTTGAAACGGTCGTCGCCTATAAAAATAAAATACAAATATATTAAACAAACAACAATCCATGAACGCTCGTCGTTTTGACAATTTTTTAATTTTACAATATGTATTTTTATTTTCTATAGATTTATTAATAAATAATAATGCATATTATGTACAATATTTTCGATGAAAACTACTGTTATAGGGAAACGATAAAAATATCGTAAGGACTTTTATTAGTATATTTCTATTTAATATTCTTACTATATTGTTTTGGACAAGCGCATTCAACATAAAAAGTATGAATAGAAAATATTCTATAGAAAAAATATACTTCTACCATCGGTTTCATTTATAGGTGTTTACATTTTTTTTTTTTATCGTACATCATTAATCAGTCGCCGTCTTTCATTAAAAAAAATTCTAACTAATTTTTAGTATTGTGTTCGTGCACACACACACTCACACGCTTCCCGGCACACACGGGAAATGCGCTTTTCGGCCTTGAACTGCTATCGACGGCTAGTCAAGTAGGCGGAGGCAACCGTTTCACTTGGAACCGCACCAACCGCTGCGATCCGCCGGGCAGTCGGTTCACGAAAAACGTTACGTCTACCTTTAGCGCACACATATATGCACCTGTGACTTATGTCTGCACCGCACAACCACTGTAATATAGGTGTCTCTGTGATAAAAATAACCAGATATGTCGGCAAAAATTCATTATCACGACTGATAAAAATATTCTCATGGGACTTGGCACGTGACGTCAGCCTCCGAAGATTACGCGATTGGTTTGCAACTGACATACGAGTACCTAATTACTTAGCCACGGATGTTTTGTATTTATTTGCAATAAGAGTTTCACGGTAACAATATTAATGTACGTAGGAAAAAATATATATTTTATATATATCATATAAGTGGTAAACATATACACTTTCTTTTATTTTTAATTTTTTTTTGAAAAAGACTGTCTGGCCGAGTCATCCTATTAACACCATTCGAGCCTATTACAACTTAAGTGACATTTACCATATTTTTAAATATTTTACTATAGGTACGTAGTTATATAAATTATTAGATACTTGAACACATTTCAAAATCACTTCAATGGGTCACTTTATATACAAACCTATTTCACTGAAAATTAATAAGAAACGAGATTAATTATATTTTGTATAGAGTACAGACCGTTATTTACATTGGCCATAATATACACTTCAGTTTTTAAATATTATAATATTACTTTCTTATATCTAAGTATGTGATTATTTTTATTTGTACCTTTCTCTGATCAACTCCAATTACAAATATAAATAATGTATAAAAAATATTATTTCATATTAATATAATCTGTTATTACATTAAATTTTTTATTATATTTAGTGTATTCTATTTTTTTACTTTAAAAACTATTTATAAATATTAAAATCTAAATACTAAGTAAAATTCAATTCTAACAATTAGACATTTAAAATATTACTAAATTAAGTTTGAAAAACAGATTAAAATATCGCTATATGTATAAATGTATAAAACACATTTATTGTGTTTGTGTAAATGTATATCGAATCTTTTAATCTATTTACATAATATAGTGATTGGAATAAAACTAATCTCAAAGTTGTCAAATAATTAATAAGCACAGATTATTTATCTTGAATTTTACTAAATATAAGTACTGCTTATTTAAAAATAACTATTCTTCATTTATTAATCTTTTAATTGAATTGATTTATCTTAGCTGCTTAACATTACTAATTTTGGAAGATATGTTCAACGATAAATAAGTTATATGCTTGTACATATAATATTTTTTTTTTTTTGTAATCTTTGGAAAAAAAATATTCGTAATTATTGTCTTTACTATTAAAATTAAATTTCTAAAAAGAAGAAAAGCATTTAAAACACTTTTAAGAGTCTTATGAATATTTTTATAAGAACCTGTGTAAAGGTAAAAATAATAAATTAATTTAATGTTAATAAAAATAAATATTATTATTAATATATAGATAAAAATAAGATGAAAAACAAAGAAATAATTGTGATATAAAATGTAATTTATTATATTCTTGTAAAAAAAAATCGTTCAATGTCATACCTTCCGAAAGTTCAAAGTTTTATAAAAAAGACGAAAATATTCTAGTGGTTATGAATCCAACGTGTTCAATATATTATAATAATCGTTCCCGTTACTAAACGCTTTTTAATAATTAATATTGTAGTAAATATTTCGAATTAAAATTATTCAACCATGGAACACACAAAATGTAAACTACGCGGACTTCCGTGCCATTCGGCACCGTCAATTTCGGACTGTTAACCGTCTCGGCACAAGCAGGTACAGAGAATGTACATGGGACCGTTCCCGCCATGTGAAATGCACTGACACTATCGAACGTGGAAACCATCGATTTACTAACGCTCACCGCTACTACTACTAGTACTTCACGATTGCGGCGATTTGTATCCCATATTATTATACAAATGAGCCCCAAAACATAATTATTATAGATTGGATTTTATTATTAACATACAATCCCACACTTTATAACTTATATTTAATTGTTTTATAGTATATAATATTATACTGTAATATGTATTGAACGCGATAAATAGTTTTTATTTAAAATGCAATTATGGTGTATATTAAAAATACACAATTAACTTCAACAAAATGATTAATAATACTTTTACAGTATATGCGTTATAATAAGTCGTTAGTGTTAATCAATCATGTAAAAATAATATTCATTTAATTACTTATTATTCATATTTACATCCAATAATAATTTTGCAAAAAATGTTGTAATATTATATGATACAAATAAAATGAATGTGTTAATAATAATTATATTACATAGGCAAAAAAGTTTAGTTCAGTGATTAATGTTAATTAATCTTAAATAATAAAACTTGAAAAACAATAGTCTTGTATGGAATTATAAATAGGTTCCGTATTTAAATATTAGTTATTAAAGAAACATAATTTTTTTCAGAGCTTATCAATTCGAATAAATGAAAAAACCAAGTACACAGAATTTCTCGAGATAACAGTTTGTTGAAAACTGGTTATTATAAAAACCCAAATTTAACCAAATTATAATTTTTAAATTATAAATTATTAATGAATTTATTCTAATTAAAATTTTTTTTTTCATTAAAATTATGTTTATTATCATTCATTTGCTATTCATATATATTCTATTAAAACATTATTTTATATTATTAATGTAAATTTTACTATTAAAAACCCGACTTATATAAGATAAATGTATATCATAAGCCAATAAGTCATAACCCTGGTTTTATAGTATTATATACTATTTATAATGAATAATATAATAAAACTTAATAGAATTTTGTTTACTATATAGTATATGTATACGTACTTTTTATATAAATAAGAAGGTAATATTTCACTGAATAATAAAATATGTAAAAATTAAGAATTTTATAATTTATTGTATATATTATTAATTAGTCCATGTTATGTATTCATGTTTTGTGTGTTATGTGATCTCAATTCATTTATCAGGTAAATTCCTGCCATTGAAATTGAAAGTGTGGCGCAGATTACATATTAATATTTTATATCGCTCTATCGTGTCGCAGAATACCGAAATTAATATTAAGATGTGGCACAAATAATATAATTGTTGTTTTATATTTTAGTGCAGATTACATATCTACATACTTAAATATACTTTTTAGTGGTGCAAATTACAATTGTTGAAATTGGCTTAAAATACTTTCTTCAATATTATAGGTTTTTCGTCATGTTCAGTTTATTTGACGATTTATTAACATCTCTCTATGTCATACAATATGAAAGTTGTTCCACATTAAGTTATCTAATTAAAACAGCTAGTTAAAAGAAATAACTGTCTGATTAAATCATTTATAATTGGCTATGACAACTGTACAATAATTTATTTTATTTATTAAAATGTAATATTTGTTAGTACATTAGTACACATATACTGGCTATACCCATAATCCATATTATAGTTGTATTATTAATATTATATTTAAAACCAATCGTCAAGCATATTTATACGTAAATAAAAAAATCATTATTGTTTATATTCCAAACCTTGTAATTTATATAAATAATTTTAAAACAAAGATGTATAAACACATAATGCATAATACCAGCTAAGGGATTAAGTCAATTTAGATTAATCTAAATTCTAGCTTAAAAATAAAATAGCTAATTACTTATTTAGTTATATTTTATAATTATGTACGAGAAGACGAAAGGGGGTATATAAATTATTAACTTACATAGTACAAATACATTAGTATGCATTTTTAAATTCCAATATCGGAAAATACCAATACCATACATTGAATATTGATTGCCGAAAATAATTTAAAAATCTTTAAATATTAGTTTTGATTATTCTTATTTAATAATAAGTTATATAATATAAAACTTCTCGATATTCTTACTTAATACAATTATAATTAAACATATTATAAGAAAAATATTATTCTGACTTAACGCACCAACAGTGTGTAATTTAATAATATTAAAATTGTAAGAAATAATTTATTGTTATGAATATCATTGAGTACTACAATAGGTACAATATTTAATTTCTGGTAAATTTTGATTAAATATAGATTATACATTATTGTTTATAAATTGTATTGTTTATAATCGTCCTCCTCTACCTTAGTTTGAATACTTCATAAAATTACTCCATACATATACATTTTAAAATATGTAATAATTATGCTAATTTCTCTACTATATATTCAACATTGCTAGTATTAAATTTAATACAAAATAACAGAAAATAAAATGTATTATATATTGTATTATATGTGCTGATAATATACATATACATCATCCTGTATTGTTTGTATGTAAAATGACTAATGCTATCAGAATTCAGTCTAAACTATAGAATAACTATACTATATCATAGAAAGAATATAAAAATATATAATAGAGGATTAAGCTTAATGTGTAATCATTGTTTATGATATTACAGTCCTTCAGTATGATTTTTTACGACGGAAACCATCATAAAATTGTTCAACAACAGAAATAATAAAAGTGTCTATAAATATTTCTAACGCAAATCGAGCCTAACAACAGTACATAATCCTTAAAAGTATGAAATTGTACATCAACAACCCAACAGAAGAAAAAGACTTAACCGGCAAACATGATCAAAAATCGACACATACACATATACCTATATAATCGAAACGTGGTAAAATAATAAACATGACCGAAATACCAAAACTCTTTCACCGTTCTACACTATTTGCACATAGACTAATGAAGTAAAAAAAAACAAAGACACATAAGAAACTTTGATAATTTGAAAATTTGGCGACAGTTTATAAACACAGTATTTAACACCAATAAATCATTTATAAGTTCTTTTATAGCTTTCACAGATGAAAATGAAACAGAAATTAGCAGTGCAGACATTTTTATTGTAAAAGCCGTAAAAGTTTTTTTCTCCGCCGAAATTGTAGAGTGGTTTTTTGCGTACAGTTATTGATGATTATAAATTTGTGGATGCATAATATATAGGGTGACCATCCGCCTCGTTTAAAGTAGGGTTGTTGCTGTTTTCAGCATTGTGTACCGTTTAACGAAAAAATTCCAATTGAACTATGGAACCGTTTTGTTTTGTCCCGTTTTATTTCTCGTATTTTTATTTGAGTGTATATTGCGATCCAAAATTGTTTTTATTTTAGTCAACAAAAATATAACGGTTTTTTGAACGACATTAATAAACTATCTTAATCTAAAACTAATTGATAAATTAAAAATCACGAGTACAAACATAATTTAACTTTTTACTTTCGCGGTGTGACTATTATTTTATTATACATATTTTGAAACAAATATTTAGATTTAAAATGCTTTGAGAAGGTGTGTTACAACTTGTAAGTCGTAATTTTAAATTTAAGTTTCCAAAATGGGCAAAATGTATGAAAATATTACGATATTTAGAGGATTAAATCGTGATCACATAGCAGACGTATTATAGTGATATCGTTTCTTATTGGATAGATATGTGGAAGGGGGTTTAAAAATCCCGTTTTTAAAACTAAAACCTCGGTTATCCTATATATAGTATATTATAATCTATATTCGTGTTAATGTCTATATAGATTATAGAGGTACGTCTGGTCGTCGCAGCTGGTTACCGCTGGTCGAGTCTCCGTATATACATATTATTATAATATAGTAAACAACTATAGGAGACCGCGCGTGGGCAAGAGGGGCGCCGGTGGCGGTGGAGAATATAATAACATCTCCAGCGCACGGGGCAGCGGCAGCTGCAGACGGCCCCGCCGACTGACTTACGACGGTAGACCGCCGTCTCTCGGCGGTGCGAGCGCGGTGGTGCGGCGTTTCTCATTTAGTCGGAAATATTATAGTGACCACTCAGAAAATGCACTCGGGCGGGCGAGCGCACGCCAACGGCGGCGGAGGCCACGGGGCAAGAATATTACACAGCATCCGGTGGTGGCGGCGGAACGGTTCGTGCAGGTGCAGCTATATAGCTGGTGTCCGACAGACGTCGTACTTGCGGTCGACGATGTTTAGGACGCCGCCGCCGCTTACTCTTCAACAGTATATCTCGAGAAGTTCATCGGTCTGTTTATTGCAACTACACGAAGAACGGGCCGCCACGGTAAACTGCACTCGCGGTCGTCGCAACAGTCGTCGTCGTCGTCTTGGTCGTCTTCAGTCGTCTTGGCCGTCGTCGGACAATGCTGCGAAATGTCTCTCATTTGAATAAATACGGAATATAATATGTATACGTGTGTGTGTGCTTATATAGAAACACTAGCGGTGACAAAGGGAACGGGTAGAGGGGTGAGATGACGACGACGAGATGGAGGCAAAAAAGCACTCCAACAACAGTAATGATGGGCGCAGTGACCGCCGGCCGTTGACGATACGACCGTTCAGTCGCGCGCGCGCGCGTACGCGCACACGTTCTGAGTTTGTGTGTGTGTGTGTGTGTGTGTGTGTGTGTGTGTGTCGAGGGTCTCTGCGTGCGCGTTGACGAGACCTAACAGCAGAGCGATCGAGAGAAGGATTTGCTTATTTACCGTCTAGACACCTGTATAAACCAGACGCTCTCTCTCTCCTCTCCGCCCACCGCCATCCCGAACACCCTATCGTCGGCGGTCATGTCGGCGACGGCGGCAGCAGCAACCCAAGCCGTATGTGTGTGTTAGGAATATGTGCGTATTTTTCTCGTTCCATCTCTTTTTCTTTATCTATCTAAATATAAATATATATATATATATATATATATATATCAGTATTAAATCTCTCGCTCCCTCCGCAGTATACACAATATACAAGTATCGGTTGAATAGAAATACCACGCGAGTTCGTGTGTTTTTCGATGCGATAGGCCACACAGCAGAGAACACTCCAAAGGATGGCGCGTCGATAAGCTCCGTTATCGAACATTTACCAAAAATTATGATTTTGGTTTTTTCAGGAGACAACAGGTATCAAAATTTGGGTACGGTTTGGCCGGAATTCATCGTTTTATGCATTGTTCACATCATCCGATATACTATCCAAACGCTGATTAATATATGTGTGTACTATGTGCAATGTGCATAGATTTCCTCCTTGGTATTTTTTATACGATTTTCTGTTCATACTTAACATTTTCCATCATTGTCCCTTCTTAGATAGATAAATAAATAAAAAAGTATTCTTTATCGTTGTTTTTGTAGCACATTTAATTCATTCTGGGACCGCTGGTTTTACATAATAATGTATAATACTATTTTTCAGTTAATTAAACGTCATGCATAAAAAATTATTAATTTTCTCTTCAAGATAAACCAAACTTGTTCTTCAATATTTGCAGTTTACTTCACAAAAACTTGTTTTTTAATATCTTTTTAGTCTGAGTCATATATATATTTATTATATTAAGGATTATCAAATATACTGATGTATATTATTAAATTATTATTACAATATATGTTAGGTACACCTACTTTTAAATATCCTTGTATTATAATTTACACCATAATTAATTATTAACGCCAGTTAATTTTTTTCTTTTTACCTAATTCATTATTAATAACTTAACTTTTGAAAGAATTATAATTAGCCAACAAATTATAAATGAATCATAAAATGTGTTATTTTAAACGGCTTCAGTAGTTTGAGTATTAAATTAATGAAAATGTAAATTTTTTTAAATTCTGTGAAGAGCGTATGTTTGTTATTTGTTATTTTATATTTTATTGTGTCTATCTTTGTCGCCTTTACGAGCTTTAAAAAGTTTAAATATTCAATTTTTAGAATGTTTCTTATAGAAAATTTTATTTAGTTTGTAATTTAAAAAGTATTAAAAAACTAAAAATAGGATACAATTCCCATTGTTTTGCAAAAGAATCAGGAAAACTAATATAAAATTACGAAAAAAATACTATCTGTTTTTTGTAAAAAATAATTAATGATTTATCATTTAATTCAAATTTAACACATCCATTAAAGTAACTTTTCTGGATTTTAAAATCATATTTCCATAAGTTAGGTTTTTCATATACAGATTCCAGAATTGAAAAATTCAACAGGTTTGTTATAAATTGTGAGTAGTTTAGGGGGTTAAAATGCATACACTATAAGTAGTCTTTAATATATATAATACACATCTAACAATCTTATTGTAATTCTGTCTTTGAGAATTTAACTATTTTGTTGTGAAATATTTACAATAATCTAGTACATTTTCTCATACTAAAGAAATATAAAAAAATGTTGACTTTAGATTGTTTATTCTTTAAAATAAGAGTAACTTATCGTTAAGAACATTATGATAAATTCTTATTGATTATTTAAACATTATTTAATTCTATTATACTTCTACTTTTACTAATACCTAAATATATTTGTCCATAGTTGTATTACTTATTATCTAGTTGAACTTATACAGATAATTACAATTTTCGAATTATCTTTTTTGTTTTATTTTTAATTATACCATTGTCCGGGTCGTATATATACTTGTTGTGAGTACTGTATATTTTTTAGTTAGCTTATAGTCATAAGTCATAACTTAAGTCAATAAAGCTAGCCAGAATAATTTTTATTATTAATTAAATTCATATGGCCACGAAATATTTCATTAGTATTTTTATGGCTTTAATTTAATGTGCACAGCGTATATAAGATGTTATAAATCAAAAAATAAATAACTTTAACAAACTCTCAAGTAATAAATTATAAGAAGTCTTTTTAAGAGTTTGTAGGACGGTAAGATAAAACTAAACCATGGACTGCTACCGAATTACAGGTAATAACCCGTTTGCTTGAAAATAATTTTTTTTCTATAATGTATTTATAATATTCCCAGATAAGCAAATGTTTTAAATAATAATTATATACATTGAATTTTTAAAATAAAAGAAGCAACCCATTTATCTTGATGAAATCACCTTTTTTAATTAAGTAAGAATTGTTTATTGAATTTAATGTTATAATAATCGTTATAATTAATGTTATTTTAATCATTTAGAAGATTGCAATACAACTTATGCTTTAAGCGTCTTGGAGGATTATTTGGAATGGAAAAGTACTATTATATTTTTTATAAGCTGGTTCGAATGGTAATGTAGTAAAGGGTTATTATGAAAATGTTTACAAAAATAATTAGCTTTATTGTGTATTTAAATTATTCATAGATCTTTATAAAATGTATAGTTAAACATTAAATATTTGTCTGAGGATAATATTTTTGAAAATCTAAGTTTCATTAACATACGTTGTTACAACTTCCCTATAATTAAAGACCATAGGTCCATATATATTTTGTAAATCAATAGTTTAATCTTGAGGTTTGTATCTTGTATGTATATTTTTATTTTAATGTGGGATTTATAGGTGAAATTATTAATTATAATTATAAAATTCTCTCTTACTTTATATCTTTTAATGGGTGTTATCAGTGGGCATTTCGGTAATAGTACTTTAACAATATAATTCCCACTTAAATCCTTCAGATAAAATTGTTTCGGTTAAAAAATACTTGAACTTTAAACATTGTAAATTTAACTTAAGTCTTAAAGTTTAAAAAATATTCTATCTATGTCATAGTTATTTCATATACCAGTACTTATGATGCAGGCATTCTCTGAAAATTCCATACACTGGTTTATTCAAGGAACTTACATCCAACCTATCAAAAACAGGTATTTAAATATATATATAATAATCAGCTTGAGAATAATATTTCAAGTTAATGGCAATATTTATAATGTGTTTATGCAACATTTCTCATTAGTGCATTTATTTTTACCGTGACTTCTTGAAACACATAATAAAAACATTAGTTTTATACAGGGCCGTCCCTAGGGCAGGGCGAGCGGGGCCCTCGCCCCAGGCCCCGCGCTCTCGCCACAATTGGAAAGGCCCCGCTTCATAGATACAATAAAAAAAAGTCAAGTTAATGAGCAAAAAAAAAAATGTAAAATTGTAAAAGAAAATGTCACCAACTTAGCTATAATCTCTATAGAAAAAGAAATTGCTGACCAATTAAAATATGGTGATATTATTGATCAATTCACGGATTTAAAAAGTAGAAAAATTAATTTTTAATACATTTTTATATTCTTCCTATTACTATATTTTATATTTATTGTCTTATTTTTTCAATATTATTATTTATTATATTAAGTTTGGTTATATTATGACATCTTGCGTTATTAATTTATTTACTTATTCATAAAATTGTAGGACTGTAGGTGCAAAGTACTTAATTTGCTAAGACTATTTGCGCACATTTGAGTTTCAAATTTGAAGAGTTATACAGGGTATTTTATCATCAAACACTCATTATTTTGTCAAGTATTAACTTTTTCAATTTTTTTTTTCAAAATATTTTGTTTCATACTTTTCTCAAACTGTATGAAATTTTTATTTTTGTCACCCTTTTATTTAATATGTAAGCCACTATCAACTTTTTATTTTCAAATGGAAACCTTTAAAATATACACAATTAATAGGGCTATTTTTTTTTATAAATTTTAACGTTGAAATTATTATTTTTCGTTAATTTTTTAGCAAGATATAGCTTTTCAAAGTTTGTTGGTTTTAAGATTTTATAATACTTCTTGTTTCATATCTCATGTGCAATAAACTCGTTTGTACCTGTAGTTACCTATGCCTAAAAACCGTAATAATCTGTAGGAAATACACCTATAAACCTCAAACTACCCAACTTTGAGTAGTTATAGTCACGGTTAAATTAAAAATAATAATTTTAACGTTAAAATTCAAAAAAAATAGCCCTACTATTTTATGAAATTTTAAATATAGATTGCTATTTATAAATCAAAAGTCAATAATGATTTCACTATTGAATATAAGGGTAAAAAAATAAAAATGGTTTTATATAATTATAGAAAAGCATGAAACTAAAAAATTTTGAAAAAAAAATTGAAAGAAGTTAACACTTTTTGATATAATAAGTGTTTAATGATAAAAGAATCAGCCTATATATGCAACTGACGCCCAGCAGTGATATTATAGTCATTTTAGGCCCCGCAATTTTACTCTGCCCTGAGCCCCGCAAATTATCAGGACGGCCTTGGTTTTATATCCAATACGAATATTATGTAATATATACATAATATGCTTCCATATTCTCTATTCAGTTCCGAATTCCAGATTATAATATTTCTTAATCCAAATAATCGATATTATTGATAATGAATAAATATATAAGTTTGTTATACAAATGTATACTTATAGTTTATTATAAATGTTACTTGGAATTTAGAATTTATGTATTTTATATATAAATTGTAATAAAATTGTCTATATTAGTCAATTTATGGTCTAGTAAATTTATTTTTAATTATCTGTGAAAAAATGTATACATTTAATTAAAAAAATTCATAATAAATTAGCGAAATCAAAAATATCTAAAACCATTTATATCATATACCACCTATAAAATCTAAATAGTCGTTATCTGCAATACAAATACAATTAAATATTTCAACTTTTTAACAACAGTTATTTCATCACAATAAATACCTAATGAATTATTTGGTTTCTTAATATTTTAATTGTAATAAATAAATTGTATCAAAATTTCAAGTAAACATCACTTATTAAATAAATTTAACTGCTAAATAAACACTTCTCAATTAATGAAAAACAGAACTTTAATTTACTAGTGTATGAATTGTGGTCCATTATGGGATGTTAATTTAAAATTATGTTTAACCCTAATTTAGATAAATTAATTATGTTATAATTTTTTTTTTGTAATGTATGATGATTGATAAGCCTCGATCATTGTGAAGGTTAGCAATCTCGCACTGTCTGACATCAAATATCCGAATAGAGATTTATTCCTTAGCAGCGTAACCCTATCAACACGTGGATACAAACACTTTGAGTGTAAGGCGTACAAAGTCGGTGAAATAATATACTGGGTGAACAGTTAACATTAATATCATGAAAAGCATTAGCGTTTAAGAATGTATTTTATTATAGCTTATATTATTTGAAATAATTACAAAACAACATTTTTTGAAAAAAAAACTATATTTCTTATCATTTTATAAGTTTTGATTTTTTTTTAATGACAACGTAGGTTTTTAATTTAATATCTTTAAACAAAATAATTTTCTAAAATGTTTATGTATAAAAATTGAATTTATGTTATTTTTAAAATGCGTAGATATGAGTGATATATAAAAGAATACTCCTATGAACTTTAAATATTTATAATTAACTACTTATTTAAAATTTAATTTATATACCTAAAAAATATTCAGCTTATACTTTAAAAATATGTGTTTTTGCTTGAAAAAGTAAGACTTTAAAATTATAACGATTATAATATATTTAGTTAAAAATATAATGATTTTGTAATGTAAGTAGTTATATAACTCATAATTACTGTTATGATTTTAATAATTTTTAATTCAACCGTAGACGATGCAGTACCTACAGACAATATGTTATTTGTTAATAAAAAAAGTGGTTTTTATTTGAAAAAAAAAAAATTTTTATTGAAACAAAACACTTTATAATAAATGGTATAATAATTTAAGTATTTGCAAACACAATGGTCTTAAAATTTTCTAAAATCAGAATTATTTGAATAAAAAAGAGGTGAGTAGTCTAAATAAGTAAATCACCCTCTATGTAATACACTAACTAGTATATTTATTATGCATAGTTTTATCTATTATTTTAATTGTATTGCTTTAAAAATGATAAATTTAATTGAAACGGATTTTGAATTTTGATTTTATTAGGTATTTAATTTCTACTTAGACCCTATACCATCCAATTATTACGGAAAGGTACACAGACGAAAACGAAAATAAACTATGACATTCTAATAAAAAATATTTTGAAAAACAACTTTTTAAACAGAGATGTATTTAAGGATATTTAAAATGTCTGCAGCTCATCCCTTCAAAATATCTGGGAACATATTTTTAAAAAGTGTTTTATAAATATTGGTATTATGTCTTAGCTATTTTTTTTCTATTAATATTCTTGGATATTATTATCAACGAATAAACTACAAGAACCTTTTTTGAAAACGTAAACGATGTTGATTAAGTTTTTGTAGAATTATTATTTTATAATTACTTTAATATTAGTTTATCATCAATACAAAAACAAAACATAATTTATTTTCAGTTATCTTATTGTAGGTACTAATTTTAGTTCTGCAAAAATAAAGTAAAAGTTTTTACGATAAAATTAGACCATTATAAGTAGTAAGTAGTCAAAATACTACTAATACATAATATGTTTCTATTCGTTAATACTTAATTATAATATATCATTTCATATCAGTACAATATACAGTGGATTCCACTAAATTTGGTCCCAATGTGACCACATTGGGATCAGCCCTGTTTGCCAACATTAAGCGATTGCTCATAAAAACCGAAATTAGTTGTTTTTTTTACTTTTATTAATTATTTGTATTGTGACCAAACCAATTTGCCCATATTAAGTGGATGCCCATATTAACCAGTGCCCACATTAAGCGTAATCCACTGTACATGTTTATAAATTTTAATGATTTTCCAATTTAATTCTAAAAATATATCATATTTTGTTAAAGTATAAGCTAAACAAATATTTTTATACTGGTACCATATTAAGATATTAATCTGTGATCCATAGTTAATAACTTAAGAAAAAAAAATTAAAATTAAATGAACAATTAGTTTTATTTAAATTAAGTAAAATATTAAATTTATCTTTCCACCCAAATTACTAAATAATTTTATACGCATTTTCTAATTTAAATAGATATCAGATATTATATACGTTTTATAAAATTCTAAATAAACACCCTACCTTAAAGTCTTCAGTAATAGTAGTCCACTATACCTTATTTCATGTATTTAATAAACTAAAAGTTAAAAGTTGTAAAATTGTATTTATTTATCATTTTTATTACAAAAATAAAAAATAGTTCAATTTTTCATTGTATATGATATTGATGTCCAAAAATGTGTCTTATAAAAAGTTGATTATTCATCATAAGTGTATGCAATTAGGTAAGAACTAAGTACCCATATGTAATGCATATTACAATAAATATAAATTTACCATACTGCACTATATTTATAATATATCAACGATTAAAATAAGTGCGTATTTACAATTAGACGCTTCGTATATACAGTACAAACTGTGACATGCGGACCCTGAATAAAACGTAAAAGTATACAATACGGAATTTTTCTATGGTCCCGACATGTTCCTATAGTTTTATATAGACGTTGAACCTCAATAAAACGGAACCTTCCTAACGCGGAAATGGAACGATTCTGTAGATCCCATGTGAATAAAAACCTTGCATAAGCCGGAAATATTGCACTTGTCACGTTACGTTGATATGAGTAATAATATGTAGGTACATCGTTTAACGATAATTAGAATAGAACTGCACTACATATATCAGTTAGGTAATTTGTATTTTTGGTTATCGTATCTACGATACAAACTTATCTCAAACTTATCTATAACGCGAAGTCGCCTATTTATAGTTATGTACCAATAGTCTCACACTGAACAGTTTTCTTTGTATATACAAAGTGACGTCCGTTCAAATCAGTGGTGGTCAAATGATTTTGTCATGAGGGGGGGCTAATTTTTTAATATGCTCAACTTAATCATTAAAGTATAATTTATGATTATGCACTTAGTACTTATGCCTAATATCAATTTTTTAAATTAAGGTAAATTAGTAGGTAATTTATTCATAACAACTAACAAGTGAGGAGTGTGTGGTTATTGAATATTCACGATAATTGAACGAGGTAATTCCCATATATTCTGTATAAATAACTTAATATTAATAATAATAACAGTCTTATTCCTAAAATGAGTTTAGAATCTAGATAATAATCGGGGACGTTATTTTAAGAAAAAAATAAAAAACAATTTAATACATTAACGTTATGGTGCAATATACATAAATTTAATTTGTTATAAATATTAAAGAAAAAAAGTCATGGGGGATCTACCCCCACTCACACGCGTTTGACCGCCACGATTCAAATACATAAAAACAATTCCAAAGTATACTTGTCAATCATTAAATGAAAAATATCAACTTATTTATAAAAAAAATTGATATGAATTTATAAGCCGGAATTTTTCCGTTTTATTCAATAATGCGGAAAACTGTTTAAAGCGGAATTTTTGGTTGGTCCCATGCTATTTCGCATTAGACAGTTTTCACTGTATACATATATATATATATATGCACATAACTTTAACAATAAAAATTGATTATACAGTGGATTTGAGTAATTTAATTATAATAATAATTGTAAAACATAAATAGAAAAAATTAAAAATATATACGCTTTATAAAATTCAACTATATTATTTACAGTTTAGTAAATACAAAATAATTATTATTTTACGGTTAAACATTAATGGAATGTCATTCGTGGTTCTTAACTCCTTCATCAAGTCTACCTACTTAGTTTTTTAAACCATCTATTATAATTTATAATATATTTAAACAAATATAAAATAAAACCTGTTAAAAAAAATAGAACGAATAACTTCTATATGTAATTTTTAATGGTAATTCCTACTTAATTTTTTTTTACGATATTGTAAATACTATAGAAAGCAGACTAAACTACTATTATAAAATGGTAGTTACTAGTTTACTACTAATGTTTGTTGTACGATATAATATTTTAAAAGCAATGATAATCATTACATTTAAAAACGACAAAAAACAGAGTTCAAATATTTATATCTTCTTCTTCGCCTGGCTCACACTCTTTAAGAGTTTTCATCACCATCACAAAATCTTTCTATTTTTTCTCAATCCCGGGCTAATTCTTCCCATTCTTGTACTTCCATTGTGTCAATTTCTTCTCCCACTACATCTAAAATTTTTTTTCTTGGTCACCCCTGGGTTTTTTTCCGTAGGCTACCACTCCAGGACTACTCTACTTATTTCATCCTCATTTCTCCGCTGTATGACGTGCTCTAACCAATGAATCATTTATCTTCTTATGAAGATTACTAGTTACTACTGATGCCATTTCCATTTCTTCCTTTAATTCTTTGTTAAATTTTCTTCTCTACGTCCCTTTTTCATTATTATATACTGGTTTACATATTAATATTAGGGTAAATCTTATTATTGCTGCGTACAGCCTTGCTTGAATTTTTTTCAAAAATATTTAGGATTTTAAGAACTTTCTTAGAGCAAATAATTCTGTTTCCGCTTTTTTTATCCTTAAACCTATCTACCTAGCCCGCAATGTTTTTTTAAACTCGGTAAGTATACCTCCTAAACACCGAAATTCATTGACCTTTTTGAAGGTTACGGATCCCATACAACTGTTGTCTAGCTCCCGCTCCCCCGTCTAGAAATTCCATTATTTAGGTATTATCCGCATTCATTTTTAATACGTTTACTTATACAAATATTATAAAATGTGATTTAACTTTTTTAAATTTTAAATTGTTAAAATTTATTTTCAAACACGATACGATATAAGATAAATTTATTTAAATAACAAGTCCTAATTGATATCTAAAATTCTAAATTGTAATTTCTTATTGGTACTTTATATGTATGTATTTCACTATTAAATAACGTAGACACATCCCTTAAAATCTATCACTCAACATTTTAATTTGTACACTATTTAATAATTTACTCCGATGAATCATTACGTACGACACATTAACAAATAAAACTTCAATGGACAAAATATAATTAATTTATGTATAAATTAATGAGCAAATAAAATCAGTCAAATATCTTAACTTCAAGCCCATATTAGACAATATATTAGACCACTATATGCAAAAATATCTTTAATTTTCTTTGTACTTCCTATCATAATAATACTATAGATTAAAAAAAAACGTATAATTTTTATGTACTTATCAAATTTATTTTCAAAGTGAATTATTGGACTATATATACGTCAGTAAAGTAAATTTCAATATAATTTATTTATTATTAATAATTGAATATGATATCTACTAGTAAAACATCATTTTATAAAACACACCGACAGATATTTAATCGTTTTGCTATTTAATATTTAATTGTATAAATTCAGGTATACAACTAATGGCAGGCACGTATACAAAATAAAATGTAGGAAGGGGGGTATAAAAAAGCAATACAAATTATACTGCAACATAATGAAACAATTTCTTCCTCGTTAGTCGAAATTATTCCGGTGGGGGGGGCGAACCCCAAACTTACCTCTGTATACGCGCCTGTGTAATGTATTAATTATTGATTAGATACTGTTATATTATCTTCTTAACTAGAAACAATTTCCATTGATTTTTTATTGCACAAATGTGAGTTGATTTTATTAACATGGCTAACTAATTATAACGACTATAATATATTTATTACATCCCTATATATATAATATATGACTATATATTATGTATATAAATTAAATAAAGATTCTGTATAATTATCTGTTATAAAACGAAAATTTAATATCAAATTAACAATTTTAAATCTAGGCAGTATACAATATTAATTAAAAAACTTGTTAACAAATAAATCCATAAAAATAAAATTTGAAATAGAGATATAAAAAATATATACATTATATTTTGTTCAGATGGTTTATGAATTAAATCAAGTTCAAAAATGGTAAATAAAAATCTAGTTAACTGGATAAATATGTTAATATTTTAAAATAACAAAATGAAACTTTAATCTTTGATCAATGCAATTCGCATTATTACCACACAATCATTAACCTTTAATTGTAAAATAGAGAATAATAACAAGAAATTCAAAATTATTTGGCAGTAACCAAAATATATATATTGTGTGTGTGTGTGTGTGTGGAAGCTTGCATGATAAATGAGGTAAGAAGTGTTTGGATTGCTAAATCAGGGACAGTACAAAGCTGATTACTAAATATAAACAAACTTTTCTTGAAAGCATGAAGGGGATGAAAATTGTACATAATTATATAACATGTTACAAAATCAAAACATAAGCAAAGACAAAAGTAAAGATCAACCAAACTTGCACAAAATTAAGATTTACATAATTTTCAGCACAATTTGTGTGAGTGCGAAGGTAATTAGTTAGTGTAGTTTAAGCACAATATACGACTTATGTTTTAGTAACTAGTAAGGTAGTAACTATAATAAATATCTAACAGATTATCAAATTTAAATTTAAAAGCTAAATTAAAAATTTATAAGATCTATACTTTGCATGTAAAATGTAATACCTAGCTTTCATTTTTCTCATAGGTGGAAATTTTAGTGAACATAAAGAAAGGTTTAAAAATTATTGGTTTGAATTTAGAACCCATTACGAGTATATGTATAAATAAATCCTAACCTATGGTCCCTGCAGCTCTGAGGTAATACTAAAAAATCAAACTGCCAAAATTCAAATGTTTCAAAATAATTTCCTTCGTAAAATTAAAAATTCACCACTTTATATGTCAAACCTAACATACATCGATTTAAAAATCAAAACTGTCTATGAAAAAGCTGCTATCTTTAATAAAAAATTCCAATCCAGACTCTCGTCTAATATCAACCTTCTCTTATCTAACTTTGCCACTTTCGCAATCACTGGCTCAAACATTTTTGGTGTCGTGACCTACAAAGGTTTGATGATTAAAAATTGTAATTAACAAAAAAATAAAAATAACAAGTTAAGGTAGTTTTAACACTAGGGGACTCCTTAATCCTTCTATCATGTATTTATATAAAAAATAAATATTGATATCACGTCATATGCTTATTGTTCCTTAAGTAACAGGTTATTTATACTTATAAATAAAATAATAATAAAAAAATAATAATTTCATTAAAAACATAACGAAATAACGAAATATACTTAGTGATATAGTCTGACAGACCGTCTCCGCTCATAATTGTTTTTCGTTTATAATGATTTATCATTGAATTCAAATTTAATACGCCCATTATGATATTATATTGAGTATTATATTCATAATAGTGATCTACTCAATGCCTAAGACATAGTAGAGCGGTACCCATTTGCTTACTTTTTTAAATTTAAAAGATTATTATTTTGTTAGTAGATAAAGGTAAACAGTATACAAATAATTATATCTAGTTTTATTAATACTTTGTACTTAGTAGGTATAGTTCTAAATATTCTAATATTAAAGTTAACCGTAAATATAATTCAATAAGCAGTAATAACTATTGATTTTGTATGTACCCCCTCAGATTTTCACTTATGATATACTTGTTTGAGTAATTATATAACTATAATTAGTTAGCCAATGTTAGAATGAATTCTACAATCTTTTAAATGTACAATTTTATTTTTGGTTACCTATACATTTTATTGTAAATATACTTTAAAGCTTATTATGTTGCCTATCATTTTAATAATCAAGAAAATAAATATTGACATTATAATATAATATGATAAAATAATTTTTGTTTCTAATAAATACACCATATAATGTTATATAAATAAATAATATTATTCGTTGAATTCGGTGTTTGAATTAAGAAGGACACAAGAAACGGAGTCTTTCTTCTTTTTAAAAGATATTTATAAGTACCCTTACCCCTTTCTATTTATATCCTAATAAATAAGACATTTAAATATTAGATAAGTACACACATTTTTTTTACAACTTTGCATCTCTCTTTTAATTTTTTCCCAATTCAAGCACTTGTCAAATATATACTATACTATACTTGGTAGTATTCTATATTTAACATAGTTGAATTTAAAAAATCAAGTATCTTATATTCTATAAAAGAAAAAAAAATCTTTGGAAATTAATACTTGTATTAAATACAAAATACTGTAAAAATAATTATCATATACATTGTGTACTACTAGTAAAAATTAAATAGGTACTTGAAATGTATTTCATGATTATTCTTCGAAATAGGTACACAGTAATTAAAATAACATTTAAATAAAATATATATTACCTAGATAATTTTTCAAATTGAATTAATAATGTTAAACTTTTTACATAATTGAAGATCAATTAGATTAAGACAGTAAAACTAAAAAGAAAATTTCATTATAAGAAGCTGTAAATATTAGAATTTTTTTTTTTCTTCATAAATCTAAACTTTTATGTTATTAACATATTATATATTCTCACTTGATCATATATATATTTTTTTTAACTAATTAAATACTATAATATATATATATACTATTATATATATATGGAATAATGGACAAAATAGAATAAAAATAAAATCATTCTAAAAATTGAAATTTTTTCTATAAAATAAATACATATAAGTTATATACTTGTATATTTGTATCTTGTATGTATATCATATTGAGTATTACACTTATATTAGTTAGGTATATTTATATTATTTCTTTTAAATTATATAAGTCTATTATTAGTATTATAATTTTTTTAATATAAATAAATAATTATGAACACAATTCAAAAGTAATTCATGTACTAGCAAATTTAAACCGTTATACCATGTTTTTTAACTATCGTAAAGAACTTATCTAAACTCTAAACCCTATGACAGTTAGTTTATTCATATCATAAATATTTTAACTGAAAACTTATTCTAAAATCTATAAAATTAATAAAGTTTTTAGAATAAGTTTTCAATCACATATATTTACCTATATTACTTATATATACGTCTATATTGAACAAAAAATAATAATAATATTATGATTACCTACCAACAGAAAATAAAATACTTTATGAATGACTTATTAGAATACAATTATTTATATTAGTTATCAAAATAAGTATATGTGTAGGTATACTGTATGTTATAACTTATATAACTTATAATCATACATATACATCTTAAATAATTATATTATGTATATATTTCATAAAATTTAAAAAAAACTTACCAACTCAGATAAATGTTAATACAATTTTAAAAAAATTTGCTATTGACCATTGTAACTAATAAATGTTTAAATGTATGCACATACCTTTTATTTGTTTCATTAGATAAGATATTCTATTCTAGATAATTTAGACAATATTTTTAAAAAACTTATTTTAAAGAAAAACGACAGATTTCGTATAGCGTTTTATAGTATGTTACACAAATGATAATTTGGTTTAGGTCAATCAGTCTTTTATAGGTTCATAACTGAGTGAGAGGAAACAAGCTAATAATGGTAATGCGAGTTTTTTGTGTGCATTAAAACCGGCTATATTTTATTCTATAAATTGTATTAAATGCACTCTTCCCTGTAAGAAACATCTTCCCCCTCTCAAGTAAATTTCAGGGTGTTTTCTATGACCATTGACCACTGAATATTTTAAATTAATTATACTGAAACTGTTTATAGTACCGTTCTACAAGAAAAATATATTACTTCAACAACTGAAATATCTTGATCATATTTTTTTATCATTCTGTATCTATTTATATTTATTCCATTCAGTCACGGTACAGATATCATTAACGTTAAAAAGACGTTATGCCTACAAGTGTTATCTCTGTCTTATATACATAATACCATTGGTTATAAATACTATTATAATATATAATCAATGATAATACATACAATATGGACAATTTTCGTTCAGCAAAATTCATATTGTGATGTTAACTATAATATAATATATTAAAGTAAATATTCCAATTATTAAATTTAAATGTAAGAATATTATCTAGGAAATATTCTTTTATTGATATTATCATTTTAAAGTGAGCTATACCTATGTAAAATATTACAACTTTAAAATGATAATATCAAAAATGCATATAACATAATATTCTTATCTTTAAATTTGATGATTGGTAAATTTACTCTAATATTAAAGCTAACGTCACAAAATTTTTCTCCTGAACACGAATTTGCTATGATGTACTTTAGTGAGACAGAGACGACACATGTGGTTATAACGTCCTCTTAAATCATATAAAAATATAACTTACAAAATAAACAAATATAAAAATAATATATAAACCCCTAAATTAATTTCAACTAAAAAATGAAGAGTCTTGAGATCATATAGTTTTTAATTTAAAATTTCATGAAACATAATATTATTTTCATATTTTAATGTACAGGTACATATTAAAGTACTTGAGTGTGTTATTTATTAGTTGTTTTACATTTGTTTAATAAAATATGTTTGTGTGATTAATTAAATAGATACTATATAAATATTACTAAATATTACATCTTAATTCGAAATTTATTCAAAAAATCTAAAAATAAGAAATCTACTATTAAAATGCGTTGGTAAAAAAACTTTATTTTATACTCTTTGAAAATAATAGAAGAATTATTACAGATTTTTCAATCTATATTATAATAATAAAGGTTAAGAATTTGTTTTTTGTTTGAACTCACTAATTTTTGATACTATCAGTCAGATATTAAAATTGATTATGCCTTTGATAGCCTAATTTTTGAGAATTTAACAACACTCTACGGCCTTTAGAAACCAAGCGAAAATTAAAAATACTCTGAAAAAACTCCAATTGAAAACTAAGTAAAAGTGTGGATGCGGGCGATGCGACGTGGTGGGTCAGGGGCTAACAAATGTCCACAATTTTAGTTATAGATAAAATACATTTTAAAAATTCTTATATAAAATGTGCTGTTTTTTTTATAGACAACGACGTACGCACAAAAATAGCTAATTAATTATGGATGGATTAAAAATTTCAACATTATAACAGTATAATTTAGGCATTATACGATTATCTTCATCCATTATAAATTAAAGGTAAATTTTATTGATTCAAGAAGTTGTCTACTTCAAACGAAATTATGAATATTTAAAGATTAAAGTGTTACACAATTTTTACGTTTCATAATATACCAGATTTTTTTTCTTAATTTAAATTACTAATGAAATTATACTAATCACTGGCTAGTTACAAGATGAGCATTGCAAGATGAGTAGTTTCACATTAACATAATATTATCCATTGACTGCAGTCCCTATATTATTTGAGCTGATTTGTTTACCCAGTAATTTCTAAACTATATTTTGCTAATTTCCGTTAATGGATATTGATCTTTTAAAATTTTTAATATAAGAAATAACAGAAAAATGTACGATTACTGTAACTAAAAAGTTTCAAATACATTAATTTTACTACTTTTTATATATGGAAAATTAAATAACATACTATTACTCATAAATTAAATAGAACCTAAATAATAAAAATATACTGCATAATTTAATATTTAATCACTGAAGAATTAAAAAATAACATAAATATACAAATAAATGAATATACACATAAACATTGTCATTCAAACTAAAATTGTTATTAAACTTTTATAGATATTTGAAGTTAAAATGTTGACAAAATTAAATATTTAAGCAAAACATAGCGATTATAGTTATGTTGTTGTAATTAAAAAATATTATTGATACTTTTTCATTTAATAGGTATTACTAAACATAATGACATTTCAAAACTATATAGTATTATAATAATTTATAATATAATAAATATTATGTTTTCGACAAAAATTAATTTAACCTTCTTACTGTTAGTAACATACTAAAAGCAAAATAAAATACTATAATAACAATATAAATATACTATAAAATATATTAAGCAAAATATACTTATAGTTATTATAGACCATCTCCGCGCAGAATCGTTTTTGTATGCAATAGTTTAATCATTGAATTCAAACTTAATACGACCATTTCAGTGACGTGAGATTCACTTGATACAGCAGAACGGTTTCCTACTTGTCCACTTTCTTTTTAATTTAACGGTTCATTAAAATATAATATACCAATCTAACCAAATCTATTAAAAGATTTTTTTTTAAATGAGTAAGCTTACATTAAACTAACAAGTTACCAAATGTAATCTGATTATGGAATATAGATACTGTATAAAAATAAATAGACATTTACACTTACAACGTTTTTTAAAAACTATAAAAAATTAACTGCTCGTTACACATAGAATAATATACAAAAAAAAATTAAATTTATATCTACAATATTTATATTTATAGTTGTATCATTTGAATACTTCATATTTTAAAAGATAAAGAAGAAACATAGAGACTTCAACGTCCGTTCCATAAAAATATTATTTGAAAAATGCAAACATTATACGTATATCTATAAAGTTAAAAATTAATGACAATTTAAATATTCCTAAAATTTTCTGCTTAAGAGTTTGAACTTAAACTGCTTTAATTATTCATTTAACTTGCTTTACCTTTAAATATTTTGAATAGTAATTATTTTTCATGATAAACCCTTTTATTTAAAAAAAAACTAAATTGAGTTAAACCCTTTAAAACTCAATGTACATGCTATATGCTATATGCTACATGTACTGCTAATAAAGCATCAAGGTCTTCTACAACATTGGGATAGTAAAAAAATATAACGTTCATTGTTTTACCTATTTTTTCCGCATCTACAATAATAATATCCACCACGTGCATAGTGCATACATTGTAAACAAGGTAAGCCAATGACCTTTATTATTGAAGTCTTAAGCTATAATACAAAAAAACAGTTCATGGTTTATACACACACATTCACGCACATATATATATACACCAATAATCTTTTCAGTTGAATAATCTCTTAAGAATTTGTTGATATAATAGCCAATATGCACACATGAAATATTTATCGATATACATTTTGACCGAGCACCGAGATCGTACATTTTAAGTTTAGAATAATTTATTCAACTGGTTTTATATTATAGTTATCAGGAAAAAAAACAAAAATGTTTTCTATTCATTGATTTAATATTTAAAAAAAAAATGTACATAGTTTCTTTCCGTTTTACAATTACCTATCCACCTAATGTGAATTTATCGCATTTTTTTTCTATTAATATTATTTAAAGATCAAGGACTAACTTGTTTTATTCCCAATTTTGTTTATAATTCCTTTAAAACTAAGCGCAACATTACTCATATTATGTGCATTTTATTATGATCTTCACAAAACTATACATAATACCCTATCTAATTCATACAACTTTTGGTAATTTATTGTTAATACAATTTTTTTTTGTTTTATTAAGCTACAGTAATTCCAATTTAAATTTATTAATTGGTTATTTTAAAATAAATCCATAAATAGTATAGGTAGTGCACGTATAATGTAGTGAACAAAAAATATGAAAAATATGATATAATTATTGATAGAACGAAATGAGGTTAAATTTGAATAACATCCGACTGTACATAATAATATTTGTATGCAATTTAGACTTCCTTTGAACAAATTATATAGTATAAGTATATAGTTTCTAAACATCTTATTGTTTTTTTTTTTCAATTTATTATTTAAAATGTAACCATTTAAACTACAAAGTATTATAGCGAGAGTAACTGATTCCTTTTCCCTATTTTAAGACACACCCAAAGTAACTATTAATAAAATAGTAACTAATAAGTTAAATTTTAATTCAAAGATAATGATTATTATCAAAAAAAATATTGTATTAAGGAAACAGAAGGATCAGCAACTATTTCTAAAGATATTTTATTTAACATCATAAGTACTTATATTATTATTTATAGAATTAGGATATTTATGCACTAAAAATGCTCTAATATGTATGCACTTATGCACTAAAAAACAGTTAAATATGCACGAAAAGTTGCATTAAAAAATAATGAAATGTGGACAAAAAAAAAATGCAATAAATATATAGATAAATTTAATTCTTAGTAGAATTTAAACGAATTGGGTGGGTACTATTGTTATGTGCTCGTTATATTAACTATTGTCTATTAGATTTTTGAATTTCCTTATTTAATATACAAAATTAAATATAAAAAAATACATTTTAAAAAGAGTTACATTAAATAATTATTGTTTGTTAATGTTTCATTGTAAACCTTTGTCTATTTTGTGCTAATACGTTTTTGAATTTATTAGAAGAAAAATCTCTAAAACAAAACTCGCAGTATAGGTACTCTACATTGGTCGTAGACTAGACTCAGTGTTTCCCAACTTCTTTTACTCGTAGAACCTTTGCAGGAACTTGAACGTTTTGTGGAACCCCTATATAATTTTTGGGGCTGTTCAATGTTCAAATCATAATTCAAATCAAAAATATAATTAATTAATTAATCACGGAACCCTCGACACCAACTGACGGAACCCTTAGGTTCCGCGGAACGTCAGTTGGGAAACACTGAACTAGACGGCAGCTAACTTCAAATTATTAAATGTTCTATTAAAATATTTGATAAAATTGCAATGGCTCGCAGTTTTAAAATAAGTTTTGACTGTGAAAATTAACGAGGTTTATTGAAATTATATTTCAGTAGGTTTATTAATTTATTTATTCGTTTATTTTATTTATTAATATTATAACTACTTGATAAAAGTTGATATCTATAATTTTTGTAAAAAATGTTTAGTTTAACTTATAATTTTAAGTTATAAATCAATACCGATATACCGTAAAATGATGTGTAAATCTAAATATTTTTCAAAAATGTCATTGTGTATAAAAAATAATAATATATGGATTTATAATGAATAAAAATTTCAGTCTATTCAGTTAAAATTGTTATTTCACGTTTGAATATCCATTTGGTTTCATAATTTAAAATTTCATGATTTATGAAAAAAAATGTGACTGTATTTTCGATATTTATAAATCACTGTAAGACAAATTATGGAAGAACCTTGTATTAAATGTTTAAGCCTTAAGTAACCGTAGTGCTCATGGGTTATCCATGAATCAATTCAGTTATAAATGTATGCCCTCCTCCGCCTCAAAATTAATTTTAGATCCTTGACGCTGTCAACCAATAGAAATTCATCAAATTTTAATTTATCTAAACTAAAAAAAATTGATAAAACATTCCTCAACAGACAATCGCCAAATGTATAAGCTTTGGGAGCCATGTTAAACCAGTAAAATTACTACAAATTAAAGTTGCACTACTTGGTACCCTAAATGGCTGCCACTGTTGGGTACGAAATCGAAAACCATTGAACTATTTGAATTAAGTTTTTTTGACAATTCAAATGTCTATAAATAGTTTTAAAATTGGTATATTTTAAATATTTTAACATATCTATAAAATGTTAATTGTGAATATTAAGCAAAATATTTCAATCTCTCAGCAGTAATTTTTTTTTCTTAATTAAATGATTTTTTTTTAATTATAAAAAAAACTAAATCGATTTTATCGAAAATTAGTGTTACTATTACACATTTTCCTCTTCCGACTGTGCGTTGATAATGTTTCTCAATATCAAGAAAAATTTAAAAAGTTTTCTAATTTTGATTTTTAAAGGTACCAACTATATTAAATTTTCTACCAAAAACCATAATAAAGTTTGAAAATTGATGTAAATTTTCTGTTCGAAAATATGATAACATACAATTTTTTTTTAAAAACTCGCTTTATTCAAAAACCAATATATTCTAGCTCCATTTAAAACGAAGAAATCTAAAATTATGTGAATCCGTAAAATAAAATAATACAAATATTAGCTACCTACCTCTTAAGATTACACTGTTTATATATTGAAACTCAATCAATAATAATGTATGTTAATAATGTAATATCATTACAGTTCCATAAAATAACAAATACTTGTAATGAGATTTTTGTTTAATTTATTATAAACGTATAATAATAACGTAAAATACACACTTAAATTTATAAATATATCATATATATAATGAACATAACTTAGTATCTATAAAAATAAACAACTTTGGTTATATTAATTTATTCTATTGGTTCTCGGTAACTTTGAGTTTAAAAACTCTTCATTATTTAGAATTTGAAATTGCCAAAACACAAGTTCTTATAAGTTGTAAAATTAAATGTAAATTATTTTAAAAATATTGAGAATTTTGTGTATCAATATAGATTATTAAACGATAGTTACCGAGAAGAAATTTTATTAATAATTTGATTAGAAATAAAAAATAATAATTTGAAGGTATGCAATCATTAAGTTAAATAAATAGTAATATTTTTAGATGTATAAAGGGTGATTCTTTTATCATTAAACAATCATTATTTCAAAAAATAATAATTTTTAATTTCATGCTTTTCTACGACTATAAAATATTTTATTTTTTTCTCCTTTATGTTTAATAATTAAATCAATCAACTTTTGATTTTCAAATTGCAACCTATGTTTAAAATATTATAAATTCATAAAATAGTAATGCTATTTTTTTTATGAATTTTAACGTTAAAATAATTGTTTTCATTTAACCGATAATGAGTTATAGCTGCTCAAAGTTGAATGTGGTTTAAGGTTTTTAGGTGTTTTTTCCTACAGGTTATTATGGCTGTACTAAGATACAAACTTCATAACTGCGTCGATAGTCGATAACGAGTTAAAGCTTATAATTATATGAAACAATAAGTTTTATAAAAACAAAACCTGCCCAAATTTTAAAAGTTATATCTCGCTAAAAAATTAACAAAAAATAAATTGAACGACAAAATTCATAAAAAAAATAGCCCTATTAATTTAGTTTATTTTAAATATATATATTAGTATTTGAAAATCAAAAGTTAGTGGTTTTACTATTAAATAAAAGGGTTAAAAATATAAAAATTACATATAGTTTGAGAAAAACATGAAACAAAATATTTTGAATAAAAAGAAAATGGTTGGATAATGAGTGTTTAATGATAAAATAATCACTCAGTAAATATTTTAATTTGAAGACCTATATTTAATTTAATGATTGCATATACATTATTTTTTTTATAATTCAATTATATATACCTCTAAAAATATTATTATTTAGTATTTATACTTCTTTGATAATTAGTGCATGTACATACAACTATAATTTTACATGGTTATATAAAATTTAGTTAATAATTGTTTTTTTTTTTATCAAAAGTTTTTTATATTGAGTTCAATAGTTTAGAAATAAATTTTAATTAATTAAAATATTAATCAGTTATAAAAATGCCATGCAATACAATTAACGTTAAACTTAATAATTTATTCTCAAAACTTGATTTGCTAAATTATTTTATGCTTTAATCAAATATGACAAAATTAAATATTATTAGAATAATTTTATTTAATAATAAGAATTTATAACATATTAATATTATTCATGACAGTAAGTTTAGAAATTACAAAAAATAAAATAAAATAATAATCTTGTATTTATAAAAACAAGAAAAACAATTATATATTTATACCATAATCAATATATGTATGACTTAAATTTAGGTTTTTTTTACTTAATGTAAATTAAAAATACAATGTACAGTATACATAATAAATAGTTTACTTACAACTGACGAATATAAAACTATAATTTAATGAAGATTTATATCAAGGTGTTATATTCAATACACATACTTCTTCATGAATATACCTAGTATTAACTGAATAGACCAAGAAGCTCGCTACTAGATAATAAAAATAACGCCACAAAATAATGAAAAGAAGTGGGAAAAACATTAAAAAAAAAAAAACCCAAGACTATTATAAAATTTTGATTCATTTTAATAGACAGGTAGTACTAGATACGTGTATTTTTTTTTTATCAATGCATTGATTTCAACCGTGAATAATTTTAATGTCACTTAAAAAGTTATATGTACTATTTTTATAAACCTATATTTATATATATATATGTATTTATTTATAAATATAAATGTTTGATGTTTAATAATTTATTTATGTTAAAAATTAAGTACACTTAAACTTAACACTAATCATATAATACGCATGTATTAGCATATGTGCAGATAATAACATAACTTATTGATGGATTTATTGCTGATCCTGGTCAGTAAAATGGCAATAAATTTACGAGTAGCATGTAAAATATTCAGATTAAAATTCTTAATTACGGAGTACCTATACGTAATAATTATAAACCAACCAGAACAATTTAAATTAAAAAAATGTATTCTAATAATTTATAAAAATCCTCAAACATTGATAGATTAATAGAAATAATAATACAATAACCTCATCGTAAAAATTGGAGGAGACTTAAATAATTTCAAAACTCCTACTGTCCGATAACTCTATAAAGAAATAGAAAAAATTTAATCTTGAAATTAAAAATGTATTCATAAAAATGTCAGTCTACTATAACTTCACAACTCATCTAACTTTAATACTCAAGATTATTTATGTATCGCTAAAAATCAAAATGTTTTACTCTAAAACTTTCAAAAAATTATTCTACTCCAGAATATGAAATCAAAAATGTGTATCATTATTCAAAAAATAAAAAATTATATTTTCTTTAAACTGTTGTTTGGTAATTACTTCAAATTATGTAACAAGATATATCCAAAAACTTTAATATTTTTTTATAAAATAATGACCATTTTCTGTTAAAAACACCATTCTTCAATATGCTACAAAGGTTTTGATCGACCAAACGATCCAACTGGACGAAGTTTTGGAGTTTCTAATTTTTACGGTTATACTGATTTATTATAATATTATGTTAAGATCGTAGGTGTTTCGAAAATGTTACGACTTATAAATATTTCAGTTGAATATAATATATATATATTAGCTATAAAACTACTACCAACCTAACACATATTATTACATATTATTACATATTATATCATAATAATATATCAATGAAAAAGGTAAAAAAAATAACAGTGATAATACTTCGTTAATTGAAATAAACCTATCAATCAAATAATAATTTAAGCCTTTGTTTCTAAAATTATTAAATCATTCTCCATTCTATGAAATTAATTGCTTATAAACATAATATATTATATCCATTATCGTTATAACTTTGATATTGAACACCGTTGCATAGTGAGTTTAGATTATTTAAATTACATATGTAAATCAAGAATATTAACTTTTCAATTTTCCAACGACATTATTTCTTCAAAAAAAAATATAAAATATAATTTATAATCTATTTAATTATTTTAGCATTGAATAACGGTACATTCAATTTTTAAAAAATATAATGTTTATAATAATTATATATTTTGTTTCGTATTATTTTTACCGTTGGTATTGAACACGTTATATTTTAATACAACATACAGTACAAATCCTGGACGATTTAAAAAGAAAAGAAATACTTTTTTATAATGTTAATATAGATAAAAGATACTTATAAATTATCTAAACAGTTTGGGGGTCCTTAAATTATTTTTATTTTTATGTACTGATTTTCTGGATTCTAGATTTTAATTATTTTAGTAACTATATACACTATACAAGGCAAGCAGCTAAGGTCGCTCAGGATACGTCTAAGTGAGCAATTCTGCATACGAAATAAATCAGATGTTTATAATAACTGTTGGCACTATTCCAATCATTTGTTGTTGTTTTTTTTTAACAAAATCAATTAATGAAAAAGGATAACGAACTTGTTATTATTCTAGTGCATTGTATAAGTTTTAAAATGTTTGAAACCAAATATGGATTCAAAAAGAAACAATAAGTGGTGTGTGTGGATAGGTCAGTGCCGTCAAGAACGCAACGTATACAATGAATAGCAAATAAAAATAATTAACATTTTTTTCTTTTACAACCAAAATATAATAAATTCAAAACAGCCAAAATAATATTTTTTATATAAGTTCTTGATTGTTAACTGTTATTATAGCAAAACTATATTAAAGCAATAAATCTCTAAAATAAATTTTGATGAACCACTTTTTACGTTTAATTTATGCAACTTTCAACTTAATTAAATTCTGTCAGTTTAAAATTTCAAAACTTTCAAGTTTTTAAAATATAAAATATTATCTTATACAATTATTTCTCTAGTTATTCTATAATACAATACGATATTATTCATAACATATTTTATAAAAATATCTTAAATATCCTTGGATGTACAATCGTGTAACATAATTCAAGATAATTATGTTTCTGTGAAATTATTGTGTCAAAACACTCAGTGAAATACAGATATTCACTATGCGTTTGAGCAAAATATATCAACTTACAATATCATAAAATATTTTTCCAAAAGGAGTCAATTCTACACATAACTACATAAGTAATAAGTAGATGTATTAGATATTGGACACTCAAACCTCGTTTAATCTTAAACCATAAACCTTTAAATATAGATATGAACTGCAGACTGCAGTGTATAGATAGATAAAACCAATACCTACTTATATCAAATTAAAGAAAAAGACTATACCTCTCAGTTGCATGCCCAGAGGAGGGAGGTTAGGGTTTATATCCTCCCCCCCATAGACTTTTTTTTGCTGACTTTCGAAAAACAAATTATTAGATATTAGAGTTGTTACTTGTTATAAAGTCATTGCTTTTTATTATAAGTAATAAGTTATTGATTATAAATTATATATTTATTATAAATTATAATATATACATTTTATTATAATTATATATACTTTATGTTCTCTCATTCTCTGCCTATTTAATTTTATAATGCAATTTTTTGCAATTTTTCACGTTTTTGGATATTTTTATTTTTTTAAATATGGTATTTTAATGAACAAAATACTTAACTAAACTAAATTAATTATTACATAAATAGATTATTTAACAGCGGAAGTTAATTTAATATATAAAATTTAAATACATATGTAACTTATTTCGTTTATTTTAGGAAAAAAAGCTTTCTTAAAAGTAATACCATCAAAAATAAATAAATACAGAAAAAATATACCTCCCGATTCCCGAACCTATTATTACAAGGTCGGAAACATGGTTATTGTTGCAATTTGCTATGCAAATTAATTTTGAAATTTTTTTAATTGTGTTTAAAAGTTTAAAAAACGATGTTAATCCTCATCAGTGTGAAAAAGCTGAAACAACTTATACAATATAATGCAGCCAAATGTGGTTTATAGTATTCATACATTTACACTTATCTGAGTTATCCATTAATCTTACAAACTTGGAAGAATCGAATTGTGAGCTACTCAATAGTATGAATAGGTTTAGAAAAGCTGAAGATATTTTAACAAATATTCCGGATACAAACAGGACAACAAAACTATAGACAAATGTATGTATAATGTATACATAATTGAAAAAAAATAAATCATATAACTACTAAATAGGATGTATATCTATTAAATCTTACTATAAAGTCATGTCGGATAAAGTAGATGTTTATTTAGATATAACGCCTAAATTATTGAGGTTTTTTTAATATGCACTAATAACTAGAGTAGTAGAAGTAAAACGTGTTTTTTCTTTGTACAAACATATTTTAAGTAATAAAAGATTTAATTTTAATAAACATAATTTGGAAATATATTTAATTATTAATTTTAATTCAAAAAAGTAATACATTCATCAATTTTTTTTTTAATTGATTTAATTATAATTAAGAATTTAAAGTTTTTTTTTTATATGACTTGTATTTTTATTATGCAATTTATTATGTGATTTCTATGTATTTTTTGGTATAACTATACAGTTTTTGTGTGTTTTTAATGGAATTAAATCCTGTCTTTTTTTATAACATATATCCCCCCATCGAAAATTCCTGGGCATGCCACTGATACCTCTCATCTATTCGTCTATTTAAATTATTAAAAATTATTAATATAACAATTTCTAAACAATAAAAGTCACAATAAGAACATACCTACAAGTACTTTAAAGAACACAAACAAACGTTGAATCACCAGCACGCTCTTTTATACAAAATGTCCCTCCCTTTGCCGACTATGTTATTGGCAAGTATAACACAGCAATCTAAACAATGCATCTGATGATGTTCAAGGATTTTTTTAAACATCGTATTGTTTCCGTCACTATTATCAGAAATTGATAACAATAATCCATTATCTAGTGAATTATTTTCAAATAATTCGCTGATATTTGTTTCAGGTTATGTTAGCGGATATTTAGTACATCGTAGTCAGTTGCAATTTTATGAATATTGTCTGACTCATTTCCATTTTCTGCATTATTTTTAATTTATTTTACACCAAAACCAAATAATGATGATTGATCTTTACTTTTTTCATTTTTAAATACATTTTTTTAACTAATAATTACATTTTAAAATTCACTGTTAAATCACAAGTCACAAACTCACAACGCATGAGAATAATGATTTAATAAATCATAGTGTACTATCAATATCGTACACGACGCACACAATAAAATATCTAACGACGAATACAGTCTAAACAAATGTTTCTGAATTTTTCTACTTTATATGTAATGAGATAATAAGACAGTATGTTAGTATATAATCTTTATTATACCTAGTAAATATAAAATAACTTTAAGTCATAATTGCTTATAATCACGTCAATATTTTATCGACGCCATTAATCCAGAAAATCGGTCACCGTCCCATCGTTGTAGTTATCAATGATTGATATAAATTAATTACACAACTACCTCTTCATTTTCGGTGGGAGGGGGTGAAACCCCTCAAAATGTATACGATACGTACCTCTAATTAGGACAGTGGTAAACTTTCCCGATTTTTAAAAATAGTAAACTCTCCCGGGACAAAATTATGGTTATATCTACGTATCACAAATGAAATTCGGTCATTTTTATTAAGTAATCGATAACATAAGATTTAGGGTTAGTCTCCAGAAACCAATATAGGATTATGATTTATTATAACTTAAGCCTTGAACTCTTAATTTTATTCGATATTCAAAAATAAATTTAATTTTCTGTTGCAATAATATTATAGGAAATTCTAAACAGATATGGAAAAAAATTGTATGACTTACTCACACATAATATTTACAATAATTGTACTTATTCTATACCATTTTGCAACCACAAGGTTTAAAATAATGATAAAAAGTTACACTTTAAAGTTTAAATGTATTTCATTACTGCAGAAGTATGAAATCAACAAGTTGAATAGCTTAAGTTCTCCTATACAATATTTTTACTTCATTTAAATTATATCAACGATGATAAACATTTTGCTTTCGATTTGTCGAGTACAAAATAATTTACAATAATGAAATACGTTTATTACACGGATAAATAATACCGACATACCGTTGTGTTCAAACGTGGGTCTTAGACGGGTCAAAAGTACAACATTCACAAATACTCAAATATTAAACCCATATCAAATACAATATATAATAATGTAGGCTCTTGCGATTCTGATTTACGAGTATTGTATTAAATTTCCTATGGGTAGTATCATATATAGAAAAAAGCTACCGAATTCGACCGTTTCCGCGTCATCGGCCGCGGGCCGCCGCAAACGCTCAATATAATTTAATGTGAGTCGCCTAATAATATATTATATTGTATATATAAAACATTCCGTCAAGAGCGTCGGTGACGGGGATTTCGACCACTTTCTGCGGGGTGGGTTGAAATGTACGTCGAGGAGCGGTCCGTTCGAGGCGGCGGCGGCGCCTCGGTTTTACGAAAATTAATTGGTGTAGGTCACTGTCAAGCGCGTAAATCGATCAGAGCACCATAATATATTATATGTTATATGTGTCTGGGGCCGCGTTGATAAATTGCATAAATTCGGCGGCGGCGCTTTGCCGATAATATTAATGATGGCACGGCCGTCCCGTTCAAAGCGGCGGTCGCGGACTCTCGCGCAGTCCGAGACGTGCGGCGCGTATAGTATTATATAGACGAGACGTATAGATGATGTTGTATGTATAAAGAAGACGCGGCGTGAGTGCGGGACCGCAGCGGATGATTAATGACGGTCGGGCGCGTGAGAGCTTTCGAAAGCAAAAGTTTGTGTTTATATATAATATATATGTATATGGGCACACCTGATGTAAGTGGGAGTTATTCTTTCACCTCAGTCCCACGGTGCAGTATTATGCGTATATATATATATAGACAAGGGGGGCCGTATTTTCTATACGCTACACCCCTCGCCACACCTTCGCCGACCACCCGAACTGGTCTAGACTTATACGTGTGACACGAGATCATATACATGGTATATAGTATACACAGTACATATATACGCGTGTACATAATATATAGTAAGTGCGTTTACGGCGGCAATCATTATTCATGTCGTCTGCCGCCCGAATGAGCAGTCCCCGGCGTCCCCACCCTCGAGGAAATATGCTCTACACCACGCTGCAACCGACGACGACGACGACGACCGCGACACATTACGATAAAGCTTATTGTACGCGCGGTTATATATATTTATGTCAGTTCGTGAACCGTGATATATAAATTATAATATGTATATATATATATATGCAGAGGAAGCTCTCGCGGACAATTCAAATCGATCGGATCGATCGGAGACAAAAAAAACTATCAAAAACTCAAACTATAGAAAAAATTATATTTTATTTTATTCGAATTCAATATATTTTTAGTATTAAATATACTTAAATATACCTACATATTATTATTCATTGGAGTTTTTAAAAAAAGTACTTATTCTATTGTTATAATTAAAAAATGCTATTACGTACCGTTACATCCTGGGATTTGACTTCACGAGTTTCTAAAAAAAATTGTTGGTATTTTCCTCTCCGACTTGTTCGACAAATAAATTGAGAACATGGTTAAAAATAAGATTATGAAAAATAAAATAATAAAATTTAATTATTGTAAGACCTGCTTTGCGGAAACAGTAGCAGTATTACACATGTCTTCTCCGATAATGATGTTTTGTGTTTTTTTTATAACGCCTTGGTCAATTGACTGCAGTTTAATGTCGTGTTTGATGGCAGATTAACCACCCATATTGCCCTCAGTTCACGCAAAAGAATTATAGGATGCACAGAGCAATTATTGACAAAGTGAAGTACTTTTCTCCACTAATAATAAAACATTATATTATACAAGTCGAAAATCCAATATTCATAGACAGTCACGGTGGATAATGTCCATCAAGCTTTTCTACTAAGTATATGCCTAGCTACGTGACTGGTAACAGTTCCGCTTTTTTTCTTCTTGAAATGTCTTTGTTTTTCGATTATTCAATCACAAGGAGTTTCAATCTTTCAGACTTCAGTAGGTACCAATCGTATTGGTTCTTACTGTGACTATTACATAATATTCTTTAATCTTTTCCCCTCCATGACAACTGACAAGTATCCCTTTTAAATATAAAAATTTTATCTAGTGGACATTATAATTAAAAGACAAATTCAGCAGCATTCTAAATGTCTTTAGGGTTGTTTTCTTATCACAAACCCGGCAGTAGGTTTGTCCGATAATTTTCAGTCATTTTCAAACATCACTGTATTACTCAAGTCTAATTATAAATACTAAATAATAATACAAATAAATTATAAATTAGGTACCTAGATATTTAAAAAATACAGCCTAACATATCGTTTCTGCTCAGAATTATTTTTCATATACCTATAATAATTTGTTACTGAATAGTAAACAAATTTAACACATCTATATGCACCTGTATGCACTATGCATACTCAATGATAAGGTACTACCTATACTTGAAACCTAATGTACAGGCAAACAGCACACTGCCAAGAGACTTCCTCTTATTTTTCGTTAATTTTTACCAATACATTTATGTTTATACATTTTTCTTACTAGGTAGTAGTATGCAAATACAAGTAACCTTTATTTGATTACCAAAGCAATTTTTTTAGATCAACATTATTAAGATAAAACAAATTAATACAATTTTTGATCTAATGAAAACAGTTAAACCTAGAAATAAAATTAATAATAAATGTAAAATACCTACTCAAAAAATGCCTAAATAATGATTATATTTTAATAGACTAATGACGGATCACATAAACAATTACATTAATTTATTTAATTAATAAACAGTTAGCTAATAACACCTTAAACTTGATTTGGTAATCCATTAAATTTAAGTAAGATATTAAATTAATACATTTTGTCACGGAACTTTAAAATAATAAAATAAATACAAGATAAACATAAGAATCAAAGCAACTAAACTTCCTGAAATTATGCGTTTTCAAATCGAGTATTTTTACTTTTTAGTGACTATAAAAAACAGTAAAATACAATTGAGAACGGAATTTTTAATGAAACAGTTGATGACGATAAATTTATTACGAAATACATTGCATTTATAAGTACATTAATTAAGGTCATGGAAATGCAGAGACAACATAACCTGATAAAATTCTAGGGTGTTCAGTGTTCACATATTATTATTGATTGTTTGACTGGGAGTGGAGGGCAATAATTTTTTTTACATTAATAATTAATATTACACAAATTATTCATAATTAAATCAATAAAAATATTTGACAAAATAAAAAGTAAAATGTCTTGGGGAGGGGGGCATGGCTACTATGCCCACCCTAAAAGCTACCCCTGCTCATTACATAACTTTCTAAGAAGTAGTCACACAAAAAATGCATGTAATCTGTCATCAGCTGGTTGAATTACTATTCTATAGGTAATGCCGTTTATAAAATAGTAATCTATATTATTTGAATTAACAACGCTTGCCAAGTTGGAGATCGGCTATATAAACTTTCTTGATTTTCAATTTTTAGAAATTTATTAATTGTATATTTGTATGCAATATATATGTATAATGTATTTTATTTTCATTTTCATTTAGTGAGATAGATCTCTGAAACCGGAGAGCGGATTTGTTAGATTCAAAATTGGCTAGGAGAAGTGCAGTGAAGATTTTCAGAACTTTATATTTTTTAGTTAATAAATTAATTCATTACAGAGCTTCAAAAAAATGAAAACACATTTTATTGGGCATTTTTTATGTTTTCCAGCTTTATAGCTTTGTGGTGAGTTAATGATTAAAGATAAAGTTCTGAAAATCTTCACTACACTTCTCTTAGTCAAGAGCGCCATTTGGGGTATCATAGGGTATACATTGGTGGCCCTATTTTTTCATATAACATATTGTCCTACCTTAATTTTATACTGCGCCGGTACAGCTAAAATGTAATAAATAAACTATTATAATAATTTTTGAAAAATATTTTATAAATAATATATTGTTTTAATCTTTATTGTAGTTAACATTTCTTGAAAGTTGTGAGATTATAATTTAAAAATATATTTATGTCTTATTAGCTTGTCATATAAATATAAATTATTAAAAATTTATAAAAATAAATCTTACATTATTCAATTTGCTAATTATTTATAAACTCTTAATTTTAAATTTTAAATAATTTAATAGTACAAATAACTGCATGCTAATAGCTTACATTGATTTTTTTTTATAATATATTGCTTACAGCTTTATTTGGATAATCAAAAATTTGATTTGAATGATAATAGTCATAATTATTCATTATAAATTGAGGTGCTTAAGTTAAATGTATGATTTATATTTATACTTTATAGATAATGACAGTTTAATCAAGATTCAAAGTAAGAGTGTGTAGGCTGGTTGTAAGACTTCTACAAATAGGCTAAAATGTATAAAGAATGTCGCACGCCCTATCTTTTAAGACAGTAATAAATTTCAATATTTTTACTATGTTCTGATGATATGGTGGACAAAGTTGGCCTGCTTAATAATTTGGCAGCCCTATTTTAAAACTGAATTGGCGCCCCTGCTCTTAGCTAAAGTGATTCTAACAAGACCCCAAATAACAAATCCGTTCTCCAGTTTCGGTAATCTACCGCGCTAAATGAAAATCTAACAAAAAATAACTATTTTTTTAACTGTGAAAAATTAAATAATTTTTTTTGAACAATTTTAATCTCACATTTTGTATTTAATTGATAATCTTTTTTTAATGAGCTATCAACCAACTTTTTAAAAATAATAGTTTTGGAGAAAAGTTAAAAAATAGAAGTTTTGGAATTATCCACCAACTCAGTTGTAATAAACAACTGAGTTATATTTTTATCATTTTCCTATTTAATAAAAATTGAGACCTTTTTCATTTCAATTGCCACACTTACTTGATTAAAAATGAAGAAAGTAAAATGACCAGCTAAAAAATAATTTTAAAATATTCCATTTTGTGTTTCCTTTTTAAATGTTGTACATAAAACTACTCAATGAGTTTTTCTCCATATGTTCTGTCTTAACAAAACGCCATCCTTTTCTTATTACATTTGAAAAAACAATTAAAAGTAAAAAATATATAGCCATAGGTAGTTCAAAATTAGAGTAAATTTGAGTTCAATTGTTCTATTTATTAATAAACTATTAAACTAGTAAAAGTATCTTTAAAATGTTGTTTTATTTCTCCCATTAGTAAAAAAAAAAAAAAAAATAGAGGTGTATAATTATGATTTTAAACATCTAGAATTGTAAGTATACAAATTATTGAATATTTTTTTTTGTTCATTAATTTAATGTTTAAAGTGTCAACATTTATTAAAACAACTCAAATAAAGTATATACTTATAATTTTTCTGTGTATTGTATTTTTCTTTTTAATAAATTCTAAAATATACAGTTAAGATTGTTTATTATGTTGATATTAGGGTAACACAGTATTTAATTCTAATAGCTAAAGGTGACATGAATCAAAAAAGGTTAAGAACCTGTTATGCATATAGATAGAAAATTATTAAAAATTATTTGTAAAACATATATATATATCATGTAAATAAATAATAATGATAATAATATAAAATTGCCAATATTTTTATTTTGCATAGATTATGCAATAATTATTAAGTATAATATAAAATATTATTAAAAATATAATAATGTATATTAACATGTATTTATACATTATATATTTTACAAAAATAAAAATAAAAAACCAGACAATTTAATCAATTATTGATATTTTATTTTTGCTATAAAAAATAATATGACTAACATTACGTACAACAATTTTGTATGATTGGTATATATCACTCAATATATGGTAGTTACCATCACAGTCATACACGATGACCACTAAATAAATAATTAATGACAATAATTATTTATATATATTGAACTTTTTATTTTGATTAATCAGCTGAAAAGAGAATCAAACTTTATTAAATCTGTTTGATATTTTTTTACAATATTGGTTGAAAAGTGTCTCGCCTTTCTATAATAGTAATGCAGGGTTTTAATAATAAAATTCTTACCACTGATACATAGGGTCCGGGTCATATTTTTTTAATTCTATAATTTTTTAGTGGTGAAATGGAGTGGTTGTATAAGCATAGTTTATGATTTGTTATTTGATATAAATTGTAAAATTATATTATAATATATAATATTATTATTATTATAATTATATTGTGTATACAATTGCTCAAACAAAATAAATAAATAAATCCAATACATACATATTCATTAATGAAAATAAAAATAAATTTCTATTCAAATGATTCGTTATAATATATATTTTCAAATCTACATTATTACTTTGTTACATTTCAATTTATATTATTATAGGTACTAGTGTTCATAAAAGTAATTATAATATTTTCTAATAGGTATTACTCCTATAATAAAATAAAAACTGAATATTATTTTTACAATAAAAAAATAAAGTATATTTTTTTCACAAAATATTAACAGCCAATCTATAGTTCCATATGAGTATTTCTCAGAATTTATCTGATATGAGAATTAAATAAAATAAGTATTTAAAAATAAAATTCTATAGTAATGTTACAATAACAATCTGGGCAATTCTTTTACATTTCTATTTAATTTACAGAATTTAAAATTTAAATTGATTTCAGAATATTGTCTGAATAATGAAAATAAATTTTCAGATGTATATAAAGGTAAAAAAAAATATCATTTCAAGTAAACTATATTTAAATTTTAAATGGTATTCACTAAATAGAGAATATAGCATAAATATTAGAAATTATTTTTTAATTATCTAAAAACTTTATTATTTAATTTTATTAATAAATTATATTCTTATTTAGTATTGGTAAAATGTATTAAAATATAATACGTTATTGCTTACGTTATCTTTAAATGAAAAAAATATTCATATTTATCATATGTATTTCAATAATATAGTTTGAACTTGGAATATTAAATAAAAACTGTACATCATAAAGCCAATTTTATATCATTAAATATAAACTTTAATGTTGAAATAATACTTCTTTCCATAATTCTATTCATTGACCTTCTGATTTATAAAATATAATTATTATTTTTCTTCTTCTGATGTTTCATCTGTAAATAAATATCAAACAACCACAGAAAATATAATAATTATTTTTAATTTAAAAAATTTTAAAAACATGAAGAACATTAATTAAAATTGTGTATATTATCCTTATAAATTAACACGTTGACTGCCATGCACTCGCTAGAATCCGTATAAAAATGATTAGGTATTGATAATTTTTAGACCGCCGGCTACCGCACCATATCATACGTAGGAGGCCATACAGCTACGGGCTGCCGTAAATTAATTTATATTTATATTATCAACTTTTCCGTGGCGCTACAATAATGATCTAGAAAATATGCTGTGGCGTAGCAGGAATAATTGCAATTTTTTTGGTGTAATTAACATAATTTTAACATTTTTTTTTTATTTTCACGCAAATCTCAATCTCAATACATTTGATGGCGCGCGGATCTACAACCTGGGAAAAAAACAAAAAATTGGCGTTTAAACCACGTCTACCCCAAGATCTTCTTTTATCACAATCAAGCGAAGACGAAGATCAATTTTAAATTACCACTAAAAAATAAATATTAACTAACATTAGCATGTATATTCATTATCACTATATCACTAACTAAAATATTAGTAATTGTAATTTGTTATTTGTAATTGAACACACGATAGTAAACTTGTAATAGCATGATAATAGGCTGAAAAATTTTAATTTAATAAATAAAAAAAACATGTTTTTTTTGTATTTATAATTTTTTTTTAAACTCAATAGTATATAACCGAGTACAAATTTATAATGACACTGAAAAATGTCCTTGGCGTACCCATGATAAATATTCTTGTAGCCGCATGGCAGTCAACATGTTTAAATCTTACTAAACATAAAATATTAATATTCACAAGCTTTTAGAGCATTACCTTCAGTAAAATGTATACGATTTGTTTTTATTGGCATATTACTTTTATTACCAAAGTTAAAACGTATTTTTGATTGTTTGATTAAAATATTTGTCTTGGGTTGTTCAGGTTGACTAAAATTAGTTGAAAACCCGAGTCCCGTTTTTTCATCTCTAACATCCATTGAAATCTAAAAAAAACATAGATAATAAAATAAATATACTTGATATAAAACATACCAATTGTAATGTATATGTTACTATCAGGACCAACTACTAATACTAACTTCTAAAGCTTGCCATATAAAATAAATAAATAACAGAAATTTACTCTTAATTTAATATAAAAAATTCAAAATATAAAAAAATTATAAAATATTTTTGGTTTTATTTTTATACTTAGGAACATCAGTATAATAATTCCAATTAAATATTGAAACAAATAAGAACAACATAGGTAGGTTTACAAATAGTAAATAATTATTTGTGTACATTTAATATTTATTATTTTGTTTTTAAACTTAAAATGTATTTTATGATTAGATATATATAAAGATAAATAATACTTTAAGAAGTTCAAACTGTTAAGTAATCTTAACACTCATGGTATTAAGTTTAATCGGTCAATTAAATAAACAAGTCATTAAGACATGTACATTCATAAATGTATAATAGTTATTACAATCAAGAGGTTTACTAAGAAACTGAGAATGGATTAAGGGTTTTATGCATAAATGTTTGCTTAAGTAGTGAACAAATATATTCAAACATAACTAGTTACAAATGTACTGCAAATGAATATATTATAATACGAGAAACAGTTCTGCAAGTCTAGACTGTAGACCATAAACCACATTCAAGATAGATTTATCTTAAATTGTGTTAGAATTTTCATTGCTGTTGTCTTTAATAGGTATTAATAATATAACACAATGTATTATACAACTATGCAAATTTATATTTTACCAATAAACTACTGTTTATATAACCGTAAAATATTAAAATCAATCATTGTTAAAATATTTTACACAATAATAACAATACACTATTTTCTCGGGAAAGTATATAAATAACTTAATAAATAGTAATCATAAACAATAATTTATCAAAGCAGTCAAAATTGAAAAATTTTATAATGTTATTTAGATTTACTAAACATTATTCAGTAACTTATGTTTCTACAAAAATTTAAAATTAATCAATTGTTTTATCTATTAGCATTTGGTTTTTGTAAACTATGATGAAATTTTAACTTGTAATGCACAAAATGTAATATAGCAAGCAGCATACAAGCACATCATTTAGTTTTATATTTAACTTTGTTATCGCATTTAATAAATCCGTGTAATTTACTACTTTTGCCACATGCCTACCAGACTTATCTATTGTCCACTAAGAATTGTTTAAAAATCAAACAGTTTAATCTTTACGTAGATTCAATTCTGTTTTAAAGTATGTTTTGAAAAATCATCATTAAGTATAATAAAAGTATAGATAGATAAATATACAAACTAGTTATTATATACATTTATAAAATTAAGAATAAATAAACATCAATGTTAATAAACTGTGATTATTTAACATTAGCTAAAAGAATCAGAATTATTAATGATGTCTAAAAATAATTTATAATGAATAAAATATCATCATAATGAGTAATAAATATAGTTAAATTAATGATCTTTAAAAATATATATATATAATTAATATTATAATACTTACAGGTTCTTTAATCCCAGAATTACTAGATCCCAAAGACTTTCCAGGTGTCCAACCCATATTTTCTAATAATTTAAAACCTTTGTTTTTTGTAGGAATCGGCCTAAAATAAATTAAATAATTTTTATTCAATTGTGAATTAGAGTATGAAGAATTTTATTAAGATTTATAATTAAAATATAATTTTATTGTTATGAATTATGAAATATAATATTATATATGCTTAAAATATTTTTTCATTTTCATATTAAATTGTTTAAAAATAATTTTCAATTTCACTTATTAAATTTTAACATGAAAACTATTTTAATTTTTTAGAAATATTTACAACAAAATAACCAAAGTAAATTTATAATTAATTATGAAAACTTACTGTGTTACACAAGCAACTTCAGTTTTTTCATTTGCATTTTGAGATCCAACAGTTTTTCTTCTTTTATCAGCTCTATCTTTATATCCCTTTGGCAATACAGCATCTGGTGGTTCACAGCCAAGTAATCCATATTTTTCTTTTAAACTTTTTAATTCATCATCATATTTACGTTTTTGTGGTACAACATTTTTAACACCTTAAAAAAATATTTGAATTGTAGGTAACATTTACTTTTATATTTAATTTTACAATCCTTAACATAAAATAAAAATATTAAATAAATAAACTATAGGTAATGGTATACCTAACATATTTCTCAATTATATATTGACTTTTTGGTAAGTATGTAAAAAAACATTTATGTGAATTTAATAAATTCTAGCTATATATAATCTCTATAATAAAAGCGTTTAATATTAGCAAATTAATTACCTAAAATATTTTAGCAGAATTAAAATAACAATGTAATACATTTTAATTTACAAGATATTTATTAAATGTAAACATAATATAATCCTCAAAATAGGCAAGTCAATTAGTAACATACCTATTTACAATATACTTTATTCCAAATAAGAAGACCAGGCATTGGACAAAAACCGGTCTAAATTTGCACATACCTCCCACCACAGAACGATAAGACATTGCTTAGAGCACAGGTTCTTAACTGGGGGATCGTAGATGGTTACTCGGGGGTGTCCACGGAGTGGCTGTGAGTTTTTTTTTTAATAACCCAAAAATAAATACGGTCCAAGATTTCAAGGTAATATTGGAAAAAACGACAGCAAATGTCACATTAAAATTTGTTTTTGACTATAAGAAAAAGTGATTATCCACAATCATTAAATATAGTATTTGCAGTATTACATCTTAGATTTATTATGATTAAAGTATATCTAAAATAAAAATTATATCTATTCATTTATATATTTATACATAAATTATTAAGGTTAAGAATCTATGATTTATATATATTTTTTTTGGAGGAGGGTCCGTAATTACATATTATCCTTGAAAGAGGTCTATGGCCCAACAAAGGTTAAAAATTATGGCTTAGACTTAGAAGGTCCAGACTTTGCTCAGTGATTCACTTATATGCACCAGAGCAGTTCCTCATTTGTAACATATTTACTACGTTTATATGCAGCAGTTAATGCCCATTAACTTAATTGTTGATCACCCTGGTATAGAGCATAGTCAGTATAGACATTAGACGTATCACGTATAGAATATAATTACAATAGTTGATCATTTTCACATTTTAAAAAATACTAAAATTATTTGTTTTATAAAAATAATTAATTTGCTGTTATCTATTATCATTTATTAATAATATAAATGTATACATACTTTCTTCTGGTGGAGGAGCTTGTATACCAGGTTCACACAAATTACACGTTTCCATGCCATCATGAATATGACACAATAGTTTTGTGTCACCTACAGTAAGTTCACTACCATGTACTAAATGACGTGGTTCACTCGAAGACGAGTGCTTTGGAAGTTTTTTACCATCCAAAAATGTGCCATTTGTACTACCTTTGTCTTTCACAATATAATGACCTCTACCAACTTTGTTTACATTACCAATAAATGATATTTCAGCATGTAACTAATAAAAAAAAAAATTCTTAACCTATTAATAATTGTACAATTAAATTTTTAATTTCAATATTATTAAAATAATTTATTTAGTGAAAATAATATTATGATTATTAACCTTGCTAACATTATCATCAGGTACTACTACATCTCGATTTGTTGAACGTCCTATTGTTCCACCAGGACATGTAATTAAAAATAGCTTACCAACCAATGAATTGCATGCTTTGGATTCTGTTATTATAATACGTATACATGGAGGCCATCCAACAACTTCTATAACCATACAAAACAAATATTTTAAAATATTATAGAATAAAAATATCTTCCTTTGCAAAAATACTATCCAGAACTAAAATATTTACTTGATTTAATCAATTTAGTTTGTGTATCAGAAAGGTGAGCTTTAACTTCTTTGTATGATTTCCAATTTGAATTTTTATCATCTCTCTTATTTTGACATAGATATTGTTCAATTCGATCCCAAACTAGATTGTCATACTGAACAATTTCTGATTCGATTGCAGTTAGTTGATGCTTGACTGTGTACCAATTTCTTATTTGTGCATATTGTTTTGCTTTACTCTGCAAATTACGTAAGTTAGTTGTTGTGCCAATTTTTCAAATGGCTTACCAGTATGGTTTACCCCATCAGGTGTTAATTTGTGAACTATATTCTTAGGTGCTGGCAATAACTTTGTATATTGCAATAAATTCAAATAACGCTTGTCTAAAATCTAAAATATAATAAAAAACATAACTTTTAAATAATTTCTAACATAAATAAATAATTACTTCACAAGTAGAAGGTGGACATGGACAATCTTCAGGTTTCACTGCTTCCTTTTCATCTTTAATAGGTTTATTTTCAACATTTAATTCTTCTTTCACTTCTTGACAATCATTAGGTTTCTTTTCAATAGTTTTTAAAGTGGTATCTTTAATTTCTTTTTCATTTGCTTCAGTATCTTCTTCTGTGTCATCTTTAATAATTAAATTACCACTATCTTCAGAATTTTCTGAATCACTGACCTCACTAATACTTCCAGGTACGTCTTGGCTATGTTTTTGTTTATCTACGTTGAGCACATTAGAAGATAATTTAACTGTATCTGAGTGAACTTGGGAATGTAATCTATATTTTTGTGCAATTACATCAAAGTAATAATAACACCCTTGATTTCCATCATAAAATAATCCATTATCCTATAATTAAAAATACTAATATAAGACTCAAATATTGTATTCTGAATTTTTTTTTTTTAAATTTATTAACATACAAACTATAGATTTATTTCAAATACATGAAGGATTATTGACCTGAGTATTTGAATTAGATGTTCAATAAGTGCATGTATGAAGCAGTCTATCCCATATTCATCAATAGGTCACTGATTTTATTCAAAACTCTATTGCACTTTTATAAAAATATTAATTTTTTGTGTATTTATTTAAACTTTCTACAAATTTGCTTATTTTGCTTTGATTTTGATTGTAAATATTCAGTTTTAAATAAATATAAAAACTAACTTTTTAACTTAATAAGTTACTTTTATTTTTATCTAATTTTAAAATTTTAACTTGATTAATTTGAATTTTTTTAAATAAAATTTGAAATTTTAATTAATTATTTATTTAAAAATTGTAATCATTTCACTATTAGATACCTAAAAACCTTCAATCCCATCTATCTTTTAAGTAAATATGGGATAACTACATAGTGGCATAGTTATGGGGGGGATGGTAATGGGAATAGATCCACCTAGAACCTATTTTTTTTAATGTTTAATGTGTTGACTTGTACTCCAATTACTCCAATGAATTATATATCCCCCCTCCTCTAGAACAAAATTTTAACTATACTACTGGATAACTATCATTATTAAGTGCAATGTTTTTGTCTAGGTCAGATACTTATTATTAATATTCTGTACTTCATGTAAATATAAAATAGCTTCATAAATAGTAACTATATGACTATAACTATAACTATACTTAGTTATAACTATTCCATTATTATTTATAATATTAAAATAAGTATAAAATGTTAGTACCTAGTGAAATAAATTAAACTTACTAAATTATAATAGTAACCAGTCACTTGATCATAATACATTCCAGTTGTTTCTTCTAGAATAAAACGGCTTTCTCCCAAACTATATTGATTAACTTGTTTTTGATCTTTAGATTTTTCTTCATCTTCACTACATTCTCCTTCTTCTTTAATTTCACATTCTGTTTTTCCTGGGTTATCAACTTCTCCATTTTCAGATTTTTTATTATTTTCCAACTTTTCAATCTATAATAATAAGAATAATTAATTAAGTTTCCTATAATAAATATTAATCTAAGAAAAGGAATTTTTTTTACATAATATATTAATCACCTTACTAATAAGTTAGTAATTAAAATAATCAAAAGTATTTATGGGTTTACATTTGTAAATAATATAGGTATGAAATACTTATGATTTATGAATAGATGCCAAATTTTAATTTCAGAATAAACATTAAAATAAGATATTTTTATACAATTAAATATTTTAGGGAAATAACTTAATTTTTGTTTATTCAATACATTATGATTCTTTACAAAATGATTTATTCAGTTTTCAATTCTATTTTTTTTATGTAAATTATTAATTTTCTACTCATTTTATAATAATTAATAATTAACAAATTGTAAACTAAATCTTATATAATTAGAAAAAATAAAGACTATTATTTATGTGCTAAGGAAGCCCAGAGTACTATATTCACTATTTAGTTTTCTGAATTATTTATCAATTATTGTTGATTCTATATATCAATTTGAAAAATGGTCATGATAGAAATCATAAATAAATCACACTAATAGAAACCTTAATTTTTTGTTTGTTTATCCAGATAATTAAAAAAAACCGTTGAAAATTTTTTACTTTTTACACTCCTTCTTTCCTAAATACCAATTAATTTAACTTTCCTACCAGAAAAGTTGCTGAATTTGAAAATCGTAGCATTTATATTGTCTTAAAACATGTCCTCGAACAATAAAAACATACATCATTGTAAAATTAATACATACCTCGTTCTGCTCAGAATCTAAAATTGATAATTTTTTAGACTAGTAGCATCAAAAGATTATTTCTACACAGTAATAAGTTAGTATGTATGTATTATTTATATGATTTAATAAAATAAATTTAAGTTTTTTCTATAAGTAAAACTGCGTTTTTATGTAAACCTCCATTAATCCGGCAATCCTCTAGTTTGATATCTGCTAGATTCTTGAGAATCTACTGTATTTTTATACATATTTTAATATATATATATGTATATTTGTATATTACCTTTTTGTTATTTAAATAAAATAAATATTTCCAAAATTTGTCATTATGTGTGAAATATTTACTAATACCTAAATAATATTATATATTTTTTATTTTTTATACAAAATAAAGTGTTGTAGGTATACAGATTTGTAGTAAAATAAAGTTTCAATAAACCTTAGTCAAATTGTTATTGTAAAGCCTTGATAAAAATAGGTAAAAATAAAAAATTCTGTGTCTACTTAGGAGATATGGTTTGAAATAGACAAGGAAATATTCCACACAATTAGTCTTAAGGTATAAAATTATAGTGAAATAAATGTAGGTGACATAAGATCAAAATGGATTTTAAATTATAATTGAAACATAGATAATTAAGTATAGCATTAATAAGTAATAATACAAGCTACGGTGATCAATAGTGAAAGGTTGAAACCTGTTAGAGATAAATTTAGTAGTTATGTAAAATAAAATTAACAAACAATTAGTAAATATAAAGGATTCACCAGATTAAAATTTCATATTGTAAGTTATAGTACAAACACTTTTATACTATATTAACTAACTTGGGATAAAACTTTTCTCTCTCTCTCAAAATAAACATTTATACATAATAAATGTATCAGGTACTATTAGAAATTACTAATATTTTCTTACAATACATTAAATTCAATAGAAGATGTTCCATGTGAACTATTACACAAACCAATATTTTATTTGCTTTATAGTTTATACACATAACAGTTTTATATTTATTTCACTAATTTTCTTAAATATTAAAACAATATACTTACATTATCTACTACATCACCAGCATTTTCACTTAGTTGATTTTTAACTTCAAGTATATCTTTCTTTGTACTTTTAACTATTTCAGTGTTTTGGTCAAAACCATCAGTTTTAATGTCTGATTTCTGTTTAAAAAAAAATAACAATTAAATAGGTATATTAATGTATTTCTTTTTTAATTTAGCTTTAAATAAGTGTATGATATACAACATCAATTCAATATTACCTTGAAGTCGATCGAACTGTTGTTCTTAATGTTCTTTAACATAGCCAGCAAATTTTGTTGCCGTTCTAGCATTCGCACGGCATTTTTTAAATACTCGTATACTTCTGGATATTCATGTTCAAGAAGATCCTTAAACGGGACTTCTACATCGTCCATCGTAATTTGGGTGGTACTTATGCCGGTATATGGACCAGGGTGAGTAAGCGATCGACTTACGATTCACATAATATCATATCAATCGCTCATTAACGGCAATACACAGAAAAGTTTAATGTGAATGAATAGTAAAAAGGTTTTGGAAAATGCCGTTTAAAAAAACGTGTATTTGCCGTACTTGATAAAAAAAAAAATTAGCGTTCACACTGTTTACTCTACATAATCAACGAGCACATTGAGCATAGGAGTATAGGAGATAGAACTACCACCACAAACTACAGATGTGAATAAAAAAATTGTTTCAAGTACAAACCAAAGCGCGAATAAATGTTCATCCTCTTTGATAGTGAATTACGGTTTTTAATATCTTATCAACAATTATTCCATTCTATCTGTGGTTAGAAAACTGAATAACAGCTGACGAACCAATGTTTGGAACTCCTGTCTAGATTGTCCGATCTCGTTCAAAGGTATTTGATAAGAGTATAATATTATAATTTTTATTATTTTGAATTTTCTATGATTTTTACTTTTTTTTCATAAATCTATTTCAATAATTTGTTCTTGGATTGTATAATAATATTCAAAAATATGGTTGTAACAAATGACCATGAGTTGCCAACATTCGAAGAACTGACAGTGGAAGAAGTACCCATCAGTACACCAGGTCTCCGTGCCGCTGCTCATCATTTCGGTAATTTTTTTTACTATTATTATAACTATCATTTATATGCGTCTATAATTTTATGTTGTGTGTTTATTATTCGTGTTTAGGAAAATATTGTCTGGATGTAAATGATGAATTTATGATGTGCAAGCAAGAAACTAATGATCCACGTAAATGCTTGAATGAGGGCAAGGCGGTCACTAACTGTGCACTTGAATTCTTTAGGAAACTAAAAGGCAATTGTTTTGACGAATTTCAAATTTATAGTAACTGCATTGACAAATCTAGTAATCGCTTGGATTTTGAACCATGTCGTAAGACACAAGCAGTATATGACAAGTGTGTGTTTGAAAAAATGGGCATCGAGCGACCTGAGCATGGCTTTTTTTGTAAAGCTCGTGTCTACACTGGAAATCGTCCAAAGCCTCCAGTTGAGGAACTACAAGTGTTTGGTGATTTGCCTGTTGGTCTTAAAGACTTTAAAGAAGAAGAACGACCACCAGCAAAATATGGACAACGTAATTGGTTTATCAAGTAATACTGTATGTTTAAAGTTTACAGTTTAATATTATTACTTATTAGTGTTTGTTAATGAAAAAAAAACAGTAATTATTATGAGATCGAAATTGTATTTTCATTTAATTTTCCTGCTGTAGACAATTGAAAGTATAAATATTTTATAATGAAAAAATAATAAATAAAGTATTTATAACATGATGTAGCAATATATAAAATATTATGAAATAACCTGCTCACAAATATGGAATAAAACACTTGAAATTATATACAAGTTAAATACAATTATCAATAATTTTACACAGAACAGTATTTACAAATATTTTCTATAATGGTGTGTTTGAAATATCTAAAAAGTCAAAGGTTAATTCGACTGGTCTAACAGATCCAAAAAAGTCTGTTATTGGAACTTTGGCCAGGTCTCTGTGAAATAAGTCTATTCGTACTCCTACAGTTGAAATACAGTCTTGTTTAGGACAAACACCCAGCTGGAAAATAAAATAAATTATAGTTAATACTATGTCATCAAATGTCAAGTACATATAAGTATATAAGTATTAAAAGTGAATATGATTGATTCAAATATGAGTATTTTTTATTTAAACTATAAATTGTAAATAATAAAAATTATTTACTATAGACATAAGTAAATCATCCACTATTGCTAATCAATGATAAAAATGCTTTTCAGTTTATACATACACACATTTGATATAAGAATAAAATATTAAATTATATACCACATATATCGCTAAAAATTGTAAATAAAGTGTTATAAATAATATAGTATAATATACTGAGTAAAATAAAAAACTTACAAAACTCTTCATGCTAATACGACTCTTCAGTTTAACATTCTCTAAAAATTTCAATGCGTAAAATGTATAACGATCTATTATGTACACTCCAATTGCTGGATCTACGTGATGCTGAAATATAAAATATAAAATAAGTTTTTAGATAGTTAAAAATGATTATATTATATTTGTTTTTAATTTTTCCGTAGTAAAATATTATGTTTAAATCTTTTACCGAAAGAGAGTCTTCACCAACTAAACTACTAGCCATTGCAAGAATGTTTGGTGAATAAAATTTTTCATACATCGATGAAGCTTGACAGGTATCAATCATAAAGAATATTTCATGGTATCTAAGGATAAATAACACACTCTATAATGATATTAAATTATAATATAGATGGTAGTTTTCTAATTACCTTCTTTTCTGCCACATCTGTTCAAGAGCATCAGCTAATTCTTGGCTGGTAACTTCTTCAGAATCTTGAAACTTTAGAAATCCATCACCGCCATGACCAGTAAGGTATATTAAGATGTTACTACCTTCATCAGTAAGCAATTGTTTTGAACGAGGTGTATCAGGAGGTAACCGACCTGTTAATAAACGTACAAAGTTTTCGACCGTTACCTAAAAATTCAAAAGTTAGAATTAATAACAAAAAAAAAATAATAATGGAATTAAAATTTAAAATAATCTTACTTCATAGCCTCTAAAATCGACTTCAACGTCGTCCCCATAGACATTAAGCTGTTGATCGGCATTATTGAATACAGTCGCAGGACTAGGATTACGAGGGTTACAGGCCATATCATCAGCAACCATTAATATTATCTGACTATAAATGCATAATAGTATTAGAACCGAAATTAAATTTTAATTTGTTATGAACACATTTCATACCTATCTGGTATACCAAGACGTTTGACACTTCTGTAAATGGACAAAACGTTTGCTACATGCCTGTAATTGAACCAAAACCTTGATGTATCAACAAGAACTGCCCAATTATTCGAATGATTTGCCTATGAAAAAATTTGGGTGTGACTTTTCATGCATGATCATTGATATTTTTTTTAATCCAACGTACTTACCTGACACACATGTATGTTCAAGAAATTCGCACAGAAGAGGAACAATAATAAATAATATGATTTCATATTGTGCATGAAATTTAAAAAAGAATAAGAACTGAACTACGAACAATTTGTTTACTTCGGTAGTTTATAAAATCGTTAGTTATCATTTCACGTATTGTTAATATTGTCATGTTATCTCTTATCTATGCCGATTGACGGTTATCAGATAACCGTTTCCTGTATTGCTTAGATCCACAGACATGTATATATGTCTGTGCTTAGATCATATGATCTAAGTTGTATTGTTCACAGACGTATATAAATATCTAGATATTAGTATCTTAGTCCGTGATTATACGTATATAGTTAGTACCTCTCATATACCTACTATGTATATTCCAGATATGGGTCACTGGTGGTCCGTATAGGTACCTTTTTTTTGTAGCCCGTACCCTTTGCTCCATTTTCAAATTACTTAATAACATTTTAGAATTTATCTGTATTTTATTTTAATGCATAATATGTTTAATATTAAAATTCGTTGTAGGTATACATATATGAATAATTAAATAAAAATTAATTGTAAATTTTTAATTTTCTGGACTATTTTTTTTTACTTTCTATTCTATCAAGCCCGTTAATTTTTAAATTTTTAAAAATTGACACTAGTAACTTTAAGTTGCTCATCCCTGGTATATGTTTATATTCTCTAATGTAACTGTATGTATGTATTGTCTCTGTCTTAAACTCTTAACTCTTAAGAACATCATATAGTGACGTATAACTACGGATTAATATATTAATCCATGCACATAACGGCATTAAATATCAAAAACCGAAGTATACCTAGTACCTACGTTCCAGGCCCGTATACTAGAGGGGAGTTAAGGGTTCAAACCCCCCAGAAATGTTTAAAGTAGAATCATTTTTTATCATTAAAATAATAATAAAATAATGTATTTTTAATTCATGTATTATAAATATTTTAACACCCCTCCCCCCTCTGAATACATGTTTGCTACGTCCAGTAGGTCAGCAGTTTCAATTTTGTGCTTTACTTTAAATCCTTTAAACATTAATAATTTACATACTTGTAACTTGCTTGATGCTTATTAAAAAATTAAATATTGTATAAGTCCAACGAGAGAACACAAGTAATGTTCTTATTACCTTTAAGTTTGATAATTCGGTCACTGATCAATTCACCGTGATAATAAAGTTAATATAGTATTGGAACTACTGAACATAAATTTGCTACATCATAATCATTCTACATAAGCATAATACATTTGGTAAGACGGAAATCACACACGAGGGTACGGCGTCTTGTCGACTTCTAAGGTTCATGTTCAAAATAAAATACTTTAAACAAATTTCAAGGATGATGGCCTGATTATGGCCACTAATGGTTATTGCTTTATTAGTTAAAATGAGCAGCTATTTTTCTCATTAAAAATTATTTGTAATAATATATACACTTAGGTAATAGATACCTATGGAAATGAATCGAAATTTCAAAAAATTTAATATAAATTCACGTTTATAATTAAAAATAATTTTAATATTTTAATATATTTATTCAACTACCTACTGACTACTACAAAATATTTTCATGAATTAAAATTCTTTTAAATCATGATTTTATGAATCCTAAATGAATCAAAATTTAAAAGCCAAAATAACAAACAGGATTTTTAGCAAATGGAAGTATCTAGGCACGTACACAGAGGGGTATTTTGAGTGTTCAGGCACCCCCTGAAATACTTTGGTTTTTGCATAATTATTTACTAATTCAATTTTAATGTTAATTTTGTTATATCAATGTTTGTATTTAAAAGTATTTTAAGTATACCTAATTTTCATAATTTTTTTTTGTATATCTATTAAAAAAACTTCTACTTTTCAATAATTGATTTCCAAAAACACTCCCGCAAAACTTTTTTCTGTGTACGTCCCTGGAAATATCAAATATGACGAACTGGAATACCTAATAAATTATAACTTCATAAATTATATTGTTATGAAATAGTAATATTTGTGTGTAATACAGGTTTCTCGCGGATCATTCTATATCTATAATATCGCATAGTATATAATTCTGTACAACTGTACCCAATGAGATATCATAATAATCTATAGATGTTCTAATAATGGCAATAGTTGGGTCCACTGGCTGGCTGAGCAGGTATTCCTCTCCGCCTCATCCTGCAAACGTGTTCCTCAAGCCTGTGCTTGGCTTCGGTCTCGTTAAGCACGTGTGACCAGAGCACTTCGGCTACAGCGCTAGCTCTAGGCCACGACACTGGCAATAAATTTGTTTCGTCAACAAATTCGCCCCACATACAAGCCTCACCACCCAAAAACAAACGGTTTTCGCCGACAATGTCGGTCGGGTCGCACCTGTAGAAATTCAGCCAGTCCGTTCCATAGTTAATATAATTCAGGTACCAACAACTGGAAAATACCACTGGATGTCCACATTTCATCACCTGCAGTGACAATTATGAATTAATTAGGAGATGGTTTTAAAAGGCAATAGATTATCTACTCAAGAAAATGTACAAAATTATCATAATCGATATCGTGTACTATTCCAAATAGTATACTTTCTACAGTCTGTAAATGCATACATCGATGATAATGATATCGGAATCATGCGTGTCCACTGCTTTCGAAAGAAACACTATACATTTTAATATACAAACTAGTGTAGTAGTATACACATACATCAAATACTTACCTTCGACACGGACGAATTTAAATCGCCCTTCCACACTTGCACCACGACATTGGGATCTAGGTGGATATTCTCGTCAAATAATTCTTCCCACACGATGGGTATAGTTCTTAAATTTTGCGTTATGTTGAATATGTTTGCAAAGTAGTATTTTTCTAATTCGATAACATCGCTCATATTATTGCGAAGCATGAACATTTGTATCTTTTTGTTCGTGGACCTACAATCGACGAAAACCAATATAATATATTTAATATTTATAATACACGCCTAATTGGTCAATTGACGTAAAATTTGTTTGTTAAGTTGTTAGTGGGTGAAACGAATTTTATATCATTTCACCCATGGTGTATGGGTGTATGGTATACACTGGATTGGACCACATAAACAAAGAATATAACAATTATATTATAAAGTAAAAGTATATAATAATAATAAATATTATATTAATTTGAACACCCAATCATTCAGCACTGACTTTATGTATTACGTTACCCATCTAAAATATATTGTTTAATACACAAATCCATAAATATTGTCATTACCAACATGATGTATTTACTTCATCACCACCTAGGTGAAAATACTTGTCTTGGAATAATCCATTGACTTCAGACAATAGCATCCTGATAAAATTGTAGTTTTCCTCGACCGTCGGGTCAATAGGCCCAAAACGATTTGAATGAGAATCCGAACATGGGGTTAATAGTCCTGGAATACCACCGAGTCCCCAAGACAATGTATGTCCTGTGTATAAATAAGATTATCTTACAAAATATCGTCTGATAACACGTGAAACCGTCGTTCTCAGTTCTCGTGAACAAATATTGAAATGTATATTATGTATTAGACTGTCTATTACTTGTTCTATGTTATATGTTCTTACCTGGGGTGTCGATTTCTGGTATAACACGAATGCCTCTACGTTTTGCGTGTTCTATTACATATTTGACGTCATTTTTCGAATAAATAGCTGAATGTCCAAAAGCTCCTCTTTCGCTATTTATAATATATAAATACAAAAATAATATCTATTAAGGCAATAACTGTAGTTAACTATTAGCATATATTTATTAACTTATTGTAAAAAATTTTTACATTATTCAGCACAAATTATTATTAATATAAATGTTAAACCTAAGGTTTGGAAAAACGCTGCTCTGAAACGGAAAGCTATTGTCATCAACCATGTGCCAGTGAAATACGTTCATTTTTGAATACGACATAGCGTCTAAAGTTTTCGTTATTATTTCGATAGGTAAATAATGGCGAGACGTATCTAATAAAAATCCACGATGCCTGAATTTTGGATAGTCCACTATTGATGTACTTCGTATTAAAAACTGTGTGTTATAAAATTGTACATTATAGGTTCACCACATAATATACATGAGTGTAGTCATAATATTTAAAATTACCGTCGAACCATCTGTTCCCAAATAAACCAACTGAGAAAAAGTTTCTAGACCTCTGAAAATACCCCAAATAGACGATGCCAATAAAAGTCCACAAGAATTATTTATTTTGATTTCATCTGTACAAAAAATATATGTAAAAATAATTAATATTTGTATTCTTAATACAACTGATTGTAATAAAATATATTAATAACTCAACATTTTTCATCCATATTTAAAGAGGGATAATTTTCACAGGGGTTTGTAATCTGTACATTCAGCACTTCTAGCTTACCAAAGGTAAAGTTCGTAGATAAACTTTTATGGTGCTTAAAAGTTTTTTTAGCTTTTAAAAATAGCATATGATTATACCTTTTAAATGCATCTTGAAGGTCATCACAACTATGACCTGTTATCTAAAAAGAAACTTGTATATTTAAGCTTACTTACAATTATTAAAATATAATAAATATGCAGCATGCAAGATAATAATATATAATATTATTTAAAATTTAATTTATATAATTAAATAATTGTTAAAAAAACTCATAATATTATACGTGTTTTAGTCGTTAATATTTTCGATCTTACGTTAAAATGAAAATTTTCTGGTTTAAGTGTTAAATATTCGTCAAAGTTGTGTTGAAACAAAGGTTTCGGCCACACTTGGCCATTGGTCATTTTTACAAGTGGTCCCACATTTTGGTTGTGCGATTGTGGCACAGAGGATAGAAGAATTGAACAAATAATTAATACGTTGATAAATAAACCATAACAATGCATTGTTTAATTGTTAATCACAAAATAAATATATGTGACACTGACAACACTCGCGATAAATTGAATACTTGTATTTGCACTTTAGATGCACGGACTTAGTATGAATTATATAACAGTTATAACTCATAAATTATAATTTAATATAATAAATGTTCACTAGCCACTAAGGTTATTGAGCTACTTAAATTTAATAACTATGATAATATTAAATTGTTGTTAGCCGGTTGTTGTTGTCTAGCTATCACTACCACTTAGGTATAGCGTTTGGAGCGCTACACTGCTAAAGAGTATATTTTGTTGCTAAGTCGTATCATAAACTATGTCATCTTATCAATAGTTGATAGTTAATTAGTTGCATATCTTTAATTTTAATATTATACAAAGTTGCAAGCCTGCATCTGAACCATGAACTTCCAACTTGAAATCAGATCTACAAACCACAGAAGCACAGAGTAGGTAGGACACTACTATAACACAAGACATTAAACCATAATAAACTATGGCCTATGGGTCTGTGGCAAAACATAAATCATAATAAAAATCTATAAAAAATACGCTTAATTCTTTTTATTTTTAAGTTGAGAATGTTTCAAAGGTAAATATTGGCTTTGTTTGTTCTTTTTACTAGAGTATAACATTATATTTATTTTATCTTTCTAATCTATATTCTATGTTTCGCGACTTTTTAATTTCTGTATAAAACAACATATGGAATCTTGTATTAAATTATCATTGTTTTGATTTTAAAAAAAAATAGCATTTTAAATATCATTAAATAGCTTCAAAAAGCCAAGATATTTATGAAAACGTAAAGTTAATAAGTATTTACTATTATTCATTTTTGAATAACAACCAAAAAATTCCACTATGTTTAAATTTCGTAGATATATTTCACATATTTTTTTTTAGTTTTCCCAATTATTTTTAAAGTATTATGATTTTTTATTTTTTAGTCTATAAAGTATCAACCAAGTACCAATCATAGATGATTTATAGAACTATAAAATACTTAAATACATTTACGTGTATGATGGTCAAACCTCAAATTTAAATTGACTTAAAAATTAGTACTTAGATTCTAATGATTAAAAATTATAATAGCCAGTAAAAAATAACAAAAATAACACAAATAATTAATAAAATTACGTAATTTGTCTTATTTTAACCACTTTGATTCATATGAATGTGTAGTAGAATAAAATATAGCGAGATAGACAATAAATAAAGTGGGAGAGAGATGGGGCTATGATGTGGGGATATAAATGTATTGGTGGATTGGTAAAGTAATGAAATGATAACAAGTAATAGAGATTAAAGGGGAAATAAGTTTGTGTATGATTTGAAATTAAATGCAGTTGGTTGTTAAATAATTGAAATTAAATACCCTATCTGCATTATTTTATTCTACTACTATTTATATTATTGGGTCGACATGAAGCTACGTATTTAATTTTATGTATATATGTGTTAAATTTCCACTTACCTTTTCGTCGACGGATGTGTGTAGATATCTCGGTGTTGTGATTCGATAAGCATTATTATATACGATCCGATTTACTTTATTAAGATAGATACTGAGTCGTTTGGGCTCGAGTATAACCTATATTGGTATATTAATGTTGTAAGATATTTAGAAAGGGTTGGATAGATATTAAAATTAGGATTTAGGATCATAGGACAATGTATTAACATGTTATTGGATGTCAGGCAGTATAAATAATTATATGAACGTTTTTAAGTTTTAAGTAATAAAGCCAATATACCAATCTAGGTTTATACTTAGAAAACGGGGAACCAACGCAACGTTACGAAATTAATAATAAATAGGTCTCAGTACGCGGAATCGAATCTTGTGCTGTTCTCGCGTGTCTTCAGTATTTTTTCGTGTTCTTTTGGCGGTGTTTCTGCTTGAAGCTTGTGTGTCGTGTTGGTGAGATTTTTGCACTGCACTCATGCTGTGAGGGCGTTGTGATTTTTTATGCGTTCTTCAATGATTTTTTGAATGTATATTTGCGGCATTTTTGATATAGATAGTTTGTTCTGTCCGTAATTATGTGATTGATATTTTTATTTTAAATTTAATTGTCGTAGTGTTAGTTCCAGTATCTTTGTATAATTTGATTATCGTGGTATTTATTTTAATTCTTTAATTGCGGTTTCATCGCGTTGATATGATTGAATGATAGTATATGGTACTTATATTAGTTTGGTCGATTGCTATTTTATCATCTTCGTATAGTTCGTAATTGTAACATTTACTTTAATTCGTTTATTGCGCCTGGTTCCACATTATCTAAGTAAGCCTGCAATCGGAAATCTGCCTTATATATTTATTGGATTATTATAACTGTAATATTTATATATTACAAATGGATGAATTATATTATTTATGAACATAAAATGGGATCAATAGTAATATAATAATTGTAGTATCTACAAAGTAAGTACAAGTCTACAATGAGCATGTATAAAATGAATGAGTATAATTAAAATATGTATATAGTAGGTAATAATATATTATTTAGTTGCACGTTGACCGAAACTACACGGTACAAATTAATTGATTTTAAGTAGGTCGCAGATCGTTTAATTTCCTTTTCATGTACTCTTCAAGTTGTGAATAGTCAACTAATGTATTTTGTATGAGTTCTTTGAGCACAATAGGCCATTCCTGTTCTAATAAAATCAGCTTTGCCATTGCTAGACACGTAGTATTGATCAATGAATTGAAATGAACTAGTCCTTTGTGTCTCCAAATACATTCATCCTTAAAATACATATTAATTAATTTATATGATAAATTTAAGTGTAAATAAAAATATAATTAAAGTCAAGAGCAATATTAACTTGGAGTAGTAAGATACTATTTATTATCAGTTGATAACATAAACTATACAGAGTTTAATAAATTCTTTACTTATGTATTCAGTACTAATTGTTGGTGATTTTTGAACTGATTGATAGATCAGTTAAATTAATTCTAAAATTAATTATTTTTACGATAGAAACATTTTAAATTAAATTCCATTTGGAAATTACTATGATTTAAATTAAAAATAACAATCTACCATTAAATTTTTAAACGTGCCGAACGAACTGATATACGAGTGGATGACTGGGCTCTATACAATTTACTATACACTATATTACGACTCATAATTTATGAGTATTACGATTCATAATCAGATTGTAATAGACAGCACTCGCGCAATAATTAAGCAGTGCAAAAATTAACTACCTGAGCATTTCCATTTTTACGCCATTGCAATGCTTCTTTGCAAACAACATTACGTAAAGCTGGGTCTGATGACTTTAACCATTTACAAGCGCTTTCTTCAGCACTATAATCTAACTGTAATTTATTGAGCAACGGTGTCAACAATGATTCTGGCAGTGAGTATAATACTAAATTACTTAGTCCCTTAAAAGTATCCATTGATTTGGTTATTTGAGGTTCATCCACCTAAATAAAGTACCAGTATGTTTTATCAAAACTTGAAATAAAATCTACTTTAATTAATTTATATAATATAGTTATTTTTTTATACCTCTTTATCATTAATAAATTTTAATCCCCAATGAGATAATCTATAAATTGCATAAGAATGCCATTCTTTTCGTGTAATAGGATTTCCATCTTCATGTATGTACAAAGAAACCAATCCTTGTAAATCGGCTAGAGCATTCAACTGACCAAGGCAGTAAATATTTGTGTCGCGAAAAAAATAGTTTTCAGCGTTTGGAAAACGATTTTTAATTTTTGAAAAAACTGGTACAAGAGAATTGAAATTAACATAATTGAATTTAATTGTTGAAACATCATTTGATTTTGATTGATTCCAAGGTTTGTCTATGTATCGCAAACTGCCCTGCCCGTATACGTTTAAGAACTTTCCTGTTATTTCGACTAAATAATCACCACCTGTAAATCACAATATCATACTATAATATTACTATATTACTCATATTCATGACCAAAGTTTAACATTAAAAAATATTAAAATTAATGTAATTATATACACTACCTGTGTCCTGTCTACCTAACATTTAAAGTTGAATATTATGTGAAAAACCATATTATCATTGTTTATTATATTATAAAATATATATTTAAAAAAAAAAAATGTTATATTGCAAATTTGCAAATTTTATTTGGAACTCTTAATATTATAATTTATAAGTTTAATTCAAGCACATTTTGTAAAAGATGGTAATAATTTTCAATAATTTTCCCAAAATTATCTACTCATATAATATGTATGTATATTATATATATTAATAACGTGTATAAAACACACGGACAAACCTTGCTCTTTATTTTTATCTTTTGGGTTGGAACCATTGCATTTTGGTTTTGGTCTGGATGTTGCTGGTCTAAAACTACTTTCTTGCTGATCACTTATGATAGGAGCTGACATTCTAGGATTAGCACTTTTTATTGGTCGAGTATTGATAGCTGGTTCTTTGGTGATTTTTTCTTCTGAAGATGATTCACAACTGCTACTGGTGTCATCACTACAAGAAGCGTCCATATTCACTGAACTGGAAACACTCCTTTTACTTTGTTCACTATGGTCAGACGGATATATTTCTAAACTACTGCTATCATTTTGTCTAAATTCAGATTTTCTTTTGGAAGTTGGACTTTGGTTGAGATACTGGTTCAATATTGGCGGTAGTCTAGTTACAGGCACCGTGTCACTTTTGTCTGTTGTTGGACGACGACAAAGCTTCTTTTCAACAAATGTTCGATTCTTATATAAAAAGTACATTTTCTTTTTCCGTTGTTCTGCAGTTGCTGTTTCGGGATTTTCTTCCAATGAATTTTTACATAATGCAGAATCACTTTTAGTACCTATAAAATCATATTATTTTATGTTTAATAAAATAATAAATGCAATGAAGATATCTATCACTTTTCAATAGTATCTAAATAGGGTGTATAACCGACTATCGATATATTTATTCTATCGTTTAATGTTTGTAAGATTATCAAACAATAAAATGGATATATTTTTATTAAAAATATCTTCACTTTTAAAACAGTAGATATATTTTAATTATATTATATTATGTCAATATTAAAGTTAAACGTATGTTTTGAAAAAAGCAAAGTACGAGATGGTACGCATATGATCAATTTTATAGTTCGATAACTAGGTTATATAACATTATAACTTATAAGTTATAACAATAACTTGAATAACTGTATTATTTAAATTTATTTATTATATATATATAATATAAATAGAACAAATAATACAACAAAAGTTTTGTTTATTAAATAACAATTAAGTATTTTTTTTTATTTAATATATACCTATAATTTAACTATTTAAATATGACGTTATATTTGATAAACTTATAAATTATGATATTTAATAACTAATATGTATATATTACTACGAACTAGTAAAATTGTATTATTAAAATGGTGCTTATTAGTTTATTATATTCTTGACACAGCCACAGAAGCCAGTATTATAAATATAATAATTAATAATAGTATATTAATAAACAAAAATTATTATATTAATATATTATATGGTTTTCAATAGATTCTATAATATTAATACTTCGATTAGTTCGATTAAAAATTATAATAAACTTTTTTTTATGATTATTAATTATTATTGATACTAGATTTATGATTTGAAAATTTCAAAAATATAATCATATTATATTTGAACTTTAATTTACTCACCATCTTCTGTCTCTGTTGAACTTCTTAGATCCTTCAGTGAAGTTGCTAAATTGGGATTTACACAATGCTGAGACCGCATTTGTTCCCAATTAGACTTAGCATTATAAATTATGTTGTCACGACCTTTTTTTCCGGATTCTTGTATAGAATTTGCTGCAACACATTTAAGACTTTCTCGAGTTTCTTTCCAAATCACAGCAGTACGTCTCATCTGATCGGTCACCTGAGTACGATTTAGTGCTTGAAGCTGAGATAGATGTGATACCAAAAATGATACACATTCTTCTACAGCCGATACAGGGTTATTATCAATAGCTAATTCTTGGAGCTTATTTAAATGCACCAAACTTGGCATATCGTCAATACTAAAATTACGTAAATAAATTGGAACCAATAGGTTTTTAATATTAAATAATTTAAACTTTTAAACTTACGTGTTAATTTCATTGTTACTAAGAAAAAGTTTCGTTAACTGTTGAGTCTCTGAAAATCCTAACAGACATTTTAAACGATTTCTTCGAAGATTAAGTTCTCGTAACGACCTGAGGCCAGTAAGGTCCAATGAACCCAATACTTTGATTTGATTACCAGCAAGATTCAAAACTTTTAATTCACCTTGACTTTGCAGTCCACCTACTTGAGTTAATTGGTTACCATGCAAGTCTAGAACTTCTAATCGATGTAACGTTTTCAAACCCTCAATGCGTTTAATTCTAAACAATAATAATAAAATACGATTATATATTTTTTAACAATCGTAAAATAATAACAAAAATTATTGGATACGTACCGATTTTTTCCTAACAAAAGAACACGTAGATTGTTCAAGCTTTCAAGACCTGTAATTCTCTCTAGTTGATTACCATATACGTCCAAGAAAACTAGTCTAGATAAACCAGCTCCAGAAATACCATCTAATTTTGTTAGTAAATTATGTTGCATTGATAACAGTCGAAGACGAGCTTCGCCAGTAATCACTGGAACGCTCATCAAACCTCGTCTTATTTAAGAAAAAATATAAATATATTCTTATTATTAAAATAAATTAAAATAAATACCTATCTAAACTCATTCGTTCTGGATTACGACTCTTGATACATTGAGACCTAGTAGCTTGGATTTTTCCATCTGTTAATGTTTGTAATGATACCAGATTTGTGTTGCTCATGTTTTCATTTAGATTACTATTATTACTTTAAAATACAAATGAATTTACTAATCACGCACTTATTATGTAAAAGTAAGTAATTTTAGTAATTAGAATATATATATATACACTATATGTCTATACTCTATATATTACTTTACAATAGATGATCGTTTCTGATGAAGTCGAGGCTGCAAAGCTGCCGGTAGTAATGGAATGTTGGTGCATGTTTGTCTACGCTGTGGATTTAAACTGCCATCGATGAGTTCTTTATTATTTACTCCAAATACGGCAAAATCGGGATTCTCGTGCTTTAAACATTGAATAAGAACATAAAACACTCATTTAATATATTTGAAACTAAATATAATAGGACTTAGGAGTTAGGAGTATTCTATTATATATATACTGATTTATTTAATGTATTTATATTATTATTTATTATTTAAATTGAATAATATAATATATATATATATATATATAAATAATATGTATATTAATATAATCGTACTTACGTTCAAAATTCCGTTGTTCGGCGACATAAAATCAGCCATTTGTGTATTTGTCGCCATAGCAAAGTAGCGTGTGTGTAGTCATTTCGATTTGTATAAAAGGGTTCTAGCACGGCACCATGTCATGATTGTTGTGCCAGGCCCCTTCTACTTTTAATAAAACTTGGTCGATTTTTATTTACATACAACAAAGGTCGACGACATCCCTACCATGCCAAAAATTATCTAATTTACTATACATAAAATGTATATACATTGTATATGTTTATTAAAGTTCATATCTACTTATTTTACAAGGTTTTGTTTAAATCTATATTTATTAGTATACTTTGCATAAATAGCCAAGTGATGGTAAATCAAATCAATTTTAAAAACAATCTTTAGCTTCTAGCAAAACTTTTTAATCCTTAGTATAGATGGCTGTTTGAATACTAATTTTAATTATTTTTTTCAAAATTATTCTGAATAACAATACGTTAATTCTTTCTCCTCTTCATCATCTCTTTTTGCCAAAATCAATGTTCTAGTCACACGCTCACAATCATACCCTTTCTACATTTCAGGTACTATAGTACTCGAATACTAACTATATGAGATAAATCATCCGTAGCTTAAAAAATAATTTTCCCAACTATTAGATGGTTTTACCATATAGTCATATAGATACATCATATAGGTACCATATAAGTACATAATTTATTGATTAATGTATCAGCTAATAACTAACGAAAAAATAATTAATTATGAATTTTATATTAATAATTCTTTCTTATTTCAATTTATAACCAAGTATAAAATATATTGTATTAATAACGTCCTTTATATGAGTACCTTCATAATGATAATATTTAGACTAATTATAACTACCTCAAAAGATCAAAAGTAAAAATGTATACACTATATAGTGTTGAAAAAATTTAACATATTTTATCAAAAATCGGAATATATCGATTCATAAAATATTAGGTATTTATATCGACTTATCATAAAGTCTTCGCTCAGAATTGTTTTTCGTATACAATGATATAATATCATTGAATTAAAATTGAACACGTCTATTACATACTACAGTGAACTACTCAACAGTCACACCTAATATACACAGCAGTAAAACAGAATTCACTTGCGTACCTTTTTGTTTTTAATTATATTTTGAGCGGAGCAATAAATGCATTGATTTTACAATAATTTGTGTTTCAGGTATAAAATCGAATCTGATTTGTATTTAAGATAAGACAAAAGTAAAAAATCCTGATATTTTTCAAAATAACCGAGAAAAACAAAAATAAATTAAGTATTTTTATGCAAATCCAGATTTTAATAAAATCAATTTTTTTTTTTTTTTGGTGTTACTTGAAAACTAATAAACTTAGATTATTGGTACTTAAAATTTGTATTAAATGTTTATATAACCATTTTTGATACATTATAAAATTAAAATAATATTACTTCTCTTTTTGAGTTTATTTGTTGACAGAGTGAATATTGGTCTTACATTTCCAATTTCTCAGTTGAAAGTAATATAATGTTACTATATATATTATATATGGAAGTCATAAAATATTTTCACCTTTTTTTTTGAGGAACTAATCAATGTGTATTTTTACAGCTCTTAATAATAAATTTAAAATACTCACATAATACATATTTACCATTAGTTTGGAAATATATATTTTTCTATTTAAATTTATCTTGTGGCAATCTTCTATATGTTTTTTTAAGTCTACACTTAATGTCTAGGTATTTAATTGTTTTTTTATTATAATTTTATGCTACTGTGCCAAAGATCTTTTCATATGCTATTAAATTAGAAAGATAACAAAAAACGTTTTTGTATATATTTCATATAAGAAAAGACATAGACATTATTAAGTAAGCAAAGAAAATTCAAAAAATAAAATGAAATAAAACACAAAAAAGGATTATTAATCTCGTGGTGATAAGACAATATTTAAAAATGGGCGGGTGATTAGAGACGTTCAATTTAGCAATGATTCTGATTGGTCGCTGAATTTTGCTTTTGATGCTCTCGTTATAACATGATATCATTTTCAATGCTGAACATTGATATTTGATAATAACAAAACAATATAGTAACATGTACATACTCGTGTAAATTTAATATAAGCACCATAAGCGGCATAAGCTAAACGAAGTTGTGGAATATTGCAATGTCTGAAATCCAGTTGTTGAAATAATATTTGTCAATTATTAATTTAATTATTTTTGTTAAAAATATTTATTGACCAATTAAAAAAAAAAAAAGATTATAATGTTTAAGATAATTAAATTAAATTATGTTCGTAGTTGTGTTCAAATACCAAGTAATTCATATGCATCACCTAGTGGTAAGTTATATTAAACATATTATAATCTGTATTTCCTATAAAGTATACTCGGTTCTAAATTCAAATATTCAATTTCTGTATATCGAGGTAACTGTTACGATAAACTTCTATGTTTATATTTGTAGGCTTTATTATAAGGTGCTGAGAACTTATAAAATCTATTGATGACTAAACGAATATGTGGACTTAAGAAATATATAAATTATCTCATAAAATATTAAAAAATCACTTTGCTGTAAAAAAACTAAATTAATGCCTAAATTAATAAATTAAAGAAGAACAGTACTTTCCTGTTATACGAGACTACCATAATTTTTGACAACATCACAATCCTGTTATTTAAGACTACCAAAATGGTACTTTCCTGTTATACGAGACTACGGCTATTATTTTTGTGAGTATCACCCAAGACTACCTCCTTTATCGCGACTACCACAATTAGCTGATCGATATCCACGCGCTGCGTTCTAACGTAGCAATTCACAATTGTTATATTATCTATTATATTATTATTATTATATATATATACAGTGTGATTCAAAATTTATATTACGGCCATTTTTACACAACAATATTCAAAATAGAGAACAATTTATGATACAAAAGTTTTTTGATGTAGAAACATCTAAAATTATTATACGACACTAATATTATTACATTTTTTTTTATATATAATTTGTAAATGTGGCCATCATTATTTATTATTTTATTTGTGGATTTACCATTTTTTACCACTATTATTTTTGTATTTATTATAATTATTATTTTATTGTTTTTAGTGACCGTACGCCACATATATAGCGTGTGTTGTGTAATACATTACAAATGATTACTGGGTATTTAAATCCTTTTTTTTTATAAATATAATTCGATTATAGCCATCCCAACAATACCTACTGATTAAAAAATATTAAAGAATTAAATATGCAGATGCATTATACAAATATAAATATTAAACAAAACTAAGGTAGTCTGTAATAATAGGAAAGTGTGCAAATTTTAGTAGTCTTATATAACGGAGGTAGTCACAAAAATAGCCGTAGTCTCGTATAACAGGAAAGTACCAGAAAAACTAATAACTTCTTCTGTACTAAAAATAGTTTAGACTAGCTTATTACAGATGTGTTAATAAATTGTTTATAACCAGTATGTTTTATGCCTGTTTTAGATACTTATGACTTATAAATGTAAAATATGACCTATAACTTATAATGATGCATAGTGGTTAATAGTATCTATTATTTTCGACTATGTTAATAACTATGATTTCCATTGGTTATTAACTCAATTTTAATTTCTAAAAACTGTAAATATGATAATATGTATAATGTCTTTTTTTTCTATTTCTATTTTATTAATTATCATAAATAATAATGCAAAAAGTAAGATAAAATCCTCCTTTGTTAATAGTCAAACAGCTAAAATATATTTTTACATATTATTTTTACTTTTACTTTTATTACTATAACATTGGATATTAATTATATTTGTGCATTTGGTAAAAGTCTTTACAATAAAGTCTGCTTATTAGTTATTACGTCTTTAGATTATATTAATAGTTATTAGTTATACTTACTTCTATTGTGTTTCAGGAATTATTTCATTGGGAAAGTCTAAAAAAAAACTGGGCAAAGGAGGTCCAGTTTTAGAAAAATCTGAAATTCCTGTTGAAACTGATGCCAAAAAATTAATTAATTTTGTGTGCGGGAGTAATATATTAAAAGAAGGTCAAGATATAGAAATAAAACCTAACTCAGAATATCCAGATTGGCTTTGGAATTTGAATATAGGTAATAATAATAATAAATTTAGATCTTATTTAAATAATAAAAATAAATTTTATGTCACTCAGTTAAATTATTTGGTGGCAATGTGAAATTGCAAAAGTAATAAAGTGATTTAATTTTACTAAGTTTTTAATATTTCTATCATAAATCATTCATAATTACACTGTTTAAATATGTCTAACTAAATTATATTAGTTATATTTATACTTATATTATATACACATAAAATAATTATTATTACAATTGTTTGCAATAATCATGATAACCATGATTCAAATGCACTATGGTTATAACTTATAGTATAATTTTAAAAATAATTCCAATTTATCTTAGCTAAAAAATAATTCTTACATTAAATTTAATTTTAGATGGACCAAAACCATTACAAGAATTGGATCCTAATACAAAACAATATTGGCTCAGAGTACGGAAATTAGCAATGAGAAGAAATAACTTATTAAATAAATTAAAAAGGTTTTAGGCATATATATAATATGATAGATTTATAAATAGTAATTACATTAACCATTGTTTATTTTTAAAGTCAAGATAACTTTTTATTGTTCAATAAAAAAAAAAGTCGAATTTCTTGATTTGTGATTACTGTCAAGTATTATAACATATCTTTTGTCCTTTAATAATTTTGGTATAACATATGTCATCATCAGTTCAATATAGTATCCATAGGCGTCTACAGGTCCTCCCTATCATGCGCAGACATAACCTACAAAATTTAAAACATTCAATACAATTTTATATTAGTTATTTATTTATCTGATAAAAAGAAAATTGTTATTTGTTCCTAATAAAAAAAATTTTAATTATAAAATATATTAATATATTTAAGCTTATTTTAAAATTTGTGGGTCATATTCCTCCCAAACTAACCTGTTTTTTTGGAGGTTGATTGTTTGTAATCCCCTCAGCCCCCCCCCCCTCCACAGGATAGGCACTATTATGCACAACTTGCAAATGAGATCTATGATATTATATATTTTTAAATTATCTTTAAAATTAAAATGTTTAAAACATTTTAAATGTATTATGTAAGTCTTAATAATATAAATTATTGACCGATAAAAATATTTGTGAATTGAACTAAGTAATTTAAACTTATAAAAGTCAAATAATTGGTGTAAATGTTCAGGATTATTTTGATTTCAAAATTTAGTAGGTTCATTTTGTAATTTCATTATATTGGAATAAAATTAATTTTAAAACAATACCAATGAAAACCTTTATCTAACAATAAGTTGTTATTCATTAACAGTATTATTAAAAAATAATTATCATAAATTATAATATAAACTTAAACTTATTCTCCCTTTTAGAAAAGAAATATTGATCACTTTTCTAAAAAAATGTCTAATTGAATAAAAATATGGATTGAATTGGGACACAATAATAATATAATATCATAATGAATACCTCATTGCTGTATTCCAAGTTGTTGGTAATAAATTTATATAATTATAATGTTTTTATTGTTTTTAAAAATATTACATCTTACATTCAGTAAGATGTATTTAGTATTATAAATCTGGTCATGCAATAAGTATAAAAATTATCTTTAGTCCACACAATACAAATTTAATTTGTATAAAGTAATTTTATTGCCCTTTTGATTTCAAAAATTCTGGCAACGCCATTGAGTCAAATGATGATAGCTTATATTATTATGTAAAATTAATAAATAAACAACAATAATATTTTATATTTAATGGTATTACACTAAGTATCAGTATTGCTTGTATGGTAATATTCTGAATAGCAGTTATAATTATGATTTATGGTATTATTCGCTAACCATATTCTACTGTGTCACTGCAAGTTGGATTGAGCTCTACATTAATTTGGTCATGACACAACAGACGATGTAGCTGTGAACCTGATGAATTCAATAATTTATCCATGCACTTGATCTGGATAAATTGCAATAATAGATATTAACAAAATAACTCACCAACAGATAGCGCTTTAAATACCATTTAAAACATTATTATAATTTTGATTATCTCTAATATCTAAAATTTGATTTTTCCTTTTTTGCTAAAAGTTGTGATACAAATGTTTGAAAAATAGCTAATTCTTCTAATAGGTAAGTAGAAAATTAGTTACTACCTATACATTTATAATTTCATCATTTTCACTACCCAATGGGCGACGAATGAATCGAAATAATAAAAAAAATTAAATATTATCTAAGTGAGGTACCTATCAATAAGTTGTAATATCTACCTAAAAAATGTAATTTCGTTCGCCATTTTTATATAATGTATATGTACAGTGCTGTATACATTGATAATTGATTATGATTTATAAATAATACTAATAATAGTAAAAAGTATTTATATAGTAATAAATATGCTTTTTGAATTAAATACTAAATTAGTTTATAGATCGTAATATTGTATTATGTGGGTTTTTTACCTAGCCACCTATAGAAGCTAAATTTATTGTTTATGTAAATGTAAAATATTACCTATTCAATGTGAACGGTGCAAAAACAATGCTAAATTATTGTTAGATAATTGATTTTTATAGAAAATGACCAAAATAACCTATACTTTTATTAGTTTTATTTATAAAATACTAAAATAGCATATAGGTATTAACTCTGGTACAGAGGTAGGTATCTACCATCTAGTCTACCTACTTATTGACATTATTAATTGACTAGATGTATTAATGAGTTGTGCCGGATATTTCATTACAATAATTAACATTAATTATTCACTCAATTTAACAAAAATATTTTGAAGCGTATTAAGTACTACAAAAATACTCGAATAGGTAACTAATCATGTTATTATGACTTATGTTGACGGATTTTGTATTTGATCTTCTTGGAATCCTATCATTATAAAGTATCGCAACATCAAGTTTATAATAAATAAAGTATTATATGGTTACATTCAAGTTCTGTCAATTGAATGTAAAAGTGGCATTGAGTGTACCTTGACCTAGGAAGAAAATAGATTTTTCATTATAATTCAATTAAAAAAGGCATGAACAAAAAACGAGTTTTTCTGTACAAGCCATAAAAAATGTCTTTACCTCCCATACACATATTTTAATATATAAAAAAAATACTATATAAAAAAATTATTAATTTAGCTTCATAACATATAATAAATTTTTTATACTTAATGAGCTCATTAGCTATTATTCAGTAATACATCATCGTCAGATCGTCCCGGATCTCATCATATTAACATAACAATAATGAATCAATTTTATTATAACTAGTTAGTTACCAATCAGACAATGGTACTAACTATATGTAGGTAATTATGTAAATAGACACATCGATTTCATTTTATTGTATGAGTTTGAATAGTTAGTAAATAATTTAGTTAAATACAACTTTTAATTTTGCAATGTGTATTTATTAAAATAGATTTTTGAACATCGAATAATATTCAATATATTATATATAGATATTTATAGGTATTATAGGTAGATAAGTATGGTACATAACTGCAGTCATAACTAATATACCTATATTTAGTTAACTATTACTGTAAGTGTTCTTCAGAAAATATTTTGTCGAATGTTTTTTGATACACTCGAATATCGAATTCTATAATTAAACTTTAAACAAATCTATAGTTTCTATAACCCTATTTTTCTATTTCATAATATTTTTAACATAGATTAAATTTACAATATTTATTTAAATAATACTTATGAACCTATGCAACAAGTTATGTCTATGAGTTATGCACTTTACAGGCTTACCTGATGTACTTCCATGTTATTTTAAAGTTTAAATATCAAATTTATGTTGGTACCTTAGTTATAAATGTACTTTTTATATGACTAATTTTATATTTTTGGAATATTTATATATGAATAACATTGCAATTTGTATATTCGTATTTCCAATTAACTTCTGAGCCATTATAGATACTGCAAATAGATGTTCAAAATTGTTTATTCATCTACGATGTTTTAATTCAGTTTTTTGAACACAATATCTATCTGCACTACTATAACTGTAATAAGTATATTGTATGAGTATAGGTGTGACAGTTATTATTTATTTGTACCCATCGCCCATGTAAACATGAAGCTATAACATCATATCAAGGTATGATTTAAAAAATCCGGTTTTCATTCTAGGTACATCTTGTAAGTATAATCTTAACAATTCCACTACGAATTCTAGTTTTTGATCTGTATAATTATCATGTACTTGAGCTTAATCTTGATGTATGAAAATATATTTTAACACGGGAGAATTGGTAAATTGACTTTTTGCAGCGGCCTCATCAACGATTTGTAGGTACCTATTCAAAACTAGTTTAATAGTTTCATTCTGTAGTTAATTCGTTGCAAAACTTCGTCTTCTGTATGAATACTCAGATTATTACATCCTAGATAGGTGCCTAATTAAATAACTCCAAATAATGATTTTGCATAATATCTAAAAATTATTTTCATGTACCTAATCATTAAAAAAAATTAGTTCTCATTTCGATGAATAGGTATCTCATTCTCAGATGTTCAAAATTTAAATGTAGATATACATAAAAAATATATTCACAAAATAAATGCCTCTTGCAAAGAAAAAATACGTAAATATATACTGCATATAGGTGTATTTTATAATATAGAATTATAAAGATATCATTGTGGTTTTAAAACTAAATTGGAATCAAAATTGTTAGATTTATATTAAATCGGTTATTCTGTGTATGATATTATATTTTAAAAATTGCTATAGGTGAATGATAGGTAGATACTTATTTACACTTAACTAATAGATATTGATGGAATTAGCATACATATTACATACAATATAGTAACTAATTGATAGATACGAATTAATACTATATTAAATAGTAAATACTGACACATATTCAACAACATTGCAATTTACAGGTAAACAAAATAATTGAATTTCATGGTTAAAATATGCATACAAACACAAAGACATCAATTTTCAAATTTCATCAAATGTATTTAAAATGTTAAAGGTTTGTGTTAATATTATAATATTAGATATCGTATTTTATCTTACTCTAATGTTAATTTGTAAAATGTTTAATTCAATTTTAGTTTTAACACGAAAATATAATTGTGTATTGTATTTTACACCTATAACTTATGAGTATAGGTGTACATTATAATGAAAAACTAACGGACAATTTTTTACTAACGGAAATTAATTAACCGTGTGTTTACTACAAAACAGGTAAATTAATAATTTTTTTTTAGTTTCAGCTCCGTAAAGTTTTATAAATAGAGTCTTCATAAAAAATTCTACAAATGTCTTATTTATACATATTATACTGAGGGATTAATCATGCACGTTTCATTGAAATAAAAACGTGTCTGAGAAGTTTTCTTTTCTTTATGTACATCAACAGAATTTTTTTTAAAAAGTGCCAAAGAATTTTCTCTTTTATTCTTGGGTTAGGTTAGGTTTTAAGTATATTAAATAACTGTCATCTACCGACTGTCATCAATGATTAATATACTAACGTTTTATACTATTCTTTCTAATGATCTTATTGTATCATTTTATTAATGAGTATATTATTTATTTTTTTTCAAGAGACAAGTATAAATCCAAAACTATTATAATTATTAAAGTAGATTTTATTTGTAGAAATAAACAAATTTACTTAAAATGTATATAGTTTTTGCATACAACACGTGGATAAGTTAAATTATAATTCTAAAAACGATTAGCATAAAAATTGAGTAAGAATTAGGATATATTGCCAAGATAATGGATTGAAATTAATTAGATTAATAAAATACAACGTGTGATACAAAACTTTTTCAATTTCAATCAAATTTGAATTAAATTTGATATGAATCAAATTCATTATTTCAAACTCAAATGCTTAATATATCAATATTCAATATTATAATAAACATTAGCTATCATAATTAGTTATCATTTTATTTTGTATTTCTGTAATATTATCTTATATTACCACAAAAAGTATTTAAAAAAATATTATATCTATATCAGTAAAAAAATGATCCAAAGGGTTTATCTTTCATATCAACACACGTAAATATTCTATGTATAAATGCCTATATATATATCAAACTGCCGATTAGTCAATTACGAAACCAGTTCAAAATTTCAAATGCATTCCATACATTCATATGGAATCTTCTCGAAATAATTATCTCAATATCTAGTAATATATACTTATATCAACTAGGTATCTATAGTACCTGATATAATCTGTAGTAATCTTAAAAATAATTTATACTTTTTGATTTTAAAATGTTTATCTGTTATATACTAGTATATAATTAATAAATAATAAAGTATTTTAAATATTTACTATTTATAGATATCATATTATTTTAATCTTATTAGAAAATATAGGTAGATATATTATGTATAAGCACTGCAAGATATACAGTTAGGTTTAGGGTTAGTTATTTAAATTCTATGTTGTAAGAACAGGTTTTTATTAAATTAGTAAATATATTCTTTATAATAGTTATTAAAAACTTCGCCGAATTCAATTTTAATTTTATTTATATATTCGTGAATGTACCTATGTGAATAGTGTATTCGTTGTTTTGTGAATGTATATAAGGTATACTTGAAATACTTGCCTAAATCATAGATGTAGTTAGTATTTATTTTTTATAATTAAGTGTAATAATTTTAACTTTAAATACATACCTAATGTAACTTAAATAATATGGAGGCACTTTTAAGTACAATGCTAAAGTACAGTTATCTATAGTAAGAACTAGGTTGTTAGTTTTGAATGAGATAAGTTATTGGTGTAACTATATCGTACATGTTTTTGCTTTCATTATTATCTATTTAATTTGTAATACATAATATTAATAATATATGATAATAGTTTGATATATATTAAGATTCATTAGTATTATTTAATATTTTACATTTTAATAATGATAACAATATTATATGTATAACATGACATGCCTCCTTCAAAAATCACTTATTATTTTTATTTTTAATATAATAAAAATATTATAAAATGTGATTTGAAAAAAATTATCAAACAAAATGTCGTAAAATTTAAGTAATATATTTTCGAAAAAATCTTCTAACGTTTATTATTATTATTCTATTATTTTTGGTTTTTCGAAATTTAGAATAACTGTAACTATAAAATGTTTTGTAATACATTTTCGACCCATGTTATAGATAATCAAATGTTGATAAACGATTTATCTTACACATTTGTGACTAAACAATTTTCGTTACAAATATTGACGGTTGCAAATTAAATTAATCTATAGGTCTTTGTAGACTGCAGCATATAATGACGCAGTAAATACTCAGGGTGGGGTCTGGTAGAATGTTAAATCATTTCCGGCAGCCTCCTGGGGTTGACATAATGAGAGAAGTCTACTGACACCAATCTTAGCGGTGCCTGCAGCACTAGGACATCTCATGGAGTGTCTCTTATTCTATCAATGACACATCTTGGCGTAGGTGCCACTTTAAGACGATCTATTATGCTAAATATAACCTACCCATAACTGCAATCAATTGTACATTATTTTAATATCTTGATTTGTTTTACTTTCAAAAAATTAATTTTTAATCTTTTATACATTACCTATAATATATAAATATAATTTGATTTCTTAAAAAAAAAAAGCTTTTTATTTTCATTTTTCATTTATCCTACAGATTACTGATTAACTAGTATTGATGATGGTTATTTAATCGTATTAAAAAAAAAATGTTTAACATATAATAATAATTTTTCAAATTAAATTTAAATAGATAACTATTTCATATTATTTTTAATTTTAATAACGAAGTTTCATTTTTACAATGAAAGTTGAGGAAGGTATAACCATGGAATCTAGTATAACAATAACAATAATAATTATGAAGTGTTAACGTATCTAAAATAATTTGAGTTTTAAACATTCACTATAAGAATGCAGTTAAAAAAACACTTTCAAATAGTTATAAAATTGATTACTTATCAACTATTCTAGTTGTTAGAGTGTTAATTTTATTATTGTAGTCTGTGGACACTTAGTTTTTATGAGTTAGGTTGTTGTATTAAAATAATAGTTCTATAATATGTTATATGTTCTAGAAACAAACTTTTATTTATTTGTAATGAAATAAATTGTAAAATTCTCTCAAGTTAATATAAATAGTAAATACCAATTAATACCAATAATTATTTTGGTGATATAATTAAATAACGTCATTGAACTAGGTATATTAATAAAACAAATCTTGACCTCTATTACGTATGATATCGATATATAAATTATTATACGTAGCTTCAACTACCTTTATGACTAAAACCAAAAAAAAACAATAGAAAGTCAGAAATTTGAAAACAAAAACCGGAAACATAATCAAACTATCCCGTGAACATGATTTTCATAATTTAAAAATGATGTGAGACATTCTTGTATCGATGACCCTCGAGGCTTCTTAACGGTACACAGTAACGTGTGACCTATACACCAAACATTCCATATCCAATCATACGTGGTAGCACAAAATCAAGACGATTATTTTTTTCCGTTTGTTTTTTTCGGACACAACGTAACAAAATGTAAGAGTTCTCATGATATTATTATCGCACATTGTGCACATATCATATTCGTGTATAATCGTATTGAACTGCCAGTCTGCGAAGAGGTATACCATTGCACATGATATATCATACATGGTTAAGTAAAATAACAATTTTATTTTATTGTGTGTAACAAAACTATATCTTGAATCTTGATAGACGTGACACGTATCGTACCTACTCGCGCGTCGCTATGTATAATGTATTAATAATATACTGATTAGCTATGGTGGACCTATCGTGCTGAGTCTTTTTTTGTTGTTGTTGTTTAACGTATTTAACGGTGCTTTTTCTACCTCTTATCCTTTTGTACAGTTAGATATTCGTCACATACAACATGCTTTTCCCGCCGATCGTCCAGTGTCCTCTTCAACTATACAATAATACTATACGATGAATATTAATTTTCAAATGATTTAGTGAACGCAATGGTAATAATATAGTATATACCATTACAAATAATCGAACAAATATGCAACATATACATATTCTTGAATTTTTACTGTTTATCTTTGTGACTATAACAATAATATATTTCAAATAATAAGGGTGTGGACAATTGTAGAAACGTAAAGTGATATTTATTACTTTTGTATAGAGATAAGCCACAGTTGAGGTATCAAAATTCTACACTCGCGGTGCTGGTATGTATTTATATATTTTATTTATACTTATACAGCAGCAGCAACTCGTCAAGTTTGCCTGTATGAAACGAGGTCTTAGCGTCTGTGTATGTGTTTGGGGCCAAAAGGTTTGTAGTCGACCTTGAAGCCCACACCACATTCCAGACACATATAATACAAACGGTGCACACGGGAACCACTTTTCAAAAAAAAAAAAATGAAGTATAGAATGTAATAATAACAAACCCACCCTTTAATCCTTATATATGTCTATATGTTATACTACACCCTCAGTCAAAAAAATAATCAACAAAAACCACCCCTGCACTTAGTAATCTGTAAATGGCAGTGTCATCTTTCGATGAAAAAAGTCGAAACCTGATATGTCTTTTTTATGAAGGAGGCTGTTTCAAATCAAATAGTCGTCAGAACGATGGCGACGACTATATGTGTATAATAGGAAGTGAAAATCAATACCGGATTTCAGTATCGATAAAACGAAGGTGGAGAAAAATACAAGCCTCTACGTTCGTCAAAGAACTCATAGAAGCATTTTTTTTACATCTGGTGAAAGTCAATATACACCGTTTTTTGCAGACTAGAGTCATGCTCTTCCCCACTTACTCCACCCCCAATTCCATTTTGATTAGTCACCACTGTCAAGGACATACAAATATTTGGGTGGTTTTGTATTATTCATTTTCCCTCATTTTTACATTGTCCAATTTCAAACGATCGTGCCGACTAATTCTGACTTGCAGTTAACTTAGATATTTTATTTTGAAATAAAACAAAAATAATATTATTATATTATAGTAATATTTTTCCCACACAATTACAACTTTAGTATTATGGAATCATGACAAGTAAAATGTAACGAGGATTATCGAAATAGTTCAACAAATTTAAATCGATTTGATAAACTACTGGCATTTTGTATTTTTTGACTTTTCCTCAGATAATGAAAGAGAAAATTCTTAAGGTTTCTAAAAGACAATAATCATATAATCTCATTGATGTTAATTGATTTATCATTAATAATTACTACATATTGCATGTATGATTAAATTATTTGACCTAACTCGCAAACAGGATGTATCTAACAATAATAATACTCAACACTAATCGTTTTAAAAGTAAAAAAACATATCGTTGAGTATCTGAAAATTATAAAATTATTTAAATGTTAATATTTATTTAAAACGAAAATCAATTTTTAATTTATACGCTATGCAGTAAGTATATTAATGAGTAACTGAGTAAATTATCAAATCCAATAACCCATAATTTATCAAAAAGTAACAACATATATAAAAACGTATATGAGAAATATATTAACAGTGAATTTGAAATAAATTTTCTTAATGAAAGCAAGAAAATAAATATATTGTTCTTAAGTATTCTAAGAATTCGAGTGGTGTGGTACATGACTACATGAGAATAATATTACAGTCAAGAATGAATAATATGATACAAACTATTTGTCGATCTTAGTCATACTAATTTTTACATAATTTGTTAAAAGTTAAAATACTTTCTAAATTAAATTTTATGTTTATACTTTTAATTCATAAAATGCTTAAACTTAAAATATCAATATTGTTTACGAATCTTCAAAATTGTGAAATAACTTATAATATTTATTATAATTTATGTTATAATTTGGATTAGGTATGAAATAAATTATAACCTTAAATACATTATAATCAAGTATTATTGTTTTATTAATTAAAACATTAAATCTAAAACAGATAAAAATTTTAATATTTCAAGATTAATACAAGTTAACTACAACTAATATAAATAAAATATATTCTTTTGTGCACAAATAAATTAAAATTATGAATATTTTGAGAAGTATCGATTGTATAACTTTAATGTAGACAACTCAAATAACGACAATTGCCCACGTAAGTTCTAAAAAAATTGTGGTTAGACGGTTCATTCAACTGTTGGATGCCGCAAATGGTCATAACATGATATACAAAACAAAAATACATATATTTATAACTAACTAACTAAGAATTATAACTTTAATGAGTATATCAATACGACATGTTAAAAGTTTATACTTCTAAAAATAATAATTCTTAACTGGTTATTTACATTACACTAAATATGCTTCATCAATTGTTTGTATTTTATTTCCTATATAATTTTTACACGTATAAAACATGATAAGAATAAAAATGTAGATAGTTACGTGGGATTATTAAAATGTTGATGATTCATGTCTAAATTATTAAAACATTTCTATAAAACCAAAGATTAAAAATAAATTACTTTTCAAATAATTAAAATTTTTAAATTCATAGGTACAATTTTAGTTACTATAAACCACGTTGACCCTAAATAATAAATTAAGCAAAAAATAAATGTAAATACATTTGAATATTACAGTTTTGAAATTATTGCTTAATCAGTTAAATATATAAATATAATATTTACTTATTACTTATACTCATCATGTATTTTTTATTTATATTATATTATTTGAAAATAATATATTTAATTACTATTTATTATAAGGTATAAATTTGTTTGTTTTTAACATACTACAAAAACTTAGATTCGATTTTTTCATTAAACATAACTAAATTGAGGTAATTTATTTTTTAAGATTTAGGTATTAGTTGATTTTTTTTGATTGTAGGTATAGGTTATGTGTTTACAAATAAATAAATATTACCTTGACGATGTATTCGAAACTCTCTCGGATTTGATAGCTGATATGATTGAAGAATCTATATTTTATTATTTTTAATTCTTTGGGAATTAATCGAGATTGAAAAAATGATTAATTTAAGTCTACTTACACCTTTTGTTAATTAATTGTTATTTGTTATAATTGCTATTTGTATTGACTTAGTGTATCAATAAGAATAATCCTGCAATCTAATAATAAATATAACATCAACCATATAACAAGTCACACTTTCCAATAGCTTCGCTAACAAGTTTTTTTTTAATAATACCTAATTTATCAATTTAAAATGTTTATAACCACTCTTAAGTTATTATTATCATGTTTAATTAAAATTTAAAAAAATCGGGGAACTCGCTTTGTATATATGAATACTTGTATAACAAAATCGTATATAGTATGCACTAGGCAGGTATAAGTGCAAGAGATAGATTCACTGTAATGGATAGGTTAAATTTGAATTCAATAATAAATCATTGACCATTGTATATGAAAAATATCAACATTTTAACTTCAATCACTTTTAAAAAAAATTTTTTAATCCAATTAAAGACAAGGAAAAATTATTTGTTTTTGGAAACTACTGGGAACTATTTACTTTTAATTCTCCAAAGTATCAACTCGATCATATACGCTAGAATGCTAGATGACTAATAACAGATACAGAAATCTAAACATATTTATTTACTATACAATATAATATACACACATCATTGTAAAACTAATACCTCTCTTTAGAATCTCGATAATGGGAAACTTTTATGGATTTTTGTTTTTCTAAGATTAATTTTCCAAAAGCTTTAAAACAATTTTGTAAGCCCATTAATATTTTTTATACAAAGAGCTGCACACCAAATTAAGAAATATAAATAATATAATTGCAAATACTATTAATATGTTATAATATGTACCTAACCTACATAAAGTTAAGTCAAATAATTCATCATTTATATAGTAATCAGTAATCACATATTATAATTTTATTAATTAATATATCATAAAGTTTAAATGATTTTTGTTACACTTGTTTTTATTTTTTAAGAAATATATAAATTGATATGATTTATTTCAATTTAATGTTTACATATAACTTAAATTATTTGTATACATAATAATTAATTTTTTAAAGTCGAATAAAATGGTGCTTGCAGATTATTATTAGTATAAAATCGTAAAATTGTATGTTAAAAATTAGTTATAAGTTTGAATGGCAATAAAATATATTTTGATACAATATTAAAGATGATTAAATTCAATTAAAATATCTGAAAATGTATTTTATGACAATATATACATAATTTATACTATTAATTTATAATACATTTTATAATATATGTAACTACAATATATTATCAACTTTTAGCAAAATTAAAAACAAAATTTCAAAATTAGTAAAAAGTAAGTAAAATTAGTAAAAAGAAAAGCATGTTAAAGAAAATTTGAATTTGAATATACTTATTGGCTATTTATATTTATAATATTTCGTAGTTTAATCGACGTTTAAACTATACGTAAAGTGATAGTAAAATATACCTAAATGTATACTTTACAATTTCAGTGTATATTCTTGTTTAGCTTAAACAGTTATTATATGCTATTACAAATGTTTAGTGTATAGTATTAATTAATATGTATTTTAAATGCATTTTTATACACATATAATAATTTACGTTAATGTTTTAAACAAAAATACACAGGTACATAAACTAAATATATATCTTGTAATATATGTATATACTATATAATATATAATAAAATATAAATATATAATGTTATAAATGAAATGTGTGTTTGTGCATAAAATTCACATAATATTATATTTTAACTATTATTAATTAATTTATTCAAAATGCTATTTATGTATTATTAATATTTATTGTAGTAAAGATTAAAGTAATATTACTAATATTTATGAAAAAGATTCACATTATAATTTATATATAATTTAATTAACAATTATTTTAAGTAAATACTAAATAAAATTATATTATTCAATGCATCATAGATAAATCCGTAATCACTGATATTTATAGTTTATAGTTATTTAAAAACCAATAATAACAATTTACAAAACAGATATCTTTAGTGTTTTACCTTTAGTTTTTACTTATTAATAATTATTTTATAATGATGTGTAATGTGTAATATTATTATTATTATTATTATTATTATTATTATTACTACTACTTTTATTATTATTATTATTATTATTATCAACTTGATTTTCATTATTTAGGAAGGAACGCTCGCCACAATTTGTCCGTTTTACCTGCGCGCCGTAGTGGTAGGGGCGCACCTGCCTGTCTTGGCCAACAGGTTTCTTCTTTCTAGGTAGTTAAGTACAATAACCCGTGTCGGTTGGACGGCTCCGAGTAAAGGTGTCGCAATACCGGTATCGTTTATACTAACCATTACCTAGACACATTTTTATTATTGCATTTAACTATTTGCTAGTGCTTATTTAGTATTTTTCAGTTTTTAAAGTTTTGTGCAATATTCTAGTTAAGTGTATCGTCGGTTTGGTGAAAGTGATAATATTTTCCTGCAGGAATATGGTGTTTTGATGGATTAAACAGTTACTTAAAAAGAATACAGGTAAGAAAAATATTTATTTTCATTTCTTCCCCTAAAATCTAAAATGTTATTAAAAAAGAAATAAGAGTTATTTGTAATTTATATCAAGATAATTAAAAAAAAAAATACTCAAACCAAAATAAAAATACGTAATATTATATTCTTATGAATTAAAAAATTATACTCAAAGTCTCGAACAATATATTCATAGTTTAAACATACGTATTTTCAAATACTATTTGTTAATTATCTGCTATTTTATAATTTTAGCAAATGTATCTCAATATAATAGCTAGTTATTTTATATTTGAATTTTTATTACTTTTTAGTATCCCATGTGTATATCCTAGTAAACTACATAAAATATATCGATCTTAATAAGCTGTATGTGGTTTTAAAAACCTTAGGATACGGTTAGTATTAATATCTTTGTATAGTTTCATAGAATTGTAATATTTTATTGTGTACATCTGAAGTCAATCTAACCGTAGATAATAGTCTTTTGTACTTAAATGTAGGTCAACGGCACCAAAGTTATGATATCTAATTACACGGTACGTTATGACTATTATGATATTATATTTGTCTTTTGTGTCAATCGTAATTTTTTTTTCGAAAAATATCGTTCTTTGAGTTGAATATCAAAGTTTAATAAAAATTTAAGTATATTTTTAGGATTTGTATTTGTAGTATCGTCATCTAAAAATTCTGTTAATTCATTTGTCAATTCAATTGTTATTCATTTTTACAAAAAAAAAAAATATTTCTTATATTTCTTATATAAACACCTGTACATTTTTGTCAAAAATATGTCCCCTCCTACATAGGGATTCAAAAAAATCTATTGTGTTGAGTCTGACACATGTCTCGCCCAACCCTCAGGCTAATATATGGTTTATTTAGCCGTGGGATCCAACCAGAAGCCAATAGTCATTATTTTCAAAATGTCATATATGAACATACTACAAAAAATAAAAACGTATTACAATACACGTATTGCAATATGAAAATATATTTTGTATTATAATAGCAAAGGAAATTAAACTTTTTTTACAAACATCCTATGGTTTAAGATGTGAAACGTTACTTTCAATTTGTATAATATATTTTCATATTTTGTTTTATAATTACCAATCATTGATTTATAATAACCTTTATGGTTTGTGAATTGTGAAAGTGACATTTTTTAATATTTTTTTTTTAAAATACTATATTAATAATAAGATAAAATGTGCATCATCACCTCTATGTTATGAAAATTAATTATAAGTAATACTGTTTAAAAAGTTATTATTCCTATAAATTATGTTTTGACGTCATAAAATATCATCGATGTGCTTGTGTAGATACCGTTTTTATAAAATGTTCTACAACCGGATGCTCGTATTCATAATTATATTATAATTATTTATTGATATTGTTTAAGGCGTTTCTGTTATTAATAATATATAAACCTATTGATTGAAGCCACGGAGATTCAATCCAGATATGAATCGTAATGTTTTTATACTTAATAAATCAATCATTAATAAGACAAATTTACAAAATACAATTATACAAAATGTTTGCAAGTAATAAAAAAAAATATTACGATAATTTGTTGTACAGTATAAATTTATCTGTATCTAAAGTGAGAACTTTAATACGTATTACATTTATTTGAATTCTTAAAAATAAAATATAATTAAAAACATGGGACAATACAAAATATTTTTGAAAGGCAACATATAAATCTAAGATGTTTTCGACAGTAATCAAAATGGAATGTACCTACATACTTAACCTATTTAATCAAAGAGAGTAAAAGAAAAATTAAAAAATAACTAATGAAAACCTCATTTAGTTTATCATAAAACTTTTGTTTAAAGATTACAATTTAAAAAAATAATTTCTCATCAGAGAGTCAATTATAAATTTATAATTTATTTGTACACTCTATGATAAAAATAATTTATAATATATATTGTACGTATATTATTCGGATATGAATAGATATTAATTATCATAAGTATAGAGTTTATTATAGCCTTTATGTAATATACTGGCTGACTATAAAATAATTTAAAATTAATTAAGAAGTTTTAAAAAATTATTTATACAAATTTTATTATACAAAGAATTACTTTTAAAACAAATTTATTTTTAACAAACATAAATATAAATAAGATATTTATCAGGTAGTATACTAAAATATAAAGTTATGTTTTCTTTGTGCTTGTAAAAAAAAATATTTAATGTGGTTAAAACCATTCACGGCTTTGTACTTTCTTATAGTGAAATTCTTTTCCTGAGAGTAGGTATGCCCGTAATTGTCTACTGCCTATTATAGAAATATCTAAGTTTATACATGAGTAATTTATACTGTACTGCTCTTATAATATATTTTTTTATTCAACTGTTTAAAAAGTCAGAATATATAGTTTTAAAACGTTAAATTTTTATTAAAATTGAAAATCTAAGTTATTTATAAAAATTAACATCACATATTTATACTTGAAATTTTAAGTTTTTACAGCTTATATAATATTACTATATGTATTTTAATATTGTTATTTATTTTTTTAAATTTGTAGAGGATGTATTTTTATATATTTCGTAGTTTCAATTAGCTGCTATTTATTCGATTAATTATGGTAATATAACAAATAATGTTTCTGGTGTATAATTAATACGATTTTCGTGCATTTCATAAAAATGTGTAATATCAATGTTGTGTTCATAATTTAGACAGTCATTAATAATGTATGTACCTATTGATATCGGGTATAATAAAAACAAATTGTAGTTGAAATATGATATTGGTTTTCATAATTTATATTATTGGTAGATAGTGCCTACCTCTTAATCATTAGGTCCTAATGTATAATGGTACCTATAAACTAATAACTATAAAGCCGAATTCTTCAACTCGGCGGTATGCGCGTGATGATTTAATGAACTTGACCTGTTGCCTGTTGGCAAGATGTATTTTGCTATTATGGCTATAAAGAGAAAATAAATGTCAGAAAGATAATTATACATATAATATACCTATATATAAATACATTAGGTGGTATTGCTTTGAAGCATATTAATGTTGAATATATATATATATTAGTATCTATGTGAATATGTGATACCTATGAACATGACGTATATTATTTTATAAAGACATACGTAGACACGCCAAAAAATCATAACGAGTGTACGGAAAATATATGACAGAGACTTAAACAGCCGTATACGAATGAAACATAATTAACATTAAACGCTTTGGATATATTTTTTATATAATTTAAACTTATTATATCTAGATAGTAATATTAATGTAAATCACACTAAACCCATGCGTTGCGGAAAACGATTTATTTTGGTAACTTAATTCCTATACAATATTATAATACGACATTTACGATGCTAACCATACGCGTCTGTCAAAAAATACATTGTTAAATATAATCGTGCACGGCATTAGATCGATGATAATTATTATTATGAGGAAAAAAATCAAGTGCATATAGCGTTAAATAATTTCTCGCAGACGGGTCGTCATGTTTTATGATAGGTAGGTAATAGGTATATATACTATACGATTATACATAATAATAATAGAATTACATATTATAGTTGATCGTATCATTTGACGACATTGTATAATATACAGAACGAGCTGTTACGTATTTTTATTATGCTTATATTATCTTAACAATTATTGTGATTGTTAAGTACCCGCGACTCGTGGTCAGTTTTATAAAAAAATACGTGTTCACCAATTCGACTTAGTTTCGCGGCATCATCGCCACGTCATATTGTATTATGTTCGATTTTATATATATAGTGTTTGCACATGCAAGAGTGATCGTTAAGTCATTGTCCGCGGTTTTTAAGTACATACAAACGCTGAAACGCGTATACACACGCGATGGTCGCGATTTTCGACAGTCATCGCAATGGCGTTGTCCGCTGTGGTAGCTGCAGCAGCAAATACCAAGATGACGATTTTCACGGTCATCTAAAATCTATTATATATACATATAGGTACTTATTGCCACTATATAGCACAGATATATAGTAATTTGCAGTCCAAAGAAATGAATTGATCACAAGAGCTGTAGGCATACAAAGCGTACAGCTGTGCAGGGCTGAAAAATGTAATATACCTAAATTTTTGAAGACGTAGGTAACATAATATACAGAATGAATCATAAAATGTGCTTACCCCTTTTTTCTTCAATAATGTGGTTTTTAAAATTTTTAAATATACTTTAAAGCCATATTTTCAAATTATTGGAATTTATGCTTTATTTTGTTCTACTAAAAAAGTATCTTGTGAAGATAATCTTCGATTTTTCAAATGAAAACTCGTATTAAAAATCAAAATTTGAATTACCTAGTAATTTTGGGTTGATTTTCTTTGTGCATTCTAAGTATAATATAGATAATGGTCTTAGAAAGTATCAGAGATATAGGTATGTAAATTCTAACATTTTAGTAATTAATATTAATTTATAGGTATATCGATAAGTTCATAATTTGTAAAATAGTTCCAGCTAGTATAATAAATAAGAATATTCAATAATATATCTATTTATTATATTTTTATAAAATTATTGTTGAAGACTAATTAGAAGGAAATAATTTGTTCAAATTCTGAATTAAGTACCTACATCGTTGTCAAAAAAGTATAAATGTTCTAAATAATTGTTAGTAAAAATGGGGTTTCTCATTTGAAAAACTGAAGTTTGTATCACTACAAAAAACTTCTAAAATAGTATAAAAAAATTTCAATAATTTAAAAATACGGTTTTGATAAGTATATTAAAAAATTAAAAAATAAGGTTTTAAATAACTATATTACTGAAGAAAAAAATGGGATTGAACATACTTTACGAATCACTCTGTATATATTGATAGTTATTATTGTACGTCGTACTTGCCTAATCCGCAACGGCTACCTGATTATTCTATTATGATTCAGTACCTTGTGTTTCTCGCGCCATGTGCTATCGGTCGGTATATTGTTGTGGACCTTAGTGGCGCATACGATTCGGTGGCAAATTTAATTAATAGGATTAATTGATAACGGATTAAAGTGCGCGCGTATACCGTGAATAATGGAGCGCGCTTGCGCTGCGGGACGCTCGTTCAAAAGCAGATCGTCGATACATAGTCGTAGCCTGCGCGCAAGCTTATATACATAATGCACCTAATAACAACTACTCAGTACACATATAAAACATAATAATATACAATATTGGAAATTAGAATATTACAAGTACTTAAACCTACCAGGATAGCAGTTGTGTTGCATCGTTATTCTCGCTGGATTTGTATAAATCACAACAACTGCAGTCTCTAACAATGCTGTACATATTATTATACTTCGAGTCGAATCACGAACCGTGTACACGATTTAAAAGCCCACGGATATGCTCTAGTTATAATATGGTATTATTCCTACGCCACCGTTGCCGCTGTATATATAATAGACCTTTTACACGCCGATGACGTTGTACCGCAGCAGTTAGGACTCATGCGTTAACGCCTACACGTGATGCGTTATGTATTTGCAATCGGTCGTAAATAGATACAGCACCATACTAACATGTGTACAAAGCGTTATACGGCAAGTTCGGCGGATTAATATGGATAATAATATTAAATGTATATATTATAGCGAGTACTTATACAAATTATATAATATTATACGTATGGCCGCTGAATTATACGTGTTTGATCGATGACCGACCGACGCCAATCGCAAAACGATTTTTGGCCTGTTTTTCCGTTTTTTTTTTAACGCCGCTTTGTATTATTATTGGTACGCGATGATGATAATAATAATATGCATCACATCTACAAATCGCACGTCGCGCCGTCATTATACGAACCGTGAAATGTGATGGTTGTGTGTCTTTAATACTCCGTTTATTATTGTTTCTCCGTGGTATATACGAATCGTGAAATGAATGTGCAGTAGAATAATATCTGTATAAATTAGGACAAAAACATATATTTTACATAAAACTTCGATAGGTAATACCTACTTTACAAATTTTTTAATCGATAAGTTGTGCCAATTAGTGTAATGGACATTTTAAAATCAAAATACTATTCATTATTATTATGCTATTCATTATGGATATTTTTTTCTACTTTACGATCTATTTTTTTCGGGGTAATTTTTTTTTTTTAGTTTTTGACTGTATAATGCTTCTATTGTTAAATAATATATTATTTAGTTAAAACGTGTAGTACTATACGACGTATATTTTCCCCTTGGAGCATATACGTGAGGGACTTACTTTTTCGAGCAAACGATCATTTTTTACGATCGTAGACACTCTGGAATTTTGGTCTTTCGGCACGTCTACACGCGATATCGAGAACAGTCGTTCCTCAGAATTTTGACGCCATCAAAGTCTAGAAACCCCGGGTCGTATCTCGTATATATTATAATTATTTAACCGAAAATCCACAACAATGACGAACATTTATCGCTATATATAACACTCGTATACGCCCCTACTTGAATCAAGATGGTTATTACATTACTTGTATGGCTATATATATACCCGAGTAGGTATAAGAATTAATTTTATTGTTATTTTTCTTGGCGGAGTATTTGAGGGGTGCGTTTCATAATAATAAATAAGAAAATAACAACGAATTCCCACTGGAAATTGATTTTGAAAAGTGGTTTTTCTACGTTATTAGGTACCTATATACTTTAAAAACGGGCAAGTGGTAACGACCGACAGTCGTCTCTCCCGGATAACATGACCCATCCTTTTTATTCGTTTATATTCGTGTGTATGTGCGCGCCTGTCACTATAATAATAATTTATATGTACGGCCCCTGCAGCCGCGGCGCACAGGTAGTATCTTCTACGTATCTGAGAAACAAGATTTCGGGTATACATTGGCTGTGTACTACGTTCGGTGGTTATATTTATACACATGAGTACATATGAGACGTGTAATAATATAATACCTTACCACCCATGTCCTATACATGACATTATATTATATTATATCAAACCGTCGGCTACAATCCCGTTACGCGCCCAGTAATGATGTTTTTTTTCTCTGCGGATTGAAGAAAATAATATTATTATATGTTTGTGTACACGAAACGCGCGTGCAGATATATACTACGACACGACCTAAACTCTGAAACGAGATTTTAAGGTGTTGTCGTGTTGCGCAATATCATAATACACTATATATATTATTATATGTTATATATATCTCTGCAGATATAATATCTGCTTGTAGTGCAAAAACCTAACGTTTGCGATTATTATTCGCACTGCGGCGGACACGCCATCACTGTCAAACTTAACGGTTCAATCACTGCCACCGACCCGTATTCTTGGTGCGCAACAATTATTGGTTATTAATTTATTATTATTAATAATATTAATAAATACCTACGGGTACACACACGCCACACGCGTATGTATTATACATACACAATACATACACGCTATACATCGTTATTGGCAGAGGCCGCCGACTGCGGAAAAACCGCGTTCGTTACCCACATTTTAATTACACGCGTCCGTCCGTCGTCGACCCGGGCAGTGCCGGGTAATTCGATAGGCACGTCGCGTTGGCCGGCAAAAAAATACACGTAGGAGCCGGGCGCGTCGCCCCGCTCGCGTAAACCGGTTGTTGGCCCAGTGACGTATAATGATAATAGTAATAATAGTAATAATAATATGGTGTACGAGCGGCGAACGAACTACGCGCGCGCGCGGCGGTAGAGGAAGTCATCGGGAGCATCGAACTCCTCCCGGGCCACCGATGCCGCTGCCAAGCTGATGAGCTGGCACTGTTCGTGGCGGTCAGAAAGACGACGGCGACGCGATGCCACCGACTCATAAGTCGTAATAAATACACACTATATGGACCGGACAACTGATGACTAATAATATTATAATAGTGGTGAACAAATCCGCGCCGAATCAGATTCGGCGGCGGTATGTCTTTCCACACACATAAGCAGTGTCCGCTGTCCGCTTTAATCGTCATCGTGATGAATCGCTTTTGTAACCATACGAGATTATAGCCATTAGGCATACATACCATGAGTTTAAGAGCCAGGAATTAGGATTTTAAAATTTTAAAATATGCCCGAAATATGTTAATTTTTTGATAAGTACCTATCAACCTATAATAAATTTAAAGCAAAAACGATAAAATATAATCCTAGTATATTATTTTTTCATACTAAACTCATATAGTTGAGTGGTCACTCGTGTTGATGTCAGATTCAGTGCAAAACCCGATAATACGTATACAGATATCTGTAATAATATTATTATTGATTATAGAACCACAACTAACTTATATATTTTATAGCAAGTTGATTATCAAGTTAAGGTAATAATTGATATAGCAGCAGTAATCGAATTATTTGCATGTTTTTTTTCAATATTAAAAGGCATTTAAATTTGGAAAATGAACAAATATGATACTTGATACAAATAAACTATTATACTTATACAAGATGTTTTAAAATGTGAAAAATTAGCTTAATATTCTGCAGCGATCTCCAACATTATAATATTAATAGGCAAAATATATATTTTTTCTGCGAATTTTAATTCATAACCCCTGTTGAGCAGCTGCTGTCTCAAGTCTCAACTGACATACAGTCAATCTGAAGACCTAAAAATCATATCTATAATTATTATAATCCATACACAAAATCATACATCATAATGACTATTAGTTTCTTCAGTTTCTTGTAAATATACCTATCCATTTTTATATTCATTTTTTAAACGAAAGTTGGTACACAAGATATATTTTTAATTTTGACCGTTCTTCACCTGATCACGTAAACATATGGCACGAATTATTATGTAACGATAATTTTATATTGTATTTAATATTAATATCATATAACTGTCCGTATATATACAACGATATATTACCGTATACAGATATGCATTGCTCCCACACGACAAAAACTGCATGACGGAGCAAAAAATGTTCCGGAAATCATTTTACAACGATTATTATTATATTACTATTACCATTTTTTTTTTATAGAAGCCAAAACGGTTTTTTAATTAACAATACGATGTGCGCGAGGTTCCCTCGTGAATAACTGTGAGCAGACCCACCCCACTTCTTCTTTCAACAATTAAAATCCTATCTGTTGCCTAATACATACAATTATTAATTGTTGCGTTGTAATTATGAAAAAAAAAAAATACTGATTTGTTGGAGCAGTTATTATATTTTATACATCTGTAGAATTCGGTACCTACTTGTAAATTGATTATTTGTAGTCTTTTTTTGTAGACTTAATAATATGTAATATACGCGCCGCGTGTATTGCGTTTTGGACATTGCGCTAAATCCGACTTCGGTCTGTCGTTATAGGTATGTTGAACATCGCAAGAGTTTTATTGCCCCCTGGCGTTTTCTTCTTGTATAGAATCTACAGTCCGGTTATCGCGTACCTATAATATATATAATATACTGCAGCCGACGAATTTATAGCTAACAGGAATGCGCCGTCAATATAATATAGAGCCGACTCAGTAGATATAATTATTATTATATTGTGACCGGGATATATAGGATGAAGTCTCCTGTCTTGTGTACAGACGCGTATTATAAGGATAAAAAAATAACTCTGAAACTGCATGAAATGCGCGCTTTCTTTGTATAAAAGCAAGAACTATTGAAGGTAACCTATACATCCGTATACCTATATGTACCATTATGACGGTTTTCGTTTCACGCAAGCGTTGTCCGTACTTATCGTGTATATAAAAACGGCTACACTTCAAATATCTAATTAAAATTTGAACGCACGTATCTTATAGGCTTAAGTATAATAATCTGACGAGATATTTTATAAATTACACTCTCCACTCACACTATTGTTAACGATATTCGAAATCCACCACAATACCGCGACGAAAAAAAAATAAAACAATACGGAAAACCGACGTTATCCAAATACTTTTACTATTGATTATCGAGCATTATCTCTGTATTATCCTGCTACTTTTAGTCGTTATTTTTCTTTTCTTTTCGTATTAAACAATAGGGAAATTCAGAAGAAAATGTTATTATTTACCTATATAGTCTGTACGCTATACCTATAGCTAAGTAAATACAGCTAATTGGAAAATTATTATACATACCAAAAACACATTTCAGTCGTCATAAACGGTTTAATTATTATTATTATGATGGTATGTTGATGTAGTTGAGTTATGGTTCACCGTGTTCGTGTTGGTCTAAAAGCCATACAAGAGCGAGTGCAACAGCCGGTAACGTTACGCGCAGGTGTTTGGCACTGCTGCAGGTACCTAAGTATCATACATGTATTTTGTATACATTGTCCATATTATGTTTATATTGGCTATGGTTCAATGGATCCATACACAATATACATGTGCACGTTTTTCTTATTATTATCGTACTTACTTCAGTATGTACGTTTCGAGGGTTGGTCCAAATCGCGAAAAAAAACACTGTGGGCGTGCAAGGCGAAAGACGCAGAGGTATTTCGTCTTGAACGTATTACGTCATATTGCGTGCATCGATGATTTTAACAATATAATAATATTATTATCATACACTTGATGTACGATCTTTGTTTTGAATCTAAATAGACGGATATATACTATTATGGAATGGTTGTCGTCTTCAACGTCGCGCGTGCAATTGCCTGTGTACATAATATATTAGGTGCTTATACAGTATACACGGTGCGATGCGCTCATTCGGGGAGGGACGGAAACGCTCAAACGCATATATTATCTATACTTGAAAACTATCCACACGCGTGTGGATACAGAGAAGGATTTAATATTCAAGACGAACGGTTTGACATCTGAACGATATAGGTGTGACAGAAATAATATTATCATCGATTCGCCACGACGACGGAGGATACATGACATTATATGATGTGGTTAGGTTTTTGACCCGCGTCGCTTTACCGATGAGCGTTTTTTTACACGTCTCTTGTGCGACGTAACGTATTACTGTATATATATATATATACGCATTTAGTATTCGGATGGCGCAGCCGAGCCTGCAGCATAAATTAAACAATAATGAAGAAAAAAATCATAATATAGCTACGAGTATAATATAGCTCTAGCTATATATATGGTCGAGTCTTGGCCCCATCATCCGGTCGAGTTTTTTCGATATTTTACAAGTTCAACATTCAGCCGCGCCGCTGCACACCAGATAAGTGAGTTTCATCCAGTGATCTCGATCTGGAGCGTCGATAACGAATTATAATTATACCGTATAGTTTAACGGGTAAAAAACAAACAGACATACATTGATATCTCTACCTTGTTGCCAATTGCCGTATTATACTAATGAAATCATTAAGATCCCTATAGGAAACGGTTCATCTCGCAGTCGCGCACGGATTTGATCTGATGTGACGAAACTATACGTTCCGTAAAATTAACCTAGATCTGTACATATACCTATTACCTACTATAGTGCTACTATATTATAGTATTGGTCGGCGCGTGGAAATGCGAATTTTAGTAACATATATTATAATACGCGAGTATATGTTTTTATTGTTATAAAAATTATTGCATTATTATGATATTATCATGTATTTACCTACTCGTTGTACTATTACGCTGGGTAATTTCGTGAGAAAGTGGTCATGGGCTTATTGTGTCGCCCGCGCGTTAAATAATTGGTCTTAATAACCGTCGTGGGTAATATAATAATAATAATAATAAAAATAGCTATGGCGCGGGGGCGGTGGTGGGCTGGGGTGTTGTGCAAAGCCATGAACATTCTTGTCGCGTATATACCTGCGTTGCAGGTTTGGACTGCTGCGATAAATTATCAAATTTATGTGTCTCGGGGACGCCTGTTTCGATGTCCAAGGAAAACAGTGTATTATTATATTACATTATATTTCGAATAACACATGAACCGTCTATTGTGGGTGAACGAACAAATTTAAAAAAAGGACCAGTAGCTGTCGACGTACAGGTACTATATATATATATATAATATGATTTTTTTCAATAGTAAAATACTAAAATATGTGTTTTGTTGTCCGATAACAAGGCTTACATATTATTATACAATACACTCAATGTTGTACACGTACGCACTATCAAACAACGACGGTAGTTTTATCGTGTTCAAACATAAGACAACAGTAATACGAGTAATGTACACGGCTACAATACCATTTGCTGGTATATACTATGTATAATATGTACACTGATTATAGTGCACACTATGTATTATACCTGTAACCTGTGTTTTACTGTTGTAAAAATGAGAGACAGATTATTGTTGATTTTGTTATTATCTACGATAATTAATAATAGAATACCTATTAATGAAAATATTGCTGTTTCCTAATAATAAAATAATCGGTTTATTAACAATCATCACATAATCTACTTTTGATTTACACACATCCACGTATTAGCGTATAGTATTCTTTTTTTTCATTTTTAAAGTATTTATTTTTTATTTAATTTAGTTTTACCCGTTCTAGGATTCGTGTATAACAAAATTGACATTGAACACAACTGATTTTGAAATTTGTATACATTTTATTTGTTTTAATTTTAACGGTAATTCTTTTTATCACAATTCATAACATAAGTATTAAAGTATAAATATTAAAATACTGATAGCTTGTTAGTTTTGGAGATACAGAATGGAAAATTGAAATTCCAAAAAACTCGTAATGGATATGTTGTATCTAACAAGATACGAGATTTTATTTTTAAAACCAGTTTTAATTCATCAGTTAAAATTGGAAAAATTTACTATTTTTCTAAAATGTTGTATCTAAAGCTATCTATAATGCTATGTTTATCAAAATAATATGGTCGAATCTAGAATGATGAATCCAAAAAACTGGTTTTAACACTTTGGTATACGTACTGCTTCGTGGAGTTAAAATTATCTCTCTTTTTCTAAATCGTCCGTTTAATATAGGCTATGTTAAATTTTATATTTACAGCGATACAGCTAGGTCGACAGCAGGTTTTATTCTCCTTTTATCTGTGAAAAATGTCAAAAAGTTCAATCGTGTAACTATTATTTTCTTGGTTCGAGTGATTTTCAACTTTTTCTTCGGTTAAATTGTAAACAACTTATACGTTTATATGAATTACTGGAAAACAATATTATGGTCTGTGCAGGTTTTCTGAGTGTTTTTTTATGTAATTTAATGAATGTTGTTTTTCTGTATGAATGGATAATGCAAATGGCCATGGGCGCCACAAGGGGGGTGCAAGGGGGTGCACTTGCACCCACCCTGGCTTTACAAAAAATTAAATTAAATTAAAAAAATGTAATGGTATTGAAACTATTTTATTTTGCATAATTATCTACATTATATTATATTATATTATATTACGTATTTAACTATTATTATTATTACGTATATAAGCATTATTTAGAAATTAGCGTATACCTACTTGCACGATGCACCCCCCTGATAAAATTCCTGGCGGCGTCTATGCAAATGGCCCTAACTTTAAGTAGGTAGATATTTAACTATTATCACGTATTCACGTAACATACAACAATGAAAACATTGACGGTCAGGCGATATCAATAGTTATAAGTTTATGAAATTACAAGGGTAAACCATTAAAACTTGGATATACCTATAAATACCTATATAATATACAAATAAATACAGCTGCAGGCGGTTGCGTCATCGCGATACAGTCAAACACAGGCGGCTGCTATATATTATACACGTGCGCCGTGCGCGAGTTTTCGGATTGAAGTTCAAGTGCGTAAAAACTAGTCACGTTATTGTGTCAATGACAAGACTGCCGCAGCAATGTTTCATATTTCCTTTCGTTTTTCACATGATTGCTTTGCGTATATATATATATATATGGTATGTTCGTTCTCTTGGGATTAATACACATCGTTATCCACTGCAGCAACGTGTAAGACCTTTCTCTTTTAAAATCGCGTGAAGACACGAACTGTCTATAATAGTTGTCTGCAGAGCTGCTCTTCATCTGCTGGCGATTTTTCCCCGGTGGAACGTGAAAAATAAATCTAAGACCATACTTATAAGTTATAGTTTTATGTACTGTAGTATACCTATTATGAATTTATAGGTGTAGCGTGTACTGTCCGCGATTTTTTTATGACGAAAAATCGTATGAGGAGACGTGGAAATCGTGAGTTACGTTTGTCGCGTGAAATTTGAAAGACCCAACAACTTGAAGTATTATAACGGCGCGTGTATTATGTAGTATGACCTATGACAATTTTCTGTCTATCCGCCCGCCGCTGTATAGGTATATATATAGTCATATGTGGGTAGGTAGTATTATAGACACACATGATGAACCGTGTACACGAAATTCTTGTTTCCGCGTATACGACTCGATTAATTTCCATGTGTTAAAAAATGTATTTTAAAAAAGAAACCCAACCCGGTTTCGGAATGTTGTTATTAAGTCGCCGCAGCCAGGCACCGTTGTTCGTCCTACATTCTTTCGCCCATCTTTCAGGCGACGACCACGCTATGCATTTTATTTTATTATATACTACACCGGACAAGTAAACATATAGATTCATTTTCGTCCCTCCCCTTTTCTGTCGTCGTCAAGTCTACCTTGTCTAATATGTATATTTATATATTATACTGCACGACTGAGTCAATCGATCGTCGTCGGCTAACTGGCGACAGCGGACAATTTTTTCCTATTCAACGAGGACAATAATTCCTGTCGTATATAATTATATATGTATAGGTTTATGTTTTTGTTATATTTGTGGTGTACACGGCACACCGAACGTACTAAATGCCCGATTCTTTGTTTCGGGAATAACAACATAGGTAAGAGGTAACATATATATATTTTTATGCGGACTCTTTGGACTGATTTTTTTTATGGACAATATAATATAAACAATAACATATATACTTATCACATATATAGGCACTTGTCATTATGTGCATTTATACTATCATTGGGATAGTTAATAAATACTAGGCACTATTATACCTTCATATAACTATATAAATTAAGTATATTATTGAAATATTATGTTGTCCTTCTCAATATCTGTATATATTTCTTAATACTTCATTATTTTCAAATAGTTTTCGTTTATAAGCTTCGTTAAATGTATCCTATTTATTTATTACACACTCTAAATTCTACTAGAAAATAAATAATTAAATGTTTTTACGGCGTCGCAGTATCTGTTTATTACACATTTATTATTTTTAAGTTATGTGTTTATTTAATAATATTCACGAAAAAAAAAGTTTTTGAAATTTGGATCAATATTTAATTTAATAAATCTTCACTCCAAGTAAAGCCTGCAATTTAACAAAATATTATTTTGAAAAATCAATTTAAAAAATGAAAGAGTTCATTAAAACATATTTTTGTTTAAGTTATAAGATCTCATGTTTTAAAATAATCACATAAGAGCAGCTGAGAGGTTATCTTTCCACTATAATATGTATACTTGTAGTTTTGTTTAATATATTAATGTATTAAAAATAGCATAGCATAAACTTATTAGTTAGTCCTTATACTTGTTCTTTGTGTATATTTTGGAATCTTATACCATGAAATATAAAAGTAATAATTTGACATAGGTATCGTTTATGACCTTCTAATATTCTCATCTAATTACTAAAATTAATATATTGAACCTTGGTAACATTCTTTCAGTATTGTATTCATACTCGAGTAACTCTCACCGGATTGAAAAAATATGTACTTATGTTTATTGTTATTTAAAACTACTACTGTTTGAGGTAAATACGTCAGATTGACGATTGCTGTCATTACAAAAATTTTAACTGAAAATCTTCTACTGCGGGCGTTTACATGTACGGCAATAAGTTGCAATAGTTACTCACTCATCTTTTCACACAGCAATGTAGTGTGTATGATTAACTTTTCATTACATTTAGGTACTAACGAAAGATTTAAACTTGTTATAAAATATTAATATACATATATAATGATAGGATTCTTAAATTTATTCGTAAATTGATATGTAATTTTAATTTTAAATGTATTTATCTGTTTCTAATAAATAATAAATATTATACGTTTTTATTATTACTCTTAGAAAATTTAATTTAATTATTTTTCTATAAACTAATTATGCAAATTTTATTATAAAATAGTAAAAATTACCAACTTCAAGTCAGTTTAGCAATTTAACTTAGTTTGTAATAGGTTGGGTGGAAAATTTATTTATATTAAATATGTATGTAGGTAGACCTACTACTAGTACTACCCACTGGCTATTAATAACATAACTTATACAAATTAATTATTAATACATGTTAGTGTATATATTTATATATTAATTAATTATTAATCAAATTTTCATTTTCCTTGATTTCTTCTTTTAACGTATGTATAAGTTCAGATAACAGGAGGAAGGAAAACTTTTAGAACTCTCATATAGTCCTCCTTGTCCCAATACAGCGATCCCATCAAATTTTCTAAACGGTTTTTAAAACCCTGCAGTGGTCCAAATAATACATAACATACAGGTTTACTAACTGGATTATACTATAAATAAATTACTGGTGTATGTCTAATAAAATCTGGCGCGTTATCGTAACTGACAACTGCATAGTATAAGAAATTATATTATAATTCATAGTCATAAATAAAGTCAATAGTTACGATTGGAGAACTCAAAACAACGATGCTATATAAAATAGAAACATGAAACATACGAATTTGACTTCCACGTCATATTGTACTAGACAGTGTACTACTGTACTTACTATATTTAAAAAATATACCTAGGTACTTCAAAGTCTTGGCCGCATGCATATATATATATATATATATATATATATTTCGTGCGTGGGTGATATATGCAACTATTTCGTAATACAAATGTCGTATTATGCAATATTGTTCTTTAGACGAGTAAAATGTTACACCCTAGTGACCTTTATACATATTATATATGAGTTATAGTTATTCAATGGGTTTGGTGGAACAATAATGTCAATAATTTATGTTATTATGATAAATATTTGATATATGATTATGTATTTTAGATTAATTAATAATTATTACAAACATTAATGACATTAAGAATGTTGTAGTTATTTTAATATTTGTTAAATTGTTATTCTAATATACTCTATTATGTAAATATCTAAAAAAGATACTTATAAATATAAATATTATATTTATTTACATAAAGTATAATTCAAACTTATACGGGTACTAAAGCTACTATAGTAAATAAAAAATAAAAATACTATTCAATTTTTATAATAACTAAAGTTTAGTATGACCAATTTAATTCCATGTAATTTTCTGATTGATTGATGAAATCTTTTTTAAAATGTATGTACCGTCTTGTGATAACTTTTTTTATTAATATACATGTTTATTGTTTTCTCATTATCTCAATATAATTAGAGTGCGAATTTTTAAGTTCTTGAAAGTTTAAAATATACTACTAATATATGCTCTAAAAAAACCATATAATATTCTCTGCATGTTCCATTGAACGCTGATAAAATATTCTTTCATAGAGTTGTTTTTTTTTTGGATTGAGTCACTACTATTTAATCATATATGCGTAAAGTATATTATATTATATTATGTTAAGACTTACTTCTACGAATTATGTAATAAATTAATCACCCACATATTACTCCGGTTATTGAGCTTCATAACTCCAATACATTTGCATGAAAACCTAGAAATCCGTTTTCTACAGTTATCGCTAATCGAAATTTTGTTGGTTACTAATTCTGATTAATTCTGATTTGTAACATTGAGATACTTCTTACTTTATAAAGGTATGGCATAAAGTTCTGTCCATTAACGTAAGATATTTCAATTAAAAATAAATAGGATGTTAAAAATGGAATAAAATAATATTTTTGTCCGGTTAAAGCAAAGTATAATATGAGTAGATACTTATAGGTACATACTTATATATCAATATAAATAGTATTAGTATAAGTAGATTGAAAATACACAGACCGTGTAAAACATTAGTTCTGGCAACTATATTTCAAAAAACCAATTACTATTTCGGGAAAAAGATTTCAAAGTGTTGAAATAAGTAAATTATAATTTGCTAGTAGATGCAGTAGTGCAATAGTTATAATATTAGACGGTGTGTCTGCGATTACTGTAAATGAGCTCATAAAATATCCACTAAATATAGAAATATTCTAGTAAATATATGTATATATAGTTATAAATTATAAGTGTCAGTTATTACTTAACATCTTTAATCATAAAATTAAAAAAAAAATGTTTATGTGTAATTGTGGTATATTGATTATAATAATATAGATTCTATGAAGTTATTTTATTAATAAACATTTTTTATTACAGATTTATCCAGCTGGCATGAGGATTAAAATATATGCGGCCATTTTACTGGTCGTCACTCTTCCATACGTGCTGTCTCAGGTACATTAACTACATAGTTATATACTCATTAATTATTATTATTTATTTGCCATAATGACCACGTTTTATCTTTTGGAGACAAATTTATTTGTATTATTACGTCAACTACTTATTGTTCCAGTTACCTAAGGATATAATAAAATAATTCCGTTGACAATTTCATTATTCTGCCTATTCGATATAATAATAATCTACTGCTGTAGTGACTGTGGTCCGCGGTTACGTTAAGACGTTCACTTCAAATTAAGCGTAGTGATGTAACGTTTTTGTATAGGTACTCTTTATTCATACATTTTGTATTATTATAAGACCAGAAATGAAATAATCAAAATATTCTAGGGGAAAGTGTTATCATACTTGATGAATTTATACTCTAAAAGAAAATATTAATCTATACAAAATGTAAGCAACTGATTATAATCATATTAACTTGATTAAACAAAAACTTATTTTACTTATACATTTTAAGTTTTAAATAACTAATAAATTTAATACGTATTTATAGTTATTTTTTTTCTCAAAACCCCGACAAAAAGTTAAAAATAATAATTTGGACTTTAGTAATAGGATTCTACTATTATACATATACCTTTTTTAAATAATTTTCAAAACGGGAGAATTTCTATTAATAGGAGTAAAAATAATAATTATAAATGTTTATCGAATAACGTTGTATAGAACTTTAAGAATGTTGTAGCCTGTAGTACAATATTTAATTTATAAATTATTAAGGATATAATATTTCGATGTATATCAACTATTGTATATAAACTGGTGACATAATAATGTAAAATATGTTTTTTGTGGACGCTAGACGCACACGCTCTCGCTGTTAACCTTGTAAATTAATCGTGTCCGAAATCATTCGCCTCTGATGTCGTTTTAATTTTGAAAACCTTTACCTTAAGTTATGTACACCTACACCTAACGTTATTATTACATATATTATGTATAATCCTTAACCTAAAAAAAAATATCAATATTTCGGCCAATATATAAACACTTGCTACGTATATAACCTACGTTTATTGTCAGGGCAACATGTACGATATTATTTATCCGCTTACGGAATATGTGTGCGAACATGCGCACATTTCCGTACTATTAATCAGTTCTACTCGTTCCATGTACCCACTGTGAAAGTGGCACGGCTACATCACGACAGAATAATATCTATAAGAACACCTTTATAATGTTTCTCAACGGAATTAACTGTTGTATGCTCTAACAGCATTATAATATTATATGCCCTCCGGTTATCTGCATAATCGATAACCGCGCGGCGATGTACGCATAATATATACGTGGCGTGTACGTAGGTATATACACGCAATTGAATGCGACTTTTTTCCTCAATCTTCTCGACAGATACCTTCTACCGCACACTAATATGCAACACGTATTATGTCATCATTACATTAAACTATTTAAACTTTTAAAGTGCTAATATGTACCTTATAGATACTAATCCTGCTCTCGGCATTTATAATTATTGTACATAACATAATAATTATATCTATAAGTTATAACAATAATAAATCGATGTAATACTTCTCGATAAATCACAGTACCTAATCAAACTATACACGCCCTATGTGTGTATATTTATATATATAATATGAAATACATTATTGCAATACGATTTAATGAATGATAAGACCTTTATTTTATAGTACCAATGTCTGTAGTTACTACCCCCCTCGCCACACATACACACACAATTCTATGAGCCTGGCACTGGCTACTCCCTGTCACAATATACAATGTCATGTTAGATATGTAGTATATTGTTTAGTAATATATTTAATGTAAGTACCCGTTTATTCTAGACATTTATAAATTGTAATTAACCTAATATTTTAAACCAACTTCTACTAATCATTATCGTCTAAATAAAAAAATACGTTTATTATAAGAGCAGTATAATACATATTAACTATATAAAATATAATAGCTATATTATATTATATCGTTATAATAATACATTTTATTTCCTATAATGTGTTTATAATCTTGGTATAGTAGGTACAGGTAAACGTAAGTTTTATACTTGTATGCATGGGTAATGGGTACATTTGTATAATATGGTTAAATTCAGGATAATACAACTAGTTTAATATTTAAACACATACTTTTCAGGCATTTGTATTATAACTTTCTCTAACTATATAATAACATTATTAGCGTAAATTATTATTTTTTTTTTAAATTTAAATTTAAAAATGTTTTGCAACTATCTGCAGATATCAGCTATTGGTGTTTTGAGATTGAAAATTATTATTATGCAAAAATTCTATTAAAAAAATATTATTATTATCTTTCCTATTATATTGTGCTTGTGTGTTGGATTTTAATTGAATTTGTTTTGTGAATCTCTATCTTTTGGTTCCTTATAATAAATTTAATGCTAAATAAAAAAATATCTATCAATAAACTACAAAGTAACTTCCATAGTTAAATAACATAATATTTTACTGACAATGGATACAATTTATTAATTATAATATGGACGCTCATTGAATATTTCATTTTAACTCTATTAAAATAAATTGATATCAGTTATTATATCTATACAATAGATATATGTAACAGCATAACAAATAGTCTCGAATAAAATATAATTAATTAATTATTAAAACATAATAATTCTTTTTATAAATCAGACATGTAGCCATTAGTCATCGTAAATATTGTTATAAATAAAAATACATAATATAATAAATTGCATACATGCTTAACATAATATAAGTATAACTTTCAATAATAGAGACTTCACATGCTTAGTTTCTGCTATAGAGTATAGACTCCCATAGTTAATTTTGCAACATACTTACAATGGTAAAATAATACTTAAACCGAGAACCTCATTGTCCTTGACTCTTTGAGCAGGTCAGCGAATGTAATGCAATTTAACTATTTTAATAGTTTTATCGAGATTTTTGAATTTTTAAATAAAGTATATATTACTATTATAATCTATAATCATTATCAATGAAATGTGATAGATTTTTTGTATTTTTTTATAAAATAATTATTAAATAGGTACCTACTTATAACGCGTGTAAATAATAATTAAATCCAACTGAAATGTACTATTTCAGTTTTAAATAGTTTTTAATTTATTCAAAATGAGCCCTATAAACCTACATTAAATGTATAATAAAATGTGTCCTTCGAAAAATTGAATAATGCGTATTATTTAATTAACTAAGTTATTTTTGTATTTTTTAGGAATAAAAATCTTGTTTTTATTTATGCATTGTGTATATTATAATTTATAAGAATAATATTTAAAATTATTAAACCGATTTCATTATCAAACCATTATTTGTCATCTTAAAGTTTGAGTAATTTGACAATCAATAAAAAATATATTATATTTATTACAAAAAAATATTCTTGTTTAAATACATTTTTTATTATTTCAATTATGTTGAATTATTTTTTTTTCTATGTTTGCAAACAGAATGTATAATAATTGTATGTTTCCGCAACACCGTATTTGGCGCGTGAATTTCCGAGTTTCTAATGGCCTTAATGATTGTTTTTAAAAAAAAAGTACAAGGCAGATAAATTTAATAGATCTACATTTTCTTAAAATTAAAAAAAAATACAAATAAATGTATATGTAATATGTACGGTATGTATTTCATTACAACTGACAATTGGCATAAATATAATTGTTTTTATAGAGGCTATAATACAACATGTCCGAAAAAAGTTAATTTTTTTTTTTATAAAATTAGTTCAAGGTTTTTACATTCAATATCTCATATTTGACACATATTTTTGTATGTTTATACATTTATTTATGATCATTTAAATTCATATGTTTTATGCTAAATCATAAGAAAAATTTAAGTTTTTATTTGAGAAAAAATCACATTATTATACGTTTCCTTAAAAAATTACGAATATACTACTGAAAATGTCTTTAAAATCAAACAACTTTTGGTTCTAAAATTTTAAATCTATATTCTCGTCCATTTAAAAATACTTGATTTATATTTTATAAACATACCTATTTATAGTTGATAAATTAACTTTTTTATTCAGTTATACATAGGCGCTCTAGGAATTTTATCAGGAGGGTGCATCGTGCAAGTAGGTATACACTAATTTCTAAATAATGCTTATATATGTAATAATAATAATAACAATAATAATAGTTAAATACGTAATATAATATAATATAATGTATATAATTATGCAAAATAAAATAATTTCAATACCATTAAATTTTTTTAATTTAATTAAATTTTTTGTAAGGCCAGGGGGGTGCAAATGCACCCCCCTTGCACCCACATGACCACCTTGCGGCGCCCATGCAGTTATGTGTATCTATACATCATAAATAGGTACCTACTTCTGTGTTTATATTGTCGCTTATAGTTTGCTTATTATTTTATTTATTTATTATTACAATATACTAGCCGATCCGGCAAACTTTATTTTGAGATAGTGATTTAGAATATTGTCATAAGTACTCTATATGTATGTCGAATTTCAGAAAATACACTCATATGTTCATGAATTCATATAAGAGTTTCATTGAAAAAAACTTTCAGTTTTCCCGAAGTTTTCAAACCTTATTATTTAATTATTACGAACATTCTTTTTGAAAAATGTACCCAATCGGTCCATTCGTTTTAAAGTTATACGTTTGTCAACAAAAAGTATTTCATTTTTAAATATATAGATAATTATATTTTATTAATTATGTATCCACTACGATATTTATAAATATATTACACTTTTATTATTTTCTCGCGTAATTCATTTTTAAAGCAATTATAATAAATTATTAAAGCCATCATATAGTTTTTTAAACATGCGAGTATACACATTCCGTATTAATTACGCAGCCTATCGTATACTCATAAATAATAATAATACATATAATATTTTTATTCTCTGTATCAATCTATCTATTTAATATTTCCACTTTGGTTCCATTGATATAATATTTACGTAGGTACCTACTATTTAGGCCATCACCAATCTCATATAGTCGTAAAGCGGTCAGTTATGGAGAATTAAAGAGTTTCATAAAACATCCTAGCTGTAGAACATGTAGTTTAACCTACTTAACGTATTTCGAAGACTGTTGATGGTACGTTAAAAAATAAATAAAATACTAGATTTTTATGAAATAGAATAAATAATATCGATTGAAAGATTTTTAACTTTTGGTATATTCTGAATCTACTGAGTGAAAATATGTTGTTTGTAATATAATTTCATTATTCGTATAATATAATGCATTGGAACATTTATAACAATCATGTTTTTAGTCTTGATGTCTACTAGTTACTACCTATATCTGACTGTAGTTCACTATCCAATTATTAATCTACACCCATTTAATAATTTTATAATTGCTTTTCATTTTTTGTTCATTAATAAATCTGATATGTATCCCATTTGGCATTCACATATTATGAGTAATGACAGGCTGACCCCCACCTAATTTATTTTCTTTTGGAATCACTACAAATCATACATACTTTATAAGTCCGTCCCAAAAATATAATACTGAAACAGCTGGAGACAAGATTAATTAATTAAAAGGGATTTTATTCAAACGACTTATAAGTTATAACTACAAAATATTAATTACTAATTAAGAATAAATTGTAGCCTATTATGCCCTCGGGAAAGTTTCGAACAGTAACATAATCAACTATACAACTTACAATGGTCAATTATCCTGGTATAATTATAAGAGATAAATGTTTTTATAAATTTACAATAGATACATGCGTAAATATATCATTTATTAAAAATGCAAATCACTACATAAGCATTATTCAGTCATAAATCATATTTATGTATATAAAATAGGTATGTACCTACAATAATTAAGTGGATATTTATAAATAGGTAAATATTTATAATTCATTGTCATATCAATTTCTCAAGGCTTAGGAAATTAGTAACCTATGTTTATTAGGTTTGGGACTAAATAAAAATTATAAAACTCTGTTAATTATACATTATATAATTATTACAAAAATATTAAATCGTTTCAATAAATGTATTACTTAAATTTTATTAAATTTCCAAAGTAATCACATCAATCCGGTATGGTCTAGTGGCTAGGATACCTGGCTTTCACCCAGGAGGCTCGGGTTCGATTCCCGGTACCGGAATAATTTTTTTTGCATTTAATTTTAAATTGTATTTATAATTTATAATTTGTTGTTTACAGATTCAAACTCCTGGAACCGGATTGTTTTCGTGTCCATCGGGTAAGTTTAATTTTGTATTTGTACATTAAAATTACATGAAATAGGTTGCATTATGCAATTAATTATCAAGTATAATATTTAATGGGTAATTTTTTACTTTATATATGATATATTATTTTAATTTTCTAATAAAAAAAAATAATTATATATTTTTAACGGAAAAAGTTATTCGTTAGAAAACAGCTGATGAAAATAGGTACCAATTCCAATTTTATATGTTATGAATACAAATAAAAACATTTTTTCATTCTTCAAAACATTACATTTTTTTGTCATCTTTACCTTATGCAACATTCGAGTTACTTACGATAACTATTATAGATGTCTAACGATATTATGAAATTTAATGATTATTGTATCTTTTCAAGTTTTTTATAATATTATAATCTTGTCCAAAAATAATAAATTATAATCAGCTTTAAAATTTCATCCTTTCACGTCTGGTTTAGTAACTATTATTTTTATTTCTGTATTATGATGTTGTATAACACGATTTCAATTGAAATTATTGAACACGCAATAACTTCAATGGCTGTATTCGAAACTTTTCACCCGCATAAATAATAATATAATAGCCCATATATGGATTGCTAACAACTCTTATATCATTATACCAGGTATACATTGAACACAGCTATTATGCGTTTTTATTCATTTTTTTTTGGTTAAAAATTGAAATTGACAATTACTGTGATGAACAGAACACAGATTATAAGTATCCAGTATACCTATTCAATTTCTAAAACCTTGTGTCGTATTATTAATATATTACCCACAGTAACGAGTAATGTATTTTAATATTAGCCTCTAGCGTACGTTATTGTTTTCAAACAATTATACGTGTAATAAACTAATAACTATAATAGATTATATTATGGCCGTCGGGTAAAAATCTCACACCGTAAATACAACAATAATACTATGTCTATGATGAGTTTTGATAAATCGTTTCGAGTACGTTTTATTTCTTTCGAGAAACAACCGTCCCCGTTCGAGCGGTTCGACGTCAAAAAAATGTTTTAAAAATGTTAACGTATTCTATAATATTATACACGGTTTTATATACGGATCGAACGGTTGTTTAGTTCGGCGATGGCGCGTATAGTATCCCTAATAAATTATTATCCATTATTGCCGAATGTAAACTGTAATACTTATTAAAATAATACTATTATGCTCACAGTTAATGGAATGGAACTAAATTAATCGCTGGTGGAGCATAGTTGTTGTATAATATATAATATGATAATAATATTGGACATCGGGTTAGTGGGCGGGTGACGGTGGGGTAGTTAATAGACACGGCGAAGTCGTCGGACAGCGCGATCCATCAGCCGATCAATAACAATGCATTATAATAATATAGTAATTACTGTAGTGAACGATGCGAGTTGTGTGGCTGTAGCGCACAGAACGGGCGAGCGGCGAGCCGCGAGGACAAGGAAACCTAAATTCAATTCGTGATGGACGAGAACGAGCGCGAGCTGTTGTCGCCAACGTGTGTTCATTGTCGTAGAGCGTAATGTTTTGTACGACGACGATAACAATATATTATAGTAATATAATATTAATAATAATTATATTATAATGATGAGGACGGGGCAAACGTCCGGGAAAACAAACAAACGATGAGACAAAAAGTCAAAAATACAATATAAGCCTTATATTATAAGGGCTGAGCTATAGCAATATTAGTTACGATAATAATATTATAGTACGTGTGCGATGTATAAATAATATTTTTATTGTCGAGTCTCGGACCGTGCGGAGGCGAAGGTCGCGTCGGTGGTTCAAAGCGAAACGCGCGTCGTCTTCTTCTCCTGCACCATACGACCGACGCGCATACAGACCGCACAATGACCGGATACAGTACCTATATACTCACGTGAACAGCGGCCGACACAATGAAACAATGACGTTGTCGGTATACTAACCCATGTGTAGCCGTGTGGGTACACGTCTCGGCAGATAAATATTAAAAATATACTTGCACGTTGTAAAATACTGCAGCTGATCGGCTGTTATTGCTGCAGCTGCGATGCCGAGTTCATCGGCAATATTACACTCATCTGCACAACTCGATGATAACGTAACCATTTCGTATTTATTTTGTGGTACGTGCAATATAATATCAACAATGTACCAATATGTTTGCCCTGCGCGCGGATATTATAAAAGAATAATGGACATGTGACACAAAGAACTATACATTCGTCAGCCATACTTATTATACCCGACAGGGGGGGGGGGGCCGTCCCCTCAAACTCTACAGGGCACATTCGCCTCGAAGATGAGTATAAAGCTTGCTTGCACTACCGAAATAACGAATGATCGATTCAAATATCGAAACGACCATCATAATATTATTATTATATATGTATTATATTGCACGGTGTCTAGTTATATCAACCACGATGATAAACCCGCGAGAGCTGCTTGAAAACACGATGGCGACGATGGGTCGAAAATATTCAGTACCTACATAATATATGTATGGTATATACGAGCATACAATAATAATATCATGTGTATATATTATAATATATATATATATAAGTTTAGTATCGGGACGTGAATGTGAATATTTTTTTTTCATTTTTCGTTTAGTTTTTTTACCTCTAGAACGTGACCGACTCGTCACCACTATAAAACGCTATTATTATGGTTCATACACGGCGTGGTGGTATAGTGTGGTATGGTAAATACATCTTACAGTTACCGTTTTTTCACTTATTTTTCGCTAATCGCGCTGTTTATACGCTCCAATCCCGAAAAACCGCAGATTGCGCATGTATATAGACGTTTTTAGTTTTCATACTATACTGATATAATATGTTGTATAGGTTGGTACCCGAACTCACGGTTTTTTTTAATAAGCCTATATGCTAATATCGTGCACACGAATATAATATTATATACAATAGTAATTATGATTTATATTTCACGACTGCGTAATTGTTGTGTATTCGAATACAACGGGCATATCATCACCTTCAGGGGCGTTGTTTGAGGGAGCACACACACTCATACGCGTTGAATATGTATTATTACTACATAAAGCACTTAAACATGAGTGTTATAAGACACTCTACGTTCTGTTCCATGTCCTACATTAATGAAAAAATGTTTATAATAAGTAATAGCATACTATATAATATGTATTTATTTTATAGAGTAATACTCTATTATTAACTAGTGATTTAAAGATATATATAAGTAAAACTATATTATAGTAAGTGATCGGCTTTGGTGGCTTTTCGCTGAAGTGAAACGTAAAATGATAATTGTAATGCTATTCTATTTAAAAATAACTAGAATCTAGTTGCTAGATAATGAATGTGTCAAAAATTAAAATAACCATGAGCCCAAAATATTTTTTTTTAAAAAAATCTTTTTAGAGGAATACATGAGTGGCCCAATTTTTAAGGTAATAGGAAATATTCCTCATTCGTACATCAATAATTATATATATACTTTATGTATGCAAATCAAAAGCATCTTAAGAAAACCGTGTGATTTTAACAATTTTCGGAACCCTAATAGCATAATTCATAACGATTAACAACATAGGTTATAGATAGGTCATAGAATGTAAATTTTTGCCACTTGTTCGGGGTTCTTCCATAATATTATGTAGGTAACATACTATAAGGTTGAGACACAATTCGCAGCGAGCGTATCGATCTCGGTGTATATAATACCTGAATATAATATAAACTGTAATAACTATACGAAATGCTTTTGCGAATTAAAACGTGACTGCGTCTGTTGGCAGCTAATATAGTTTTTTTATACTACTAACTACGGAGCAATTATAATATATCGTTCACGAATCGATTTCACCGAATAGACTCGAGGATACCGGTACCACGGTTATTATATTTATATATAACATGAAGTGACGTGAATATCATTATTATTTATATTATTATAATTCGATTCGCATCAAACAGTATTGAATGATAATCGTTTTTCGTTACGTATGTAATGTATTATCATATTATAACTGGTAGGTAGGTATATTGTAATACCTGAGTAGTGTCTGTAGATTGATAATAGGTTTATATATAAGTTACAAGTATCTAAGTACCTATATGAATTATATCTATTTAGCTTTATTATAGATAAGTAAGTTAGTACTGATTATAATTAATGTGTATGATATCTTACTATTTGTGCACCGCTAAACATAGTACAATATAATAACAATTAACTCAAATAAATAATATTGTATTAGGAAATATTATTGTAATAATTACTATTTAATACTTAAAAACAGTTATATTTTACAGGTTTTTATAATTATTTCAGTGCAAATAATAAATTATAGGCACTATATACTAACATAAGTAATATAATATCTATATAATAGTTATAAATATTAGTTATCTATTAATGATACCAATAATATATAATTATAAATAAGTACTTAAATATAAAAAATATAATATATTTATACCTTTGAAATTTTAAGTACTAAATAAAATTATTTGTACTGTATTACGAGTATTGAAACTCACTAGTTACTAGTTAAAAAAGATTGGTATATCGTGTATACCTAGTAAAAATTCAAATTGGTGTTTCTAAAACAGTTATTCTAAACTGGTTTTATTTTTATAATATATTATTATACAAAATAGTTAATAATTACAATTTACTTTTTTTCTAATTAACTTCGCAAAACTATCTATTTTCAGTATATTTTTGTCATTAATACATTTTCTGTCAATCATTTTTTATAACTTTTATCGCACATTTCATGACATCTTGAGTAAAGTATAGTTATATACTAATATAAAATAAAATAAATACTTATATTATCACAGTTTATATTGTAAATGTAGTTAGTGCCGTGGAATAAACTGTACATTACACGGGGCTCCGTGAATAATAGAGGCACCCGATATTATGGGTATCAAAAATCAAAGTATTATAAATGGAATAAACATAATAATAACATAGCACCGCTTGCAGACGACCATTATACTACAATATATAGTAATAGTGATTGCTTATACTATTATTACTTTTTGCAATTATAAAATCCTAATAATTATTTGTGCATAATAAATTTCTATTCAATTGTTAATCATATATTCGTAAATTATAAAAAAAGACTTACAGTAACGCTTTCTACTACGTTTTATTAATTCGCCAAGCACGTAATACCACGAAATGTATTCGGGATCCATCGTTTGTCTACATTTCGAAGCATTCTGGGTTAAAAACAATTTTTAAAATAAACATTCCATTTGAATATCAAATGAAATATACAATTTATGTTCATAAATAAATAGGTTTACGAGAAAGAGAGAAGAGTCCGTGTGTAAGCAAATTGTTTTATACTATTTAACATTAATGCCAACGATACCACCACAGCTATATATAATAATTGAATTAATAATTTTGACTGGCCAATAGCCATATATTTAAAGCTATGTGAAATGTCTGCGGGAGCCAAACAACACTATGTATAGGTATAGTAGGTACTATATAATATATATACGACATAAGTTTATTTCGAACATGAAAAATAGCCCGGAGCTCCGGAGTAAATGAGCGGCTAACATTATTATTCGTTCCCGTTGCTTCTCGGGACCTACCTTATATTGTAATTATTTTGTGTAACAGACGATAAGTACAGAAAAATGTTAATCGGTGGATGTTTAATACATGTATATTGTATGACTATTACCACTGCTGATCTACTTTATACTTTTTATTTTTGATATTTATTTTGTTATTCTAATAAAAGTAAAACGAATATAGCGGAAAACAGAGACTTAAATAATATTAATACACACGATTGAACAATAAATTTAAAATTAAAATGGATGTTTTAAAAACGTGCATCTAACAAATATTTTTTACGGATAAGTAAAGTTAATATTTTATACGTTTTTATTTTTACAACTAATCACATTTAATGACCTCAAATTAAATTGAATAAATTTATACATCATTAAGAATAACGGTATTTATCCCAGAAAACTATATTCATTGAACACAATTACACAACATATTATATTATAAAAAAATAGTTGGCATATCGTTGTAAAAAATTACATTCGTTAATTATAACGCTATACTGCTGTAGTGTGTTTTTCAACTATACAAATCTTTTTTTTTTATTTTGTGTTCATCACTATAATAATTGTAACGGTGTATATTATTGTATATATAATTTGATATAGGTATACACCGTATACACGGTAAACGTGTCGTGCCGTATTAATTGTTCTGCTCAATAAATTATAGTGGACGTTTAGAAATAGGTACAAACAAATACCGAAACACTTAAAAAAAATCCTATATTTAATCGTAAACGCAGTTATGCTTGTGCTCGCCTAAATTTACAAAACACGAGTTACTTAAATACGGTTGCATTTTCGACGGTAGCAGCGCGGCGGGTGTTTGAATAAGATACCTATAATAATATAATGTGTATATAATTACTATTACGGCATAGATATTTCCTCGCGCATATAGTTCGAACGTTCTGTATTGTATTTAAAATCTATCTATATAATGCGTGTATTTAAATTGTTGCATTGCGATTTGCGAATAAAATCAATTAATAAAACACTGCGACCAAAATAATTGCGTGTCCAATAGGATGAACGAAAAACTGGACGGTACTGTAAGAATTAAGACACTATAGTATAGTTATAATATGTATTATGATACAGTGTTACTGTACGTTATACCTACTGTTATACTGTAGGTATATGATACAGTTATTATGCATAAAAAAACTATGCGATTAAAGAGCTACTTAGTGTGTATACACACTAATGCTGTGCACACTATACAGCAGGTCAATATATAATAACGTCTATGCGTATACTGCATAATATAGCTTAAATTAGGTTATAACGCTACAAACCGTTATTATAAAAAATGTGTTTCGCGCGTCTGCGGCTACGAATATATGGAGCAAAAACTCAAAATGTTTATTATAAATGTGTGGTAAATTCAAAATATATACGGTAAAATCACTTTTAAACACTGACAGGCTACCAAATTAGCTATACATATTTCAATCGCACACATAATTATTGCGATTCATATACCTACAGACTGTATACAGCAATGCCGCGACGTAATCGTCGTGGACATTTATCGGTTTTATTGCCGGGCAGTGAACACGGAATAATATCGATATTCATATCAATATATTATCATTATGTATAAGTGTCAGCGAATTGCAACAACGTGATATTATGTAAATATCGTAAATATAATATATTATTATGACCGGCCGACCGGGCGTCTGCACCGAAACCGGATTGGCGTTCGCATCACCGGAGAACTGCTGCAGTATCCATATTACATTGCTCGTATCGCGGGCAACCGCAATATGAGTGCAGATTATTTTGCTCATACGACGACAGCGACTTACCACATTCAAGGGTGATTCAGATCTACGCATACACCGATATATAATTGATATATAAATTATAATATAGTTATGGTAACAGATTATAACTGGGTACACCGTCTGCTGTGCGTTGTATTTAAAAGTCGAGCTCGACAATATTCTGCAAATGTATTGGTAGATTACGGTCATAGCGAATGATACCGTAATTAGCACGGCCAATCAGAATACGATAAAAGCCACACGACAGACGACGCGTGGCTTTAGACCCAAGAGGTCGAGAGTCGCGCGTTAGCGTCTATAGTGTACAATGTAACTCGAAGTCGCCAATTGTCGTTTTTTCTCCTCGTTGTCGATGTAATAGTTGAATAAACCGACTTTCGAATTGGCATTCGCGTTTAGTACATCACGGGTAATATGGCATCCGGTATTTCTGTACGCGTTAAGTCTCGACCCAACTAAAAGTGTGCAAAGCAGTCGTATCAGGTAGTTTAAGCGTTCGCCCATCTTTTATTTCCGCGGGTCCGCTATTGCGTAACGAACGCTTGACGGTCGCCGTGTTCGCATGTTATTATTAATTATATATACGTTATTCTCATGTATCGACGGAGATGCGCGTCGCGGATCGTGACGCATCCGACCGACGCAACGCGGGTAACCGGCTCTCGCTGCTAACGCGGGGTCTCGGCCTCGGCTATTATCGATGTTTATCCGCTGCACCGCCGCCAAAATCGTTGGCCGGAGAAAGCCGCGAGTATAATATTATTATCGTAGCGCCCGTATGAGTGAATATATTTCGCACGCGCGAACGACGAGTCGACCGCGGTCGGTTGTACGTAATACATAATATTATATATAATATATGAGCGTTTATGGTATATTATTAATTACGGTACCTACCTACCTACCGCGCGACTTATTAATATCATCGTCATTATCATTGTTACTGTACATATAAAACATGATATATTATATACATTTATAAATCACAAGAGTAAAATAGGAGATGTGATGTGACTATGAGAGGGAGTTAATATACAAGTGTATAATATAAAGTAGTAATATAAAGATTTACACTGTTTGCAGACAAATTACCCCTTCGTCACCTTCGGATCATTGATTTATCGATTTTAATTGATACCATATATATATATGAATATAATATAATATATGATATTTTTCATAGTATACGCTCGATAAAAAAAAGTTAATTTCGGCATATAGCGTTCAAATAATTTGCCACCCTGTTATAGGATACATTTAAGTTTAGTATCGAGTAAAAAGATTTATATTTATTGATGTAGTATCGAGTTCACTATTTTTTTATTATAATATATTATGATGATAATAATAATTCAATAATTGATAAAGGTTTGTACATTTTCTCCATCTTATTATGATTTAATGTTGTATTTACGTTACATTATATAAGTTTAAGTCCGTCAGAATGTCTCTATAGTTGTTTTCTGTGATATATTATATGATTTTATTATAGATACGTAATTTATACATATTGTATATGTTGGTATGATTACTATGATTTACATTGTATGTTGACATGTTGTAATGTAGGTATAATAAAAGTGTTCACGTATCACGTATTTGTTATTTTTTAAGAGTTGACCAAACGAGATTCGACTGATTTGAGTGAAATTTCAATATTATGGTTTTATCTTTTATACTAATTGATTAGAACCGAACAATTAGGCCACTGTCAATCAATAAATACGTTCTCATTTCTTTGTATAATCATTGGTTTTAAAATATACTAATAATAATATAATAAAAGCTGTATTTTAGAATAAATGGTATAATTCAATTTTTATTATTATTTCTTTACAAAACCGGTGATGTACACCAGTCATCTGCAGGGTTATAAGTTTATAACTAAAATCATATTTTTAGACTCGACGTATAATATTACAATATTAATATATAAATGTATAATTGATTGTTTATCGGTAAAATTGTACGCTTCTATGACCTATGTGAAAGTTAATACTTTGTTTTGTTATTTTGATTTCCGGTTTCATACTTGTATTTACATTACAATTTACAATACATAGTTAAGTAAAATAAACATGTATTGTACTACGTTCGTTCATCACGATCGTGTCATGTGTGGGAACTGCAAATGAAAATTATTGGTTAATCTTCAATTAGGCAACACTTTTATCAAGCTAATAAAAAAACTTAAGTTCTAAGTGTATAAGATATATTATATAAGATCAGCTGTGTTTGTGCGGCGTTGAAAATACAAGTAAAAATTAAAATTAAAATTAAAACTAGCTATCGATTTTCTATTATAATCCCTGTAACTAAGTATATTGTTTTATTTTGCCTAATTTGGAGTCATTATTACTTTCTAAAAATCTTTAAAACTATAGTTTTGTACGTTGACGGAGGGCGCCGCACGTGGTGCACGTGCGTGTGTATGTGGGCCTATATCCTATTTAAACGATTGTCTTGCGAGTAACATACAAATGTTATGTTATTATGCGTACTAAATAGTAAATATTATAATAATGCGTATTACATATTATTATCATTTCGATTGTTTTCATTTTGGGCGGGTACTTTGTATATTTACTACTGCGGCTATTGTCATGGTTTTCGACATTTCTCTGCTGGTCATTGACTGCAAGTTTAAAATAGTGTTTACAAAACATAGACTATTGGTATGTTCTGAAAAACGTCAACGAGGATCTGACCTAAAACCCAGTATCGCGTATACCCGATGACTAGTTTCAATTTCTATTACAAACGCGCACGTGATTCATAAAGTTTCACCGAATGAAAACGAACAATGTATATATATATATAACAAAAAAAAAATTGTTATGAAAAAAATTATAAATGGAAAGGAATACTCAGCTATTCCTGTTTTATGGAAGTACGCCGTTATATATATATATATTATATATACTGGTATTAGTAGTCACTATAGTTCTACATACGTGCTACGCTGCTGCAACTCTTTCACGACGAATGTGTGTCACATTGAATATCAATCTCGTTCCGTCATGATGATGGAAACTGTATCGTTTTTCGACTCTATTAAGAGCCGCGGGGTTTCGGTTTCAATAGACCGGCACAGATACATCGAAAACCGCAGGTATCATTGCCTATGATTTACCTATACCTATTAGTTTTACATTCAAAACCTGTCTATCTCACGTCTCAATGGTTTTGGAAACGATATAATATAGGTGTTGCATTTAGAATTCTATTAAAGAGGTTGTACGCAATATCGCAATACGGCGGTCTCAGGCATTCATATATTACCTTACAGTGAATACAATTATAGAATATATATATATATATATATATATTTATTATGTTTACCACGATATTACTGTCTTGGCTTATTTTTTGAAACGTATCTGATGAAATTTAATGATATTTGTCTATAATAATTTATTGCATGCACTCATTACTTATTCTATGTATGTTTAATGCGCAGATTATTTACAATTTATTTCATTGATTTGTTATAGGATGGGAACTCAAAGGACTTCATTGTTACAAGTTTTTCAGCATAAAGCATTCATGGGAAAATGCAGCACAACTGTGCAACAGGTATTTATGACCAAACTAGAATGGTACGTTTGGATAGTTCTTTAATGTTATACAAATTTGTATCCTGTTGTATAGATATGGCAGTGACTTAGTATTAATTGAGTCATACACGGAAAATAACTACACTGCGTCATTGGCGAGAAGAAGTCTAGGACCAGTAGATAGAAACAACCAGAAATATTGGTTGGGATTGGCTTCGTTAGACGATCTTCGAACGAATACTTTGGAATATGCTGGTGGAGTTTTAGTGTCACAGTATTCCGGTAAATTTCAGAAATTAAACGCTGCTAGTTGACATTACGATTATTTTATATTTTAAATACTATTTTAGGATTTTGGTCATTGTCTCAACCCGATCCTTCGTCTGGAGAATGCGTAGATGTAACAGTTACTGATGAACAACAGTCGTGGGAGTTACAAACGTGCGAATCCCTATTACCATTTTTGTGCAGAGCTAACGCTTGTCCAACAGGTTAGATTTTTAGACAGTTCAATTCTAATGTAATTTTATTTTCACGCAATTAAAATTTGTTATTAAGGCTCGTTTCACTGCTCCAATGGGCGTTGCATCAATTCAGCGTTCAAATGTGACAAGCAGAATGATTGTGGTGATTGGTCAGATGAACTGGACTGCTCTTCAAACTGCCACTATTATATGGCTAACAGCGGTGACGTAGTTGAATCTCCAAATTATCCACATAAATATGAAGCCCTATCTAATTGTAAATGGACATTGGAAGGTCCACAAGGCCACAATATATTATTACAGGTTTGAAGAAAATTCATAACAACAAATAAATATATATATATATTTTTCTAAATATATTTTTACTATTAGTTCCAAGAATTTGAAACGGAGAAGTCATTTGATACTGTTCAAATTCTTGTTGGTGGCCGTACTGAAGACAAGGCGGTTAATTTAGCAACACTTTCAGGAAAAATGGATTTAAGTAACAAAATGTTTGTGTCGGCTTCCAATTTCATGATTGTTAAATTTAGTTCCGATGCTTCAGTAGAACGTAAAGGTTTTAGGTAAATATTACAATGTTATACAATTAAATTTATTATGAAAATACGATTTATCAATATTTATTTTAAAGGGCTTCGTGGAAAACAGAACCTCAAATATGTGGTGGTAATTTAAGAGCAACAACACAACCACAACCTTTGACTTCACCCGGATATCCTAATAATTATCCTGGTGGTTTAGAATGCTTGTATACTATAACTGCTCAAGCTGGAAGAATAATTACTCTCGAGGTATTTTTTTATTTTTTGTAAAAATAATCTTTTAAACTTTAATTACATAAAATATTAAATTTTAGATTGAAGATTTAGAATTACAACAAAACAGAGATTTTGTATTGATTAGAGATGGAGATTCACCAAAGAGTCAACCAATTGGACGTTTAACAGGATCGTTGGAAAACAATCCAAGGTTATTAATGTCTACCGGAAACCAAATGTATTTATACTTTAAAACAAGTTTGGGTGACAGCAAAAAAGGGTTCAAAATTAAGTACTCACAAGGTTGTAAAGCCACTATAACCGCAGCTAATGGCACAATTGCTTCACCTACTTTTGGTTTATCAAATTACCCAAGCAATTTAGAATGTCTCATTAAAATCAAGAATCCTACTATGAGTCCATTATCACTGAAATTTGATGCTTTTGTATTACATCAATCTGATTACGTACAAGTTTATGATGGGGCAAGTACTAGCGGACTAAGACTTCATCCTAATAATGGCTTTACTGGAAGTACTCCTCCTAAGATTACACTTACAGCGGCCAGTGGAGAGATGTTAGTACGATTTGTAACAGATGCATTACACAATCAAAAAGGATGGCATGCAACGTTCTCAGCTGGTTAGATTTAATTTTTAATTTTAAATTTCAAATTTCAAATTTCAACATTATTTATTTAATTTATATTCTTAGACTGTCCTACATTGAGGCCTGGTGAAGGAGCATTAGAATCAAACAGAGATACTGCTTTTGGAACAACTGTAACTTTCTCGTGTCCTGTAGGACAAGAGTTTGCAACGGGAAAATCAAAAATTACTACTGAATGTTTAATTAGTGGTAATTGGTCAGTTTCCTACATTCCAAAATGTCAAGGTAAGTCAAATATTATTAAATAAAATGTTTAATTAAACTAATATTATTTTTCTATAATATAGAGGTGTATTGCGGTCCCGTTCCACAAATTGATAATGGATTCTCAACTGGTTCAACCAATGTTACTTACCGTGGTCAAGCAATGTATCAGTGTTATGCAGGATTTGCTTTCCCAACCAATGAGCCTATCGAAAAAGTATCGTGTCTTGCAGATGGGCGATGGGAAAGATTGCCGACATGTCTGGGTAAGTGAACAAATATTAACTTTATGTATACAGAGTTTTTATAATCAGCCATTTAAAAATGTGTAGCTTCTCAATGTCCACCACTTCCGGAAACACCACATGCCAATTTTACGATTTTAAACGGTGGCGGACGAAGCTATGGAACCATAGTTCGGTTTCAGTGCGAGTCGGGATATGTTCGGTCAGGACATCCTGTAGTACTTTGTATGAGTAATGGAACCTGGTCTAGTGGAGTTCCAATTTGTTCTCGTAAGCTTTAATATACTTGAAATAATAACCGAGATTTAAGACTATGACTGTTTAACATTATAGGTGCCGAGTGTCCAGTACTACCTGAAATCAATAATGGATTCGTCATAGACCAAACTCGCAAATACTTTTATGGAGATGAAGCTCGTGTACAATGTCATCGAGGATTCAAACTTACTGGTGGACCATCGATAATAAAATGTGGAGCTAATCAAACTTTCTCTAATGTACCAAAATGTGAAGGTAAATTAAAATTTTTTTTTCTGTTTTTACACGATTCGTGCATTATTATTTTAATAATTATACAAATATATATTGTATTTTGTTAATTAGATGTTAACGAATGTGCCGCTAGTCAATGTGATTTGTCATCGACGGAATGTGTCAATAGCTTAGGTGGTTTTCATTGCCGCTGCAAAACTGGTTTTGCACCCACTATGGAGTGTAGACCAGTTGGGGATCTTGGTTTGATTAGTGGAGGAATTTCAGATGATTCTATCACTGTATCTGGATCCGAACCATCATTTACTAAAGAGGTAGATTTTCCATTTTTTTTCGTTAAAACGTTAAAATAATGTGTACATTTATATAAAATATGTTTCATGCGTGTTTAGATGATGAGATTAAATACGATGCGTGGATGGTGCGGTACAAATGTTGAACCTGGTGATAACTGGGTTTTGATCGATTTAAAAGCACCAACAGTAATAAGAGGCTTTAGATCACAAGGTGTAATGAGAGGATCTAACAAAATTGCATTCTCATCTGCTATAAGGATTCAATATTCAAACAATTTAACGGATGTATTCAGGGATTACACTAATCCCGATGGTACACCAGTAGAATTCCGCGTTCTAGAACCAAGTTTATCAGTACTCAATTTCCCAATGCCCATTGAAGCTCAATACATTAAACTGAAAATACAAGATTACGTAGTTGCTCCTTGTTTAAAACTTGAGTTAGTTGGTTGTACTAGATTAGACTGTGTTGACATAAATGAATGTTCAGTTAACAATGGTGGATGCCAACAAAGATGTATTAACAGTCCTGGAAGTTATGCATGTTCTTGTAATATTGGATATGAACTATATGTAAAGAATGGAACTGCTGGATTTGTAATAAATGAATTTGAATCTGGGGAAAGAGATGGTGATGTATACCAAAGAAATAAGACCTGTGTTCCAGTTATGTGTCCCAATTTACAAGCACCTGAAAATGGCATGGTTCTTTCTACAAAAGAATCTTATCATTTTGGAGATTTAGTAAATTTCCAGTGCAAATTTGGATACGTGATGGCTGGATCAGCATCACTTTTATGTACTTCCACTGGAGCATGGAATGGAACAGTACCTCAATGCCAATGTAATTTAAACTTAACATTGATATTTTTATCTACACATTATAACCTTGATGTATAATTTTTTACAGTCGCAAAATGTGTATCGCTTCCTGATGATAAGGTTGAAGGTCTTAAAGTAAGTCGATTTGAAAAAGAAGCAATACTCGTGCCATTCAAAGAAAATGTTACGTTAAAATGTGAAAACCCAGGACGAACCCTTCGTGGAACAGCAACTTCTGGCTTTAGACAATGTGTTTATGATCCAAAACCGGTAAGTCTAAATGAAATATTTTATAATAATACAATTGTATATGATTTCAAATCTTTAAAGGGTTTCCCTGAATATTGGCTATCTGGAGCAACCCCATCGTGTCCAAGAGTCGATTGTGGTGTACCAGTGCCTACAGCTGGGGCTGAGTATGGAAATTTCAAAGATACGAGATATCAATCATCATTCTTCTTTGGTTGTCAAGATACATTTAAGCTTGCTGGACAGACCGACAAGAACGATAATGTAGTACGTTGTCAAGCAAATGGAGTTTGGGATTTCGGAGATTTAAGATGTGAAGGTCCTGTGTGTCAAGATCCTGGAAGACCTACAGATGGTTATCAATTAGCCACTAGTTATGAACAAGGCTCTGAAGTACAGTTTGGTTGTAATAAACCAGGCTACATATTAATAAATCCCAGACCTATTACATGTATGCGAGAGCCCGAATGTAAGGTTATAAAACCATTAGGTTTGACATCCGGTAGAATTCCAGATTCAGCTATTAATGCTACATCAGAAAGGTAAAAACATATTTCAATTTTTTTACATTTTTAAACAAAAGCTAATAAAATGTATTTTTAGGCCAAATTATGAAGCTCGTAACATTCGTTTGAATTCAGTTACTGGTTGGTGTGGTAAACAAGAAGCATTCACATATGTCAGTGTGGACTTAGGACAAGTATACAGAGTAAAGGTATAAACATTCTCAATTTATTAATAAATAGTTCTAGACATTAACATAAAAGCTTTATTTTAGGCCATCCTTGTGAAAGGTGTAGTTACTAATGATATTGTAGGACGTCCGACCGAAATTCGTTTCTTTTATAAACAAGAAGAAAAAGAAAATTTCGTTGTATACTTCCCAAACTTCAATTTAACAATGCGAGATCCTGGAAACTTTGGTGAACTGGCTATGATTACTTTACCTAAATATGTACAAGCAAGATTTGTCATATTAGGTATGTTTGAAATATTACTCGTTGTTAATTTAATATCAGTTGTAAAAGATACATATAAAATATAACTTTTATGTAATATTTTAGGAATTGTTAGCTATATGGATAATGCTTGTTTGAAATTTGAATTGATGGGTTGCGAAGAACCAAAAGTTGAACCTTTATTAGGTTTTGATTATGGTCATTCACCGTGTGTTGGTAAGTTTTATAGATATAACATTTATTATTTAAAATAAAAGTAAAATAACTAAAATAAAAAATGTTTAGATAACGAACCTCCGGTATTCCAAAATTGTCCAACTCAACCGATCATAGTACGTCGAGGACCTAATGGAATAGAACCAGTTAATATGACAGAACCAGTTCCAATCGACAACAGTGGTAGCATTGCAAGACTTGAAGTAAAACCACAAAGTTTTAAATTACCATTCTATACATTCCAAGACACAGCAGTAAAATATGTTGCATTTGATTTTGATGGAAACGTAGCCATCTGCGAAATAAACATTACTGTTACAGGTAAAACTAAATAAATTATATTAAAATATAAAATAAATAAAATAAAACAAAAAATGCTAGATATAAAATGTATAATTTATTCTTAGATGAAACCCCACCACAACTGAGCTGTCCCCAGAGCTATGTCATTGAATTAGTGAACAAACAAGACAATTATGTTGTCAACTTTAATGAAACTCGTAGACGAATAAATGTATCGGACGCTTCTGGCGAAGTCACGCTTACATTTAATCCAGACAGAGCTTCAATTGCTATTGGAGATTTTGAAAATGTAACTGTGACAGCTGTAGATAAATTTGGAAATAAGGCTACTTGTTATTTCCAGGTAAAATGTCCAATATTATTAATTTAAAAATAAAATATCGTATGAAATGAGTGTTTTAAAAAAAATATCCCTTAATTATAATAATAATAATATTAATTGCAGGTTTCTGTACAAGCAACTCCTTGTGTCGATTGGGATCTTAAACCACCATCAAATGGAGCATTGAATTGTCTGCCAACTGATGACAGTGGTTTGGAGTGTATAGCTACATGCAAAGCTGGATTTAGATTTACCGACGGCCAACCAACAAAATCATTTACTTGCGAACAAAGAAGTCTATGGTCACCATCTTCAGTTGTTCCAGATTGTGTATCTGAAGATACACATCAAGCTGATTACCATGTAGTGCCATCTGTAACTTATCGCGCTAATGGAGCAGTACCGTCTTTATGTTTAAGACAATACGCTGACATTTTAAGCCAACATTATGGACCTCTAAATGATATTTTAACTGAAAGATGTTCTGCTGTTAAAGTCAACATGAATGTATCATTCATTGATACTAAACCACAACTATTAGATGAAAACTTAGTACAGGTATGTTCATTAATCTATTTAATATATTATACTAAAACATATGATGAGTTGTTTGTGTACGAGATTAAAATTATTACATTTATAATATATTTGTTTTGTCTTTAGATTGATTTTGTATTAGGAGTTTTGCCAGAAGTTAGACAGCCTCAATTATACGATTTCTGTGGGTCAACTTTGAATTTAGTTTTCGATCTAAGTGTTTCATATGCTAGTGCTGCTATAGAACCACTATTAAATATATCAGCAGTAGCTAATCAATGCCCTCCATTGAAAGCTCTCAGATCATCTGTATCGAAAGGATTCACTTGTAATATTGGCGAAGTACTTAATATGGACACTAATCAAGTACCTCGATGCTGTAAGAAATAATTATTTATGATTTCATGATACGAATCGGACTTATATCATTTATGTTATTTTAGTGCATTGTCCAGCTGGAACTTATGCTGGAATTAAACAGACATCATGTATGCCATGTGCTCGTGGATACTACCAAGATACAGCTCGACAAGGCGCTTGTATGAAATGTCCTAATGGAACATACACTAAAGAGTTGGGATCAAAGAGTTTGAAAGACTGTATTCCAGTATGCGGATATGGAACTTATTCACCGACAGGTCTTGTTCCTTGTCTCGAATGTCCGAGAAATAGTTATACATCAGAACCCCCTACCTCTGGTTTCAAAGAATGTGTATCGTGCCCACCCAGCATGTTTACATACCAACCTTCTGCTCCAAATAAAGATTTTTGCAGAGGTACGTATTAATTTTTTGTCATGATTTATGTACACATGTTAATACATTTAACGTTACAGCTAAATGTCCACCTGGCCAATATTCAGAAACTGGTTTAGCGCCCTGCTCACCATGTCCTCCAAATTACTATCAAGCGGCAAGTGGACAAACTGTATGTCTAGGATGCCCTACAAATACAAGGACCAAAGGCGTAGGAGCCGCGGGACGAGATGAATGTCAATCAATCGTCTGCACAGAAAGCTCATGTTTACACGGTGGACTTTGTGTACCTCTTGGCCATGGAATTCAATGTTTCTGTCCAGCTGGATTTTCAGGAAAACGTTGTGAAATTGATATAGACGAATGTGCTTCTCAACCATGTTTCAATGGGGGTTCATGTATAGACCTTCCCCAAGGTTACCGCTGCCAGTGCAAGAACGGATTTAGTGGAATTAATTGTCAAGAAGAGAAGTCTGACTGTAAGAACGATACATGTCCTGAGAGAGCAATGTGTAAAGATGAACCCGGGTTAGGCAACTTTACATGTCTCTGTCGTAGTGGATACACAGGACAAAACTGTGATATGACGGTTAGTTATTATAAAAATATAACTCTTAAAACTTATTAAATACTATATTGTTAATTATTAATTTATTTATAGATTGATCCTTGCATGGAAACAATAAACCCCTGTAAGAACTCGGCTACTTGTACTGCATTGAAACAAGGCAGATATAAATGTGAATGTAAGCCTGGTTGGGAAGGTGAACATTGTGATGTAAACATCGACGACTGCGCAGAACGACCATGCCTTTTAGGAGCTGCTTGCACTGATCTCATCAATGATTTCAAGTGTGCGTGCCCACCCGGTTTTACAGGCAAACGTTGTGAAACAAAAATTGACATATGTGCGGCTAATCCATGTCAGAATGGTGTGTGCGTTGATAAATTGTTTAGTCATCAATGTGTATGTCATCCAGGATGGACTGGAGCTGCTTGTGAAATAAACATTGATGATTGTGCAAGTAATCCGTGTGGAAACGATGGAGAATGTACAGACATGGTGAATGGTTATTCTTGTACTTGTGACGTTGGCTATACCGGTAAAAGATGTCAACATTTAATCGATGATTGTGCTTCGGGACCATGTCAAAATGGAGGATCATGTATTGATATGTTGGACGGATTCATGTGTCGCTGTAGACCTGGTTACTTGGGTCTTCAGTGTGAAGCTGGAATTGACGAATGTTTAAGCGATCCCTGTAGTCCCGAAGGTACTGAACAATGTTTAGATTTAGACAACAATTACAAGTGTGTATGTCACCCTGGATACGCTGGAAATATGTGTGAAAAGAACATTGACGATTGTGCTTCATCACCGTGCATGAATAATGGTAAATGCTACGACGGTGTCAACACATTCTCTTGCCAATGTCCACCTGGCTGGACTGGAAAACGATGTGAAATTGATTTAAGTTCATGCCAAAGTAAACCGTGTTTCAACGATGCGACGTGTATAAACCTGTTCCAAGACTATTTCTGCGTGTAAGTATACATATTTTCCTGTGAAAATAAAAAAAATATTGTTGTTTTATATTTTACCGCGTTTTTAGATGTCCATCAGGAACTGATGGAAAACAATGCGAGACTGCACCAGAACGTTGCATTGGTAATCCATGTATGCACGGAGGTAGATGTCAAGACTTTGGATCTGGATTAAATTGCACGTGTCCAAGTGATTACGATGGGATCGGTTGCCAATATGAATTTGATGCTTGTCAAGCTAACACGTGTAAAAATGGAGCAACTTGTATTGATAACGGGCCAGGGTATAAGTGCATCTGTCCACCTGGATTTATGGGCAAGAATTGTGATGAAGATATAGTTGACTGCAAAGAAAACTCATGTCCACCTACTGCTACTTGTATCGACCTGACTAATAAGTTCTATTGCCAGTGTCCGTTTAATTTAACGGGAGATGATTGCAGAAAAAGTAAATTACAATATACGCTTAAAAAATATTCCAAACCAATTGTAATTGTTAAATTTATATTTTAGCCATCCAAGTTGATTACGATTTTAGTTTCCCAGAAGAGACATTGAGTAGTGCAGCTTTAACAGTTCCATTCCAATTTACGGGAGGTAGAGATAGTTTCACTATTGCCATGTGGGTTCAATATGCACAAAAAGACGAGTCAGGAATATTCTTCACGCTTTACAGTGTCACGTTAGTTTAATTAAACAATAATCGCTTATATGTATTTATGATAAATATAATTAATTTGAAATTATTTTTAGATCTCCTCATGTAGTACAGGGTCAACGAGTACTTATACAAGCTCACTCTAGTGGTGTTGAGGTATCAATTTTCCCAGAACTTCAAGATGTATTTTTGGCTTTCCACGAATATACTACTATTAACGATGGTCAGTGGCATCACATTGCTATTGTTTGGAATCAAGGTACATTGACATTGATTACCGAAGGATTAATCGCAAGTAAAATGGAAGGATATGGAACGGGAAGGAAGTTACCGGAATTGTGAGATAAATTTTATATTAATTTATAAAGACATATTTTATAAAACTTTTTCCCATTTTAGCGGTTGGGCTGTATTAGGAAAACCAAGAATGGACAGAAAGACATTTACAGAGGCTGGTTTCAAGGGTCAGCTAAACAAAGTACAAATTTGGGGACGAGCTCTTGATGTCACTAATGAAGTTCAGAAACAAGTACGTGATTGTAGAACCGAGCCAGTACTCTACCAAGGATTGGTTCTCACGTGGGCAGGTTTTGATGATATCCAAGGGGGCGTTGAAAGAATCGTTCCTTCAAAATGCAGTCAACACTCTTGCCCAGCTGGATACACTGGACCAAACTGCGAACAACTTCAAGTTGATAAAAAACCACCCCAAGTTGAATATTGTCCAGGTGATCTTTGGGTTATTGCGAAAAATGGATCGGCAGTTGTTAATTGGGACGAACCGAGATTTACTGATAATGTTGGAGTTGTAAGGGTTGAGGAAAAGAACGGACATAAACCGGGGCAAACACTTCTATGGGGAACTTACCGCATCGCATATGTTGCATTTGATGAAGTTGGTAACGCTGCAGTATGCTCTTTTAGAGTATACGTCCTATGTAAGTAGTTTTAAATAATCTTTTCCAAAATTCTTCGGCACAAAATTAATGTTTTATGAATTTTATTTGGTTTCAGCCGAATTTTGTCCAACTTTGGCAGATCCAATTGGTGGAAAACAACAATGCAAAGACTGGGGATCCGGTGGACAGTTCAAAGTGTGTGAAATCAGTTGTAATCCAGGATTAAGGTTCTCGCAAGAGGTTCCGAAATTCTACACGTGTGGTGCTGAAGGATTCTGGAGACCCACCATTGATCCTACTTACCCGACAATCTACCCTGCATGTTCAGCATCTAAACCAGCTCAACGAGTATTCAAGGTCGATATGAAATTCCCTACATCCGTACTATGTAACGAAGCCGGACAAGGAGTACTGAGACAAAAAGTCCGAAATGCAATAAATACGTTAAACAGAGAATGGAACCTTTGTTCATATTCTATTAAAGGAACACGCGAGTGTAAAGATTTAAACATTGATGTAAAATGCGATCATCGATCTTCCAGACCAACGAGAAATGTAGAGGATGATGAAAATGATTCTGCTATTGCAATAAGGTAAATTGCTTTTGTATTATAAGTTTTAAAAATATATATACAATTATATTAATTTTTTTCATATAAATATAATATTATTATTCTTTGTAAACTAAAAGATGATTGTATTAAAACTTTTTAGAGAAAAAAGGCAAGCCAGTGACACATACTCCGTACAAATTTCATTCCCCGCCATCAAGTAAATAATATTTATTGGTTTAACCGATGATGGTTTCAAGGACGCATATCAAATATTGAGTACTAATAATTTGTTTTTGCAGCGATCCTGTGGTCAACAGTAACTCTAATCAAAGAGCAAACATTCAAAGATTATTGGAAAAGCTTATATTAGAAGAAGATCAATTTGACGTGCACGACATATTGCCAAACACCGTTCCAGACCCAGCTTCTTTGAACTTGGAATCCGATTATGCTTGTCCTATTGGCGAAGTTGTCATGGCGCCAGACTGCGGTAAGAAACCGCCATAAACTTTCTGTTGTTATTTATTCAATAATATGACAACCTTCTCGTATGCATTTCGTTTTACAGTGCCGTGTTCTGTGGGAAGTTACTTCGAAAAGGAGACGAAAAAATGTGTACCGTGCGCGGTGGGTTCATATCAAAGTGAATCCGGCCAGTTGCAGTGTTCGGTGTGCCCAGCAATCGCAGGAAGACAAGGAGTGACTGTGTCGACAGGTGCCAGGTCAGCATCCCACTGCAAAGAAAGGTGTCCCGCCGGCAAATATTACGATGACGAGGCCGGTCTGTGCAGAAGTTGCGGTTACGGTTTTTACCAGCCGTCGGAAGGCAGTTTTAAATGCCTTCTTTGCGGCCTCGGCAAGACTACACGGACCACAGAGGCTGTGTCCCAAGAGGTTAGTTACACGATTATAATATTATATATAATACATATACAAGACGCGCATTTTGTCATGTTATCTGATTCCCGTTTTGTAACAGGAATGTCGAGATGAATGTGCCGACGGCATGCACTTGGGCATCGAAGGAGAATGCGAACCGTGCCCAAGGGGCACTTACCGAACTCAAGGCATTGAACCGGCATGCCAACAATGTCCCGCCGGTAGAACCACCAAGCAGTCGGGTGCTTCCAGCATTGAAGAATGCTCGTTGCCAGTCTGCGTGCCAGGTAATAAAATTCTACCTACTCAATATAATATAGTATCAGTGTAATACGGACCTTCAATCTAACCGCGAGTGATAACGTTATTGCAGGCACATACTTAAACGCTACCCAGAACAGTTGCATCTCGTGCAAGAAGGGCACTTACCAACCAGCCACGCAGCAGACCAACTGTTTGCCGTGCCCTCCGAACATGAGCACTAAGACCGTGGCTGCCGTAAGTATATCATACCAAATCCAAAACAACAACGGCCATTGCCGTAAGAGTTGTTTCTGACAAATTATATTATAATAAATAATAATTAATAATCACGTTTGTTGTAGACGAGCAAGTCTGAATGTTGGAACCCGTGTGAAGCGAACGTGGCAGGCAAGCACTGCGACGCGAACGCCGACTGTCTGCTGATTCCTGAGACGTCCGACTTCAAGTGTGAATGCCGTCCCGGATTCAACGGAACGGGTAAGGTGTGCAAAGACGTGTGTGACGGCTACTGTGAGAATAAGGGCACGTGCGTCAAAGACCTACGTGGTCAACCATCGTGCCGTTGTGTCGGATCGTTCATAGGACCCCACTGCGAAGACAAGTCTGACTTCGCATACATTGCTGGCGGTATCGCGGCTACTGTCGTGTTCCTCATCGTCATCGCGCTGTTTGTGTGGATGATCTGTGCTCGGTCGGAGCGCGTCAAAGAGCCCAAGAAGCTGATGGCCCAGACCAACGACCAAACCGGGTCCCAGGTCAACTTCTACTACGGCGCGGCACCGTACGCCGAGTCCATAGCACCGTCTCACCACTCGACGTACGCACATTACTACGACGACGAGGAAGATGGCTGGGAGATGCCCAACTTCTACAACGAGACGTACATGAAAGGTAAAACATTTTGAAGAAAAAAATGTCCAGAATATCTATATTTTTTAAATTTTTATTTAATACGATGTATACGATATTTAATAATGTTAATCTGCAGTAGTGAGTATAGTGCATTTGTTAAGAAATCTCGACGGTTAGATAAACATTATTATACATTATGTTTGTGTTTTACCAGAGGGTCTACACAATGGCAAGATGAACAGCTTGGCCAGGTCGAACGCCAGTATTTACGGCAACAAAGAAGACTTATACGACAGACTCAAGAGGCACGCTTACAACGGAAAGAAAGGCGAGTAGTGTGATATTTTATTACCATTAATTATGCTCTGTCGGATGATATTAGTTAGCCTATTCAAAACGTCTCGTGATCTTAAGTTTATTATAATAAATAAAATGTGGTAAAAAAAATGTTGTTTCCTAAAATTATGACATTCTATTTGAACAAAAACAATGATTATCGTTTTTGTACGATTTTTATAATATAATTATTACGGACAATTAATTTATTTTGGCTCCGTGGTTCCCTTGATTACGGTTGTACCTTGCACATAACTTTGATCAAGTTTAATCGGAGAAGTGACATAAAAAAACTAATTATGCAGTACAACCAATCTAAGGTGATGCAACGAAGTTAGGATTGAATAACATTTGTGAATTTCATTTAACCTGTGTTTTTTATTCGTGTTTACAGATAAAAGCGATACCGAAAGCGAATGCCAGTGAATAGACTACAAATAATAATTAGTTGCTCAAAAGTAAAAAAAAAAAAAATAATAAATATAAATATATATTATACTACAATAAATCGTACAAGTCGGGCGAACATGGTCTGTGGTCGAGAAATCAAAACCAAACGGAGTGCGTGTACAATTGTCTATTCGAATCGACCAACTCCAGAAATGATTATTGGCCTACACCCGACTTTTCCTCAAGACAATACAAACCTAATTATTTATAACTTAATATAGAAATTTAGTGTCATAATATTATGTACGCGATGGTTTTGTATGTATTGTGTAAATAGATATAAATATAATTGTTATTATTTTTAACAAATCCTAATGCATCCAAACATTAGCGTATAGGAATAAGAGACTATTGGCTCACAAACCAAATTTGTACAGTTTAGGCGATTTTATTTTATTTACAATTTATAAGTGTCATTATTCAATCATTTTTTATCATAGCTTGTAAGACGAAAAATAAATAATTTATTTGTTTTAGATATGTATTTTTTTTTACCATCAAATAAACAATAAATAAAGAATAAAATATATAATTAATATGCATATTTTCGGTATATTATATATTATTTTCAAATTTCATAGTAACATTTAATATTATTTTTATTAATAGGCAATAAAGATAAATATTTCCGGACTATTATTATAAAAAATAAACAATCCACAAAAAGGAACTTACAATAATTGAACATTCTCATCAGATAAAATAGGTAAGTAATAAAATTTAAAAAAAACATACTTCACAAAAAAAAATAAATAAAAAAAAAATAGTTTCTACTCAAAAACAATTCAGCACCTTCTAAACATCAAACAGAGGCATAGTACATCCTTAAAAATTGAAATGCTATAACTTGTAAGTACTTTATATCTATATGTTAAACATTTCAAGATCCGAGTAAAATCAACTCTGCGATGTACATTTTCAAACACATGATTGTGCTCACGGGAGCAGCATACGATATATAATAAATAATTACTTTGCTAATACATATGTTAGAATTAAAATAATACTATTTACTATATACATTTTACTGGGCTAATACTAATTAAAAATACACGTAAAAAAACATATTGAGGTAATTAGAAAGTACATTATAGTAATGATATAAGTAAAGTTGATTCTGAATGTATACAATATACATATAAGTAATGTAATAATCATTTCTTAAAACTATTTGTTTGCATTACCTGCCATCACGCCATGGTTGGTTACTATATAACCCCATTGCAACATAGCAGATTTTGCATATTATTGTTGCACATAATTGTTCAGACACATTTTAGGTACAACAAAATAATACAGTTTTTGTACATTAGTTTTAAGAGTAGTAATCATATTTAAAAAAAACTAAACATTACATGATAAACATGCAACCTAAATTTGTATGTTCCTCATATAGTCATATAAATAAATTTGTTAAATGTTTAACAAGTCATACTTTTTGCACATAAACATCATCATCATTGACAGTCGGCTATTATAATATTACACGAGACCTATCTTATCATCACAGTATAAAATTAGAATGTTTTAATGATTATAATATCATATTTTTTTAATAACAGTGAATATAATGTAAGATGGGTGTAACCTATATAATATTGCTGTGTAGACTATAGAAGCATTATTATTAAAAATTGTATTTGTGCATTATTAATATTAAATAAATATAATACATGGCATATTAGCTACACAAATTTTGATTATTTTTAACATTTTATGTGTAACAGTGATAACTGATAATAAATAATAATATCTATACTTAAATATAAATAATTTTTACTTAATTTTGCTACACTATTTACTTAATTAATTTTATAGCTGAATAGGGGATAAACAATAATAACAAAATAAATTATAGTATATATAATTTTAATAATATTTTTGTACTTTAAATATCTACAATATGTATCATAATTCATAGTAGATATTGACTAAAAACAAATATGAACATTTTACAAGTTTTGAATTGTTTATTTAAACTATAATAATGTTGATTTCTTAAAAAAAAAATTATTTCACAGAAATATAGAAATTAAGCTTAAGTAAAGATGACAGTGGTTAAATAATTTTTAAAGTAAACAAATAAAATAATTAATACTTAACTTAAAATGTACATTGAACGTTATTATTTGAAACAATAAAATATTTATTTGTAAAAGATATCAATTGTCTTACCAAATGCAGATTTGATGATTTTTTCAAATTATCGTGAATATGTAAGAGAATAACGATAAATAAATGAGTTCAAGGGACTAATTCCTTAAGACAAATTAAACAGGTAAAGTATAATATAACTATACATTTGATGAGATATAAAACTTAAAATTAAATGAATTAAAGTAAATTATTGAAAAATAAATTATAGCTATCACACACTTATTTTTCAATAATATAATTGAGATAGTCTAATTAAACTTAATATACCTTAAGATAAACTCCTGCTGCTCTTACAGCTATATTAGCTGTCTATGACGGAGGAACACCATTACATTGTTTTCATCCACTGCATCCAATCGGTTTCTTAGGATAGTGATCATATTATCTTCATCTCTAATTTCAAGCAAAGGTGGATCTGTATAAATATAAGTAAAATTGTTATTAGGTACTAAATATTACCTGAAATTTTATGTAAATTATTTATAACGTTACAAAAATACTCACTTATATTACCAACTTGCTTAGACCAGACTTCATGTGATAAACATCTCACTTGACGGCCTGTAGGGACGTTGAAGAAACCCATGGATGCCTTGCGCAGTATATTTGCCTCAAAACGCGCTGGATTCCAACTTGTTTGACTAGGATCCTCCGTAACTAGTTCCAGTTGCAAGTAAGCCTCTAGGTAACAAGTATCAGTCTCAGGGTTCCACAGAATCACACACTTTGTCTCAAAACCCCTAAGTGAATATTTACAATATATTTAAATAAATTATACATACATTTTAGGCACCAAAATTATAATATGTGCTAATCACTGCAGGGCCAAATTTACGTTTTTTAGGCTACTAGGATCATCTTATAGTGTAAGCTCTATCAATGGAGTTTTTAACGGGTAAGGGGTTACTTCTTCTACAAAAAAAAAAAAGATTTAGAAAACAAATGATTGATGATATAAAAATTAAAATCATTAAGTTATTCAACACTATTTAATAATATTGTTATGATCCGAATTTATAAAAATAAAAATAAATGAATTCACTGCAGTATAAAATTTACCTAATACAAAATAATTGTATCAATTAAATATTAAATATGCCTGAACTTTGAATATATGAAACTATTTATATTATATTTATAGGTAATTTATCTGTCGTAAAATGTCATTTTCAATGGTAAGCAAAGCTAACACACTGAGCCTTTCTTCTGTTGTGGATGTTAAAAACCTGTTTTTTTATGAAGTTAGTTATGAAAATGACCTTTCTCTACTGTTGTCGATGACCATAAATGACAGGTCTCAGGTATATTTTGAAAAGCATTCGCGATATTAGGATAACAATCTAATGATGCTTTCTTATGATATAACTTTCAATTTGTTCTGCACTAACTGAATTAGTTCATTGTTAAGGTGGGAAACAAACTAAAGAATAGATGTGGAAGAACTATTCATATAATTTTTTTTTTTTTAGTCATGTGATATATTGGAGTCTATATAGTTTATGCGTAAATCTAGCCCTGAACGCCTAATCCCAAAATACCTGCTATTTGCTGGTTGACAAATAGGTATGGGTTTCTTCTCCTCTTCTGTGTTCAGTCTTATGCACAATACAATTAAAATGTCACCATTTAATGGACAAATCTGATAAAAAAAAAAAAAAAACATTTGAATTATTTTAATTAAAATATAATATTATTAAGATGTAAATTGAACATAATTAACTCATATTTACATCAACAATAGAAGAGTCATAGTCGTTATAGCACCAAAATTTGTGACCTTCTAGATTGCAAATAATTTCAGCCACTTTATAACTAACATGTTCAAAATCTAAACTCGCCTGTTTTACAACGCAAACATTTTTTTCCTAAAGAAAAAATAACTAAATCAATAAATATAATTTAATGTACATGTAAACATGTTTCAATTCAAATAATAATTTTTACAAGATAGTAAAAAATGACTGACAGCATTTGTATTTATAGCTTCACGCAAAAGTCATAATAACTGTATAAAGAAATTTATTAAAATAAGTAATAAAAACTTTTTTTAACAAATATCAAACACTATAATCCTAAAACTTACTTAAAATGTTTACTAAAATATAATAATAATTATTAACATTGCTAACATATATTTTTTAGATTAGCATAAATACCTGTTTTCCAATTTTAGCAGTATTGATCATTTGCATTTGAGCAGAAGCAGACCCATGCACAGACAATGGAAGTGCACATAAAGACCCTGTTATACCATCTTCTTCTAAAGTTTCAAAAAACCCCAAAAATAATGACTATATGTATTTTAAATTAATTATATATTTTAATTCATTAAAATCTTAAGGTTGATAAGTGATTAATTTTTATATAAATTATTCATAACTATTAATAAATATTATTCATAATTTGGTAAAAAGTGAGATCTTACATAACTTTGTCCTATAAATCAAAGATCTTAAATCAATTACCTAAATTATTTCATACAACTCGGGTTATTAAAATCCCGGGTTATTTATTGCTTTAGGTCGTAAGCACAATTTGGGTGGAGGGGGAAGGACTTGGAGGCTTTTTCCTTCCAGTACTAAAATTTGCTCCTCCAAAAATTTGTATTTTAATTTTTAATTTAAGTATTAAATCTTTCATTAATTATCTAATCAATATAACACAGTAAGCGCTATTGAAGAAATTTTTCAAAATTAGAATAATAGAATATAATATATTAATATATTACATATAAGTATCTAAATGCTGTTATTTGTTTAATTGTTTTACTAAAAATATTTTTCAATTTAGTAATAGATTATTATTAAATGAAGGAAAGTAGGTGAGTAGAATAAATTAATATTTGAACAGGGGGTAGAGGCTCAAAGCCCCTCAAGAGTCTTTTTCATTTAAATATGTAAAGCTCCTCCAAGATAAAAACGGAAATAGCACCTATGTTTTAGGTGTAATTTTATAATATTAAATAATCAAGTAACAGTTATCAAAATAAATTAGAAATTATTCAAATTAATTAAATTGTAATATTAAAGTTAAAAATATTTCTAATAATATATCTCTATAAATATTTAAAACCAATATTTTTTCTATTTTAGTAGTCACAAATAAATGAAGAATAATAAAACTACCATCTAAATCTGTAGTGACTGAGACAATTTCTTCATCTACTTCAATGTACTGTCTTTCAAATTTTACTGAACATCCTTGTAATGGTACGGATCGGAATGAATTACTTGATTGATTTCCTATTTATTAATACCAAGTTGGATAAAGTAAAGAAAAAAATGTTATCTTATATAATAAACACATATGAGCTTTATTTAAAAATATGTTTACCTTGAATATTATCAGGAACAATCATAACACTGATTTTCTTATCACAGGGACTTTTGGAATTTTTAAACAATGGAGTTTTATTTCTTGGCTTGAGCACATTGGTAATCTTTCTGTTAGTACTATCAGGACTCTTAATGTCTCTATCTTCAGAGGTAACTGAACGAGGTGATGATAAACAATCCCAGTCGGCAATGATTGCATTTAATTCTTGAGCAAATAACATTTTTCTATCACAGTCATTTAATATATCATCTTCATAGTCTGTTTGTATATATAAAGGTGTTTGATCAACGGCTGAAGGTCCCGGGGATTCACACCGTTGAAAAAGACTTTTTTTTGATGATGGATGTACATTTTCCATATCTTCTTCTTCGGGACAAAATTCATACATTTTATCTGCTATTCTTCTCCTTCTAAACCATTTAAACTTAAGCAAACAATTATCATCGTTTTCATCAAAATCATAAACCTATCAGATAAACAATAAAAACATCAGATTAGATTAATAGTTAAAAGTAAAAGCCTATTATTTGTTTCAATTTTGTTTACCTTTTCGGCATCTTTCATCCTTAAAAGACGATGGTTGTTATAATTAGGCATGGGATTTAAAGCAGCTATTGGCAAATCTTGTTCTTTATCAAACTACAATAAAAATTAAAATTAAAATTAAATCTAAAATACATTTCTTATTTAGGTGAACATACAAAACATCTCGTATCAATATGTCTCCTTTTGACACCCCTTTCTTGATTATCACTTTTATTTGCCATTTTATAACCAAATTCAGTCAAATCATTACTAAGCCTGTAAATGAAAATGAATTATTTAATATAAATTAAGTGACTAATTTATATTTTTTAATATATACTTGTGAACTAATGGAACATTAATGTTTTCTGATTTATCAGGCTTAAAATTTTGATTCTTATCCAAATCAATATTTAAAACGTGAATAAAATTACACGTATTGAGCACAATATGATCATCATATTTCAACGACACTGAAGGCTCTAATTGAGGATAAGGATGCGATACTGTGAATGATGTATGTACAGTAAGGCCATGAACAAGACATGTGTTTCCCAAATAATACTTTGAAATATCTATACACAAATTAAATTTGTAGTTTATATAAAATAAACAAAATTATGTACAATCTTTACATACCTTCATCTCTATGCTCACGGGCTACTGATTGACAATCTTTACAGTTACTTAAAGATGGTAATGTGGTGACTGTAATGTAAATTTTGTGCATATCACTATCATCATCTTCAGAAGTCACACTATTTATAGAAATAAAGAAAAATACTTAATAACAATATCACTTAATCCAATAGAATTATTTACCTTTCACCAAAAACTACAATTCTATCAGAACGGTTTGGCCATTGGACAATGTAAACATTTAAAAACTCACTAAACTCAGCGTTTTCAAATAATATAATTTCTGAAACCCTAATAGCTGTTTGACCGGGTCGAAAAGCCCAAAAATGTAGTTTATACTTCATACTTAATGAAGACATAAGAGGACCATCAACAATAACTATATTCTCTGAGTCTGCTATTGAGTAAGTTAAGAGAAATCGACCACATCGAGTTAAACCCAAAAATACATGACTAAAACAAAAAAATTGAAAAAAAAATACATTTTAATAGTTTAAAGGAATAAATAAAATTTTATTTATAAACTAACTCAGAAATGTCTTCTAAAATATCTTGTAAGAAAAATTTGCCATAATCTGGATTGTCTTTAAATAAATATCTTGTATTATTTTGAGGCATATGCTTGTATTTAAAAGTACCATGAACCTAAAAATACAGCAAAATTATACAAATTATTAATTATTACTTTTTTTTAGACTAATAATTAACACATCAAAGTTTACGTGAACCTAGACGCCACTCTGACAATATTTTGAAAAATAATAATAGATATGAGTCAATTAATATGAATATTTGTTTGAATTTAATAATTTTTAATGAACACTCATTTTATACAAATTAAGAAAAAATTATAAAAATTAACATTTATATAACAAATATATAATAGTTGTGATTAAATTTATTATTTAAGTGAAAGTTTGAGCTATTTTTAATATATTTTATTATAGTTATACATTGTATAGATTAAGAGATAAATGTAATACAAATGATAGTTACTTATTATAAAATAGTTGGAAAATTAACAATAATTTGATGTAATTGCACATCTACTGATATAAATTAAATTAATTTGATTGATGTATTAGGTTGTATATTTTAAAGTTAAATATTGAAATAATAATAGGTAGGTAATAAAAATGACAATAGAATAAATGATAAATTGGTTTAAGTACATACCCGTGGTTATTTAAAAAAAATGTATATGTATAATTTTTAATTTATTTTAAGCGCATATGTCAGATATGTATAAAGTTACACACACACACACACACACATCTTATGTGCATAACATAAATTTTATTATAAAATAACATAAGCAAGATGTTTGGGACAATTATTGATTGTACTAATCGAACAGAATGCATAACAATCAAGATGATAAGTGTTCAATTTGTGACTTTTTAACACCATACACAAATGAACGATTTGATATTAAGTATATTAGAACAACGAAAAAAAAAACTTAAAACATTTATTTACCTGACGGTTAAACAGTTTGTGAATTATCGAGTCTGACGATACGGACATTTTCATATACAATTATGATCTATACAAAACACTTGGTATTGTTGTTTAGTCAGTGTACTGATTTTTTTTAACTCGTAATTCCGATAACCAAGTGTTTTTTATTTCTATACAACTACCACATAACACAATTTACGAGTTTAAAACGATTGAAAAATGACTATAATAATAATAATTCAATTGTCTTATTCTCATCTCCTCGGGAGCGAGAATGACTAACTACGATGGGCCGGCGGACAGATCGGAGTGTCGGATTAGACTGCACAAGCGACGAGACATATTACAATAATTATATTGACAACCTTTCAAAAAGAAATGAATAGAATAAAAAGATGGACCATTGACGGTAAAATTATTATAATAACTAATGAGTATTGAGTAGTAGTTGTAACTTGTAGTATTGTTGCTGTAGTAGTAGTAGGTATATTGGTATAGTGTATAATTTGATGTGCGATAATAAACAAAACGTTAGTGATTATTATTATGAGATAACATATCAATCATTTTTCCATGATGATTATCAATAAGACGCATGAGCACATCGAGTTGATATCTCCGATGGAAGAAGTGTCAAGTGATATAGGTTAGAAAATTTTCTCCGAGTTCGAAGAAAATTTACGCCTAATTGAAATTTGAATTGGTGCTATTCAGATTTTGTTGCTACGACCGAACGCCTAGTGCAATCAACGATTATCGATACTGAAGATGTGAATAGTTTTCGGATCGGGAAATCACAGTTCCAAATTTCCGACTACCGAACTTTTGACCTAACCTAATCAACATAAAATTGTTTTATCGATCGACGAGTGTCAGTGAGTAAACTTTTTAGTATTTTAATTAATTTATCATATAGGTATTTTATATTTTCGACGTTACGTCTTTTTGATATTTTTTTATGAGTAGCGATGGGAAATACGGTTTCTGGAGCTCAAAAACTTGTGGTGCAAGCATTCGTCCCACAAAACGAAACAAACAACAATGATGTACCTAAAAATCCTCACGGGTTCTCAAATACAGCTGGCATAAGCCCGCCCCCAGAGTGCCCCATGCACGTCAAAACAGATGATAAGAAAGCCGCTGGATGTGCTGTGGCAGGAAGCCCAGATGACATTAATCCACTGAACATGGTAAACATGTATGACATAGTGTAGTGTGTTGAATTTGGATAAACCATTTGGTTAACCATCTTCTACCCATTGAATCCACAAACCCTAAAAATTGTAAATCTTAATCTTGGCGATAATAATGAAAAAAAGTCATAAAATGTTGAGTATATTAGGTATGCATAATATTTATTGCAATTAGGTTCTAGTGTAGATAGAATCTAAATACATGGCTAAAAGCCAACTAATTTATAAAAATATATATGTTACAGGCAATGTGATATAGGTATAGTCCAGTCTATGTATACTTTGCTCGGTGTTTTTGGGCAATACATTAAAATATTATTTTATCCGGGCAGGATTATACTTTGACTGGTCAATTTATGGTTTCATAAGTTATTTTAAACTATGATTATCAACAGTACTTTCAGTTCTGGTAACTTGTCAGTACCCAAGCTAACCTAAAATATTAACTATGATAGATTCATTAACCATCCCTATTTCTATTTATAATAACTCAAAACCATTTATTGAATCTTAATGTATGCAATGTATTACATTCATAGATGCCGCCTCCAAATCAAAAACCAGCACCAGATCAACCGTTTCCACTACCAACAGAACGAGAAGTGTCTACTATACCTAAGTCAGAAGGAGATGGTGAATTTTGGGTTTATCCATCAGCTCAAGTAAAACAAAAAATAAAAATATATATATTATAAAACATTTTTACTAAGACGTAAAACGTATTTAAAAAATGTTTAGATGTTTTGGAATGCAATGTTACGAAAAGGGTGGCGCTGGAAAGATGATGATTTATCACAAAAAGATATGGATGTTATAATTAAAATACACAATGTCAATAATGAGCTTGCTTGGCAAGAAGTATTAAAATGGGAAGCATTCCACGCAGGTGAATGTATGAATCCAAAGCTAAAAAGCTTTGGAGGTAAAGCTAAACATTTTTCTCCAAGAGCAAGAATACGAAATTGGATGGGATATGAACTACCTTTTGACAGACATGATTGGATAGTAGATCGCTGTGGTAAAGAAGTGCGATATGTTATTGATTATTATAGTGCAGATAATTCACCAAATAAATATCAAGTGGCTATTTTGGATGTAAGGCCAGCTTTAGATTCATTTGAAGCGTTATGGGATCGATCAAAAGTAATTTAAATATTTTTTTAATCAAAATTAAAAATTCATCTAAAAATTTATCTTTAAACGTTCCAATTTTAGGCAGCTTATTGGAGATGGCGATTTGAAGCTGAAATGGAAAGAAATATTGCCAATAAAATGGATGAATTAAGAAATGACAAAGTGTGAATATAAATAATTCATTTTTTTTTTTTTTTTTTTTTTATTGTATAGTGTATAGTAGAATCCTTAAGTAAAAGTAAACTATTATAATCCTAATAAGATTTCAAAATGAAAAACAAAGCTGCAAGTATAGTATTTTTTTAGAACTACAAATACATCATTTTTAGACATTTTGTTATTGTATTATTTTTTCTAATTTAATAATGTTGGTTATTAAATATTTTTAATAAAACATGAACATTTTATACAGTGTGTCCAATGTAATAATTGTATAGTCAACATAATAAACTATAATAAAAGTTGTTTTCAAATTGCAGCAATTGTATTGTTTTTATGTATATAATTTGTTTTATATCAGTGAGATAAAAAAATATACTTAAATATAGGGCGGCCAAACGTATGTGCGGTTAATTATAAACTCCGACACTCCGTTTACCCCAAAGTGATATTACTCAAGATAGTCTTCATACAAACAGCTATAATTGGCAGGATAATTAAAAACAAATATCTTTATTAACAGTTTTAACAGCCTTTTTTCAATTCTACTTGGTAGTATTCACTCAAACGGAGTTAGCAAAAAATTATTTAATTTAATTATATATATATATAAAATATATATAATTAATATATTTCATACATTATATATATGACATTTGCACGCCTTTGGTGTATGAACATTACCTTAAATATCAGTTTTTAATTTTTCGATATGAAACAGAGTCACCGACCACACATACATTTAACTGCTACTATAGTTAACAATTTACATTTTTTTTTTTTAGTTAAGCTTCTCTCCAATGCACTATTTTTTATTCATCATTTTTTTTCTAATTATTAAATAAGACAAAATAATTGAAGTAAAGACATTAATTTATTACCTATTATATTATTTAGTATTTTATTCTTTTACTTAAGAATTACATTTTCAACAATTACATACTGAAAGACAAAAATTACATGTCAAATTTATTTACATCATATTTACCATGAAATTTAGATATATTAGCTATGTAGTATATATTTAATATTTATATATTAAATAAATAAATATAAAATTATATTATTAATTTGTTACAATAAATACGCATTAAAATAATGAAGAAAAATCAAAATAATTTCATTTTTAATAAACAAACATTATTAATTAATAAATGTAAACAATGTTTTCAATAGTCACTGACAACTGTCAGTTTCTACAATTGAAGTCTCCATAGAATGCTGTAAGTGAATTCAACTTTTGATTAATAATATTCTGTTGTATTTTCACTTTTTCAAAATCTTGTGCTAACTCCAAACATTGAAATATCATAATATAAAGTTTAGTCGTTAGTGTATACTTAAGACCATAATCATGTGTTTTACTTTTAATATATTTGTATTTTTCAGCATATGAAATGCTATGTTAAGCACAATAGTTTTAGCAAATTCAAAAATATTTAAACTTCCCCAAAAATTACTTTTGCACATAGTCTCTAAGCTATAGCTTTTATTGAATATCCTGGTCCTTCCCATCTCCCATGGTGGTGACATGAATAGTAGATCCACTTTTAACATTGGATAAATTAAAAACCATAAATTCAATTTTATTAGCAACACCACATATCTCAACATTATGACGCACTAATCTGATCTTTTCTGGATCTATATCAATTGCTATAACTAAACACAAGTTATTAAAACACACTAAACGTTATGTTACATACTAATAATACCTTTTTTGCATGTCTTTGCCAGTTGGATTATATTACCATTTATTGCCTGCTCCAGTGGGGTACGCAAGATATTTTTAAGGGAGATGTCACAAATCATAATTATATGCACAAATTGACCTTTTTATTTAGGTCATCGTTTTATAATTTGAACAGGTACTTATTTTTAAGGTGGGGTGTCATATCTCCCTGACACCCCCTCCCCCTGTGTACGCCACTGGCCTTCTCCGCTAAAAGGATTCACCACTATCCACTATGTTATTTGTAGAACGTTTTGCTAAATGATAACTTAATACTTCTGGAAACACAAAATAAAAGCTCTCTGTAAAATAAAATTTAACACATTATCGACTTATTATATATTAATATTTAATACATACATTATTAAATTTTATGTTATATATTATTATTACTATACTTATTAACTTACTTACCAATTCCCTGTAACAAAAAAATAATAGTATTAAACTAATATAAATAATTTACCTATATCTGGTTGATAATAATTGGTAAGAATTTAATATTTACCTATAGAAAAACAAAACTACAGTAGAAGTTGCTTATTAGAAACTCTTTGGGACCTAGGTGAAGTATGTCAATTAACCGATTGTTTCTAATAAGCGAATGGTTTGATTTGTACTATGAAAAAAAAAAGAAAAATATGCGAAAAATATATGTATGTATGTATATGTATATTTAACTATGTATGTATATTGTATAATTTAAAAATGTATATATTTTACTATATTATTTAAAATATGTGTCTAACGAAGTCTGTTTTATTACGTCAAGTAACTCCATGACCATATTTTCATACGAGCAGTAGCGTAGTCTCGTCCATAGAGTATAAAAAAAGTAGAAATGTTATTTATTATCTATAGCTGTGGTACCTAGTTCGATTACAAACGTTACCAATTGTTTTGTTTAGGCGATTAGCGGTGAATTTTATAAAATATTTTTTTGTTTCCCCCCTCTTTTAAAAATCCTGGTTACGCCAATGTATACGAGTAATGCTGCTCAAAACTTATTTCATCCGTATGGTTCTGGACGGCTCTCCTGAGAACACTTAGAGCTTCTACAATTTCCTTGTTTGATGAGAGTGCCAGGGGTGCCTCTCTGTTTTTTTCTTCGTCATCACTTCATCAGTATTAAACGAAACACTATTCACCTTTACGTATGTAAACCTAAGCTGAACTACAAACGATACGTACAGAACTACAGAAAGAGCATTCTTATATGTACAGTTAAGGTACTGTAAATTACGATTAAGTACAGTAAAAATAAATGTAACGACAGCAGATATAAGATTAAAGTACATTGGTTATCGTCGGATAACTGGTGGATATGTCAATTGACCTTCGTCTAATTGTTTCAAATAACCGATGTGATGTTCTAATATACGACTGGTCCGTCTCGGAACAATTTGTTTCAATAACGCGATTATATAAATTATCCGTGTTCCTAATAATGAGCGGCTTTTACTGTATTTAACATAAACATTTATTTTATTTTTAGAACTAGTATCCGAGTTTGAAATTTTTTTCTTATTTGGCGAAATAAGGTATTTGTGGAAAAGGAAAGTTCATTTACGGCGGAAACAAGCGACAGTCGTGTTGCATAAAGTATTAAAAATTCTTAATTTGTGTTAATAATATTTACTTTTTATTAGTCACGAAGTACGTGCACACCAGAGTTATTTTTTTATCTAAAAAGCTGCAGTGGTTGCACCCATATAACACTTCCACCATTTTTCCTGGGCGCGAAGTTAATTCGGCTTTTCCAAAAAATAAGCGCTGTTGACGGACGGCTGAGGTCTCCATTTCCGAGAGTCGTTTACTTTTGGATAATTCATAATTCATGATTAGTATGGATTAGTTATAATAATTAGAAGTCGACAACCGTCAATTCAGCCAAATATAATTTTAACTGTTAAGTCTTAAGTGTTACGCCAGAATATTATAATATATGATTATCGTAAGATATTCATGAACAAATTTACTATCTAAAACTAAAGTTATTTTTCATAAAATGTTCCAATTTCTATAAGGATAACTTACGAGGAATCTTGTATTCAATAATCAAGCATCATCTATTATTTATTTTAATCCTATAATAATAAAATTCTTTTGCTTGTATAATGTTCTATTATACTTAATAGTACCCTACTGGCTACCGGTGTTCGTTAATTGCATCGAATTTGGGACACTACCTGTATAAATGTATAATATATATATTGCACTAGTAAAAAATAATGGCTAAACTATTACCATCATATTATTATAAAACTGTCTGTACTCTGTTGACTTAATTTTAATAATTTTAGTTTATATAAATAATATGGTTATAGTTATAGACTTAGTACAGTTATAAATAGTTATAATTTATACTTATAATTCATTGATAGTTTGATGCTGGAGTCAATACGTCACACAAATTATCGAGTCATATGGCTGTTGCAACTTGTATTGTAATTTGTAGGTAGTAGGTACTAAATATCATTCAAATATCTTGAATGTCAATTTTTAATAACTAAAACCTAAATAAAACTAGTTAATCCAACTCGTAAAAACAGATTGATAGTTATCAAAATCTAAAGTTACCGAGAATTTGTAAATTACTAATTTACCAAATGATCAACACACCTTATCTATGTAATTCTGTAAGTTCTAAAATTAATAGTAATAGACATAAATATTATACACAAAATATATATTTATAGGAATCTTTCCTGATATTTTTCAATGCAATTGACAATATATTGATACACAACATTACAACAATATTGTAAATTTTAATTTTTTAATTTTTTTTTTTTTTTTTTGTCAATATTGACCGGCGTAATTGATATATGCCACTAGCCTAGCTACCTACTACTAAATTAATAGTACCAATATAATATGCAAGAAAATTACGTACAGGGTATAGCAATAAATCAGTGAGGATTTTAATGACGTCGTTGAACAGCATCGAAAAACAAACGAGGCGATGAATTATATACTTGCCAATGTACACGAAGTTACCCCCCCCACTTTGTCTGATCGATTTCAAAATACCACCAAATGATTGCAATTCTGTTTGTCTAATTGCAAATCGTCCAGTTTTGAGTAAAATCAAATTCAATATTGGGGGGAGGGCTAATTCATAGTATTTATTATCTATATTTTTACTTGTCAGTGGCGCCGAAGTAAAAAAAAATAAGTAGGACAAACATTTAAAACAAACACCCACCCATCACATAATTAGTTTACACTTGAATTTTGATCAATGTTTCTATTATACAATAAAATCATATATTCTCTCAGATAATAATATAATAATTATAATATTTGCTTGAGACTTCGTGGTGACGGGAACCCACCACCCACCTACCATTAATCTTATATAAAGGACTATTGTTTTATACATTAACATAGTGTTTGGCGCCACTGATAATTGTCTTTCCGCACACAATGTCGTGCTGTTTCTCTTTCTAGTTGTTTTATTAGTAAATCACCTTTTTATAAAAAAAAATATATATATCTAATATGAAAATTATTGAACTATTATTTATTAAACTAAAATAATTATTTTTGTATGAGAAAAATTAGGTGTTTTATTTGCAACCGAACGCGAACATGATATAGGTATAACGACATAACGTATAAACACTATAAACTTATAAACATAACACTATAACAGTTAATATAATATCTCCTTTACAATGAACAAAAGTAAGCTGTGGGCTGTGGCATTCATATCTGATGTATTTGATGTGCTTCGAATGAACGTGTTAAAAATAAGTGTTTGTCATACACACCAATACACCATACTTTTTTAACATCCATCATCCTTTGCATCATTAATTCACATACATTTTAAATTTATATGTATTGTTTTTAAAGAAATGCTGGCATGCTGCTTTGGTGTATACAATTAAACAAATAATATATTTAATGTTAATGTTACCGTTATTATTAAGAACCATTTTTTTTAAACACAGACATTTTCTTTACGTACACAATGCATTAGAGTTTTTTTATAAAAAAAAATAACGTGTTCTGTGTAAGTTTTGCAAAAAGTTTCCTGGGGTTTTGGTTGATCGCTCATGTCTTCTAGTATAACAACATTACTGAAGTAGCAGGTAAAATATAATTCATTGCCTCATTTGTTTTTGTGGCTGTTCAACAGCGTCATTACGACAATTATTGGTTCAGAGCTGCAGCACGATGTCAAACCATAACGAGTTTGTATTCTTATAATATATAGACGACTATATTATATACAGTCTAAATTTTCGTTCAGCAGAACACATTTTATGATGTTAGCTTTAATATTAGAGTATATTTACCTATTATCAAATTTAAAGGTAAAAATATTATCTAGAAAATGCCATATGCTTTTATTAATATTATCATTTTAAAGTGAGTTATGAATATTTTAAAGTTGTAATATTTTACATACCTAACTATAACTCACTTTAAAATGATAATATCAATAAAAGCACATGGCATTGTCTTAATAATATTCTTACCTTAAAATTTGATAATAGGTAAATTTACTCCATATTGAAACTAACATCACAAAATGTGTTCTGCTGAATATAAATTTGCTATGATATACGTAGTAAGACAGAGACAACACATGCTGGTGAAGCATAAACATATAATATGTCTATGGGGTGGTGCGTCCTTTAAATTTTAATAATATATATATCTACAAAATACTATCAAGTAGTAAATAATTATAAAAAATATTCCAATTGGCAATTTCCATTTCCCAACATCTAAATTTAATTAAAATATATTTATTATTTTATTTTTTATAATTGTTATTTAAATGATAGCGGGATTTTTTATCAATTTTTATAATTATTTTATTTTAGTTGTTATCATAGAGATAAAAAAGAATCTGTTCTAATATCTTATACCGTGTAATATAGGGAAAGTCGTTGTCAGTTCGTCACTAGGTATTCAAGTAGTTAATAGTTACTAGCAAATACGATCAATTTGAAACTAGTTACTAGCTATAATATAGGTAGTTTGTAGATTGTGACATTCGTTAATTATAAAAATACTGTTTTGTAACGAAAATATAAAACTATTGTTATTATTGGTGTGTTAGGGTATTAAAAATTACAATGAGACTAATTTTTATCACAGTTTTGGTTTTGTGTTTATCCAGTGAGTATACTATAAAATGTTCAGGAGATGAATTTGTCGATCCTTTGGATATGCTCAATTATGATAGGTCGACAAAATCAATGAGAAAATCTAAACCAAATACAGTAGTTGATGAGCCTATTCAAAATGACCGTTGTACAATCTTCCTTACTCGATTTATCAACATAATGTTAATAAACACTGGATTGCCTGTGAGTGTGTGTCTTTAAAATTGATCTGTTCATGTATTTTAAAACTTTTATGAATAGTCTTTTATTCTATATGATCTTGCGGTTTATTTTTAGAGTATTGATCAAGTGTCAAATGAGAAAGAACACAAAAAGCTGAGATCGCTTGCTTCAGTAACTCTTAGTGTTAAAGATTTACAATTATTAAAAAATATGGTCAATAACAGGGATATAGATTATACAGAAATTGATCGTATTTTAAATAGCCTATTTACTCCACTACCAATGAACTCCGATGAATTTAAAGCAATAGGCAGCAATTTTGAAATATATGATCAGGTACCTCCTAATTATTAATTTTATGTATTTAATTTGTTACTTATAATTTGAATTTTCTGTAGACATCATGTTCGATAATATATATGATATTAAGTAATTATTTAGAATACAATTGAATGCTTTAAGTATCATTCAATAAGTATAGAAATTAATATTTTTTGTGATTTGTATCGTTCGTGATCAGGTAGATCACTGTTTTAAAAAAAAATATTATATAACTAGCTATGGTATGGATATCAGCTTATAATTTTTTTTTTTTTAAATTCTGACATTAAATTAATGGAGGATAATGCTATATTATTTTACGAGCAATTTTTTTTTTTATAGGTACTATAGTAGTGTCACTCTAATAACGTTACTTGTTGGCGCATCTAAGTAGCGGTGGCGGTCAGAGTTGACGGTGGCCAGCGTTCGGGAAGGTTTAGTGTGTTTAGTGGTGGAAATGCGCGAGATCGGACAAATTTTGGTCGCCGTCCAGTAGCGTTCTTACGATGGCCATACTACAGAAAACCACTAAGTAGTTAAACTTTAGACCTCAAGCTAATGAGTCTACCTCATTTTTATTTTTCTTTCCCCTTTATCCTTATTACTATGCATAAATGTATGGATTTATACTTATAAAATCATAAAATATGTAGTTTGTTATATTACTTGCTTGTATTTGTACCTTTATGGAGTATTATAAATTGAAAGCCATTAAACAAAATGTATTTTAAATAATTGAAGAATGTTAATTATTACTTTATTTAAAATCTTTTTATAATTATTGTTTCAGATTAAGGAAGTGCTGTATTGGATTTCAGTTGGTTCTATTTCAATTGCTTTACTATATATTATTTTTCAACAAATTCGTTATGTTACCATTGTAACATTTATTTTATTTATTATTTTTGCACTTTCATTTGCTTCAACCTGGTACACCATGTACACGGTAAGAAAACCATACTTTTAATTAATTTCAAATGTGTTATTAATCATGATTCAATTACAAAAAACATCACTAATATATTATGATTTATGAATACATTAGATTTCTTAAATAAAAGAATTTACTGTATTAAATTAGTTTACAAACCTCAATACAATTTTACTTTTAATAAATAAAAATGAGTAATAATTATTATATCATTAGAATGCCAAAGATCACTGTAACAATTTTAGAGTATGATTGTATTTAGTGTATTTAGAAATCGTTATGTTGTTATAGAAAGCTGGAATAAATCGTGAAGTTCATTTTGATAACATGCCTTCTCATTGTTATAAAAAGACAGGCTGGACTACTTTTTCTTGGTTTCAAACTAACAATTTAGGTAATATCTTTTATTTTTAATGCTTTCTAATTAAATTATTTTTTTATATCAATTTTACTAGACGAATGCAAAAAGTACAAAGAAGCCATCAAATTGGATCCTAAATATTCTATTGCTATAACTGACGTATTGGCTGAGATGCTCAGTAAAATGATGATGAAACCAATAGAAACCTTAGGAGAATCTATATATGTGTTCAATAAATCAGTTTTAAGTAAGACAAATTGCGTCTAAGATAATATATTTTATTGTTTCTACGATACCTAGAATTTTCATATAGTTTTTCTGGTTTTTAGTTTATCTATATAATGTTAATTTAATTATTATTACTATTATTTTTCAGAGGATATACCATATTGGGCTCAATTGATTTTGATTCCTATTGTTATTATTATAATCATTAAAACAATATTTTTATCAACCGCATTGTTAGTCGGTCGAAGCTTAAGCATGAAACACTTATTTGGATATGGCGGTTCAACAATTGGTCCAGGACCAACCGGCAATCACCAAAGTAGGACAAATGATAGAATTAACAACAGTTTTCATCCAGTGACAACAGCACAACACACAACTTCTCAAATTTCTGAATTACCAAGAGTCAATTTTAATGTATTTAATCTAGGTTCAACTGAAAATACTCATGTTTCATTTGAACCAATTAATGATAAATTTAAAATAAACTATAAAAAAAAAAGTAATTTAATAGAAATGCTAAAAAATAAAGAGATAGACAGTGTTGATAGTAAAAGTTTCAATGGCCTTAGTAAAAAAGCACCTAGACATAGAACTTTGTCTATTTGATTTCAATTTTTCAATGCACTAGGTATGATATTTGATCTATTTTTTAATTTATGAATATTTTCCTTTTTGGATTATAATGGTGTTTATAGAAGTAAATTTTTGTATATATGTTAATGTGTTCCATAGTGCATCTATATATTTCTAATGTTGTAGGATAATGGAGCTTCCATTGAAATACTATTTAAAAATTGTTTTCACATTATGGACCACTCAATAATTTATATACTATGTGTATTGTGTACATTATAATATTGTACTTTAAAAGTTTTAAACTAAAAAATTGTATTAAGTTATGACATATTTTGTTTTTATATTGCTATTTTTAATACCTTAATAATAAAATATAGTTATCATTACATTTATTGAAATACTACAAGGGTATATTTTTTGTAGCTAAATTATTTTTGATGTTTTGATTATTGTAAACTAGTGACTAAAGATTTATATTTTAAAACAAGTTTTGTTTAAACTAGTGTTTCCCACTCGGTGCTCCTAACCTTATATACGGCCTTTACATGCTAACAGAAATTTGTAAGTCAATATCTTTTCAAATCACACGGCTTGTATTTCTAGCCCTAAATTATCTATCAACCATTAAAAAAACTACCTAACTATTCTAGGAAAACAATTGAAAAACATTCAGTCAAATTATAGATAATTATAATTATTTTAATATACCCATATCTAAAAACATCAATAGATTTAGATAATGTGGTTAAAATAAGTTTAATCACTCGCAACTAGTATTCAAAATGCAGCACATATTTTCTACCAAATGTATCCAAATACCCTTAACACAATTAAAGTAATATCCTTACACATAATACAACTCATTAAAGAAAAACACAGAGATTGCAGTAGATGATTAATAATCAGAGCTGTGCAAAGGGGGGGTAGGTAGTTAAGGCGGCAAAAGTAGCAATACTTTATAAACGGCAGAAAAAAAGCCTCTAAATCCCTCTTCCGATGTTTGCCTATGATTAGGAACACAAAATATAATTTCCCTAGGGCACCACTGATGATTAGCATTAGCAATTTTTCAAATTAGAGTGAAATGACCTCTTATAAAATTCAAAGTTAAGAAAATTATTTAGGGCATCTCATAAGCATTTTATTATATTTTAATTTCAAAGCGAGTTATGAGTTTTTTAAGACGTATAAACAATTTACAGTTTTAAAATACTCATACATCGATTTAAAATAAAAATATGATAAAACACTTATGAGATGCCTTAGGTAACCCTCATTGCTCTTAACTTTAAATTTTTTAAGAGGTAATTTCACTCTAATTTAAGATATTAATGTGGTTATAGTCATTATTGGGAACGTAAAATTTGTCATATTGCTTGTAGGTCAGAGAGATGAAAAAACAAATAGTGCGCTGACGTCTTCTTAATAAAGACTATCGTCTATCTAATTAGTTAGCAGGAATGTGTATCAGCGTGTTTGGTTGCATATTCTGAAAATTATCAGAATTAGTACCATCTTTCTCGCCGGTGGTATCATCGATGCGCCTGAAGGCATTTTACTATTTGCAATTATGCCATTGTTACTCATTAAGACGATTAGATTTAAATAATCTGAACCAGGCGCGGATCTAGAGGGTGAGCCGGGTGGGCCCGGGCCCACCCAAAATTTTCAAGAACAATAATTTTAATTTTGAATATTGGCATTCAAGTTGTTATTTTAGAATTTTGACTATAAGTTTTAAAATTGATTTTATCAAATATATTATATATGTATTAATCGTGCATGGGGAGTATAACAAAACAACATTATATTTAGGTACCATTTATAATAAGTTATTATTAATAACATGTAGTTGCCCGTGTGATTAACCTGATTTTATCTAAATATCGATCGTCGTCGTTTGAATGCCGATGGAACTCCGATAAGATATAATAAGTGCACGTAAAACTGGGCATCACCCGACCACCAATTGTTAATTGACACACGTCACACGTGTACTCGTAATATTATTCTGTCTGCTGTGAACTCCCAATACGCGATACCTGAATCCACATTTTTATTAAATAATTTAAATATTAAAATTTGTTGGAAATCCATCTACGAATTGTTGATGTGCACGTGAGTATATACACGTAGATTGTTATATTATTATAGTAAATTGTTATTCACACATAAAAACAAGTTGCCATTCTTTATATATTATGATATTCTAAAATCCTGTTTTATTTTATTTATAAATACTGCTTTTAGGCCACGAAACGTTTTTTTCCCCCTTTCAAAATCGGATGAATCTGATGAATCTGTTACTTCTAAAAAAATTCGTAAATCTTCTACTACAATAAGTGTCAATGATCGCGATATCCAAAACAATATTTTTGATATTAGTCAAAACGTTGAAAACGGGCCAAATCAACCCAACATTACGTTCCCGAGACGAAACATCGGTGGAAAACAAAGATCATTTAATGTTTTGTGGTATTCAAAATACGAATGGTTAGAATACTCGAAAATGAGAGATTCGATATTTTGTTTTTACTGTCGCCATTTCACTAGTGATAATTCCGGCTATAGAGATGAAGTTTTAATTGTTAATGGTTATTCTGATTGGAAGCATATTGGAAACATGTTAGAAAAACACAATTCTTCAAATATTCATAAACTGTCTCTTGAAAAATATAAATCGTGGATATCCGCTAAAAAAAATGGTTCTGTAGCAACAAAATTAAATACACAACTAAAAGAAGACATTTTAAAAAATCGGGAAATTATGAGATCGTTGATCAGATGCGTGTTATATTGCGGGAGACAAGATATTGGTTTACGTGGTCACAGAGAAACTAATAATTATATTGATGATAACGACTATGATAATTTAAAAACTGATATTGACACCTTTCAAAATAATGGTAATTTTATCGAGTTGGTAAAATTGCTTGGACTTGAAAATTTTAAAACAAAATTAAATACATTACCAAAAAATGCTAAATACACTTCAATGAGAGCACAATGTGATTTAGGAAAAAAAATGTTTGCTGCAGATTCAAATTCTATAGAAGCCTATTTATCAATTAAAAGCATGGGAGCATCATTCTTACAGCTAGAAGAAGTGTACAGACGAATTTTAGTTATTCCAATTTCAAGTTCTACAGCTGAAAGGAGTTTTTCTACAATGAGGAGAATTAAAACGTATAATAGATCGACCATGACCGGAAAACGTTTACACAACCTAGCTCTGCTATCGATTGAACGAGAAAAAAGTGAAGAGTTAATACAAAATCCAGACGAAATTTTAAATGAATTTGCTAGTAATAAGTTAAGAAGGTTAAATTTTTCCATGTAACTGTATTACAATATATATATATTTTTTTAACTATTATTATATTTATAACTAAATGAAAATTATTCTTTATTAAATCTGAATTTTACTGCATTATCTTATGTGGTTAAATTTACGTGCCCGCCCAAAAAAATATTCCTGGATCCGCGCCTGATCTGAACATTTAAATTTGTTGAAAGAGTTTTCTCGGTTGGGAAGAGAATATTTTTGCTCTTAAATGGACTGTGACTACTTTTTATGTTTTTTGATACCTATTGTTTTGGAGGGACCAGTCATGCTCAATAGGACAATAGAGCTGAAATATATTGTTGAATTAAATAAGAATGCGATAGACGGAAGAATGTTTCACGAAACTAGATGCATAGCACTATTATTATGTTAAGATAAAAACCCAATGATTAGATTAGGTAATAATAGCTCGAAAGATACATAACTGTGCGGATAACGCACATCTTATTGAATTAATTAATTAAATTATTTATTTATTGATATTTTAATATTAGGTGACTTTTTGATGATGACCTATCGATTATAAATGAAGAATTTTATTGCATTTTATTTTAGATTTTTCACTTATCATTTATTGCCATAGAGAATTTAAGGATCTCGTTTACACTCTTTTTGAAGTAATTATACCTACTTACAAACGTACAGGTAGAAGATATAATATATATGTCCAGCAAAAACATTAACCAACAAACTATGCTTATGGTAGCAATATTTACTGAAGTGAGTACCTAGTATAGTGTTGAATAAATTATTTTCCTCGTTACTCAGCGATAAATCTAATAAGGTTACTTTACTCGTTACTCAAATAAAATTGTAATGAAATCACTTTACTTTTCAATTAGAAGAGTAACAACGTAATGTCGTCGTTTTCTTGTTAAAAAAAAAAAATAATTTCTTAGCAATTGTTATGCTGCAAGCAATTTTATCAATATAAATATTTTAAAATTAAGTAAAACTCTACACACAGTATGTGGTTAGGACAGACCCCTCTGCGTTATGGTATGTAATTTTAACTTAAATGGCATGGAATTATAATTTTAAGTGTATCTAATGTATCCATACTTGACTAGTTGACTCTCCTACCAAGGTCAGGTAGTTAGAAAGGTCGTATAATAGGTAGGTAGGTATTATACCAGTGGCGTATTTACGGGGGAAATTATAGGGTTAATATATCACTTTATCCGTGGGCAATAAAATGCTGGGACGTTTGGCACTGACAAATGTGATCGTATCTCCTGCCTCAGAGAAATGCTACTGGGTAACGAGTACTGCTGATTGCCTATTGATAATACTAAAATATTATATAAGTGACATATATATGTTATAATTTATGATATTAATATTTTGGTACGACCGGGTTTTTTTTTTTTTTTGTTGATACTTTAGTTACTTATTATCGCATTTAAATTGAAATATTGAGCTAAGTGCTGAATAAATGATTATAGGTAGGTGTCTTTCTAAGCTTGCTGTGATACATATTCAGTGCAATCTACTGAAAACGTATCAACTGTAATAAATTATTATTATTATATTATTGTCCATTTGGTTGTATGGGAGGAGAAGGATAATCGAAAGGTATATTATGCTTCATTAAATAGACAGGTAAGTATATGTTTAGGAAGGTTGTGTTATTATCAGACGGGAGAAAATCGTTTATATGCCAACTTTCATTTTCTCTGAACAATATATTATATTTTATATTGATGCGTGACCTAAAATGTATGGAAAAAATGTTAAAATAATACATACCGCATAATATACACAATAAAGTTTAGTCGAAGAGAGACGAATGGCCAAATAATAATATTGTGTAATTGCGTAATGCGTATAAACGTGTGTAATAATAATTTAAGTGTATCCCGCAGTATTGGCGAAACGCATAGGCCGTAGCTACCTATAAAATAATTTAAAAGTCTTAATATGTTAAAACAGTTATTAGGTATAATACATATAATATATCATTTAATATTTATAATTATTAATGGTAGGCAATAAGACACATGTTACATTGTAGCACTGTAGTTGGTATATATATTAATTTATGAGTCGACTGAACAAAATATTTATTTCATTTTTTTCTTTTGTGATTTCTACAGGTATTTGAACTTTTCGACTATCATTAGACTCGGCATAGAAAGATATAAAATGTATTGTGTTAGGTAACTTGCGGTAACCATACCTACAATGATGTGTGTTTTTTTGCGTTTGTCATTCAATCATAAGCTTCAAAACTCTGTAATACTTTTCAAAAACGTCAAGTCGTATAGGTAACCTATTTGCATTTTTTTAACCAAATGTTATTATAACTAAATGTTATATACGTGGTCTGATAAAATATTTTGACTTTATTTGAGCTACTTATAGGCATATTAAATTTAATATTAAATTTTTTTATTATTATTTTTTAAATGACGATAAAAAATGTTATAACTCAGTCAGGAAACATGACAATTTAATAAAAGGTTCATCGTAAGATTTTATTACTGTAATTTAAAAAAATGAATATAAATCCACAATAAATTTCCATGAGCATTTGAAGTTAAATTTGCAAAAATGTATGACATTCTTTTTTTAATTAGGAAATTCAAAAAATATTTAATATCCATACACAACATATAGTACAACGTTCCTTATAAGTTTTATTCATAAAAATAATAAAAATGAATTGAGTGTAAAGTTTAAATTTTCATTTCCTATTTTCAGAAATAACTAAAAATATTTATGTAATTCACACGAATTAAAAAAAATATGATTTCTGTAAAGTGCTTTAGTATCGCTTAAAAAATCTCAGTCGTAGTAACTTATAAATTAAAACATTCTTTTACTAATGAGAATAACCTATAATTTTCTATGCACATTTTAAATACAAATTGCAATTTTAAACATACACATATATCTACAAACTTTGAGCTATTTGGGCTATATGGGTATTTAAAATTTAAAAAATATTTAGATTTAGATTAATTTTAAACTATTTATACCATGAATTTATTTACATCGTTTTATAGTACATTGGTATTGAATTAAAGGTTAATAGCACTTATAGGTAACTAGTTTTATATTGTACAATGAAACCATACAAAAATTTTTATTACTCCATAAATTACAATCAATTTTTTATAATTTCAAATTATATAATAAGTATGTGGTTTGTTTTTTGTCAAAAATAAGTCCAAGCAACCTACTGTTACCAATAGAAAAATAAACTACTAATTGCAATGTAAATAAATAGTTATATATACATATATATATGCTTAGAAATAAAGGCTATATAATTGATCGCCTCCTCTCAGAATCCTTTTTTTTTATCGTACAGTGTACACTCGTATACACAACGAATTCAAATTTTACACATATTTTAGATACTGCGATATCGGATATTATGCTCAGTCACGGGGTATGCGCGACAAGTGTCATATATAGCATACAGCATAGCGACCCAACCGAGTTCTCCGGTTTTTATTTTTGGCGACTTACAATAGTTTTCTCGATATTTTAAAAGCCATCATATTATCTAGTAGGCAGGGAACTCATAATAAACTCGTGATCCGGCGATGTGTAAAACGACATTCTAATCTTTCTACATCCTAAAAATAAAAAAACATTAGGTCGTTGTGCCTGTGTTGCCCGTACATACTTATGTTATGTACATATTATAGTGTCTCGGCAGTTGCTCGGAAACGCCTATGCTCGAGAGTGGTGGCATAATGATGTATGATCGTCAAACAAACTGCGGTCGAGGCGATTACAATGACAGTTCAAGTGATGTAATTACGATTGATGTATGGGCTGCATGGGCCCTATAAGTAGTGTGTATTATGATGCTCCGCACACTTCATCAATTCAGTTCGTTGTACCGAATAAGCTATACGTATAATTGAATATGAATATTAAATAGTTAAGTATTTATTATTTGCATATCATGAATAATGTATCTGTTGGTGCCTGCTGATCATTACTCTTATATGTGTATATATGTATATACATATATTCGAAATTTATTTAAAAACCAGAATTATATTGACATCAGCCGTCAAGTGATGTTGAATAATCAATAGTTATTAAATAATATTATAACCATCGCTTCATAAAATGTAATTTAAAAGTTCAATTGTAACGATTTTAGTCGGGATATAGGCATGTACGTCTTCAATATATATATATATATATATATATTAGTATGTTTGTACAGAATAATCTATATTTACATTTTTATTACTATTATCTATCAACACTAAGTCGTTTAATCCAAATAAGTTTTTTTTTAGAAATTTAAATATTTTTATCTACACTTCAAATCATTTGTATTTTGTATCCAACTTGTTGGCACTCTATTCAATATATATTCAAGTTTATTTCTTAAATTAATAGGTACCTATTTAATTCGAATGATTTGATGATTTTTTTTTTTAACTGTCGTATTTACTAAACAGTATGTCTATAAGTAGGTAGTTTATCGATTTTTATAAGTTAATAAGAATTCATTTTTTTCTAAAGTTGGTATAAAATTAAACAATTGTATACGGAATAGGTAATAATGAATTACACGACAAATCGACAATAAAATTTCTTTGTTTTCACAATGTCGTGTATATTAAAATTGTTGAAAAATTATCTTTTGATCAATTTCAGTCGACCATAACAAATATTGTACTCTATTGTATTTATATATAGTAGGAAACTAGTAAACACTGTCACAGGCATACAAACATAAGTATTAGCACGTTTTCATCATTAATAAGTATCTACTTTACGAATGGTAAAATATCGTCCTAGAGACCCAAACAATTGCAGAATCATCCGATAATAGTCTTAAACCATGAATAAGCGCATTCGCTATTCAAATTCATTATTCACGCACGTTAAGGTTTTATACTATATAATATACTCACACTATGGAGTAGCAGAGTTCTATTATGTTTTTGAACGACCATCTGAGTATTATTATTATTATTATTATTACTATTAATTATCATGTTGTTGCCGCGCACCAACCAAAACCGTCAGACGTCAGAAGCGCGTGTAGAGAGCATCTATATATATATTATTATTACTTGTCTCTGTCCGTTGCAGAATGCAGATGTGTATAGCAGGTACCGTAAAAATCTATAGCGCTTATAAATTTAATCGTTAATCTCCCGCGATGATCACGTGTAAGATGGATAATTTATAATTTATAATACAGAGTGTTTCAAAAGTCTTCATCCGATTACAGATTTATATAGCTCGTCAATCGTTAGCCGCAGGTAAACGACCCATATTCTAATGGGAAGATAAGATGAAAAGTCGACAACCTAGTTTGTTTTAAGTTGTCTAGCTAATAAATTTGGCGCCGTAACGATTATAGTGAACTAGGCACCGTTATATGATTTTTTGAAATCGGATGAAGACTTTTGATACACTCTGTATATTATTATAACACGCGTATTACGAATATTTAAGTCATAAAGATTTGAATCGTCAAAAAAAAAATACTTTTAAATATAATTAAAAAAAAACTACTTCTTTAAGTATAATAATATGTTTATACATTATACGCGCATAAATCGGTCATTCCTGTTTCCCTTTATATGTTATACACGCAATACAATATTAAATAATATATAATATACATATTATTGTAGATTCGAAACATCGTATATATGCAGTGTATATATACTGCAGTTATTATTATCATTAGGACAATATATGGTGTAAAAAACAGATATTATTATTATTTTACAGTATATATCTAAAGTTATCGTAAAGTAAAAGTTTATATCACAAATGCTGTTTGGTATCTTATTATGTACACACATTATACATAGAGAGAGAGAGAGAGAGAGAGTCGGCGGCGGTCAGCGAGGAATGTTAAAGTTGGCTTTGATGAAGCGGCCGACGAAACCGAGCTTGAGCAGCAGCGACGGTTTGGTGCTGAGCCTCCGCCGGAGCATCACGTACGACGCCAACTTGAACGCTAAGAACATGCCGCACAGGGCGCTCATCGAGCCCCAGTACGTCACTTCGGACATGCCGACCGCCTTGAACAGGGCCGACGGGTCCCGGAGATCGCAGTAGTCCTCGCTCTTGGGACACTCCAGCCGGCCGCGGCCGTTGCCGTACACGGCCATGACGAGCGCCTCGACGCCGTGCCGCAGGTAACTGAAGTTCATGCCCAGCTTGATGATGCCGGGTATCTCGTTCTCCTCGTAGCCCAGTCCGAACGACGCCAGCAGCATCATCGGGCACGCCACGCACGGTCCGAAGAACACGCTGTTCTGTAAACATCAGTAAAGAGTACAAATAAGTGTGAGTAGATTTATTCAGGTCCAATCGCAATACATTATAAACTAGGATACGGATTTAACGCGGTTAACGAGTTGTGTCCCAGTCATAAAAAAGGGATACACGAATTGAGTCCCAACTGTTTTATAAGGTTTTACACAAATTAGATCACAACAGTATAAAATATTTAATTTAAGAAATATGTAATTTTATTAATATTATTAATGCAGTTATTTTTATTTTGTATTTACATTTATATTTATTAGACGAAACAATGATTTTTTTTAGATTAGTTACAATTTTTACTATGATAATATGACTTTTATACGAACTTTTTCATTTTTTGTGTAAAATATTTTAATATATAATATAATTTTAATTTTTTAATAAACAAATTCACGATTTGAATTTATAAAAATTGTTCGACACAATTCAGTAATTGGGACACAACTCGTTTGTAGCCGGATTTAAATTACCTTTATGAAAATGTTTTTATGACTCAAAATCGTTAAACAATGAATTTAAATATACATTTATATTAAATAATTTTATTTTTTTTTTAATAACAAAATTAGTGTATAAATAAAATATATAAATTAATTAAAATTCAGCAAAAAAAAAAAAATCTGTAAGTACGTTTATAAATATAAAAAAATGAGTAAAAACTTAAATTTAATAAATCACATTTTTAGTTTATTATGCATTACATATATTTTGTACAATGAAATATGTTTATATTTCGATGAAGTTAATTTGTTTAGTCATAATACGAGAAATAGGCTAAAAAATAAAAAAAAACATTAAAAACGTTAAAAAAGTGCTCCAAAAAAAGTGTTGCATGTACAACATGGAGTACTTGAAACACATTTATAGCTTGGAAAACATTACGTAAGTCATTCTAAAATAAGATGCAAATTCATTGAAATCCGAGCCCTAATAGGAAGTACTTATACGATATATATGTTTTCAGGTCACCCTTTCATGGGGGTAAGTATTGTGCAAACGGTTCACCCCCATGAAGTAATAACACAAGAAAAAAAAAGATCACCCTCTCACCAAATTTTAAGCTTTATTTGTACTAAATATTTATGCGAATCATGTATTATAAAACCTCTAATCGACAATATATTATAAATATATAAACGCATACCAATACTCACAGATTAAATTATCAAAATGACAACACATACAATATATGCATGTTTATTGTATATATATCGTTAAAAAAAATGTAAGTAAAATGAATTTATTTCAAAATTGATATGTTCATTTCAACGAAACCGTGTACCCGGGTCCTACTACCTCTCCCCCATGTATATCGAGTAGAAGCACTTTTGGAAGTTTTAAATGAGACGGTAGCAGCAAGATACGATTGAATTTTACTTGTTTTGAGCGCGTTACCGTTTTATTTTTGTGAGCTTAATTAAATTTCGTTTGTCGATGTGTATAAATAGCAATAGAAATCACGTTCGTTTCGAAGTTAACACACGTTGATTTATTGACAATGCGAGCTATAACGTTCATGATCTTAACATTTCACGACCCGTATGTCTGATATTAGGCAAGCATTTGTCTCTCAATAGCAACTTAAAAACGTGAAGAAAAAAATGATCATAAATGGGATGCCCAGTTGGTGAATGTTATAGCAGTTGTGTCATCCATCAACGTGTAGTAATGCTTTATGTCCGTTTCACATGGACGCGTATCGTACGCGCACTGATGAAAACGCACAAACGACGCGTATCAAAACGCGATACTTTGTTGTATTGACATCAGTGCTCAATTTGGGGGGAGGGGGCGCAGTGGGACGAAGTACCCCAACTAATTTTTGAGAAATTTTAGCGTACCCCTACTTTTATTTTTAAGGGGAACGCAGGGGACACTGCATAGTCTGCATAATTCTTAATTTTTATCAAAATTCACGTGATAACATCATAATAATTTTTCTTACTATAGATTTAATAATTATTAAGATATTTATTATTTTTATTTAACTAATTATCTTATATCATCACTACTAATTGTGCCACAAAATATTTGTTCTAACTACTATTGCATCCTAAAATATACGTCTTATGATAAATTATGGAACTATTTAAATAAATAGTTAAAATGAATTGTTTTTTTATTCAGTTAGTTTTGAGTTTGTTATAATATTATTTATAACTAAAATATACAATATAATATTTACAGTAATTTTTTTTTAGTTTGATTATTTATAAATATTTTTCATATGATTTAAAGAGGGGTATAGAGGATGTGGGGGTGTAGCCCACACGGCTTAGTAACGTCTAACAAGTGATGGGGACGCTCTTTTTTTAAAAGTTAATAGAGTCCCCCTACTTTAATTTTGCCAAGTTGAACACTGATTGGGTAGATATTTTGTCATTCAAAGTTTTAGTTCAGTATAGACAGTACAGTAAAGTTACAATATAGTGTACAAAATCGCCAAGGATTGAGAAAAATATGTTAATATTTGATGTTTATTTGCATAATATGAAAGAATTTTTTTTGTTTTTGTTATTGTTTGTATATTTTGTTGTTGTGTATAAGAACAATCAGTTTCTATTTTTAATTTTTTAATTATCTGTTATAGGAAAATATATCGGAAAGACATCATATAATAAAGCGTTATAATTGAAATTAACAATAGTGCTCTTTCCTGCAGATGTGCAAGTAGTGATGTAAAATTATATCTACCGTATAATAATAATAATAGTAATAATAGTAATAGTTAGATAATGAGTGATGGTATAATGATGATGATCATAATGGACACGTTCAAACTTCTAATAGGTACAGTAATACCTATTAATATAATATTAGAGCCTACGGAATAATAAGTTATAAATTATAACTAATTACAAGGCTGGATAGAAGTGGCATACGAAAACCGCATTTCATAAGCAAAGAAAATTTACTCTGCGTTTGCGTCATAGTATTGTGTTTTCAAACACGAATACAAAGAGGAATCCTGTACGACTGTAGTACTTCAACGACACTTGAAGTTTATCGTAGATACGATGTACTCCACATTCCAGTTGTAAAACGAGATTTACGATTGTATAATAAAATTTACAAAAGTATGTGACATACTATAAAAAATTGTAAGCTACATATAATGTGATCCTAGGAGGTGGAACAAACTTCCTTATTTTATTAAAAAAATAAATATTTTATTATATCTATGCCTTTGTACATATATATATATGTACAAAAAGCATAATATATCAATAATTATATTTGTACTTAAATTCAGTGTTTTATTTTCTAAAATATGATTTATCAATTATTATATTATTTTGATTTTCTTATAAAATTATTTAAAACTTACATAATAGAATGCACTTTGGTTTCAGATTTTTTTCTTCCATATTTAATTAAATATGTTTCATTTTCTTCATAATATAAACAATAGGTTTAATTGTATATCAATTAATAAATAATGTATAAAATATAAACTACGCAATGTAAATGTGGAAGTTATTAAAAATGTTAGTCGTTATGTTTTACGTGCTCGATGGTGTAAGAAGATGCAGTCTGTAAAAATAATTACTGCATAAAACTTGTTTTATTTTTTTTTACGTTATCGGCATTCCATTTTGACGGAAACGCGTAACGAAACGAAAAAAATAATGATCAAATTTAGCCATATAATTCGTATATTATAAAATATTTGGCTTTTATTAAAAATTTAAAGGGCTTAATATTTAAGTATAATACGGAACTTAAGAAATTTAATCTCATTTCTCATTATCCTCGTCATTGTTTGCAGTAAATTAGCACGAGTGCACTAATAGGTAATCTATATTATATTTCTGTTCCTAACGATACCAGTGTGTATATCCAGACGGTAGACATTGTTCATGAAGGACGAATGACGTCTTGTTACTAGGAAAATAAATAATATCTTATACATTTGTTATACAGATTACTTTAATGTCGGGTAATTAAAATAAGACAATGTTGATATTTTATACATTTGGTTTATCGTACTATAAGATAAATTATTTAGAATATTTATTCCCAGGTAGATTAATGGTTGGACATTAATTATTTTTTAAAATAATATTTTCAGTTACGATTCGAGTTAAGAAAATAATAATAATACAAATGTAGTATTATTGTAGTATAGTATAAACTATTTTAGAAATATATGCTAAACCTTTCCTCTTCTTTGCTAAGAATCTATACATAAACTTATCGTTGAATTGAAATTTAATACATCCATTAAAGTGATCAGCCAATAGTCAAAATAAAAGTAATAGCTAAATGCCGTGGTACAATCGAAAGACATTTTATATTATGTACTTTGCAGTGTAGTGATTTGTGTAACCTTCAAATATTTATTTTTACGCCATTTATGTTATATATACGTATTTTAAATTAGGATTTACCAATTGGTTAAAGTAGTAAAAAATGATACAGTGTACCAAGATGCACTGTGGATTTTGAAGAACTTACCGTAACGTTGAATTGTGAGGAAATTGCGTACGCCATACTCTCTGATGATAAGGACACCATCAAACATACGACGGAAAATTTAATTCCTCGTTCCCATTCTAATGGTTGATTAGTTAAGAAGTAGGTTATTGCTATGTAGATTGACGATAGGATTAACTATAAGATATATAATGTGTAAATATGTTTTTAAAAATAAAATTTAATTTAATGTAATATAATATGTTTATTATAAGTTATAAGTTTATAACTTTTAAAAGTTACGGTTCTTCTTACCTGCATTGGGAGTTGTGAACACGTGAGCGCACAAAAATAAGCGTTCAGTCCGTACCATCGGTTAAAGTATTCTCGTTTTAATAGCTGAACTTCTTTAGGAACTAAAATTATACATTCTAGTTGAAAATTAAACATCTCGAGTAATAAATCATGAATCTTAATAAAACTTACATTTTAACAATACTGGCATGAGTGGTGTATACATAAAGACGATTATGGTAATAAATATGAAACCATAATTAAAAATAGTCATAGAAGCGTCATTTCCAAATTGAAAAAACATCCCACCAACTACTAGGCCGATAAATGTGTACATGAATAGTTTGAATAATAAATATGTCTAAAATTAATAATAATATGTTATTATAGAGATTTCCAATAGTGTACTTCTTTTTTTATGTTTCTTACGTAGTCTCTTTTGTGTTGTATCATCATTCGCCTGAGAAGCACGTTAAATTGAGACCATCCTGTACTAGAAAAATCGTACAGGTGATTGGAAACCGTATCATACTGTGACGCTCGGCGTACAATTGGCTTTCTTGTTTCAGAATTATCCTTAAACCACCTCAAACATTTACCGTTGTCTACGGCCGTTGACATTTTTTCCGAATAATCACCATACTCTCTACTACAAACTTCGATCACTGAAAACGCAAATTTTTAAATTTTAAAACTAATTAATTTTAGAGCATCATCAGTCATCATTCGTCAATACTTACTGAAGTCCGCCGGGTTGTAATGTTTAGGGCAATTGATTCCTATGGTAGATAGGTAAGGAACCATATCCTGGCCAACTCCAGCAAACATACATTGTCCTTCGGCAACTATATATACATGATCAAACATTGCAAATAATTTTGCACTGGGTGTGTGTATGGAACATATAATTGTTCTACCGCCATAAGCAAGATCTTTAAGTAATGACACACATTGGGAACTGGATAAGTCGTCTAAACCACTATGTATAAAAAATAATAATATATATTTCATACTATTTTAATTATGTTTATTTTGTAACCATTTATCAATATTTTTCAAATAAGTCACGCGTCGGTATCGGTATGTAAGTAGATAAGTACTCTTCAAGTAGAATGAATAAAAATATTATGTTTGTTTAGTTTTTTTAAACATTTTATTTATTAACTTTTATCAATATGTGTTATTGTTATTAAATATTTTTATATTTTGACAATAGTGAAAATAGTATTATACCTAGTTTAAAATATTTAAATGTATTAGTATAAGGGCATATTTTAAGTATCTACCTATGGCAAATAAATAATGTAATGTATAATTTTAATATTTATGTTGTCATATGCAAAGACGCGTTAACACGCGTCCAAATTGATGTTTATATTTTGTATTAAAAGAAATAAAAGTGATATTATTATTTTCAAATGTATGCGATAGGTAACAAATGCATTCGAGATCTTAAAGTTTATATTGTATGATTGTATGAATCCTTGAAATAAAAATGAAAAATGTTATGCCTTATAGAGCTATATATAATACTATACTAAATTATTATGATGGAGTTATGGTTATTTATGGTTAACCAAGACTCAAAAGGCTATAATATTTAATAGAATGATTGATGTAAAACTGTGCAATAGGAAAATAGTTATGTAAATAAAGAAATAAAAAAACTTACGTTGTAGGTTCATCCAAAAATATTACAGGAGGATTGTTAACAAGCTCTAAAGCGATGGACAATCGTTTTCTTTCTCCGCCAGATAAATTCTCCATGAGCGTATGTTTTGATTTAGTTAGCCGAAGCATTTGAAGAATGTTTTCAATCTAAAAAACATTAATCAACATTAAGAACATGTTTATCGGTCATTCGTAATTGTAATATTTTTACAGAGTCAAGTTTGCTTTCTTTAGAAATTGTATAACCAAGCTTTAAATCAGATGCTATTTCCATAGACTCTAATACTGTAAGCGCTGGTTGCAAAAGGTCCTCTTGCATTATGTAACGACACATTTTTCGAAATGATTTCATTTCTCTTGGTCGACTGTTTACCATGATGGAACCTCGAGCATCACCACACCTAACAAGTCCAAAGAAGTGTTGAAAATAGTTTTAGTGGTAAAATATATGTATGAATAAAATTAATACCTATAACCAGCTAATACATTTATCAATGTACTTTTTCCAGCACCAGATGGTCCGAGTATTGCTGTCAGTTCACCAGATCTGAACAAACCGCTTACACTTCGAAGAATAATTTTTGATCCTGTTACACAAAGAACACATATGATATGCAGGTATTTAAATCATATATTTTTAATATATATATATAATTTTAGTAGTTTATATTTTTAAGTCTTATGCACCATAGTTTCTCCACATGTTTAATCATTAATCTATAAAACTATGATATTTTTAAAAATTATAACCTAATCTATAGACAATTTATAATTTATAAATATGTAGGTAATAAACGTATGAAATAATACCAATTGAATATTACACATGAATAACAGACCATAGTTACTACTATAAATTATTTAGTTTAGTTATTACTCTAAAACAAAATATTGTAGTGTTATATTACGAGTACATAAATGTATACGTATAGTATGGTACCTATTTAGAATTGTAGAACTTTGCGATAAATTAGACTAAGTATAACATATTAGTTATTCTTATTATTTTTTAAATGTTTTCCTAGATTTCATATCTTATAGTATTTACATAGTATAACTATCCAAATTAAATCAACTGACCTTGAGCTTAAATGTACCTTGAATTTTTTGTCTTTTAATATATACTATTTATATAATATATATTATAGTTTTAAGTATTTCTTGGATTGTATACAATACACATTGGACTTGGAAGTTTAAATAAATTTAATTCAAATAAAATATATTTTTTTAAAGACTTTTATAGAATATTACCATAGATACTTCATAGATTCTGTAGTATAGAATAATTTTTTGTCAAGTAAAAAAAAAATTATTTATGTATACATATATAAAATATAAATTAATTATTTATCACACAATACAAATGCAAAGGTAGAAGATCATTAATAGTATAATTAATTCAATTAAATTGGCTATATCTGACCTTTGTATCCGGTATATCACCTTTGCAATGTCAAAAAAAAAAAACAATTATCTAAAAATAATTGAATTGGAAATGTAAACACTAAATATATTTTTTTATTGCTCTAATAGAACTTCGGCTGCTATGTTCATTGGTCAATAATTAAAAATATTTTCTAAACAATAATAATTAGTTTATATGAATTAGAATTATTTACAGCCTATAGAAATATAACTACTCTAGTAAGTTTTAGTACAAAAATTCACAACCCGGTAGATCGTGACCTAATAGGTTAGGAGGTCGTTGAATAATTATTTAGAGTAGCTATAATATATTACGATACATCCTATGTACATAAGTAGGTAAATTGAAGATAAGACAAATATAACGATAATTATCTTACAAGTGTTATGAAGAAATTGAATATCTAATTTGGGTGCTGTCATTTAAAACCGTAAAAAATTAACACAATAAACAATAATTAATTTGAAAACACTATTATATTTTTAAATAATTAAGGCATAGAATATTTTGTGACATCGCATATTATACCTCTATTTAGAATAATTTCTTTCAATTTGCAAGTTATATATATATATACATATTTATCACAATAATACTATTATAATCTAATAACTTTTCCATTTAAAATCAACAGTAATATTGTTTGTTTATAAATGAGGAATAATATATATATAAGGTTTACCCTGTATAAAATATTTAGCAACGAATAACTAGTTTCATTAAAGAGGTCATTGTCCTTTAATACAACTATAGCTGCGTTCGCAATTTTTAAAGCCCCGGCAATCTGCAAAGTAAGCTACATTTACTTAAAACTATTTTTCTGTAACCGTCATTATTTTTAATCATCTGTGTCCATTATATAAGATAATATACCTAGTTTTACTAGAAAAAGACAGAAGTGAAATAAAACCAACTTATTCCGTTAGTCTTGAATGAAGTAATTTACTATGACAATGCTAGATTTTTTTTAACACTTGCTTATAAATAAATTAAATTAAGAAAATATAGCTAATAATTATTATCTAATTACTTATTAAATCCATTAAGGCTATCAAATAAAACTCAATAAATTGTATCTCAAATGTGTTTTTTTCCAAGTAAGAATTTGTTTACTTGAATTTTGTAATATCATCAATTTATTCTAAGTATGTATTAATTTACGAGAATTATTTTGTTATCATATCATTATATGAAAATAATTTACCTATAATAAATTATAACTTATAATATAACACGTACCTATAGGTTAAATAGGTTAAAAACAGATATATTTTGAATAATTATGATTTTTGTTTCATAAATATCTATGTCAAGACATACACATGCATATGGACTTTTTCTTTGTATACTTATGTAAAAGAGAAAGGACTACGCAATTTAAATTATAAAGTTAATTTTGTTTAATTTATAATACATATCGTTAATTTGCTTATTAAAAAATTAAAAGGACGATATATGTTATTGTTTGCGTCTTACAAACGGACAAAATAATAAATTTGAGTTCAACAGAACCAATTTCCTGTTTGTTTTTAAATAAAGATGAATTAATGTATAATAAAACACTATGGTAAGAAGAATATACGTTTATACGTAGGATTTTTATGATAATTAAATTTTTAATTGAGTTGTGAGCATTTTTAATTTACAATATTTTACATATCTACTCATAAGTCATAAGTTGCATGAAAATTTAAAAATTGTAAAAAACTGACATACAATCATGGGTAATGTTTTTAACCTTTAAGTTTAATAATAGTTAAATTTACTCTTATATAAAAGGAGTAGGAGGTACCTACGATTCTTCTGAATGAAAACTCACTTTGTAAGACGTTTTATTATTTAGGTACTGTATTTTTTGTCCGTATAGATAATAAGTTTATTTTTACAGTACCTAGGTACCTACCTAACTGTTTATAGAAGATTTTTTATGTATTAAGTTGCAGTATAAATCTTGTGGATACTATGAGATTTCAACTATCCAAAAAACAGTTAATATAAAAAATTATGGTAAAGTTTTCGACTATCAAAATCGATTGTGACTAATTGAACACAGTTGTTTACTACCTAATGCTTTTAAATGTATACAAAATAATACAGCAATACACTATTATATTGTGCTGAGATGAGTAAACATAGAAGAATAACCAAAAATGCGGCAACCATATTAAATACCTAATAATTAAGTCATAAAAAAAACTATTTTCAAATGTCATTATAGATAAGTTATCTCACCAATAATAAATTATTGTAAATTCACAATATCGGTTCATAGACAATAATATTTATTTGATGAGTAATCAATAATCGTATATTTAAATTACTATTATTAATGATCATCTAGAAAAAAGAATGAATAAAAGAATATAATGCATATAGATGCATTCTTTTAATAAGTTATACTTTTATCAAAAAATTAACGTATATTAATCGATAAATACAATTTTCTTAAATTTCTTGATGCAAGAACCAAGTAACAAATTAATAACAACAATATTTAATTTCAATTTAAAAATAATTTTATCGTCATATACGTATAATTTTAAAATTATATTTGTATAGTTAATTAATTATCTCACTATATAGTCATCCTAAGTTTTAATATAATATTGTTATGGAATGAACACAATATTTTTCGATAAGGTCATAATTTTTGTAAATAATTACCATAAAAAGGTCAGTAAGTATATTTTTTAATTTCTCACCATTTCGTCCTTGTGGTACACTGTAAGTCAAATCTGAAAATTCGATATCTACAGGTGGTCTCTTAAGCAGGTGATTATGGGGTTCACCATATCCAACATCGTCAAATGGATCCATTTTTAAAATAAATCTGAAAATTAGAATAGTATATTTGTAGTATAAAATATATAACCATGAAATAAGTATAAAATGATTACAATATTTAAATATTGAGCATAATATTTATAATACATCTTATTATTAACTTAATTTATTGTTTAGAATTGTTTTTTATGACACTGTTTTTTTAGATATCTCAGTAGTTTGATTTAAAATAAATAAATTAAATAAAACATTTTAAACTGTAAACTATTTATTCTGGTAAGAAGTTATTTGAATTTGTTATATATCTAATTAGTTTATTTTTATCAATCAGCCAATTTTCTTAAACCACAATATTAAACAATTACTTACTTATTTAAGTAAATAATATAAAACATTTTTAATATTATCACGATGACACTATAGAATTTTAATATTATTAATGATAATTGAAAAATAACATCCTTATTGTCTTAACAAAAAAAAAAATAAAATGTTAATTTGTTGTATATTTATATTTATATAATAATTTATCTACTATTAATATACTGTAATATAGGAACTTATACGGTGACACGTGACATATAATTATAGTCATTACAGAAGATAATATAACTATAGATAAATACATGAAAGTTGAATAAAAAAAAAAAAACTCAAAAAACTAAGACATTTTTTAATTGTACCTAATTTTTTTATTTTCTTGAGTTAAAACAGTAAAACTTAACTATTAATAGCTAACATAGACGATTTTAATTTATTCTCTCTGTTAATTATTTATATTGCATTGATTTAATTAATATTAATAGTTTCATTATCACAAAATATTTAACTTACTTAGACTACTTATACTTATCTTATATTTTATAAAGTTTATAAATTAAATAATTTAACCTAATATATATTATGATCTATCAGAGTATAATACGACATATCTATTATATATTATTATATAATAAATAATAATACCTCATTTATAACTTATGACAATATCTTTTAATTTCTCCTTCTTGTTTTACTACTTACAATACTTCTTGTATTTTTAATTCAAATTTAAATTGAAGGTAAACAAGAGGTGTGTAACAATAAGGTTAACCAATAAAATATAATACTAGGTACACGTCTGTACTTACTTTCAGATTCAGGAAACATGAAAAATCAAAATCAAGACCTTGTATATATTATACTTATTTTGTAATGACGAATATATCAATATTGTTTCTCATTACCAGGGCTAGGATTTTTATGCAGTAAAAAATTGTAAAATATGCATTTTATTTATCAAAATATGCAAATACAATTTTTTTTAATATTAGTTAATATTATTACATGCCATTATCAAATTATATATTTTTTTTAATTTTCAAATGATGTGAACAACTGATGATTAAATCAAAGATTTATATTGATTAAGCTTCTTTCCATATCACACAATGTTGTTGGAGCATATTTAAATTACGTGATTTGTCCCAGATTTAAAGTATTATTAAAATCTTTTTTTTCCGTTTATAATGTTACAGATTTTTAGAAATGTTTTGAAGCCCTTATTCTTCTTTAGTATTAAGTACATTTTAGTTTAGATAGGTAGTATATATTTATGACAATTCGACAAATAAACCAATAATTATAGACGTTCATTAAATAAATACCATTTAAAATTAACAAGGTTTTCAAAAATGTACGTATATGAAATTATATGCATTATGTTTGAAATATAAACAGTAGTTTTGTCTAAACACATTGAACTTAGATAATTGTTTAAATTATATGTCTTATAAATCAACTAAATCTTTAAATAATATGTTTTTAAATTAGTTATAGATAATATGTATTATTTTATTTTTAAAGTACTGCAGGTAGGATATACTAATCTATATTAACTAACCGATGAATAGTTTGGCTGTTCTGTACTTACCTTGCTTCGCTTACCCTTAGACAAACAAGTGCTATTATTTTAAATTTGAGAAAATCTATTAAAAAATTTATGAAAATATTCTGAGCTTGGCATTAGATCTACTTATGTCCATGATCTATAAATGACAGTTAAGTTGGCTTGGTTTTATCTCAACTATTTGTTAATCATTTTTAATTATTTTATTTTGGAGCTTAATCATTGTCCTACTTTTACAAGTTTTTTACATGCTCTAATATGCTACAGAAGAAATATTTTAGCTAAGAGATAACCATTGTAGATTTTTCAAAAAATTTTCCTATCCAGGCCCTAATCATAATATTTTTTAGTATTTTAGTTATTTATTAATAAATAAAACAATAGGTATACTTTGTAATTATAATATTTCAAATAGTGTAAACATTTAATTTTTCTATTTTACATACGTTATTTTCTTTGATATGTTATTTGAAATGTCATAACTAACAGGTTCTTGTTTATACTAAATACTTGTATTTGCCTGAAGATAGATTTATGATGTATTGTTATAGTAAAGACGATTAGTAAAACCCGTTTTTTATAAACGAAAAAAATTGAGAACTGGTATATCATCATATATTTTTATTAATGTCTTAAGCTCCTATATTCAAGTGTTTACACTGTTCATAAAGCGTAAAATGTGACAAAAACTTTAAAAATTATATTTTTTTAATGCATAATATTTAATTTAAAAAAAAGCTGTCAAATTTTCATGATAATATTATGTTGATATCGAAAATTCCAAAAATAACATAAAAAAAAATAATAATAATAATAATAATCGAATTATATAAAATTAGGTGCATATGTATTATATTTTACAAAACAATAATTACGTGGGATTTCTTATTTTCTATAATATCTGATAAAATCAACATTCTCAAAATTTTAAGATGCATAAATAATCATTCATTTTTCGATGATGTACTTATATGTATTGTATATATAGATCGTATTACATTGTTGTTATTATTATTACGTTATCACCATTTACTGCTTGAAAAATAATTATGTATAACATTTTTACCGATATGACATTTACGATGGTATGACGTATAGTATAAAGATATCGAACAAGAGTCAAATCAATACACAGCGATGTGCTTGAAGCGCTGAAACAAAAACCGTGAAATCTCTAGAAGCATGTAAGTAACGTTTAAATTTTAACGCTGTTGAAGTGAATGAATACATCAATACTTGATATTTTTTTGTGGGGGAGCACATTGCAATAATTTATTTAGCAAAACAACACACAAATTACATATACTGATCAATAAAAATAAATACAAGATACATGTTTGCAACTCCCCTTTAAGCATAACCACGTACATTTACGGACTTATCAGATACCACGATGTGAGTGACTGATGAATGTTGCCGAAATAGAAGTTTTGGCGAATAAATTGGGTTTGAATCTTTTAAGCTTATAAAATCGGGTTTTAAATAATAATTCCCCAAACCCCATATCCTCCGATTTTTGCCAATAACTTTGAATTAATGGTCTGTGGGATACAAAAAATGAGTAGGCATGTATTATTACATTATGTGTAGTGTTATTAGAAAACAAAAAACGTAATAATTTATATATTATTATTATTATGATCGTTGGAGATGCCACTGCATCGCATTATACATTATACGATCACATGGTGGTTGCCGGCACTTTCACTATCACTTGGCCGCATTTATTCCGGGCTACGACCGCGTGTAATAATATCGTCCGTGTTGCTCAACACTCGATGGCGTTTAGTATAGGTAGTATTAGGTACGTTTTATTTCTACCATATATATTTATGCTATACTGCCTAGTATACTCTCTTCCCGATTTATATATGTATATAAACACACACACACACACACACATATTATATGTATATGTGTGAACGTATACAGATGTACGGAATATTATGTCATTCTCGTTATCTATATAATACACGTTGCTGCAGTACGATAGAAATAAAGAAACATGTAATAAAAAAATCATTTTTTTTATCCAACGCATAACAACTTGGTTCACCAGTCTGACCGGCTGCAGAAATATACAGAACACTACTTTATTAATAATTATTATTATTATTATTATTATATTATATAGGGTACGCGCGGGTACTGAGGTGGAGTCGTTTACTTGTGTTTGATTTATATATACATAAACCTACATATATACGCGTATCTATATTGTGTAAATACATTTGATGAACGATCAACACGTGGCAACACAAACTTTCCTTGACGATTTTAATGTTTCGAAAACAATGTTATTTTCAGTTTGAAATATTTAAACTACTAACATTTTTACAAAAAAATATTATTTTTAATTGTTAGATTTAGACTTATTTAGATTAGATTTTCAAATGTTTTTAAGGCTACCTACATAATATTATGTCTTATAATAATTTCACAATCAGAAGCAGAATGGGTATTTTTCTTAAACTTTTAATGTACTTACTTACTATGAGATATTGAATAAATATTATTTTATTAAAAATGCTTTTAAGATTGGAAAGTTACAAGGGGTACCTAACACTTGCTTTAAAAAAAAAAAATTAAAAATTACTATGATAAAATAAAAACACTGACAAAATATTCAAAACTGTTCCTATAGAATCTTTATTAAGTCAAGTCTACTTGAGATTATTTTTTCCACATTTATAATTTTTTGATTTTAACTTCTCCAAAAATTTAAATATTCTATTTTTTATTTATTTCTTTTTAGTACAACTTTTTTAGGATTTAGAGAGATAAAATAAAAATATTGGGAAAATAGATCCTAAGTACAGTCGACGATAAATTCAAATTCGATTTCATAATTCTTATCGTTTCACTAGATTAATGCTACCTACGTTGAAATGAAAACAAGTCTAAATTCCTATATTCCACGTGTGTTAGACAAATATAGAAAATCACCGTTTCCAATCACTTTAACATAAATACTTCAAACTACCTATATAAAAACATATTTGTTTTTCTGAAAGTACAAAAATTAATTAGAAAATGAACGTAGTCAGTTAAATGGATCACTCCGTATACACACGTTACTACTTGCACAGCTTGCTCAGTTATTATATAGTATTGTTAGTCGTGTGTTTTTTTACAAGTGTGTTACATCAATTGCGTACGACGAGTGGCGACGTACAATATAAATCGACTGCGGCTGAGATCTGCTCATATCAGGAATTGTCCGGCCGGACTATGTGGGTCATGTGAATATATCAAACGGTTAGGTGAACGTGCAACGATAATATCAACAAAATAAAAGCGCAAAAAATTAGACTTAGATACCTGCTGTTGCTGCAGTTTAAATTACATATTTTTATAATTATATTATTATCGATGTGATAACGTTATCTTGTACCCGTGTTAGTGACCTATTGCGAATTTAACACATTCAAACGAAAATCTTACTCCAATATTATATGTGTATATCTGTTTTACAAAATAAAATAAATAGTAATAACAATAATATTAAACAATAGTATAGGTCATTGACTACGTGCAACGTTATATTAGTCATAAATCATATAATTATTACGTTTTATAACACGGTAACATCGACTGGCGTGTGTGTGAGAGCGAAATTTTGTAAGAATGTTATTTCGACCGCGGTGTGCCTATTACGTCCCTATTTATTATACATACAGCCTACAGGAATCCCCATCTCCAAACCTAGTGATGATGGTGCTGTACGGTAAAATAGTCTTCCGACACGATGTTTGACGTTCGTCCGGACGCAATGCATGGTGAATGAACCTATACATGACACACGCGTAATACGCAATTCCTGTGCATCATTCTTAATAGATACACGTACACACACTTATATACACACGTATGTATTATATTATATACTAGTTATAATCGTAAACTGTTAAGTACTTGTAAGTTAGTCATGTGTTAGGTGGTGCCGAGTGGATTATATCACGTCATAATATATAAATGAGATTTAACAGGCGCGAACGCAGGAAAAAAATTCCGGGAAAGGGGGGGGGTTGAAAAATGTATATAAATATCATAGTATTAATTTGTAGGTCAGGTAATGTATTTTTTGTTCTTGATATTTCGGAGGGGGTTTAAACACCCACCTCCCCTGCGTTCGCAACTGAGGTTTAGACCTTATTTATGCGCGTATACTGATTTTACGTGTGGATTTAATATATTGAAAACCGTTAGTACATTTTCTCAGGTATTTCTAGTCTCTACGATGATGGTCGTACTAAACAAACAATTTTCCCCGGGGTTAATTTAATGACTTGTAGTGACGAAGCTATAGTACATTGGGACGAAATGTGTAAATACTGTTAGTCATAACACTTAAAAATTCGCAGTAAAAATAAATACTTTTATAAGCTATAATGAGCTCAAATAATTTGAGTGTAACCGTGTAGTAGATATTATGTGGATATTTAAATAGCAGTGCAAATATCTGTAGGGAATGGGCTTGATAGTTTTACCTATTATAAAAGTTAAGCAGGTTTCAACCTTCAACTTACTGCCTACATTTTCATTCCAAACATTAAGTAAATAATTAATAAGTGATGCCTAATATGTTTATATTAATGTTATTATAAACATATTAATAAGTGCTGTGCTGTGCTGTAGATGAACTAAGCCTTCTGAGGGCTTTAATTTTGAAAACGCTTCGAGCAGACCCTAAGTTTCCTTAATATTTACCTATGATATATACATATATATACATACATATTATTTCGTATTTAGTCATTGCAGACTTCCAAAACATACGTTTTTGAATTATTTGCATAACTGAGCGTATACCTTTTCGAGATTTTCGTACTAGGTACTAATGACTAAAAAATTAATATTTAATAATTTTAATAATTAATAGTTCTATCAATAATATCGTTTTTAAATTTATATAAATATAATATGATTTCTCGGTAAAATAATCATATTAAATAATGAGTACAGGCTATAGAATTGCTGCAGACTACACATGTACATAATTACGTTTATTGACCTACTTATTATATGTTTTTAAATGTTCAAATACTTTAATTGTGAAATATAGTTAATATAGGTGATGTGATTAATAATATAAATTTAACTGATAACCTTTAAATGTTTTTAAAATTAATCTAGAAAAAAATTCTTATACATTAAAATTATTTAGATAAAATAAAGTGTACAACAAATCACATATTAGCAACATATTATTTGTAGGATTGTTTCGTATAAATTATAAAGCACATTTTTAATGAAACAAAATTAATTTAAAGTTTTAGTCATTTATTAATTTCAGTATTCTGATATACTTTAAAAAAATAATTACAAAAATAAAAATACCTACATATAACTTAATTTTTACTTTTATAATTAATAACTATATTTATAGCGTGCTGTTATTTTTAATCATTCGTAATTTTAAAACCAAAACTTCTAAAATATAATGTTAAGGCTCATTACAGTAAAAATTTAAAATACAATCAGTCATTTAAAATATAAATTAAATCTATCAAGATAAGTTTAACTATAATACAACAGCATTTTAAATAAATTAAAAGAGTACATGTGGTAATTAAAGATACACTGATCTCCCTCTTTCTAAGTGAAATAATAAGTTCTTACTGTAATTTTTTTCAAATAGCTTTATTTTTATTCAATAAACTACACCCTATGACTCCTGAAAAACTGTTTTTGAATCATAGTAAAATAAATAAATAAATGTTGTCAAAATCTGGTTTAATGTAAACATTCACGTTTTTTCTTAATTTTTTTGATTTTGACCTATTTTGAAGTACAAACTAGATACAACTTTTTATCCAAAACCACCCTTAAAGTTGAAAATCGAAACATTTTATCAACAAGTTATCGCATACTCATACAAATAAAAAACAAACATAATTAAAAAATCAATACATTCATCGTTCGCTCAAAATCTAAAAGAATGATGGGTATACAGGGAGACTGATTTTAGTACCTATTCTACGATTCTACCTTTTGAGCATTTATTTAACTACATTTGGTTTGATGCAACTTCAGGGTGGAGAATCTAGTCGTATTCTGCCGTACATTTAAACAGTTATTAAAATATATTAACAATAAGGAGTACTTACGTTAAGTTTGGTACTTTAGCTTGGCCCTTTTGTTTTGAATAGCATTAGTAAGATTTAATACTAGTTTATAATTAGCGAAATATTATCAAATAACATTTGATAATATCTAATATAATTATAATTATTGTTTAGTTATGGTAGGGTATGGATTATAATATTAATCTCATGAAAATGCTCTTAAAAAGTTATTTAGCGAATCAATAATTGAAAAAAAAAATGATATACCTATTATATTTACTCGTAGTCCATTTATAACCATCTTAGGTCCCAATACTTTAAAGTGCTATAAAGGTGTTTATCTTATAATTTATTAATTTGTTTCTTTTTAATTAATTTTAAATCATCTAGGTTCCGATCATCACAATCCCACTGTATTATGAATATGCAATTAAGTTTCAATATATATTGAAGTATCTATTGTATTTATTGTTATTTTAATTATGAATACGCCAATAAATCAATGAACCTCTATTATGTGTAGAGTTTATAATATTTACCATCATAAAACAATTTATAGTAATGTTTACAATTTTTTTAAAAAAAATTTACGACCTCTTAAAACAAATGAGTTTACATGTTTTTTAATGTATTGTGTATACAATTTATATGATACAATTTTAACCTTGAATCAAAATTCCAATTAATTTCCAAAACTACATGTGCATTGATAGAAATAAAACAATACTATTATCGTAAAACCCCCAAAAATCACTATCATTAGAATGTAAAAGATTGTAAATTTAGTAATGTAAATACTGCTTTTTATCATTTATATGATATATGTAATTATAATAAGACCTATAATGTAACCTTGTTTTCAGGCATTCAAAATTTAAATTTTAAATTTTATAAAATAAATAAAAATTATACAATCAATAGTTTATCAAAATTAGATACTATTTTATTATTGTTCTATAAATTACAAATTACAATAAAATTATTGAAATAGTAAAATTATTGACAGAGTCAGAAAACAAACATCACTATTGTTTATCGAATATTGCCCGTATACAAATTTAAAAACATTAAAATGACCTAGCAATATTTTGTATATTTACTAGGTATTATTGTTTTTAAACGCAAAACAATTGATAATAAAATCTTAAATCTTTGACCCCGCAGATATGTGAGATGTCAATTAAATTAAAAATGCTAAAAAAATATTTTTCTTGTGACTATGTACAAAGATCATATTAAATAAATATATTATTATTCAAATTATTTGTAACTTTGATATTTGGTTGTAATGTCGATCATAGAATTTTCAGACTACAAACGTTAATTCAAAATAATTTACGCAATAAGTTTTTCTGCATAAAAACAAATGAATGTTTTCTTATTAAGTTCGCATAACAAATATATAAATTATAATTATATATATGTGTGTGTGTGTGTGTGTGTGTGTGTATTTAACGTGATAAAATAATAATTTAATTCTTAAGTTAAATAATAAATAGTAAGAAGGATTAAGAATGTTGAATTTTAAATTTAAGTTATGAATTAACAGATCAAATTTTGATAAACAATCACTCGACACAATTTTTAAACATTATTGTTAACACTAATCTGATAAAAAAATAAACTTTACAATATTGACGTTACAATGTTAGTACAATCACTAAAATATCTGATTAAAAACGTCATTATCTTCTAAGGTTTACTTTAATATTAGGGATAATAAATACGAAATGTATATTGAATACATTTAATAACTTGTTTTCAATTTTAAACTATTTTTTTTTTATAAGAGTACTTGTTAACATTGAAATCATTATTATAATATTACACGAAGACAGGAAGAGTATGTAATGTAGGTAGGCTACCTACAGGCTGTAGGTACAAGTTTTCAAGATCAACATTTTTATAATATGAAATGGTATAAATTAAATAAATTTAAATTAACCTATTTGAATTATATTTATTGTTTTATGCATCTACGGATTAAATGGAATTATATATACATACTAAAATTTAAATTTAAATTTTACTGAGTAAAGTAGTTATAATAGTGTAACTATGTATTCCTAAAAATTATAAAGCAAAATTAAAAAAAAAAAATAAATACAATTTATTAAATTTACTTTTTTTTTCCGCCAAAAAAAAAACAAGGAACGGGTGGGAACTGTTTATCATAATACTTACATAGAAAATAAGATATTTATATGTTAAATTTAGATATATTTGATAATACATTTGGCTTTTGTTTCTTGATGTATGGTTTTTAAGTATAATCAGGGGTTAAATTTTTAGTAATTATTAATAAGTATACCTATATAATAATTTACAATTAAGCAAAATTTAATTAATATGGATACTTATGTTCTAAATCTACAAAATAACACCACACATGAGTTCCTATTAACTACATTTTTCACCATTTTGTTGTAAACATTTTTACTTGAAATAATTAACATTATAATCTTTTATAAGTTGTAACATATTAATTTTTAATAACTATCCATCAATGTATAACATTTTTATCCGTCATTATTTTCTACATTAGTAAATAATAATATCATACTCATACGATATATATACTCGACATGCCGCGCTTAATTCAGGTATTATTGTCATTTCCACTCATATGAATACAACACATAGGACTTACGATTAACATGCTCCTTTCTTTTTAGTAGTGTCAATAAATCGAGTTATAGTTGGAGTAATAAACCGTATTTAAGATTCTACAATATATTGAACTGTTTTTATATATCAGATCATAGTATAGTCTAATTCGACAATATTATGAGTTTATGACCTATTTTTCAAAAAAAAAAAAATATTCCTAAGATGTGTGTAATCGACGAGTTTATAATAAATAAAGATCGTAAAAACTTAAAATTGTTTATACAGGTATACGATGGTATACGATAGTGAACTTCAAATTATATAAGAAAAAGTAACCGTGACGATTACCCAGTCAAACTGCAAAAGCATCAACTATAGGCGATCAAGGATGCACGAATAAACACACGAAATAAATCTTATATATTTAAAAACCGGTGTTGATAATATAATACTATTATGTTATGTAGGTACCTAAACGTATTTCCTACATGCAAACGGGCGCTTTGGCGATTGGTGGTATAAGTTACGCAAAACCGTGGTTTACTGCAGCTGTAGTGTACGCCCAATTTCGTCGTCTTGGACAACGAAGCTCGTGACCTCATTGGAGCCAAGTTCCGATGTACCATCGTATATATTATATCCTGCAGCATAATATCCTGTATCCGACGCACAGGTCGTCAACCGCCGTGTAAACAAAAATAAATACGATTAAATATATTTATCGAATTCACTATGATAGAAATGTTTACGAATCGGAAGAAAAAATAATACGCGATAGTCATATTCAGTCAGAAAAGGCGACCGACCACATGTTGTAGTTATATACCAGCCATGGCGAGAAATACATTATAATATATTCATTCTATTGCAGCATAATAATTATTCTTTTCCGAACGAAAAACATTTTATGCTCCCACAAATTATGCATTATTCCTAAGACAATAGACAAAAATAACCTATACCTAATGTGATATCATCGAACGTATTGCGCGATCCTTGACACGGATGTTGTTAGCAGGACCGAAAATATATATGACTGATGAAACGTGTATGGGGTATCCTTTTTTTTACTATAATGTTTGTGTATCTGTAATAGGTATGCATAATGTCACAAGGTCTTTGTATTTAATATAATACTAGATAGTTCGTCAAATATATATTTTTTTTTAGAGAACTGCACGTCGCACGTGGATAACACTGATTATTGTCTAACTACTATATAGTAGTTATAATCATATTAATGGAAATAGTTCACGAGTTATTGAACTTCCTTTATAATACTATTATTTTTTCCATTAATTTATTAGGTATTAGACAGTATATTATTGCAGAATATGTCATTTAGGTTCTTATATTAAAAAAAAACTCGAAGAATCAAGAATCCAAATATGTAAACGATCGTATATTATATAAATGTGTTCTTATTAATACGTTTTCAGATAAAATAAAATATGCATAGTAAAATTAATGAAACCATTTATGATAGAAATAAGAAAGGATAACTACAAGGATTTTAATGGAATTAAGTTACAAGAGGGAAGCATGAATAATTGCAGCAAACCAATTAAAAGATTTAAGACGAAAAGACGAAGTAAGCTTAATATAAGGTTTAGGCACCGATTTTCTATAATATATTATTATTTATATTATTTAGTAGGATATTATGATTTTCAATAAATTGTTATGTGTTTACACTGTTTACAGTTATTATAAAACACAAATAATAATCACACATAAAAACTTTTTAAATCATCTATGTATTTGATTTTATTGTTTTACATAGAGATCTCACATATTGCTTTTCTGCATGAATTAATCATTTAGCAAGTACTATTCACCAATATCTGAAAACTATAGTATATTTAAAAATACAATCTTATTAGTAAAACATAATAACTAATTTAATTTTTAATTTTGAAATTTAATAAAAATTTATTTGTGTAGAATTAATAACAGCTTAATAAAAAAAAAATGAATTGTACCATAGTGAAACTGGGAAACTAACTAAAAAAACTTATTTGTTTAATGTCAACGACGAAAATCAAGAAAGAAAACAATTAATTATGCCTACATATATAAGCATATGAAATATTTAGAACCTAATTATTTGTCTAGTGTTTTTACGAAATACAATAAAAATCTTTACAATAATACAACAGAAAGTAGAATGTTAAAAATGTAAGTACTTGTAAATGTTCCTATAACCATTGTTTTGGATATTTAAGGCGTAAAAATATAGTCAGCTTATAACAAATTTTTTTAATTTCAATGAAAAACCTGAGGATGCTGAAGCTCCTCTATCTTTTTTTATAATGTTATTTTAAGGTTGTGGATACCTGTTACTATTAAAATCTAAATTAACATGAAACAATTTGCTGGTGCTAATTTCAAAATTGGGGGGTGCTAAGCACACCCAACCTCCTCAAATTGCGTCCATGAAGATTTGATACATTTAAGTACATTTAAATGATAATCAGTTTTTCTTCAATAAAATATACTACTCAATAAGGAGATTTACTAATATTACGATAAATAATAATACGCAAATACCTACTATTAAGCTGTTTTTAAAGTTGTGAACTTTAAATAACAATACTTAGTTAAAGTTAAAATAACTAATAAAAATAAATGTATCTTAAGTACATGTAAATTACTAAACAGTACACGAAGTTTTCAATATAAAAAACTAAGAAAATTTTACACTTAACTAATCGATTTAAAACGCTTGGTCTAATTGTAAACTGGCATAGTCTTATATTATTATGCGTTTATACTATATTTTAAAATTGTTATTCAAATATATGTATATAGTATCCTATTTCTATATTTATATGTATAAGTACCTTATAGATAAGATTTAAACAAATTAATAACACTTATTAACGTTTTATTAAAATACATTCCTAATTTGAAGTATTATAATATATTAATATCTGTATATTCCTTCGGAAACGCGTTGTGTAGCACATAAAACGTAATCCTTTCACGATAATAACAAACATAGACTATATTATAGACTACTGTCTACACTAAAAGCACATATTGCATAATTTGTATAAAACGAGTTTACTGGTTACATGAAGAAAGACTTAGTCATATTTTCGTATTTATTCTAAATATTAGAACGCCACACTAAGGTTTGTTATCTTCATCTTCTCACACGTATAACATGTAAAACATGTTCACTGTAAACTGCACAAATCGGTCATAAATTAATGGAAATTGTTTTTAATATTAAAACATCTATTTTTTTGTAAACATAAAAACTAAAACAATGTTTTTAAGAATTCCTGATATATTTGTTTAACGTATTTAAAATATTCTTAAAATCTGTAGAATACATCTACCCACTATTACTCAAATTACGAAAACTTTTTTTTTCATTATATTGATACAAATTATGAGATTTCTTCAGAAATGTTATTTTATTTATACGACTATATTTTTATTTAATTTATTTATTTAGCGTTGAGTATACATCTAAAACGGCTGAAAGGCATAAAAGTCAGGTTATAATTATTGATCATACGAGGTCTACTCAAAAAGCTCTTTTTTGAATGCTATGATTGATAATATCTCTAGAATAAATTTACAAGCATCATAACCTTATAAGTGGCAAATAAAAATCCTTTAATTTACTTTTTACATTTTACAAAATTACAATTTATAAGCGTCTAAAGAGAATGAAATTGCGTTTAGATACATAATTATTTTTTATTAAGTGTAATCTGTATAATGATTGAAACTATATATTTAAAAAAAACTTTACAAAATTTTAGATATTGTGATGTAAATATATTGTATTATATTCAGTCAAAATTAAGAATGTTTTTTTTAGAGAGAAATAAAAATTAGTTTTCACAAAACATGATAATTGCTCTAGATAACAATAATATTTAAATATTTTGCATACAATATCATGCACATTTAGGTCATATGAAACCTTACATAACGGTATATTGATATATAAAATAGTCTATAGAATACTTTACATTTCGACCAAATCGTATAAAATGCAATAATTAATAATATAATTTTATTGGATTAGAATCATTCATATTTTTTAATAATCATTCTTAATTTATAACAAAGAGTTACATAAACTAGTGATTAATTTATAAATACATTGTTAATACTATTACCAGCTATTATCTATTATTTTTATAGAATTTTGTAAAATCGTTTTACATACCTACTTATTTAGTGTCCATAAGTATATAAATCGATAAAATATTTGTTTTAATCAGTACCTTTGAAATTTGAGATAGCTGGCAGCTGCCACTGATTGACACGATACTATTATATACTTATTACTATAATACAAGTATGTAGATATAAATGCATTATGTATATAATAGTTCAATAATCATAATATAAATAAATAACGATAAAAATTACTGGAAAGAATGGGCCACTCATTATACAACAACATTTTGAATAAAAAAGTAAAAACCATTTAGGTATCGTCAAAACTCAAAAGTAACATAAAATTAAAAATCAATATACTTTAATGAACTGTCTTATGCATATATATAAATATAGGTTAGGTCATTAGCCCTATTATTATTTTCGAACGAATTGTCTTCCATATTATACATAATATTATTCTTCAATAAATTAACCTTAATGTTATGGAGTTCAATAAACTTCATAGAAAATCTATGTACCTTGATAAAATTATTCAAAATCGATTCGGCAGCTATTCATGCATCTGCCCAATACACGGGTACGGTGTACTTGTGGTGTATATATAATATAATAATTATATTTTTGAGTGTATTTATGTGTATACGATAACAATTAATATGGTGTTGAATATCTCGATTCGTTTTAGTCGCACACTACTGCGCGCATAGGTAAACGTTAAAAAAAATCCCAGTCAGGAGAACTCGTGTCGACGAAAACAAAACTATTCGGTTGAAAAAAAATATTAAACGGAAAAATCGGCGATAACAAAAATATTCGTCGGAAACGAAAGCCGAGATTGCGCGAAATACGCGTACACTACAACGGCGAACGTGCGTTTCGGCAAGCCGTTCTATTCAGACTACGCGCCACTGTCTAAACAGCGAGTATTAGGTAGGTATATACCACTCCGCCGGTCACTCGCCAAGACCGGCGCCGTGCGTTACCACGGTAACGCATCCAATGACAATTTATTAGCGGCGTTCTCAGTCATAGCCGTCCGACGCACCTGTGACTAAGATTGAGCGCATCGTATCACAACACGATTTACGCGATACGACGAAAACATGTTGATTGTTGAACGATGCATTACGAAATTAAACGGAGTGCATTTCGTGGTAAATTCGTTATTTATTATAATCAAAAAATGCACACGTCCATAGGTTTTAATTTAATTATTGTTGTAGAAACTATGAACTTCAAAAAACCTATAATACTCCCTATGGCTATCTACACGGAATACTTACGATAGGTTTTTTCTTCGATTTTATACCTATTTCGCGGGCTCAGGGATGTGTGTTTTTGAAAGCTATGGGGTCAACTCATCTCCGCTGATTTCGTGTACCCTGTAAATCTTATATTGGTAAGTATTGTATACAGACGCAAACGCAGAAAACAATTTTAAGGAGGGGGGGTTGAAAAATTGTTCATAATATAATTCTATTCATAAGTAGGTCAGATAATTTATTTTTTGTTCTTGATATTTCGGAGGGGGTTTAAACACCTACCCCCCTTTGTTAGCGCCTGTCTGTATAACACCTACCAATGCGTTTTTATTTTTGAGAATATTTATGTCGATCTGAACAAATACGCGTAGATTGAAAAGTGCATATATATTTTAGTATTCGGGGACAAATATAACTTGGATTCTGAACAAAGCGAGATTATTACATTTATATACAGATGTGGTTGAGTTTATACGATTATTAAATTATTAAAGATCTTTAAGCTAACAACTTTGAGTTGGAGGGTTACCCGTAGTCCCACAATAATGCTGTCTGTCGTTTGTTTTATAAACTATACGTACCCTACCTATATTTATACCAAAAATCTTAAGTTGTTGGATTTTATTGTTTATGTATACTTCTAGTTGTGTAAAATCTATATTATGTATACTATTTATGTTTTTATTATCTACTTACATAGTATTATGATATTGTGTTATTGTAATAATTTGTTTATAGTGTTATCAGCTTATATAGTTTTGTATTTATAAATGCAAAATAAATGATATTTTTTGAGGACATTTTCAACAACATTGGTTAAAAAAACTAAAAAGTTAATAGATAAGTTCTAATAGGTATAAAATTATACATAAATGATACAATTTCAGCGTCATAAATATTATATTTAATATTTATTCGAACTGAACTAATTGAAAAATGATTGTCCTAATGGAATTATTTGTTTTTAAAATTGCTATTTATTTATATAATATTATAGTGGACTTTTTTTCAATTATTATCTTAATCGTTTTACTACTTTTAAAGTTTAAATAATTGCATGAAGATATAATTTCAATATTAAATAATATGATTTAGATGCTAATTTAATATGTATTTTGTTATAGTAATTAATATAATTATTACTATAGCACCTTAAATTATTAAAGTTAGCATATTCATAATGCTGCAAGGTCGACATTTTTTAAAGCACGAGAAAAGTTGTAGCACTTATTATACAATGCTGAATGTTCATGTTTCAAAAAATACTGATAGAGTGCTTAAAATGCATGTTAGGGTTAAATAAATTATCATACAAAAATAGTGAATTAATAGTATTTAATTCGATGATCAGGTGTTTAGGCGGTAAAGGTAATGAACACAAATATTTTATATTATTATTTATAATACAAATAACAAAATCGTTGTAAACAAAAGTTGAATAGTAATAATAAAATGTATTAATGGTATTATTTGATTTTACTTTTATTTACTTGTAAATATGTTATGATAAGACAGATAATTTCATGTAAGTACTAAGACTTGAAATTTTTATCCAAGGTTACTTGAATCATATTCTAACTATTAATTTATTAAACTTTAAAAATCTTTACCAACATTTTTTTATGAGTACTTAAAATTTCAAAAACTACACAACTGCTTAAATTAACCGAGCTTCGCTCAGTATTGTTTTTTCAATGCGATGCTTTGTCATTACTTTCAAATTTATAGTATAATAATACATACCTACAACTCCACATTATCTTGCTCCAAGGTGAAAAAACATCTATTCTCAGTATCTTGTCAGTATTTTTTTTACTGTATGACTTTTAACTTCTTATAATTAAAAAAATATATATTTTGTTATAATCCATTTAATGCCAGTCTAATTTAATGTAATAATAATAAATACTTCTAAGTGGATTGTTATTGTATTGACATTATGGTACCGGTACGGGGTATATAATATAGTTTAAGGTCAAAAAAAAAATATGCATTTAATTTAATATACACTTAGACTGTTAGATATGTTATACGATATTCAGTTATAGTACAAACGTTACAACATTAGAAAAACCACTATAATTATTGATGCCATAAATATGTCCATGGGTCCATTTAACGGTTGTGGATAAGAAAAACACATTTGTGATTGCTGATTAATAATATGGATGATTTAAGAATCTCAGATCTTTTAATATTTCTTTAAATAAATGTATTAAAATAAAATATTTAAGGATTAAATTCAATAAGACTTGACCGCTTAAAATTGCGATTTTAAATTTAAAAACCCGGAGAATTCGTTGTGTTTTAATATTTAATATATACATACTATGTATAGTAAATTTGAAGTATGAGTATACTTACTTACCATATTTTGGCATTGAGTAGGAACCTGTAATATATATTTTTAAATTTGAATTTAATGATAAATCGTTGTATATATCCAAAAAACGATTCTGAAGAATTAAGATAGTTGGTGGATTAGTAGACTGTGAAAAAGTAAATCAGAGTCTATCCCCGTTATGGCTAAGCCTAATGTATAAAAATGTAAGCATTTACCGAGGGTAACTATATTGTGTATTATTTATTTAAATAAACAATGCCAAATGGGGAGAAGTAATGTACTAACCGAATTTGAGTTGCCTTTATGCAGCTTGTTAAAATAAAATAAAAAAGTAATGAATTAGCATATAGCTTTATTTTTAAATTTTTATTTAAAAAATTTAAAATCTATACATTTGTGGTACAATAGTCAATAAGTTAATAAGATAAATAATTTTAAATTGACGCATTAGCATATAATATTTCCAAAGGGTTATCTCGTAATTTCATTATTTAATTATAATTACATTTTTAATTCCGTAAGTTTAATTAATGTTTGCCAAAAAATTTAGCTTATGTGTTATACCTTATAAGTCAATACTGATATACTTTAGAATAGTAAGAAAATTATTTCGTAGTATAAATAAGTTTAGATATTTTAATATTTTATTCAGAAAATAATAATATAAACAGTTTTTATTGTAATTATATATTTTATTACATTTTTGTAATGTATATTATGAAAGTTAAAATATGGGGGTATAATGATTCTTTGTCTCGTGTAGTCATATAGATAACACATAAACTAGAATACTGAAATTATAATACTTGAAGAATCTAGTAAAATTGTATTAATTATTATATGTATTATCTATATAGCTAATAATTTATAATCTAATTTCATAATTTTATTAAAATCTAAACTGAAATATCTTAATATTCTTTAAATAGGTATTCCCATAATTTTGTTTTAGTATTTTAAACATCAATTTAATATTAGTTTTTAACAAGTCTCTGCACTATTTGTACGTCAGACATCTTGAAGGATTACTAGAAATTTTATTAGTTGATAAACTTTAGATCGAGGAGTTGAGTTAAATCCAAGGTGATCGGTGAACCTCTTGCATAGAAAATTGTTGCTTATTTCTAAAAAATGTTTAAACGCAAAATAAATATTAAAGGTGTAATTATTTATTATAATACATACATGTTACATCACATGGAATTTATTAATTTTCTCAGGGAAATAATCGCATTGTTTTCAGATATGAGATGAATGATATTTTCACATAACTGGAATGTCCACTATCCAATTATCAATTAAATTTTAAATAAAATAATACTTATTTTAATACTAGAAACGTTATTCTACTGGTATGCAACTATGTTAATATTTCATATTTTTAATTATAAAAAAAATATTTATTTAATACTTTTTTCAAGATCAAAACTATTCTCAAATAAAGAAGTTTTACTCTTCAGTATCCAGAAAAATATGTTTAAATTTATTGATTATATATAATTCAAGATGTAAGAGTCATTTAATATAGGAAGTAATTAATAAGCAGTAGCTAGGTGTTCACTGTTCATACATTTACATACTTATATAGTCAAAATAAATCTTTGTAATAAAGTAGCAACTTATAACAACTTTTGCTTAACAGTATGTTATTTTTTTCATATATATATATATATTTTTTTTGTTATCTATAAAGATTATGTCTAAAGATAAATTTACTTTTTTTATTAAACAATTGTATGAACAATTATTTTCAATTTAAATTTTATCGACAATTTAATATAAATAGCATCCTTGATGTTTTGAATCGTCATTGGCATAGTTTAGATCCAAAAATAACAAACAAAAATGTTAAAATAGTGAAATAGTGAAATTTTTAACGAATATTTACTACGAGGAATGAAGGTTAGGATCATAAAATGTAAGATTTTACTCATTGTCAATGATAACAGCAAATAATCAAATTATACTTTATTAAATCAAGTCAAACCACTTTTACTGTAATTACAAATATTAATAATATTTATGTGTAGCTATTAGTTTAGTTTTTTCATTTAATTTAATTGATATTATATGCATTTCATCTGACCTTATAACATATTGTATGGTCCAGAACATCAACAATTATTTATCCAACTGGTTCTCTCAAATAATAATCTATTTTCTACTAAAGAACTATATCGATAAGATATATTTATTTATATTTATTTGGTTTGCTTATAATAATAATGTATGTATGTACAGTAACAATAGGTCAAGGGGATACTAAATCGATTTCCTTCAAAATGTAGTGCAAAATAAAAATATTTCGGCATTATAAGCTTTAATATATTGGTATGTAATTATAGAATAAAAATGTGATAGGTATAGTATCTATCTACTTATTTTAATGTATATACTTGTCTAAATAATATTTTTTCAATATTTCCATGAGCAAGATTTAAATTTTGTTTCTATAATTATAATTTATTTATTTTATGGGTTTACTATAACAATTTTAACATATAATGTATAATTATTTACTTGTTAGATTAATAATTTATAAACAAACTATGGATATTCTTATATAGGTAATCATTCGATTTTCATGAAAGTTAAATCAAACAATTTAACGACATAAAATATTTTTTCATAAAATCGTACACCAAATTTAATAATTATTTATTGCACCAGGGGTGGATCAATTATGATTAATTATGAATTTGTATTTGGAAACGTGTTTGATAAGAAGTTTAGTTTGAAAATTCTAGAATATACTCTTGACTCTATCCAACGAGATAACACGTATTTTAGCGCCGATTCTGTAAATATCCAAGTGACACCCTGCTATAGTGAAATTTGTGTTGATGGCTGCAGAGCCAGGAGAACCGATTTTTGTTGCGCCACATAGCGTCCTCTCGCTGTACAGAGTACTCGTTAGTTATAAATCTTTAAACAATGATAAATTTTCAAGACATAAAGAATTTACCTAGAAAATATTTTAGAATAAATAAATAATATTTTTTTAGTCAACTCTAATTAAATCCACGGAAATGGATACTTTAACTCTAATTTTTAATATAATATTTAACCTTCTACTTGACAATAGGAGGTCATTCAAACTTGTAAATTTATGAGACTGTTTAATTATTCTCTACTTTTCTGTGTTCAGATATTTATCTTTACTGTTATGCACTAAGATGTTATAGCATGAAATTAAAACTATTAATTAAATAATTATATAGTAAATCGTTTTTTGTTTAAAACATATTTTCAGAACTATTTATTTATATTAACAAATTCCTTAGTAGGTTTAATTGTGTTCGCATACTCTTTTAAGAATTATAACAATTTTCATCCTAACCAATTATTGATTAATTTATTCTTTATTGATAATAATATTATATTTATTTGTTGATCTAGTTTTATAACCAAAGTTTATTTATATTTTAGTATATAACTAATTTAATTAGCATTATTTTATTGCTGTCAGTTTTTTGTTTATATATATTAAATTTGCATAGTTATTTTAATATTTTGGAAAACGATTGGATGACGTTTATTAGTTTAATTAACATACCAAAAATGAGATAGACCTAAGAGAAAATTAAATTTTTTATGACCATTAAGATAAGATTATATTATATACTCAAAATAATTACAAGCCGCAAATATTCATTTTCCTTTTGACATGCCTAATTAGTAATTATACGCAGTAGGTATTCTTACGTATATTGGTATATTTAAACTTTGTAATGCAACAAAATTCCTCTATATTTTTGGTATAAATGTCACCATTCAATAGATTCTTATTCTTAAGTATAAACATTTTATTAAATCCCCGAAAAATCCTAGTCACTTTTACTCTTATGGACAGACTATATACAAATTAGGCATAATTCCTGCACAAATAATAGGTATAGTGCAAAAGCTAATTAAATTATATGTATCGAGTATTTCTATTTCCATAAATACTTGTTAAAAATAATTTTGAATATTTATTTAAATATTTTTACTATTTTATTTACAATTATATTTTTCTTAATACTACTCTGACAGTTATAAACAATTATTTTTTTTTATAAACTAACCTAATGAAATGCTCACTTACTTAAAAGTAGCAATAATATCAATGCAAATATCTCATTTGTTATATTTTATATTAAAATACAGTGAAATAAAATTTGAACTAGCTTTAAATAATATGTTTACGTATGTACGATGTGTAGTTAAATACTGTTATATTTTGACTATAAAGCATAAAATATTAAAAAAATTAAAAACATAAAATTAGTTGCAAGTACCCTCAGATTAACATGAGATGAATTTTAAGTTTAATTAAAAAAAATATTATTACTATTATGATACCAAATTAAAAGATTTTTAATAGTTTAAAATTAAGAAATAGTAGTCATTATATAATATATAAATGTTTCTCTTTTTTCGAATTCCACTAGATATCTACAACTTTACAATAGTCAGTGGCTATTAAGATCACTGTATTGCTTACTACATGTCGTAATATTTATTTTACTATACTTAATATATTATATATTATACTTAAATCAATAATTTTGAGAAATCAGATAATTTTGGGTAATTGGTCTCAATACGATAATTTATAGGTTTATAAAATATTTTATTTTTTCTTACCTATAAAAGCTACATAGCTTAGATAGTTTCACAACCAGTAAGTATTTAATGTATATTTATATATATATATATATATATATATATACGAATAAAATTTGGATATGGTATTTTTAAATTTTAACTCTGATTGTTCATTATTCATTAATATCTACTAACACCTTCATTGATATTTACCGATGAATAAAAATCGATACATAATAATTAGAAACTATTTAAATGTTGATACATTATATATTCATATTATTATGTATTATATATAAAGTATATACATTTACCTAATATTTATGTAAAATATTTGTTTTAAATGTTTAAGGTTTAATGTTTGTATTGCTATTTCAATAAAATGTACATCATTTACATTAAGTAAAATCTTATTATATGAATATTAAATAACTACATTAGAATCGTAGTTCAGAGCGTTCACATACTATCAAAGAAAAGATGGAATTTAAGCTATATATTTTAATTTAGATTATTTTTCTAATTATTATGTATTTTATTTTTAAAAAACAACTTCTAAAAAACCTTGATATTTTGTGTCTTTTCGTATTAAGTAACACACACACCAAACTCTTAAAAAATATAAATGACAGTTTTTATTAACTTACAAACAAACTATACTGTGTTTTTGGATTAATTTATTAAGACAATACTATATTTTAATGATTTCCTAAAATCTACAAGGTTGTTATTCAGTTATCTCCACACTTCATTTAAAATTAATATGCCTATCGACCATCAACCAACTATTATAGTACCAGGTAGCCTTAATAAAGTAATAAGGAGTTAATATTTGAATATAACTTAGTGATAGTGTTTGATATTATTTACGTAAATACATTTTATATCAGATTAAATTATACCTAGAACTTATAGTCTACGAAAAAAAATCTTTCCAGCTTTATATCAGTAAAAATATTAATGTATTATACTGAAATGATAAAAAGGAAAACCTATTTTCATAATAAATTTTAAAATAAGATTATAAATAAATCACGAGCACGTGACTGTAAACATAACATAACTTAAACATTTCATATGAATTTCTTTCTAAAAAATATACTACTATACTATAATATAATCAAATGTAATTTCTAAATAAAACAACACTATTGTAAACAATTTCTGTATCTTCAAAATGATTGTGCCCGTTTTACCTTTTTATCTGCAAACAACTGCAACATGATTGTGCTAAATTAAATATAGGTATTGTCCTTTTAAAATTTTTTCTTTCCAATTTTACAAGCATAAAACTGACAACTAAATTAAATTGTTGAATTTGTTAAAAATTGTTTCTTATTATGACATTGACACTGGTACACATAATACAATTTTAAAAAATATGAATTTATAAAAAATATACAAATGCCTAAATAGTTTATACATAGGTACCTATTTTATATTATAAATACCCAGTTACTGTATTATAGGTTATAGTATATTGATCTTGCCGTCTTTATTTTATACACACATATTAAAAAAATATAAATGTTTATTATACCATATATACTAATATTTTTAAATAGTTTATTGGAAAATTTTTAAAAGAGCAACATGAAAAAATGTCGGTGACTTAGATTATCGAATAGAAGTATTTTCTTTTTTAGTTTTTTTTAAAGGCCTCCAATATAAATAAATACACCTCAGCCTTCCGAGACTTAGATACTACACTGTGTCTACTTACTTTACCTACCTACTTGATTCAATGTCAACAATTGTCACGAATATTGCATGTACATTAAAATTATTATAAATTATGTTATTATGCTAATGATTAATCATTATATTTACTATATAATATAATTTATTTTACGTTTGGATATTTGTATAAACGTTCTTTAATTATTTTTAATATGATATAAATCATCATAGTATAATATTTATCTTATCCAAATTAATTATGAATAAATAAAAATTATATTATTCAATATTATACAAGTAAATATAAATTGTATTAAATTAACATAATATGCGTGTACCATACCTGATATCGATTTTTAATATTTCAATAATGTATTGTATAGTTATATTAATTATATAGGTAATTATAAAAACTTTAGACCAACTTTTATACGCACCAAAAAATTATTATCAAAAATATCGGTAGGATAAATGAATTTAAAAAACGTAACAAATATTTTCTTACAATTAAACGTGTGAGATGTAATTTATGCACGGTAGACCACTCACTAACTATCTGACTATAAAAATCACAACATGAACGATGTTAGACGGGTTTCGATCAAAAAATATAAGCGCGTGTCGATGTAGTCAATCACGAAAAAATAAAACTAGTCACTAGATATATATTCATGTATAATAATATTAGTATCAAAATTAGGTAGGGTGTATGACTGCTCGACCGCTGTATAATATAGTTTGGATATTGTAATAACTTTGCAATGAAAATGAATTACAAGGTAAAGGACACGTATAGTCGGTCAAAAATATCCCATATGTTGAGTAGTTTCATAGGTATATATTATAAAATATGGATGTACTTACCTATATTTTAAGTCAATTAGATAAAACAATTAAAGCATTAAAAATATTATTATTAATTATTGTATTGATATGTTTTAATGAACTCATAGTGACTATATTGTATACGGTTAGGTACAACATGCAATGTTTAGCATAATAAAAATGATAGTATGTGGTTAAATAATATACATTTTAATCAGCTTATAATATTTACAATAACACACACATTTATGGTTATCTACATGTTTTAGTATGATAATATGACAGTTTTGTTTGTTTCCATGACCTTAAACAGGTATACACTGGCTGTAAAATATGTTGAACACTATTTGAATTTACTTATTTCGATAATGTAGTAAATATAATATATTTATGATAGCTGTAACAACTTTGAGATTTGAAAATTGAGATTGTAATATAATGTTTGCATCTGAGGACAAAAAAAAATCGACTAAAATTCGCATCACAATAAAAACAACACATAAGCATTATAACTTGTGGATACTCTCTGCAGCGAGTATAATAACCTTCTCGTACACGGCAGTGACACACTATACGCTATATTATACGTATGATATTACACTGCACTATGCCGCGAATGCAGTTTTTTTTGTCCAATAAATTATATACAGATGGAAATAATACGCATAATTATATAACCTTAATAATCTTAATAAAAAAAAATTCTTATTCAAAACACTCAATGAGTTCTGAAACAATACCGCTGTTGGCTATTATACCTATATAATATAATGTATCTAACCTGCATACATTTATTTATACATACTCCGTCGTTTATTTGACATTTGACATTGTACATGCAATAGATAAATCTGTATAGGTAAAAATGTAAAACCAATCAACTGGAATCGTTGGTATTGTGTTTGTATTATTATGTCTTATGCGGTAGATATACTGGTATCTGTTTATAGGTCAATTATTATAATATTTTGTTAATGATAAATGACTAAACGAGTAAAAACAAGTGATCGTTATGCAGTTAATATTTAAATATTTAACGAATCGAGAATCTGTATTAAGAGGATGTCAATGCACTGTTTGTTTTCTTTCCCTGACCCACGCGCAACATAGACAAAACGCATTTACGCAGTCTGAGTAGAACTCGCTCAATTTTGGTTCTAAAGTAAATATACCTATTATAAAATCAAATTTTGATAATATTTCTGAGTACAAGACTACGAGTTTTTTCTATTATTCCCGATACAGCGTTAATTATATCGTTTAGAAATAACTATAAATTACTACATTTTTAAATAACTTTTACATTTTAAAAATTTTAATTTTTTTTAAAAAAAATCATCGTCTTCAACTCAGAAATATTATCAAAATTTAATTTTATTACAGGTATATTTACTCTAGAATCAAAATTGAGCGAGTTCTACTCAGACTGCGTAAATGCGTTTTGTCTATGTTGCGTGTGGGTCAGGGAGAGAAAACAAACAATGTGTGACATCCTCTTAATGCAAGTAGAGTATAATAGTATTATAAGTATATCTAAGTTGTTAGGCATTTCAATTGAAATACTGTGATAAATAATTGGTTTGTATTATCTTTTAAACTATTGTTAATTGTTATTTATTATTAGTAAATAGAAAAAATAGTTGTCAATAAATCGCACGATTGTCGAACAACTCTAAGGTAAAAAATGTTGTCTATTTTTGGCGGAATAATTTTGATTAGTTTGGTTTTACTAAAGAAAAGCAAATTCATAAAATACGAAACCAAGTTATCTATTCAGGAAATACGTATTGAGCTTCTTTTCTATTGCTAATACTTAAGGGTATTTTAAAAACAAAAATGATATATTATTATATTCTTAAAAATATGTTGGTCATTATCTATTAAGAAAACAATTTATAGGTGGGCGTTAGGTACCTATTCAATAAATACATCGCATACATTTGTGCTTAAAACACATATTAAATTGTAAAAATGCATAGAAACTACTCAAGGTTAAGTTTATACGATAATAATTATTTTATTATTAATTTATGTTTAGATACCTTTATAATGTTTCATGTCAATAAACACTTTTATTTTATAATCTTACTTGTATCGTCTGCTATCCTACAATCTTATATATTATATATATATATAAGTAGAATTCAAATTTACGAACTTTATTTAATGTAGATAAAGTGTGGATATTTTTGGAATTGATTTAGCACAAGTAATTATTAAAGTCTACTTTTTTTATTTTAGTAAGCTTCCATTACATGAATTATTTTGCGTAATAATCTTTTTAGAAATTTTACTTTAATATAAATGCGTACATTTGTATAAACTTATTACACCATAATATTAGGTTGATTAGGTATCCTGTGTTTTTTAAGAATATTAATTTGTTAACTATTAAGTATTAATATGTGTTTTGATGTTCAACATCTTATGCTCTGTGATTATTGGTGACATTTACGTTGACGTATAGTATGGACGGTATGGTTGGTAGATACCTACTCCACAGTTCACAATTATGACGGTAAATTGATTCATATATACTTATATTTTATTCTTAGTTTTAACTTTTAAGTAAAGAATATAACATTTTATAGCTATTAATTATTTTTAAGTTAATCGTCACACGTTTCCATCCACACATAGATACATACGTAGTTACATTTTCTTACAACTTATCATACATCTCTTTAATATATAGGAAATACTAATAACGTCGACTAGTTATATACATTAATTTATACAACATCTAGATTGTTATATATAATAATATAATTACATATATTACATAATACATTATACTATATTTGTTAAAAATCGTTTAGCTATAATCTCTTAAGCCTTGAAAAATATGTGATACGTCATGTGAATTTACTATAGAAGATAGAACTATGATTGAAGCAACCGTATAATGTATAAGTTATACAATTTTGTTGTAATTTTTTTATAATACACTTAGAAACGGAACAAAAACTATAACAGTTTAGTTAAGAATTTAAATATTTCAGTTAACTATAAGTCATAGTTTTAAATTTTAATATCTATATTATAGTGTGTTAGTAAAAAAAATACATCTCATTAATTTGAACAAGACTTATAAGATATTAAAAAAATAACAAAAAATGAAACTATAAACAACAATGCGATAAACTGTAGACTGCAGTAACAGATGATTTATGTGAATATATTATGATAGATTGTATATCATAACGAACGATTGAATATTGATGTATAGTGTATAGTGTATACAGAGATCGGAGAAACTTCAAATTAAATAAATAATATACATGTTCCTGAATGTGTTCAAATTAACGTTCGCTTATTAAACAACGCTTATAAAGTTGTGCTTTGATTTTTTTTTTTTTTTGAAAGGTATAGATGAAAATAGATCAAATTTAAATAAATAAATTCTATATCTTATTATTAATTACCTATAGCATAAACAATTATACAAAGTTACAGCCGAGTGAATTGAATCTGATGGGTTAATTTGATTGGACCATACCATATTAATAATTATGTAGTGTATAGAATAAAAGTCAGTTATAAAGTGGTATTATATTTGTTAAATCCTTATTACTACCACTCTGTTGAATGTACGTAAATATGTAATATTCCAATATAGGAACAATGTCTAATATGCATAAAACAATTAAAATAATTATTAATATATAACATTATAACATCGTATATTAACATAATTAGATATGTCATTAAACAAAATTTGTTTAATGGTATAGGTTACTAATTAGCTATTGTTAGTAGGTATTCACAATAGTTCAAATGTTGACATGTATAATATGTTTGTACAACTGTAGTTTCGTATGCGTTTATGAATAGCATACAATAATCGAATAAATATTAAAAACGATGTGAATCGTATAAAGATAAAGATTTGTTTTTTAGAAAAATATTAATGTTTTGGGGCAATAATTTACTTTAAATAAATAGAATTCATTACAAAACAGTAAGTATTATAAAAGTATCATTTTTTTTCTTCAAAAAATGTGTAAGTGAATTTCCAAAAACGTTGATTTTTAACGATAATGAAAGTGGTTGCAATTCAATTAATAGCTTTGTATACTAACACTATAAAATGTATTGTTTAAATTTTATTACTGATTGTTGAAATCGATAATAAGCATTCGTCCGTAGTGACCATTTTTTTAGAATGACGTGGTTGAGTTATTTCGGTTAAACTGTGACAGTTGTCCAATAATATTGGTATATAAGTTCAAAAGTTAAATAATAATAAAATCACCGCAAACAAATGGTCATTGCCGCACTAGCTTGCAATCCATGGTGACACAACATTTTGATTTTTTCTATTAAAAAACGTCGACAATAATATATACAATTCGACGACGAAATGTTTATGAATTTATGATCGTTTACGATTGACTAATCGTATTATATCAATAAGTACCTATACCAGTGTTTCTCAAACTGTGGTACGCGTACCCCTTGGGGGTACTCGAAATTTTTTAAGGGGTACAAGTCTAGCTAACATGTATGTAAGTCTTTAAATTTATTTATATATATTTTAGTTTAGTAACTAAGAAGGTGTACTCAAAAAAATGTATTGGTAAAAAAGGGGTACAGTGTTTATAAAAGTTTGAAAATCCCTGACCTATAGAATTGATCCAAATTATGTACTATGTAGTAACGTGGTATATACGTAACATATAAGAATATTAACAACATAATATACTAACTGGGACTTTGGATAAAAAAAGGTGCAAACGCAGTGATTCGAAGGAATTGATCATTCGGATCGCTGCCACGAGAATAATCGCACTGTACCCGTGTATTCTTGGCCGTGTAACCGGAGATATTCCATTTTACGGTGAAAAATTGGTCTACAGTTCCCCGGCCAACCGCGTACATAGAATATAACATAATGTCGAGTATTTTACGCGGCCACTTGCGTAGTTGCGTCAGTACTCGATAATAATAATATAGATGATAATAATTATTATTCGCAGATTTCGGACACGAATGACGCAGGTTGAATCCAGGCGGTTCGGGACCCGAGGATAATAATATATCGTTCTCGGATCCGACGACGATTATAATATTATAAACTCTTACGTCAAAATCGCTGTCCGACAAAGTTATCGCAACTCTGCGCGCATATGCGTAATATATAATACGTACCTACACGGTCGGGCACAAATTATAGAGGAAACGACGCTCGGAGGAATCATTACTGTTTCGCATCATCGTGTTTAATCGATCAACGATCATATTATTAATATATACCATTATAGGTACCTATAAGTATACGCGTAGCTGGTACCCATACGCAATATTATAATAGTATAATCATAGCGCGCTGGCCGGCCAGTTGTATGGTAGTTATCCGCGAGTAGATTGTTGCGGCGCTGACGCAGACCGTCCGTTTTTTTTTCCCGAATCCGCGCGAACGGAATCCTATATCATGCGTGCGAAAATAATGATATTGATTATCACTTGTACTATTTTTAATCAACGGCGGACATTATCATTACCTATCGCGCAATTATTATTTGATATATCATTATGTACCTACCCCGCGCCGTACGCGCCGGGACCGTAAAGCAGTTTTCCAGCAACCATCGCGCCGTGCGCTGCGGTGTGTGCAACCGAATTATAATATAATATATATGAGTATATTGCGAAACGCACGTCGTAAACACAATACGCCTTGCGATCGTCCGCGCACAGGTGTTATTACGTGAAACGTCATTATTTTTTCGTGCGAGCCGGCCAGTCTATAATGACGGTATACCCGCGATACAGCGGCTATGGCACGTCGCATAGCAAGTGGTGTTGTTTCGATATAATAGTAGGTGTATAGGCACCGTAATAATAATATAATACGTATTATTACCCATAGCTATATGCATGTATACATACATATTATATTGTTGTTATGCTCGCGAACAGGAAAAGTTCGTTTTCGAAGCGTTTTTTCATGTGTCATTATTAAATCCTTGCTAATAATATGCTGGAATTGATGCATAAGACATAAGTGATACGATCTACAGTAGTTGTCGGGTACACTGTGCTGTATATCATTATCCCCGGGATGTACATAATATGTACGTACGGCCGCAAATCTGTTGACTGAACGCTATAATAAAAATAATAACACGAGTATTATATTGTTATAGTTATTACGGTTGGCGATTCGCTGCAGTGTAACAAGTGGTCTATGACGTAATACTTGTTATGTTAATGAAAATATATCGACATCGGAGAACAGCGGTTAATTCGTTTTCTTATTTTTTACTAATTACTTTGTTGCTGTCTATTTTTTTTCACCATAAGTCGTTGTGTTGTGGTGTCATTTGGCATTCCGTCTTGCACTATATCTAAGCCGTGAGTGATAAAACGATATTACGCAAGACCCATTAAAGTCCATCGTCATCGCGTATAGATTATTAAAGATATCGCTTGCGTACAAGAGACTCGCGACGGTGGTTCGAGTGACACGTAATATGTAGTGGGTATACTGCAGATACGACAGTGCGTACCCATACTAACTAGTCACTAGTGTATAACTGCGGTTGGTATGTTTATTTCGAACTTGAAGTATTCATATCGAAACGAATCAATGAATATTAAAATAATTATTGAATTATGTACAGGGAATTATTGCACCTTACGTTGTTCTGCCCCCTCGTTTCAGTCTTACTATGAAAAAAACCAACCACTCAGTCGTTTTAAAATAGCAAGCCGATATGGAACTCTACTTTTCTCTCACTTAAAATATATATTGTAGAACTATTATAATTATATATATTTAGTTAATTTATATTGTTATCTTTAACTTTAATCTAATTTACTTAGTATCATATTACTACCATGATTTAATAAAAAAACTGTATAAAAAGAAATAAAAACATATAATTTATAAATATTTATGGGATTTTTCCAGAAATCTAATATAGTTGTTTATACACGTTCGGCGCTCACGTATTTCCAGTAGGAGTTAAGATAAAAACGATCATACTTCACGACTGTAGCGATTAATGTAACCCGTGACTGTAACGCGTGCGTATTCCGTGTATATGTAACTGCGTCCATTTGTAATGGTTTCGTAATTTAATTAATGACTTCATTAACATAATTATGGAGACTGAAAAAAGAAAATATTGTGATAAACATCAACTTTTCAATAATTCATTGGGATGATTTATATTTTTTTAGCTGAGAATAAAGCCAAGAAACATTGTGTTGTAAAGTTCTCGTATGGAAAAAATTTATGACTGCTATAATTTCTTCAATACATTTTGGTTGAATGGTTTGAGTCATAGTCAATTACAACAATTTTTGGTTTAAATTGAATCGAAGTATAAAGCCGTCATATATTTTACAAAATCAGATAGTTGATTATACTACTATAGCACTTAAACGATTTTTATATCTATGATTGGAAATAGGAATGTTTATGTATACAAATATGAAATTGTTTCTAAACTATCAAACGAAACATGGATTCTCAATTTAAAAATTGAATAGATATTATAATATTTTTCAATGGTTTTAAAATAAAATTACAAGGTAAAAGATATTTTGATGTCAGATATATATATATACTAATTTGAATCAAAACATTTACCATTTTTCGTGCTGTATATATGCGATTGAATTTGTTATAAAACTTTTGCAGTGGGATTTAACTAAAACCAAGTTTTCAAATATTAATAAACAATTGCAAAAATAATTTTAGACAAAATTTGATAATTTTTATAAGCATGATAAAGAAATACAATTATTACGGAATCCTTCTTTTAAAGTAAACATAAATTATGTCAATAATTGTCAACAACAATTTACATATACACATATCATGGAAATCATTCAATTTCAAAATTACGACGTTTTAACTTCTTTTCGGAAAGCTTAAAATTTAACTTATCTCAACTTTAAATATTTGTCTTTCTATGTAGGCTATATATACATTTTAACAAATCAGATAATTTGTACAAAAAACGTTTTAAACTTTACAAGTACATATACAAATAAGCAGACATTTTCAATTATAAATTATAGGAAAAATAAACACTTCACACTTTACTATTTTAGCGATAAACATTTAAACTTGATATTTACGAATCTCAACCACAAGTTTGCAAACTGACATTAAAAACTAACAAATATATTGCAGTTACAGAAATCGCATTGATTTACAATTTTGCACTATTAATATTTGATTTAATTTTTTTCCTATTTATTACTTATACATGTAGGTTAGGTCTTCATAGTTAAAAAGGTTACCAACCTCTTATATAGGTAGTAATAGTATTCCGTGCGGTACGATGAAATTTTTCAAATCATCTAAAGGTTCTACGAAAATGACCTAAAAAGTGTTAAAGGTGAACCAACTCTCGTTTAAACAGTACTCATTATTTAGAATACCTATACAGCTATACCTGATATGTAAATACGTACGCCCTTTACATAACCTTTTGTTAAACCTAGCGATAATTCATGTCACTTGTGTTTAAGAGTAACAATAATTAATATTATAGTACCTAATTAATACATTTTGCATGCATTAACGATTAAGGTTAGATATTGGACCCTAGAGTTTCCACCCTTTATATATTTATAAAATGTAATGATGGCACATGAATCGTATATGATGCTGTTCACAAAAAAATATCTATAAAAAATGGTTAATGATCCAATCGCATGCTATCAGCTATAAGCACTACTATTGACAGCCCCGTTTTTTTTTTGCATCATAGGTATTATTTAGAGTTTGATTAATGATTTAACCCATTAGATTTTATTTTCATTGATTTTTAAAAGTGCCTTCTATTTTACGATCACACATTTTACCCGCAGTGCTTAATTTTATATAAAAAATTAAATTTTGAAATAGTTTACGAGTTTTTTAACTTTTTAAACTTGTGTTCAATTTAAAAATTGAACACAAGTTTCGTCGTTAAAAATAATAATAATAATATGTAATTAAACACTATCGAATGTAGATAGCATACGGCAGTTATTACTTAATTTAATATCATACGTATAGATATTCCGATTTCGACAAAAACGAATTAAGTTCAATTCCAATATCTATCGACATTAATTTTATTACACGGCGTTTCTGCTAAGCATAAAATTTAGTTTGAGAACCGTGAGTCCGTGTAATAGCGCTAAATGTAACATTTACACATATGTAATAAGAAATTATATTTAAAAATGTTCTAATAATTGTATAATTTCATATTATCATAATTCATGAATAAAACTAATTAATTTTATTAATAAGAAATAATTGAATTTATTAAAAAAGTCATGATGCCACAGTAAAGTTTAAGTATAAATTAACACTTAACAGTAATAATAAAAATTATTTAGTAGATATTGTATTATATATTATTATATACCTAAGTATAAGAGTTAATTTTATAAATATAATCTTATACAGTTATACAAGTAAATTATTGTTTTTAAAAAATCACGTAATATTTTAAAAAGAATGTTTATACTTGTCTTATATTGCAGTTATTACAGAAACAACCACAAAAATGTGGCCCTTGGAAATCAAACCAAATTTTTAATCCCAGACGAGACGGGATTCTTGTTCTCGCTCAAATTTATCGTTCTAACTAATAAAAACTAATTTTAATGACGTGACTACTCTCCGTAAATAGTTTATGGTTTCGATAAATTATAGGGAATAAGACGTTCAAAATTCGTTGACGTAGACGCAGACGGTATTCCTATACTGTTGAAGAGTGTAGGTATACTCTTTATCAATACCTAATAATATAATTTAATACGTGTAGGTATTACCTATTTGTAAGCGCATAAGGCTGCACGAAATTTAACAGCAATGAGTATACTTAAATTCTTAATACTTAGATGAATTATTATAAATGACTAAGGAACAAACGCTTGAACAAGTAAGTACCTATACAAATTTTTTTCTCTCAACCGCTCTAACCATAATCCATTGGATCATATATTGCAATTTTCAGTATAATTTATGCGTTTGTTACTCACTGCAAAAAGCCATTCTACGTTTCTACGTATAGGTATTCTAACGGTGAAGTCTACAATACCTAAATGTCTTAAATCCTATACATAGTCCTAATTATGATGTATAGTGGTGTTTACTCAACTACCTTAGACAAGTTAATAATGCGAACGCCGATAAATATTGTTTAAATAATAATTTATTCAACGGGGTCAATAACCAATTACCTACTATAGGTACACGAATAGCACAGTACCTAATTAATATATATGTATATAATGGAGAGTCAAATTAGAGACAACGTCATTTCTTGAATGGATAATTTTGTGCTGAGTACATGTACTCCGACGTCTCAGTCATAGGAAGTTTATTCACATTTATGGTACCCGCTTCGAATTTTTTTCACTATAAGAACCAGTTTTGACGCACAGGATTTCCCATCGTGTTCAATTTAATATTTAATATTTTTGCAAATATCGTACATATCGCTAAAATGACTAGACAATTCTCGGTCAAATATTTGATTTTAATATCTTATAAATTTGTAATATACTATATAAACATATAGTACATAGATGCCAAAATAAATAGGATTTAAGTAATATGTCAGAACATGTGCAGTGTATACGCTGTACACTCAAGATTATTCAATTATTGGTGACTTCATGAATTAAATTATAGTTTATCTCTATACCTCATAGCCACGTGATAAGTAATAGTCCTTTCAAAATTTATGCCCAAAAAATAAATAGAGCTATATCTAAAAATTATTTTTGTGTACTTGAGTAGTTCGGTGTCAATGTACCATAATACCTACTTACCTAGTGACTTATATACATTAATCATATGTATGTGTAATGTCTACCTATTGTACCTACAATATGCTATTATGACACATTGCTTTATATATTGCGAGAAACATTTCCTTTCAAGTAGTGCTAACACCGTTTTCAACACTCGATTGGCTTAAAGCTGATTCTCAATCCCAAATTAAGCAGTGGAAAATGCCTGCACTATCGTGTTCCCAAGGATTTATGAGCACTATTCATGATACATTTTTTAAATAATATTTTTTAATAAAAATACACAAATTATCATTACTTTTAGATTCTGAACGAAGCGATAAATGCTGTATTGATTTTATAATATGGTTTTTGTATCTGTATGTTTGAATCTGAAGACAATTTCAACAGTAGAAAAATGCTTAGTTTTTATTTTAGTAAATATAGATAAAAAAATTTCTTTTGATTATGAAAATTTATATTGAAAATCTAATACAAGTTTTCTCATTAATTCATATTCAATTTTTTTTTTAAATATTAAAGATATGTGGCATGAATTTTTCTATAATCAATCATATAATTACTATATTTGTCAAATAACATTTGGAAATTATATTGAAGTTAAAAATGTATAAAATGTTCAATAGCTAAGACTTAAAATTTAAAGAAAGGATCCTTATAAGAAGATTATTTTGAAAACCAAAAAAAAAAAAATCTAAAATTCATCCAAGGAAATTATTTTTTAAACATTCTAAGTTAGAAATTGGTTAAAATTAGATGTTTAAAATTTTTAATTGTTTCATGGTAAGGGGTTGTATGGAGTTAATGGTTAATAAAAATAATAAATTACATAAATACATATTGTATGCTATTATTCAAAGTACCTCTAGTAGTCTAGTATATATTTTCCAAATCAAGCACTAAATTAAACTTTACGTATACCCATATACCTACTCGTATTCATATAATTATTATTATATTTTTAAGTCATTACATAATCATGAATCAAAAGTTTAATTTACCAACACGTTTTATTGGTTTTTTCGGTTTTTTATTTCATTATTATGATAGATAGGTATAATACATTTTGAAAACTGTTTGAATAATGACATTTAAGTAACTTCTTCCAAGTATAGATAATTTTAGTATTGAATTATATAAATACTTTTATTTTATATACCTATTTATTATTAGGTACAATGGTGTTTTTTATGATTTAATTTATTTATATGAGTAAAAATATCGTCATTTGGATATAAATATTTACTGGTTTAACCATTATTTTAAATATTACTCTAGCATTGGTTTGTACATAGTACATGGTACCTACCGGCTACCTTTAGTAGTTAAATATAATTCACGAACATTAATAAAAGCGCGTTATAAATATACAAAATGAAGTACAAAAGTAAATTAATACATTTTTGATTAAAAGAAAACAACTTACGCGTTTAATTTTTAAAAATGAGCTTGTCGAATGTCGATGGATGGTCTTTGTTTTTCAATGCTTACTGCACCAACCAATAATATTGCAGATATATCTCCAGAATATTATATAATATCGTTATATTCTACTAGAATTTCAACAACTTGAAGGTTGGAGAACTGAAAAACATTTTAAGAAAACATATATATAAACACAATTATTTTATCCTTTAGGTAGGTATGCATTTCATATGATTTGTTTTGAATCCATAATTTTTTTTTTTAGCCGTTAAATAAAAGAATATATTTTGAAGGTTTGTCTTGTACGACTTATACGTTCACTTAAAAACGACAATTGTAATCATACAATTTTCATGTGGAGGTATCTATTATAATATTGGTACCTACTGTAGAAATCCGCCTTGCTGCTTACAATAATAGTTATAAGGACGTTGATCGTTTGTACTCAATTTTTAAGGTCAGACTCATCACTTATCCAGTCATCTAATATTGTAAGTTTTCGTCTTATTGTTTAATAGGATATAAATAACGTTTTAGAACAATCATATTTTTATCATTCACAATAAAAAATAAAATAATTGATCAAAGCGTGAAATACATAAATAATTTTCAACTAGATTAGTAATATCAACATTACTAATATAAACAATTAGTTAGGTAAGCACAATTAGGCAATGCTGAAGTACCCACAATGTTTATAGTTATAAATTTAACTAAGCTATGCAGATATTTGTGAATTGATAGAACAATAATAGAGAACTTGTATAGTCATCACTCATCATGTATATCGAAGAAGCAATAGGAAAAATTAACCCGACAGAATAACAATAGATCTAAATAGATACAATTACGGTTTTGCTGATTTCAAAGAATACAACGATAGGGTTTTAAAATTAATAATTTCTAATTATTTGAATACGATTAATGAATAAATATTATGTTTGATTAACTGAAATTTTAATTTAATTTTTATACAGTTTCCTTATAAATAACTTATTGGACGGAGTTATTAACAAACCTATGTACATTATTAGTCTTAAATGTTTATAGTTAAAATTTATTTATGAAAAAAATGTTTAATTATTCTAAATTATAGTCATACTTTTCATCGTCTGTGCATGTCTTCGACAATAATCTACTTGATTGGAATTAAATTATATATATGTTATATAAACATTATTATTATTATTAATCGAAATGTAATTTGTATTGTTTTTGGTAAAATACCAAGTACCTAAACCTAATATTATTCGTTTTGCCGTTTTGGCTGATAATATCAAATGAGAATTACGAATCTGCTCTTGACAATCTATAGGAAGTACTTTTCATATAGGTACTAGTTACCTACCAGGTAGTACCGTAGTGCCGTAGGGTAAGATAATAATACATAGGTATAGCTGTATAGTATATTTTATACACATAACCATAATATAGACACACAAACAAGTGAAACACGTGCATTTTAGGTTGCATCTGTTTTTCGGGAAGTCTAACACAATATAATATTCGGTATGCAAATATATTCAGTAAAACCTCGATAAGATGGAACTTCGGTAAAACGGAAACCATGGTAGATAATACGGAAAATTAATTTCTTTGAACCCCGTCAAAACGAAAACCCTTTTAACACGGAAAAATTGTATGGTCCCAAGCGATTCCGTCTTATTGAGGTTTTAGTGTTTTACTGTACATATATATATAAATATTGGCAAGGAATTTTTCAAATAATTAAATACATGCAAAACGATGATGGATGTGTTTATACTAGGTATTTACTATACACGGCGAGAGAATACAACTGAAACCATGAACAGAAAAAACACTAAAAAAACATCAATTATCACTTTCCATTTTACCTCATAGATTGTTGATTACATTTTGAATAATATGACTATGTATAATTATTATAATTCAAAAAATATATTATAGATTAGGTTAAGTTATACCTCTCGTATTTTTAAGAGTTGCAATTTACAACTTTTTATTTTATAATTATTTTCTCCAAAAATCATACACATAATAAATAGTAGTTGTGATTGCTAACATATTATTATAATTTCTGTATTAAACGTGTAATTATTATTATTTGTTCCAATTGCAAGATTGCGGTTAGTGTATCCTCAATGACACTGGATCAATTTGAGAAGATAACCATGATCTACATGTACTTTTTGTTTGAATAAATATTATTTGTGTTATACTTACTTGAATAAGTTTTTCAGTGTTCTTTAAAATGTAGAATTTTCGGGACATGTATGAAATAAACTGTATGCATTACAATACAAGAATTATATTGTACAATGTTGTACCTCTATGGTCAACACAGACACAATGCCGAGCATAAACAATGTCATTAATACATAGAAACTTTCCATGCGCCAGTATAAAATATATGATCCTCAGCACACTTATAAATTATTATTGCTGTGGTGCATTAATATTAACATTTTAATTCAAATAATAAATACTAATTGTGTATAATATATGTTTAAAAACAAAAAGACATAAAACAATTAAAGAACAATTATAATAACATTTGATCCTAATTATTAAGATACAAATATTTTGAAATACAGAATAATTTTTATATTGAAAAACCATAAATGGTAAAATTGTCATCATTACAAGTACTATTTTATTTTGTATCGAAAATGATTTAATTTTTATACCAAATAGTTATTAGAGAAATAAGTACTCATATAAAATAAAAGGAATCAGATCAAAGTATATTTCGTAATACAATTGATTTAACATTGTATAGAATGCATGTATACATATATAAAAAAAGAAATACAAACAATAATAATAAGTTATTAAATAATCTGATAAAATTTGGTCATAGTTCTAAGATTAAACAAATACATAAAAAAAATGTTTAAAAAAATTAATAAACAAATGAAAACTATTAATCACAGTAATTTAACAATACAATATGTTAAATCTACTAAAACAAATGCCTCGTAGTTTTATATTTTTTGTCAAAATATATTTATATATATATATATATATTGCTTAGTTGAAAATGTTTATATCACAAAATTACATTTAATTATTATAAAATCTGTATAAACCATAACCGGGCAATAATAATAGATTTGTATATATAAACTATATATACATTCACAGATAATCAGATATCTTAATTAACTATTAACGTATAGTTGATCATAATAGAAGAGCTTTTCAATAATTTACATATAAATTAACGTGAAGACTTGAGCTTCCATCGGAGAAATATGAATGCAGATATACGCAACACAAAGAATATTATAATCAAGGCAACAATATCCAAAGAAAAGCTTGCGTCTGTCATATCTAATTCTCTTAGTGTGGTACTCGGTTTTTTGAAATGGCAATAAATCTAAAAATTTAAAAGATTTTAAACCATGTACATGACATTATAATATAAGGTATTGCTATATACCTGGTGACATTGGAGGATTGTTCGATTATAACCATAAGTAGCCAATGCTGTTCCTTCAAAACCATAACGGATATAACTTAGGTATGTGATCCATCGCAAATAAATAGGTATAGCATCAAAGCTCACAAAGAAACCAGAGAAAAGCAAGAAAGGTACAGACATGACTGGTGCTAAGAACACTCCGTTCTAAAAAAAAAGTGATTTTAAATTAGTTATAAATGTTGTAATGTAATTATTACTATCAATTATAGTTTACTCACTTGTACATTCATTGCAGCTCCAACTACAAGTCCAACACTTTGAGCAACAAATGATATAAGAAGGCAGGCTGATAAGAACATTCCAAATCTGAACATTTCAAGTGGTTGTGAAGTCATGTAGTACACAATACCCACATACATTACGCAAAATATTGCCTAGATAGAAAACAAAAATGAGAATATATTAAAAGGTAAAATATTTAACAGTTCATATTACTTGGGTAAATTATAATATTTATTAGGTATTGATTTATTATACTAATATGAAAAAAAAATTACCTGGAATGGAATATCGGATAATGTAATAGCTAAGTAATATGATCTAAGAGAATACCATCTGTTAAAATTTTCTTTGATCAAAACAGGCAACTCTAGAGGAACTATAAAAATGGATTATGTATTTTATTAATTTGTGATTATTTATTAAACAATGAATTGGTAAACTTACATGATAAAATAGTGATTGTCATTGATGTGTACATAAGGAACAACATGTTGAAAAATAGAAATCCAAGATTACTAAGTACTTTGGCACCATCATTACCAATATCATAATACAATGAACCAATTAAAAATCCCACCAAAATATGAGCAAACAAACGTAAGTACATAAGAGTCTGTAATTAAATTATTCAGTTATTATTAATATAGTATAGTATTATTAATCTATTAAAACATTTTAATAAATTATCTAGTTCTATAAAATTTTACCCAATCTCTTCTGCTGAAAAGTAGTGTACGCTTGAGAACAATCCAAAATTGAGCGAATTCAGATGTAGCATATCGCTGTTGACTACTTGGTAAACCATTCTTTAATAAGGTATCAGTAGCTTCATCTGCATTATTTAAATTTCCAGTTTTTACCGAACTCAACTCTGTGTTGATAACAGAGTTGTCATCTAAAATATTAGGAAAAGTTATTGTACATAGGTATAATGAAAAATGTATACAACATTAAATTACTACTTACCAAGTTTGGAAAATTGATTTCCTGCATACTGCAATAAATTATCAGAATCCACAGATTTCGATAATTTATCTATTTCGATAAAGTTCGAAGACAAGTTGCTACCTGAAACCATAAAAGGATAGAAATTAAAAATAATAATTTTAAAAACATTTTGTAGTTTCAAAGATTATTAATTGTATAGAAATATTTACTTTTCATTATTTCTTTTTGATTGACATTATTCAAATTTTCTGGTTGAGGGAACGGTTTGCCAACTTGAATATCGTATTTTCCATTTTTAATGGCCGTCACCAATTTGCGTACATTGTCACCATACTCACCACATGATACTTCAATTACTGCACAAGAAATACTATTAATTATACGTCGAGTTGGTTTAATCGAGTATTGAATTTGACTCACGATAAGACGCGGGGTTATGATAGCTGGGACATTCGAGTCCAAGAGTGCCGAGGAAAGGAACGAGTTGTTTCGTGGATCCCTGGTAGACGCATTGTCCTTCAGCAAGGGTATACAGATGGTCAAACATCTCGAACAGTCGAGCACTGGGCTGATGAATCGTACAGATAATAGTACGGCCGCCACGACTAAGCGATTTTAGTAGGGAAATACATTGGAAACAAGAACTGCTGTCTAAGCCACTGAAATCGTATAAATTAACATGTTTTAATATTTGTACGTGTTCGAACATTTATTGTAGTGCTGGTAATGTATCTAACCTAGTTGGCTCATCGAAAAACATAATGGGAGGATTGTTCACAAGTTCAAGAGCGATGGACAAACGTTTTTTTTGCCCACCGGACAAATTGCTTGTCATTGTCCTTCGGTGTTCTTGCAAACCTAATGTTTCTAATATTTCTTGAATCTGAAAATAATGTTAAATTACGAATAATGGCGATGTTTGTTTCCACGATTATATTTATCTTAGTTGGTCGTAAGGAACGGAATAATTAAAAAATAAACAGTACGTGTACTGCAACTGACCACTTGATATTTGCTGTCCTTCGATATGTCTGATCCTAACTTTAACGAAGTAGCCACGTGCATAGCTTCTTCTACAGATAAGTTGGCATGAAGCTGATTGTCTTGCATAATATAACATGACAGTTTTCTGAATTGACTCAAATTTCTTTCGTGTCCGTTAATCGTAATAGAGCCTTTAACACCGGAACATCTAAAAAGTAAAGTAGAACAAGGAATTAATACATATAATTATAATTAAATACTTATGATAATTACAAAATTGTATTGTACATGTATTTAATTATATACATGAATAAATGAGTATATGGGTAAACATTGAACAGAACCAACAAATGCTATAGTACGAGAAAGAAATGTATAATATTTCGTGTGATAAAATATGAATCAACAATAAAGAAATATGTAATAACAACCAATGCATTAACTATCGAAATGATAGATAAGTCTATAAGCATTGTGAACAATGATCATATCATATAGACACGAGTATAATCTTGTTCAATTGATATGCCAATATGGTCTAAATAATTATTATCAATTTCTAAATACAAACAAAAGTATTTAACAGTGAGTAGAAAAAACATTTTTTTTAACAATATAAAAGACTTTTCTAATCTGCTATATTTTTCCGATAGTAAAAATCAACAAAATACTAACAATACAAGACAATGGCCGGATTATTACAATAATATTATATAAACTCTTTTTACTTGTATCCCGTGAGTATGTTCAACAGTGTGGATTTCCCGGCACCGGACGGTCCCATGATAGCTGTCAATTCACCTGACCTCAAACGACCGCTTACAGATTTTAAAATATTTTTTGAAGCTGAAAGACAGAAAATAATATAGATTAAACACAGTATAGACAAAATGTTTCAATTTAAAGTGAACAGTGGTGTCTTAGTGATACAAATCTAATTATAGAAAAATTAAAATAAGCCCAAAACGTTCAGTTATTTACTGAAATCGTTTTTAATCCTAAAGAAACTAAAAGCCGAAATGTTATTGTATACCAAGAAATGTATCAGAAACTGTTTAAATTGTTACACTAAAAAGTGTACACCTAATCTAACCTAATATAACCTTTTGTTTAATTTGTTTTTTATGGTTACATAAAAACTCAACATTTCGGACTTAGTCGATTAAAAGGATAATCTCTTATTTTTAAACACTTTTTTCCCATATCCTTTAACAAATATTTTTAGAAAAAAACTGCGTGTTTAAAGGTTTTTTTCTTGTGAAATTGTATTGAAAATTTATTGCTGCGACAAAGATGCTGATATCGGATCCTCTCAATATTGTTTATGGTTTCAAAGTTACAAAACTGAAATAATGAACTAATTAAAATTTGTTTTGTTTAAGTTTGTGAAATATCATCGCAGTATTTTGAATAAAACTAACACATCTTGAAACTAAAAAATGATCCAATGCGTCATTCGCAAGGGTGCAAAGCTGTTTTAAATTGTTGAAATCAACAAAATCAAATAAGTATTTAATTATGTATGTAGTGTAATACATTTTCAACAAAAAAAGGTATTTCCTACGTATTATGTAGATATGAATGTTAAGTAAGGTCAACCATAGCAAGTAGTTTCCGCATTTATTTATACTTATCTATTTATATATATTTTAACATTAATATATATAGTGTATTACGCATACAAATATGATATTGTGAAATATATTTTAAACACCAGGTATAAAGGAAACATAATAAACTTAAATTTAAAATCCATATTTTTAAGAATAGTAACCTACAAAGAGATTAGCAGTAAAAAAATAAACAAACGTGTCAATACAATTTTGTAATTTAAGACTAGTTCAAAAAATTATATATATACATTCTCTTGAACGGTATAGGTTACTAAAAGATACCGACGATAATTATTGGACTGATATCATGATTTTAAATCGGATATTCACGTTGAAAACAACTTATAATTATTATAAAAGAGGTTATATAGAAGGTATTTGCGAGTAGAAATGAATAAAATAATTTGAATTAAATATTATGAACGTATTTAATCCGCTATATAGAACCTTCAAAAATAATGGAAGTACTTAGTGTAAAACTGAAAGTAATACAGTTTATGATCAAAGAAATAAAAATGTTATAAGTTAAATTTAGATTCTCGTTTCGAAATATATATAATAATAAATAAAAGTATTAAAATAAAATAATAATAATATTATTATATGAAATATAAAGGATTACCATTGCATACAATACAAATTGAAAGATAATATGATTAGGGGTTCTCCTTATATCTGAAAAGTTGTATACTATAATATTATACGAGAACAACCGGTCTGGTCGAGGACATTACACAAATCGTGACCTTGCATTTAAAGTCTGTTGAAGATTCTTTAGGTTAGAAAAAAATTAATGGTCAACGTTTAAGTCAATGGTTAATACACACATTGCTAGTCATTAAAATTTCGCTAAGAATTCTCCATACAAGTAATGTAATACTTGATAATCCTTGTAATTTTAATGTGCTGTAAAAATAATACTGATTTCATTTTTTAAGTCATAAGTAAAAAAAATTTTGAAAAAATATAACTTAAAAATACTAAAGCGTTGAAGAAAAAACATACAAAAACATTGTTCATTTCAAAGACATTCAAATTATTATTTGGGTTGTTACTATATATAAATGCGATTCAATACCTAATGATAATAAGTGATAAGTTTATCATAATAAATGATCAAGATATTTTTTTAAGTTAATGCTTTTGCAGTTAATTTCTGTTTTTTACAATACTATTAACAACTATTAGGCTCATTCAAATACAAACTTGAATCTTAAGTTCAAATTTATAACCCTAGAGTATATTGTAAGTGCTTTTTAAACTTTTTCTAAATACTCAAAAAACTAAAACCAATAAATACAAAGCGTCTCAAAATTATGTACAGCACTCCCGACAATTTTGATTTAATGGAACGATTAAAATATTACCTATTTTATTTTGTTATTTAAAAATTTAAAAATATCCTCTTATTTTGTGCCCGCAAAAAAATCATAAAATATAATTTTAATATTAAAGTATGAGCAAGTATAGACATAAGTGACACTATGACTATTAGCCATAATAATGAAAGATAAAGTTTTTTTTTAACAATCACAATGATAAACATTATTGAATTTAATATTACTAATATAATAATTAAAACAATTTAATGTTTTTATTTTTTGTATTTTTAGAGGTAGCACAATAAGGAAGTTGTCTTTAGTATATAATGAGCGAGTCGTGTATTTGTTATTGAAATACACAAACGAGTTTCGGTCATGGATAAATAGTGATCGAGACATATCCGGTGATTATAGGTAAATGCGAAAAATGATAGGTATGAAATATATAATATACAATATATTTTAAAAAAAAGTCTAACTATAACGAAATGATAAAACAATTTCTAAATATTAACCTGCTGGCAGACACGAAAAATATATAATTAATAATTACCTAATAAACAATAATACTATAATAGTATAATGTATTACAATAATTCAATATTTAATGGGTTAAATTCCAATGATTTTAGTAAATCAATTTTATTATTATTATTAATTCGTTACATAATATGTATAATGTATATTTGCTGAATATAATTATTGATAAAAATTCACTACATAAAATGTTCAATATTCAACTCATGTATTATGGATCAATAATCGCTATCGCTTGAATAAGATATAATTAAACTTAAAATGCAAAATTGTGATTATATATTACCTATAGATAATAAAGTATAACCGAACATTAGCATTTAGTTCGTTTAAAATGGGTATTAAATAAACACAAAATAACGAATATTATTTATTAGTTATATTAATATAAATATTAGTGTATAATATTAATTTTTAAACCCACGATTTTCTTTCATAATATAGTAGGTATAAATTAATATTATATTTATATGAAATTAAATTTGTATTTAAACCAAGTATCTATCAAATAGAAGACATAAAAATGTAATTATATTTGTATTAGTATTACACATAGGTAGTATTTTATTGTTTTTGAGCAGGTTATGACAATTTAGTGTGGTTTGCAGAGCAATGGTAGTTAAGGAAACATATCTCCTCCTCACTTAATGTCCTCAGGAGTTATATTTAATTCATACATTTTTTTTCATAAACGCGTTTTTTTTAGTTATCATAATATTATATTATCTATTATATTCAATATTAATCTATCGATATAATACAATCGTGAAATAACATAATATTAATTTAAATTATATGGTGACAGTGGACAAAATTATTATAGCTCCCCGTCCAAGAAAAATGTTTTTGACAATTTATTTTATTGATTAAAGAATTTAAGTTCTTAATACTATAATAATACTAAAATTATAAAAATTCAAATATTTAACCTTCGATTTCTTGATGTCATATTGTATAAGTATAACCTCATTTAGTAATTTAATTCAAAACGTAAAAAACTGACATGTATCAAATTTGAATAGCAACAAAAAAATGATGAAATATACTACGCATATAACCATAAAAAAAAGAAAATACCTAAGTATATAATATATTAATGTATATATAGTATATTAATTTATTAATATCGTAGTTTTTTGATAACTGCGGAGTAATGAAGGCAATTAAAAGCACAATGATTTTGTAATTTTGGTTTTTTAAACAGTTTGGAAAACACTGTTTAGGAGATCTAATACTTTTCACGGACTATACCTATATACGCTATGGTTACAGGTAGGGGGGATACTCGACCTTCTGCTCTTTCCCGCTTACTAATCGTCGTTATGTATTTGGTAATAATATATTATAATGAAAAGATTTTTCTGCTGTAGACGTTTGGCCTAGGGTACACTATAGCTAATTTACTATTATTTTAATACTTAAAAATCAACGGGAAAAATAATAACAAAAGAATTCAACCCAGAATAATATACGTCATAGGTATACGCGAGATGTTATTGCCTACTGTTTAATACCTATACCTATAACTTATATTATAACGGGCTTGGACTCGAAAACAATAACAACTAATAAGAAAACAATGAGAAAACGCTGATTCGTCGGCCTTCGCATCAGTAATAATTTACTTAATGTAATAATAATATAATATGTGTCCGACATAATAATACACGTGATCAAAATGGACTTCAGACGCTTCAATAAATAAATAGTATGTTGTGTCATATCATGTTTAAGATTCCTAGTGGTGTGACCTTATATCCACGGGCAAATCTCCTATTCCTATACTAACGTTAAATATTTATACATATTATTATACCAGTTAAATTGGCCATAATAACCTTATTTCCAAATTTCTACTACCTTTCATTACTTTTTGAATCGTATAATTAGGAAAATACATTTTATATGGTAGCAATGAATGAGTAAGGACATAAGGATTGAGTTGTAATTATATGTGAATTTTAAATAAACAATGTTCATGAAAACCAAGAATTGGAAAATTTTTGAAAAAAACGCGTTTAATGATTATAAAAATTCTACCAACTAGGTTACTATTAGTTGACATGAAGGCAAATCGTATAGAAATTATACCATTAAGATCGATAATAGTAAAATAGCCACAACGGTTAAATTAACTACATGATAATATCGTCTGCAATGGCCTCGTTGACACAAATACAATAATACGTAATAACAATACAACTAAAATGATTTTTAACCATCAACTTGACTAGTCAATTTTAAGCTAGTTTTTATTTTTTTATTTACAACGTAATTTCTACTCTATACATATCTACATAATATATAAATAAGAATATAATTTATAAAAATATAATGTTTGAAAATACACTCACTGTTTTTGGTGCCTTCGGTTACGGTGTACATGAGGTCGGAAAAGGCGATATCCACAGGCGGCCTCTTGGGAAGATGACTCAGGGTTTTGGGCTGACATGGCGTAATTGTTACTTTGACTGCGCCGGATTTCCTGTCAACAGACACGGGATCGATAATTAAACGGCCGTCTTGTTTCACGGTGGACAGTTCGTCCATAGGGACAACGATGGATTCATCGATTATAGTCATGATGAATTATCGCTGAAGTTGTACCAGGACCAACACTTTTGTGCGCGTTTTTTAATAATATGTCTATGTTTATAAATAATAATTAATAATAATTCAACGGATATCAATGTCCGGTTTTCGTACAAATTGAATTCGAATAGAAAATAAAATCGATTTTAATTATCACGCATATTCTAATCGGGAACGTACGAGGACCGTTTGCCTGCAGTTCATCGCGACCACTACTAGCTGCATAATATTACTATGCTGACGAGCTTGACTACGTATTTTTTGCTTGCGCGCCGTAGTAGCGCGGCACTCGCTATATATAATGTATATAATAACTGTTGGCGACTGAATGTTTTAATAGTAGGGACTAGGAAATAACCTTTGTTTGCCTTGAAAGACGCCGCCGTTCCCCCACTCCTAGTGCTGACTCTATATCTATATATATGTGTGTGTGTGTATATATAAATATGTATATATATATATATACATATTTATATATACCGAGTATATATATATATATATATATACTCGGTAAAATTAAGCACACCATCCGATAGTCGGGTAAATTAGTAAAATCAAAATAATATTATCGCGTGTGTGTGTGTGTAATAATTGTTATGACGTATTGTATGGCCGTCATGTTGGTCTATCCATCTAGCATTTAAACGGCACAAAGGATAATTGTATTACTGCATTATTCTATTAGATATACTACATTAGAGTTGATAAAGTGTGTATAATACTATTAATACTACAATACTATAATATTATTATGACGTTCTTAAGCATTACATGAAGCTGAATGTAAATCAATAATTTGGTTAGGTCGAAACACTACCAAAATACTAGTATATATACTATACACACATCCGCAGTGACACCAAATTTTAAATCGATACAAGACTTGAAAATTATAATTATTAATTATTATCATATTTTCGATTACTTTAATATAATAACATAATATGTCATAAAATACAATCCGTAAATGTGTTCATCAACTTATGACATCGTCATATTTATTCATTGCTATACTGATTTCCTAATATTCTATCCTGATATCTTCACATTATACTAAAAATACACTAACAAATAATCTGGATACATTATATAACATTTTAACATTACCCACGGAACTACTAGCCACATCTAAATGTAAATATAATGTAAGTACCTCGATAAGTACCTTATATATACGTAATAATTTAAAGGCTAACTGATTATTTTTTTATAAATAAATGTGAGTACTAATAAGTATATAGGCTGTATTAAATTATTCGAATATTAATTGGCTACTAATATATTTAAAAAGTTTAACTTAATTTAAATATATCCAACACAAACTTTTAGACAAGGAATGTTCAGAAATTGAATACGAAAAAAACGTTAGGTAAACGATTGTTCCTAATTTGTATTTAATTTAATCAAATAAAAGTATATTTTTTTACCTCTTTTAACCTTCACATATGTAACATAACTTTTCAAGTATACTGATAACGTAATTATGTGATACCAAATAAAAGGAGAATATAATATCCTTTTAATATGTAAATAGCCAACTATTTATTGGTAGATACTTTCTGGCAAGTATAAACTGTATCGTCTGTATCAGAAGGAAATCTTGGGAGGGGGGTGAAAGTCAAGTGTTATTTTCAAGTATTGTTACTTTTTTATGCGCTTAGTTTATGATGTTTTAAAGTAATTTTATTTCGTGTACAAAAAATCGAATAGATATAAAATGTATTAAGGCTTGGTCAATTTGAATTTTTTTTACCTATTTTATTTCAAATTTGAAAATGATTATTATTTAGTCGATTATATTATAAATAAGTCTATGTGGCCAATATTTTAAAATGGCTTAATTTCTTATTTCAAGGAGGGGATTTATTGAAGAACCACGTATTAATGTACGTCTATTAATTAATTAAATTTATATATTTATGAATACTTGTCATATACATAATATAACTTGTATAGATAAATTTGTGTATTAGTTATGTCAATTTAACGAACTACAAAAATTAAGTATAGACGAGCCGACGAGACATAACGATCTAATTTTTACATGAGTATATAATTATTATTTTATCCAAGAATCAAAATTAATAATAATTCAAACACTGTCGCTTGCCACCGATTTTGCCTATTATGTTTCGTAAATTTGAGTGTATATAATTAATCAATTAATACATAGTGCATACATTACGATAGAATTTTTGCATAATATAGCTCAATGTACTATGTACCTATACCAACAGATCAAATTTAATAAATCTATCAAATAGAATAAGTAATGAGGTTTTTTATTATTATTTTATTGTAGGTCATAATAATATAGAGTGTATAATATAATTGTGATAGTATGTAAAATTATATTGATTTAATGAACATAAAATATATTTCTTTTCTTTAATTAATCTTAAATACGATTTAAATTGTATGAATTAGATAATCAAGTATTATATATCACACTAAGCATATAATACACAATACATAGAATATTTATAGGAACAATAAAATCAAATACAAATTATAGTAGAATTAAAATTATTCAGGATAAGTGGCGTACGGATAGGAGTTTCGGGGACACACACATAGTGAAATTTCAGATATAATTAAAATATTGTATGTATCTAATGTAAATACGTTATATTTATAAACCCCCTCCCTACCAGTTCCTTAAAAAATGTAATTGACCCATAGAGAAAATTATACCTATATACGTTACTATATACTCTATATTGCATCAATTTAATACAAGTTAACAGTTTTTTTTATACTGATCACAATAAAAAAACAACATTTTAAAATGATTTATTTGAAGATTGTCTATTTGGAACTATAAAGACAAGGGCATTCGTAGGTATCGTAGTTATATATATTTGTTTTAAATCAAACGTATCATTCATATCATTTTAAAAATTATTTTACAGAAATAATATCAATAAATAACTTTAAAAAAATATATTTGTATATTTGTTTTTATATTTAAGCTTAGCTTTCACAATCAAAGGACTTGCACAATATCTATTGTCTAAAACTATTTGATATAATAACAAATACATTTACTTAAGTTTACAGTATAAATTCCGAAGTGTTTGAAATAAATATAAAGTATTACATTATAATCAAATCTGTATACATTATAGACTTATAGTATACTAAATGATCCATGTTTGAATACTAAGAATAATATATTTTGTTTTTATTTTCACGGCTTATAATAATATCTAAGTATTTTGTAATTTATTAAGTATACTCATGTCATAACCATAAGTTATCAATCAACATAATTATTACAAATATCTAGGTATACATAGCGAAATTAATATTACTCACACTAAACGCGCATACAGAACACACTATCACTAACATTGCTATATAAAATATTATATTTCGTACAATTCGTTAGGTAGTATACCTACTATTAAATAATAATGCGGTACACTTCGTAAATAGTGCATTACAGTCGTTAGAAGTACCTATGTATTGTGTCTCATCAGCCATCACGCTTGTATTATTGTGTAATAATGGTTGTTACCACATAAGGATTTCAGTATACTTAAAGATATTTATGTATTCATTATTGATGAAACAAATTAATATAAATTATAAAAGATAACAAATAGACGTTGCTTAAATACATTTCGTAGGCAAATGTATTACACCAACTAATTATCTATATTATAATATTTTTGAGTATTAGTATATAAGTTATTTTAAAACATTTAATAACATGAGAAAACTAAAATATTTAATACGCTTTATACAACAATGAATTCCACTAATCAAATAAATTATGTGTAATAAAATAAGCAATTTAATATTAAAAACAACACATCTCTTAATCATTTTATGTTTTTAAATTATTAAGCATAGATATTAGACATTATCTAATTACAATAAAATAATTACACATTATTTATTGCAATTATGATTTTTTTAACGCGATTTATGATCTATTTAAAATATAGGATTCCTTAATCGTAATTATAGTACGTATATGTATATTATAATATAAATGAAACCATAACTCTACAAACTTCATACCCCCCACCCTTCTGAGTTAAGAATCGCAGATATAAAATACTCAGGAAGTACGCCGTACTTGTACGTGTCGAATACCAAGTATGATTAATTGCAATATGGATTAACAATGTTAAAGCCTTAATAAATGTAACTATGCAAAACAAAATACACGCATGTTATTTGTGTTGTATTACGTAATTGCAACGATGTTGTTAATAGATTCTATTTTTTAATTGCCTACTGAAAAATAATATACATTATTATTACAACTAAATATTAATGGTATGAACACATACATAAATACTATGTATTACATATTATATACACTTAATTTCATAACTAAGTGTCATTACTCAACATACATACAGCTCGCAAAAAGACATTCTCCGTCGCCTATCAACACATTATAACGATGCTGACACAGACTTTCTATTAGTTATACATATTCATATTATTTTTGTTCTAAAATTTAAAATACTTTGTCTGTTAATCTAATATTCTAAATTGGTTTAAAGTGTCAATATAATACATATGAGTTAAATATAAATAATGTCACAATTTAATGAATCAATAGTATAATATGATAAACGTAACTTCTTATTAAATAAAATCATAAAAATCTCCAATTTTACTTTAACTAAGATATTCGATTTATATTAAAAAATCAGCTATCGATATGTACCCAAAAATGTATTAATGTATATTTAATATATTTTTTTTTTAAACTTTTCCATCCTTATGAGAAAATTGTGTTCCTGATTAACTTGTTATATAATAACTTTCTATTAACATAAATATAACTATTTCAATATCATAATACCAATTTTATTAGTACATTTCAGTAATGTATCGCGTGTTAAAAACAGACCTAAAGAAGCATAATAACAGGATGTCGATAATAAAAATATTTAAAAACATCACGTTTTTTAACGCAAAAATATCTACAAAATAATAATTTTAAATAATCATTATTAGAACTATATTATAAACAATAATAAAATACAAGCACGTGCATAAAATAGGTTTTATCATATAGATATAATACCTTCTAAAACTAGATAGGTTGACAAAATTTAGTAATTAATAGACAATTAGATTAAATGTGTTTAAAAACTATAAAAAAAATAGTTTAAAATTAGTCTACAAAAAAATATTTAAAGGTAATGCAAATACAACTTGAGTACTTGAATATAATGAATAAATATTTTATTGTAAATTTTATAAAAATAAAAAAATAGCACAATTATTTATTTTTTGAATAACAAAGAAATTTACGTTTTATAATATAGGTATAATGAATTTAACATATTTTAACATTTTCAGATATATACGTCCTTCTTGTAAAACGCAACAATAAAATCAATTTTTTAGGTATTGACACAGATATAGTGTATATTTCCTTCTTTGTAAATACTTAAATGTTACTAGAAGATTGAAGTTTAAAAAATATTGACGATCTACAAAAAAATATAGGATAAATCGCTTCATATGAACATTTTACTGAAGATCACGATTTTCAATTACGAAAATAATATAATACACCAAGATTATTTATTAATATGATCACATTCAATGATTATTCCATCAAATTCTAAACATTGCTAAACCAAACTCTTTCAAAAATTGATATCTTGAACACGATGATTTATGTCTTATGATTATTTTTATCTTAACGAAATAAATTGACAAGATATCAACAAAATTAATTTCGTGCAGTTACGCACATCAAAAGGTGGATTAAATCATCTTTTGATCGGATTATATTTTAATATGTACCTACCTATAATAATAAATAATAATATACTACAATATAATACCATAATATCAATAACCAATGAAATGTGGTGGAAGACTCCAACCCTTTTCCCAGATATGTGTATCAGTATCACTAAGTTATATACCTAGTACCTACCTATTTACTTTTTCATGATTTATTTTAAAATGTATTTAACATCTAAATCTTGTATGTGATCGAAATATTAATGCACCTATTCATCCTGTACACATATTGTAATAATGTGATATATTATGCTTATCTATATATGAGATACATAGCATATTTTATTATAACATTTATAACACATCAATCACAAAAATTTTATAAAAAATTGAAAACAATAATAATTATACATGAAAATTTTAATAATTAATGTTGTATTTTTTTTTAACTGTGTGGTTTACCCATACTGCATATAATCTACAAATAATATTTCCATGAATGGAGGGAGGAATGTAGTTAGTAATCAGCATATCCTATTATATCTTAGAACCTTGAACTTTTTTTGAAATACTAAAAACATAATAGAAGTATAATATTATATTATAGCTACAATTAATATCAAATTTACCAAAACATTTTTATATTTAAAAAAAAATTTAGATGTATTGCAATAAACATAAATTAACAAAAACATTAATAAAAATTATCTTTCATTATTTTAAAACATTTTGAAACTCAGTAGAATGATAAATGGACAACAGATATACCCACGTGATAAAGTAAATAGCCAAATACGAGGTCAAATATGTAAGAAACTAAAACATAGTCCATTCATATTTTAAGCAAACATTGATACCACAAAAATTTGTCTATAGTAAAAATTTCACTAGCATCGTTTCTATGATATTATAAGATTAATAATCATATAGTTAACTTTCATGCATAGTGAGTTTAAGTGTATAGTTGCATCAACAAATTCTCTTTTCAAATAATTACACAATTCTTCTTCTAGAGAGAAAGTAACTACTAACTTCCTTGACCTAATCATATTTTATTTATAAACATTGAATAAATATCTAATATCTTCTTAAGATAAATATGTTGATAAAAAGATATGTAATATGAATTATATGACGTATTAAAATAGCAGAAGAAATATTCTAACTTCTAAGTTAAAATTTATTCAAAATAATTTAAAAATTTTTTAGTTTATAGTATTTTTATATTCTGTGGAATAAAAAATAAAAAAAATGTTAACTTAGATTTTTTTAAATTTATCTTTAATACACCTATATTTAGGATATGTTTAATAATATATGTATTGATTTTTTTAAACAAATTTCTCTAACACTTGTATCTAACAACATAGATTCAGAGAACAAAAAACAGGTTTTACAATTTCAGTAGTTGTTCGGTTGAGGAAAAGTGAAAGTGAAACTGAAGGCTTAATTTATAAGATTCTCAACAAACTAAGCCCATATGTACATATAATGTTATAACAGGATGCCAGACTGATAATCATAGACAAAAACAGACTTTATTAGAGTATACAATGCAAAAATAATTAGAGCCATCAACTGAAAAAAAAATAGTAATCAAATTACAATTTATTAAAACATTCACCCAAAACAAAACTTATACATCATTTTTAATAAAAATAAAATCCAATTATAATCCAACCAAAAAACAGTATAGTTTAAGACTTAAAATTTTAATAATCCTTGTAATGACTAGTACATATTTTTTCATTTAGTAGGTGCTTTATAAATAAAAATTTGACTGAAGAAAACATTTTTAAGAATAGAAAATATATTACATTGTTTCTAGGAAACAGCTTTCCAGAACCTAATAGATAAGGAAAAACCAAATTTTCTATTTTTTGACATTAATTGAAACTTTTAAGTAAAAAAAATATTTTGAATATAAACTTTTTGTGCAATAATAACCTTGATAATAACACCAAAAATACATTACTATTAATATACCTAAGTAAAATATATATAATAATAAATATTAGGTAAATAAACAAGGAGTAATATAACATCCAACAACCATTGAATATGAATTAATATAACTTAAGAAGTACTTAATATGACCCATATGTGTTATCACGATCTTATTGACACAAAATGTTGACAATTATATATTAGAAAAAGTGAATTTTACTCTGTTTTGTTTAAGTATTACAGTGATTTTGTAAATTTTGAAATGCTCATAACTTGCTTTAAAATTAAAATATAAAAAAAACCAACAAAAAGCCCTGGATAATTGTTTTACCTTTAAATTTGATAATAACCAATAGGTCATTCACTCTAATACTAAAAAAACATGGTAAAATGGATTCTTCTTAACGTAAAATTGTCTGCGTTTTGTGTTACACAGAACTAGTAAGACAGAGTCAATACAAGGGAGTATGATGAACTCTTAATTATAAACATGAACTAAGAAGATCTTCTTAGTTCATGATTATAAATAACATAATTTTCTAAAATAAAATAATTACTTAAACTATAAATTACTGTATAATGAGGAAATTATTTAAGGAATAATAAATTACCTAAATAGGTTAAATACTTAGGTTGTCTTTTTAGATGTTTCTTATATCTGTATACCTAAAAATAATAATATATCTAATGCTACCAATGATAATAATTAAATAAAAATACTTAAATATCTATTTCTTTAACTCTAAATTTAAAAATGCATATAAAATAAAACATTAAGACCCGCTGAATAATTTAAATATAAATTTTCAATATTACTTTAATAAGTAATTAATTAATTTACACAAGGGTATTAGAGAGGTACACATATAAAACTATACTGAGAGTAGTTTGACTAAATAATTTAATAATAGCCATAGTTTCATGATCAATATTTGATAAACCTTCATTATAAATAATATATTTACTAGTACTTTAATCAGTATAAGTTATCATTTGCCGAATAAAGATTTAAGTACTTATAAGATAAATACAGTTCAAACTGTGCTTATTTAATAAATATAGATAAATATATCATAATATTGCAATCCCTCCCTGCACCAACAATTATGAGCGTGACCCAATAGGTATAGTATGCACCTAGCAAATGGAGACACACATCCTTCTTCATTGATAGATTAGAATTACCTACCTAATATTCATTTTTTTTCCTATTATTTATCATAATATATCATGTTTTTAATTTTAATAATGTGCATTTAAATCAGGTCACACTCATATTGTATATAAATAAATTATATACTAGCCCAATAATTTTGAAATAAGAAAAATAGCATACTATGTCTCTTAACTAAAATTATTATCTGTGAAGATATTTACTCAGTATTTATCTCAATTCATTAAGAACAATATGTTATAGTAAATAAGAGAAAATGTGATATAATGCTCGGTAGGTATATCATTTAATACTATTAACTATTGTACGTAGGGGTAGGACACAAAATATACTTGTGTAGTGGTAAATTGTGAGTAAGCACTGTGCAAAAGTGTAATTAGCAAATTTTATCAATATAGATATTGATTACAGTATTTGTAAACACAACCACACTATCACAAGTAATATATTCATCTTAATTATAAGCATTTCAAAATTTGTGAAAGTTTGCTACAGTTGTGTTAGCTAGAAAACCAGGCATAATATTATATTATGTGGACACTATACAGATACCAGTAGACATTTTTCAAAAGGATGAAGGCAAACTTCAATACCTAATAAATATAATAATATCTAATTTTAAGTCAGGGACAAATGTCTTACACAACCCCATTCGACTAGATGCGGTAGTGATACGAGGATCAAGTTTTAATTGACATGTATGGTACAATTCCTAGTCACAGTTAGGATCCTTGTCGACCGGTATGCCCTGACCAGCTGCTACCCGGCGATAAAACAAACGTTGGGACTCAAATCAAATGTATATTTATGTATCCAGTCGCAAGCCAAATCAACCGGTACCACCTCAATTACAATACCATGAATTCAAAACATATACATATAGGTGGTATCCAAACGTAAATATAACTCACTTGTTGTTGTTCAACACGAAGGAATTCATATTTGACGACGTGGACAAAACGGAATGTCTACGACGATGATAATATTACCCGGGCAATGTCGGGGTGCTCTTTCGGGTGTCACTAGCACTGCACTACCCCAAAGTATCGCGGTAGGGCGAACGTCTCGCGGTTAACGTGGATGCAGAGTACACTGTATGCGTTAATAATATACGTTCACGATCAGACGGTGATTAGCAGACGATCAGACAGTTAACAGCGCGCACGACAAGACACATCCATGATGACGATTGAGTGTTGACTGTTGAGTGTTCAGTGTTGACTATAACGAACGGGTTATCGTTATCATCAGATGTTTCGCTTCGGTGAGCAGGTGAGTGGTGACGACTGACGATTGGTGCTGCTATATTTTTTCCGGATCAGCATTCAGCGCACCACGCGTGTCACATCCCCACCACAGTCGCGGCGGTCGGCGAATCGTTACCGCGGATACCGAAAGTATACGTAATCACACGGGTAAAATACCTGTCGATCTCGATACCTACCTCTCCAGTCTGCAGTCTGCGGGCTATACGGTTGAACGGTTCTTTCTCTCTTCTAAACTTCTGCCAGTTCTACTATTATATTATATCGTTATAATACTCTCGGCCTCTGAATGATTTCGTGAACGCACGCGACAATACTATAACTTGAAGTAAGTTACATAAGCTCGAATTAGATACAATTAATGTACAATGAATAATGATCGAATGATGTACATTATGGTTACGTTATATAAGAGCAATTCGTAATCGACAACGATCGTCATGCGCCAATGACATCCATAGTAATAGTATAAAATATAGAAACCGCCACAAGGCACAGGCTTCAAGTATATTTATGTGCAGGCCACGGATATAGGTACTATCGTATCTAGACTTCTTTAGTTCTCCCTATTGTTCAAATAGTTATTAAGGTTCTACTACAGAGCTTTTTTTCAGTATTTTAAAAATTGATCAATTTAATAACTAAATAACTATTTAATTTATTAACTTTTAATACCTACTATATAGCCCGTAGGCATCTATCCTAAAGTAGTCTAATAAACAATGATAAATTAAAAATAAATTTCAAATTTGCGACCATCTATTTAAGATTTTAATTTATGAGATTTTTTCTAAAATAGTGTACTAGTGTACTTGATATTATTTACTATTTTGTTTACCGTATAGGTGATAGTTCTAGAGAAGTCAATTTTCTTAAAACACAGACCAAATCAGCATAGGGTGATTTTATCTTAGTAATATAATATGATCCCTCAGTTACAAATTGTAAGACATAATTCATAACAAATTAACAAAAATAATTGATCAAATACAACATATTTATTATTTTAATAATATTTACGAATATAAATTCAGGATGTAATTTTAAGAGTGTACTTGAATTAAAAGAATACTTACAGATACGTATAGGGATATGGTAGCACGTGGCTGTAGCTCTCTACAAAATTTCAAAAGAATAAAAATATTTTTTTTTTTTAGTAAACTCACTGAGTAGGAAATTGAATTTATTGACCATATAATGTTACGAGGGATCTTGATATTTACCTTTTATATACACGTGTTACGATTCGTAAATACATGTATATGTAATATGTGGCCACGCGAATATACGCGTAAATTATAATTGACATACCGAGAATAGGTATTTTTTCAATTCTTTTTGAGTTATTGATTTTCACTGCAATTACTTCTTTAGAGCTTTAGATAGTATTATATTTAAATGATTGACATAACTACATAAGCGCTAAGCGCCTAATCGAAACAAGATGTACCTACTTAATATCATATTTTATAAAAGCTATTATAAAGCGATACAACATCTAGTATCTGGCAATCTGGGTGTTTTATTCCAGATATTAAATTTATAACTGTAGCATTGAAAAGCGCTAAATTTATAGTAATGTATACAATGATGTATTATTGACGTATTATTGGATGCCATCGCAATATTTATTTTCTTTCGTCTTTTTAACCACGAACGACATGGACAATTTACAATTAGCAGAACCAATACCTATAATGTAGTTACTAGTTAGCTTAAATCTGGGTTCACAGCTACGTCGTCCTTCGTGTCGTGTTCGAGGTTCCTTGTAACGTATTTTGATTGACTGTTGTAATTATGGCAATATGGCCAATATGGCATTATTCATTAACCATGCGATCTACCAACAGTACCAACTACCATCATTGTGAGTTGAACAGAAATCAACATTGTACGACAGACGACATAACTGTGCACACAGTTTTACTGCTTTAGTAATATAATAGGTACCTACTAGAGTAAATTTACTTTTTGTAATGATATGCTCATTGCTCACATATCATTGTATTTGTATAACAGCTTAAAAAATAAATAAATAAATAACGGTCAGATTATCGCACGCATGTATAATAGTTATTATTACTTCCAACATAATTTTGTATTATTAACACTTCCCCCCACCAACTTTAGATACCTGGTTCGTTTTAGTCGGCAAATTTGTCATTTTTACATAGTAGTCGGCAAGTCAGAAATTATGATTTTGTTATGTTTAATGATTATATATGAATATTTTTTACACTATGATTTATATACCATTATCAATTAATTTTGTGTATACCACGTATAAGTATAATAAATAATATTTTTTCTATGCTGCTGGTGATCCTAGGTACAAGTGTACAACTGTAAACGACAGAAAGTTTCAATTCGTCGAAACCTATTAAAGGAAAGTCAAATTCAAATTGATTTATTATAAAATATTATAATATTATAATTTTAAAAAATTAAATTTATAGAATACATCTATAATATTATAATTTTTGTTTTATTGTTTTACTTTGTTTGTATCCAATAAATTGTTAAGACTGTTAAGACTTTAAGAGGATGTCAGTGCACTGTTTGTTTTCTCTCTCTAGCCCATATACAACACATAGACAAAACGCATTTTATGCAGAATCATTATTTTTTTTGTTTTTGAGTACCTACCTAATTTTAGAGTAAAATCACCCATTACAAAAACGATAGAAAATAATATTTTTGAGGATATGACATATCGATTTGTCTAAATATTGTCTCAAACAATTTAAACATTGAAAATTACGAATTTTTTTTTTTTTTGAAAGTCGAATATAAAATCAAATAACAATAAAATATAAAACCTATATTATATCATTTGCTCAAAAATATTAATAATATTATCCTTTATAAATTTGTAATAAGTGATTTAACTCTAAGACTATACTCAAATCATAATAATTTTAGGTAAAAGTATTTATCTATGTTGCGGGTAGGGTCTGAGTGAGGAAATAATTTAAGCATAAAAATAGGGTGAGCATGCTTAAAAAATTACCTTATATATAGTATACTTTATATAAAACGTTTTGTGGCGGGTGGTACGGTGCAATAAACTATTAGACATGTCTAATATATGCATACGTTAATTTTTTATTAAATCCTTCTATTTGTAGATAATAAATAAATAATTTAATTTCTAAATATACAGAATTGTTATTATTCTTGCATTATTGAATAACAATCATGCTATAGTATAATGATATGCTCACACATCATAATTTATTGTATATTTTATTATTTTATTAAATAAATAACGGTAAAGTTGTCGCACGCAGATAGCCGTCAATAAAAACCAATAATCCCTATTGATCACTGATGAAAGAGACAATTTTTTAAATTTTATATTTTTAATGAGTAAATTAACAATTTATTAGGAAATTATTAATTCAATTTTCAAGGATTTTGACCCATTTATCAATTTTTGCTATTAAAAAACACTAATAAAGCACGCAAATATAATTTTCTATAAATACCTCAAAATGAATTACAATTATTTGAAAATTATACCATTTATAGAAAAAATTATAATATAAATACTTTGTAAACATTTTAAATTTTACGGTTATTCGTTTTTGAATTTTAAGAAAATAAAAAATCACTTTAGTTGAAAACTGGTTAGCGTAAAAGATTAAGAACATAATGATTTTAAAGGAATTGTAGCCTACGGGTAATAAAATCCAAATGTGTACTATCACATATCATATTCACATGCAAACGTTTGTATTTTATTATAATTTATAAGATACAAATACCTATGTAACCAATGCGTCAATAAATTAGTAAAATATGAAGTTTAAAATTTACATGAAATAAAAATAAAATCATTAATAAAATACACAATAATTAGTAAATAAAAATATATGTAAATTCAATGTTTTAAGTAAAGTAATAGATACATACAATATTTCTGGCAATATTAAACTTGACCCGCTTTTGTTAGTGTCTTTGTAAAATAAGAACTAATATAATAACATTAATAACTACTTGGAGTCTTTTTATAACAAGTCAAAGAATATTTTTTTTTCAAAACTATTTTATTGTAATACTTTATGCTTGTAAAACGTTATTTTTTCTCGTTTCTTGATATAAATAATTATTTAATTGATATTTAATAAAAAAATGTATACAAGGTAACTATAAGATAAGAATAACAGTGTTAGGTAATTTTCCACACCACCTTTATTATTAAAGGAAATACAATAACATTGTCCGTATTGTTTAATAACTTCATGAGGTATTACACGAGGCGCGTGTTTTTATTGTGGTGTCCCCAGTAGACCTAATCCACATCGTAAACGAGAACGCATCATATGCAAGGGCGTATTTAGGTAGGAGCTTTGGGTCCCGTTGTCCAGAGCGGCAAATTTTTAAAGATTTAGAGGGGCGGCAAATTTTTATTTTGTACTTTACATACTGAGTACTGACGTAGTGACGTCAATCGTTAATATTTTTCACAACAAACGTGTGCCACAGAGGCGTATAATACTATAGTATTTATATAACATAGTGTTCTATGGTATTAACAGTTTCACCATTGCGTGGCGTAGAAATTTTTTAGTTTTTTTTTTACTGGGGGGGAGGTGGATAAATATGCATTGCCCTTATCCTAAAACTCCTAAATACGCCACTGATCATATGAATGCATTCAAATAATAAAAAATATATACAACAACTTAAACTATGTAGATACCAATAACACTATTTAATTTATTTCAATAAGGAAACCTAGGAATAAAAATACGAATTTTGATATTGTACAAGCTACAAAAACGGGTAATGTGTATAATATGTGTATTGCCGGCCGGCCATAGTCAATGTGTTGAATGAGTGGATAAGAGATGAGCGTAGACGCGTAAGGGGACAACTAAATAAAAATTATTATAATATAATAATATTAGTAAAAGGTACATAAATGTATTAAATAAGTGTAAAGTAATAAAATACTTATATATTATATACTACATCATTACAACTACAATACATACTAAAAATAATTTAATAAGTTATATACATACGTCATATTTATTATATATATACACAATGCACAGTCGACACATTTTCCATCAGCTCAATGACAAATTCTTCGTTGGTGGATTTTTCATATCCAGCCAAATGTTCGGTTTCTATAAAACTTCAACTAATGTGCAGATTAAATGTAATTTAAACTTATAGAAAAAACAATTTTAATGTTTAAGAAATCTGTGTTGGTGTTCTTTTATTTTTGAATTCAAATTAGTTTTAAATTTTATATTCATAATTTATCAGTTAAAAATGTAAACAAAAACTAAAAAGATTATAGTATATTGCAGTTTAACTTTCTGTTCGGTGGCCACCTTTTAAATTCTTCGTTCTCTTTTATAAGAAAGTTAAATAGCTCAATAATTACATAAAAATATAAATTTAAACATACATAAAGACGATCTAAATTATGCCGCTAGTATGCGGCGCCAACACTATGTGATAAGAAAAAAATTGAAAAAATTGGTAATTTATCAACGTATTATTAAAATAAAAAGAACACCTAAAACCGTAGTACAGTATAATATACTGTATATTATGAATATTTTCTTAAATTATATTTAACATTTATGGTTTTTTTTCAGATAATATACTGTACTACTGTTCAAAAAATTATAGTATTAAACAAACACAGCCTTGCGACACTTGTTATTCAGATGAGCTTCTTATTGATGCTGCCAATCGTCCTCCGGGTTGAAATTATACAAGGATATAGCGTACCTTATTATTTCAGTTTTTTTGTTTTTCCAATATTATGGCAAGATCTGAAATTTTTTGTTTTATTTTACTATTTACCACCCAAAGTACCAAATAGATTATATTATTTGCTAAAAGAATTCATGACAAACAGAAAATAAACTACATAATCATAAAATCATTATACATTTTTCGCCACGTTTAGGCTCTTAGGTGTACTTAACGACTTTATTTTATTCTTGGTAATTTCATCATTAATGCATAATCGGTAACCTTTTTGAACTCTTAGACCACATTCACAAATTAAAAACACCGTGCGGACCAGATAAAAATAAAAATTTTGTATTCTTAAATTATTTACTATGGAAAAAAATATTGTTTAATAGAACTTTAAAATTATAAAATATAAATAAAAAAAAAATTTTAGTGTTTTAGAATTTAAAACGTGTCGTATATATACAATAACTCGCCGGTTGCCGACCACTTCAATAGACTGGACGATCGGAAATAAAATATAGGTCTGTCATCGGGATAACAGCTTGTAGAAGTAAATAAACATTTATTTTATGTATAAATAGTAAATGTATTACTACCCCAAAATTATAGGACAATTAACCTACGTAAGTATCCTTCGACGCTTTTCGGCGAAATCGGGCTGTGCCATATTAAAGTTCAAACGTGCACCGTCACCGAAGAAACAGCTAGTTTATTTCTTCATTCGTCTTCTTTACGCTTCGGAATGGAATTATTGAAATATTTTATGAAAATGAGAGTACTTGTCATGTACTGAAGGCTGTTGTTTGACGACTGTCCAATAAAATTATTAGAATTGTTAATCGTCTCCTACAAATGACGACGATTGTCGTTTGCCATGGATGATAAATATTATAATAATGTTTTTTTTATAGAACTCTTTATGATTTTATAGGATTTACTATTATATTTCAGCTGTCTTGCATACGAAACTTTTGGTATCTAATTAATTTCATACGTAAAATCATAATAATTGTATATTATCCTGAATTTTTTTTTAAAAATTATAATTTTATAACGGTTATTAACGGTTTTATACAGTTTAGCTGAACTAAATGATTAATAACTTTAAAAATATTTAAAAGTTTAATCATTAAACTGCAGTTATTACATACTAAATAGTTAATAGATTATGATCAATATGTAATAGTACATATAATAAAGAAGGACTTACAGAATTAATAGAATTAATTTCTAAATACAATCAGTTATTCACATTCAACTCATTATACACATATAGTCACATATCATTTCCATTTCGGTACCGTCCTGTTTAGGAATACATTCTCATACTACATTTACTGATTTTAAAATTAATCGATAAGTTCTAATCAGATAATTTGCGATATTATTATATATATAATAAATGCATCTATTTATGGTATTATGCTATGTTTATTTTATCTTATAAGTGTATAGTCAAAATATTTTAAAAATTATAATAATTATAAGAAATGCAAACATTAACATTTGTCAAAATTATCAAATAATTATAGTAATTCGTTTATTTTTTAATTTATTAATTACTCTAAAAAACAAAAATCGGTTGAGGAGAAAAAGTTATCACAGAAATATGAAATGAATATCTAATAATGTCATCAAAATTCAAAATTCAGACAATTATGAAACATTAGTGTCTTTTCGGAAAACATTTTATTTTTGTTAAGGATAAAAAAAACTTATATTAGTCGGGTACTCGGCCGGTTAAACATGAAAAATGCTATTTATACAATTAATATAAATATTAATTATTATTCTATAAAATTGGTCTGGTAATATGACGATTATGTATTTTCGGTTTCACGTATTTTATGCATTGCGTGTTCGGGAATAAAATATGCATATGTATACGTCACCCGGCGGGTAGAAGATTGTCCGGTGCAATAAGTATGTATTTATTTTATGTCTAAAAAAGTAAATTAAAGCTCCAAAAAACCAAAAGTATAGAAAATCAAACTATTATAATCTTTAATGTAAACAATCTTTTAAAAATATAAAATATTATTAGGCTATAAATTACGTTACCTATTTGTGTGAAACTATTAGCAACACAAGCATTTAGTTAATATTATATTATATCATTGATTATAAATGCAATCTCAAATTTATAATCAATGATTATATGAACGCTTTATAATATTATTCACTATCACTGATTTATAGCTTGCATAGTATTTCTGCGCATAGTCTTTAAAAAATAGATATAAACCATAATTTAGTCAAGAAAATTCATCTTTTTTGTTTAAGAAAATGTTTGTATTGCAAAAAAAAAACAAAAATATGATTATAAAATCGTTTTGAGTAGGTACAATATCATTGTAGAAAATAATACAGAATCACATATCATATTATTAAATTATAATGACACTTTTCTAATTTAGAAATATAATTAGGTATATCATTTAGAATCTAAAGATATTCCTATGCCAATATGTATGCCAATTATTTGTAGATGGTACCTATATTTGTTACAATAATAATAAAAATAATTTTCACGAATTAATAGTTGTAGTTTTAAATATTTTAATAACTGCACTACTTTGATTTCGACATATTACAACCGCAACATTATACTTAAAAATAATAGTAGTGGGATAATGGATACTGCAGCATGCAGAAGATTTATGAAGACTGTAGAATTTTCAGAATTAAATGAATTTACAAAAAAGGGGGCGAAAAGGGACGGCGGTTTACCATTGGTACCTATCTGCTACTTATATTTATGAATATTTTTAGTGTTCTATTAAATTTAAATAATTTGCTTATTGAAGTGCGGATAAGACAAGAGAAAAACAATTTATGTTTAAGTAAGTATACAATAAATTTAATATAATTTTTTACGTTCTATTACATTATTTTTCTATTTTTCGTAGTAAATACGAATGTATTTAAAATAAATAATGTCAGTATCAACAAAAATAATAGGTATAATATCTCTCTTTATATTAAGTTGCTCATAATTTTGAAAACTGTTTCTAAGTTATCTAAAATAATTGTTGATTCTTCTTATCGTAGACAATGACTATTTACAGGTAGCTGAACTGAATGGAAGAGAGGCGATTTTCATTTGGATAAATGACCCAAAATAACATATCGTTTGGACGAATTTATACATATCATTTGGGCGAAATTTACACGGAATCCTAATTTATTTAATACATTGTTTGGGTGAGTTATAAATATACTTTTATAAAAATGTATATAAACTAATACGTTTCCTTCCCATTTTTAGAGACTTAGGACTTTCAGTTAATTCTAACTGGTAAATATATTATATTGTTATTATCTTAACTACATTTTTTTTTATTAGCACGGTATCTCATATGTCGATTTATTTAATAAAATGTATTATATTCTTATATAAATTATCATAATAATATATTGTATTAAAAATCCTAACTAATTATAATAATTAATAATTATAGCATGGTATCTCATGCCCATTTTTTTATTATAATCGATTATTGTTAATTTTTCGATTTGATATTCTTCCCATGATTTTAATGTATAGTCTTGTTTTTCTTTAATATTTTTACGTAATATATTGATTTTTTGTGTGTTGATAGAATTAATTTTTATAAAGTTATAAAAAGTTATCACCAATCAACCAAAACGGTATAATAATAATATTGAGTTGAATACATTGTAGTAAATACGAATATAAAAATTATTGTATAGTTAAGTATGTTACTTCCCTATTATTCCCTATATATATCCCTGTATAATTTATAAATTAATTCGCCTAAGCCCAAACGATCGGTTAATTTCTCGCCCAAATGATACCTATATGTTCTACTCAGGTAAATTTTGGGTTATTCGTCCAAATGAATGACGCTCTGGAAGAGTGATGGGCGATGGCTAATTGAATTATTTTAAATAGATTTGGAAATATAGCTTTTGATATTTTTTCTTTGTTAATTAAATAGTTTAATATTCCATTTAATATATTTTTCAAAACAGTCATAAGATAATTTCAAATAAACCCTACGGATTGTGGAGTAAAATATAAATATACAATTCTGAATCGAATGTATAAAAAAATAGTATTTATTAACATAAAAAAAATTGTATATTGTTATAAAATTCTGCATGATTTTTGTTAGATACTAGAGGAGAAGCTGATCCCATAAACTACCCCTAATATTGTGCCTACTGCCTATGCTACATAAACTATATGTAATTAGTGTCATTCTATAGGGTTTATTGAGTCTACAGAGTATAGAATATCGAAATATTGATTATTTCTCAAGTTTCACATTATTAGTTTACTATGCACCAATATTTCTGTGAAGAAATTTACTTTGGAGGTAAAATAATTTTGATTAATATCGATATTTATGCGTTATCATTATCTCTTAGCGCTTATCACTAAATAAATTCATAAATTCATAGATACTAATATTTATTTCTTTAGACGTCCATAGTTCATGAATCATAATATATTAATTTAATGTATTATTAATAAATACTTATTTTACTTTTATAGTATGAAACATGAATATTGAACACTTCAGTTCGTTTTATTGTCTTGTTAATTAGTTTTAATTTATCAGTAATTTTAACAGTATGTAGACACTAGACATTGGGCAATAGGCATATTATTCTTAAGTATTCTTGGTTATCATTATTTATGATGGGAACAAAGTTTCTTATGGTTATAATCAAATAATATAGCATTTAGAAGTAATGTAATTCAAATTAGTGTAGTTAGAAACTTACAATAATGATGAAATTAGTTAATGATCCTTGTGGTATATTTTGCATATTATTCACCTATACTTCAATCATATACGCTGACTATGTAGTAATACAATGGGTTGTTTTGCACACTATGCAAGACAGGTAATATATTATTTTATTATATATAATGATGTGTTTCTTATTTTTTTTAGTCTATTTATTAAATTTTAATACTGATAATGAACTAACATACGTTTTATCATAGTAAAGCATTTTTAATATAATAACTTATTTTTAACCTGTTAATATTTCTTTTCCTTATTAAGTATTTTACATAAAGAATAATTTCTACTTAAATTTTTGTACTTTTATATAACTCATTCTAATCCAGTTATATTAATATATCTAGGTACCTACTTAAGAAATTAATAATCAGTCAAACAAAAACATTTTAAAATATTTGATTTTTATTCATAAGTAGGCTGCTTTATTAATATAAATGTAGTTTTTACCAATTCTTTTAAAGTAGAAGTTTAATATTTTTTTTTTCAATAAATTATTTATTTATATGTATAGGTATATACCTATTTTTCATTATTATTTTTAATTATTTTATACAAATTATATATTTAACACTATTATTTTATATGCTTTTCAGCTTATGGGCTCCATTTCACATAGTGCTTTTCAATACATTTCTTTTGCTATTGACAGTATCACATTTACGAGCAATGTTTTCTGATCCTGGCACTGTACCTCTATCACATACTAACGTTTCTTTTTCAGACTTACGGCAAGGTATGTTATTAAATAAAATTATTTTATTTTTGTAAAATATTAGTTGACAAATATCTATGACTCTTTTTATGATGTTTGTGAACATACCTACATATATAGTTAATGAACCTTTAGTGAAAAGAGAAGATTGGACTATGTGTACACGATGTGAAGCGTATCGGCCACCCCGAGCTCATCACTGTCGAATTTGTAAGCGCTGTATTAGACGAATGGATCATCATTGTCCATGGTATTAATTTAAAAAAATATATTTTTGTAATATATTAATTATTATTTATGTTGAAATTTTTTTAACCTAGGATTAATAATTGTGTTGGAGAAAAAAATCAAAAGTATTTTGTCCAATTTCTTTTTTTTGTTTGTATTATTTCTGCATACACTATCATGTTAGTTATCATGTCATGGGTACGTGAATGCCGGCAGTGCAAACTATATGATATGGATACAAGACAAACACAAGTGTAAGTTTTTTTCTATATTTGATATAACAACTGTAATCTGTAGTATATTATACTATTATAACATACAAATAAATATTAGAATCTCTGCTCAACTGCACGTGCTTAATATAAAATATTATGTATTAATGTAATCATGCTCATTTTTGAGTAGAAGACTAAATTTAATTTATAGTATTTCTTGATTATTAGCTTATGTATTTATTGTACAATTAATTAAAAACAATATTTTTTTGTTTATTTTTTAGATTACATTCAGTAATTTTAATAATGGAAAGTGCTCTTTTTGGTATGTTTGTTATTGCAATTTTGTATGATCAAATGGATGCTATTTATAGTGATCAGACAACAATTGAACAAACAGTCTATAAACGTCCAAATCCATTACATAGATATATCTTTTCTGTTATTTGTCGTTGGCCAAAAATATCTAGATCTACATCTAAAATTAATATTCGATCTGTATGATTTGTTTATTGTTAGGTACTTTACATAATTAATGTCAAGACTAGTTAAGTTATTAAATATTGAAATTCATATTAGCTATAGGCACATTATGTTATGCAAGTAATTCATTATGCAAAGCAATTTAAACTTTGCGTTATTAAAATTGATTAAAAACACAAAATTATAAAATATTTTAATCTTAAAAATGCTAAGCAAAAACAGAGATTGTATTTGATTTTACGATTTTACGATTTTATGTTTTTTTTTTTTTACTTATGTTTATTATGGTACAAATTACAATTATATTTTGTCATATACATATATTTTGTAAATAATATCCACTTGGTATTTTCACATTTGTCATAAATCATAATATTCTTATTTCTCTCATTATTAAACTTTTTCTAATTTATTTCCAAATATCTTGCAGTTTATTGACTGATCTTATTATAACTGCTGGCTCCTCAAAATAAAATATCTATTATAATTCTTCTTTAATTTTACTTATGTACTTTTTCCATGCACAAATAACTTAATTTATATATAGTAAATAAAACATTAAAAACTTAAATAAAGTTTCAAACTTATGAGAACATGTGATAATTTGTTATTACATTCAACTTTAAAATTATAAACTACTATTCTATTCTTAGTTTCTGTATCCTATAATTTTTTATTTTATTTATTAATAAGTATATCAAAGTTTAAATGATTTTTGTTACACTCGTTTTTATTTTTATATATTATTTTTTAAAAAAATATATAAATTAACATGATTTATATCAATTTAATGTTTACATATAACTTAAATTAATTGTATACCTAATATTTAGTTTTTTAATTTTAAGAAATTGAATAAAATGGTGCCTGCATATTATTATTAGTGTAAAATCGTAAAATTATATGGTAAATATAAGTTATAAGTTTGAATGGTAAAATATCTTTTGGTACAATATTAAAAATAATTAAATTCAAGTAAACTATCTGAAAATGTATTTTATGACTATACATGCATAATTTGTACTATTAATATACAATTATTTTATTATTTTATCTGAAAAATATCAAATGTATAATAACTATTTTTAAATTTTGATTCAGTACCTAGTATAAATTGTTACCGGTGTTGGTGAGTTGCAGTCCAATCTCTAAATTTAGTACTAGTTGCGGCCACATTTTATTTATCACTTCATATCAGCCTATCAGTGTTACCCAGGAAACACTATGAGGAGGTTGGCTGAGTTGTCTCCCAAAAATGTATTTTTATTATTATTTATTATTTTTTTTTACTGGTGAATAGGTAAAATGATTTTTTTGAGATTATTGATTGGGCAAAAACTTAAAACTTAATGATTTAACAATCTTAAACTGCTATATTTATTTTTTTGCTAGCTTTGTTATCTGGTGTCTTATAAATGCTTCTTTTTTACATATTTTCTTCGTTTTTATTCCATTGCTTCTATATTTTATATATGTCTCAGTTTGAACTTCTCGTAACTCACCAATAAAATTATAAAATAATATAAATAAAATAAAATTAGATGGAAAAGTTTTCTGGGCTGCAACTAACTTAGTGCTAAAATATTATCTAGCCGCAACTCACCTATAGCCATTGTTACGATTATGATTTATAACTATTGAGTTATATGATCATAATGTGATGAACATGTTTAATGTTTATGTAATATTATAATTAATATCTTAAAAATAATTCATAAAGTTTTTGTATAGTGACAAAATGTTTAATACACATACTATTTATTTGATTCTAAACTTTTTAGTTTAATTTTCTTATATTGGATTCTATCTATTTTTTTAGTTGCTTGTATACATTAATAATTATGCAATTTTTGTGGATTCCATAATAATTATGTAATGTTAAAACTTTTTAAACATGGTGATAAGTCTAACAATTTGTATAGTTCATATCTACTTAATAAGTAATTTCTATTTTAAAATATAGCACAAATTTTGAAATTAGTATTTTATCGTTAGATTTGTGTTGTCATTTTAAATATGTAAAAATAATATTTTCATGTAAATGTAAAAGTATATAATTTTGTTAAAAATGTTAATACAATAAATGTTATTGTGTTATAAAATAATGATATGTATAAATATGTTCAATTTATTTAGCAAATAACTGTGTTATGTTATTTCCTATATCAGATAAAAATGTTTTACTTTCAATCCACATTTTATTGATTAAACTTAATATTTACTCATTCTAGATTGTTCGCTAGGCAACAGAACTTATTGTTGTTGTTATTTTATTCAATATCTTTGCTGCATTTAAAAGTAAATTCTTCTTTAATTTAACTTTTACAAAATGTTCTGCTATGAAAAATATGGTGAACACATCACTGAAGAAACAGTCAATAGTAATCAAAAAAATGACAATCATTTGTTGAAAAGTGGTGATTTCATATCCAAACCAATTAAAAGTACAAGATGTACAATCAATGAAAATATATTACAACTTCAGTATCCTTTATTAGATTAAAATAGTATTTTACACATATACATTTTAATATGTAATTGTTGTTCCAGTCTATACTTAATACTTAATTAGTAGTTAATAATTATATATATATATTTTTTATAAAACGTAAGATATCTATAATCAAGAGGTTAGGCTAATTAGGTATGATAGATGATATTACATATAAATAAATAATAATGTAGTTTAATTTAATTGATATTTATATTATTATTTTATTAAATATAAATAAATCTTTTGAGTGGTCACAGAAACTGAATGATGTATATCCAATGACTCTAATACAGAGGTTAAAAATCCTTAAGCTCTATATCTAAGTCATTCTTTTGGATATGATTGTTGTTCTAAAATGTTCAATATATGTGCAGCAGACAAGCATACAGTTGTGTATGCAGCAGGTAGTTATATAATTATGTTTGACATCAATGAAGGAAAATTTAATTTTAGAAAATGTGCCGGCAATGGAGGAATAGGATATATAGCTGTAAGCTTATTGAATGTTTAGAGTATTTTTCAACAATTAATAAAAATTAATTTTTGTTAAATTAGAAAAATCCAGTTTTGAGCCACATTGCGGTAGGAGAAAATTGTTCTAATCCACTGATTATTGTGTACGAATGGCCAACATTTGAAATAATTAGTGTTCTCAAAGGCAGTGCCAAACAACAAAACAATTGGTTATCTTATAGGTATAAGTGTATTATGATATGAATTAAAAGTATAATTTAACTACTTAATAATTTAATATATAAGTACAAAAATGTAGTATAGTAGTTATCAAGTGAGTGATATGGTTACGTTATACTTGGTCATTTTGTAGATCACAATAATACGGATTATTTTAATTTACCCAATAAAAAATTATTCTGAGTATAAATGGCCTTGTCAGACAATCATGATTAAATACTAAGTATACTTTATTATATTAAAATTAATCTAAATGTTTTGAAAATATTTTTGTATTTAGTAAATATATAGCAATATACATAAAAGTTTCAAGTCTTCATGAAAAATATAATTGATATTTTTCTTTGAATATTTAATGTTGTCAAAATTTAAACTTCCATCATTCATAAAGAAATATATTCTTATAAAAATAATCTATATTTTTATATAATTTATATGTTCTTTATGCTAAACTTTTTTTTAACTTCGGTAATGAATTAAACTTATAAGAAATCTTAGAATGTATTTAACTTTTTAAACATTAGGTCTTATTATAAAAATGTTATGCATATTTATCTACAAAATAATTTGCAAATTTTCATGATTTTGATTAATTTCGTAAACATTTGTACAAGATGTGCAATCATGTTGTATTTTCTCAAATATAAAAAGGTAAAAAGTGCGTAATTGTGTTGTGTTTTTTTAGATAAAAAGGTAAAAAGTGCGCAATCATGTTACGCCTCCAATTTGTTTATTGCTAACATAAAACACTCAATATTGAACATTTAAGTACTTGGTAAAATTGCCCCAAAAAGCGATAACTTTAGAAAAAATTGTTATTTGTTATCGGATAACATATAACAATTTTTTTTATAATATAAATAAAACACAATTTATTGTAATGCCAATAAATTCATCGCTCCGCTCAAAGTATAATATAAATTCAATTTTTGATTTCAGCCAAAATGGTGAATATTTGTGTTCACAAGCGGGGGAACCTGATAATACTTTAACAATTTGGGATTGGAAGAAATCGAAAATAGTTTTGAGGACGAAGTCACATAATCAGAATGTGTACGTTTGTAGATTTTCGAACTTTATATCTGACCACTTGGTAACTGCGGGGTTAGGACATTTAAAATTTTGGAAAATGGCAAAAACATTTACTGGATTAAAGCTTCAAGGCCAGCTTGGATGTTTTGGAAAAACGGAAGTATCAAACGTCATTGGAATTTACTCTATGCCTGATGAGAAAGTAAAATAAATACAGTCTTATATTTTTAATCACTTTAATAAATAAGAGTAAATATTATTATGTATACACATATATTGTGATTTTTTAATGTTTGTATTTGTGTTAAAATACATTCAGTCAGAATTCTGAAATACGAATTAATATTACGGCCGATTACCCCGATAAAAACCCCTCTCCCCCTACCAACAAAAGTTGGTTCTGTTATGAAGTTTTAATTTTTTTGAGTCGGGGAAAACATATATTTTTTAGATAGGTATTTAAAAGTCTCCACGTCCCACTCACCGTTAATTGCCTAATAAATATAATATATATTGGTACAAAAATAATGAGTACTTATAAACGTTAAAAATGCCTAAATTCAAAATATAAGTATTTTCAATGAGTTAAATAAGAACTATTATTATTGATTTCATATTTGTACTTGCTGTCCATATTTCATATCCATTAGTAAGAGTCTATTAAGATAATTTTAGGATTTGGCTAAGATTAAAATCCTAAGATAAATCATAGATGTCTGGAGTGACTAAGGAAATTTCCTAACGGAATATAGAAAAAGAAATTAGTTCTATATAGGTATAGTGTTGGAGTGGTATCAATTGTAAGCAAAATGAGAAAATAACATTGAGATAGTTCAATTATGTTGAGCACTATTTGTACCCGCTGTGTTGTCTTTGTCTTACATACATACAATATGGAAAATTTTCAATCAGCAAAATTTATTTATGATGTTAGCTTTAATATTAGAATAAATTTATCTATCACCAAATTTAAAGTTAAGAATATTATTTTGGAAATATCATATGCTTTTATTGATATTATGATTTTAAAGTGAGTTATGAACATTTTAAAGTTGTAATATTTTACATAGCTATAACTCACTTTAAAATAATAATATCAATCAGTGGCGTAAATTGGGTCCAATTTTTGGTGGTGCAGTGGCATATTCTTAACTTATAATTATTTCCAATACACCAATAATCCAACTTTCTAAGTAAAATCCTTCCCTATAAACTATAATATATTTTTCCATAATATATTTCTTTAAATAATAAATACATTTAAAATTATTTTAGCAGTAAAACTTTTATTATTATAATACAATAAATTTCCGTTACAACAAATACCAATACAATGAAAAATTCCGTTATAACGAAAGTCATAGAAGTCCCTTGTCGAAAAGCAGGGCTTATAAAGAGCTTATTCGAATTTTTGTTACAACGAAATTTCCGTTATAACGAAAAAAAATTCGGTCCCCTGGAGTTCGTTGTAACGGGATTTTACTGTATTAATAAAAAAACAGCAAAATGTTTTTTATTTATTTTTAAGTTAAGACGACGTCCTCTTTCCACAGATCTCGAATTGAATTCATCAATTACTTGGTCAAAATTAATATTATTCTTTTTTTCGAGCTGTAAATTAGCTAAACTGTTAAACTACTAAATCTTTCTTGTCTCATAGTCGTTCTAAGGTAAGTTTTTAACCTCTTTAGACAAGAATAAGATTTTTCGCAACATGCTGTATTAGTAGGTATTGTTCGGAATATTTTTAATGTCTCTATAATTAATGAAAACCTTTTTGAATATCATTTTGTTTTATGTATTCTATTTTTGATTCTAATTTATCAGGTACTGAATTATTGCCATACACGAAAATTACAATTTTGTACCTGTTTATATATTATATATTTCAATGATTTTCTGGCGATGCAAAACCATACCTTTGCATCACCACAACTAAAAGTTGTGTTGGTGCAAGTGCTGCATTTGCACCACCCAGTTTACGCCACTGATATCAATAAAAACATAGCTACGAAATTTTCTAAAGTGATGGAGTGAAGAACAAAAAGAAGAAAAAGTCCTAATTATTACAATAAATCAACCACTAATTTATTATATAAATTTAGCTATACATTATTTTATGAACGAGTGTGATTACATGTCTATTATATTAATTAAATAACAGGTAATATCCGGATGTGATTGGGGTAATATTTTGGTGTGGGACAAAGAATTCATCGATGTCGAAGTGACGAGGAAATTTAGGAAACCGTGTCATTCAGCGCCGATCATCATGTTTTTGTACTCCGAAAATGACGAGTTGTTGACGAGCATCAGCATGGACGGTTCAATCAAATTCTGGTATTATCATACAATTGATTCAGCCGACCCGCCTGAAAATGACCGTGTACTGGAAATGGAACCTTCGTTTACGATTAATGTTCAAGACAATGTGGGTAACGCAAAAATCATGGGTATGTGTAAGGTTGACGACGGCGACCACAAATCGAACGATTATTTCATTCAGGTATAAGTATAATTAATGCCACTGAAAATTGTATGCAAATTATAAATCATATATATATATATATTGTATATATATTATATATAAGGCTAGGTGGATGGATGTTTATGTATAATGTATCATGTATGTATGTATTAATGCGAATAAACATAGCCAAAATAACATAAAAATAAGAATAAAAAAAATAGTAAAAATTAAAATATAATAGGTATTAAAAATAGTTATTTATATTATTTTCAATTATATTATAATTAAAATTTTATGTATAAAATATTTTGAACGATTCTACAAAAACAAATGTTTTACCGTTTTAGTTCTAGTTTTATAACTTTAAACAATTCTTAGAATTCGTTTATCCGCATCAATAAATGTCTTTTTAATTTTTTGAGGGAGACTTATATTGGCTATACCTATTTATATAAAAACCAATACTAAAACATATTTTTTACGTGGAATCACAAAAAATATTTCCCTTGACTAATATTATAATATAATAATTTAATTATATATATAATTAATGTTATTATTATTATAATATATCAATCAATTTTTGAGCGTGTCAAAACTTTTATTAATTATCTACATATTAAGGGGATTCGATACCGTGATTTTCTTTTTTTGTCTAACGCACGCGCGACTTAGAATTTTAGACGGATCCTTTGCCAATCATACCAATTGATCCAATGAAGCGATAAGAATTCTAAAAACAGATTTGAATTTATCGTCGAGTCTACTGGAAATTGATTTTCCCAGATTTTTGACTTTTTGATTTTAACTTCTCCAAAAATTAAAATACGGCAATTTTGAATTACTCTTTAGTCTTTTTTGATATAATTTTTTTAGGAATTTGGAGGAAAATATCAAAGCTGTGAGAAAGTCGATTCCAAATAGACTTGACAACAAATTCAAATTTGTTTTCAGAATTCTTATCGCTTCATTAGATCAATTGGTATGTTTGGCAAAAAACATGTTAAAAAAAACTATATTACGCGTGTGTTAGACACAGACAGAAAATCACGGGATGAAATCCCCTAAAATGTTTATGATATTGCATTTTAATTCTTATGATTTATTTATTATGGCGATTGGCCACGTCCATGCAGGGCAATGTAGCAGTTTTAAATGTAATATTATCTATTCAATAATAAATTAATTCTTATGTATAGTTCAAAAATATGTTTGATTTCACTAATTAGAACCTACAATTTTATACTGTATAGTACTATAGTGCGGATATACTATTAATTATGATTATATATGGTCTACAACGTCGATAAATAAATAGATAAATAATTAAATATTTTTATATATTTATTTTATATTACATTATGTTAATAATATGTATAGGTACCTACTTATCGTAAGCATTTTGGTTTAATATACTTTTATCGTTTTTGTCGTTTAATTGTAGGATGGTAATGGGGGAATATGGCTTGCTGATATCGAAATGGCCGCAAACGCAAAACCGCTTAGACGGCTAGCAAAGTTTCACGGTGGTGTTATAACTTCTTTGCAACCATCGCCTGTCGGTTATTTTATTGCTACCACTTCGTTGGACGGTTGGATCCATATCCACGATGTCACTAACAAAAAGTTGATATTCACCTACGATTTCAAAATACCAATCACTTCGTCAATTTGGTTACCCCTGCAGGTATATGAACATTATGAACTTCATGTTTTATCACAATTGCCATTTTAACCAAGAAGTTATACACTTAAATATGTAACTACAACATGGCTAAAAATTATCATATACATGGTGTAACTTGTCTATTTGACATTATTGTATTTGCTCTATTATTGAATTTGTCAAATAGACAAGTTACGCCCGGACACCCCTGTATATTATATTATAATATAATTTTTGAAATTAAATTTCAATGAATAATCTGTTTAGATTGCTAGTTCGGGAGATATCTTCGTGATCGGATTTCAAAATGGAATTTTAAAAATAGTTGCCGTACCCCTCAAAAAATGTATTGAAGAAAAAATATTAAATCTTAGCGAATTAATTGAAATACAAGTAGGTAATAAGTATATAAGTATGGTTATAAGTATAAACTTAAAATAACTATTAGATCATTAAAACTTATAGAAATATTTATAAATTGATTATAATTTGACAATAATAGTATTGTTTTTTTTTTTCAGAGTTCAAAACCTCATACTAGTGCTGTCAGACATTTGTCCATAAACCCTAGCGCCAAAACTCTTATATCTGGAAGTGACGATAATACAATATTTGTCTATAAAATAAAAACTGAACCTATCAAGTTGAGTCCTATTGGAATGTTTCCATTACCTGGAAAAGTCACTTTTATTCATTGGAAACCTTCAGAAGTAAAAACTGTTTGTATGCTTTTGCCTTTGTATAGTAATCACTGGGGCTATGAATTTAATGCATTTAAATCTAAAAACAATCAATTTAAAATATTCTGAAAAATCAAAACTTTAAAAATATAAAAATAAAAAATAATTCATAAAATGTGTATTAAAAGAGTATTATGACAGAATATCTTCAAAAAAGGTCTACTTATAAAATTAAACAAAATAAAGTCTCCCAAAAAATACTGGATGGCGGATACTTATAATTAATAATGTATAATATATTTTACTTTAGCACATTTAGTATTTTTTATTAATCGGCTAATTAACTATATTATTACGAATATTATAATTTGATTAATATTTGGATAGTTAGATGTCATATTCTTATTTTAGTTTATCCAAAAACTTCCATAAATATATTATTATATGATAGACTAAAAGTTATTGAAATTGATATTGACTATATTATATTATATATCCTTCTACTACATTGTTTATTTATTTTTGCGTTGATTTTTTTTTTAGTATTTGTGTATTTATGTTTCATGTTTTTTTTAGAGAAGTCATCTGAAAATAATAATATTAGGTACCCCATAAAATTATTATTTTTATTTTTGAATAATTAAATCCGATTTTTGTTTCATAATTGTAACCATTCAGAAGTAAAATATTTTTACGTGTTTACATTTTAATCATTAATCACTATATTTTGTGATTTTTTTCAATGTTTAAATTTATTTCAGAAACAAATGGTATTAATAAGTTGCGGTACTGGACATATTATAGAAGTAAAAGTTCCTGCAAGCCGTCCATCGTACACTACCGAATCATTTTTGTTAAAACTTGAATCACGTGTAATACAAACTATGAGTATTAAGTCAGAATTACAACGTCAACAATATTTTTTTGATTTGGAGAACAAAAAAAAAGAGAAAATTAATAAAAAAATGGAGAAATTGAAAAATATTAGAGAAAAAAATCCCGATCTAGACATTAATGAAATGTTAGATTTTGAAGATTCTGAAGAAGGCAATGAGCCGCCAAAAATCTTTATTCCACCATTACCGAACCCCGTATTGTTTGCAATATACACTCCATCCGAGAAAGGTATATGGGTGTCGATTGATGGATATGATGCTGGTTATTTATATGAATATGATTTTAACACGTCTGAACCAGTAACTAATGCCCATATAATAATACCGTATAAAAATAATATTCCACTAACTGCGATTACAATGTTGTAAGTATATAATATACTACCGATATATACTATGTATACCTTAGGTACCTACTAAAATTAATTACTGGATAATATATTCTGTACTCTATACATATACTTCCTTACAAGTTACAGCTACTCGCTTGATTTTTAAGGGGAAGCGGGAAGGGGAGTACTTTTTTTATAAAAATATTTTAATTTACCTATCTATTTTAATTGTGTCATAGTCAACGAAAAATTTAAATCACCACATATTGTTTTTACACTTTTGCATTTCCTAGTATAATTTCAAATTTATGTTTACATCCTTATAAGCTATGAAATATGAATGTATAATATTGAATAATACACAAGTGTAAGGACAATATTACATAGGTAATATTTATGTGTATTTATAAATCATATAGTAATATTGTTTAATATTTTATACGTAACATGTTTTTTAAATTCGTCTATTTATAAAAAAAAAAAATCCTTTTACTTTTTGTAAGAGTCCAATTTTATTTAATTATTAGCATTTGCTAATTTTCACAAAACGTTTTCATCTTGTGATTAACTAACATTCTATGTTATAATATATATTTCATTATGATTTCAAGTGGGACTGATCCATTAACAATTTTAATGGGGTTTGCTGATGGTAGAATACGCCTTACAAATGTTCAAGTAAAAGATGTATCAGATTTTGGTGACTATATTGAATATTCAATCCACGATAACATAAAAGGAAGAGTAAATATGTTGTGTTTCAGTCATGATAACTGTATGTTATACACTTGTGGTGATGATGGAAACATTTTTAGTTTTATGTTTCAATGTAATAATAAGGTCATTGAGAAGTGTATGTCTTCAATTTCTAAATTTCCTCAGCCATTTATATTGGCTGTAAGTAATTATACTATAACATAATAATACAATATTATACCTATATTATAATGATTAATGGCTATATATATATTATATAATATTATAAATATTTATTTATAAATTAGGAAGAAAACATTTTAACTGATAAAGAAGACCTAAAATTAAGTTTGGAAGAGAGAAAGATTCATAAAGAAAATCTTAAAGCTTTAAACTTATCTAATAAAGAAAAGGATAAGACTAATTGTTTATTAAATGAATTGAGAGAAAAGTTCAAACAAGTTATAGTCAGCAACAAGTCATTACCAGAACCATTACAATTAACTGATGATTATTTTCAATTAGATGAGCGAATTAATAGTTCACTTATTGAAGAAGCACAATCTGAAATGGATAAATTACATTTGAAACTAGCATTTGATTATGAAAAGAGTTCATTAGGTTTTAAATATTTAAAAAATTATTTCATTGATCCAATTATAACTAATACATTTGCAGTTAAAGCAATTTTGTACGTGTAATTAATTTGATATGATTTTTTTTATACAGATATTATTTTTGTTTTATATTTATATTTTTCAAATTAAATATTTACAGGAGAAATGTAGTAGTTAAAACATTATACCATGAAATGCGTCATAATTTATTTAGTAGTTTAGTAGAAGAATTTGTATCTAAGAAACTTAAATTTCCAAAACAATTGTAAGTAATAAGTTTTAATAATCATATTCAAAATATTATCAGATGTTTAATGAAAATGAAATAAATGTGTACGCTGCTAAGACTTGAGGAAATAAAAGTTCCAAACAGTGTAAGGTCTGTATAATTTTAAATTAACCTTGTAAACAAAATTAATAAAATAATATCAATAAAATAATGATATTAATACTATTATTTAATTATTGTATTTGTAGAAAACGTGGATCGACGGTATTAAACAAAGGAGCTCACAATCAAATTCATAATGTATCTGAATCAGAAATATTTCTTCGAAATGTACTTGAAGAGTATCCTTCTTTACCGAAGAAAATTCAAAGTGCCATTGATAGGTTTGCTTCTAGAAGAAATTTTGAAAATCAAGAAATTCTTAAAATTCTAAACATGTATAACAATAAGCCAGATAATAATACTATTGAAGAAGAAGCATTACTAGATAATGCTTGGAATACTATTGGCTATATGAACTTAAAAACAGGATCGGATTTCAAATTGACTGAAAATGAAATAGTTACAATGGAAGATAAATTTGAACAATACATTAATGTTAAAAAAGAGGTAAATTATCTATTATTCAAAATATTTAAAATAAGTAAATTTATTATAACTTAAGTATATATCATATTATATGAATTTATGTAATAGGCTTATAATTTGAAAACAACTTTTAATGAAAAAGTGTTAGACCTTAGACTACGTAAAATAAGTTTAATACAAGATTACAAACAATTCAAGTTTGATGTTTGTATGATACAAAAGGAATTGAATGATCCAGAAATAATGACTGCATCAAATTTCCCTGAAGTTGTATTGGATGAATTTATCGATGTAAGAAATAATATACAACTATAGTAAATTTATTATTATTACCTATAAGTTCTAAAGATAATAAGCAGGAAATGTAATTTATAACATTTATAATAGAAGTTTAGAATATGAAGTGTATCACCTACTTTAGAACATGAAGGCTTTTAGCGATAAATTATACATATCCACTATTAACATTTATTTTATTTTTGCATACTGTATATCATTGTATTAATATATATTATTAGGTATATAGTTTAAATATTATCATGTTTAGTAAAATATAATTTTGTTATGTAGGTACCTAATTGATTATTTTTGATTTAATAATGTTTTAGCCTAGCTTGATTGATCCATTTGAACCTATTGTTCATTGGGATCCAACAAATTTGATTTTAAAACCAGAAAAAAGTCATATTATGCATAAGAATGCAATTTTTGATGAGCTTACTAATCTAGAAATCATTATGCAAAATACGAGAAAAGAACAATTGAAATATAGACATATGTGTTTACATGAAACGATGTTAACAAAAATCAATATGTTTGATGACGATGTAATGGAATTGTATAAAATGCGAAAAGATGTTAGGCTCCGAAATAAATTTCTTGATTTATTGGCTTTAACATTTGAAGAAGAATTGATTATTTTGAATGATTTTGATTTAGCTGAAGATAAATATTTACAGAATGTATGCCTTAAAATAGGTTTACAAAATGATAAAGTTAATCAAGTAATGTATTTATTTAATAAACTTTTACCAATTAAATATTAATATTAATTAACTAGACATTATTTATTTATTATTATTGCTAGATACAAAACATTCAAGAAGAAATCAAAAATTTGAATGATATTATCAATAATGAGTCAAATATGTTAATAGATATTCAACATACTTTTGATATGGAAATTCGAAATGATGGGTTTGCTAAATATTTTAAAAAAATTTTTAAAAAGAAATTGAAAATACCTAAACTCAAATCTGATGACGCTGAAGGTAATGCTATAATTATACATTTTATTAATTTAATAATTTGTATTTATCTTATAGTTGCCCTAAACATCATCTACATAAGTAATCAATTTTTATGAAATATTAATTATGTGTTTTTATGGGAAATATCTTTTCATTTTTTAGATACACTTTCGTCTTCTTCGTCTGGAGGAAGTGATGAATCCGATTCGGAATTTATTAATGAAGGTGCAGAATCATTCACGGCAATTAGTCGAGTAACCGTGTTTGATGAAAAAGTATTACCATTAGGTTGTGATCCAAAATTATTAAATATTACATTTGAATTGAGGTCAAAACGATATGAAATTGAAAAAACCATAGAGGATAATAATAAAAAAATTGATGTTCTTAATACACGTTTAAGTTTAACTTATGAAGAATTTGATGCCATTGAAAATGAATTAAAACAAAACATAAATGAACTAGAAGCATATCGGGTAAGAATTTTATTATAATTATTTGTTTTTTAGCTATACATATTAATATTTACCTTAAATGTAGATTTGCTACTCTAAAACTTAAAAGTAGGGATAGAAATTTAGTATCAATATAAATAAATATTTATATTCTATTAATGATTAATTTGGTGGTATACTTTATATTATAATTAATAGTTATTAGGTATGTATTTAATTATATTATGGTATGATTCATTGATTTAATTGTTATAGTGTCAACACATTCCAGCAGAATAATGTTAAATCTTAGAAGTTTCATTATTCTTGCTTATTAAAACAATTTTATATAAATAAAAATGATAGTAATTTGGATTATATTGTCTTCAATATAAAATTAGATACAATTATTTCAAATCATGGATTGTAAAATATATAGCATATTGTTTATAATTCGACAAATATATTTTTTTTAGTTGCTTATTATTATATAACTATTCTTTCAGAAATGCAATTTTATAATTTTATGCACTGAAGTTCTGCTGGTACAATAGTTAATTTTAATGGATTTAAAAAATAATAATTTGATTTAACTCCCTATTTATAAAGGCATGTTTATTGATTTTTATATTTATTTGAATTATAGGTAAAAAAACAATTGAAACTAAATGATGTTAAAACTACAATTGTATTAAATAAATCTCAAATGACTAAAGCTAAATTATTGAAAAATTGTATCGTATTATATGAAAATGTTATGCAAGATCTGACAAATAGAGTAATAGAGTTGAAAAAAGAAAAAAAAGAGATAGTAAATACATTTAAAAATGAAAAATTAGTTGCTAAACAGTTTCGTACAGAAATAAACAAGATGGAAAACATTCTAAAAAATTATAAAATAGCCATTAAAGATGAGATGATAAAAAAATTTAAAATTGAAACAGATTGGAATTTTTTAGACGAAATGGAAATGACTATAATCAACTATATGATTATTAACTCTAAGTCAAAGGCCAAAGATACAAAGGAATGTTTCCTTCGAGAAATAAAACTATTAGAAGTATCTATACCTATTACAAATATTATAATATAGGATCATCAGTTTTAGGTATAAACTATTTCAGGAATTGTTTTTATTTCAGAATAAAATCAGCTCTCAAACAGAGTCAATAATTGATTTGTTAAAATGGAATACTTACAAAATAAAAATTTTAAAAGATGTTTGTGGAAACATAAATAAAATTCGACAGTGTTTGATGGATCAAAAAAAAATTAATGTAATTAATATTTATATTAAGGGTATATAAATTTAATGTAGTTCCAAGATTTATAGTTAATTCAAATGTTAACCTTATTCATAAATCTATAAACTAGTTTATAATTTATTATTTTATTATTAGTGTTATTAAAAATATTTTTAGCATTAATACTTTCTGAAATAATGAATGTTTACCTACTGTTATACTTCTACATAGAACATTATAATTTTAACATAATCTAGAAACCAAGAATAACTAGAAATTTGTTGATACAAATCTGAATGTTTGTAGTATATCACTAACATTATAGTCGTTATACTTATTATCCTTATACAAGATAATTTTATATTGGTTTGGGCAACAAATTTCTAGTATTATGTATATATCTTTCAGTAAATATTTATTTTCTAATACTCAGGTAAAACTTCAAAATTTAACATTGGAATCATCATTTACTACAGAACTTACTACCATTAAACGTACATATGATACATTATTAAAGCAGAAACAAGACATTAGTGAGAAAATAATCATGTATAAATGCAAAGGCAAAATGTTCCCTCCAATAGTAAAACAATCGTGCACAAAGGCAACACCAAGTCAGGCAATCAATGACCAGTCCTTAGTTACAACTTCTACTCTACAAGAAGAGAGTGAAGAGTCTTGGACAATCAATGATGAACAACTTACTTACAACATGGAGTTTAATGTTGAACCAAAAATATCAAATTTGTCTAAACAATCATTATCACGGTTAACAAAGCAGTCATCAAATTATGATAGTTTTGAAAATATTGATGAAGTGTACGGAACAAACAAATGGATAACTTATTATGATGATGAATTGATACCACCTGCAACAGAGACTGTCGGAGACGTTATTACAGAACATAATGCTTTTAGCGAGATGATCGAGTCAGATAATAACTTATCGGACGATAACAAATTCAATGGTAGTCACAGTAATATTCATGGTGACAATGAACTAAAAAATGTACACAAATAATGAAAGAAACAAAACTATAAGACATAAGTAGTATGCACATTTATTTTCAAATAATAAATATGAAATACCCGATTCTTGAATTTTTGAGAAAAAACTAAATAATAAGTACAAATAATAACATTAATTATTATACCATCCGAAACATCAGAATTTATTTTAATTTTTGTCAATTTCATTAAAAAATTTTGTGGGGTAAAATCAAAATATTAAAAATAAAAATAAATATTTAACAAAATTAAATTTCTATTTTACCATTTTTATTAATCACAGATTAAATATAATATAATATATGATGTTATTATTTTATAAAAAGATACATTATTTTTAATAAAAAAGAGGAATGACATAAAATAACATAGTATTATACACACACACACACAAATATGATTTTCTTTTTAAGCCCTTGTTTTTGACTTTCCAGCCTTAGTTTCAAACAATTTACGAACAAAATAAACTTGTAAAGTAGTTGTTCCTATTATCAACAAAATTTGCATTATAGACCATCTATTCACATATGTTTTGTTATCAACCAATAAATTATAATCACGATTTTCTTGACTGCGAACATGGTGTTGATGTTGCAACATGTGATTTATGTTATTTTCAACTGATTTCACGGTAGACTGAAACAAATAATAATAAATATTTGAAATATAATATAATTGTAAATGGATATGCTTTTAATAGTTTTATACATAAAATACATAGTACACAAATATTATTAAACAACAGTGGTACATATTACCCATAAGTTAAGTTCTTAGTATTAATTATAATTAGAGAAAGGATCTTTAAGTTTTCTATAAGAAAAAAAATGAATTGATTTAAAAATGATTGTTTGTAATCAAATTGCTAATTTTAGTCACTGTAACTCTCAGTTTTTTTAGAAATAGTTTTATTAAAAGACTGTACTATTACCAAATTTCAGAATAACCAATTTTAATTTATAATATACCTAATTAGATAAAATACATAATATTTTTATTTAGATAAACTTCAATAAATCAGTTATACTCATATTGCCACTTGTTCAAATTAAAATAAATAGGTACATATTTTACTTAATGTTTAAATAATTTGATTTAAATGAATACATAAACTAATTATTCATAGAGTGTTGTACTGATTATGACTACACTCAGTATACTATATTGTTTACTTACTTTTGACTGATTCAACTGGATACAAATTAGGTGTTGTATTATAGGTTCAGTTTTTAAAATTGATGTTTATAAAAATAATAGGGCAATTAAGAGAATTTTTTTCTTTACACCTTTATATAGCTTTCATTTTACCCATTGTACAAACATAAATAGCATTATTATTAAGGACTCTAAATAAGTAATATAGAATAATCAGTCAGCACAATGTTATATACATAATACGTATAAACTTTTAATCAACAACACATAGTCACCATTCATAAAATATGATATATAAAGGGATTTGTTGCATTATCTCATCAGATGGTTTTAGATGATTTTGTTAGATAAGAATAGTACTTTAGAATTTAGGGACAGGTCATAACACTGCTCATAATTTGTAGTTTTAATTTGCAGATTGGTCATAACACCACACAATAATTGCTTATTATTTTATCGATTTAATACTTTAATATCTTTGATTTATTTTTATTATTGTAGTAAGTGTGTAAAATTTTGATTTATTTATCCATATACCAATTTTAAATACAAAAAAATATTTATAATATTAAAATTTTTGTTGAATTAAATAAAAAGTTGATGTAACTAGATCTAATGAAAAATTGATTACATTCTGGCTTTATATTTAATTTTCAATATTATAAGTTTTAACTTTTTAAGAATTAAATAACATTAATATGTAGGATACTATTACTTATGGTTTATTAAATTAATTTAATTTTTAGCTATTAATGAAATTATTAAGATGTTTGTTTTATAAAGACTCACAGTAAAATTTTCTACACCGACATTCATATCTTCTATTTCTTTATGGTATTCATCCCATTTATCATACCTGAAAATAAACAAGAACCATTTAAATTAACATACATTTTTTAGTACTGTAAATTATAATGTTTATTATACTGATAATCGGAAACTTTACAGAAAAAGACACATTAGATTATTTTATTTTTAAATAAATGAGTTTCCAGTATGTTTAAGTATATGTATCCATTATAATATGGTTTTCAATTTTTTTGTTAATCAATGAGTTAATAATTTCAACTATAAAATTAAAAATTTACTACAAAATTATAACAGTAACACTTAAAAGTTTAGTATACACAAATATTAACATAAGAATATGGATATAAATTTATGAGAATAGTGGTAAGGGAATTTCCTTAGCAAAATGCCAAAAAATGTGAGATTAACAAATAAAATAATTTGGTAATTTGTAAATAAGCACAATGATCTTGAAATCAATCAAATTTTTATTTAAATGGAAATACTATGGTTTTTTTTTTCTAGATTTCATCATACTAACCTAATGACAGTGATGTACAAATTTACTAATTTGGCAGCAAACTTTGAAAACTGATTATCTATACAAACACTGTAGTAACCTCCTGTGGACTCTTGGTCTTGGTAATCAGAACTAGCTTTCCACTGATACGGATGAACAATCTGTCCATTGGGATGTCTGACGGCAAAACCAGCCATCCCGTCACCACCTCTTAATACCTGTTAAAAATAACATAATTATCAACTATATAACTAGCACCAAAGCAGTCACAAATTTTTTAAAAACTAGTCTTCTTTTTATACTTGAGCGCTTGCGTAAAAAGTTGCTCCAGGGTTGACGAATTGAAAATAACAATCCTCTTTGCCCGGGTCAATGATTACTTTATAATCCATCGCGACGGCTGGTAAGGTTTCATACCATGGCGCCGTGGGCTGAGCCGGTGGCGGCTGCTGTTCTTGAGCAGGTATTGGCTGTGCTTGGCCATTGACGTCGTCCAATATCGTAAATAACACAACTACAATATAACATAGACCAAACGTCGATGGCGACAACCAGTGGACGGCTGTATTTTTCTGGCGTTCAGTGATCATAACTGTGGTGATGCAAGTTTTCTGGGAACACTACAAACTAGTTTGGGGTAAAAAGAATGCTCACAGCTGCACGTTCAAAGACATTTTGCCTTTTTCTAACGAAGAACGAACCACTTTCACCCAATTTACAGATCTAAGTCAACCGCCTACAGAACAGACACGCACGTCGCACGACACATCGGCACGTTATCATTAATGCAATATCACATTTTTAGTATTTACGAGCCAACATGATTGCACACAATTGCGTGTCATATATGAAGTTCGGAGCGAATCGGTTTGATTATCAATTAAAAAATGTTATCTACAGTAAAAGTGATTTGGGTTCACAGAGATGTAGGTAATGAAATAATAATTTCTAACATAGACTTCTATATTATAATAATCATGGTTGAAATATACAAATATTTACGTATATTTCAACCATGATAATAATTTATTATATAGAAGTCTGATTTATAGATTATAAATATCAACAAAAAAATAATTACACACATTATGTATATACATTTCTACTTAATCAAGTAATATTAAATAATAACTATAATAGTCAAACTTTTTAGTTCAGTTCAAATAGTTGAATTACAATTTTGGATAGACAAAAAAATTTAAGTACAGGAGTAGCTGCTTATAATTTCATGTAACTATAACTAGATGTCTAGACACGATTTGTAAAATTTAAAAAATAGTTTAGTATATTATTATATGGGTGTCATTAAAACCTGTCCAAAAGAATAACGAAAAATAATAAATAATTACACATATAGCGTATTATTAAGTAGGTAATAAAATACATTATTCAATAATAATACACCGATATTTAATAATAAGCAGTAAGTCAGTTAAGTATGATAAAAAATTATAAAAAAGTTCACATGCATTTTTAATATGCTGCCGTAAATTTTATACTTCGGGTGACGTCAGTAGACAAGGAATGGTACGGGGTGATCGAAATATTTAGAGGACTATGAGGCAACTTGTATAATCTATAAACCTTGGGTTCACACCACGATTTAAGATATATTATAAGATATATCTCGAATTCTTAAACAGCTAAACCGTGGTTTACACTACACTGTGTTGTGTCGTGTCATGAAATGTTGCCATTCTCTGATTGGTCCAACCATGTCCATGCGGTATGATAGTGGTAGTCCATGATGGGATACACGACACCTTAGATCATAATTCATAATATACTACACTGTATATGATCTAAGCACGACACTGTGCGGTGAAATACATGACGGTGTAGTGTGAACCACACTAGATATTATACTTAAAAAAATTAATAATATTAATGATTAGTTTATATTATTAGTAGATATACTTAGTAGGCTATATACGTAAAAGTACCTATACCGTGAAGATATTAAAATTTAGATTATTATTTTATGATTATATTTATATAGGTCCCTACTTAGTATTTAATCTATCTATCTATCTAATTGGTAATCTAAATATCTAATATATATTATATATATAGTTATATATATTTTAAGGTAAAGTCTAGGTATATAGATTATAGAGATGTCTATATAGTAAATGTCTTCAGTGTTCAGTCGTCTGTTTAATGCAGTTCAATTTTGTGTCGAATTTCTAAGCTTCCACTTATTAAAAAGAATAAAGTATTGATTGTAAAAAAAAAATTATTATAATTTAGTGTCTATATTGATAATATTTTTAAAAATAATATTTCGTTTTATTTATTTTTAATACTGTATAAATGAATAGTTATTTTTTTTTTTATGAAAACGCATATATTGATATGTATCATATAATACTCCTATAATATATTATATCCTATTTACATTGTACATTTCAGTGTTTTATAAAGTGGAATCTTTATTTATATTAAATTATTATATTACATTTAATTTGTTTTGCGGTAGATTTATTTATATTGTACAGCTTTTGTACTACTAGACCCCAACAGCTCCGTAATAGGTAGTTGATGTTTTCATTTATAACTATTATTACAGAATTATCAAGAGTATTGTATAGATACAACCCAATTCTTTAAATAATACAGAAGTCAGTCAGATTTGCAGCCCTTTAAATTTCCGTGCATAGCTAACACAGTAACACTGTATCTACCGTTACCTTTCTAAATTTAGTTATTGTTGAACAATTCCTAATGGAGCATACGAATATATAAATCTTCAAATGTTCTTTGACAACACAAATTCCGTACTGTAAAGGTAACATTATCAAAAAAAGCGGCAGCCAGCAGATTACATTACAAAAAATAAAATCAATAGTATAATGTAGGGGGTGATTCAACGTTTACACTCTTAAAGTAAACGATCAAGAAAAAAATAGGAGTTCGTTGAAGCCGTTATTGATTGATTTTCATCTAACGAGACATCTCAATTTGAATTCATAAAACAAATTGTGTCTCAATAATGTATTTATTATAGCCAGTTTTATTTTTAAACAAAATTTTTAAAATTAAAAATTCAAAGAAGAATTTATAATTTCTAAAAAATAGTTTGTAATATTTAAAAACTATTTTCTAAATGTTGATGTTATTTTCAAGTCCATAATTCTTATGTCGGGTATGAAATATTTTATTTAATTTGTTTTACAGGGTTTTATTTTTCCTTCACTATGAGAATTGTATAATTTTAAGTTAAATTAATTCTAATTTAATTTATTTATTTAAGTTCGAAATATTATATGAATCACTAATTGCAGAAATGAGACAAGTCTATATAACTAAATTTTACATTGGACACAAAACATTGTTTATACAATACTAGAAGTCCTCTTTTTGCACAAAAAAAAAAATATCAGAGGTGGATATTTCAGTTACGATTTAAGGTTTTATTGACTAAAGTACTGTTTTTACACAAAATAAGTATCGTAGGTAGAGAAATACAAATTTAGTGATAAGACGATTTCCCTTTTTTGCAATGAATGACTCATATACTATTATATACATATTATAAAAGATTTGCCTTCTAAAACACAGAAACCTACTCATGCACGATATTATAACCTCATTGTTTATCCTCGGAAATCCTCTCAAACGGCTCAAGCGTAAATGGTGTATTGACCTACTGACAAATTAACAAATAATCAATAATTTTATCATATTTATGATCTATCGCAGTATCGCGTCAAAATGTTACCGCGGGTAACAATTCTTTTCTGCATTATATGCGCATTTTTTCTCTTCTCATATACCTATTTGTTGTAATTATAATTACAGATTATATATTTTAAATAAAAGTTATATAAAAATTTTTTTTTATATTTTGTATTTATTTATTTATTATTTTGATCAGATAAATGCTTAACTAAATTATGGACTCAAACCATCATTATGATAAATTAAACCCAAATACTACAACCCTCATTTCAATTGACGTCAATAAATTACTAAAACTATAGCTAATAAAATATAAATTAACAGTGTGCGTATTCTAATCACATAAAGAACATTTTCATGTTTAACTTAAACACTAAATGCAAAATACGTTTTCGGTCAATTCTTAGTATAAGAATGATCAAATATGCGATATAATTACATATATACATACATAAATACAAATCATAAGAAAAGGTGTATTGATATCTTGTATACCGAACCGACTTTCATTTGTATAATAAATTAATAACTAATTCGATACAACAGTATTTAACATGTTAATATTGTGTATAACCAATTTTTTTTTAAATAATCATCAGTTCTTACCAAGCCACTTGCCGATTCATGTATTTAGTGAATTATCATTAATTTATATTTAAAACAATTAATACATTTATAGGTTAGGTTTATATCTATATTTAGAGTAATATGATATGAAAATAAAAAATAATGTTCTAATATGTTATAATATACATATGTATTGATTATTATATGAGTTAAAATATGAGTAGGTAATATATTAAGTTCGAAATTATATTGTATCATAAACAAAGTCTACTGGGCTTTAATCGGGGGTCCTTTAAAGTTTAGAGTGAACCTTGTGTAGTTATGCTAAACCCATGTTAAAGGAGTACTCAAAAAGTTCTGGGCAGCTTCTATATAGATTGTGAATATTGAACACTAATGGTATTTTAAAGAGTGTGTTTTTAGAATTTTCCAGAAAATGACGGGAAAAAAGTAGTTTTATTTTATGCTGCAAACTTTTTAAATAACATTGAATTTGAGTATTTTGATTTAATGAATGCGGAAAAAAATCATCATTAAAGCACTGGAAATTTTCACAGGTTTGGATATTATAATTTATAATACTATATAGTATATACCACATGTATGTGGAAACACAGTATTTTGATAGCTGAATATATAATTTATTTATTTATTTATTTATTTATTTATTTATATATTAATTCATAAGATTTGTGCTTTTGATTCCTATAAGATTCGAAAGTTTAATTCAATATAAGATCGTAATATTATGAGTACTATTCTTCAAATCGTATAGTATTCTATACAGGAAAATAAGAATATAATATATGTATATTGTTTTTAGCACTATATTAATAATGTTCCCCATAATAATATTATGGGGTGGTGAAAATTAAGATTCAAAGATTATCGTTTCATTGATTTTTATAAAGTGATATTATTAACGTTAATTTTCGACAATAAATATAATTAAAACGGAACTGTTTTAAAGTTTAACGAAATTAAATTAAATTGAACTAAATCTAACGAAAATAGAACTTTTAAAAATATTATGTCAAAATAATAATAACAGAAAGTACAAGAAAATAATATTTCCAAGCTAAAAATAATTCAATTATTTTTTTTATCATTCTCCATTAAATATTTTGTAAATATTTTAGTTTCATTGACAGTTATTCATCACTGGTATTATTATACAAGTATTGAATAGCTGTAAAAATAATAATGCACTATTATTGCCTACACCATACGCCGTGCAACACTTAATGAAAAATAAATTAGAACTGGTCTCGTTCAATAGAAATACTCATTATACCTAAGGATGGAATTGGTGGACAAAACGACATCCACTTGACTAATTGATGGTAGATAATTGAAACCCGATATTTTTATAACGTGGATAATTTTTAATATTATAATTTAATTGTATCACATACGTTTATTGCTTAAAGAATTCTTTTTTTCAACGCGTATAATATTTTATTTGTGAATTATATTATTCGTTTTTAAATAAATATTCCAAAAGTGTGTTGTTTTTTTACATCAAATCAAATGGCGTTTGTGGTTCAAACATTCCGGGTGAATAAATCGTGTGAGTTATTCGACTTTAATATGTTTTTAATTTTTCCGGTAAATCCCAATTTTAAAGGTTTTGTATTTTTTTTTATTTGTATTTGTTATTACAGCAAATAGATCGAGTGTTTTATTTTAATTGGAAAAAATATTACGAGGCGTGATAAATAACGCGTATTCAGTAATAAATTATATAGCATTTTTAATTATCTGTTCAACAACGTTTTTATTAATTAAGCAATTATAATTTTTAATTTCCAAATAATTATTAATTTTCCAATATATTATGTATTAAAGTTTTGTTAGTATATAATCTGTTAAAAATTTCGTTTTTGACGTCAAATGTTCTAGATTTGTGGAAAAAAATAAGCAATTTTTCAATATACATAATACTAAAGTTGTAATTTTATCATCGTTTTTTTAAAATTATACATAGTTTTAGTGTACTATGTTGATTTTTTATAGTAGTATATTATAGACTCAAAATAAAATGTTCAATATTTTATCAAAATAGAAACTAAAAAATGATATACTAAAAACGATATATGACTTATTGTATATAAAAAGGATACATGATTTTAAGGTTATTGGAATTTATAAGGATAAATAATTTGAAAAATAAAGTATTTAATTAAACGAACATTTATGAACATTTATGCTATATACAAGGCGATTCTTTTATCATTAAACTTTCATTATTTTGTCAAGTGTTGGCTTCTTTTAAAAATATTTTGTTTCATGCTTTTCTCAAACTGTATGAAATTTTTATTTGTTTACTCTTTTATTTAATAATAAAACTACTTAACTTTTGATTTTCAAAAACTTATGTTTAAAATATACTAAATTGATAGAGCTATTTTTCGTATGGATTTTAACGTTCAAATTATTATTTTTCGTTATTTTTTTAGCGAGATGAAGTTTTTTAAAGTTAGGTCATTTTCGGTTATTATAATACTTCTTGTTTCTGAAGACCAGTAGTTAAAATGAGTAATAGATAATAATAAGAGGTACATTATATTACTTTCATATGTAATAAGCTCGTTATCGACTATCGACGCAGTGATGAACTTTATACTTTTATAGTTACCAACGTCTCACAGCCGTAATAATCTGTAGGATAAACACCTAAAAAAGTAAAAACTTCAAACCACCTAATTTTGAGCAGCTATAACTCACTAACGGTTAAATGAAAAATAATAATTTCAACGTTAAAATTTATAAAAAAAAAAATAGCTCTACTATTTTATGACAAAAAAATAAAGATATTATATACTATATAGGTAGTTATAGAAAAGCATGAAACTAAGCATATTAAAAAACAAAGAATTGAAAAAATTCAACACTTTTTGAATTAACGAATATTTAATGATAAAAGAATTACCATATTGTATAAAAACAATATTCCAAACATGATGAGTATCTAACTAATTAATTTTATATTATACAAGCATATATATTTAAAAATTGTAATTTGTGATTTTTTTTATATTACTTCAATAGAATTTGTAGTTTAGAAAAACCAAGACTTTAAATTTGAATACAATTGGTTATTCGTGTAATATTCATTTTCACGTTCAATAAACTACGAGGCTCTTTATATGAGCACTTAAAAGTTTAATACGGTTTGTAAACAGATTAAATACTATAGAGTGTAATAGGTACACATTTGAAATTAGCACACACTCATCGTAAAATTCTTAGTTCTTTTGAGAATCATTTTTTAAATGTTATACAATTTATTCATTTTTTCAAATTTAAGTACTCTTTCTTCAGTGAAACACTTATCTCTTATACTTATTTTTTCTTTTTTAAACTAAAAGATTATTGTTAAATATTTTAAAACCTAAAACTGTTTTAACCTGTATAGCTGTTAAATAAGAAAAAGTTAAAAAATATTACAGCGGTAAACAGACGGATACTATCACAAATAATTAAATTTGTATCTATACCTATCTCATATTTTATTATAAAATGATAAAATACCATACTATTATTATTGCTTCCCACTGGTCGCATTAAATTTTTGAACGGACCGTTATTTTCTCGCTTAGCAGCTCATTAAGCTACAAAGGCGCAGTACAGAGTGTTAAATGTATCTTGGCTAAATGCCTAAAAGTAACTGCAGGTTAATCAATCTTGTGACCGATTCAGAACTTAATAAAAATGTATGTACAATGTATAGATTAATTTTATTATCGTACGTTTGAATGGCTAAAATTTGTTTTTATCGGGAATAATAATAAATAATGTTTGTCACGTCACAACGATTGTAAATAATTTGTTATTAAATCAGTTTTTTCAGAAACGTGGTTGCACTTAGATTGTTTACATTTAAATGAGTAACAAATTGTTATAGAAGACGTACAATTCATTCACACAAATATATTATATAATTAATTATATCTCGTACAACGCATATAAAATGTTGCTAGGTTTTCGTAACAGTATCACAAATCATAATACTCTGAACTCATTATTCATAATATTTATAACAACGATATTATTATAGAATATATAGCATACCATACTATTAGTAACTATACGCTGAATTTATAGTGTAAGCTGTAATATCTTGATAATTAAAAATTTAAAACAAGGTTTTTATTTTTTATATGTATTTTTATATCTGAAAAAGTGAATAATAAAAAATAAACTGTGTAGGTGCATGATATTTTATTCGTAAAGTGTATATTATTGTTATTCGAGATGTTTCTTCACTTGATACTCATTAAAATTATTTGTACTAAAAATAGAATTATGTGTGGAGTAATCGAAATGTTATCTTTTTTTGTTTATAACTTATACGTTAACATGTGATAATAACACAGTACGTGACGTAATCGTTTTATAGTTACTAACTTACTGTTCCATTCAAATACATTAATGATTAGTTCTGTATAGCAATAACCGAAACACGTGAACGGTGTATAAAAAAATATATATATATATATATATAAAGCCTCTCGAACATAATATCCTTGTCCAGGGGCAGAGATGACACAGGTATTCACATAATATAAGCATATTCTGCTACTACATTTATTATAGCAGTAACATGCACCGTAAATAATATCGTTATTTGTACGAGAAACACGTTACTCGAGAGGATATCAAATGAACATTTTTCGAGGAGTTCGTACCGGAGAGAGACATACTCACACAGTCAAACGTATCCCTGTATGCGGATTTTTGCATACGTTCATTGCTATTATTATTGTGTTTAAGTATATAATAAGTATTACGCATGTGCCACTCGCTCGGTTTCAGTACTATTTGGGGGTAGCGAGTTTATTTCAGTAGACCATGTATAATAGCATACTGATGAGCTTTGCTCAAAAACTGGTATTTTTAATAGTGAAAATGTTTTAAATGTAAAATACAAAATGTAATACCGCAGTATGATACCGTCAAATTTGACAGTATATTGTAGGAAGATTGAGTTGTTAGAATTCGTGTGGGGTTAAGGTCCATTGGTTTTCAAAAACCTGTGGTGTAGGATAAATGTGACCTAACTTATCATCTTCATTTTCAATATCCTTAGACCAAAACCAATCGTCCAACATTCTGTGGTGAGCTAAAAGTGATGTAGTGTCATGGATATACGTGGTGTGGTTATCTAAACGTATGGTTTTTTTTTTTTAATGAAAGATCATATTTTTTAAAACGGAAAAGAAATGTCATCATTCATCTAATTTATTAGCTATTTTATATAACAAAATATGCATTTAACAATTTACCAGTATTAGTATATCACCAATACATTTAAAAAAATTTTTAGGTTACTGAATAATGATAACATAATTATAATATTATAAAATTATTATTAACTACTTTAACCATTGTTAAAGGTTAGATTAAAACAGTGCATTTCTTTTATTATATCGAGAATTTCAAGAAGAAACTACCAAAATTCTAAAAACTTTTTGAGGTATTTCGGAGTTTTGGCTGACATGAAAAAGATATTACTGAATACATTGATTAAATTACAAAAACTGAGCTATTTTGATATATGAATAAATTAATAGTACATTATTATTATTTATTATAGATTTTGTGAGCCAGGTAAATAATATATTGATCTAATGAGATAACTATTTTTTCCCAAAATTGATTAACATTATTAATACATGGTATTTTTGAATTATTTATAGACATTTTCAATTTTTTATTACTTTAATTATTGAATATTAATAATGACAAAAAATGCAATGTTTTCGACAAAACTTAATTCGACTTATCGTATAATTAATTGTACGTCTTTTTAACAGTGAAGGGTTTTCCCGAGACAAATGTAATAGGCTAGAACGTTGAACAAAACGTCACTCTACCTTTTAAATCAATCATAATCGCGATTATCTAAAAATTTACTACTAAATGTCTCAAAAAACTACATTTTATTAATTACTTTGTAGATATATTATTATGACTCGTACTGGTATTGCCAACCAACTACACAGCATGCAATACATCGTTTGGTTGTGGTGTGAAACGTGTGATGCTCAAAAGTCAATATGTAGTAATATCAGTGTTTGAGATCATCCGGAAAATACTGATACAATGCCCGAAGCATGTGAGCTTATTTCAACTTTGTAAAATCAGTTATTGTACACAATGCACAGCTTCCTACTTTTACCGTAACATATACAATTTTCACCGTCAATTACATAGTCAAATATAGAACTGTTGCCTGAATAAATTGTCTACAAAATTAAATAAATAACTTGTAAATAATAATATTTATTTTAATGCAATAATAATTTATTAAACTATTAGATTAGAGCACGCTAGAGTGTAACGATTACACAGTACCGAGTGTTTGATTTCTATTTATTTCAATTATATCAGCCAATGAAGTTTCGACTGCACAATTTTGTTTACGTTTTGTTCACTGGATTTGTTTTGAAAAAACAATGTAACTTACATTTATATATAAATGTAAGTTACATAATAATATCTTGTGTGCAATATCGTGGCGTACTTACGTACAGCGGGCAAATAATATTACTACCGTATACTATATGTAGACCAATGGTTGGGCCACATTTACAAATTAAAAAGAGTTCGCGGGCCAGACAAAAATAAAAATTTTATATTCTTAGATTATTTACTACGAAAAAAAAATGTCTTAAACTTTAAAATATTAATTGTATAAAAAAAAATTTCGTCGTTCTAGAATTAAAAGCGGGCCGCCGGTTGCCGACCACTGCATTAGATGACTATAAACTTTATGTGTAATGTGACTATATCACACACTACATCAAGTCTATATATAATGTAGTAAATATATAATTTAGCATAGAAACACAATTTTTTAATATATATATATATATACACACACACACACACACACACATACAATATAATATGTTTTACGAGTAGTTTGTAAATTATTAACATAAGTAAGGCTCGGGAAGCAAATAATTGTAGTGAAGTGACATAAAATTATGTTATTTAATATGTGAGTGTGAGGAGTGTTTCGCATTTTATAATTTACTTTACGGGTTTTATCATAATTATATTAGTACTAATATAGTGCTCAGGTACTACGTGTTGTACATGAAAATAATCGTATGACGTATATTGAAAATAAAAAGGGCGTTAATTTTTAATGGTGGCCGATAAGAATGACAAATATACTAGCTGGTTAGTAATGATTAGGGTGCCGATTTATATGTATTATAAATTCAAAAATATGTACATATATATGTATTTATTTTTATCCAAAAATGCAATTTAAAATACAAAATATGTAAAAAAAAAAATTTTTTTATTCTAGAAAAAAAATTATACAACAAATGTATAGGTACGTAGTTATAAATCATACAATACTGCATTCGATTATTATTTTATTAACATTAATTATGAATATATTCAAATTAAGTAATTATTCATTGGAGTTATGACATTCTTTATCGTCAACAAAACAATTGACAATCATATACTTTTTTAGGTTGTCAAAAGTAAATCGACGTCAATTATGATACAATATATTTTTTACGTCAACAGAAGTTATAGGATCAAATTTAAAAGATCCTAAATCAGTAAGACTAAATTCAAAAGAAGTTTGCGTATCGGAAGATAAGTTTAGTTTTATTATCGCGTGGTGTGGACTATGGAGAGTTGAAACTCACGATTATTATTAGCACACATATACAGACTGGAGAAGATAAAAACACATAATATAAATAGGCGATACAGTACCAATTTTGTAAATAGCTGAATATTTAACAAAAATATGTAATGTAAGTAAATTATGTAAAAATATGTAATATGAACTATAGCTTAAAATAATCAGATAGTCCCATAACACATTTCTATAAAGGAATCATTCGAATATTATCATTCGCGACAAATATGTAAATACATACAAATCCGCACCTTAGTAATGATAAACGTTGTATTCTTCGCCCGAAAGGCACAACACCGGATGAAACCCGAATTTAGTTTATTTGCAATTCAGGGTTCAGACGTCAAACACCGCACAAGAGGAATATTATGAAATAGCTACAGTCTACGAATCAGTCAATATCAATGAAATCGAATTAATGAAGACAATAATATTACTATTATCAATATGATGATTTTTCGTGGATTGAAGGTATAGTAGTTGATGAGCCGATGACGTACGTTGAATAGTGGTTCTTAGTAGAAGCCGCGGGATAGGACGACAGCGATTTCAGGGATCGGGAATACGAGAAACAGGAAGAACGGCAAGTCTCACGATAAGTCATCAACGCACGTTGTCCGGCACTCTGTGGTGTGACGTGTTCGCGGGTGTCGCGCGTTCGGTCATAAACGCAATGAACCTCTGACGGCCAGACGAACGGCATTTGCCTTTTACAATCGTCCGGCCCGACGGCGCTGCACTAACGGCACCAATAATAGCAGTTATGGCAACCGTTACTAATCTACGAGAGCTCGACAAATATCAATCGTTATGTAACAATGCGAGCGACGACGCGCGACGGTTTTGATGGACATGAAACGTCACAGAAAACGGTACACAGTCAGAACGATACTGTACTGCATTGCACGTAGAAACGATAAACGATAAAGTTGGCGGGCGTCGATGGAACAGCCGGACAACTATTCAAACATTAAAAACGTACTAAAGCGTTTAACGTCGAGTAGGTCGTGGCACACTCGGACACACGTCAAAATAAAAACTTCCCGGTGTACGGCGTTCACGCGTCGCAAGACGGCCGAACGCAATCGGGGACGCATAAAAATAATGCGGCCGATCCAAATCGCAAATGGTATTTTGCGGTCGGACGAAAATACCCGTAATGTCGGTTCGGAGACGTCTCAAAAAAGTTATCGTACGAGTGAAAATAAAAACAAATATCGAGTGATACGGGATTACGGAAACACACCAACGATGATCGACATGTGTTTGAGTGCAGCGACGACGTTTGGTTACGGTGGCACGTCGGTACGGGACGAGATCCATATAATATATGTATAATATACTGGCTGTCCTGTCTACTAGTTCTCAAATTCAACCCCTTCAATTCCCTTCCTTCCCCTCTAGCTCTCCGTATAAAACATATTACTCTCACACTTCACCAGTCTAATTATTCCATTCAATTCCTGTGGATCCCTAGTCACATAGGAATTTATGGAAATGAAGTAGCCGATAATCTAGCCAAATCTACGTCTTCTTTAATTTTTCCTTCTCTTACCCAACTCCCTCATACAGACTTTACGCCTACTAAACGTCATCACATTAAGCACCTTTGGTCCTCCCAATGGTCAAATCTCCCAGAAAAATTTGCCGCTAGATATAAACATATAGTTCCCATTATTCCACAAAAAATCTGGTTCAACAACCTCCATTTATCTAGAGCAACTATCGTCCAATTTAACAGCCTACGCTCAGGTCACACAACCCGCCTGCTCATGCCTACAAACTTGACCTAAATGATTCCCCATTCTGCACCTTACACATAACAGAAATGCCCTGTGATCTTTCTCACATCTTTTTCGAATGTCCTTCTCTATACCCAAAACGCACTACTTTGTTTAATTCCTTAAAACCCCTTGATATCTCCCCTAATCTATATTCTATTCTCAATTCTAATTCTGAAATTGTCATTAATTTAATAATAACCTTTATTCTGGAGGCTGGCTTTAGAATTTAATTTTTGTAATATTATATTTTGTTTTGTATTCTTTCTCGTTTATTGTATCTGTATCACCTATTAATTGTTGAGCTATAATTGTATTTACAAAAAGCTAATAAAAATAAAAAAAAAAAAAAATATATACTGGCTGTGGCCGTGGTGACGATATAATTGTTTATTATACAGAAAAATACTGCGGTGACACGTCACTGACATCGTGTCACGGATTAAACGGAGCACACTAATATTTGCATCGGAACGCCGTATAAACATATCAATGAGGCACTTGCCTCGCCGGCCGGTGATTTGGGTTGCGATGACCTGTGAAAAATTTCCGCCGCCGTCGTAACGCGTGTCGCTATTACCGTAACATTTTGGTACTGCGGTTGGAGCGGTGTGGTTAGCGTTCGGGTGGCCCGCGAATAACGCGCGTAGTCGACTTATTGCGGTATTTTCTCCACGTGTCGCAGTCGTCCTTTTCGACGACTTGTTTCAGCGTAATAATGTTGTGCGATTTCGGTGTGGCGCGTTAGGTGTTTTCACAACGAAATCGATGCGTCACCGACAACACACGCACACGAGGTGGACGCCCGAACGGCAACGCGTATTACACACCGAGACGAATGGCGAATTGGCGAGTCGTCGCGCGTATAATGCATTTCACGCACCAAAACGTTACAATATGGTTTTCAGTGTACCGATACGATATGTCACTCGATCAACACCAACTAATTTTTAATTACTTTTGAACGATTACAATCTTCAAACAAAAAAAGGACATTATACAAGACCTGACATTCTTTTGCAAAAGACTTTCGACTGAAAATATTCATTCAGCTATGTATTATTATGTTTTCGGCTAACGGTATACTTACACAGAATTTCGAGTTAAATCAGCCGCGGACAGTATGTTGAAACACTTCGCGATTAGACATCATAATAACATATAATATTATCATCAATGTGTTGCTTTACGGCATAGATGTAATCAAATTGTCTGTACGATGCGCCGGACAATCCGAGCATAATGCAATACTCACGTCATGTGTTATTATTATATTCATTTAATCGTTTTAGCTTTAAATACAGACGTTATTAGCTATAGATAGTTACTCTATATAATATCGATTATTTTTTTATTAACCATTCATTACCATGGTCACCTGTTGGCGGTTAAAAAAAAATAAAAAACAACTAATTTTATGTCTTTTTAAGAGAGTAGGGTATTTGTTAGACTTGTGCAGCATATTGGCAGTAGCGGAGGAAAAATCGTCAGCCTCCCTGGCAATTTCGGAAAACGCCGCTTTTTTACCAATTAAAAAACAAAAAGATAAATGCACGTAATGTGCGCTTTAATAACGATAGTTAAATGGATAATGGAACACTGATGGATTAAACGGATTACATTAATTTGCATTGGCATCGCCGTGCACTTGAAATGCTGTATATATATATATATATATCAACCAGGCGCTCACCTCACCGCTCGGGTATTCAATTGTGAATGTCGCTGACCACCACAATGTTAACCCGTGAAGAACCTCCGCCACCGTCGTAACGTGTCACTATTGCAGTAATATCTGTTACAGTAGTCGGGGCGGCGTCGTTAACCGTGCTTTTACAGCTATCCATCAAGCTGCCAGAGTTTATTTACCGCAGAATATTCTTCGTGCGTCGCAGTCGTCCGGTTCGACAACTTTGGACAATGGTAAAGGTTTTCAGCGCCGTGTACGATATGATTTTTGATGGTTTGCCATCGAGTTTGAAGACCGCTTTCATAAACGAGATTATAATAAACATAATGATAGTGTATCGTCGATAACCTCGTGTTAACAGTGAATTCGACCCGTTGGTTGTTAGACTGCATACGATGGTAAGTCCCGTCGCTTGTTTTCTGCATCCGCGTGTCCTCCTCGATGAAACCTGCTAGGGTAGCCGACCGGTATCAGCGTACCGTGCGTTTTGTAACGTGGCGTGTACCGCTGTAGTAGTTCTCCCGGTGTGCACGCAGCGGCTCGGCACCAGCCAACCAGCATAGCTATCGTCCATAGGCGTATCCCCATAGGCGCAACTAGAGATCTATTTCTGGATAGGCTAAATGATATTAGCGCCCACTAATACACCACTAATATTGGTTATTAATACTAACATAAAAAACTGGATGGGCTAAGCCCACCTAAGCCCCTCCCCCCTCTAGTTGCGCCTATGGCACTCCCGGTGTGTATGCAGCGGCCTAGCGCCAGTCAACCAGCCACCTATCGTCGTATGATAGCTATATTTGCTATATTTGTTTTATGATAAAATGTCGATATTTTTTATCATTATCATATAACGCGGTTACGCAAATACGACGAAATCCGTGTACCGGCACTTATTTCACACCTATACGGACGGGTTTCGACGACTATACAAGCGTAAGTGTGGACTAATATTGGACTAAATCCGCGGTGATATATTATTAATTTATTATATAGTCCACTGTCGGCACGAGACGGCTCACTCATCTCGTGCATCGCGAACGCCACGGCTTACAACGACCGCATTCACCCGCGCTCGGTAGCATATATTAAGAACGAATTAAAGGCCGCGGGTCGCAATCGCCGAAAGCAAAACCGTCGAATGTCGATGGCATAACACCGATAACGAAGACGAGTCGCAACGATATTAACACATCGGCCACAGATTGACAATACAGTATGACATGTGATATTACCGTCAATACGTCAATGAATTAACAATAATAATTTAATGCACAACGGGACGATGTGACGATATTACGAGGTGACCGGTCGGCGTTTGCGCCGGCGAGGACGCGTGGTTCCCGGCGTGATGCGCGGTCCGGCAATAGTGAATTAAACGGGCCGTAGGCGTATTCATAACGAAACTGATGCGCCAACGATAACACAACAGGTCGACGCATGAACGACCGGTATACAATATAATATTACGATGATGGCAATGCGAATAATTATACACCAAGACGAATGGTGAATTGGTGAATCGTCGGGCGACTATGCATTTTACGCACCAAAACGATACAATATTATTATGGTTTTGAGTGTACCAAAACAACCGTTTTTTTCCAGTTGGTGAAATAATTAGAGTGGATATCTTTTCACGAATTGGATACTATAAAAAATTTCATATCGAGTAATTTTTTTATCATATTACTATCCAATTGGCGAAACAAAATATTATATCATATTAATAAAGTGTAATATACAATTATATAATTATATAATTATAAAATTTAACTGCCATTGGTATTTGGTTGCAATAATACATAAACTATATGTTACAACATTCATATTATTAATTAATTAATTAATCATTTAATATTGATGATATAATAATATAAATATTGTGATATATGATATTTATGTATTATTACAACCAATGGCAGTATAATGTTATAATTATATAATTGTATATTACATTTTGTTTCACCAAGTGAATGGCTATTTGATGAAAACAATTACACATATGAAATTTTAGTATCCATTTCATGAAAAGTTATGTAGTTTATAAAATGGACTATTTCATCAAGTGGATGCGACATATACAAACAAATATTACAACATATACCTGTTACCTCTTACACAGCTACCTATATATATATATATATATTATTTAGCTACCCTGCTGCTGCCTGCAATAATGCAAGTTGAAATAAATTGTAATTTCTCATAAATATGGTATAACCGTGAGTCGTGACAAAATCGTTATATTTTTTCAATACTTTTAAACGATTTAAATCTTCAAACAGAACATGTGTTATACAACATTATTTTTCAAAATACTTTTAACTAAAAATATCCATTGAGCTATAAATATATATAATATATAATAAATATAATAAATATATAAATAATATAATATATTATAGTTATGTATTATTATGTTCTCGGCTAACGGTATACTTACACTGAGTATCGAGTTAAATCAGCTGCAGATAGCTTATTGAAATACTTATAGGTATATGTATTCAAATTGTTTGTATAATACGCCGGACAAGCCGAGTAAATTTATACGCATAGTGTGTTATTATTATTTTATTTATATTCAGTTTATCTTTTTAGCTCTAAATACAGATATTATTAGCTATAAATAGTTACTATACAATATCAATTATTTTATTAATCATTCATCATTGTCATAGTAATTTTATTAACTACGTAATAACTATTTTCCATTATCTTTCATAATTATTTTTAAACCACATATTGAATTATTGATATAAATTTGATTTTCTATATATACTTACTATTTCAAAATGAAAGATTGATTAGATTTACAGTAAAAAGATAGGCCTATACGGAACATTCATTCGTTCATTCGTTCATTTTTTCTTCATAATTTTTAATTTTTAATTTTAAACATTATACTTATTACTTTATTACTCAACATAAAACTATATAATTAGGGTTTAAATAGCCAATTTATAATGAGATTTTGATAAAATATGTATAATTTTAACATATATAATAATTAAAATAATGAATATTCATTCTATAAGATATGTATTTCTATTCTGATTTTTTGAGACAATGCGTAGCTAGTTTGAACTATGTTTATTAAAAAAATATATTTTAATAATTTATTGTTTTAATAAGAAAAACATTACATAGTGTTTAGTAAGTAAGTTTGTTTTTGTATTAGTAATTATTAATTATAATCTGTCAACGATGTTTGTAAATATTATGATAAATCGCGTCACATTGAGTTCTGACGCATCTGCTGTTTCTCGCACGTAGAACGTAACTCGTAGTCTTTTATAACATAGCAATGGTACACTTGCACATCCTAGTACGTAGCAGGTGCAAAGATATTATACTTTTGAAGTTGAACTTTAATTCAATTAAAATATAATAATATTTTCATAATTAATTTATACTTAATGTTTAGTTGATTTTTTTTTTCTAAAAGATTTCAATGTATAATATATTGAATAATAGACGATACATCCGTAATATATTCGTTCACTTAAAATTATTAGCTAAAAATCTTTTACCAAATTGATCGGATACCCGCGATTAGTTTATGAATTGTATATGTGTTTTATATATTAATTTATGATGGGTATAAACAAGACTTAAAAAAAAGATTATTCACAAGTTCAGTTCCTTTAATAGGGTGTACTTTCAAAAATAACATAAAATAAATAATAATACGTTTTATATTATAACATTGTCTTTCGAATAAAAACGGTGCAAAACCCTAATGACGGTTGATAAGAAGAATGTTGAACATTCTGGCTGGCTAGTAATCAACGGCGTTGTAATGTTTGAATTTTATGAATTTTTGAATTCACGAAATCAAAGTTTAGTTCATTTGCAATTCAGATTTCAAACGTCTAACACTGCACGAGAGCAGCGGCGGTGAGTGACATTTGCACCGGTGAGGATGTATAGTTTTGAAGACGGGCGGACACATTTATTTTGCAACTGCAATAACGACTGCTCAACAGGTCGGCTGGCTGCACGTCAGCACACAATAATCGCGACAAAGGGAAACATTACGCATAGCTACTAGTGGCACGGATCGATGGTGATGTTGACGGACGGCCACGCAAACAATTAAACGATACAGACACAGCACTGGGAACGAGCAGGAAATTACCTTAGGTCAGAAGTAGACACGTGCGATCCGTAATGTACATGGGTCTCGTGACCTGATCGTGATCGGAGTCTATACTCCGCCCCACTAGATAGCACTACTCCTTCGCGCATACAAATGATTAAGCTCCGCGGTTTCGTATCCACATTTCTCCCATTCTACCACCTAGTGCCGCCGAAAATACGCGGGAATGCGCGAGAACGGACGAATTTTGGTCGCCGCTCAGAAGTGGTCTCTCGTGAGCCGGAGTATAATACTTGTCTTCTATAAAGATAAAACTAGTGGGACATAATGCACATAGGTCCGTTTACTATTTGAGTGATTCTTTGGGCTGAAAATGATTAGTCCGACGGAGTCGTTTATTTTCACGATTCCTAAAGGTTATCATAATAAAGCAGTTTTATGCAAAAGTGTGCGTGTTAGTTTAGTTTTGTTTAGTCTGTGACGTTTAAGTTTTTAGCAGCCAGACATCGTCGCTGCAATCAGAAACATCGACCATCGTTTAACCTATAACATGGTATAAGTTATCATATTTAAATAATAAATATATATATATATTTCATATAGTTTAAATATTCGTTCGATTTACTGCAAAAAGTAAAAACACCAGAAGTCAAGACAACATTTTATGTCAATTTACCGATACCCATAACGGCCATAACCAATAATCACTAATAAGTTTAATGGTTATACTAATCAGATCTTCCTACCCTATCACTACCCCACCCCGAACACTGAGTCTAATCTCTATTATATGCACTGAGTGTCAAGTAAACGTCAAGCCTGCAGTTGTATCAGCTTTCAACTATAAAATATAAAATTAACATTTTATAATTTACCTTCATGATTACATAATATAGCGCAGTGGTTATAGATTCTTGGTATAAAATCTCATTACTTATTACGTTTGTAGATAAACGAAAATTGACGGTCTATCAACATCAAATACTATAATCTATAGTATTTGACACTATTTGTCTACATTAAACTGTTTCTGTGCTGCTAACTCAACAGAGAATAAAGTGTGAAAAACCAGTATTACATTAAATTTAGGAAACAGGTATGTTTATCTTTATCCAGTGACGGTGCCAGATATTTTTTATGGGGGGGGGGCGATCCGGGCCAAATCATTTTCAAATTATAGTTAAAGTTAAGACCACAGCTACACAAAAAACATACGCTTACATAGTTCCTTGAGTAATTAAATGTCTATTCACACATTTCTTTTTTTTTGCTTTAAATTTTTATGATGGCCCTCTTATTTGTGGTTTTCTTTTCATTAAAAATAAATAATTACAAATCGATCTATGTATACTAAAAAAATTGTAGAATATAGGTAAGTTATTTTAATTAAATAAATAAATTATTGGAATAAAATATTTGGGACAACTCACAATAAAGTGACAGACGAATCACCTACATCAGACGACTGATATTATAATTTTTTTTAAACATGTACTCTGGGGAACTTAGTCTTGTCTTATCAATTTGATGCGAGGGAGGAGGGCTATAGGCCTTGAGTCTTTTGTACTTAGATCCTACTCAACTTCTCATTTATCATTATATATTTTGATTAATGAGTAGACATTCTAGGATATAATTTTTGTATATGTAGTGTATATAACTTACATTTTATATCAAAATTATCTTGTATGTGAATAGACCAAATAATAGACATCACTTTAATACTAAATTATCAAAGGCAATGAACACATTAGTTATAAATAATTTTATTAAGTATGAAAATAATTTTGTAGAGTAAATTTTTACAGGATTTGGGTAAGGTCATAACTAATAAAAAGTATTAACACTTAACATGTCCATAACTTTAGATAATAAAATAAAAATGTAATACACATTGAATATACTATACATTAAATACTCTAGATTATAACATATTTTTATTATATTAATAACAAATTATTTTTAAGATTTATTTATTTTATAAAAACAAAATATTTATACATACTTAATTGATTCTGTTGTCTATTTAAAAATTAAAATATAATACAGAAATATATTTTAATGCGCCTATGGTTGTTGTAAGTACTATAAATTATATACTAAAAATCATAGAATATTTTGATTTAGATAGTTCAGCTTCAATAGCTGTCTGTCTAATCTAAATATTTACAATAAAATATTACTATACCATAGACCAGCGGTTCCCAAACTTTTACGGCACCCTTGAGAAATAGTTTGTGTTTCGTAGAACCCCCTTTTTAATTTTTAATAATATAAATAATCCAAATATAATATAAAATATTTTTCTCAATAATCAAATACATCTGGTGGAACCTTTGAAATTGTTCTGCGGAACACACTTTGGGAAACTCTGTTATAGACAGTTGTATTTACTATTGATGTATTATATATTATATTATTTATATTGTATACTTATTATTAAATAATAATATTTATATAGCTTTGTATAGTTTTAGAATTAGAAAAGTGTTGAATATAAATAATAGTAGCCGGAGGAAGGATATTATATTTTATGTAACGTAATTACTTTTTTTGTTCAAATAACAATTTTTTTTTATCTAAATTATATTTCATGGACACAAAAACTTGCGATGTACCTATGCATTATTATATGTTAACTATACTAATTTGTAATCGAACGTTTTTGGTTATTAATGATTTAAAATGGCTGTTATTATTATATCAAAACGTTTAGTTCATAATTTATATATTTTGTACTAGGGACTAAAGAGTAAAAACGGGTAACCCACAGAAAATGTTACCCTTTCCAGTTTCCATACATAAAACCCACATACTCAGTGTCAGAACCTTACCTACTACACTGTACGTAAATTTTATTCGGTTTCAGATGAGAAATTCGTAAACAATTTTACCCGGTTTTGAGTTCAGAACCCATAAACCACCACATTTTCTACCCGGGTTTGAACGCAAAATCGATAATCTGTAAACGATTTGTTCCACTTTTGTACCTCACACCCCAAGCCTGCAAATGATTGCACTCGATTTTAAACGCAAAACCCGTAACCTATAACATTTTTATCCGAATTTTAATACAAAATCCGATAAGTAGGTACCCAAAAAGAGTTTTAATCCATTTAACTCGCTGAACTTATAATACAATGTGTGCACCACCCACCACCCAAAAATAGTGATCGAACAGTCACCCGACTTGTACTCCGTGTTCGGCACCACTGAAAAGTATATAAGTGCTATCGTATTTACATAGATGGTAGGTATCATTCATACCACATGGTACAGTAAAAGTGTACTAATAAGTACGTAATTATTAATTAGTAATAACTTATAATATTACTACATGTGAGTCATTACTCATGAGTAGGATATGGATTTTTTTGTAAATGAATGAGATATTTTAAGTCTGATAATAAATATGTATACGATATAGATCATTATAATTGAAATAAACCAAAATTTATTTTACATATTTGTACATAATTGGAAAATATAATTACATAATTAGTATTTACTATTTTGTATACATATTTTATTAATTTTTTAATTTTTCAATTGACGATGATAAACATTATCTGCTCTGTTTAAAATAACAATAAAATTAGTAATTTTTGACTACGATCAAATATTCTACGTTATCTAAATGTTATTTACGTAATTATTTACCCGAAACTTATTTTGAACAAATAGTGTAAAAAATGAAAATGTATTTTTATTTTTGACCGATACTGCTCCTTATATGGTTAAGCCACTGTAGTAGTTTGATAGCATTTCCCCCCAAACTAGTTCATTTGACATATTTGGCGCATGGATTTAATAGCGTTTTAGAAACAATAAGATGTAATTATTCCGTGGGTACATAGGAGAAATGTTCAAAAAGATATTTCCAATAAAATTGAAAATAATTCTGGATTTTACACTATTAAAATCATCAGAGATATTTTAATAGGAAAAAATCGACAAGGATCTCTTGACATTGAATTCACTCTTAAGTATTCACCTTTAACTAAGAATATAGTATTTTTTTTTCAACGTTATTATTATATATGATAATAATTCATCTTAATAAGTTGTAAAAACATTCTGATAATAAAAGTTAGAAAATATTTTACCCGCTAATATTTTAACGATATCTCATACAACATGATAATACAATATTTATCCGGGTAAGTTTTAGAAATTCTTTAGCAATATATTTAATATCGTTATCAACAAATATTTTAACAAAATACTTTTTACAAATACTAATGTATCTACTGACGGGCTAATACGATACGTAGATACAACATTATATTGACGGAATATTATATCATTATTCTTAGACGGATTATGATTATCCTGTAAAATATTTATGTCCTCTTATTATTTTTTATATTAACAGTTTGATTAACTTAGGACGTTAACGTAAGTATAAATATAAAAAATTAAATTATTATTATTATTTTTAAATTAAGTATCTTAAGGAGATTAATTACTGCTTACAAATTAAATTTGAGCACGTCAATAAACGAATGCGGATTATGAGCTTATTACAATTAATGTGGGTTCATTAAATAAAAAAATTGACACATCGGATTATAGGTATAAGATAATATACGAGAATTACAATATTATTTATAACTACCCAGAATCAAAAACCTACGCATATTGTAAATAAAATGAATTAATTTCCTTATTTTTCGTTGTCGCCTTAGCGGACATTAAAGATCCATGTCACCATCCTTATCATACTTAAATTTATCTCCATCATGACGTATGTATTGTGTATTATACATTATGTCGCTTTAATAGAAGAATATTATTGCTCAGTCCTCTCGTACGTATTCGAGGTATGGCATTCACAGAGATTGTCGAATTTGAAGCATTATATTGTATTTTTTATTTTTATTTAATATTCAATGCTGTAAACCTATTATATTTATATTTTATTTTTGAAGAAGCCATAGTGTAATTTTTTTTCAAGAATTTTGAAAGAATCGCTGTGTTTAATTTCCAGTGGTAGTTTATCGTAAATTATTGGACCAATATATTATACTTAAGAATGTAGATACTTCGATGTTCAGTATTTGTCTAGTATTATGTTCGTGTTCATACTTTTGTAATGCACTCAGTCGTAGTCAGTACATACTCGTACTATTGGTATATCTGTCTATGTAGAGTGTAGACGACCTTAGTGTTAGTAACTGATTGATGTGAACATTTTATATTTTTACCTTTTGAGTTAAGGTGATAAAATAATTATTATCGCTATGCTATGCAAAATGTAAATAGCTATTATAGTATGATTGTGAAAGTAATAATAATGTAATGATAATAATAATAATACATATTAATAAAATAATACTTTATTATCGTATTTTGTTTTAAGCGGCTAAATATTTTTTTGAATAGGTACTCAATGCAAGATATTTGTAAAAAATCTTTCACGTGGTTTGTAGAGCGGACTTTACATAATATATAACATACATGGATATGCGGAATGTTGACTGTGTTTGTCCCGTGGCGTGTAACATAACAAGTTAAAACTTTAAACTCTACGTTAATGATGAAGTTTTGTTCTAAAGCGGTAAAGTGGAATTATAATTGAATTAGAGTGAGTACCGTGTCTAACGTTGGTATTTTATATTTTAATTACAAGACGAGGGACTTGGCTTTGAACCCGAACGATCCTCGCAGCAATAGTCTCTAATCAAATAAACCACTGTAAAAATGTATAATTTAAGCTTCTGAATTCATTTTTACAGTGAAATTAATTAATATTTTTTATTAATTGATTAATATATATATATATATAGGTATATATAATATAGGTTTTTCAAAAATGATATTACAAGAATTTAGTTTTTCCATTTATATTTTTCAAATGTCAGTTGTTTAACAATATTCATCGTTGCATGACGAAATTCACGGATATTCCTGCACGCATGATATTTCTATGATATTCTTATGATTATGTTTATCATACTCGTATTGTCATACAAGCGTAACTACATTATGTTGTCGTTGAATATAGTCGCATGTAATCGACACGTCACACGTAAGCGTGGACTACGTACGTATATAGGCAAGTAATTCGTGACAGGTTAGGTTAGGTATATGTAATATGGTGACATGGTGTACAATGTGCGAATCGAGAGACGGAGATAATATTTTCGAGCCCATATCACACCGGTACCACGGTGAGTGTCTGGAAAGCAATATGCATTTATCTTGCGTGCGTCGAAACAATTCGGAGGAGGCAATATAAAAGGAGACAGATAACTTGAGCTGCGCATATCCGCCAACAATATTGCACTATTATTATTCCTGTGTGACATGCGTTTCCGAATGTTCGTCATAATTGTATGTTGTATTGATTGAATGTATCTGTGTATATCCAAGTAATATGTCGTTGTATATTATAAACATATATATATTTTCTTTAAATAGCATTTTTCTATTTCAAGAAAATAAATATAAACAAATAAAAAAAATTACGAAATAGTAAGAGTATGAAACCAACATTTAAAAATAAAAGAATCACTCTGTATAGTTTTTTTGGGATTATATCGTGGAAAATTGATGTATCAGTTTTTTTCACTTCATATCTTTGATAAAATCAGATTTAATGCATAATTTCAATACATTTTTTTCTTGAATTGATAATGATCTCAAATAATTTTTGACACGGTTTTAGACAGAAAACTATTAACTATCACACTTAAATTTTAAGTAGTTAGAATACAAATAAATTATTTTTAAAATTATTTCTATATCATGTTTTTAAAAACAATGTAATGAGTGCATGCATTATATAATGAAGCAAATTATAATTTTCCTTCTAAGTTCTGATGGAAAATTTTAACAATAAATAATAAATTTGGATAAGTATCTTAAATTTTGTTGACTCTCAAAATTTTCCATACTGATTATTTTTTTTTCACTCGGGTTAATAATATTAATTTAATATAGTCCTAATTTGTGACCTTGTTAGGAATGATTAATTTGTATTGGTTATAATTATTATTCTTATTATAGGTGATTTTTTTGTGAAATAGGTCAGACTCAACTGTAAGTTAAATGAAATAATATGTTTACTGATGTTATTTGATGTTTTTTTTTCTAAATAAATTCACTTAAAGAAAATGTCTTTATGTCTATATAGTAATATTATAAGACTGTTGTAATAAACAATATAAATGTACATGTTTAACACATGATTTTTACCGATACCTTTAATTTTAATTCATTAATTCCTGGTTTGTCTTTACAGTGCCGGGGTCATAATAAACAAATTAAACTGCATAATATGTAATTATGGTAGTTTATTGTAAAAATACTTTATTATTATTTATTACAATAAAAAAATGTTATAGGTTTGGTTTACAAAACTGACTAATTCAGTGGTTATTTGTTTTTATTCGCTGTATTTTGTGGTTTCGTGGAAATTAATGAAGAATATGAAAAATGATTTCTCAGATTACCGTATCTCGTATATTTTATTTTCTCAATATTATGTATTAAAGAGTTAATAATAAAAAAAAAAAGATAAAAAGCATACTATAATATTTTAATACCAATAATACCGTCCAGAGTTTTCTTCTGATATAAATTCATTGAATATTATTATTTATTTCAATGTTTAAGAGTACTGTATAGCCGTATAGGTAATATAGTGTAATTGGATTTTGGTTGTCTTATTTCTTGTTGTTTTCAGAAAAGAGAACAGGTACTGTTTCTTTTTACCTTTCCACCATTCATTAAGGATTATATTTTAAAGAAATTATAAGAATATTATATAATTTAAATTATCACATCTTTTATACTCAAAATTTTCAACTGATGTTTATTTATAATAACCCATAATTCCAAATGAGTTAAATGAATAAATTACGTACTTCTACCACATATTATAATTATTTTATTTGTTGTTGTAGACGATTGTTTTAATAAGTTATCCGTTAACAAAATTTGAGCACAAGTTTGAGTTTATTTAAAAATGTTACTATTTATAATTAATATAACCAACGTTTACAGTAATTTAAAACCATATAATTTGCATATTATGTTTTTATAAAAAGTCAAAAAACATGAAAGAGTGGATTTGTGTTACAAAGAATCGAAATAAAATATTGTGATTCTACGAATCATCTAGTTAGTATTTGATTGCCACACTCATTAATTAATATTTTAATATTTTAAAATATTGATAATTTTTTTTATAATATCATTGAATTATTAATGTAATTTCTATCCGTTTTTAAATATATTTAAATATCTTATTTTTAAGTTGATTTTTTGTTTACTTAATTTCCTCTTTTTCTTGTCACTACGGTAGTTTTAGTAACATATTTTTCAGTACATAATATTATATGTATCTTCTTAAATTAAATTATATTTTTTCAGTATAATTAGAATTCATCACGTTAACGCTTGTCAATAATCAATAGTTTTTTGTGTGCAAATTTTAACAAATGTTTCATATTATTTAATGATATAAATATTAATTGATTCATAACATTTTATCGCCAACTAAACATAAGCAACACAAATGATTAATTTACATAAAAATGAAAAATAAAATGTAGTTCCTCAGTAAAAATAAATAAAAATAGATTTGTTAATAAACTTTTATGAGTAACTATTTGTCATAAATAACTTTTCAAGTTTACGTTTCATTATGGTAAAAACTAAAATGTAACTTTCTAAGTATTAGTAATTATATTATATTTGGCACATCTCCAATTAATGTAAGGAAAAAAATAATTTCTAACTTAAATATTAACTTTTAAACTTATTTATGCCGGTCTTGGTAAATTTTGACTTACTAGCAGCTGTATTATTAAATATAAAACACTTTTGAAATTAATAATTATTTTACTCCATCAGATAGTATTATATTATATTTTGATTAGAACGGTTGGAACGATATTATTCATTACTTTTTTCGTCAGAAAATTTCTATAACAACGTTGTATGGAATCAGTGTTTTGTGAGTTGAAATCCGACATTATTATCGTAGTGTTTTTATCACGGATTTCACGGAACATACGGAAACATTCTGTGGAGTTTTGTTATTACCAATGGAATACGCAATACCTATCGAAGTTATTAATTCATTATTTTACAGATGGAAATTGGGCGTTCGAAAACCACGTGCGATACAATGTTGTGTAGTGTAACACTTTAACCAAATACCACTTGTAATTTTAGTGAAAATACGATGTAATCGTACACCGTAAAAGTAACGTTCGACAAAATGAAGCCTAAAAGTTTTAAGTGGTTTGAAGAAGTTTTAATTAGTAACAACCGTGTGCGAGGCTGCTGCATATGCAGTGAAACGGTTTAATGCGAGCAACCGTAGTGCGATTGGATTTTCTAGAAAAATATATTGTGACCCTTTTCAGACGTCAGTTGAGCCCTACTACACGCTGTTACATGTATTTACCCCTCTTGTGAAGATCATCCGAAATATTCATATATATTTCAAAACTGATGTACAACTTTTATTTTATCGCCATATAAAAAATGAAAACACGAGGTAACGGCCAGCAAAAAGTTATAATGTCTTTATACCCACTCATATGTAGGTATTGCGTATAACACATTTTACATAAATCCCTTTTCGCTCGGACATTTTTTTGAAATACATAAAGATACTACACCTTTTTCCTCGAAAATTCAATAAACAACTATTCGGTTATCACTACACCTTTTACTCGTACTCACAAGTAAATCCATGTATATAACTATCCATGAGTATAACTATTGCCGATTACCATATTATTATAATTTATTTTACTATAATATTATCCCTTCATTGGTGAACATTTGTTGTAATATTTAACGACTTTCTATATATTTCTGAATAATTAAAACATTATAATTATTCAAATTGGCATGTTATGTTACATGTAATGTGATCAAAGAAGTGTTTATTATAACGCTTTAACGAAACAAAAAAATATATAAGTACGTGAAAAAAGGCAATAATTAAGGACTTAAAACTTATGCTTTAACATTTACATTACGTACCTTAATATAATAAATAAATATTAATAACTTATATAGGTATGGTTTTTGTTATAACTAACAAGCATGTGACTGTGTAGACAGGAATTATTAATTATAATGCATTTTGAAATCTTACAAAAATATGAAAACTTAATAAAATTGTGTAATGACAAGATGTTACTTAAAGTACGTTTTCTTCAGAGCTTTTCGTCAGCCTTTGAGGTCAGCTGAGGGCTGTGACAGAGATATTCTTTATCCCCGTCTTAGTTTAATTTATAGAAGCCATCGAAAATATGAGGTTATGTATCAACGAAAAAAATATTAAATTTATGGTACTATCTAGAAAAAATGCAGACTAATTAAACCTGAAAGCGGAAAGTATGAGTTTTAAACAGGTGAATGATTTAAAATATTAAAATATTTAGGCGTTAATATAAATAGCAATAGCAACATGTACAGGATAATAAAAGAAAGAATAGTAAATGGAAATAAATGTTACTTTAGTCATAAAAAGTTTTGTGATCAAAATTATTATAAAAAAAAAAAATAAAAAATCACGTTGTACACGAGTTATCTCAGACCAAAATGCAGTAACCTATATGCATTAGAGACTGGATCCACGACAAAAGAAGATAATAGAAAAATTACTTTATTGGAAATGAAAATCTCAAGAAATTTATATGGATCGGTGTACAATGACGACCTAGGGATATATGAAGAAAGGCACAATGAAGAACTGTAATATGATCTATATGAAAAATGCAATACACTTACATACATAAGATGTAAACGTCTATAGTGGCTGAGACATGCGTGGGGCACTGCGATGGAGATGTATTAAGGAATGTCCTATAAGCAAAAGTGAATAAAAAACGCTCACTTGGAAGACCATGAACAAGATGGAAAGACACAGTAGAAAAATATATGAGCTTGGTAGGTGGGAATGCAACATTAGATTGAACCTAGACAAATGGAAAAGCTTATACTAGTGGTAGCGCAGGCCTCGAATGGACCGTTGAACTGGTAAAGTAGAACAAGAAATAAATATTGATTCTCGCAATCCATTAAAAAACAACAGCACATAAATACTAATGAATATTTAACTACACAGTATTCATAACAAATTTAAATCACATTCACTTACTGAGTGCCATGCATATTTGTATCCAAATATAATGTTACGACAAATAATTAATAAAATGACAAATTTCGTTACAATTCCAAGCGATGGATCTTAAAATGAATTTACAAGACAATTTTTATAAAAACTTCAAAGTAAAATACACGGTAAAAGATGAATTTATTTAAAATATGTTATGTATATAATTCAGTTTTTTTTTTTTTTTTGGTATTAAAAAGTTAAGCATTATTTTATATTATATTCAATGACAATTTATTAAATAAATATTTAGATTCTGAACGGAATGATGAATGTATTTAAATTTGATTATGTATAATTATTTTAAGAATTAAAAAAAAAAAGAATCAAGTACAATTAAATTAAATCATATAATAAAAAAAATTGATAATTGGTATTTTGTATTTTATACTTCAATTATATACTATCAATATTTTGGATTTTTAATAATTATTTTTTTATTAAATGCATAAAATTATAAATAGCTAAAAATTACTTAATCTAAATATTTTGAAATTCTCATTGTGTTTAAAATTTCTACAACTTATATTAACAAAAAAAAAATTAAAAATCATTTAAAGATAAATCGTTATTTTACGATAGAACACCTGTCCAACATAATATATGTACATAAACCACCATTGTGTGCACGAGACGCAGATTTATTTTCTTTGGAGTACTCATCCGACGTAAAATGACAGACATTCGTCTCGCGCGTACAGGCTTGCGTGCAAAGGCCATTGTATTATAGGTATGCATAATATTACATTACCTTCTTTTCCTAAACACATCTGTAACCATACCTGCATACTTCGTCAAATTCATGACAAATTTAATAATACTGTAATGTGGTGATGGTTTTAAGTTTTGAAAACATAATATATAGGTACAAATAATTAGTAAAATAATTTTCAAAATCGGTTCAATAGAGCCAGGGATTACCCTTAACAACGTCACAAACATCTTCTCTTTATATAATACAGAGGTGGCCAAATTGCGGCTCTCTTCATCGACGTATGCGGCTCGCGATAACGAGGGGGGCTAAATACTTTGAACTTGAGTTATTGAAAAACAAAAACAACAACAAAACAAAAATGCTGATATCTTATTAACGTTGATTTGCCGTTAACGTATTTACTATTTTAAATAACTAAAACTTGTAAGACAATTTCCATATTTAAATTTAAATATTTCAAAACAATATAAAAATACAGACAACGGGGGGGGGGTAGCCCCTTTATCCCCCCCTTGGATACGCCACTGCCATACAGTCGTACGTTATCAAAGAAAGTACGCATTGTGGATGTTCGGGTAGTTGTTTGGTTGTATATTTTCTACCACCGGTGATGGCGGAGTAGGGCTTGTTGTAATCAAAATGGCTCATCATTTATTGCGAAAACACACGTATTTTAACTGTGGCTTTATTATGTACACATGAATACGCGAAATGTAGGTCATTTCCCGCAACAAAATTCACATCTGGCCAGCTTGCATTAAAAAAAAATTTAATTTAAACAGTCTTTTCTATTAAAATGGAATTTACTTGCACTTTATGAACTTTAATAAAACCAAGAAATTTGTTGGGTTTTCTAAAAATTATAAAAAGTAAAAACTAACATAAACGTTATAAGCTCGTACCGCCGTGTATCACAATTAAGCTGCATTCAAAACCCGAGAGGTTTGTTTATCACAGCCGTACAGTTCGGTGCGTTTGTTGATGATAATAACGATTTGTATTTCCGTAGAACCATAAAATATGCTATAAAAAAAAAAAAACTGTGTTCATAATATATATTGTTAAGCTGTGGACAACATAATAGATTACAGAGTTATTTTTTCACATTATATAGGAATATCGTTCTTTATGATATTGTAACTTAAGCATAAATTAATCATAATAAATGTATTAATAATTTCAATTTATATTGATTATTATGTACAACTGGTACGAGTATAATATTTAAATTTGACAATTGTGTTATTTTTATGTGTTTTTCATATTGTAGAAACCAATCAAAATAATATTATACTTAATATAATATTATCAATAATAAATACTAGTGAAATTTGCTTTGATTAATTTTATTTTTCTAGAGTGAGAATGCCTATAATTTTCTTGCACGGCGTGGAGAAAAAGTTACTTAAAATCGTTATGGTTTATTTCCACCCATATACGTTATTGTCTACGTTGATGTACTCGAGTTTTAAGTTAGGACTTTGATGAAAACACAGATATACATAGTTTTATGCAATACTTATACGTTTAACGATATAACATTTTCGAATTTAAACGTCGTTCGCTAGTTATAGACGACTTTATTTGCTAGAATAGTTCATTGTAAATTTACTGTTTTATAAGAATAGTTAATCATCAACTAAAGGTCAATCTCATATAGTATTTAATAATTCCTTTTTTATATAGGAAATTTAACGTTTTATAATTTTTTTAATAGAAACTAATTAAAAGGAAAATTGTCTTAAAAATTACATAATTTAATGATAACTATGTTAAAATTAAAAAAAAATCTATTAAAATTTATACACTCATAGGCGTTCCTAATAATTTTTTTATCTAATAAATATATGAAGTATTACGGTTTTGCAAAAAACAAAACACTATTTATCGTCATTAACGGTTTCCGTTCAATAGTGTTATTTATTTATTTGTATTTTATTTCTTCAAGAAGATAATGGGGTTCACGAGTATGTGTTCAGAAATACAATTGAATATTGCTATACATGACAATATGTAAAACGATATGAAAAAAAAAAACCAGAGATTATGTGAATAAATAATAAAGTTAATTTTTTTTTTTAGAGCAATTTACTTTTTGAATGCCTATTGTACATTTTAATCACACTTGGATTCTATATATATTTCATGAAACGTGTAATATAAAAGGTCTACTGCGATTGAATTCTTTTCATAAAAACCATATTGTACGTAGATGTCTTATTTTTTCTTTGTACACTGTGTACAGTATGATTGCATACATTCCGATCCGATATTGTAAAGGCTTCTATGAACATTACTCATACGATACCCAAATACTATTTAAATTAAAATTCTTTGAAATTTTGTTTCTCATTAGTCATTTATTGATATCACATATGTTATAAACCCAAAATTTAAACTATACAGGTTACTGAGTATAAGTATGTTTATTTCAAAAGCAAATATAACATCGTTAGTTTTAATTTACTTAGGCTGAATAAGTAAAAAAATATATATGTTGTTTCATTGATCATATTAAGTTTTGTGTGAATAAATTAATAAATTACGGTACTTTGTAAATCTAAACAGGATAATATAAACATATTATAATATAGATTGTTAGTATACCGGCTTGTTATTTAGTATTAAAACATACTGAGTAGGAAAATGTTGGATATAAACGCGGGTAGAAATTATTTTTTGGAACAATGTGGAAGTCTCGATCTTGAAAAATAATAACCATTAAAAGTTGAAATATCTTACATTCGTGCAAAGTATTTTATAGTGAATATGCTTGAATACAATTCCGAGAAGATTTATAGATTTACGATGGCGTTGCGCGTTTAATTAAAATTAATTTAAAAATATGGCTTCATGTTAATAAAATTAATACTAGTTATTATCGATAATTTTATTATTTAAGGTTAAGTCAATTCAAAAATTGTAAAATAGTTTTAAATTAAATCACTCAAGAGATTAATTTAAGTGTTGTTATGAATACGTACAAATAAATATAAAATAAGAACTTAGTGTATGTGGACCAAGGGACTTGTAAATCAACTAACACTTTTTTTTTGTGTGATGCTTTATACACTCGGTTGTAAAGATTTGTATAATGTTATCGAATATAAAATTATTTACAGAGAGTTAAAATTCGTGGAAAATTTGTAAGTGCTCGCATAATTTTGATATGACATAACTCATAAGCCATGTTTAGTAATTATTAAAGAGGTATTGGCGTGGTGGTAATAAAACATGATTCCAATCTTATCTAAAAAATAGTCATTTTATAAAAAAAAAAATGATATTGAAGTGGTTTGAACAATTTAGCTTTCACTGACTAATATAATATTTGACCCCGATGATGATATGATATTGAAAATACACAAAATATAGATAACCTTCGTGTACACTAGTGTTTCTTAAACTGTGGTACGCGTACCCCTTGGGGGTACTCGAAATATTTTAAGGGGTACTAGTCTGGCCAACATGTATGTATGTCTTTAAATTTTTTATGTATATTTTAGTTTTGTAACTAAGAAGGGGTACCCAAAAAAACGTATTGATAAAAAGGGGTACAGTGTTTATAAAAGTTTGAGAATCCCTGGTGTACACAATATGTAGGTTGTTTAAAAGCACCTATCTATATTAATAATACAATTTGCGAATAAAATTGGTCACCAAATTGTCGAACAAATATTTTTAGTTATTTTATTATACTAATTACATAATTAATACACACATTTCCAAATTGTATGTATATTATTTTAAAATATTCAAATACTCTTATTTATTAATTTATTTATAAATAACGGACAGTTAATTCAATTTACAATGTGGTTAGATTAACCAACTATATGGAAATGTATAGATTTATTTAAGAAGAAAAAGAACTTTATACGTTTATAGGTAGAACAACTAATCGCGGGAAATACTATGAGTGTTAAACGGAAGTATAAAAATATGTGACGACTATCATACAAGGAATAAACTAGACTTTTTAAAAGGAATAGCCCATAATTTTAAATTGAAATTATATTTTTTAAACTTAATTAATTGACGTTTTTATTTATTATCTTATTTCATGTGTAATTTAAACTATTAACAAAATAATATGTAATTTTTATTTGATTAAATTTTAAATTTTTATTTGACAAATAAACATTTTAACATTAATATTATAATAATGTAAATTGGACTAACTGTGCGTTATTTAAAAATAATTAAATAACAACGGAAACAGAATAGACATTATTATAAATTTATAAGAATAATTTAATATTCTGAAATAATAAACGTTAAATTTGGAATCTAACTCCTAAGGTAATAAACCAACTAAAATACTAAAAATGATCAATTATCCTGGCGACCAATTGTATTTGCGGTCAATAGTTTGCGACTAATTCACCGGATACCATTAATAAATACATGTATTATTTAGTGTGATTTATAATATATATATATATATATATATTTATTATTTTTCATTGAAATAACTTTATTAGTGTTTGTCAATGTCTTTATCACTTGGGAGAGATAGAGTGTGTCTAGCGCACTACTACCCCATTTCCTAAGAATATAATTTTAATGTTTGTACATGTCATTCCCAATGGAGTGAGTCTATGGTCGTAGAGCAATTGTACAATTATTGTAACAACGCTGGGAGTAATGCGAAGTAATATTTTTTGTACTGTACCGAGGTTCGACCTGTGGACCTCATGGCCAGTTGTGGGACCATCGCATCACGCTACGTCACATAGTATTTATATAATTGAAAAAAATCACGAATTCGAAGTTCATAAAAATTATTTTACAGTCTTCCGAATAAATAATGTTATTGTTGGACTAGAAACGTTGATTAAAAACTGTTTGTCGACCCACAATTATCACTCAGTGAAGAGTTTATCAAAAACCTCTCAAACTCCTGAGTCTAATTGTGTGCATTAGTTAAGCTCTAAAGACAATATTGAGACGAAGCAAGGCCAGATGTTTGTTATAAAATAGATTTTTTCGTTGGAAGTTTCTTTAATTGTACACCGAATTATTCCGTAGAACAAGAAGAAAACTATCACGGCTGTCGACACCCGCAAAAATCTTATACCATACAGTTTAAACGATATGGAAGCAGTTGAGTGCATTTATAATATTAATAACAATAATTGGTCATTGATAAATGAGTTCAAAAAAATTAAGCTAAAAAAATTTTCTCAGGAGGAATGTTGCTAATGCATTTATAATTTAAATATTTAATGTAAATTTAAAATTTATAAATAATATGTTACTTAACTGATAGCACAAGTCCAGTGTCTTGAGTTATATTATGTTCTATACATAGATTTTCAAAAATGAAAAATAACTATTAAATAGTTACTACGTTATATTTTAATCAAGGTTTGTTCGAATGTTTTTTTTAAAAAATGTATGGAAGCCTACTCAGGACCATTTGTCATTAGAGCATTAACTATAGAATGAATATTCCTCAGTCAACAACATGAATTGACAATTTATCATTTGTGTTTAATGTTACTTTTTGTTCCTGCGATTTAAAACATACTCGTCGTTAACATATGAAACGTTATAAATGTTTATTATATTATATTACGTTGATATTTAGTTATGATAGTAATAATAATAATGTAATTTTTTTTTAAATATCTACCTCTGTAAAATGTTATTGTTTTTAATTTTAATCTCATTAAAATAATCACTACACCTTTATAGCATACAAATCATACAACATTTTAAATTATGCTAACAGGTCGCATTTTGTTACGTATCTTGTTAGCTAGAAATAAAATTAATGTATCAAGTAACTTGTATTTAGATAGGTACTTTTTTAAGTTTTCTCACATTTTGCCTCTCTATGTTAATCTACAATTTAATTTGAGGAATAGTTTTTAAACATTTGTGATAAAAAATTCACACATAACAAAAAAACAGTTGACAATTAAACATAAAATTTATGACCCTAAAATTGGTGTTCGGGTATTTAAACCAATATAAACAATTTGGTAGGTATTTGCTGTACTTTGCTATGCCATATTCTTCTAAGTCACGCATACTATGATTATACAACTGTTTAAAATGCCCAGAGTTTCTGTGTCATGTTTAAACATTTTTTATTCAGGCGATAAATAATAAAGTAATAATAATAAAAACGGCGATGGCGTTGATCGGCAAATGGCAAACATTCTCTTGTGTCAAATATTAGTTATTACCTACTGAATATACAATACTTATTCTGCACATTGATTTCATGTTCCTATATTTCCAATAGCCTATATTTATTTGATTTAATTTTTTTGTTCTTTTATGATATTGCATATAGTTTGCTGTAGTTATTTTAAATATCAACGGGTAACCGAATTAAAACATAGGTTATTACGAGTGTGTACAAATTTAAACTTATACTAATTATATTATAATATGATATAAATATGACGTATATTACTAGCTGATCCTGCATGGCATTTCTCGTAACAAATTACGACCTCAGAGATATTCCTTCTTAAATAAATTTGTAAAATGTTAATCCACAGATTATATAATTGGTTAATTTGGTAGTCTTGGCCTAACATAAAATACATGTCTAAAATTATTTCCAAATATCCAATCAGAATGATTATTTAATTAACTAAAACAAATGGAAATAATATAAGTATAAAAATAACGGTAGTTTTTGTTAGTCAACTATATTCAACATATTATGACGATTTAACAATTTTAGTAATTTATATTTATAATTTGTAAATATAAATCAAGTATAATAAATACTATTTTCAATATTTTATCTATTTCTTATTTGTGTAAAAAATGTTTAAGCTATTATTCTCAAAATAAACATTTTAATTATTAATAGATAACTCGTTCAAATTTTTAATTAATACATCAACATTTTTAAAAAAGTTATTCACTAAATAATTTACAGTAAAAATGTGGTTTCTCGTTTGAAAAATAGAAGATTGAACACAGGATTCTCTTAAAGTAGAAAATATAGCATATACTTTTACTAAAATATAATCTTTAAGTTTATTGAAGAATTTCAAAAATAAAAATTTGAATAAATCTATTAATAAAAGTAGAAATGAGGACGAGTATGCACGACGGATCATCTTACATTACTTATATTAGCTTAAGAGTCAATAAAAAATTATGTGTTCGTGGTATATTATACCATACTGGTATAAAATAGAGAATACCTTAAGACTATTTTAATTGTTTTGAAAATCTAATTTTATAAGTAAAATATAATAGAGCTTTGATAGTCCGGACGAGGATGAGCAATCGTCCGGATTAATGGAGGTTTTTCAAGAGTACTTACTCCATGACCATGTTTAAAATTGTCTAGTCAACCTCTATAATACTAGCTGTAAATCCGTTTTTTTGCTTTGTAATTTCACAGTGAAATAAACAAGAATTTTTGAATTATTTTTACTACTTATCGGAACCTGGTGATTTTATCGTTGTATAAATGTATGAATAAAAATTTTTCGAGAACACGGTTTTCCAGAATTTTTAAAGTTTTGCGTATTCCAAGACTACGTCTAGTTTTAGTGATAATTTTTTTTGTTTTTTTTTTTCATATTACCAACAGTCGATTTACCTATTACGTATTTATCTATACTTCTCATTGTTTATTTCAAAGCTCTATCTATTCTTAACTAATTTAATTATTTAATCATTGTAATATACAGTTTAAGTTACGTGTTTACGAGGAGCCATTGTAACAAACAATAGTTATGAAATAGGTACATTATTATAATAAAAAAAGAAAGAAGTGAAGAAACTGAAAAGTGATTTATTATTGCCGATAAAATAACAAAATTATTGTAGTCAATGTATTGTTATAAGTTAACTGTATTCCAGGAATTCTAATTTTGAAATTTAAGGTTTCGAAAAATTATCTATTTATGTATCTCCGAATTCCCATGTTCACTGGACTATCGAGGCTCTATTGTATAAAAATATAGTAACAGTCTCAATTAATATTAAAACATATTTTTGAATTACAACTAAAATCGTCATTTTTTATTGAAATATCTAGTATCGTCCAAATTTGAACTTTAAATGTTTATAAAAAATATTGAATATCTACAGCTTTTAAATGTAAAGGTATAAGTAAGAATTGATAATAAGAAATTTTGCATTAAGTCCTCAAGCCTTAGTTATAAAAATTGAACATTTTATGCATTTTAATTAAATTTGAAAATTTTCATGATTATTAATAAACTAAACTCAAAATGCTAATAAAAAAAAATCATATCCAAGAATGTATAAAAGAGTAATTTTTATTTGAAAAATAGAAGTTTATTTTTTTACTGATTACTTTTAAGAAATAAGAAAAAATTTCAAGATCTTCAAAATTCGGTATTAGCATTATTGAAAGAAAGAGAGTGCGCATTCTGACTAAATCAACACTTTGTATGATTATATTAAAATAATACAATTACAAAGTATACAATAAAATATAAGATTTTTTTAGAAAACATAAATCCGACCACTGCCGTAAAACCAAATAAATAAAATATATATATTGCTAATAGAAAATAAATTAATTCTATCTTTATAAATATATAATAATAGTACATAATAACCATAAGGTTAAATTATGTTCAACACTTGTAATTTTTTTTGTTAAGTATACAATACGTAAATCAATTACAAAGTGTTTTAACTGGGTCACCAATAATCTAAAAATATCGAAAATATATATGCACAGTTTTAAATTCAAGACATATGTGTATTTATTGGTGTTACAATGGTGTATGTAATTTTTTTTGTGCGTATGTAGAAAAATTTTAAATAAAAAAATTATTTAATTTTCAACTTAGAGAGAGGTTTCTGATTAAAAATGGAATACTTTGCAAGTTTTAGATCTTTGTGATAATTTCCAAGTTAAATAATCAAAAAAAATGGAAAATATAAACAAACTGGTTTTCTTAAAAATTGATTTTGCTTTTTTTTAGTCGAATTTTTCAAACGAATAATCATGAAGACTTGAAATAAAAAAAAATTCTGTCATTAATATTTTATTTATGCATGATAAACGTTTTAAAATACTCGGGCTCTTTTTGAGCTACTTAAAGAAATTTTATATTTTCGACCTTTTTCTGTTGTCGTTTTAGTCTGTGTGTAAAAATCGAACGTCTAATACAATCTTGCTCCTTATTAATTTCTATAAATTATGTTTTTACAATAATATAAACTCTACCAAAGAACTAATATTGAGAGACGTAAGATTATTGATAGTGTGATTCGTAAAGTTTAATATGATTTTATGTCAAATTATATTCAGTTAGAACAATGATTTATGTCAAAGTATCATAATAATTCTAAAGATTTAGAAATATTTACTGGAATTACTTGAAATAAGCGAATTTTGGTTGAATATACAATTTGGACACGATTTTACCATTTGATTATCGAAGAACACACAGTTTCCAGTTATTCTGGATTTTGTAATGACAATTAATAAATAACAAAAACAAACATTAAATAGAGTTTCGTATTTTATTACGACTATCTGCAGTGGTCACTGGCCAATTATATATCACAGACTAGGATTGGTTTTTAAAATGGGTTGCGATTATATATTTATGAACATAAGGGACGAGGGCGTTTAGCTAATGACGATAGAGTATTTACCAAAAATATTGCATAGGTACATAAAAGTTGCGAAACTTTAAATCCATTAATCCATTGTAACATTATCTATTATATTTTACTTGTAACTGTTTCTGTCATAATGTCTATCAGAAATACTTTCATAGAAAAAAGAATAACAATTATGGCTAAAATAAAGAGAATTTTCAACGCAATTGAAGAATGATGGTACATAAAAAAAAACGGTTTAAATTATTGAAAATTTACAGAATAAACAAAACTTTTTAATTTATTTTTTATTACAATAAGATATTCCTAGCTTGCGCTATCTATACCTAGAAATATTAGAAATAATTATAAACAAGGCTCGGATTTATATGTAAATACATATTTTTACTGTGACTTGATAAATTAATTTAAGTGAGTGATAAATTCGTTTCAAGGGATTTCCAATGAAATTAACTATATTTTATTTTACATATTTTTCAGTAATTCCATTTTTTCCTACATACTTTGACAATTATTTGCTAATTTACGATTTTTTTAATAATTATTAATTATGTTCGATTGTATTTTTCAATACAACTTCCCAAATTTCCAAAAGTACGACATAGTAACAAAATAATACCAATTATTGAACTTAATCTACGGTAGATATAACTTACTCCTTCAGACATAGTCAAAATGCAATACACTTCAATAACATCAGTGGAAGCCGAAAAATCATTTAGTCAGTGTAAGGCAATTTTACGACCAAATCAAAGATCTTTTGAATATCAAAATTTTAAAATGGCTGTTATCATAAACTGTAATCAAGATAATTAAAATTTTTATTTTTAGCTTTTTTTATTTCTATTTTATAATTTGTAACACCTTTTAGATTCTGAACGGAGTGATGAATGTATTGATTTTACAATGATGTGTGTTTTTTTTTATTTTTGTATCTGTCATCATGTTTTTTAAAATAATTTTACTATTTAAAATATAATTTGTTTCATTAGAAACTCATATGGATATATTAAATAATTTAATATTAATATTAGTAAAATACATATTTTGATTTTTTTTAGCACATATTTATGTACATATTTTGCTAAAAATATAAATAAATAAATATAAAATATATATAATATATATAATATATATATATATAATAATATATAATATATATATTTATATACATATAAATCCGAGCCCTAATAATAAATGTTTTGTTTTGTTAAGTGCGATAGTTTAATTAAGTTAAAAATTTTAGTTAGAGACTTAAGATTAAATTAGAAAGTTTCTTGAGCAATCAGGTCATGTGGACATCCACATTGTAGATGGCGTTGTGGAGCTGGTCTGATGTTGATGTGGTAGTGCATTTAGCCTGTTGATTTGTTGATGGATTTGAAGAAGCATATACCAAGTGTTTTATATGGTCTTGGAGGTATGATGGAATTTTGAGGTCTTTGTGTATGTTAAGGTTTCTTGCAAACTATGGAGCATTTGTTATCGTTAGAACAAAACTAATTAATATTATTTAGATTTTTAACTTGAATAATCCAATTTTTGGGCGTCGTTCAAAACTGCACACTAATATACCTTAATCCCACATATTTTCCCTATCAAACCGTTCAATACCGCACACAGTAATATATATTAATAACGTATAAAATAACATTATATCGTTTAGTATCAAACACTAGTTAATCATGATTAATTAAGATCACAAAATCATAAAAAAAAACTTTCGAGATTAGATATACAGAAAATCAGTTCCATTCTAATATCAAAAAAAAATTACAATAATAAAATTTCACAATCTGGATTATGGTTACAACTATTTTTTGGTTTACCACGTTTGATTACTAAGGTGTTTGTTGAGAATATGGTTACTTGTCCAGATGAAAAACAATTTTATGATTTTGCTGTTTAATTTTTCTGTGAATCAAATGTGTGCGGTTTTGAACTATTGATCTTTCAAATTTGCCTTTTTAACAATACAATAAATATGTGTGATATTGAATGGTGTAAAATGTGCGGTTATGACGACCGCCGCAATTTTTTCTTTAAATTAAAATTTAAATAAAATAATAATTTTTTTGTATTCAATTTGATTGTAATTAACTAATTATTAATCATTATAAATAAATCACAAAAATGAAATAATTTAGATTTTCTAATTGAGTTTCAACCATTGGTCGTTACTAGTTATCATTATCATTATAAATATTATGATTTATTATATTATATTATTAATACGGAATGTACAACAATTTTATATATTTTAAGAAAGGAAAAATATTTAACCTAATAATTTGTTGATGAACTTGCTTATATAAATACAAATTATTAACGAAATTATTTATTTATTTTTATTTTTGATTATTTACATTTTTTTATCAAATATAATTTTATAAGTGTTTTTTTTTTTTTGTAAATGAAGGTATTAATTTTAAGAATTTATTTTTATATGAAAATCGATTGTGTATTCTTTAATAGTTATTAATTTGTAAATAGTTAAAAAGTATGAACATACATATTTATTATTTACATATTTTAAAAGCAATGAAAACTTGTCGAATAATCGATTCAAGTTTTCTATGAAAGCTTATAGTGGAGTGCTAGAATGTTTTTACCACCCTCAACTTCATTTAATTAACATGTATCATACATTCAGCGTTAAGAAAAAATTTTTTAGTTCCTCACCTAACACTAAATTTGTATAGTATTCAGTACAGATCATACAAGTAGAGAAGTAGTTGAGTATCTATAAGCGATCATTTGAATTTTTGTTACGAAAACTCGGTGTAGGAGTTCTAACATGTCTCAAGAACATTAATTAAAAAATCTTCTCACTTTTTACAACTTTTGATATAAACGGAATACGAATAATTATCACAATTTTTATTTAATTTAATGGATATCCTATGAAGTATGAGGAGATTACACGGGGAAATAGATTATATGTTTTTACTGTATTTATTTAAGAATTGATTTTGAATATAAAATTTGCCATAGGCTATACAAAGTAGACTATCACAGCATAATATGTGTGGTATCATGATTTAATAGTATTCTCATCCGAATATTTCATCAATTTTACATCATAATAATTACGTGGATTTTAGTATATTACTCGTAAATAAAAGCTAACTTTGTGACTACTTATATAAACGTGTGGTACGCCTAGAGATTCAACGTTGAAATAAATAAATAAATAAACACATAAATACGCTTAATTTACTTAAGATATAAATATGAATTTAACAAAAAAAAAAAATATTATTTTTAGATTCTGAACGAAGTGAGAAATGTATGATTTTACAATGATGTATATTATTATTTTTTTTTTGTGTCGTCATCACGTTATGGAGTAGAAATAATACTTTGATTTCAGATTTCAGTTCCTCTTTGAAAAGGAAAATTTATCTAGTTGGTACTTTGGGGGAGAGGGGGGGGGGTCAAAAGTTTTCTAGTAGTTTTAAAAAATGGTAAGGAAAACCTTAAAAAATTAACGGAAAAACGGGAATTTTTACGCATAATCAATTTTTGATAAAATCGGTTTTCTTATTTTGCTGTAACTTAAAAACGGATCATTGTAAATACTTGAAATTTTCACCAAATGTTTATATTATAATTATCTATTTATGATTAAATTTTCAAAATATTTTGACTTTTTTTAAGCTACTTATAGACAATTGAAATTTTCGATATTTCTAAGTTTTTTTACTTAAAATGCCTATAAAAAAAATTGGCAATCCCAAAAATCTTTAAAATTTAATACAAGGTTTATTATAAGGTGTACTTATCGTGGTGAAAAACAAAATAAAAAATCGTTAGTCATAATTTTTGTTTATAAGCATTTAAAGTTCAAATGTTACGAAATATATCAAAATCGCGAAAATTTGCAGGGAATTTTGAAGTTGAAATTCGTTTAATTTTAGTGATTTATGCCAATACAAGATTATCCATAAGTTTTTTTTAAGTAACTGTAAAAATAAAATTCCAGCGTCAATATAGAAAAAAATTTATGAACGTATGAAATTTATTACAAAATCGAGTAAAATAACGATATATTACAATTTAAATATAGGTAATAATATAATACATCCTACTAATTATCTAAGACTGACAAATCATCTCCGTTCAGAATCGTTTATCGTATACAATGATACCTGTCATTGCATTCAAATTTAACACATCCATTATAGTGACCTACTCTCCATCTCTGCTATACATCAGAGCGATATCCACTTGCCCACCTTTTTGTTTTATTATATTAGTTGTTACTGAATAAACAATTTTTTGTGAATATTGTTTATTTTGTTCCGAGAAAGTATGTGTTAGTATCTTTAATCGAAATTAATCGCCTATAAAACTCGAGAATTATTATTGTACTTAGTTTATATAATTTAAAGTTCACGATATTTTTATTATTTTCTTTTACTAAATCAAAATGATTTATTTTAATCATAATTTAATAATTATTTCGATTACAGTTATTGCGTTTTGGGTTATGCCAGTTATTTCTACAAATCCAGACGTAATCACACTCCGTGGTAAGGTTTAATTTATTGATATAGATTATAGAACAATTATTTTTGTATTATAATTTTTACTTTGTAGATAATCAGCAATGATTTTTACAATTTTTTTGAATTAATATAAAAAGAGAAACCAATTAACTATTTCTAGGTATTGTTCTATAGTTCCGTAGACAAACAAAACTTATATTAATTTTTATTTTACATATAATAGTTTAGTATACATAATACAAATTATATTCCTATCTAAAGAATTTTCAAAAGTGCACAAGTTATAAATTTAGCGGAAACATCAAATCTCCCGAATATTGTATTTTTATAATCTAATTTCAATAAATTCAACTACATTATTATACTTGATATGTTATTATAAATACTATAATTAATACAATTTTTTAGGTACATAGAAATTTTATTTATAATTTGAATACTTTTTTTCCTATAAACTAGGAGTTAACCGAAGAAAGCGTTATATCAAATTACTGTTTAGAATGAAAACTTTAAAATTATTTAAAAATTGAATGATGTATACAATAGAAATTGTTATTTCATATTTGTAGTTTATAGAATAGGTACACTAATAAAAATTTATTTTTATTTTTAGGTTATTGTGAAGGTACAATTTATAATTAATTTTTAATAAACTGATATGAGCATATAAACATAGGATATATATAATAATAATTGTTATTACAAAATTAAAAACTATTAATGATAGGTAATATGTTTTCAATATCGTTATTTAACATAACCATAATAATTGTGGTTAATCTGTTCAGTCATTTAGGAGGAGTTTAAATACTTACAATTTATACACGGACAGAAGAAATATATATATGTATAAAGATATAATAAATGCAATGTTTTCGGCAAAATTTATATCAGTGTTTCGTAGGTTTATTATTACTAAAATAGTAAAATAAATTACTTAAATTGAAATATTAAAAAACATATCACGAAATATATTTAGTGATATAGGCCGTAGGTTTATAGACCATCTCGCTCAGAATCGTTTTTCGCATAGAATTATACACGCAAATCATAGAATAAAATAAAGTAACATACTCATAATAGTGACATATTCGACACCTAATGTAGAGAATAATATGCCTTTTATTTCATATTGTTTCTTTAACAAGCTTACACCAAAAGGTTAAGTATATATAATATAATATAATACAAATTATGCCAGTGGAATGTTTATTATTCATGAAGTATATTATTCGCAGAATAAAAGAAGACGAATAAAAATACTATACACTGTCCATTGTCATAAAATTAACATAATTTTTATTATAATATATTAGGTTATTAATACACTTTATAATTTGATATAAAATTAAGAGATAAATATACAGTTATTTTTTTCAAAAAAAATTCAAACCTTTATAATTTAATCATTATTTCTTGTAAGTTTTATTATTTATACGAATCAAAATAAAAAAATAAAATACATACATTTTTTAATCATTTTTTGTTACATATTACACTAAATTAAAATTAATAGAAATATTAATGACTAAATATTGATATTATATTTTTTAATGTTAGTTAATTTAATTATTAGTTTAAATTTTATTATTACAAATTTTACTATCTAATTTATTTTAAAATATTATTATCATTATATTTATTTATATTAAGAATTTATTTTTACTGTTACAGTATTTATAAAAGATATTATTCAATGTCGAGTTATTAAGTTGATACAATCTAGTATAAATACACATTAATTAAATACAAGTATTAATAATAAAATACAATAATTTCACCCTAATGTAATACTGAAATGAAAATAAATGACTTTAATAATTAAAACAAAAAATATGTCATAAAATGTACTTAGTGTATAAACCTAGACTGACCGTTTTAAAATCGTTTTTAATTACGATAATATACAATGGAATTTAAATTCGATCTAAAACGATCCACTTGAGATTTATTGTACAGCACAATTGGACAACTATACCCACTTGCCGACCTTTTTTTATTAATAATCTCTAAAATTCTTGCACTAGTATTTACCGATAGATTATCTATACTTCTCATGAAAATATATTTATTTTCCCGTTGTCCATATAACTGTCTTCGTATTAATTTAATCACCATTCTCAAATAATCTTAAAATGGTCTTCATATTTTTAATAATTTTCAAGTACAGCAAATTTAAGAATAGTTTTTTTTAATATTAATATGATTTCAATATAATATTATACTAATACTATAAATAACAACCTAAATAATGTATTTGGTCTATAATACAAAATTACCTATGTTTGTTTATCTTAAATTTAACTCATAGTAATCGTATGAGTTATTAGTATTATTTTGCATAATAAATAAAATTATATAATTAATCCATAGTAGATTCATTGTTCTTAACATGAGATTTTGTGACTCATAGTTGGTTCATTGAATATTAATAAATCATTAAATTAATCATTTTTTATGCTATTAAAATATAATTGAATACAAGTTAATTTGAATTATCTTAAAATTTAATAGATATTATAATGAATTATGCTGGATTTGAAAGTAAGTAAAATTAATTCATAAGAAAATAAATTTAATGTAATTACATGAAATATTTTAAGCACATAAGACATAATCATGAACATTGATTTTTATGATTTTTAATGTAAATTAAAGTTAATATAATTTAAAATATTTAAATTACCATAAATACGTACATAAAACTATTTATATTTTAATTCATAATTAAAAATATGTTAGGTAACATTTTTTTACATAAAAAAATTGTATGGATTGTGAAATAGTTTTTTTGTTTCGAAACATTGTTTCAATTGTATACTAATAAGTGATTTTTGTTCACTATTTATGGAGTATATTTTGTGGCTAGGATGCTTCTTAAATCTTAACTTAACCGTTGCATACAAAAAAACTATTGTAATTTACATTAATTTTTATTACAAAAGCTCAATTTTATCTGAATATTCATTTAAACGTCAAATCATCATTAATGAATGTTCATCAAAACTGTAAATTTTTTTTTTGCAGATAAATTAGAAGACGCATCAGTAGATTTTGAAAGTATTTATTTAAAACTAAATAATAAATTAATTTTAAATATCACCATTTAATTTGTGTTTATTGTAATTTATATACATTTTTCTAGTTAATTCATACCCCTTCCCATAAATTATATAACATGTATTCTGTGTATTTTAAACTTCCCCAATAAAAAAGTAATCATTGATTTGCAAAGATTTTCCGATTTAATATTAAGAAACTGTTTTGAAATTAAAAGTACAAAATGAAAACAATAATTTTATAAATACTTAAATAAAATAAATGTACCTATTTATTATTTTAATATATTAGTTATATTTATTTTCCAGGAAACTTAAGTACGTATTTTCATTAAGTCATATTAATTAATTTATAGAATACAATTTGATATAATTATTAGTAGAGTGTGGATTTCCATACAATTAAGTATTTTTTCCTTTTCACATTTTTGGATATTTGTTAGTTATCTTTATAAATCATAATAGTTTGAAGTTACCGACGAAAATTGTCTTTGCATATTTAATGGTTAATATAGAGTTTTGCGAAATTTAAAATGTATTACAATGAATTAAGCTAAAATGTAAAATAAGGTATAAAATAATATTTCATCGAGTAGAAAAATCAAAAATTAAAAATGTTCTAGTTATAATTGAAGCTTGTATTGTTTTCAATAGATTACTATTTTTTTATATCCATTAATTTGAAATTTCTGTTTATTACAATAAGAAATTAGAAACTCAAACTATGACATTACACGAAAGCATTATAATGGAGTTTAATTAGATAATTTATGAAATATCATAAGATTTATAATATACATAAATATTTTCTGCATAAACTACATTCTCAAGAATTTTTAGCAGTATTATAATGTATGACTATTTTTGAATTATAGCCATTTTAAGTGGTGCGTATATATTTATTATATCTATATTTTATGTAATTACATCATAAATACAGGGAGATTCTTTTATCATAAAACACTCATTATTTCGAAAAGTATTCATGTTTTTGAAAACATTTATGGGCTTGTCAAAACTTTAAATACGTATAACTCATATACTACTTGCCCAACATTTGATTTTTATGTATCAAAATACTTAGAATATTATTCTGCTTCGGAATATGAAATTAAAACTCTATGTTGTCATTCAAAAAAATAAAAAATTTAAAAAAATAAATGGATAAAAAATATTTAAAAATATAATGTTTTAACAAAAACGTTGTTTTTTAACAACTTGACACTATGTAAAAAAATGTTTTAAAAAACATAAATACTTTTTGAAGTAACGAGTGTTTTATGATAAAAGATTTACCCTGTATATCTAATTAGTTTATATTAATACAATTTTAAAATTTCCAATACTCATTCAACTATATATTATAGTTGTATAGGACTAATATATTTGTTAATCATGGTATGAGATTTTAGTAATAATGTAGTATATTTCATTATTAGATAACATAAGATAACTGTAGTCCCTTAAAAATGTAAAGTATAGTTTCTATACAAGTATATTTGCAATATTTCTTTTTACTGTGGATCTCCTTTTGCAATGTAATGTGAACACACTTTTACTATAAAAATCATCTTTAAAACGTGAGAAGATAAGTATTTATAAAAGTTATGATGGCATGAAATATTAAACATTGTATAACTACTGACAATAACAATTATAACCAAACTTGATTGCAAAACAGAATTAAAATTGGAACATTTACAAAAAAATAAAATAAAAATGCTTAACAAAAAGTGATAGGTCAATTTGAGATTATCAACCTATTTACTATAAACTCTATTTTTGTTTATGATAGGAAATGAAGGTAAATATTATTGCGTTATTATTTTATCATAAGTTATTTTATTTTATGCAGGTGCTTAATACCAAACATTGAAAAGTTGAACTTTTTAGGTTATTATTAAGTTATCGTCAATACATTGAATTAAAAAATTGAAACCAAGTCTTGAGAAAGTTTCGTACATAAATTCAAAAATTTTAGTGTGAAATATATTTTTGTATTAAGTCTCATTTTTAGATATTATAAATTATAATAGAAGTTTATACCGATGATTAGTTCCAGCAATTGAAACAATAAATTGATTTGTGATCATAATAATATAATTTTGTAAATAATTAAATATACTTATTAATTTATCAATTTACCAACATGTGATAGATTTTTCAGATTTTAATATATAACAATAGAATCATTATTAAATAATATAATTTATGTGTATCTTCATTAAATGATAAGCAGTTATTACGTTATTAACTAAATATTTATAACTGGCTTTTTATAGACAGAATGAGTAAGTTAAATTTCAACTATTTTAATCATATATTTTATAAATTTATTTCTAATAATTGTTTTAACTATAAAAATCGATCTTGCATAATATACTTTTATGTTTTTTTTATTTAGGTTATTTAACACGTATGTATTTTTTGTTTTTAATTGCATTATGTGTTATAAAATTATTTTAAATGATGTTTTTTCATATTCAATTTTTAAAAACGAAGAAAATAGGAGTCAATTGTACTTCATTATAAGTACTCAGTTACTATAATAATGCATGTGTTAAATTTTTATTCTTTACCATGTTATACGAAGAAAAATGTTTTCGAACGAAGATATTTTTACTTAACTAAGGTTACCAAATAATTATTTTTAAAATAGGTGGTAGTTTTCAATTATTTTAGAAAGAATTGAGAATATTCAATTTTACCCCTTTCAAGTACTAAATTGATCCAATTTGCTACCAAAAATCCCTCTTGATTGTAGCATACTTTTATTAGTAAAAGCGTCTCAAGAGTCAAGACGTACACGAATAAATAAAAATCACACATAATTTTTTTTTTTTTGTCTCCGTTCGGATCTTTAATTATTTTTACTTTTTAAAATGTTTAATACAGTGTTTACGTAGCTAATAACTAGTATTTGTTTTTTAGTTTTACTTGGTATGTATATTTTACCTTGTTTTTATTTTATTAAAATATAATATTTAAAACTGTGTGATATTTTAGTTTTGTCTCATAACATTAATTATTTATTCAATTGCTTTTACTATAACTTGTAGATAAGTTGTCTTATAGGAATTTAGAAATATATATATATTGTTTCAAATTTATGGATTCTTGTATTTTGCTAAAAGTCCCCCATTTCCTTGTACGAGAAGTTATTTTCCAAAAAATTGGAACTTTCGAAATTAAAGTTTCAAGTGTTGTTCTTTTTACTATCATAGTTTTAGAGAAAAAAATAAGTGATTATAAACAAAAATCAAAAACACATAATTTTAACCTTTTTTTTTTTTATATATACGAACAAATGATGGTGTTTTTTTTAACAATACTAATAAACATCCACATTTCAATAATATGTAAACATCAGAATTATTTAATAATTGTAATTAGTTGTAGAGTAAACCAAATCGGATTCTCTTTGATATTCACATAGATTTTATACATCGAGACATCGAGTACTACTATGAACATAATATTGTTTTTGAATTATAACTATATAATTATTATTTGATATTTTTTTTTCAGATCAAATTAGTAAGTATTAATATTTTATATTTACTAATGTTGTTATAATCTAAAAATAGGTTTCTGGACTACTCCGCCCCAAACTGTTTCTATATAATATATATTATATTATAATTTATAACTTTTAATCATATTATATTACTTTAAATCCTTATCATATGACAAACGTTGCATACAAAATTAGATGATTTATTGACTAAGATAGTGCAAGATAATAATATTATGAATTCAAAATTTTAGTAGTGTGCTTTGATAATTTTCAAATAGTTATTTAGAGTGTCTATTTAGATTTTGAGATGAGTAGAAGTTAATTTATGAGAGAAACTGTCCTGGCCGATGATTCGTTATTTCGTAGTCATGTATTCGAAAACTACTTTAATAAGTATTTATGAAATATTTTGTTATATACTATTGTTGGTGTCGTCTTGGTTGCTCTTGATTTGGAGTCATTAACTATAATATTATGGTTTTTGTAGCAAGAGCAGATAACTGGTTTTACTTTATTGAAAGTTTCGATTTATATCAGTATTTACTATTTACGATAGGCAATGGTTGTAGCGAAGAAAAGGATGGAGATAAGAGATGTCTATTACCATTGTTCTCATTATTATTTTTTTCTTGTTACTTATTCTCTTCAAATATGCTTATTGTGCTCTTAGTATAGATTGTGTAATTCTTATAACAATAAAAAAAAAATAAAAAAAAATTTAATTACTTATATTTGTTATAACTTGATTATTTACGAATGTAATTGGACCAGTATGTTATTATCTAAAGTGACGGCGGTAGTGGTCTGTTTTAAGTTTAAAAGTGTATAAATATTATATGAATCGACGAATTTTATGATATTTAAAATAAAATAAAATTACTCTATATGATGGGAAATTTTTAAGGAAATTGAGCAATTCGAGCTTTGATAGATAAGATCTAATAGTATCACAATGATCAGATCACATCCTAGAATTTGCCAATGTAAACGCCGTAAACAATTGTGGCCAATGTGGCAATGTAAGCTTGGAACTGATTTTATTTTAATATGATAAATTAATTTTTAATGTATTCTAATGTTTTTAATTTATTTTTGATATAAAATATATTTTCCTATAATTTAAAAATTAATTAATGATTATCATTCACAGAATGTACTGGTACGGATTATTCATTTATTTGTGTTTTTTGTGTGTTTTAAAATCTTAGATTTTGAGCGGAGTGTATACAGTCAAGTTGCGATAACTTGAAAGTTTTAGGGAGGTAAAAATTCGTTTCGAGATAATATGTATTATTCAAGATATCTAACTCGAATTTATATATAATTTATATTTCTAGAGGAATAAAAAAACAATTCGAGTTGTCAAGTTTATCGAGATATCGCAACTCGACTGTACATTAAGTTTTCAAAAAATTTAACTTACTTAGAAAATCATTTTTCATTGGTATTTATAGAAAAAAATGTCTAAAATTTCAACTATCTATAAATAGCTCAAAAAGAGTTGATTTATTTTGAAGATTATAATATAAACACTTGGTGAAAATTTAAAATTTAATATTTTGTCAAAAAATGGTTAAGTGTTTTTCCCGATTATTAAGAAAAGTATGAATAAAACATTTTTATTTTTTACCTCTCTCTCCCTCGACAGACAAGATAAAACATACATCATTGTAAAATTAATACATTCAACTTTGTTTCCACTCCAAATCTAAAATATGTTGTTAAATTTTAAAAATAATCTCTGTTTATTATAAAATCTTGATAATTTATAATCCATCTTATATTAATAAGATATTATTATTTTTTTGTTTTAGCTGACATAAGTACGTAATCATTATATTGTTTAACAGAAGTTATTTTTTTATAATTGGAGTTGTATGTAATTTAAAATTTGCCGTTACAAAATTTGTACAGTTGTTGTAGTGTTTAATTATTATTTTTTTTAAAGTACTTTTTATTAGTTTTTATATAGTTATCAATGCTTTATCATTTAATTTCACAACCAACGAAGCGCGCTCATTATTTAAAGAATTTATTAAAGTTTAATTTTTAAATTATCTGTTATTAGTTTGCTAAGTTGTGGTAAATCAACACAATTTACAATTGTATTATTTAATAATTATTTAAATAGCTTATTCGAGTTCTTAACTATAGTGTTACAAGACATAGGTTTTATCTAAAAGGTAAAATAAATTAGAGATAATAAAAAAATAGTATCTAAATAATAATTTCTTATACGTTATTTTATGTATGTTAAAGCAATTTAATATTATATTACTACCTAATATGAATTAAAATAAATAAAATATGATCAACTAAAATAAATAAATTAATAGAATAATAAATAATAGTATTTACAATCATATGACCGGTTTTAACATCACGAAACATTTTTTTTTTTAAACCAAATTGCAGTAATTTTCAAATTATAATTGTTATAGTTTTTTATGCTAGGGTTTGATTAAAACAAAAACAAATTTAAAAACTTAACGTACAATAAATTTGATAGTTTATAAATTTGACAATAATTAAAAACCTTAAATTTTAAAAAGATAATTTAAAGTTTGCAGTTGAATATTGCTGTTCTAAAGAATTTAATGTTTTGAGAAAACGCTTTTATGGTTTTCGAATACATAGATTGCTCCCGAGTAACACTTTTAGGGTGTGAGGTCGGTTAAATAGACCGATGAGAGACCGGTGTATGGAGAGTGCTAATTTTATTTTGAACTGTTTTTAAACTTTGGTGTCTGGTCCGTTCGATCGACTGAACCATGCCTGGACCGTTCACAAATTAAATTGTTAACCGACTGAAATTACATTTTGGTGTCAGGTCCGTGCAATAGACTGAACCGTGTCTCGACGGTTCAATTGACTGAATTGTATATTATTGACGGTTAGAGTCCATGTATAAATAACTTATGTTTTTATATATACCTGTATTTATTATACATAACATACATAATAACTTATTAATAACTAATTAGTTACATATTATTATATGTAATAACGAGAATTTAGCAAAAAATGTTAAATGTTAACACATTGAAGACGAGAGCCGTTTTTGACATGGTCTCGGTTGTAATGTTAAGAAGTCGGTATTTATATCATATTATATTGTTATTATTACGTTGGGGACGTCTGGACGAGCATCGCGTTAAAAATCGCATAAACGAACGGTCAATTCTCGCCAGTTATTTCTTACATGGACACATGGTCGGGCTTTTTTCTCACATTTTCTTTAGTTGTTTACTTGCTATATTGAATAATTTAATTTATTTGTGTCTTGTTTTGTCGAATTCTCGGCGTGTAGATCTATTTAGGTATAGGTTCTAAAAATTTATATCATAGTTTAAAACCCAATAATAATATACCATTTACGGATATTACAACCGACAATACATTAAGAATAGTACCGTCCAATGTCTAACATAACAATAGCCACGATAACACGATATAAGTATATAACATGATGATGCTCGTCTCAAGCGCAATAACAAAATAAAAATAGCCGATTTCCAATATAAATTATAATGGTAATACATATACATATATATATATATATTATATTATTTTATAATCAGCGGCCGAGTGCCCATGTTTAATTTTCTATTGTCATATTATTCCGTGCTTCCGTGGCTAGTTCGTTTGTCTGCATCGCACTATTGTATAGCATTATATACTGCAGTCTGCAGTATCGGCGTACCTCGATAAACGGCTTACGGTACAACTTCAAGTCTACTGTTTTGAAAAGTTTAAATTTAAAAATTATTTTATTGTTAGTCACAAATTCACAATACAACTGTACTGTCACCTATTAAAGGTAAAGGAATAAGGTATGTACTACTTTAATGTAATAATTATACTTGATTATCACAGATGGAGTTATCATTAAACAAAAAACAAAGTCTGGTCACTACATTTTAACTTTTGTAGAACCGTCAATAAATGAACCTTATAATCGTCCCAACACCGAATTTGCACTTTAGCGGAACCGTCAATAAATGAACCTTACAACACTCCCAAAACTGAAATTGCACTTTTATGGAACTCTGTGCACTCCATGTTAAATCTGGTATGCAAATTACTGTTTAGACCTTGTTTGGAACGGGATTTGAACGCAGTGCAGCACCGCTATTTTATAAATGATTGTAAACCGTGTGTGAACCTAAATTGTTACTCGGGCTATTGTTGTTTGAAATAATTATGATGACTATTGATAATTTAAATTTAATTAAAAATTTTTATTACAAAAACAAATTGTGTTAATATGTGGCAAATTTTTTTTCTACTGGGTTTAAGAAATTTTCTGGATTTAATGTTTTATAACAATATAATATGATTATTAATTAATATTTCATTATTTTCCAGATGAAGGTAAGAAACAGTTTTTTTGTTTTTTTTATTTTATTAATCATTATAATTTTATTTGATTTGAAGATTTTTGTTAGTAAATTAACATTATCAATATTTATCTTCAATTTTTTTTTATTGATTGAAAATTATAGAAAAAATGATGTATAATCTATATAATTCCCATCTTTTTTAAACAAATTTCCATTTTCATTTTTTTTTTTATTGGTCATATTTACGTAGTACACTGTGAAGTTTGATATATTATGTTACTATATTTATTGTATTTAACAGGAAATGGTATTTTTCCCTAATTTTATTAGGCACTTATAATTTGCGTTAAAATAAAAAAAGTATACATGTATTTTTTGTTACATCTAAGATTTAAAATTAATTTCGGCAATATGCGTCAATACAAAAAGCGTAATATAATATTTAATATGCGCCAAACTTTCAACTTTATTTGTTAAATTTTACCATCTGATAAATTTACTGATATCTCTTCACTCATCAGCTATACTATATAATACCGATGCATGCCCGATACAATATTGTTATGTTCTACTTCTAATAATTAGTGACGAGGTCAATTACTATCGGATAAAAATTATGAATTTAATATCAAAATATTGAGCAATATTAAACAGTAGTATCGTGATATTTACAGTTAGTCCGATATTAATCGAGTGAGCAATCACATTTCACATTTCAGTTAGGGATAAAAATATCGGAGAAATCAATACCAGAGACAAAGATTTGATATTATTTTTAAATTTTATGTATCGAAAAGTTCATAAATCTAAAAATTGTTCAATACTAGATGTTTTACTATCAGAACTTGTACTGCAAAAATATCATACATAAATCATTAGAAAATATTGTACAAATATTTGAAATTGTAATTGAACTTAACAGGCATGATCAACTAAGTATAGACAGAAAAATATATTTAAATGGATGTATGAGAAAAGCTATAGATAATTTGTGTACTAAACCAACTACCAAGTAAGATATGTATTACGAACAGAAATTTCTGAAAATGTATCGAATTTATTAACTATCACTACTGATTGTTGTATGTTGTACATATGAATGATTAAAAAGTAAATATTATACGGAGCGGGGAGCATTCAATGCTGAGTCAACCAAAAATTAATAATGAAATTGGTAACGGAGACGACTGTCTTTTTCACCAGTTATATCAACTTAAAGAAAATGTTCAATTATTTGATCAAACTAACAAATAGTTTTATTATGTCTATTAAAAACTATTTTATTTAAACATTTGGCTCTAAATAAAAATTTAGGAAATGTATTGGAAATTTTTCATACAAATCACTTGAGTTAACACTTAAAGTATAAATATTATAATATAGGAATATATTTAATATTATTTATAAATTAATATATAATACATATTTTCTAGGCAACATTTGTAAGTTGCTTTTATTTTTAGTAATAAACTTATTTTACACTAAATATACAGAATAATTCAAAAAACATATTTTATTTTTATTGAGACTTTTTGTACTATTTAAAGTGTTCTTTGGAGAAACAAACTTTTTTTTTTCAATGAGTATTCTCAACATCTTTTGTAAATCATTTAATGAATAATTTTTCTGAAAAATTTGAATGAATAGTTTTTGAATTATTTAAGTTTTTATACTAAAGATAATAGAATATAGGTTCACGATAATACATTTGTAAAATATCAGGGCTATAGAGATTTGAACATTTTGGTAATTAATATTAAAATAAATATTTATAATTTATAAAAATGATCCAAGTATAACAAACAAATTAGATCCGATATTCCATTTATTTAATGTTTTTTGTAAAATCATTTTTGAGGACTATAATCTTTGATGCAAACATTTTAATGACTGAAAAACTATTCGTTAGAATTTTTAATTAAGTACATTAAATTAAACCGATCATTCATTATCCATGAACCACGTGATTGTAGAATTTTATTAGAATAATATTATCAATATTTTTGTAATTATTAAATCAAATTTTTATTTTATTCCAGTTATATTAAAATATGGTACGTACTTTGTTTTATTTTGTAATAGACGATTGTCTTATGTTATTTATTTTTTTCCAAAGTTTCATTTACAAATAAAAATTAAATTTTAAAGTCTATCAAACTCATAAATATTGTTATAAGTTAATGATCTACCAAACTGATGGATTTACAACGCTGCTGGCAATGCAATTTTTGATTTGGCCTTAGTTGATACATGATAATTAGCATTAATAATATGAATAGAGTCAATTTTAAATAAGAGCTTACAATGCATTATTTAAGCATGTGATGTATTCTGTAAGCTATCATAAACTATTATATTTTATTATTCTAAAAATAGTGATGTGTAAACAGAATTCAAAAAAGGTATCAGAAAAAATAAATGTTGAGGGCACATCAAATATGTATCCAACATAGTTTATAAAAAAAAATATCAATTAACAATTATGTCACATATACGATTGTCTTCCATTGGTAGATCGTTGTAATATGTCAGACGCTAGCAATAAATGAATAGATTTTGTATAAGTACAATATTATTAGGGAATTGTAAGCTTTTAAGTCTTGTAATCATACGGTATAATATTATTTATTAAATAGTACTTGTATTATTTTATTTTTAGATGATATAAGTACGTATATTTTGTAGTTTTTTGAATGTATATAATAATATGTATCATACACTTCGTAATGATCACCACTATCAAATGTTTAATTACTCACCAGTTACTTTAAGGTATGAAACGGTTTAGTTAGGTATATGTACCAATATATATTGGGTATGAATGTTATTGTATTAATATTATGTATATTAATTATCATCGGCTCTGTTGACTTAATCACCATCTTATATAATTTTTCTACTCTGGATTATCATGTACAAATTATTAAATTAACCAACACTATAAAATATAATATCAGTATTTCAATCATATAATATTCCAATCGATGTTAAGTTAGTGTATGTAACTAAACGTATTGAAAGTGTGTGTATTATTTTTTTATTCCGACCTACAATTTTTACGTTGGAGCTATAATATAAACATAAACATTATATCAAATTAATTGAAAATCATTTGTTTTTTAGTACAAATAGTTAGAGGTATGTATTATGTTTAAATGCATACATCAAATATGTATATTAAATGCATTCCAATTAAAAATATTTATGAATTTACTTTGATTTAGTGGATTGTAGATAATAAAGTTTTAGGTATATCAAAATAATGTTCAATTGATCACCAAAATTTCAGAAAGACAAGCATCACTCAAACATAATTAAGAAATATCTATGAATACTTAGAAAAAAAAATCGAATTAATAGCTGGAAAAATTGTGGGTTTAAAAATAGTATAGAAACACATTTTTTCGGATCTTTTTTAAATTTCTATTTTATTTTATATTTTATAATAATAACAGTAAACAAAACTATACATAAATGGACTTATTTTGTTTTATTTATAAAGAATAGGTAACTGTTATAATGTTGTTTATTTTTACAGAAATAGCAAATGAATACAAACATTTTGTGACATTAGGTATATTTTAGCGAGCATAAATATTAATTATAATATTGCAATTCTGAAACACAGTGTGTTTAATTGAAAATAATAATTTAATCATGTTATATTTGGTGTTAAAAAAAATAATTAAATATAATATTCATATAATTTGTGTCAATCTTGGTCTCGATTAAGTAAGATCATGGACTCAGTCGGTGATTTTATAGTTACTTGAACTGAGTATTGAATGAATGTTGCTAAATTAACGATATAATAAAATTGTTGTTCAGATTATAAGTATATAATTTGGTTCTACAACTTTATGTTGTAAGAATATCTGATAGAACAAAATTAACAAATTTAATTTAATTTATTATGCAGGTATACATCAAAATACGCCAGTTATTCGATTTTGTGAAGAAAAAATTTCAGACGATGACCTAAGCAGTTTTTTAAAAAATAAATTTCCTAATCAATAATAGAAAATTGTTTAAATGTTTTTAAAAATAATTTAAAAATAAAATATGTTAATTAAATTGTTTCATAAATATTATAATCATATACATGTCAAATTGATAGCTCAATAAAATTTTTAATTTAAATAGTAAATAATACTATTTTTTTTGGATATTATTGTATTTATTGTTACAAAAAAAAAAAAAACGCTCATAAGATGGGTTTTATTAAGACATTTTTTGAATGTATTTTTTTCTACACACCTAATGTTTAATTTTCAGTTTTATCACTGCTTTACAAGTTAATACCTTATCTTCCTCCAACTTACTACTAGCTAATCAAATTTTACCTTTCCGACTGATACTTTCAGATCAAAATTGGTTCATAATATTCGGGTATAGCTAAGAATAGTGTAGGTGTTCGGGTGTTCCGTTGGGAGGATGATATCTGTTCTAAATTATACAATATCAACACTATAATAATCAACCCACCTCTCCTAACATATTAGTTGCCGAGTTTGCTGACGATATGGTTATTATTTATATTTACAAGATTTTTACTGACTAAGTGCCAACCTTAATGTCCAAAACCTCCTTGATTTTATGGCTGCTTAGTATGAAATTTGTCACTATTCTCATTTCTCTTTAGCTGTCTGGTGGTGTTACTAAAGATAATATTCAAATTCCTAAATATCAATCGACTAAATAATTAGGTCTAGGTCTAATTATTTACTGCTGACTTATTTAGTCATACCAAATCAAAAACAAAAGGTTTATCTTAAAGCACGAATCCATTTACTTAAAACTTTAATAATCAATAAAAAGCATACTGAATTACTGAATACAACACTTATATATAATATATATATAAATCTTTGTTTAAGCCAATGTGGCAAAGTGAACTTATGGTTTCTAGCTCTGGAGCAATGCTTTTTAAAAAAACAAAGAAATTCAAACTTGTCAAAATTATATTCTTTGTAAAATTACCAATTCATCATCTTATACCTCAAATCGAACATTTCACACCAAAAAATTAAAACCGTCTATGAAGGAGCATTAACATTTTATAAAGTTTTCATTCTAGACTCCTGTCTCTATAATTCATTCCTTCATAACTAAAACTAGCTACTCTCAGAATTCCTAAGAAGGATCAAAAAGAATTGGTGTCGTGATATACTTATGGTTTAATAATAAAAAATTTAATTTAATAAAAATAATAATGATAAGTTAGGACAGTGTTACCACTTGGTGACTCTTCTAAAGCTACCATACTACTCATGTAAAAAAAAATAAACTCTGTTATTATATATTCTTACTGTTCCTTAGAGAACAGGTTATATATAACTTTAAATAAAAAAGCTTTTTTAATTGTTTATATAATATACAGATAAGCAATGACATAGGAATATTTGTTGACGGCTTATTCGTTGAGTGTTCAGCCGAGCGGCCACAAGGTAAATAAACATTGGCTCAAATACTCAATTTACTGCGTGAATACGTACCTGATAAGTGTATTTCAATCATTTAACATTTATTTGTTTTAAAAATGCTAGTACATAAATAACTAATGGTTGTATGTATAAGTAATAATAAATATTTTTTAATTTATATTTTTTTCTAATTTGAAAGTAAATTTATAAATTGTGTATAATAAAAAAGTGGCAAGTGGGTAACGCTCTGCTGTATAGTAGAGATGGAGAGTAGGTCACTGGTCTCTATAATGGATGTGTTAAATTTGAATGCAATGACGGGTATCATTGTATACGAAAAACGATTCTGAACGGAGATGATTTGTCAGTCAATGATAATTAGTTGGATATATTATATTACTTATATTTAAATTGTAATATATTGTTATTTTACGCGATTTCATAAAAAATTAAATTTCATACTCTAATAAAATGTTTTCTACGCTGGAATTTTTTTTTACAGTTACTTGAAGGAAAACTTATGGATAACCTTGTATTGGGTTTTTGAACCTCAGGTATAAATTACAAACATTTTATGAATTTTCAACTTCAAAATTCCTTGCAAATTTTCGTGATTTTGATATAATTCGTAAACATTTAAACTTTAAATGCATATAAACAAAAATTGTGACTAACGATTTTTGATTTTTTTTTTCACCACGATAAGTACAAGTTATAATAAACCTTGTATTAAATTTTAAAGATTTTTTGGATAGCCAAATTTTTTTATCGGCATTTTAAGAAAAAAAACTTAGAAATATCGAAAATTTCAATTGTCTATAAGTTGCTTAAAAAAAGTCAAAATATTTTGAAAATTTAATCATAAATAGATAATTATAATATAAATATTTGGTGAAAATTTCAAGTATTTACAATGATTCGTTTATGAGTTACAGCAAAATCAAAAAATCGATTTTGTCGAAAAGTGGTTATGCGTAAAAATTCTCGTTTTTCCGTTATTTTTTCAGGGTTTTTCCCGACACTTTTGAAAACTACTGGAAATTTTTTACTTTTGACTTCCCCAAAGTACCAATTAAATGAATTTTTCTATTCATAGAGGGGCTGAAGTCAAAAATCGAAGCATTATTACTACTCCAAAACGTGATGACAGACACAAAAATAAAAAAAAAAAATGAAAAAAAAAACACACACTTTATTGTAAAATCAATACATTCATCACTCCATTCAGAATCTAAAATAAATAATATTAATTAAGTAAAAGTTAAATACAATACAAATATTATACAGGATGTTTCTAAAATTAACGAGTCACTAGTATAAGAGTAATGGCCCAATAAAGTGTCTATCAATTTTTTTTCGATCATTAAAATCTGGGTTTATTTAAATTATGGCACACCAGCTTCCTCTTTAAATTAAAAAAAATTTTCTAAGCTTCACCCTTCTTGTTGATTAAATCGTATCTACAAAACAACTTATTCATTGTTCATCATGAAGATTTCCTCTCATTGTAGTTCTAAATCCAAGCAGGAGTACTTCAAGGAAGTGCTTAATCGCCAAACCTCTACAATATTTACAAAACTGACATTCTAAACATCGAAAATGGCGAAATACACTGTTAGCTACTTATGCTGAAAATACGGTAATTCTATCATCACAATGACACATATCGACTACAAAACAGCATACCAAGACAGGTAACCACAATAAAAAAAATGTAACTACATCGGTGCCCCGGAAAACTGCGTTACAAATTCCGGGTGCCAGGGTAACGTTACCCCAGCACCCCAAATATTAAATAATTAAAATTTCGATTTAAAAACTGTTTTGTATCACGTTATTTATTATGTAACAAATTGTAATCACAAACAAATTTTGTATCGTCACTGGTGCCCTGGAAAATTGTGATTTAATTAATTATAATATTTAGATTCATAAATCAATCATGGCTTTATCGTTTATATTATTTATCTATTTTTTTAATATGTCCCCCTCCCCCATTACACGTCTAATAAACATAAAAATGCGAATCAAAAATACATTTTAGTGAAAGCTCTATTTGCTATATGCACATCGTGCACGTTTATGATGATAATAAAAATTGTATCGTTTAAAAAAGATATATACAACAAACAGTACAAATTCTCTGAATTTTTACTTCGATAAATACACATAGGGTTCAAAATCTCATTTTAGCCCCACCTACCACGTAGAACTGTAATTGAGTCCGAAATTACACATCCGCGGTTTCCCATTGCAATAAGTAAAATTCAGTACCTATTTAATTTTGAGCCTTTAAAATAGTCATTATTTTATTTTCCACTACACTACAAAATTTTTTACTATAATACACACAAAAGAGTCCCCCACCATTAGGCTACTAGAACTCGATATAATATAATTTGTCAAGTGACATCTTGACGTATAAATTTTGAACCTCAAATTATATAAATACATTATAAATACATTTTTATAAATAATAAATAATAAATTTATTTTTGAAGGTGATATATTTTTATATACATTTCCTAAGCTGATGGTCAAAATTTTTGAAATTTTTTCATAATATCTTGGCATTCGGATGCCTTTTAAACTTCTGTTGCCCAGGGAAATTCCTTTAAAACCCTCCGTAAAATCTGGCCCTGAATATAACAGATTATAAATATTCTTTTGTTTAAATACAAATAAATTAAAATAATATAAACATTTCCTGGACATTATATAATGCCTAACCAAAGTTAGGTAATATGCTTAAATTGGAAATACCCACATATTTTAACGATGGTATTCGATTGTATGTAGATAGCTTAATCATTACTGTTATGGCTGTGATATAAATAATATATAAGTAATTTATTGAATACGTTTATGTTATTTACGGATCCCACATAAATGTCTCAATAAGGAACTATTCGTTTAATAATATAATGTAATTATTTAGTGATGATATTTCATGATGGTTTTGATAGTGAGATGTTCTAAAACGAATTAAAACCGTTGTGGTTTTTAGTTGTAAAATTGGTAAGTAACTCGTATGTGCTAATTCATTTTTATTATTTTACTTATCTAAATAAAATCGATAGCTAACTGTAAGTGAACACGTATTCTTCTAGTATAGTGGTTACTGGCTTGTGATGGTTGAAAACATGAACAAATCTGCTATTTTTTTGTTCAAATCCATTGCGCAAACAACAGACATTATTTCAACACTTACGGTAAGTATAAAATGTGCAAACCAACAAGATGTTTTAACTAGGTCACAAATAATCTAAAAATATCGACCATACATACCGAAATTTTTTTTCTAATCAGTGATTATGCACAGGCGTAGGGATGAATTTATTGATTTTGTGATTAAATATCTGTAATACGTATGGGCATGTTTTGTTTCCCCCAAAAATTCGGTTTCCTGATTTACACATACCCCTTTTCTGCCAAAAACGAAAAAGATATGATTCCCGTTTCCGCCAAAATGTATTTTTGTAAAAAGACGTTTCTACCAATTACTACTTGGAGACCATGTACAATTGTTACATATTTTTATTATTATAAATTTTAATACAAGTAGATAATAATAATGGATTAATCGAATTCAGGCACAATTATATTAGTATTTAAAATATTATATAATAAAAATTAAATTAAAATATATTAAAATATAGTCTCAATAGAGTTTTAAAAAACACATATCGTCATTTTTAAATACTTAAAAATGTCACAAAAAATATAAATTATAATAAATACAAGTATATATCGAATTTTAAAAAATTATTATCGTACGTATAGGTCAGGTTTTGAAAAATCGTATAATTAAAAGAAACAGTTTTGACAAAAGTGTACCTACTATTTTCATTGGAATTTTTTTTTCGTAATTGCGTCTTCTGTAATTTTTAAACGGTTTAATATTATTTTGAGCACTGTTAATTTTGATATAAATACTGATTCAAAATATAAGAGTTAAACACATTGTCAGATAATTATTGTGTTTGAATTATAAATGAACTATGATACAGTGAATACTTCCTCCCGTTATCGATGATTATCAATAATTATCGAAGATTATCAGTGTATACATTATAAATGTTATTGCTATTAACTACATCTTACATTGCTTTATTTTATACATATCACAACATATATTCAGTATTACTTTTTTTTGTCGGAAACGGGAATCGTACCTTTTTCGTTTTTGGCGGAAAGGCGTAGCTCCCATACATATATCGTTTAATTTTTTTATTGTATTAAAAATAACTTTAAAAAAAAAAAAAATGTTTTCAATTTCAAATGAGGTTACTGGTATATTATTGAATTTATTTTGAATTTTTAATAGAAGTTTTTAGGTTTTCTAATAATCAGGAAAATCAAAATAGATAATTAGTTACTACTATGTTGTATATTATAGGTACCTATCGAGAGGTCACTACATATATAGAAATTTCGGAGTTAATAGTTAGTTCTGCTCTTGATAACAATTTTTTCAGAGTCATCATGAATATATGTCGCTTGATAAATTCTTATAAACTGTCTTTATTATAATTAAACATGAATTAAGAAACGATAAATAGTTATTTTGAAATTTTCGTGTGTCTGTATAAAGTATGTATAATTAGTTAATCTATAATATTTTAATAATTTCATTATAACTACCATAGTTAGTAGATTTGATTACCAAGATGACTTTAATTTAGCAACACCAAGTATCATTTTAAACATAAACAAAAAAAATATTAAAATTTACAAATGAATAACCACGTTATTTGATCTCTTACTATAATAAGAGTAGATATAAGACCAAAGTTATTAATGGCGCCGATCTCAGGGTTTTTTATAAGAAGCGAATGATGGATAAATTGGTGTTTAGTGGAATTGGAAAAAAATAGAAATGGATAGAGAAGGATGGTGAATTAGGTTCTGAATGATGAGAGACTTAAATGAACAGAGCATGGTATTCATAAATGTTTTACATTTTACATTATGAAAAGTTTATGAATTTCATTATTGTTTGAAAAAGCTTTATGATTATATACATATACAATTCATAACGCACAGACTTAGCAATCGGAGTCACATTTAGTACAATAAATAAAAAACACGTTATTTACTCAAGATATACTTACGGTAGTATTATACATAATATAATATGGTATATTTATATAGCCTTTAATGCAAATAACGAATATTTTCTTTGTTATATTACATTATTTGTTACTGAATAAACAATTTATTTTAAACATTTCTCAATTTGTTCTGAGCAAATGTGTTAGTTTTCTTAAACGAAATTAATCGTTTATAAAAGAACTCGAGAACTATTTTATGGTATTCTGTAACAATTCAATAATATTCAACGTTCAAATTATTTTTGTTAGTTAAAAAAAAAAAAATCAAATAATGTTTTTTAAGCAGAGCATAATAACTATTTCGATTATAGTTATTACGATTAGGGTTATGCCAGCTAATTCAGATCCACATTATATCGGAAGACTCCAAGGTATGGTTTAATTTATTTGCATAAAGTAATTATTTTTGTATAAGCAACATAATTTTATTGTATTGATATTTATCAACGAGGATTTGTATCAGAAATAATTGTTTGAACTATTTTAAAACAGAAACAAATTATTGTTATCTTATCATGTCTAAGAGAAATTAAAACCTCAGAATAAGTTAAAATTAAAAGCATTTGAAAATTTTTAAAAAATTGCATTTTTATGATTTTATAGAAACATTAAGTCATCTGTAGATCATAATATTTGTGTTAATTTATTCTTCAATATCTAGTTATTTTATAGTTATAATTTATGACAAATGTTAAATTCTTAATATCTGTTTGACATAGTCATTGAGATTTTATTTGGCTTTAGACGAGTAAACATGAGTTGATATTGCTAAAAATAATTTTTATAATTTTATTTCTTTCTCAATTTATTATATAAATTATGGCTAATCAAACAAGTATAATACTTAATATACTAGAATATAATTTATAATAATTATTTAAACATTTTTTAATATATTTTTATGTGATATTTATTTTATAGTATTGAAACTTAAAGTAGTTAACTATAAACGATGAACTATAATAATATTTTTTTTTTCAGATCATTGTAGAAGTAATATTTTTTAATTATTTAATATAAAAAAAAATAATTAGAATAGATATACAGTATAATAATTTGCTATTAATGTTTTAAAAAGTTGATAACGTGCATTGTGTATTTTTTATATATTTGTAAACGATGGTTGAAGTTCACGACTATTAGTTTTTTTTTTTGCTTCACGCACTATATTGAGACACACGGGAACACCACAAAATGTTTGTCCACCACTGTATTCATAAAAACGTTAGTTATTTAAAATTCTTAAAAAGGTTCTTCGTGAATTAGTTTCTTAAGAAAATAATATAGGAAATTTATTTCCAAGAAAATTATCGTTTGAAAATAATTACAGGCTTCGATGGTACAATAAACTCATAAAAGCGTAAAATGAATCGATAAATTTTATCATAATGGTTATAAGGTTAAAATTAATCAAAACTATACTTATAAAAATTAAAATAAGAGTTTTGTGGAATAAAATACTAGTTGATAGTGAATCAATAAATTAATCAATTATTAATCAAAATCAAATATAATTTAATATAATTTAATAATTTATTAGTGATACTAACTTCAATATGTGGATTCGAAAGTAAGTAATATAAATTCATATGAAAATAATTATAATTTTTTGATATAAATTTGTCAAAAAAAATCCTTTATATTTAATCCCTAGTAATTTTAAAAGATTACTTTAATTATAATGAAAATTATGCTCAGTATGATAATTTTATTATTAAAATTCAAAATATAAGTTCTACACTAGAAGATACATATCATATGTATTACATTTCTAAGCTAACGCTTTTGAAATGCACTAGAAGATAGTAACGTTACAAAAATTACATTGAATAATACTGTGTATTATTATTCTTGTATAATACTATTATTTTTAATTTTAAGATTCTGAGACTGACAAAGATGTAGACTACCAACGTATGTATTTAAAACTAAATAATAAATACAATTTTAATTAGTTAAAGTTAATTTATATACCTTCCTATAAATTAAAATATAACATAATATTCTATGAATTTAATACTTTTCCATTAAAAAAGCAATCATTGATTTGAAAAAACTTTTGAGTTTAAGCCAATGGACTGTTTTGAAATTATATTTGTAAAATGGAAACGTTTTAGAAATGTTGTTTATGCTAATTGTTTTATAACTATTGAAAATGTACCTATTTATTATTGTAACTAATTGGTTGTATTTATTTTCCAGATAATTTAGGTATGTATTTTCATAATGTCATATTAAATAATGTATAGAGTACAATATGATATAGTTATCAGTACTATAACATTTAACACATTTCTATAGTATTATTCATCTATAAGAACTATTACATTTAAAGGCTACAGTAAATATATAGACTAAAAATGTAAAGTTGACTATTATTAGTTTCTAAATTGTGATCCAGATATTGAATTATATTTATATGTATTCTATAATTTACTATTTATTTTTGTAAAAAAAACGTTGCTGTGTTCTGTTGATTTAAACACATTTTCTGAGCATAACATAAATGATGAACCAATAATATTAAATCCGTTAAAGATTTCATAAATTTAATGGGATAAATACCTAACTGTAATTTTTATAATTTTTGTGTAACTTTAAAGATTATAAAGATATTTTTTTAGACAAATATGCTAATCGATTTTTAAATAAATAAATGTCATTACCTAAAAATGTAATAGTTTCGTATCACCAAAACTTTAAAATTGCTTATAATTTGGTGAACTTGTTAATTTTATACTTTTAAAGTATATACCTAAGTAAAATATTTTCATTTTTTCCAACAATTTGTAAAAATATATTAATCGATTAATAATTATTTTTTTCTTAATTTAGAGTATGGAAAAGGTATGTATTTAATTTTTTAATTTTATTTCTAATTAGTTTCTATTTATTGAATTTTAAGAAATCTAATAGTAATCCCACATATTACGAATATTATAATAATATAATATAGTTTTATTAAATTTATAGAATTACTTTGTTTCCAAGCCGTGTTATGCGATTTTTGTGATGATGTATTATAATGTATTTTAGATTTTTGAAATTCCTCGAAGGCACAAAGTATAGCTTTCATATTGTTGCAATATGCTTTTTTACTCTCTGTCTCATTTGTTCAACGTGTTGTAATAAAATCATAATTAAAACTTAACTAAATCACAAAACATAGTATTGGAAAATTGACTTGAATTTCAAATAAGACTTGTGAAAAAAAGAACATCACAAATAAACAATGAAAATTTTAATATACTTAACTCATTAATTAGAAAATATATTTGTTTTTACAGCGAATAAAAAAGGTAAGATTTTATAATTTGATTTATTGAGATGAAAAGTAAAAAAAATATCTGGTGTTATTGGTGTCACACCACTTATGCTGGCATTTATTATCAGATATTGATATTATGACTTTTCTTATAGATTAAAAAACAAATTAATTTTCATTTGAAAATGATTAAAAAATAATGAGACGATTTTGTACTATATTTTGATTATAAGACGAGCTGAGTATTAAAAGTATAGTTTTGTGTTACATTTCTAATCAAGATACATAAAGACACAATATTACGATTGATAATTGAGTATTCTATAGTCGATGCTATTACCTATGTGTTATATTATAATCGAGGTGGATAAATTCCTAGGATCTTGATAATATGGATATAGTTTTTTTTTAAATTTAAGCATTAGACTACTTTATGTTACAATACATGTAACTGTACATCACTCACTAAAACAGTCCTTATCAGGACTACACAATATCAGCCAATCAGAACACGCCCTACAGGAAGTTACAGTAGTCAGAGCCGTTTTACAAAATATAAGTTCTTTTAACTACACTAACAACCTGACAAATACGGCCATGGATAGGGGAGGTCAGGACAAATATAATGAGACCCCCCCATGGCTGTAACCAAAAATCCAGCAAACAGCACGCAGATCTGTACCGACGGGAAACACAAACATTACGGCGGCACACACGATAGTTTACTAGCCGGTACGGCGCACGGGTTACATACCGGTCGATTTCTGACCACATACAACAGTCTTCGATCAACACGATTTCTTCTGCTAGAACATATTTTCAATCAGTACGAAGAAAAGAAGAAAAGAGGGAACACCGAAGTGACACGACGACCAGCCGCAGTCCGAAAGTAACATCGACGAGTACATCGAACGAACCGTGAGCAACCCATAAGGGCATCGCCACACCCTTTCCGTACGGGACGACACCGCAATCGGCGATCCAGACAACAAGAAAACCAGAGAGTCCGTGTTCTTCACACGGACCACGAACAACTTAGTATACGGGTAGTACCCCCCAATTCACCCACGGCCGTTTTTGAGAGCTTGCCTTCCCGGGTCAGATTCACGACAGCAGTCGCTTCATAGCTAGACACTACCCGTGGTCGGCTCCGTACCCTTATCTGTACATCCTCTATGCATATGACCCTAAAGTGCCGATATGGCGGAGCTTCCAGTTCGTCGTGACAATACGCCGTATCCGGCAGGCCCGCTTTTAAGCCTGGCTGCCGCGTTAGCGTATCAGCGCCATACATCTGTACATACTTGTATAAATGTATATGAAAATAAATAGAAAAAGTGATACCATTAACCAGAGCGTTGTCATTCACTTTTAACGAAACAAGCCAGAAGGCTATTGTTTCATACAGAAATATTCTGAATAATTAAATTTAATTATTGGTCTTTTTTAAAACTAGTAATGGATATTAGATAACTAATTATTATTATACATTTTATTATAGTATTTGTAGGTAAGTTCAATTTCAGGATTTTTTCTTTTTTCTTTTATTTGATTATTAAATATTATGTATACAAATTAATAAAGCATAATTCCAAATGTTTTTATTTAGATGCATTATTAAGTAAGATTTTTTTTTGTTTTTGATTCTATTGTATGTTTTTTTTTATATATGTTTTTGATTTATATGATACATTTTTTCTAGAAATTTAAAATATTACACATAGTTTTTTTATAACTAATATCTCACTTTTACTTTTTTTTTTATTAACAGCATTAGTAGGTAAGTAAACTTTATTGTTTTTTTTTTTATTTTTTTGTTATTAAATCGACTATATCATTTTATTCTGTGTGAGATTTAAAGTTTATCTCATTGTATAAATTATTTCGTGCATTAACTCTTGTAGTTAAATTGATATTAATGTTAGAAACATTCAACAACATATTATTATATTGTTTAGATTATATTTAAGACCAGTGGCGTGCCCAGAAATTTTCGATGGGAAGGATATACCTATATGATATAAGAAAAGACAGGATTTAACTCCATTAAAAACATACAAAAACTGTATAATTAAACCAAAAAATAAATAGAAATTGCATAATAAATTGCACTGTAAAAATACAAGTCATATTAATATACTTTAAATTCTTAATTATAATTAGATGGATTTAAAAAAAAAGTTGATGAATGTATTAATTTTTTGAATCAAAATTAATAATTAAATATATTTCCAAATTATGTTTATTATTAAAATTAAATCTTTTATTACTTAAAATATGTTTGTACAAAGAAAAATACGTTCTACTTCTACTACACTAGTTATTAGTGCATGTTAAAAAAACTCAAAAATTTAAGCGTTATATACTTATATCTAAATAAACATCTGCATTACCCGACTTGACTTCATTGTAACATTTAATAGTTTTATATGTTATATCCTTTATTTTTTTTTAATTATGTATACATTATACATACATTTATCTATAGTTTTTTTTCCTGTTTGGACCAGGAATATTTGTTAAAATATCTTCAACTTTTCTAAACCTATTAATACTTTAAGTAGCTCACTATTCGATTCTTCCAAGTTTGTAAGATTAATGGATAACTCAGATAAGTGTAATTGTATGAATACTATAAACCACATTTGGCTGCATTATATTGTACAAGTTGTTTCAGCTTTTTCACACTGATGGGGATTAACATCGTTTTTTAAACTTTTAATCACAATTAAAAAAATTTCAAAATTATTTGCATAGAAAATTGTAGCAATAACCATGTTTTCGACCTTGTAATAACAGGTTCGGGAATCGGGAGGTAAAGGTATACTCGGCATTTATTTTCTGTATTTATTTTTCTCGACGGTATTACTTGTATAAGAAAGCTTTTTTTTCTAAAATAAACGAAATAAGTTAATATGTATTTAGATTTTATATATTAAATTAATTACTATTGTTATAATCTATTCATGTAATAATGAATTTAGTTTAGTTAAGTATTTTGTTCATTAAAACACCATATTTAAAAAAAAAAAATTCAAAAATGTGAAAAATTGCAAAAAATTGGATTATAAAATTAAATAGGCAGAGAATGAGAGAACATAAAGTATATAATTATAGTAAAATGTATATATTATAATAAATATAATTTATAAGCAATAACTTATTACTAATAATCAAAATCAATGACTTTATAATAAGTAACAACTCTAATATCTAATAATTTGTTTTTCGAAAGTCAGCAAAAAAAAAAGTTAATTGGGGGGATATAACCCCTAACCCCCCTCCCTGAGCAAGCCACTGTTTAATACAGTACTGAGAAGTATTATGAAAAATACTCGTATAAGGTGGTATTTTAAAAAATCTCACATTCTCAAAATCAAAATTAGAATTTAAATTACTGTAATTTTTATTGTCAGTTTCAAAAAAAAAAAAAATTTTCTGTTTTAAAACCAAACTAAAAAATCCATAAACCTTTAAATTTGGTGTAAAAGAAATTATACTGGAGATTTTTTTACAATATTTGAACATAGAAAAAAAACAAAGAATATCTTTGTAAATTTTATATTTTATATATTATTGGTTTTTTTTTTTTACAGTCGCTGTTGGTAAGTATATATTATTACGATTAACTATGCGGAATGCATTTGTTCTAGAGTTAATACTTTAATTATGAATAAATAAACATATTATGTCTATAATCTACAAAAGATTCTATTTACATAAAAGTAATTAAAAATTTACATTTATAGCCGATATCATTGGTATGTATTATTCGTTTATTCGTTAATAAGGTTTTTCATTTGTATGATATGTGTCTTTACAATTTTAAATGCTGATTAGAGTGATTAATATTAAAATAAAGTGTGATTTTCATAGGCGCAACTAGTGTCGATCACTATTTTTTTTTTATTTACTGTTTTGGAACACTTAAAAGTTATATAGAAAATTAAGGATGGTTTTTTGAAAGAAAATCAGATCTAATTGGTATGATAAATTAAGGGTAAATATTAAAATAAAAATAGAACATTTACGCATAAAAATTATTTAAGAAAAATTGATTTTATTTTATTTGTGGTAATCAAAAGATTATCGACGAAGAAAAAGTTATATGGAACATTAAATTCAATTTTCAATATTTTATTAACAATAATTATTGAAAACAATCTAGAATGGCTCATACATATGAATACCTAAAAAAAAAAAGAAATACTAAAATATTTTAATAGTTATGTAATATTTAGTGTTTAAACAAAGTATCAATTATCTATTTTCGTTATATGTCATAATAATAAATTCCTACTACTTTTTTTATCGAAAAAACCAAACAAAAATTTAAAAAAAACAGGAATTTTAAGCCAGATTTTAACAAAACTGATTTTTCTGCGATAATGATAAATTTAACACACCCATAATAGTGACCCAATCAAAACCTATTGTGCAGTAGAACGGTACTCACTTGCTTGCCCTTTTTTTTCTATTATAATGAGTATTAAAAACAAACAAGAATGATAAAAATAATAAAATATCACAACTTTATAAATTCAATATATATATATATCATCGTTCCACTTCAAATATCTAAAAGAAATTTCTAATGGATAATATTATGTTAAAATGATGATATTTTATTAAAAATTTTTAAATTATTATGCAGGACTTATAAATCATGAGATATTATTAATTCATTAGTACCTAACTAAAATTATAATTTTATTTTTTAGATTCTCAATTAAAAAGTACGTAACTATTATCTTGTTTAACTAAATAAGTTGTTTAAAAATTGTGTTTGTATAAGATTTAAAAAAGGTCTTAAAAAACGTTTGTGTGCTTTGTATGAAAAGCGCTTAACCAATTTCTTTATGAAAATTGACTTTCTATAGTTATATGTTTAGTTATTAATGCTCAATATTGTTCAAATTAACAGACAATGACGCAGACGCTGAAAATCTTGTTTTATAAGGTTGTTATCAATATTGCAATGTGTGTGCAAATGATTGGTTGATATGATGCATATGTAATGTGTATTTGCAAATGTAAAAAGTTGTGGAAATATGAGTTTGAATGTCCAGTTATTAATATTTTCCGGTGAAAATTGATGTAATGTTAAAAAATTCAACGGCGCTATATTAAATACGGTACTAGTGCAATTTACTTGTATGCAAATAAGTCACTTGTGTAGACAATTATACTATATTGAATCGCAGATGACATTCCGTTTTTATATCTTGTACTTAATATTTATGGTTCTTTTTTGTTTGTAAAAAGTGTGGTTAGTTATTTCCTAAAAAGTATATTACAGCAAATGTTGATATTAGAATATACTTCTGACTTCCTTTATACTATCGTTTTATTAATGATACAATAAATTAGTACAGTTGTAATATAAACATATCAGAATACAAATGGAGACTTTATATATATATATAAAAGTCTCCGCTTATAATAATTTTTTATATGCAATAATTTATAATTGCATTTAAATGAAATAGATACATTACAGCGAATTGCTCAATGACGAGATACAATAGACACTTAATATAGAGTTAAGAATAGATAATTTTCATATTTTTTTTTATGTTTTTTGTACTATTAAAAAATCTGTGCGTCACAAATGTTATCTCCTATAAAACAGATATTTATAAAAGGGAATGTCAATTTTCGGATCTCGCACAACAGTCAGATGTGGCTTACGTTTTATTTATAAAAAAAATAAAAATGTATTTAATTTTTTTTTTTGTATACATTTATAAAAATGTATCAAATGATGTATCTATTTTGAATCTTGTTATCATTGTATTTATCCATGTAATTCGAGAAAATATTCATGTAGCCCATTCTGATCAATAATATACTAATTTAATAAAATAAATATTATATATACTATTAATGCTAACTTTCAAAATAATTATCATAGCATAACATAGTGTAAATGAGTAATATTCTTGGTCAAGAATGGTCTAGATACACGGTTTTAAGTTTTCTGAAGCTACAAGTTATGTTTTCAAACTTAGTATCAATGGTTGTAATTGTTGTACCAATGATTTGGTGATCAGATGAATTTTTTGTATATTATTTTAAACGTTGAAAAGTTATTGAAAATTAAGTTTGAATGTTTATTGAATATAATAGTTTCTTTGTTTTTCAATTTAATGTTATCTCCTACAATGGCGTATACAAAGGGTGTCGTGGCGGTTAGATCCCCTCCCTATTGGCTTTTTATATTTTTTTTTGTTTTTGCTTACATATAATGCATTATGCACTATAATGTAATATTTTGCGGTATTATGATCTATCGAGCTATTGAATTTTGACAATTTTGTTTAACTGAATACCATTTTAATTTTATTTTCGCTTATTTGTATCATGTAATTTTCCAATTTTTCCCCTTCTATTTAGCTATGTCGTTTTCTTTTTTTTTATCCCCTCCCCCTTCAGAAATAATGTCTACGCCACTGATCTCCTATAAAACAAATATTTATAAAAGGGATGGCCAATGGTTTTTTTTTTTAAAGTATAAAGTGTAATGTGATAGTTTAAGGTCAAATGTCATATTTGAGAGTCTATATAGTTATAATAGTCACATGATAATTAATGTGTATGATAGGGCAAACCATCAGCGTTAAACTAGATACGGCATCAGTGTAAATAAGTTTAACTGTAACTCACTCGTGTGTAAGTTTTTATTCTTTTAAGTAGGCAATCTGATTCCTTTGGATTTTGTAAGTCACTCCGTTGCTTGTATGGTGATTTTCTTGTATCTAAAAAGAGTAAGTTATAAAACTATGTATGAGTTTACAGTTTTCGGTTATATTCAAAAAAATGTCTTCTATTAAAACAATTTTGACAATATTTTATGGTAGTTTTTTTTTCTATTTGATAAAATTATACATAGCATATTAGTTAAATACCTATATGAAATATTCACAACTTGATTAATTTAACTCAGAAAGCAAAGCGTGTGGTGGGTTAAATCTTAAATAAGTAACAAGAACGTTGACAAATTTTAAGAGAATAAAATTACATTTTACATGTTGATATATTTCGATAAAAATGATTTCATACATGCAACAGGAATTAGGGCGTTGTTGATAAAAAATGTTTTTTTTTTTTTGTATTTTATACAATACTTCCTGGAACTTGAAATTTTGAATGATTTGTAAAACGTTATAATTATTTATTTATATTTTGTATTTATTTTCTAGAAAAAGGTATGAAATATTTTTTATGTATTAAATTTATTATTTTTATTATTTTTTTTTATTTGAAAGATTCTTGGTACCTATTCATTGTACAAAATAGCGATACGCTATCGCCCACATTTTTCTTTATTATGTTTATATGGGTCATTAAAAACTGAGTATCACAAATATCACGCTTTATATAACATAGGTATAATATAAATATTGAATATTGAATATGCTATTAACGTGAAGCCTCAGATCATCTTTCTATCATTTTATTATGTAATATAATTTATCGTGAATAATTACTTTTTTTCTTGTAAGTTATTTTTATTGTTAAAAATTCCTTTTCATCGGTCGCTAACGTTTTATCGTAGGTTTACTATGGCAAAGTTATGTTTATATTAAGAGTACATTACATCCGCATGTATTATCTACGTCTTACACATGTAAAATATAGCAAAAGGTGTTTTGCGTGGGATAGAACCATTCAGGCTATAGTGATAGTTAAGTCTCCAAATTGATGTATAATTATAGTTAAGAACATTATCTGTAAAATAGTTTTTATTTTTTAATAACGTTTATACATAAACATTTCTAATTGTTTCAAAATCTTGTATTTTTGAACTTGAATAATTTTTTTTATTCACGATATCTAAAAGTAAAAACGAAGTTAGGTTATTTCACAGCTAAAGTTATCCTTTTTATGGTGGTGAAAATTTCGTTTCTTAGTTATAACTGCAGCCTTTGGGTTTTTTCTCACGCATAACAGTTTTTGTTATATTTTAAATTTGTAAGACAGAAATTAAACATGTGGGTGTAGTGTTCTTTTAAAAATAGTGATAAGGGAATGATATATATATATATATATATATATAATTTTGTAGATATATTTATATTGATAAAATACTAGATAGATAATGTATTCGTGTTGTACACTCGCGACAAGTACCTATTGATTATTATAATATATCAAGACGCGTGCTTCAAAACCTGAAGTTAGCATTCGGCTCAACTCCACATTTCTCACATTCAGCATATTATACATGCTCTACCAATGGAAAATTAACAGTGTTGATAGACACAATCAATAAAATATTTACGATATTTAGATTAATATTTAATGTATATTTAGTTAAAGACTTCAATGTTTATAAATTAATTTTAATCATGACAATTGATACGATCTTATATTTTTTATTTATTCCAGATCCAAAGAATGCAGGTACGTAATCAGTTTTATTTTGTTAGAAGAAATTGTCTTATGGACTATAATAGTCTTACGTAGTTTAACATTCTGTTAACTAAAGAATGTATGCATTTTCGAAAAATAAACATATTATATAAATTTCTAACTTATAATATAATATTGTTAAAATAATATGTTGGTTATTGTGTCTTGTGTGTAAGAGAAACTGAACATTTGAATCTCTGCATGTCCTAAATGCCTTTTGCCAAAACTTTGTAGTTAATCTTTAATTTGTTTATTCGTTTAGTAGACTTAATTAAATCATTTACATTTTTAAATTAGTGCTTATATTAAAATATTTTAGCTTGTTAAATATAGAGTTGTTTGTTAAAAAGATTGTTTTTGTCAGTCGAGATACAAAAAAATAATTCAAGATTTTATGAATCATACAAGTCTTATATAAAATTTATAAACTTACTTTGATGTCTAGAAAGTTCCTATTATGACTAGAAAATATGTTCCTAATTATTTGATTAAAACACAAATTTCTATAGTTATTTATCTATAAATTACAAGTTACAAAAAAAAAAAAAAAAATCAAATTAATTTAGGTATATTCTTAATAAGTCGTTAGAAAAATAATTTTAAAATTGTATTTAATCATGGGATGTATTTTGCGGGCTACCTACAAAGGATATATTTTGTATATTATAAGGATTATATTTCCTAATTCTATAATTATTGTTATATTGTGTAATAAAACTATTATTTATTAATTATTATGTCAAATAATAATTTTATCATTATTTTATTTATAGAAGATAAACTTATAGAAGAAAGTTGTAAGTGAATTTTTTTCTATATGTTTGTTTTTTAAATTGTAACTTAATATACGTGATTCGTATATCATAACTTTTACACTTTAACACTATCTTCAATTATTACTTATTATTGAGATCTCTATAAGTAAATTCATCTTCTATAACTGGTTGATGGAACATTGATATGCTGTAAAAATGAAATAAATAATCTAAATTTTAAAATGAAATATCAATATATAGAAGAAAGCGTTTAGAATCTCCTTGGGTAATACACAAAAAATCTTAAATTCCAACTGAATTTCTCATTTCTTTTAGTACATCCTATTACATAACCTATCGGTTAGTATAACACGGTTTCTTCTTCTATGTCATATAAAGCAACTTTTAATGTATTTCATTCATTTATTTCCATAAATTTAAAATAAAATATTGGCCGCCTTTAGTTGAATTTTTTTTTAAAATATATTTTTTTTTATTCTTTACCTAACATTTCATTGTACAATTATATCAAATTAAATTATTTTCTTTTTTTAAATTTCAGTTAAAATAGCATCCAGTATGTATAATTTTAATTTTATATAGTATGAAATGTATTTTATAAATTATAACCATCGAGATGCCTTTTCTTACATACAAATTATTAAAATGTTTTTTATTTATTTAAAACTACTAATAATCACTAAAAAAAAGTTAATTATAAATCAAATAATAGAATATTTTTATCAGTTTAAATAATACAATTTATAAACAATAATGTTTAAATTATAAATTATTACATTTCACAGATCTGGCATCAATATACAAAAACGAATTAAAGTGTATGTACTCGTATTATATTAAATATTAATAATTGTAACATTGATTATAAATGTCATAAAAGTACCTTCGCATATTAGAGTGTCTATAATAATACTACGATACAGCGTGTGACCGATCAATGATTATATATGATACATGATAATAACTAAGTGATGTTACACGTAATTAGTCGTAGTGCAAGTGACGTACTAAGACCGATATAATGCGAGAGCATTAGTAGTCAATAGCCAAAAATAAAGAATTCAAGGCAATTGCTTAAGACTTATGCAATTATACAAAATTTTTCAAGAATATGGCAGGGGGTCGATCGTTCCAATCGCCCCCTCCCCCATGCGACCAATACGTCGCATAAATTGAGCATCATAGATTGATACTACTTCGTAAAATAATAAAGGGGAGATTAACTTCAAATATTTTTTAGCTCAAGTACAGTTTGTATAATAGCGTACAAAATCACAAGGGATGGATATAAATAGGCAAGTCCCAGGGGTCACGTGTTATAGTCATTTTAAAATTTCATATTTTTAGTGTTTCTATTATGTGCCGAAAACATTCTTTCTCGGTAAATAAATTATTGTTAAAATTTATAAAAATCAGAAAATGTAAATATACATTTTTAATTTATGTTTATAGTAAATTTCGATATTTACGTTGATAAATTATTACAATGAAATTTAAATATTCAATAAAATATTAATTGATTCGTGATAATATTTTATATTAATTTACGTCAATTATTATTTTATAGGTTGTAAAACAACCATTTAATCTTATAGAACAAAGTCAACAAATCTAATCACAATTTATTTTTCAGATATTCATACAACGAATCCAATAGAAAGATTCTGTACACAGACAATTAAAGGAGTCAAGAAAAACAATATTTTCAAACAGATTTTTCCCAGCTCATAAGATTTTGTTCTCAATAGCGTTACATATAATATATTTTGTTAAAAAAATAAAAAGATTAAATTTTTAATTGTTATAAAATTGAAATAAACTTAATTGTATCAATTGATATAATATAATATACATACGTATATTTCAATATTAAAATAGTTTTATTTATTTTTAATCTTTAGTGGCTACAGTTCAAGAATGGACGAGAATAGTCTCGACTACTCTAGAACAATCGGGACTTATATATTAAAATCATAGGTAATATCTCGATTGTCCTAGAGCTGATATCTATTATCCTACCGGACCTCTAGCCTGTTGACTACATGCAATATACAATCCCGCTGCAGTGATTGGGTAGTTAGTTGGTTTTTAGTTGTTAATCGATTATAACAGTTGGTTAATAGTATTATTGTCATGTCGTTTTGTTTATATTGTTTACGTAAATTTTTGTTGCGTACTTAGTATTTTGTTTTTACGTGAGTTGTTACTGACGAAATATACTATACAGCAGAGAAGTTTTATAAACTGAAAAACTTTTATTTTTTTGTATATGTAGATCATAAATAAATTTGGTAAAGTAGCTAAAAAAATGTTTCGATTTTCTACGATGAGGGTGATTTTTGATTGAAAATTAGATTTATAGTTGTATTTGGAGGGGTCAAATACTTTTCAAAATAATTGAGATAAAATGGGAATTTTTCACACCATGAGAATAATTGTTTTGATGTTTTTGGTATAAGTCAACAATTAATGGGCGTAGATACTTGATTTTTATCCAAAATAGTCGTGCTTAGATAAACTATACGCAGGATAATTTTCAATATATTTAAGTTTATTTTTGAGTTATTTATAACCTTGGAATTTTCCAAAGTTTTAGTTTTTTTTAAAAACTATGTTTTCGTTTAATCGAAAGTATTAAAAATTGAATACTAGATCCCAAATAAATTAGTTCTAATAGCTATATAAACATATTTAATATAAATGTGTATAATTTATGTTAATAAGCATCTGAAGTCCAGATTTTGAAAAAGTTCATAAAAATCATTAAAATCCGAAAATGTTTTATCAGTAAAATATTTTAAAATTAAGATTCTAATCGATTTTTGCTATTAAGGTTTGAAAATTGAATACAACGTTTCTTAAAATTAGTTCACATTGAAAAGAAAAAACAGGTAAAATTCCCTGGCACGGGCACTCGTTTGTGCTTAAAAAAAAAAATCTTAAAAAAACGATTAACCATGCGATAAACTAAAAATAATTATATTTATTAATTTCTTTTAATTAAAAAATGTTATTCGTTGGGACATAAAACATTTATTTAATATACTATTATGTTTTATATACGATATAATAAATACGCAACGACATTTTCAAATTCAATGTATTCAATCTACTGTATTAATAATAGTAAAATAAATCACGTGATTTGGTAGTAGAATTGTCGAAATACATAACATAAAATAGAGTTAGTTATATAGTCTTATAGATAATTTTCACTCGAAATCGTTTTTGGTATAGAGTGATGTATCATTGAATCATCAAAATCTATCATAGTAATCCACTGAATACCAACGTACAGTTAATTTTCTGTATAAGCAGACTGTACAAAATGGCCTGCCTTTTATCATATTAATTTTTTCTTTTGTACTCGGTCAGTATATAATTAAATCGCTATTAACGAACGTGCCAATACAGCTTTGAATGCAAGACATACATTTGAGGACAAAAAAATGCATACCACCTGTTATTTGTCCTGTTAAAACGCGTACGAATAAACTATAACATTAGAAGATATTTGTTGAACATAAAACGTGTGAATTAAAGACCATCTGTTTTACCTGTATAACTAACGGTCTGAAAATTATTAAAAAGTCAAAAATTATGTTAACGCTATCAATTTCCTCTACCACCACACTCGATTATTACACCCACTGATGCCAATAATACCAATTACCTCTTTACGCCATCCTATCAACTTATAAGTTAATAAAAATTGCATTCATATTATTTTATATTAAATGTATTATTTTGTGATGAGAATAAATTATCAAATAATCCATGAACACTTTTTATTAAAAATACGACTTTCTGAAACTTTTTTTATTTTCATTCCCTTTTCCTGAAATCTCAAATTAATGGATTTTAAATTACTAGATAAAAAATAATAATTATTATAAGTTCATTGCATCTGTAAGTATAGATAAATGAACGAGCATCCGGGAATCGGGCAACGATTAATCATTTTTCAGAAAGGTATACGGTGATTGAGCTACTATTTTTAATAATAATATTAGTATTTTTTTTTTTTTAAGAATAAAGGTTTCGAAAACGAAGGTCTTTATCCTGATATTTTTATCACTGTATCTGGTAATAAGGCAACCGTTAAATTTTTAATTTTTATTATATTAAGATGTGTTTGGAGTTCAATAAGAAGTTCATATTAAAACATTAGAGGCGTAAGAACATTAAAAGACACAAAACGAATTTCAATTTGAAAATAATTATATTCCTACTGAAATAAAAATTTGAATTTTTAAGATTTGTATCATATTATTTAAAAAAATTATTTTATTATTAAATTAAATAAAAATGTAAAAATTAGTTAATAAATGTTTTGTTAATATACAGTATATTTTGTCATATTTGTGTATTTTTATGTTATACGATTATGGCCCAATTTCCGAATACTATTTAAAATTATAGATTGATTTTGTGGCCTAGTAAATCTAGTAGTAAAACGTAAGCTAATATATTATATGAAGCAGGTACAACAAAACGTGGCCCAATTATTGACCGCCCAACTGAACATACATTGTCGATTGATCTTGTATGTCATGCATGATATGATTTAATAATGTATAACGGGTAATCAAATAATTGAAAAACCTATTATAAGATTAGTAATCAATGAATACAATAGTATCATTGAATTGAACTCTAATATCGGTTTAACAGTAATTAAAGATCCGTTTTGATTACGAAGTCAACTTGAAAATTACTATACCTATAGATCAGAGTTTACTAAGCTGGTGTATTGAACTAATTTATTTAAAAAACTAGGTACATGTTAGTGCAAATAAATTACAATATGATACCTAAACACCACGGTTAAACGAAATTTTAACTTAATTGGGAGAAGTTATACAAATAAATTATTTATTTTATGTATTGAAATTTGTATAGCACAAATTCATGCATATTTAAATTCAAAATTCTGGTCATCCGTAAATATCAGTAACTTAAAAATATTATAAAAAAAATTAAATGGCTTGAGGCGGTTTTTAAATTAATGATTATTATCCCAAATATCTGTTTCCTGAAAACAATAATCTATATCATCAATTATCTAACATATCACACATCATATTGATTTTGTTTTCTTTAAATTCTTTAAAATAATTATTGAAATATACTAAGTGTATGGGCTATTTCATATTATTATTTAGGAATCTACAATAGCAGTTTTTAAAACAATAATAATTAGTAAAAAAATTGAAAAAACAATCACTTCACATTTTAATCAATCTAATTATCTAAAAATCTGTTTCCGATGTAAATAATTTGACCAAATTAAAACAAACGTAACTTTTTTGCATTATAAAAAATTGATTTTATAAGTATGTATTTTTATTATTTAATTTTTACTAATTGATTGAATACAATTTTCTATAGTTTTGTAAAAGCTTATAGATAACTATAGGTTTAATAATTCAGGTAAAGACAGGTTATTACACATTTATATCTGAAGTATAGCTTATACGGTCACTGGTTAATTATTTATTAAAATTATTTTTTTAAATTATATTCTAGTTTAAATAAGACTCTTTTAGCAACTATTTTTCATCTATGTTTTAAATTAAAATAATCCCCAAATGTATATAATAACGATACGAATGGAATTTAAATATATCTATAGATGCTAAAGAAAATAGTTGTAATTATGACATGTGTTAAATATGTTAAATAATTATACTATTCTAAAAATCTTCTATTCGATTCAACACTGGTTTGTGTTATTCATCATTTGTCGAATGTAATTTTTTATCTGAACGATCCTAGCTAAAACATGTTATCAGATACTATTTTTTGAAAACCAATATCTTTAAAAATATCTTATAAAGAAAAAAATAATTTTTACCTAATTAATAACCTTGGCTAGACTGCAGTAGTTTATGTTTATTATGAGGTATTGAAAATTATAATTATTAAATATAGATAGAATAGATAGGATATATTATAGCATATTAATTGATTTTATTAGTTTATAAATTATTTATTTATAAACAGTATATAGCTTATAGTTTCATACTGACTACTTATTTAAAAATTTACTTCTACAAAGAATAATTATTAATTGTATCGTAGAAAAGTCTGTGATTATAATTACGTGCTATTAATACTGTATTAATATATTGGCTATGAAGATTGTTGTATACATTTAATATATAAAATATATAGTCATATATACAATTTGAGAAACAATGATTTTGTTTATTTTAATGTATTGAGTATCGGTGTATAAATATTTAAAATGTAAATATCATATCCAGTATCTATAGTAGGTACATGGTATCACGGTACTCTAAATATAAGTATCTTGTGTCAACATAGTATTGTGAGACAGATTTTCAAGTACCTTAACAGTCCCTGATTACTGACTTCTATTTATGGGGATAATATTTTAAATGATTGTACATAAAAGTCATGTGTTCTATTAACCTACGAACATTCACTGAGTATGATATAAATTACAATAAAATAGTCTTTAAAGTCAAAAGTTACAAGATTTCAGTATATTTGTGGAGTTAAGTTATTTAAATTTTGATAAATTCAATTTTATGTACGTTTTAATATTAATTGTATGTTATTTTATAATAAATGTGACTAGTGAATTTTAGGTTTTTAAACAGCTTATATTCCCATTGTGTCGGTCGGTCTATTAGAAAAGCTCACTAAACGTCTATTTCATATTATATCAAATTATGTCCAGTAACATTAGATAATAAATAAATATCTTAATATCAACAATCGTAACTATGGTCTGATAACTGGTGAGTGAAGAGACAAATACAACTAAGTATGAGGTTTTAAGGTATTCTGAACTCAAATTTATAAATCTAATTATTTTTTAAATTGTTCGTTATTAATTTTTACATAATCAATACATTTTAAACAATTATTATATTTGTAAGTCATGTTATGCGATTTTTGTAGTAATTTAGCTTACATAAATATAAGGAAAATTGTAACCCTTATGAAGTCGTGAAGTATGATTTTAATATAGTAAATTAAGCTATTATATAAGAACTGAAACTTTGGAAAATATTGATGGTTGTAAAATTTAGAATTATTTTAAAAAATAATTCGGAAAAACCGAATATCCAAGTCATTTGAGGAGTTTTGTGTGTGCAACTAAATTAACGTATAATATATGAATGAATTGGATATAATGTTAATCAATTTATACTTATTTAGGAGCAAATAAGAGTTATTAAATTAAACCAAGAACAGAATAGTATTAAAATTAAAAGAGTAGAATTAACCATTGCAGATATTAAAAATGTACTATTGATTAGTATAAAAAATACTGGTCTATTAATACATTTTAATTTTACTAATTTAGTACTCACTTAATACATATATGAAACAAACACTTGTTTAAAAACAATACAGATGTCCAAATTGGAGAAAATACATCCGAGTTAACTACTATCACCAAATGACCAAATGATAGGTATGGAAGTAACAATCAAACTTGACATAACAAGTGCTTATAAAACACTTAGATTTTCATATTTGACAGTGTATTGTTCAGATAACAAAATTGTATTTAAAATTTATTTTACATTTAGTATATAAAAATGAATAAACATTTGTCATTTAACATCTAAACCGGTGTGTAAATTAACAAATTATTTTCCTATAAAATCTAGTTATAATTTTTTAGCAATAAGCAAGATAAAAGAATTGTATTCAACACATGGCCAATTTTAATACTGAATTGCATCCATTACATCCTTGAAGCACGAGACCCATATGCGAGGTGTAACTTCTACAAGATCCTATCAAAGTACCAGGAAGCTGTGAAGTGAGACAAATATAAATTAATACAACTATTTGTTTTACTAACATCAGTTTTCAAACTCATTGTTATATGTATCTAGAATAGAAACAATTTTATTACATGTGCTTTAAACAAGGAATCTTGCAGTTATAATAAACCTAATGGAAGAAGTACCAATACTGCATCTTCACTAAACTTGCAAAGGTTACGCAATGCGTGAGGCGTGACGGACAAATACCATGTAAAAAAGCCAGAAAACTTTTCCAGATTTCATACTTAACTGAATATATCAAATTAATAAAAATATAACAAATTTATCAACAATGGAAAACAATCATATTTTAAGTTAAAAAATGAACGACTTTTATGAATTTTTAAAAAATATAATTTTTTTTTTTAATCGATTAACTGATTATGTAGCATTTGTTAAAAATAATCTACTATGTATTCAATAATCGATTAAAAAATCGGACAGCCCTACCCATATATCACGTATTTGTTATAAATAATGTTTAAGACAAATTATTATTCACTTCTTGAACAGTATACTCGTAATAATCATACTCATATATAACCATCAACCATATAAAAAATCAAATTTTATTCATTTTCGACCTAACTTTATTAATCTGTTAATGAATAAAAAAATGTCATTTACGACATATACTATGGGTACTATTAAAATGCAAAACTTGTCCAGTCTATTCAATGACAAATTGTTTATCGTTAATGATACTTACGATAATTTTCGTATTATTATATCTTATATGCGACTGTTTTCTAAGTAAATGTATGTTAAATACATTTTTTTTCTTATTTTATATTCATGAAATATTAGATATGCAATAACGTACTATTTCTCTACCTGGCCTAGAAAACATTATGATTACATACGAAAATGGGAGAGTAACGTTACCGACATGCATACTATTAATACTATAATAAAAATATTGTTATTATACTATATTATTACTATAGTCAATGAAAAAAATATATATATTATAATATATAGAATACGATAAAAAAAACAAATTATAAGCTATAAATAAAACATTGTTATTGATCAACCAACTCAGTCACGGAGTTCAAATTTTCCGTTTCTGAAAAAAAATTGAATACATTACCATCTACTTTAATTTGATCATTACATAATAAAGTGTTAATAATATATTGAAGTTATTAACCGGGATAAAAACTATCCTATCTTATGACGGTCATAAAGTTACTCAAATCGACCATAATTTCATCAAAATCGGTTGAGTAGTTTTGGAATGCATTGAGGACATCATACATCAAGATATTATATTAGTTAGGTATTTTCGTATTAGTAGGTATCTATTTTTATTGAATATTATTTAGACTTAACGTGACAAACGATATAATTGGAGTTTTATAATAAAAAATAAATATATCACTTTAATATATTATGAATTATCAATATATAACTTTGTGATTGTGTGAGTATATATGTACTATACAGTAGCCACCGACACCGAATCGCCGCCTGTCGACACTGATGCGTAACAGGTAAATTCTATAATACGAATATTCGGATTTTATCTATTACGTACTACTTTTGAGTTCAAACTCTCGATCAACAACAAACTATGTATACATAAATAAATACTTTGGGCCATCTGGGCCTATAGCATCAAAATATAGTGATGTACCTTCCTTTCCCAAAAATATACCATAAATGCCTTTCAATTAATCTCGATTTGTTAAATAAAATATTTCAAGCCATGATATCTCATAGTTTTCATTACACAAAGTCCTAAAAATGAGCGCATGTAAATTACACCACTTGCGATCTTTTTTGACCTTTTTCATGTAAATTCTACCAGTAATTTTTTACTACCTGAAAAAAAATAATGTAAATTTACTAGTAGATTATTTTTATTTTTATTTACTTCGGGATTAACCTTTTTAAACTTGAGATAAATTAATTAGTATCACAGTATAGGTATAATATAAAATTATTAAACACGCTTTACAAAACAAACAGGTAAGTTATAATAATAATAAGTTACAATAGGTAATAGATACATAATTTAAATACAGATTTATAATTATATATAATATTATATTTAAATACTTATATCATTTTTTACACAAATTAAAAAAAAATATATAATAATTAATAATGATAACTAGTTGGTAGTTAGGTTAGGTTTAACACACACATTTATTGATAGTTGATGTGCAGTTATACCAAAAATAGTTTTATCTGTGGATTTTACCATTGGTGGAGTTAACATGTTTTCAGGTCAAAAATATTTACCGTTGGAATTTGTATTTTTTGAATTCTACCTAAAAATGTAGACAGTCTATAATACAGTTAAAAATTACTATAAAAGACCACACAAAATAAATCAATCACACAAATCCACTTCTATTTAACTCAATCAATGAATTCACCCCAGATAATTCCACAAGTCGACTAAAAAGACATTCATGACGAGATCTTTTGAAGCCTGACCTATTTTAATTAATTAAAAAAAGTTCTCTATTTCCTAAGTCAGAAGGTTTACACACATTTTATTTACGTTACATATCTTTTGATACCAAATTCACTTATTGTATATTAATATAACCAGAGATGGATTTAGACTTTCAGATGCCAAGTGCAAATTTTTTTTTTGAGGTTCCTAGCAGTAAAATAATTCTGTGCATATCATCAATGTTGGGTGATATCTAGGTACAAATTAAGTACTTACATTTTATCTAGATACATAAATAAATTAGTATGTATTCGGAAACTAAGATTTAAATTATAGAAATCGTATATTTTTTTTCAAAAACTCATTCATTTAATCATTTTATATCAAATATAATTTAATAATTATGAGTCCAAAATAATAATAACATTTGCTGGGCTATTTCCCTGTAATAATTTTCTTCTATGATGTTGCCATCAATTTTAGATTACAATATTTTAATGTTTGGTAAATCATAAAACTATTTAAAGTTTTATATTTATATATTAAAATATTAATATGGTCTGTTGTCAAGTGACATCTTGACGTATAAATTTTGAACCTCAAATTATATAAATACATTATAAATACATTTTTATAAATAATAAATAATAAATTTATTTTTGAAGGTGATATATTTTTATATACATTTCCTAAGCTGATGGTCAAAATGTTTGAAATTTTTTCATAATATCTTGGCATTCGGATGCCTTTTAAACTTCTGTTGCCCAGGGAAATTCCTTTAAAACCCTCCGTAAAATCTGGCCCTGAATATAACAGATTATAAATATTCTTTTGTTTAAATACAAATAAATTAAAATAATATAAACATTTCCTGGACATTATATAATGCCTAACCAAAGTTAGGTAATATGCTTAAATTGGAAATACCCACATATTTTAACGATGGTATTCGATTGTATGTAGATAGCTTAATCATTACTGTTATGGCTGTGATATAAATAATATATAAGTAATTTATTGAATACGTTTATGTTATTTACGGATCCCACATAAATGTCTCAATAAGGAACTATTCGTTTAATAATATAATGTAATTATTTAGTGATGATATTTCATGATGGTTTTGATAGTGAGATGTTCTAAAACGAATTAAAACCGTTGTGGTTTTTAGTTGTAAAATTGGTAAGTAACTCGTATGTGCTAATTCATTTTTATTATTTTACTTATCTAAATAAAATCGATAGCTAACTGTAAGTGAACACGTATTCTTCTAGTATAGTGGTTACTGGCTTGTGATGGTAGAAAACATGAACAAATCTGCTATTTTTTTGTTCAAATCCATTGCGCAAACAACAGACATTATTTCAACACTTACGGTAAGTATAAAATGTGCAAACCAACAAGATGTTTTAACTAGGTCACAAATAATCTAAAAATATCGACCATACATACCGAAATTTTTTTTCTAATCAGTGATTATGCACAGGCGTAGGGATGAATTTATTGATTTTGTGATTAAATATCTGTAATACGTATGGGCATGTTTTGTTTCCCCCAAAAATTCGGTTTCCTGATTTACACATACCCCTTTTCTGCCAAAAACGAAAAAGACATGATTCCCGTTTCCGCCAAAATGTATTTTTGTAAAAAGACGTTTCTACCAATTACTACTTGGAGACCATGTACAATTGTTACATATTTTTATTATTATAAATTTTAATACAAGTAGATAATAATAATGGATTAATCGAATTCAGGCACAATTATATTAGTATTTAAAATATTATATAATAAAAATTAAATTAAAATATATTAAAATATAGTCTCAATAGAGTTTTAAAAAACACATATCGTCATTTTTAAATACTTAAAAATGTCACAAAAAATATAAATTATAATAAATACAAGTATATATCGAATTTTAAAAAATTATAATCGTACGTATAGGTCAGGTTTTGAAAAATCGTATAATTAAAAGAAACAGTTTTGACAAAAGTGTACCTACTATTTTCATTGGAATTTTTTTTCGTAATTGCGTCTTCTGTAATTTTTAAACGGTTTAATATTATTTTGAGCACTGTTAATTTTGATATAAATACTGATTCAAAATATAAGAGTTAAACACATTGTCAGATAATTATTGTGTTTGAATTATAAATGAACTATGATACAGTGAATACTTCCTCCCGTTATCGATGATTATCAATAATTATCGAACATTATCAGTGTATACATTATAAATGTTATTGCTATTAACTACATCTTACATTGCTTTATTTTATACATATCACAACATATATTCAGTATTACTTTTTTTTGTCGGAAACGGGAATCGTACCTTTTTCGTTTTTGGCGGAAAGGCGTAGCTCCCATACATATATCGTTTAATTTTCTTATTGTATTAAAAATAACTTTAAAAAAAAAAAATGTTTTCAATTTCAAGTGAGGTTACTGGTATATTATTGAATTTATTTTGAATTTTTAATAGAAGTTTTTAGGTTTTCTAATAATCAGGAAAATCAAAATAGATAATTAGTTACTACTATGTTGTATATTATAGGTACCTATCGAGAGGTCACTACATATATAGAAATTTCGGAGTTAATAGTTAGTTCTGCTCTTGATAACAATTTTTTCAGAGTCATCATGAATATATGTCGCTTGATAAATTCTTATAAACTGTCTTTATTATAATTAAACATGAATTAAGAAACGATAAATAGTTATTTTGAAATTTTCGTGTGTCTGTATAAAGTATGTATAATTAGTTAATCTATAATATTTTAATAATTTCATTATAACTACCATAGTTAGTAGATTTGATTACCAAGATGACTTTAATTTAGCAACACCAAGTATCATTTTAAACATAAACAAAAAAAATATTAAAATTTACAAATGAATAACCACGTTATTTGATCTCTTACTATAATAAGAGTAGATATAAGACCAAAGTTATTAATGGCGCCGATCTCAGGGTTTTTTATAAGAAGCGAATGATGGATAAATTGGTGTTTAGTGGAATTGGAAAAAAATAGAAATGGATAGAGTGGGATGGTGAATTAGGTTCTGAATGATGAGAGACTTAAATGAACAGAGCATGGTATTCATAAATGTTTTACATTTTACATTATGAAAAGTTTATGAATTTCATTATTGTTTGAAAAAGCTTTATGATTATATACATATACAATTCATAACGCACAGACTTAGCAATCGGAGTCACATTTAGTACAATAAATAAAAAACACGTTATTTACTCAAGATATACTTACGGTAGTATTATACATAATATAATATGGTATATTTATATAGCCTTTAATGCAAATAATGAATATTTTCTTTGTTATATTACATTATTTGTTACTGAATAAACAATTTATTTTAAACATTGCTCAATTTGTTCTGAGCAGATGTGTTAGTTTTCTTAAACGAAATTAATCGTTTATAAAAGAACTCGAGAACTATTTTATGGTATTCAGTAACAATTCAATAATATTTTGTTACTTAAAAAAAAAAAAAAAAATCAAAATAATGTTTTTTAAGCAGAGTATAATAACTATTTCGATTATAGTTATTACGATTAGGGTTATGCCAGCTAATTCAAATCCACATTATATCGGAAGACTCCAAGGTATAGTTTAATTTATTGTTTAAAGTAATTATTTTTGTATAAACAACAATATTTTATTGTGTTAATATTTATAAAAAGAATTTTATATTAGAAATCAGAAATAATTTTAGAATGGAAACGAATTACATTTATTTTATTATTACCTAGCAATTTTATAGTAGTAAGCTAAAGTGAATTTTATACCTTATAACATAGGTTTGACATAGTCATTGGAATTTTATTGGAATTTAGTCGAGTAAAAATGAGTAGATATTTCCAACTATAATTTTAATTATTTTATTTCTTTTTTAATTTATTGTATAAAATATATAGGTAACCAAAAAAGTGGTATACTTAAAAACGTATTTAGAATATAATTTATAATTATTTAAATATTTTTAAATATATTTTTATGTGAAAGTTTTTTTAACGTATCAAAAACTTAAAATAGCTAAATATAAACGATGGACTTACTAACAACAACATTTTCTATTTTAGGGTTTTGTGAAAGTAATATTTTTGAATTATTTATTATAAAAAAAATATTAGATTAAATAAACAGTACATTAATTTGCTATTAATGTTTTAAAAAGTTGATAATAGATATTGTGTATTTTTGTTATATTTGTAAACGATGGTTGAAATTCACGACCATTATCTTTGTTTTTGCATCATGCACCATTGAGGCATTTATTATCTTCGATCGTCTGCATCTTATATTATTGTCCCATATTTTAATCTCTTTAAGTCGTCTTTAATTTTATCTATCCAGTTTCGATACATTGATAGATACAAATTGAACGTGTAGTTTTTGAGTTGTAAGTTTTTAAATTTTACATGAGAGTTGGAAATGGCAAGAGGGTACCCCGCAAAATGGTTGACAACCACTCTACTCATAAAAACATTAGCTAGTTAAAATTCTTAAAAAAGTTTTTCGTGAACTAGTTTTTTAAGAAACTGGAATCGGGATTTATATTTTCAATAAATGATCTTTTTAAAATATGAACAAGCCTCAATAGTACAATAAATTCATAAAAGTGAAAAATCATCGAGAATCTTATAAGGTTAAAATTAAAATTAATCAAAACTTAGATAATAAAAATAAAAATAAGTTTTGTGGAGTAAGATTAGTTCATACAATAATAGTGGGTGAACCAATTAATTAATCAGTTATAAATCAAACTCAAACATAATTTAATAATAAAATAGCGATGCTAACTGAATTTGCTGGATTCCAAAGTAAGTAATATAAATTCATAAGAAAATTAATGAATTGTAATTATATAAATATTTTTGACTATTTAAGACATATTCATACCCATAAACATTAATGTTTATGATTTTTAAAGTAAATTTAAACTAAAATTATTTAAAATATTTTCATGGGCATAAATATGTACTTAAAAATATTTTTTGTATTTTAATTTATATTTAAAAATATGTTAAGTGTTATTTTTTTGATATAAAAACATTGTGAAGATATTGAAATGTATGATATTTTACCGTCCTGAGATATCGTTTCAATTCTATACTCATAAGTCATAAGTGAATTTTGTTTAGTATTTATGGTGTATTTTTTGTATTTAGGATGCTTTTTAAAAATGTATTCATAAATGTTTATTTTACTATTGCATACCAAAAATGTTTATCACTTAGGTTCCTGTAATTTTAATATTTATGCCAACGAAAATCATTAATAATAAATGATCCAAAATAGGTATTAATCATCGATAGTTATTTATAATATCTTCACAAAAGTTATCTTAGTATTTTTTTTTTAAAAATAAATTGTATTAAATTTAACCGTGTACAACCATTACAGCTTCGATAATACTATCAAAATTGTATACTTTGTTTGGATTTTTTTTTAAAATTACATCATTAGAATTTATTACGTGTTTACTATCACCTCAATTTCACCCAAACAAAATGTCTGTAACAAAATAAAATTAAAAAATGTAAGTACTTCTGTCACTACTTCACTAGTGTCACGATATGCATGCAATATGTTTCTAATTTAAATTTTTCGAAATGCATTAGTAAACAGTTGCGTTACACAATTTACATTAAATAATACGGTGTATAATTATTTATTATAATACCAATATTTTTAAATTTTAGATAATTTGGATGACAGTTCAGTAAATTATGAAGGTATTTATTTCAAAATAAATAATAAATACAATTTTAAATATCATAATTTGTGATTCGTATAAATTTCTCTAGTTATTTCATACCCCTTCCCATAAATTATATAAAATATTCTGTGTATTTTAAACTTCTCCAATAAAAGATTAATTATCTATTTGCAAAGACTCTTCGATTTAATGTTAAAAAACTGCTTTACAATTAAAATTGTATTGTAAAATGAAAAAATTAATTTTATAACTATGTAAGTAAATGTACCTATTTATTAATGTAATTATTTTTTTATATTTATTTTCCAGTAAACCTGCGTACGTATTTCCATTAAGTCATATTAATTAATCTGAAGAATTCAATTATTTGATATTATTATATATAATTATATGTAATACTTTACAGATTTCTATGTTATAATTTATCTATAAGACTTATTATTTCTATAGACTACAGTAAATTGACTAATGAATGTAAAATAGGCTGTTATTAATCTTTAAATTTTGGTCCAAGCATTGAACTTTGTATACATAAACACTATAATTTAATACGAGCTCTTACAAAAACCATTATCCTATTCAGTTGACTTAAAAAATTTCCTGAGTATAAAATAAATTACGAATCAATAACATTTAATCCGTTAAATATTTCGTAAATTCATTGAATTAAATACCTACCTATAATTTTAATTTTTATCTGAAACTTTTTATTTTTTAATAAAGAAATATTTTTTTTATAAATGAAAATCAATTTAAAACAAATAATAAATCTGAGTACTTAAGAATGTAATATTTTTTCAATAGTTATTAATAGAGTTAGGATGTTTATGAACTAAAAAATGTATGAATACTATGTATGCACTTATGCACTAAAAAACAGTTCAAAATTTAAAGAAATGTGGACAAAAAAAAAAATGCAATAAATATATAGAGAAAAATTTAATTAATAATAAAATATATAAACGAATTAGGTCGGTAGTATTTTCACGTGCTCGTTATATTAACTATTAAGTATTACATTTTTTAATTTTCTTATTTATTATATAAAATTAAATAAAATATAAAAATATAATCTAAAAAAGAGTTGCATTGAATGATTTGAATTTAATAGAAGATAAATCTCTGATATGAAACTCGCAGTATAGGTACTTTATATCGGTCATAGATTAGATGGCAACTAACTACAATTATTAAATAATCTGTTAATATATTTGATGAAATTAAAATTGTAATAACTCGTAGTTTTAAGATACGTTTTGATTGTAATAATTGACGAGGGTTATCGAAAATTTTATTTAAGTAGATACCTTAACTGCTTATAACTATATTGAATTCTTAAAAATAAATAAGTAATAATTTGTAAAATACTTTGTAAAAAAACAGATAATCAAACTTAAATCAGATTTAGTTAATAAAATATAAAATTATGGTACTTTTTAGTATTTTGCATCGAAAACCGTTAAATTTGCATTTAAAAATAGAAAAAACACCAATTATGCACTTATAAATAAAAATATGCAATATATGCAAAACAAAGTACAATTTTGATATTTCAATATTGATATCATTAAATATATTTTTACACAAGAATGAAAGCTATTGGACAGCGTAAAAAAAATTATGCAAAATTATAAACATCCTAACCCTATACATTAAAATTATATTTTTAATTACCTATGTAACTAAGTTATATATTTTCCCCTTTTTCAATAATTTGTAACGATGTATTAATCGATAATGTATATATATATTTTTTTAATTTAGTTGCGAAATATAGTATGTATTAATTGTTTTATATTATGCATTTTATGTTATTTTATAACAAATATTTTTAATTCGTTGCTATTTATTAAATTTTAAGAAATCCAATAGTTATCCCACATATTAAAAAAAAATATTATAATATTAAAGTTTTATATGAATTTATAGAATTACTATGTTTCTAAGCCGCGTTATGCGATTTTTGTAATAATGTATTATACACAGTCTTCGATATTAAAAATCCCTTGAACACAGGAAATATGACATCTAATAGTTACATTATGCTTTTATACTCTTTGTCTCATCTGTTTGACGTATTATAGTGAAATCATGATTTATAGAAGGATCCATATTGGGAGCTTGCTTAAAAATTGATTGGGTACATACGAGTTATAACTCCAAGAATATTGATGACACTACAACCAATAACCATAATTAAAATTAAACTTAATCAAAAAACATAGTATTGGAAAATTGATTTAAATTTAAAATAAAACTTGTGAAAAAAAAATAAAGTCACAAATAAACAATGACAATTTTAATATATTTTATTCTATTAATTAGAAAATATGTTTGTTATTATAGATGAAAATAATAGCGGTAAGGTTTCATAATTTGATTTATTGATGTGAAAAAGTAAAAAATAATTTGGTGCTATTGATGTCACACCACTTATGCTGGCACTTGGTATCAAATATTGATTTTATGACTTTTCTTATAAATTAAAAACAAATGGATATTGTCGCTAATTTTCATTTGAAAATAATTATTTCAAATCTAGGCACTATAATATACTTAGCTATTACCTATATTCTATAATAATAATAATACAAAATACCTAATTTTTGGTAATATTATAAATATATATATATATAGCTTTTTTTAATTTAAACAATTAACTACTCTATGTTTACAATACATAAATGTTTGTAACGGAACACGTTACTCTTGCACTAATCACCGGACATGTCGCGCTCTACATACATGGTGTCTCATATTTCTAGCGCTCATTAGCACCAAAACTAATAATAGATATATAGATATATCGCGTTATACCTTTTCACAACACTAACCGACTACAGCGATTCAATATTTCAAAATCATTTTAATGAAAAACTATACATATTAATAACATAATTTACGTCAAACAAATCAACTAATCACATAGTCCTAATTGCAGTCATCAAATAAATGGTATTTCATAACGTTTTTAATAACACAGTTAAGTCAATATAACATGACCCGTATCAATAACATAAATACAGGCCGATACTGATCATATCGATATCACAGCCTTTCTAGTTTCTAGGCTCCAAGCTAGAGACACAGCGATTTCAATATTATAAATGACGACCACTCCTATTATAACAAAGTGGGTTGCAACTTGCAATACGGTTAAATTAGTCTTCTTATTCATACGTTTTATTTCTATTCTTTCCTAGCAACGAATATAGTTTATCGTTGCAATACGGGACAACAACTTAAAATCCGCGTTATTATCCATCTTCCCTACTATCATCGTGTTACGGGAACATTAATATAATATATTATAGTGTTTTGTAATACGTACACTGTCGATATACATAGGCGACAATGCCCGAATAATTCGGTTCCGTACGATTTTATATTATCCTTATACCTAGTAGACATCGAGGATAACCGATTGCGTGTTTTACTATGGAGACGATATAAGTATAAGTGACGATATTCATAGTGTAACGTGTAGAGTTCCATTAATATCACATGAGAGTAATCGTTCAACTACCACATAGGTTTTACACATTTTTTTTATTATTATTTTTATATATATTATTTGTAAAACAGCATCCTATGTGGTACCCATGTCCCATTGTAAACCGATGTCGGTAAAATAAACATAAAAATAAATAATGTATATTCAAATTAAATAAAAGTTAATGATTTGCACCAAAATAAAACACAACATTTTTACATTTTGTTACATGTTCTTATTAATTAAATTTATAAATTGATTTTTTTTTAATTATTTTGTAAACAAGTAATAGTTATCTGATATCTCTGTATTTAACAATACAACTATAATTTAATATAAATAAATATATATATTTGTATATATATTAAATATATATATTTAATATTTATAATATATTTAGGTAAACATTATATGCTAAATTATACGATGTTATTAGTTAACTAAATATTATTATACATTTTTTATAGATAATTTAAGTAAGCTAAATTTTAGTATTTTTTTTTGTTTATTTTATTTCAATAATTAATGGTTTAAGTTTAGGTATAAAAATTAATAACGTGCAATTTTTTATTTAGATAAACTAACAGGTATATATTGTTGTGCTTTCGATTGTATCGTGTGTTTTTGTTTTGATTTATACAACAAATTTATTTCTAGAAATTTAAAATATTATACATTGTTTTTGTATATAGCTAATACTTAACTATTACTTTATGTTTATTTCCAGAATTGATCGGCAAGTAAACTGTTATTGTTTTTATTATTTTTGTTTTATTAAAATGTATAATTTTGTTCGCGATTTTAAGTTTAATTTTTTAATTATTATATTCTCCTTATGTTGATTATTTAGTCCATTAACTCTAATTGTAGTTAAAATAATAGACATAAAAGTTCAGAAACGTTAGGTAACATATAATATTGTATGGATTCTAGTGGTATTGGTATTTTTCAAAAAGTTATCTACATTTATGACATTCTTCTTATAAGATATGTCACTTTTTCAAAATAAAAATTAGAATTTAAATTACTGTAATTTTTATTGTCAGTTTCACAAAAACAAAATTGCTGTTTTCAAACCAAAATAAAAAATCAAAAAACTTTTAAAGTTGGTGTAGAAGAAATAATACTGGATATTTTTTAATAATATGTCACATAATAATTAATATATTTTTGATATAAAGAATATTATTGCAAGTTTTATATTTTATATTGATATTGTTTTTTTTTTTTACAGTCAGTATTAGTAAGTATATATTATGATTAACTATGCGGAATGCATTTTTTCTAAAATTAATACTTTAAATATGAATAAATAAACATAATATTTCAATAATCTATAAAATATTGTTTATACATAAAAAGTAATTAAAAATTATCATTTATAGTTGAAAATGGTATGTGTTGTTCGTTTATTTATTAATACGTTTTTTTTTTTTGTATGCAATGTGTGTTTTAAAATTTTAGAAGATGAGTACTCTACTTTTCTAACCACTGTGATTAGAATATAAGTATTAAAATAATGTGTATTTTTGTATTTACTGTTTTGGAACACTTAAAATTAATTTATCTGCAACATTCAAGATGATTTTTGATAGAAAACTATATCTAATTTAAAGAAAAAACTAAAGGTCATTATTACCAGAAATGGAATATGTTTACAACTCCAGTACTTATAAAAAATATTTTATTATTTTTATAGTAATCAAAAAAGTAGTAACGTAGAAATAATTATAAGAAACCTAGTATTTAATTTCCAATATTTTTATAGAGAAAAAACTAACTTATTGACAATAATTGAAAATCTAAAAGTCTCATACATAAAAATGCTTAAAAAAAAAAATACAAAACCAAAATATTTTGAAAATTATGTCATAAATAGTGTTAGAAAAATTTAAATTATCAGTTGTTATTAATTTTTATTATCTCATTTATGTAAAATTAAAAAATTATTTTTTAGAATTTTTCTCAATTATTTTGTCAATTACTGAGATTTAAGAATACCAACTATATTAAAATTATCTCTGGAAATATACCTCGAAGTAAATTATTGAAACATTTATTAAATTTTCAATAAAACAATGAATATATTGATTTTACAATCATATATTATTTTTTTTATATGTATATGATTACACGTAAAGTTTTTGAATAAATTATTGAAAATGTATTATAAGATATATATTTTTTTTTTAGATAGGTCACGGTAAATAATAATTTCTTAGTACTTTTTTATGATCGGCAAAAATAAAAAAATAATCAAGGATAAACGGGAGTTTAAAGTTTGATTTTAACAAAACTAATTCTTCATTTTGTTACAATTCAAAAATTTATAATTATTAACAAATTAAAAATTATTGTATAATTTTCAAAATCATTTGAGCTATTTAACCATTTTTTGTTCGTCAATAAACAAGTTGTAAATAGAATAAAAGGTTCTTTATAAGTTTTTCTAGGTTGATACTTTTTTGGTTTTTACAAACGATGGTGGATTGATAATTCAATGCACATAAAAAACGATTCTGAGCGGAAACGACGTCCAAACTATTGATGGAATCTTGTATTATATTGTTCATTTTTCGTTATTAAAGTTACTAAAGTTTCTATTTTTATTTTTAACCTCAAAATATCTTCCACATGTTTGTGATTTTATGAATTCCATAAAAATTTAATTTTAAATTAAAAAAAGAAAATGTATCCGTAATATTTATTTTCGTTATGTTTTATTAGTTTGATTTAAAATCAAAAATGGCTTAAAAATAACGTTACTAAACGCAATAACATTTTCATTATTTTTTAGTACAAAACTAATATTATTATTTTATGTTCTAGATCCTTTAATAGGTACGTAATTGTTATGTTATTTAACTGTATAAGAAGTTTAAAAATTGTATTCGTATACAATTTTTAAAGGATCTTAACAAAAGTTTGTGTTCTTTGAATGAAAAGCACGTAGCCAATTCCTTTCATAATATCTACTTTCTATAGTTATATATTTAGTTATTAATGCTCTATATTATTCAAGTTAACAGACAATGACACAGACGCGTCATAAGAATTACACACTTTAGTTTTTAAATAAATCATTTACTTTATAAGAGATTGGTACTTATTTTATACTGGTAAATAAATACAAATTACAAATGTTTTCTGTTATAACCATCTAAATAGAACTGGTTAGTTCTTAACTATAGTGTTAGGTATATTGTATAAATACAATTATAATCCATAAGTTCTCTATATATGATAAAATAAAATATGTAATCAAAAAATAATAACTTATATTAATTGCGCCATCAAGAATATTATTAGTCGTACATTTATTAACATTGAAAAAAAATGCAATAATATATATCATTAATATTAAATAACTTTGGTTCAACCTAATAGTGCAAATGAGTATAATATTATATATATTTAAGATAGATATTAATGTTGTTTTATTAGACTAGCTATTGATATATGTCAACGAAGGTGTAACTCTTGGTCGGAAATGATCTAAGTGCCAAGATCTAGTTTAAAGATGCTGCAAATCATGTGTTATAAGATTTTTATCAATATTTCAATATCAATGTATATGATTGGGTGATATGATAATGTATATGTAATGTGTATTTACAAATGTAAGAAGTTGTTAGAATATGACTTTGAATGCCTAGTTATTAGTCTTTTCCGGTAAAAATTGGAGTAAGGCTGGAAAATCTAACGGAGTGCGATTGGATTTAGATAGGTACTAGTGCAATTACTTGTATGCAAATTAGCTACTTGGGTTGACTAATATACTATATTGGTCGCAGATAATGCCGTTTTTTGTCTGTTACTTATGGTGATTTTTTGTTTGTTAAAAGTGTAGTTAATCATTTTCTGAAAAGTTTATTTCAACAATAGTGATAATATTAGAATGTTACATTTTAAGCGGATTACTATGTTTTTAATATGTATATTCCATCTCAAATTCGAATCAATATAATGACATTTGGATATTTTACTCGTGTTACCGTAATTATTTCTTGACAGTTGCAAGAATTAGAGTTAAAATTTCCAAATGCATGTATAATTATATTATTTACTGAAACTAGGGTGTTGTTGATAGAAAAAACAATAAAATATGCTTTTTTTATTTTTTATACAATACTTTTTTACATCCTGGAACTTAAAATTTTGGATGATTTGTAAAACGTTATAATTATTTATTTATATTTTTTATTTATTTTCTAGGAAAAGGTATGAAATATTTTTATGTATTTTTTTTTATTATTTTTTATAATTTTATTTTGTTTGAATAATATTCTTGGTACCCGTTAATTACACAGAATAGTGGTATCTTATTGCCCACATTTTTTCTTTATTATGTTTATATGTGTTATTAAAAACTTAGCGTATTATCACAAATATCGCGCTCTATATATATAACAGATAAGTAATTATACTATAAATATGTTGTAAATGCGTGTATCTTTGTATCATTTATTATATCGTTGGTGCCAGGGAAAAAGGGAAAAATCTATTAATCTATCAACAGTAGGGAGTTACCATAGTGTTGGTAATTATTATTTTAAATTAATAAAATATATTGATTATAACTGTCGATTTGTTACGCTATGATCAATAATCATTGATCACATGAAAAAATAAAATATTAAATAATTTTATGTTTTGTACTCTTGTTTACTAGCTATTTATAATATAATATTATTATTATGCAAACAACTGGTACAAAAGACTTAAGTCAATTTAAACTTAAACGTCCAACAATGCATAAGTCATATTAAGTCTTTTGTACCATTACATAATAAATTAATATGGATTTAAGTCATTTTATGCTTTTATTACTAAACTGATAACGTACAAACGTAGTATACGTCTTTTTATCATGGCTATCACGGCCATAATAACAATCTAAAATAGATGATTCTTATATTAAAAAAAAAAAATAATTTTTTCAATTAAAATATTTTTTCGATAAAATTGACTTAAGCCCTTTTTCCCTGATATCAAATATAATATAATTAAAAAAAAAACATACAATTTGTAAGAAAATCATACATATATTCAATTATTTTCTCAATCAAAAGCTATTTAAGTTTATATTTGGTTTCCTATATTGTAATTTTATCGAGAATCATTCACAAGCATCATTAAATTTATATAATTTAATCAGCTTAATCATGACATATGAATTTATATATATTCTATATATATAAAGTATAGATACTTATCGTAAATAATTTTTTTTTCTAGTTGCCATTAGTAAGTTATTTTTATAATGATATAATTTTGTTTTCTCCTATCATCGGTTGTTATTGTTCGATATGTCTTCTATTGCAAAGTTATGTTTATAATAAAATTAGTTAAAAGGGTTACCTTATTTAAGTAAAATACTCGATACTTTATATTTATATATTTATATAATTATATAGATATATCGTATATTGATAAAATATAAGACAGATATGGTAGTATTCATGTCGCACACTCGCGTCAAGTACCTGTTGGCCATTATAATATACTACTAAGATTATGATTCATTGAATCGTTGATAATGATTGATTCCGATAACATAATTTGATATCAAACAAAGACTTCAATGTTTATAAATTAATTATAAATTATAATCCTTACGGTTAATATGATTTTATATTTTTTTTTCATTCTAGGTAATAGAGGTACGTAGTCAGTTTTATTTTGTTAAAAGCAACTGTGTTATGGACTATAGATTTACACAGTTTAACATTCTGTTAGCTAAAGAATATATGAATTTCCCTAAGATAAATATTATACTACATATATTAATTTATAACTTATACCTAATATAATATTGTTTAATATTATGCTGGTTGTGTGCAAAAAAAAATGCAATTTCGAATCTCTGCATGTTCTAAATGCCTTTTGCCAAAACTTTGTAGTTAATCTCTAATTGGTTTATTAGCCTTTGTTGAATAATTTCAATTTTTTAGATAAGTACTTATATTTCAACACATTACAATTAATGATATTAAAAAAATGGTACATATCATGGAAAATATCTAAGCTACACTAACATTGTACATGACAAATAAAAATTATAATTATTAAAGTATTGATACCGTTCGTACGGTACCAATACTTTAATAATACAATACAACTCCCACTGGTAAATTTCTGTAAAGTATTAATATGAATATATTAACATATTAATATATTTTTTATGTAATAAGAATAATTCCTTATTCTATGCGTATTCTTATACTGTGTAATAAAACCATAAATTATGATATTATTTATTAATTGTTATATTAAATTACGTATGTTAAATATTGTTGTATTATAATTGTATTTATAGCACAAAAACGTAAGTGCATCTTTTTTCTTTTTCTATTGTATTTTCAATAATTTATTTCTGTCAATTTCAAATAAATAATTAGCTTTTAATTGAACTTTTTAAAAATATATTATATTAATATTATATTCATTTTATTTCAGTGAAAATAGTAGCCAGTATGTATAATTTAAATAATATTATGTTGTATGAAATGTATTTTATAAATTACAATCATTGGAGGGGTTTTTATCCATGCAAGTTATTAAAATAGGCTTTTAAAAATCTTTTGAGTGTTATTTAAAACCACTGATATTAACTATTAATCAAATTAAAATTTAAAATTGATCAAACCCTAGAATATTTTTATCAGTTTAAATAATACAACTTATAAACAATAATGTTTAAATTATATATATGTATAAAAAAAACCCACATAAAATGTAAGACCTAGTAAAGAATATATTGTCAATACTAATGAACTTTTAAAATAATATAATATTATCATATTATAATATACATAGATATTAGGTTATGCTTATTTAATGCTATTTTATCATTATAAATAAATAGAATAAATGTTTTTTTAATTTTTCGAAACAATTTAAAATTTTTTTATCACACATTCACACATTTATACTACATACAAGAATAAAACATACTATATTTTTTCACATGTTGACTAGTATTTCTTTTATAGAAATTGGTAGTGCTTTTTTTCTGAAATTTGAATTGGTAATATTGACAGCAGTTTTAATTTCTATTTTATGAATCAAAAACCTTTAATATTAATAAGCGATTTCTTTAATATTTAGTAGTTTATAAAGTAACTTTTGAATAAATTTAAAATTCTATTTTAAAATCCGGTGAAGTCAGACGTGTGTATATAATGTTTTGAGTGTATTCGTTTTCTTTGAAGAGGAAACTTAAATATTTTTAAGATGTATTATTTGATTTAGGTTGTTTAATGGGTGTTTTAAATTAATAATTTATGTAAATTATTGTTGCTTAGTAAGCTTATAATAATATTATAATTCACCAAATAAAAAAAAACTATTTTGAGTGAAAACTATATCTAAGATATTGATAATGAAAATCTAATACAAGACTTCTATAATAAGTGGTTTATTTTCCAATTAAAAAATATTTAAAATTTATTGTTATAACATTTATTTAATTTTAATATTTTATTCGATGCACAATTTATTGAATCTATTGAATATTTAACCAACAGATTTATCTACTTATATTATGATATATTTATACCAATAAAAAATAGGTTACAATATAATTTATTTTTGCAGATATATCATTAGTATATAAAAGTGAAGTGAGGTGTAAGTATCATTAAGTATATCAATATTGATTATAAATACTATAAAAGTACCTACACATACTAGAGTATCTATAATAATATTACGATATAGTGCGTGTCTGATCATACATGATACTATGATAGTAATTGAATGTTGTTATATTTGACATTTATATTAAATACATTATAATTTGGATCATTTGTGTTTGTTGCGATTTAAATAGACAGCTGACTCATGTGCTAATTCTAGAATTGCTAGATTAGGTTTGTTCGTAGCACCAATTGGCGAGCCAACCCGTTAGAACGTAGAAGCACTGGTAGTTTATAGTAGCTAAGGATATATTATTTACTTTTAGATTATGCACTTGTACAACCTTTTTATAAGAATATTGACTGAGCCAGCGGGAGTCGATGGTTCCAATTACCCACTTCCCGGATCCTCAAAATACGTCGCACATATTGAGAATCAGTGGTTGATAATACTTTGTAAAATATTTAAGAGGCGAGATTAACTTCAAATGTTTTTTAGCTCAAATAGATGGCGTAACGGCGTTTATTAAAATCGACAATTTTGTTTGATATTTTCATTGATAAATAATTACTACTAAATCCACATGTTCAATAAAATGTTGATTTGTTTGCGATACAATTTTATATTAATTAACGTAAATTATCGTTTTCTGGGTTGTAAAAAAATTAATCAATTTAATAATACATGATGATTCTTTTATTATAAAACACTCATTATTTTAAAAAGTATTCATGTTTTTGAAAACATTTTTTTACATAGTTTCAAGTTGTTAAATAGTTATTTATTTTTCAGATTACCACACAAGTAACCCAATAGAAAGATTCTGTTCAGATAATATTAAAGAAAATTTAATTTTTTTCAAGCCAATATTTAATTCAAAAAAGCTTACTATTACTCACGATAAATCCAATACGACATATGATTTATCAAAAACAGCTAATTAATATTTAACTGGATAAAAAAAAAACATTACATTTTCAATTTATATAATTGTAACACATATTGTAATCTATAATATACTATGGTATTAAATATTTGTTTTTAAATATACTTGTCTTAATTAAATATATGTTATATATAGCTATAAGTATGTTTTTTATTATACTGTTTATCAAATAATATATCAACATCTATATTTAAAATTAAAAAGATAATATTATAATATAATACTGTGCTATTCAAATTATACGTATATTAAAGGTATACTACAAAAATAAATTTACAAAATATTTAATTAAAATGATACGTTATTTGGAATTAAATACATACAGCCATACGAAAATAAATATAAAAATTAAAAAATTAAAATAATCCATTTAATCTTATAGAAGACTTTGAGTCTACTAATATGCTAAAACTTCATTGCAATATTAAGTAAATCATAATTAATAAATAACTTTTTAGAAACATTTCTCTATTGGTCATCATTTTTCTTATTTACCTTATAGCTTATGTACTATTTGGTAAAATGAATGAAGTTCACACGGTGTTATCAATTATTGCTAGTATTAATGTTCGCTAAAGAACCTCTGCTTAAATATGTTAGACAATGCCGCTGCCAAGATTTTTTTTCGGGGAGAGGAGGCTTAAGTTATGATGGCCAATTTTGACAACAAATTAAGTTTGCTCCTTATTTTTGACAATATTTTTTTTTTATATAATTATACATATTATCAAGTAAAGATCAAGTAAGTGTAATAAGAGCATTCCGTGTCGTTATTTTATCACCACAAACGATTAATGAATTTTTTTTTAGCTATTCTTCGTATTCGGGGCAGCGGGTTATCACGGAATCATGCATATACAATTTTATTTTCAATAAAATTAATAAAATTATTGTCGCTTAACATTTCGAGGAGGGCTTGAGCCCGGAAGCCCCCTACTGGCTACGGCACTGCTATCAGATAATGTTAAATTAAAATGCATATTAGTTTATCTTTTTCTTAATCATTTTTTTTATATTATTGTGATAACTGAAAAATCGCATAATAGATTTATTTATCATTGGCTAACTAGCAGAGCATATTTTACCATATAAATTAATTGACATAAGCGTGCCAACCAGTAAAAAAATAGTGCCACCTTATGGTTAATGAATGTGGCTTGCACCTCATGCCTCAAGGTTAGGCTTTAATATAAAATAATGTTACTTAATAAAAATTAAAAATTAAAATAAAAAGTATAACATTTAAATCGTATTAATAATATGTATAATTAATAAAATAAAACATTAATATTTATTTGATTCTTTATTTTGAATGAGCAGCAACCTAATCTATTATATTTATATAAACAAACCAGGGATTGGAATCTTGATGATTTTTTTTAGATTTGGTTCCTGTTCAGCTAAAAAAAAAAAATCAGTTCCGCTTCGATACCGGTTCTTAATTGAGTTAAAAAATAAAAATTCCGTTTTCGGTTTTTTTGATAGATTTCTAAAAAAATGTTCTTGTTTTGGTTTTATACTTATGTGAGGAAAATTGGTGGTTCTTTTTTTTCAACCAAATATCTCATTAATTATTTATGGCTTAGAGGAGAACTTTGTTAATACATAATTTACTTATCGCTTACTGATCGAAATGGTAGCAAAAGGATCTTTAAACATTTGATGATAAGAATAATTTATTAAGTACCTATCATTAAGTATTCATAATGAATATCAATATAATATTATTAAAAAAAAAAAATTGTATATTTACGTAGATCTAATTTTTGACAAAATCTTTAATTGTTTTAAATTAAAATCCAAATTGTACAGAGTATTTTATCAGTCATCGGATATACGATCTTGTAACATTTCAAAACATCAGAAGCAAGGTAATTATTAAGTAAGTACTCCTAATTCCCATTATCTGATAACTGTAAAGACCATTTCAGTTTATCATGTATGCGTATAGGGAATTAATCCAGACTTCTAAAAATTTTATTCATTTTAGTTAAGTCATTTTCACGTTTCTATAAATTGAACTGTTATTTAGTATATTTCAATGTATTAATTAAATAAGATGTGTCTGCATATATTATTACTGTTATATCATTGATTTTAAAATTATATACATAAACATAACAGCAACTAATAGAATAACGAAGTATACCCAAAATATATTGTGCAGTATAATAGTTATTTTAGTTTCTTATATTCATATTTTGTTTTAGTTCAGTATTATTACGAAATCCATGTAGTCCGTACCTATATTAAAGTTGATAATTAATAGGTAGTTAATAAATTATAATATTTATTCATATTTATTTTTTCACAATCAGTATATTATAATTGTATTGACATTAAAAAAAGAAGTATTTACAATTTTGGATATAAAAAGCTCAAAAATAAGGCATGTGTAATACCTGTATGTTTTATTAGGTGTTAATTTTTTTACAATATTGTGTGTATGTGTGTGATTTTTAGTATCTACAGATGTTATTTACATAATAAATAGAACTTAGTTATTGAGTAAAAAAGATTTAACTATCGATACAATATATAACACAAATTTTTCTACAGCAGTTAAAAATACTAAAATATATAGTAATAACTAGATTAAATATAATTGAAATTATATCAAAATAATTTAGAATTATTTATTAGTTTAATTTTTTAATCAGAGTATAATTGTCGGGTCTTGGACTTTTCGGCACTGCCGTTTTGGCGATGCCATTTTGACGATCAAGGCAAAATACAAGCTAAAGAAAAAATTAAAAATCTAAAGTTAATTTAGTTAAATAACATATTAAATAAAATAAATGCATGAATTTATTTAGATATACAAATTTTTAAAAAATAATAATAATAATAATAAACATAGATTAAGAAAAAACACCGGTTTATGTAAAATTAATAATATACCTAGTAAAGTTTGTTACAATAAAAATAGTTTTTATAGAGGGTGCTATGGAAAAAATACTAAAAATTATAATAATTATCAAAAATCCATATTTTAAGTTGGAATAATTTATGTTTAATTATATTGAATATTTTGTTATGACCATATTAGTGGCATAGAAATAATAGTATTACTGATCCTTATGGAATTCCAACACTTGAATTTAAATTGCATTCATAATAACCTTAGTAAGTATAGTATCATTGTACTTTTTTAAATTTTTTTTTAATACCGTGTAATGGTGTAATATGGTATTTATCGTCTTACCTCTTACACAGTATTTTATAAAAATTGCTTAGAAAAAAGAACTCTATCCAAATCTATAAAAACAAATGGTACCTATTGTCATTTAAAAAAAAAATTAAGTTTTATCGCGCACACATACATCGAAAGCAGTAATAATTTTATGTTAATCTGAAAATGTGTTATTGAATACTCCCTTTTATTTTCCAAAAAACATTTATTAATAATCATATTTAATGTTTTAATCCAAGTGAAATATTTAATGGCACCTCTTAGAATGAAAATACTGTATACTGAGTTTCTAAATATTATCGATGACATAATTATTACAATATAATATGATATATTTTATTAATAACTGTATGATTTGAATTCTACTTAATCAATTAAATAAATATCATCATTAGTTGTAATATATCGTATTAAATATTTAAATATTATTTTTGTAAAAATAGTTTTCCTAAGCATAATTAGAGAAAAAATAAAAAAGCTTCATATTATTATAATTAATATTATCTCTTGTTAATAATAATAATAATAAAAAAAAAATAAATAGATATTGCAATCTTAAAAAAACGTTTAACTATGAGATATAAATAAACATAATAATGTTTTTCAATAAATCACAGCTCATTGGGGTAAACATTTTATTTTATTATGACATTGAAACAAATAAATTAACACAATCGTATTAATCTTACTAACTGGAAATATAGCTTTATGGTAATTATTATTAATTTCGAAAATTTTTTCCATGGAAATCCTGTGAAAAACATTTATATCTTGAAATGTTTGAATGCACACATGTCGGGACTTTCAATGCAAATTAGCATAAACAATGCACAAACATTCGAATTTTTAAATATGACAGTGGAGGTACATTTATTTACCCAGCACCTCATATGAAAAACTTTTGTATCCAACAAAATTCGAGAGCACAAATGTTGGGACTTGACAAAAATTAATACAAACGATGCACGAAAAAAAGTCTATTGGATTCGTTTTAAAATTATAAATGAATCTCAAAAAACCTTAAATGATATGTATAATTTATTGTATGTATATTTTAATTTCAATAGTAGGACGACATTACATATATTTTAAACTAAAAATAATTATATTTATTAATTTCTTTTAATTAAAAAATGTTATTCGTTGGGACATAAAACATTTATTTAATATACTATTGTGTTTTATATACGATATAATAAATACGCAACGACATTTTCAAATTCAATGTATTCAATCTACTGTATTAATAATAGTAAAATAAATCACGTTTTTTGGTAGTAGAATTGTCGAAATACATAACATAAAATAGAGTTAGTTATATAGTCTTATAGATAATTTTCACTCGAAATCGTTTTTGGTATAGAGTGATGTATCATTGAATCATCAAAATCTATCATAGTAATCCACTGAATACCAACGTACAGTTAATTTTCTGTATAAGCAGACTGTACAAAATGGCCTGCCTTTTATCATATTAATTTTTTCTTTTGTACTCGGTCAGTATATAATTAAATCGCTATTAACGAACGTGCCAATACAGCTTTGAATGCAAGACATACATTTGAGGACAAAAAAATGCATACCACCTGTTATTTGTCCTGTTAAAACGCGTACGAATAAACTATAACATTAGAAGATATTTGTTGAACATAAAACGTGTGAATTAAAGACCATCTGTTTTACCTGTATAACTAACGGTCTAAAAATTATTAAAAAGTCAAAAATTATGTTAACGCTATCAATTTCCTCTACCACCACACTCGATTATTACACCCACTGATGCCAATAATACCAATTACCTCTTTACGCCATCCTATCAACTTATAAGTTAATAAAAATTAACTAAAATAAAATAAAAAGATAATTTATAAGGTGCTCGTCTAATTGTCGACAACATTTTTTGCTATAATATATAATAATACATTTCTAAGAATCGGTTTTACTTTTCTAGACCACGTATCGAACGTTCAAACAACTAATTACTATTTGCATTGCATAGAGTCGTTACTTAAGTTAAACACTTATTCTTTAATAATAACACAATAATTTATTGCTTTAAAAGACAAATAATGCACACCGCTTAAACTCTTTTGTCATATTATTATATTAGTTGTTATTGAATAAATAATATATTTTTTATATGGTTTTTTTTCTGTTTGGTGATAGGATGGGTTAAGGACAGATTGTTAATAAAAGAACTCGAGAAATAAAATTGTGTTTAATTCATTTGCGTTTAAAGTTATTTAAAATTTTTTTTATCATTTTATTATATCCGATCATAATGCTTTTCATCAAATATAATTTCATTTCTTTGACAATTCTAGTTATTGCAATTTTCGTTATGCCGGCTATTTCAGATGATAATACAGACACATATCGAAGTATGGTTTAATTTATTGATATATAATAATTATTTTCGAATTTCAATTTTAATTTAGTTGATACATATTTTATCATTAATGATTGTATAATTTTCCAGAATTAATTAAAAAACCAAAATATATTATTTTTATTCTATGGTAGTCTAAATACAAACAAAACTTGTATAATTTCTTATTTTCCGATTTAACATACTATTATATAGATAGTATAAATATACCTGAATATGTTTTAAAAAGTATATAGGTGCTTAACGTATAGTTAATAATTTTGGAGAAAATGTATTCTTCTTTACATCACATTATCTGTATATCATAACTCCAGTATAACTTCTCATGTATAATATTAAGTCAATACGAATGGTATGAGTTATATATACACGTATTTTATTAAGTGAAAAGTATTATATCTTAATTTATACTAAATAATAACTAATATAATATAAGACAATACTATTATAATAACATTTTTTTTTTTTTTAGAAATTTGTAAAGGTAATATATTTTTTTATATTAATAACAGAGCTTTGAACTTAATACATTTGCATGTGTTTTAGAATAAAAAAATTTGCTTTGTCTTATTTATAGTTCAAATACGAAATCTTATTTTAGATATTTTTGAATGAGGTCATATTATAATTTTTTCACAGTAATTCTTTTTTTCTTATTGTAAATATTTTTTTGGTCATTCATTGATACTATTATATTTTTAATTGGGTATTTAACTAAATTTTTAATCCGATGATAAAATTATTATCATCGGTTCTGATACCTACAAATCCATAATTCGTATATAAATTCCTGAAAACAATAATCTATATCATCAATTATCTAACATATCACACATAATATTGATTTTGTTTTCTTTAAATTCTTTAAAACAATTATTGAAATATACTAAGTGTATGGGCTATTTCATATTGTTATTTAGGAAACTACTATAGCATTTTTTAAACCAATAATAATTAGTAAACAAACTGCAAAAACAATCATTTTACATTTTAATCAATCGATAGTAAACTATAATGGTAATTAAAATAGGATTTAGTCGTTCATGATTTGTTCATTAAATACTATTGAGCCATTAATTTTTTTAATTATTCATTAATTGTCTACACCAGCACAGATTAATTAATTAAATTTATTTATTTTTTAAATGCAAAAGACGTTCTTATGGATTATGCTGGTTTTAAGAGTAAGTAATTGTAATTTACATTGATATCATTTATATCCGTTATTATTATTTCTAGTATATTAGATATAGATTTATAGTTATAAGCATTGAACTTTATAGTTTTAATGATACATTGAAGAAATTTTGATTTTATATAATATGTGTATGTTTTTTATAAACAGATACAAATACATATATATTAAATCATATTAGAAATGTATCTAGTATTTTTTTACGGGAAATTTTCTATCACCATAATATGACTAGCGAAATTTACGTAATTTCCATAGTATTTTTATAAGTAGGGATGAGAGTTGTAGGAAGAAAAATTATCAAAATATGCCCAAAAATCAAATCAAAAATATGCATACAAATTTTTAATTATAAATAAATATGAAAAAAAAATTAAATTAAATAAATTAAAATTAATATAATATAAAATTACACATTTATAAAAAACGTCAAAAGTAAATGACAGCATCTAATCGACGACTTTTTTTTGGTTCAACGTCTGTATATATTATAGAAAAAGAATTATAAATTTTTATAAATAATGTGATACTCACATTTCATTTTTATTTATTTTTCATACCTGTAAATTTGTTGTATTGGACCACTATAGAACTTTTTAAGATTGGGTAATCGACGTCGATTATCCGAGAAAATATTTTTTATTTTTATTTAAGTATAATATTTGATAAAAATATTTAATTTAAGAAGACGTCATATCCACATGTGTTATATCTGTCTTATAAACGTACATCATAACAAATTTTCGTTCAGCAGAATACATTTTGTGATATTAACGTTAATATTAGAGTAAATTTACTTATTATAAAATTTAAAGATAAGAATATTATCTAGACAATGACATATGCTTTTAATGATATTATTATTTTTATGTGAGTTACTAAGCTATGTAAAATATTACAACTTTAAAACGATAATATCAATAAAATCATATCATATCATTATCTAGATATTATTCTTACTTTAAATTTAATAATAGGTAAATTTATTCTAATATAAAAGCTAATATCAAAAAATGTATTCTGTTGAACGAAAATTTGTTATAATGTACATTAGTAAGACTGGGACAACACATGCGTGTATAGCGTCATCTTAAGTATAATCGTTGATAATATAAACTGAAATATGCACTTTTATGAACGAAAAAATGTTTAATATACTATTCTTAAAATATTTACCCAAATATGCAACAAAAAAAAAAAACAAAACAAAACTGAACTCGCTAGGTTATGAAACGGAATTATAGCTCACCTAGCTATAAATAGAAGGCATAGTCAAAAATATGCAAGTCATATAACTTCTCGTACCTATTTATAAGTCATTCGTAAATATTATTTACTATTCTAGCTATATTTTGAGTTTTATTCCCACAATTGAACGACCTTTTTCTCACACATTTTTAATTTAAACTGCCCTTGCCATTGTTATCATTTTTAGTTGTATTGATTATTTTTTGGTTTATTCTATCCATAATAATTCATATCTATGTAACAATTTCTTATAGCTTATAATAATACCTAACTATTTACCTACCTATGTTTAAAGGTTTTTATTTTTTAAAGTTATAGGTATAATATATATGTATATATATAATATATATATCACGTATGAAGTGTAATAATATTTTGTGTACAACCCTTTTTTTATTATCTAAATTTTACATGATTAATGCATGCACGCAGCAATATCTTAAACCCTTTTGTGTAACGTTTTTTTTTTTTTTTTATAAAAGCATTGTGTTATCTGAATACGATTAATAATTAATGTTTTGTATGATTGCAAGTTATAATACATTTATATCAACCTATTCAAAGAAAATGTAATTATTTATGAAGTATTGGATAAAAATAAAACCTTATTTTATATTACGTGTCATATCGAATTTTAATCATACCAATATTATGCATTTCAATAGAATTTTTTTTTTAATTAAATCATTATTACTATTATTAATTGACAAAGCCAATTAATTTTTCTCCTAACAAAATACAATTTCTAAAACACCAAAAATTAATGCTTAATTCATGTCCATTCATCTAACAGTGACTGTATTCTATACCTAGCCACTTTATTCAACTATAAATTTTATTATAATTCAAAAGATAATACGTTTAGTACCTTATTATTATTAAAACACAGAATGTATACTATATAGGTAAATACTTCAAATTACCATTGCCTTGCTATTTTCACTATTTATGTATGTGTTAGGTTCCTAGTTTAGCGTTATACAAGTATATTAGCTGACTTTAATATGTTATATTAAATTACTACATTGACTTATGCTTTGAACTACAATACTTAAATAATTAAATTTCAGATATTCGTAGAGACGATTTGCAAATACAATATGAAGGTGAAAATTTGAAAATAAATAATTTTAAGTATAACTTTTTGTTGATATAAACCGTGTGTCTGCGGAAACAGTGTACACTTTATCACTCATTCAATAAATTCTGTTTGATAGACGTTAAAATAAGCTAATCACAAATTATTTTAACTTTCAATTTGTTTAACTCATGATGTATTTATGCATGTGTAATACAACATCATTTTTTTTAACGGCATTCTCTATTTTGAGAATAATTTTGGAATTAATCAATTTTAGTATATTAATATTATGTATTCTAAAACCAAAATTGGTAAAATTAGAGCTAGGTGTAACTAATTTTTTTTTTAAAGTTATAAGTACCTAGCTTTGATTTTGAAGATTTAAATTGATAGTTTTAAGTTTTTCCAAAAAAAGAGCATTTAAAATATCCAAAAGCTCATAAAAATGTAATATTATATAACTCTATTAAATCATTGATATGAAATGAAAATAATAAAATATTTTACAATTAATACTATTAATCTAAAAATCTGTCTCCGATGTAAATAATTTTACACAATTAAACCAAACGTAACTTTTTTGCATTATAACAAATTGATTTTATTTATTTTTAGATGTCATAAGTATGTATTTTTATTAATTGATTGAATACAATTTTCTATAGTTTTGTAAAAGCTAATAGATAGCTATAGTTTTACTAAAACAGGTTATTACACATTTATATTTGAAATATTTTAAGTTGACTGCAGTTAGTCTTTATTTCTTTATTCTAATTACTATCAGTAAACTAGATAAGATTTTTAAAATAAAAAACTTTCATTATTTAGCCTATACGGTCACTGGTTAATTATTTACTAAAATAATTTTTTAAATTATCTTCTAGTTGAAATAAGACTCTTTTAGCAACTATTTTCCATCCATGTTTTAAGTAAAAATGATTCTCAAATGTATATAATCACGGCAAAGGTGGAATTAAAAAACCATCTATATATTGGCTATGCAAATTGTTGTATGAGAAACAGTTACTTTGTTTATTTTATTGTATTGAGTATCGATATATAAATATTTAAAATGTAAATATCATATCCAGTATCTATAGTAGGTACATGGTATCACGGTACTCTAAATATAAGTATCTTGTGTCAACATAGTATTGTGAAACAGATTTTCAAGTATCTTAACAGTCCCTGATTACTGACTTCTATTTATGGGGATAATATTTTAAATGATTGTACATAAAAGTCATGTGTTCTATTAACCTACAAACATTCACTGAGTATGACATAAATTACAATAAAGTAGTATTTAAAGTTAAAAGTTACAAGATTTCAGTATATTTGTGGAGTTAAGTTATTTAAATTTTGATAAATTCAATTTTATGTACATTTTAATATTGACCAAAACTATCATAACAGACCATTGAAAAAAATACTATTTCTTTTTATTATATAGACGGATTGACCGGTACGTATTTGTGTTTTAATATTAATTGTATGTTATTTTATAATAAATGTGACTAGTAAATTTTAGGTTTTTAAACAGCTTATATTCCCATTGTGTCGGTCGGTCTATTAGAAAAGCTCACTAAACGACTATTTCATATTATATCAAATTATGTCCAGTAACATTAGATAATAAATAAATATCTTAATATCAACAATCGTAACTATGGTCTGATAACTGGTGAGTGAAGCGACAAATACAACTAAGTATGAGGTTTTAAGGTGTTCTGAACTCAAATTTATAAATCTATTTATTTTTCAAATTGTCCGTTATTAATTTTTACACAATCAATACATTTTAAACAATTATTATATTTGTAAGTCATGTTAAGCGATTTTTGTAGTAATTTAGCTTACATAAATATAAGGAAAATTGTAACCCCTATGAAGTCGTAAAGTATGATTTTAATTTAGTAAATTCAGCTATTAAATAAAATCTGAAACTTTGGAGAATATTGATAGTTGTAAAATTTTGAATTATTCTAATAATTCCATCAAATAACCGAATATTCTAGTGATTTGAAAAACAAAAAATAAACACGAGAAAAAAAATGTTAAAATTAATTAGTAAATAAATTAATTAATATTTAGTTATTTAATTAATTAATTAAATAACTAATGTGTTAATTAATTTAAGCGTCTTAGGTTGATAATTTTGAAAACCTGATCGTCTTTTGATATCTCAATCACAACTAATTATTATTAATAATTTTTTATAGTTGAACAAATAGGTTAGTTAACTTTAAATATTTAGTAAATTTTATTGTAATTAGTATAAATTAATCACGCATACACATATTCGTTTTTTCAGATTCCGTACAACGTATGTAATATTTGTGTTTTTTATTGGAATAACGCTGCTGTAGCGTATTATTTTTATAATATTATTTTATGTGATACAATATTATATTATCTCATAATATATTTTATAAATTTTTTTTTTTGTCATTTCAATTTGATTTGTACGAAAAAAAAAATGTAATATATTATATGAAAACAATAAAAATAGATGAACAGATGTCATTATTTTTTTAATTTGTTATTTAATATTTTGTTGTACTAACTGTAGTAATTTTATACTATTTTATAAAACACCAATTTTTAAATCTTATAATAAATAATATAACCTTACTGAAATATATTGCAATTTGTTCAGTTGTACTAATATTTTAGTTTCTGAGCAGAGTGATAAATGTATTGATTTTATAATAATGTGTGTTTTCATCTTGTCTTTCATCGATTTTGGACATACAAACGATTTAATTTCAAACTATGAGGGATGTTTTAGATAAAAAATTGGATCTCATTTGTATTTTGAGTGTGCAAAAGTAATAAATTCTCAATATGTTTCTTTGTTATCCGAAAAAAAAACAATTAAGAAATAAAGTAATAAAGAAAAGCTGGAATTTTTACGTTAAACAAGTTTTTAATATAATTATATAATTATATTTCTTTATTTTATTATAATTCAAACTGTAGAAACTTAAATTTTTCAAAAAAGTTGTTTATAATATAATTTTCTATACATAGTATAATTTAAAAAAAATGTTAAGTCTTTTTGACTTCTTTATAGACAATTACATTATTTTTCGTTTATTTTTATAAATTATGATTTTTTAATATAATAAATGAATAATAATGCTTTAATATTTAATAAAATATGTTTAATATTCATTATATTAATGTTCATATCTAAATTAATTATTAAAAAATTATTCATAAATATTTTTTTTATGCATTTTAAGCAAGAATTTTTGACATAATTTGTCAAATATTGAAAATTAATTTGCAGTAAGAAATGTGTGTGTACACTGTACTTAAGATTCAAAAATTTAATACAAAATTTTTTACACATTTTTCAACTTTTATTAAAACAAATGAATGTCGAATTAATCTGAATGTTAAATTTCTGTCCGTTTGATGTTCAAATATAATTTGAAATTTTTATATTTTTACTACATGATAACTATTGATCCTCAAACGATTTTTTTTTTTTTTATTGTAATTCAAAAATGATTTCGCGCAATTGCTTGATGTTTTCACCTAATGTCTATATTTTAATTTAAGAACTATTTTTATTTTTTTTGAGGTTTTCATAGATTTAGAATTTTGTTTTTATTTTATTCTTTAATGGTCAATAAAAAATGTTAATACTGTTTTATACCTAATAACAATCTTATTATATTTTCTTTTAGCTACAGTTGGTATGTAAATTATTATTTTATTCTATTTGAAATTTAAAGTTTTTTTAATAATATTTGTCTCATATCATTATTTATTTCGATTATTAGCTCTAATGTTTTTAATAGTTAAATAAACATTGAAAATTAGAAACATGAGAAAACATTTTTTTTCAAATATTAAAATATAGTTTTTTGTCTTTTCGATGCTCTAAAGTTTGAAATGTTTAAAATGATTTTCAATCCACAGTCATTAGTCACAAATATGTGTATAATAATATTTTTTATTATTACAATAACATGTACTAAAATTCATATATATCCACGTGTAGTTTAGAAAACCAAAAATGTCTTGCACATTTAACATCCTTATAAATTGTTTATTGTACCTATACAGTTTTATGTTATTAATATTAACTTTTGGTATATTATATCATTTTTTTTCAGATGAAATTCGTAAGTATATTTTATCTTTATTATCATATCATATACCTATTTACTTTCCCCTATTCTGGAATGACCAGATGGTACATTGAAAATTATTAGGTACTTATATATAGTATAGAAGTGAAGGGTATTCAAAAACTAGTCTTAAATAGTTTAATGTGTAGCAGTTAGTAGCACTTAGTACCACATATCAAGATGAACGAAGTTAGGACACAGTATTTGCATATCATCATTTAGAACGCTATCGTCCAACGATATTACTAAGTAAAGTCAACAAATATATGATCCATAGAAACTATAGAATCTCCATCTTGTTTTCATAAAAATTTATATACTATTTGATTGTTTCATATTTCGTTGGGAATACATAAATTATATGGATTTTATAAAATATTAGAATTATAGGACATATTTTTTTATAATATTAAAAGTTAATGGTAATGGTAATAATATTATTATATTATATTACATGCTTAAACACGCAACCTATCCCAGCGGTGTTTGTATATTATCATTTAGAAATTTTAAATGATATTACTAAGTACAGTCAACAGAAATATTATCTAATTTTTATAATATAAAAATGTTAATGTTAATGGTAATAATCAAATCATATTATAAATTTTACTATTTTACTACATATTTATCATATTTAATTTATTAATGGGAAATAATTATTAAATTTCGTTTGTTTATTATTTTTATGTATTGTCTCGATTTCGTTAACAAAAATTATTTGTTATCAAATAGTTTATCCGTTATATAGTAACATCAGATTCTTAAAGATAAATGTACGCATAATTAACAATGAAGGTCAAAGTCCTCAAAAATAATTCGTTAAACAGAAAATTTCATTAAATAGAAGTTCATTATATGGAAGTTATATTGTATATATAATATAATATAAAAATAAAAATTAATTAAAAACTATTATTTACAGGAAGAATTGGTTCGTATTTTTTTTATTTTTTATTACTGTTAAGTTATTTTGTGTTGAACTTGCCTTAAAAAATTATGGATTTTAGACAGAGAATATTGAAGAATGTGTGTTTTTTATTTCATATTTCAAAACTGTAAAAATGGATATATTTGCTACATATAGGGTTGTGTTATACCAAAATTTGGATCTATCGTTGGAATAAGTTGGAATAATTGGAATAAAAGTGGAAAATGGGAATATTTATAAAAAACCGATTTTTACAAAATTGATTTTGTTATTCACACTGTAATATAAAGGAATTACCAGATAAATTCGAATATTTGATCAATCTCCTATGACACAATTTTCTATACATCTTCGGTATTTTTTTTTTCTATTTATAGAGATCTTTTTTGAATTTCTAAGTTTGTTTTTTTTTCATGTTAGTTTCAGTCCAATTTATTATTGATAAATATGTATTTTAATATTATTAATATTTAAAATACATATGTTATAAGACAGCGAATGCTAAACAATGACCAAATGTGTATTTTTAAACATTAGGATACACATAGTCTCCACTCGCAGTATCGTTGTTTGTATACAATTATTTTCCATCGATTTAAAATTATACACATGATCACACTGACTTTTTAATAACTACTTGAAAACACTCGTAATTTAATTCTAAAAAATCACAGATCAAGTTATCAATTTGTATTTCATTACTTTGAATTATTGACAATCTATAAAAGTAATTTTCATAATATTTGGCAATTTCTTTGTAAAAACAGATGGTTGATTCCAGTTATTATTATCAATTTATTCATTATTTAAAAATAAAATCTAATAGTTACATCAAAGCTAATATGATGAGTTTTCAAAACTATCACCTACTAAATATTTTAAAATTTTAATAATCCATAACTTATACACCATTAATTGTTCATAAATTATTAATTAAAATAATAATTTTTTTTCTAGGAAGAATATGTAAGTAATTTCAGTGTTGTTTTAATGTAATTATTGGAAGTTTTATGATATTATATTTATGTTAAATTTCAAATTCACTTAAATATAACTCATGTACTTGAAACCAAAAAAGTAGTAGATTTTTATTTTAGCGTTTAATGAGCTTAATCAATGTTCTATTATTCATAAACAAATTTTTCATGTAAGCATTGTTAGCTCATCATTTAAAGATTTATACTCTTTAGTTTTTAATTTTTTGTAAATTATTTAAATAAATGATGATAAATCGATACGACTTAAACATTTATTTTGTTAATACTATGATTTAAATAGATTTTTTTAGTTTTTATATCTTATGTTATAACTTATAACCAATAGGCACTTGTTCAAATAAACTATGATTGCAAAAAACTAATATCTCATATTCATCATGTCAATAATAATTTAACAATTATCTAATTATTAGATACGTCAATAATGTTAGTTGTACATTTATCAAGAAAATTAAAAATAACAATGATTTTTTTGTTTTTAACTGACATTTTTTTAATAATTTTTGTGTTTTTGAAAATTTAACGTAGAAGAAAATGTTAAGTTCTTAGATTTGATAATCATTAAAATTTATTCATTTCTAGATATTAAAATATGGAGTTGAAACAGTATATTCTTATCCATTCGATATTTTGAATATCATATTCTTTTGATTCTGAGACGACATTTCATCTTCTGATAAATTAAAATTAAAAATTCATATAAAATTGTTAATTATTTTAAAATATACATAAGAAGTATATTTATTAGTTAATTATCATGATATTATGAGCGTTGACTATTGATAATTAAATTAAAGATAAAATCTGTATACAAATTATTGTATTAATATCTGACGATAGCTACATTATAAATCTATCTTTTTACTAAGTCAGCTTCTTTGGCTTTTAACTTGATAATATGGTTATGTATTAATATTTTTATATTATTTTACAGATGGTATGAAGACATATTGTTTTATTTTTATTTAATCAATATTTATAATTTCATATTGTTTGAAAAATTGTTTAATACATTATACAAAAACAACATGTTTTCTTTCTCAAAATATTTATATAATCAATAGGAAATTGTAGAAAAACTGTTCAAATTGGTATTTCTGACTCATTGTTATAAATGTTATGAGTAAAAGTGAATGTGACTCTTACCAATTACGAAATACATTGTTATTAATTCTGCTACATAGTGATTATTATTATAATTTCCTGAGTAGGCTTTTTCATTTGTAATTTCAATAATGTTCCCAGTGTGGTTCAATATGTGCTAAAAATGTTGATAATCAATTTATTTGTTCAAAAATCATTCTTGTTTTTTTTTTTACCTTTTTTACCTTAAAGTTTTAATTATTGTTGGTACTTTTACGAATTTTAGTGGAGGGAGTCTATAATTACTATAAATATAAATAAAATAATTGTATTTTCATAAATTTTTGAGTGATTATGATAGTTGTATACTACAATTTAGTAAAAAGAATATGATAAATAATTTTATAAGCTATAAAATTACTATACAATTTTGTATCAAATTAAAATTATTATATGTTTCTATAAAAAACTATTCAATTTCAATATATATCTATCTATCTGATATATTGTAAATTTATTTAAAATTTTTCAAACAAAACATTCGATTTTAAAATAAGATCAAAACAGAAATATATAATAATACGTATAAATTACTGATACTTTTTTAGCTAACACTAGTAAGTTTTTTTTACTATTAGTAATAATATTATTTTACACAATATTTTTTGAATTGCGTACATAAATAATTGTAGAACTTTATATACTATATATTAATTATAATTTTGATAGTTAATAGGATTTTTTCTGAGACTTTAATAACAAAAATCCAATATTATAGCAATTAGTTATTACTTAATAAATTTTAATATTGGTGCTAAGCTGAACAATTTGAAATAACACGAATGTTATTTTTATACCAATCCATGACCTTATTCCCGAAAAATTATAAATTTTTTTTAATTATTTATTATTTATGTGATTTTATCCCAGATACAACTGGTACGTATTTATTTTTAATTTGTATGAGATAATTGCTTTATAGTCTTTATTCTTATAAATATTTCTTTTGAATTAAAGAATGAATGGTTTTCCTAATGATATGCTTTTTATTTATTGATTGTAAAGTAATAAAAAATTAGCAAATCTGTCACATTCATAAAAGCTGTTAAAAACGAATAATCTAAAAGAAATAATATTGCAGTCATTTTAAATGTCTAAAATAAAAATAAAATGGCTCATAAATACGGGTGACACCCTGGAAGTTTGTGCGACACATACGTTATAAGCACTCAAATAAGCATTTACAAATCTTAAATTTGAGCAAAAATGTTTGATCAAAAAAAAAAAAATTATTTACATGATATAGTAGGTACTAGACATAATTTAAAATTGTGCTAAACATGATATAATTAAAGATAACAAAAAATATTGAAAAAGTCTTTAACTAAAAAATAAAAAAATTAATACATTTTTATTCTATAAAAAAATCAAACTTCACTTTCGAGACATTTTGCCTTATTGTTTATAGATTTTCCGATGGATTTTTAGAAAAAAAACTATAAAGGTAGAAAAGCTGGTCAAAACATCAAAAAATAACCATAAAAACTGTTAATAAGCGTCTTTTTAAAAAATCATCGAAAAAAGCAAAAATAAATCAGTTTAAAATTTCACTATTGAAAGTGTTGTAACATGTCATACACTTCCACAACACTCTGCTATATTTCAAGTCAGTTCATAAAAATAAACAAATGCTTTAAGTCCCGAGCACCGGTCATAAGCATCGAGATCAAAATAATATCTAGCTTAAATCTCTCCCAACAAAAATAACTCATTATGTTAAAGATTTAGGCATTTTTACAGCTCCGATAAGTGATAATAATCGTATTAGATTAAACACCTTTCAAAAACAAAAATATTCTGGATTAATTGTTTTTCTAATAATCTAAAATGATTTAGTAACGTTAAAATAATTTTAAAATTGTATAGAAGTATTTTATGCATTTCGCAAACTACCACATTTTATTGCGTTATATAATAAAACTTATAATATCGTTCTAATAACATTGATGCAAACGAAAATCAAAAAAGTATCATGAAAAATATTAATGGTGTATAATATTTTTAATATTGTAAAAATGGAAAAATGGGTGCAATTTTATTATTAACGATTCGGCGTCTCGCAAACGTTCGAATCAAATCGGTAGATTATTGTAAATTTGTATACTTACATGAATATATTTTGTGTAAAGATAATATTAGAAATTAGATCATTCTTATTTTTAAATGGTATAACAGAACTATTATATTATATACTGTATAATATTATTTATTAACTGGTATGCTTATTATTTTGTTTCTAGCAAAACGAAGTATGTACAATTTTTTTAATAATACATTTTTGTAATTCAGTGTATATAAATATTATGTCTTGTAACTTTTGTAATGATAATCATCCTCAATTTTTCATCATTTTTTTTTTTTTTGTTTGTTGAGAGCCAAAGTGTGTTATCACTGTTCAAATAGACCTATGTACCCCCTAAAATATTTTGACTCTCAATTAATATCCTATAAAATGTAACCGAAATGTGAAAATATAATATAAGTTATTCAATTATGCATTTCTTTCGATTTTAAATTGATATATAACCAAAAGTTTTAAAATCGTTGGTAATTTATTTTGATATGTATCCAAGACTTTATGATTACAATTATCTCACGTTAAATTATAATTTATTTCTTATTTTTTGTTGATAGAGACGTTTCTTATGAGTACGTATGTTTTTAATTTTGTTATAAATATATTTATAACCATTGGTCGCTTTAAAAAATGTTAAAGTATAATGCATGTATACACTTTTAATTAATTTAAAACTAATATCTAATTATAAAATACATTAAAAACTAATAATTAGTGAACAATTTTGATTCATATAAGTAATATACAATAATAATAATTATAGAACTTATAGGCAATAATACTTAAATTGCATCACCCAAAACCTAAGCATCAATACATGGCCAATAACTTCACCCACTCATACCCCTACACAGTTCAGAAATCTACTTAAAAACAAAACATACGGTGTCTGTACTTAGTATAATATATATATATATAAACTAGTAGGTGCCAACTAGAAATTAACCTAATCTAACCTAAATACAATTTATGACCTGAAAATACTATTGATGTTGAAGATTTTCCCTATTTTGTAGTTTTATAAGATAATGGAAATATATATATATATAATTATGAAACTAATTCATGGCAATTCATTTTTTTTGTCTTTCTTTTGGTCTCATTTGACGTCAAAATAGAAAATACGAATAAGTTAGAAGTTTCAATTTTAATGTTTCACCTATTCCATAATTTACTGTATATTTAATTTATAAATTATCCAAATTATATGATATAAAAATATATCAATACACAATAGATAAATGTCATTATGTAATTTATTTTTACAGCACTTGCAAAAATGTACAAAGAAAAATTGCCAGGTATGTTTTAGCGTATATCAATATTAATTTTAATAATATTATAACTGTGAAATAAAACGTGACTGTTCAATGTTCATATAATAATAACTATAATCTGATATAATTTATGCTCATATTAAATAAATAAAACGACATATTAACATATTATTTGGGTTGATGTGAATCTGGTTTATGACTAGTTAATGGGGATGTAACTCCTGAATTGTATGAACTGAGTATCAAATTCATATTACTAGGTTTTTGGCAAACATTTTTTGTAATATGCATATAATTGAGTTCTAGAACTTAGTTTTGTAAAAAAATTGGATGAAATTTAATCAGATTCAAGTACGATTTTAATCAGATCCAAATTTATTTTGTAGGTGTGTCATGTATTAATTCAGTAGAAAAATTCTGTAAATATGTCATTCCAGATTATGATAAGCAGTTTTTTATGGATTTAATTATTTCTATAGGTGTTAATTAATTTATAAGAATAATGTACAATAATGTTTTGTTATAAATATTTTTGTGTGATAATATTATAATGTAATTAAGTTTTTGCTAAGAGAATGTCAGCATAATATTTGTTTTCTCTCTCAGACCCACGCGCAACATAGATAAAAAATGAAATGTTTTCACCTAAAAACGTTTTTCATGACTTTTGACTAATTTTAGGGTAAAATCACTATTATTAAAAAAATTATAAAGAATATATATTTTTGAGGGAATAACATATTGATTTTATATTTTATTGTTATTTGATGTTGTATTTGACTTTAAAAATGAAAAAATAAAATAAAATTTGTAAATTTAAATGAAGTTTACATTGTTCTGAGACAATATTTAGACAAATCGATATGTCATACCTTCAAAATTTTTAAAAATTTTTTTAATGGGTGATTTTTACTATAAGATTACTCAAAAACATAAAAAAAAATGATTCTTCGTAAATGCTTTTTGTCTATTTTGCGCATTATCCGTACATAGAAAACAAACAGTGTACTGACACGCTCCTAATTCTCATCGTGGACGTATGGTAAATTTAAGCTAACGATAATTTAATAATTATAACGGCGATATTTTTAATTTAAATATAAATAGTTTTTGTATATTAGAATACACATAGAATACACATGATGGGGGTCAATTAAGCCATCTTTGCATGTTGTTTTAGATTTTTTCATGAGATTTTGTTTTTTTTAAATAAGTAAAAGTAAAAAAAATACATAAAGGAAAAATGTAAAAGTCTTATAATTTAATATATATTTTTATGTATGTTAAGGTTTATGTTACATTTATATGATATTTAAATATAATTTAATAAATTTGATTTATAGAACCATGTACATTAAAGCATAATTTATTATTTTTCCTCAAACGTTTTTGTTATTGTATTGTAATTTACCAAATATATATTCTATAGAATAACCAAAGATTATAACAATTATAACCAAATATTTATGTTATTATTTTCTATGCATGGTATAATTTTCAAAATATTTAGTGTTTGAAATTCTCCATTTTCATTACAAATATTGATAAAAATTATTCGTTGGATAAAAAGTTGAAAATTCCACAAAAACTATTCTAATATCTGTATAAAATATTAAAAATATTAGGTAGTATTTATGCATTTGTAGTTAAAATGTTTACAAGATTTGCCAAAATCATAATAATATACATACTACAAGCAGTTTGTAGTAAAAATGAGTGAAATATTTAACTTTTAAGTTATGAATTAAATATTTACAACATATTAGTTTAATTTTATTAAATTATATAATATTAATATCTTATTATTTTAATTTTATCTTAAATGTAATTAACATATCGTCTAAATAAACCAATACTTTATTATGTATCTTTAAAAGTAGCAGCAATAAAACATTATCGCGTTTATTTTATATGAAACATTTTTTTTACATACATAAACAGTTATATACAAAATGGAATATATATGTATTTTTTTTTTACTCATATGTTTCATTATTAAATACTTAGACATTTGTTTTAATACTTTTGATTATTTTTCACAATCACAGAAGACTCAAATGTTTTTAAAGATAAGTAATTCCCACAAAAGTACCTCAGTTAATTGTGTATTCTTCATAGATTCAAATAAAATATTATAAAATAATAACATGATGTAAACATCTATAATATTTTCTGTATAAGGATGTGTATGCTATAACACAATTATAATATGGATTTATAATTGGTAATTTATATATGTATAATATAGTTACCCCGTTTTTCTGTATTACTAACGGAGCTTTAGATATAATTATTGGTAATAATAGAATATGTATAGAATAATTATTATCATCTGCCGGTGAAATAAGCTAATTATTTCAGTCATTGGCCATCATACCTACACTATTCAACAAATATCTACAAGAAGTAAATATTATATAAAAAATGTATACAATAAACATTTAAGTCGAGCGTTAACATTCTTGCATCAAAATGCCGGAAATCTCATATGTGTGATATTAATTTATAACGATCGTGATAAATAATCATGAGTGTAATAATCATTTTCGACGATAACAAGCATAATAAAATAATATTTAAAAGTCGTGCAAATCTGGTACGGGAAAAATATAATGTCTCGTCGTATACAAACTGTCCGGGAATCGGAAAGGAAAAATAAAAATAAAAATAAAATTATAATAATAACAATAATAAAGGTAGTTTTCGATTGTTACGGGACCGCAGTAAGACGACATAAGGACGGAGGTGTGGGTAGGATCGTATATTGATTAACGTGTCTCTCTCGGCCAGGTGAACGATGACGGGAAAAGAGTGTGAGAGAGAGGATAGCTCTACGACGGTACGCATTGTGTGTGTGTGTGTGTATATATATATATATATATATATGTATATAAAAAGGAACGTGTGCACGATAGGTGGGTGATGGCGAACCACAGAGAAGGAGGAAGGAGGCGAGTTTGTAGAAGGACGGAGGATGTCGACGGCGGTGGCGGTGTTGGGAAGAGACGGGAGTCTAACCGGAGAGTGTAGAGTAGCAAAGGGATGAAATACAAAAATCCGACGAAGGACTTTCGCCCGGCGCCACGACCAGCGCCACAGGTCAACTTGTTGTTGGTGCTCTGAATTAGGCGCGCGCAACGGCCGTCAGCCAGCCAACAGTCCCGCCCGCCAGCCAACCAGCCAGCCCTTGAACCGTGGTGTTCACGCCGCATAGCAGTCGACAGTCAGTCACCGGTTGAACACCGGAACGGGAACACCGTCGCGCGTCCTCTTCGACTGTGCCCTTTCGACCGGTCTCTAGACCGTTTAACCCCCACATCCCCTCATCCCGCCGCTGGTTTACAGGGTCTGTCTATCATTGGTTCGCTCTCTTTCCGGCAGTCGCTAGCCCGCTCGTGCTTTCGCCGGTCTCGTCGCATTCTCGTACTTAACCGTCAACAGCGAGCGTGCTTGCTCTCGTTCGTACCGTTCGTCACGCTCTCTGCTCGGCCCGGCAACAGGTGAGTGGTCCAACAAGTATTTTATGCGCTATATTATATTAAACGTATTCACGTAGTAATCTATCGTAGCCGTCGTCATTACTCGTTATCCACCGATTGTTTCACATCGAGTAATTGTGTCTTGTACATTATGTTTGTAAATCGTGGTGTATAGGAAATCTCAATTATTATGAAATACATTTTACTAGTTCACCGATAAAAATATTCAAATATATCATACATAACAAATTAGTACTTTTAAATAAACATATTATACGATACGATTAGAAACCGTAACATTTTTGCAACGGACATGAGCACATTGTTTGCGCACATAAGTCTATGCAATTTTTAAATACACTGAAGCTTTCATTAACGATCACCTTTTACACACGGTCACCTCTATGTAATAGTAGTTTTCCTTGGTCCCATCAAGTGTTATGTCATATATTGTCACCTCTATAGGACGACCACCTTTAAATGGCGATCACTTCGGTGACCGTTAATTGAAAGTTCCGCTGTAATAACTATTTATTTTAAATCGAACGTGTATATAAAATGTTTTTCACAAGTACAAATATACATTTTTTAATCACAAATTGACACTTTTTAATGAGTGCAGGAGAAGAGGGATTAAAATTAGGCTCATTGTCTTTTTATATTATCGATTCAATTGCTTAACAATTTACAATGTAATGTTTTTACAAACATAAATGGATCCCTTGTAACAGTTTTAAATCATACTTGTGATGAGCTATACAAATAAAATTTATCTATATGTTATGTTACATTTTTAAACCAGACATTATTATATTGACATAGTGAATTTTAAATTATTGAAAAAATCGTGTTTTTCAAATTATTTACACTTATTTCTGGTAAGTTACTAATGGTATTTACTGTCATTCGCCACTTTAGAGACAATACAATTAATTTTACATTTTGGTAAATATTTTTTTTTTCAATTTAAATTTAGTTATAAGAGACGCAATCAATTGTACATTAATTTATTTTATTAATCTCCTCCCCTGTGAAGTGACAATAATTGAGATAGGTTGTGTTTCCTCTAAGCAGTGATATAAAAATATAAATTATGTATATTAAAATAATAAGTATAAATGTATAAATATTATATTAGCTATCGTAATAGAATAAAATTGAATCTTATTATTTTTTTTATGCAGTAAACCTATAGAAATAAATTTAACGTTATCTAATTTATTAAATTTACGGTTCAGCCTAATAGTTGATATTATATTATAAAACATATCACTTTAAATATAATATAGTTACACATCAAAACCGATATCAAAGATCAAACAATGTTATTTTTACTTTAAAAATTTAACATTGGAACTTCTTAATATAATAGGCTAGATCAGTGTTTCTCAAACTGTGGTACGCGTACCCCTTGGGGTACTCGAAATTTTTTAAGGGGTAAAAGTCTGGCCAACATGTATGTAAGTATTTAAATTTTTTTATATATATTTTAGTTTAGTAACTAAGAAGGGTACCAAAAAAAAATGTATTGATAAAAAGGGGTACAGTGTTTATAAAAGTTTGAGAATCCATGGGCTAGATTAATATAAACAACACGTTCTTATACGCCATTGTTAAGAGCCATATAAATATGAGTAGGTTTCCTAGAATACTCTAGAAGGTGTTCAGCACTAGACTAGTATAGTTATTATACCACCTTGTAAGATTATTGCTCATCATGGACTTCGTTATAGCAACATTGCCGTGAAGTGCATAGTAATTCCTAGTTCTAGTAAAATTAAAGTATATAATTATTTGTATTATATTGTATATTAAATAAATTGTCTAATTAATTATCATTAGTTAAAAATATAAGTGTTCTATTTTTCACTTATCTTTCTCAACAAGACAAAAAGCTCACATTGAACGTGCTACGTCATTGAAATAACTATATTATAGTAACCATTCGCAGTCTTGCATAGCGATCACTACATGAGTGATTCACCGAGTAACCTTTATTACTCCTTTTTAACAAATTTATTGAAATTCTGATTTTATTAAATTAAGTTTATACTACGAACAATTTTTTCAAAAACTTTTTATGTAAGCGACACAAACCTCTTTTTTTCAAATGAAAATCGCCTTTAATATTCAGCGTATGATAAAATATGTTTTGATTTTTTTTTTTGTTCTGTCAACACTTTTTGAAACAATAAAAATCTTTAAATATTTAACATCAATAGTGCTTACTGGTAGAAAATTATATCAAGTTGTAACTTTGGAGATTTGGAGTGGTCCACCAAGTGTTTTTAAAAGTTATCTGAAATACTATAAGATAACTATTAAAATTATTAGAAACGCATTTATAATAGAAAATTACGTCCTACTCTGAATCTATAATACAACATAAAAACTTCAATAAATAATATGATTTTACGCGTATAACAGGTTCGCACGAAATAAATGTTTGATGTACATTTTTCGGTGTGGTTTATTTTTTTTGTTCAGGTTAAGTCTTGTGCATATTGTGCTAATATGTACGCAGGACATTTTATTTATTTGAACTACACAATGTAGGTATACATATAGAGAGGCTATGGAAAAAAATCCATTATTATACAGTGTATACACACAATGCTGCATGTATCTTGTGGTAGTTGTAAACTATTATACTAAAATAGTAGTAGTAATGTCTATGAGTTACAAACCCTTTTGGTGAAATTTTTGTTCAACGTTAATGAAATAATTTATTGTTTGTTATTTTTATTTAGATTTAGCTCACTAGTGAAGTAGTGAAGCATTTTAGGTAAATAAGGTAAGAGATAAGTATCTCCTCGTCTCTTGTCACCATGTGCCAGTAGTGAGCCGAATAAAAATTAAAATAATGAGCAATAAATGATTACATCGGAATTGAGCATCTACTTATTATGTTATTTAATCTATAACCTCTAATTTTCAACCTATACGATACATACAAAAATATAGTGTATCAATAATACTTATAGGTATAGCACATATATTTATTTTATATTGCATAGGTAGTAGGCCAGTAAGTACTTAAAAGATTATATCTTAAAATCGTGTGGTATTTATTATTATATACGATATTATAATATTTATAATGACAATAATACGTACATACGTTGAATAGATACATTATATAATACGTATACGTATTGTATACGTATACAATATACCATATTTTATTAATTTTTTGTTGAATTATTGCAGTTATCCATTTTTTAATAACAAATATTACATCGATAACAATTTTAATAATTCTATAATATTTTTGATTTGTATAGTAGAGTTATTACACTCGTTTTAAATGTATGCAAATAATGATTTTTTTTTTCAAATTTTTTCTGTATAAATATAAAAAAAATTTTATTTATAATTATGCATAATTCTAACCGTCTTTTGTATAAACACTCAAATTTTGCAAAGAATCGTTTTATCGTTGTGATAATAGTTTATTTTAGTTACCAAATGTATAACAATAATGAAATGGACTGATCGACAGTTTAAATAAATTTTCATTTATAATTAATGAAATCTTAAATGGCGTCAAAATTATCATAAAAAAATTCTGTTTCTGAATATTAAATCGTGTATAGTATAAATATATATATAACCACATTACTGTTTGGCTAAACATAATATTTTCGTAAATAAAACTAAATGTGTAAAAATAAAAACATATTACATTTACATAGTTAGAAATACATGAAGCGTATATAAGTATTATAATGATTAGTAACTATTGATTACCTATACAAGATACTTCTAAAATTATAATAATATTTCCAATAAGGCAAGATGATGTTTATGTAGTGCATTGTTGATAAAACACTGACAACGTCACCACGTTTATCACATTTGTCAATTTTAATAAACTAAGTAGAGATGATATTATATTATTTCCTTCGAATGCATTTTGTAAGTATACTTAAACATTTTTATTTTCATACTGACGGAAAAACAATAATAGATTCTTTGCGTAAACAGCGTGAATTGACACCCCATTATAAGTAGTTACTTACTTCCTGTAGTAGCAAAATTAAGATAAATCTTTGAATTGTATGGTGATGGTAGAGACTATATAGGTGATTTCCAGGGATACTGAGTGTACTGTTAATATTTTAGATATTATATGAGAATGGAATTTAAATCTGGTTTAATAAACTATTAGAAATTAATGAAAGGACTATGCGTATTTCATGTGCAGCAGTCTCTTGATATTATATAAATATGCTACGGATTGTCTCAGATTATGTAGATTGTTGATTATATGTAGCACACATTTTATTAATAAAATAGGTATAAGTTATAGATTATAGACCATGAGCAGTCAATCTGCGGATTGCGAGTAAGATAATTTATTTCATCTGTATAGTTATGCATTGATGTACTAAGTATTAAAAAGGGGTAATATAATATTGGAGTGTTTTATTTAAGTACTATATATTTTTTTAGGAATTTTGTAATTCAGCTCGAGTAAGTTATATTAATTATCAAGGATAATTTTGCAATTACATAATGACCTATCCAATTAACTGAATTATATGCCTCTCACATAGTGAATATAATGACAAAGCTATTCGTAAATACAAAAATAAAATTCACAAACAAAAAATAAAAACTAGGGCACTGTCCAAATTTCCAACTTGTATAATACAGGAAATATTTAAAGTAAAATCATTATTATCATTAAAATAACAATAAAATAATGTATTTTTAATTCATGTATTATAAATATTTTATCCCCTCCCCCACCCAAAAAAATTGATTCTAAATGCATGCTTAGTTCTAAGCATTAAGTACCTATACTACTCAATCCTATTGTACTTACACTATTGTATGTAATTTAAACATGACGCGTGTTATTAAATATTTTACTAATTTGATTCAACCTTGGAAATTTACTTAAGCATTAATTATAAAAATATGAAAATTATAAATAAATGGGAAAGAAGTTTAGGTTATACCTACAGTTTAAAAGTTGTCGACTGTAGATCATTAAGAACTATAATGTAAAAAATGGTTAATTTTAATTTGATGATAAATTATTGCATACGCAAAATTATTTTTAACTTAGATAATCTTTCAGTCTATATTATTAAATCCATTTTAGGAAATATTTAATATTATTTATGTTCCAAATAATTTTAACTATAAAAATTAGAAAACTTCAAATTATATTCTTAAAGAACAAACGTGAAAATATGGGGAACAAATCATTTTAAGACCCAAATATGCATTTTACTTCGATTTTTCGAATATAAAGTGTTATAATTAATCAATCAGATTATAAACAGTTTTTATTATATTATATTCAAAGAGTAATAGAATCAACAGGTCAAACATTTGCTACCGGTTGCTTTCCATCACCTATGGTCAAATTATATGATATATTTTAAAATGACATCATCTTGTCAAAATTTTCCAACGAATGTATGTCCGTTAATAAGGTATAACTATGTTTTTGTCAGGCGTAATATGTTGTTCATTTTGAGTTGTCTTGTAGCCGCAACAGTTTACTTCAGTTAATATTGTGAATTTGTTGATAATAGTTTATTTAATAATTACGTATTTTTATATAGTTTAATTATATAAACTAATAATTTTTAATACTTGGAATGGTTTATTTAAATTTTAAAATAAAATCATAATAATAATATTTGGTGCGAGGGCAATGCAGTTGGCTTATTAATTTATAGTTTTTAAAATGTTTTAAAATTCAAAGTTTTAGTATTTATTTATATCGTGTAATATTATTGTACATAATATATATATAAAAACATTTAAATTTTTGATCACAAAAAAACGAATTTCAACCCAAGATAATATATTAAAATAATATTACCTTATAATTTAAAGAAAGTTAAAAAAAAAATTGCTGAATATTATATACAACTTAGAATTATTGATGTTAATAAAACGAAAAACATATTATTTTTTACAAAATGTATATAATATTTGTATACAATTTATGATAGCCAAACACGATAATACTTTGTTATACAACGTCCGATGGTTGTAATATTTGTTATTGTACAGTTATGTAACTGTCTATTGTTTATTTATTATGGGGTTATAATCGTAGGTAAATATACAATAAACTACAAAAGCTAATTCATATTTCATTTTATACTCAACTATCTTATTTAATATACGTAAACATTAATTTAAAAAACAGAAGCTATCGATTATATTATATTTAATTGTGGTTACGTGTGCTTTGAGTTTGATATTAATATTATCGTTTAATATCAACGTAAATAATAATACACTTAAATGTATTCCACTTCTGTTGCTTAACCATTCGGGTTAGGTGTCGTGTCAGTAGTGTCATAACAACTAAAATGTTCTTTATTGATAATTACTTGCTTGTGTGCAAGAAAAGTCCGAAAATGTATCAATTAAATAGTTTTTCGTGTAGCGATACGCACTGATCTCCGTGCGTACACATGCATTTTTACAATATCCACTACTCATAATATATACGTCTACTGAAGTACTGCTGCGTTGTCGTCGACGGTGACGTGCATTACTGTCTGGAATAACTATATACATTGTGTACACACACGATATTCTATCTCTACTACTGCGTTATCGAATCATTACTAGACGTCAATTTCCGATAAGAATAGCTTTTGCTACACATTGTATAAAGGTATGGTTGTATTTACCCTAACTTTTATTTAGTCACTGTCAACTTTATGTTGCCATATCCAAGGTTGGATCTTTTGAAAAATTAAAAATACAAATAATATAAAACAACAACAAATATACAATGAATTATATAGCTTATCAAGGAATATTTATTTATTCGCAGTTTTTCCGTATGAAAGTGTCTTGCGTTTTTCTGTAAATCGACACTTCCAGGGAAGAAGATCGTAAACGACATTTTCTTAATTTTACAGGAGAGCCGAAATAAAAATACAATACATTTTTCTGTCCTATTCTATAGGAATATCACTTACAAGTATAGTTCGTATATCAATCTATTAATTGATCATGTTTCTAGTGTATTCCACTTATATAACTATAAAATTACTGATAATTTGGGTAGAAATTAGCTTATTAATGATAATATGGGACTCACGTCCATTATTTCTCAAGATAATCTCACAACATTATATCGACGGGTACAAGAAAAAAAAGCGTAAACGACATATTTAATAGTCGTTTACGCCTAATAAAAGTCGTTTACGCCTGATAAAAGTCGTTTACGCCATTTATAACTACACACCTGATAATTAATGGCGTTTACGCAAAATATTTAAAAATTGGTAGTAATTCGTAAAAAAATCGTATCGATATGATCGTTGGATCTATCGACAGAGAATCGCGGCATTTACGCCAAAATTCTATTAACTCATTTTCGGCCAAAATGTTGTTTACGACCTTCTTCCCTGGAAGCGTCGAAATGTTATTAAAATTTGAGAAATTAAATAACTTCCCATTTTATGTTTTTCCTAAATATTAATGACACATTATTATAACGATATATACATATTGTTTTTATAATTATGTATATATATATATATATTCAATAATTTTATTTTTTTAATATAACCCGGTAACGATGGATAATTCAGCTAATACATATGATTGATTTATAGACAAATCGTCGAAAAGTGCATTTACAAATAATAGAACACAATATTATTAATGTAAAATTTCTATTTTGGCTATTAAAATGTTTAAATGAAAACGTGAATGTGTGTACATCATATATTATGGATATGAAAGTATTTGCAATCACATACTAAAAGGTCATATTATGTAGAGCGTTCATTAATTACGTGACGCACGTAGAGCAAAGGATAATAATATATGGTATTACATAAAACACGGTAGAACAACGTGACGACCGTGAATAGTAATATTAAAGGATTGGTAGAAAAAAATAAATCCAAAAGTTCAATAATTCAAATTTGAAGTATTCGAAATAAGTATTATTATTATAACTAAACGTTTTAATTAATTTCTTATACACATTATGTTTTGTCAATTAATCGATACTATGCATATTTAAAAGTATTGCGTGATTTTACTCTAAAATGAGATTATTAATACAGTCAGTTCATTCGCATAAAATTATTCAATATATTCAGTTATTTTTTTTTGCCAGAAACGAAATTAAAATATAAATTGTTTTTTTCGTTTATTACATTTTGATTTTTTTCTCCTTTTTTTTTACTTTAGGCTAACAAAAGTGTTGTATGTCAATTTCGTGTTTTAGTAATTTTTTCCCCCATGGCGTCAAAAACTTTAAGAACAGTCTAAAAGGTAAAAACTGTAATTGAATCATATTTGAAGACCCTAAATTATAAATAATAAAAAAATATAAATAATATTAATAGAACGTTCAAAAATTCACACTAAGAGCACACACTTTGGTTAAGTTAAATTTCTGAAAAATAAATACGCATTCATAATAAATATTGGTATACATTACCATCAAGTGATTCTAATTATCAACTTTAAATGGTTTTTCACCAAAATGTATATTTTACCTTTTTACATACATAATATTCTTTATTTAAAAATGAATTTCAAATACAATTTTAAATTAATCCCAACTAGTTTCTATCCAGCTATTTAATATAATATTGTTATTATTGATAAAGAATGTTATGAATTTGCCTATGCTATTTTAATAAATGTTCAATGTATGTAAATAATTGTTTTTATTCCGAAGTTATTGTTAAAATTAATATTTAAATTAAATGTACTAATCGTAATATTTTATTTAATATTAAGAATATTTTAATAACTACTAATGCTTGGTTGGAATTCAAATTTAGTTACCTAATACAAATATAAAAAAATTTCTATTTTTAATGATAAAAACGAATGTATGGTTTAAACTTCAGTAAAATTTGTAATTAATAACAATATCTAAACGTTTATTTAAAAATGAGAATTGGTTTTTTAAATATTCAATTTTCAATTTTAACAGCCTAGGCTTTTAAATTTAGTATAATGTTTCTCATAAATATTTCTCATAAACTAAAAATCTAAATATTCCAATAATATTATATTATAATATGCATTTATTTTTTTTTTATTGTTAGAAAAAGTACTAATTTTGAAGAAGTTGGGTATTTAGTGAAACAATTAGGATTTCAATTTTTTTTTTTTATAATTTAAAAATATATTTTGTGGTTACTTTTAGGCGTATTAATTAATTTTTCATAAAATATTTATATTATTTTTAACCTTCTGCATATTTATACCGTGAACTTATTCATACCGTTTATGGTAAGACTATATTATTATCTTAAAAGTTAATAATACCAAATTTTAAATATTATACTATAAATAAATACTATTATAATAATTAATAATATTATAATGTATTTTGTTGAAAAAAAATTTACTATATTATATATTTACTGTATAATTCAATTTACTGTATTATAGTACATCAATATTTAATAGAATAAAATATAGGTATTTAAGCGAAAATTTCTGCCTGCAATCGTTTGACATATTCAATAATATAACGACACAAATTCAACACATATAATAGAGTATAGAGCAGAATGAGTTGCCCAATTTTTTTTTATTATTATTTTATTGTATTTAGTTGATTTTTGTAAGTTTTAGTACTATTTATGTTAATTGTCAGAATAGATAAGCTATGTATTAACTACATGTTTATATAAAAATGGATGAAAAAAAAAATAAGATAACATTATCTAAAGTCTCCTGTATTGGCCTACAGGGATTTTGACATATATCTGTTCTTTCTACCTATATAACTAATTGATAAATGTTTTCTAAATAAAATGTCATCTATAGAGAATAGTGATTTATAATGACAAACATGTATATAGCAATATATTAAATCTTTTGATGTAGATTCGACGTTTTTAAAAGTCAACATAATTGTAAATATAATGTTTGTACGAAAATAATTTTTTTTAGATGCCGTGGGGCTTTATTATTTAAACAATTCAAAAGTCTTTATAAATATGTTCAACAGTAATATATACTGCAATATAAAAATGACAAATCTTATTTAATATTAACATTGATGATGAGCGTAGTATTTTAACATCTTCATTAAAAAATAGACACTTGTATTATTAAAAATCATACAGAGTAAAAAATAAATAGAAGATAAAAAAATAAAAATGTTGTTATTATAATATTTCATTTTAATATGATAAAATAATCAAAAATTTGTTTTAATTACTAATTATGTTAAGTGCAGGTAATTCTAAGTAGATTATAAATAGTATTATATCGTATTAATCGTTTGCTTGCTGTTAGCTATATAGTAATAAATAATACCATACTCAATAGTATTAATAATAAATTTGTGACCGTCAATAAAATATTTAAAAAGGAAAATAATTTAGCTTATAAATGTAAATAATAAACATTTAAAAAAAAATTAATTTAAATTGATAATAAGTATAGATTTTGATAACAGTCAATTACAGTTAATATGAAACATTTTTCTCTTCGGAAGTCTTACCTATAAAATATTCAGGATAATGTGCATTAAAATAAATTAATTTCAGTATGAATAATTTGTATTAAAGATAATGATTTTAATTAATAGTAAGAAAATTATAAGTTTTAACTAAGAATACAATAGGTAAAAATTTATTTTGAATCAGATTTAAGTAATAAAAATTACTTTATATAGTATTTTTCATTGTGCATCATTCAGATGATATATTTTGATATAAATATATATATATATATTTAATGTACAAAACATGAAATATAGAAACTATATTATAAAGAAATGTTTATTTTTTTAATACTGAAAATTTCTATACAAATAAAGAAGCCAAACCAAAATTTAGAATAAATTATTAAAATATATTTATTTTAATACGTTCTCAACAATAAATTAATATTATTCGATTATTTCAATTTTTAACTTAGGCTTCTTACGAATAACGATCTATTAAATACAATTTCTATGAAAATTACATTTTAAATAGTAAATTCTAAGTAAGTACCTACCTAATACTCATTATTTTTCTTGTACGATGTAAATTACATACACATAATTATTACAAATAATCCATTAAATGATTTAAATATATTTCAAATTATTAAATTATAATAATGTCAAAATTATTTTTTAGTAATTGTAACTCACGATGAATATGTGGATATGAATACACAAAATATACATTTTTCATTTAAAGTTGCAAAAAATTTATTCATAAACGTATGTCGTATGTAATTGAAAGTTCAAACCATTTAAACCTTATTCTTAATGTTGAAAATTGTATTTTTTTTCGACCTTTCTTACGTTTCTTTAAGATTATAGCAACAAAATTATTTTAGTAATAGTTAACTTCAAAAACCTTTAAAGGAAATATTCGATTCAAAGATGTACCTTCAAAATATATAAGTCAATCTATACTTTGGAAATATTTAATAGATACCTTTGATAAATTCGAGAATTTAAAATGCTATATTTCATTTGATTAGAACTTTTTTCCATTTCCATCGTAAATTTAAACCGACAAAGATAATCATATATTTATTGAATATCAGTATTACAGAAAATAAAATAACTTATAAATAATGATCTTTTAATTTTGAAAGCATTTAATTAGTGTAAGCTCAATATTAATTAAAATAATTTATCTACTTAGTATAGTATTTATATATTATTAATACGCAGTGAAATGTTTTATTTTATAATTTAATTGTCTATTAATAATGATATTATGCTTGAAAATATAACGTTAAAATATGTATTAAATCCAATAATTTTATAAATTGAATACAATATCAGGTATGAAGTAGTGCACTTGTGGCATACAAGTTAAAACATAAAATTAATTAAACAGTAGTGATTCAAGTTGTGTTAATTTCATGATTTTATTTGTCTGGTTATAGTTTTATTTTAATCATTTATTGAAATATTGTACATCCTATGTTTTTTTTTTAATTATCATTTTACTTCACATTATCCCAATGTTGATATGATAATTTTTTTAAAAGATTTATAATATAAAATATTATAATCTAACTATAAATGTAGTTTCCGAAAATTATCAAAAAGCAATATGAAAAATTCATACTATGTTCTACTTGAATCAGCTTGTATTTAGTTTCATTATTTGTGATCACAAATTTTTGAAACATTCTACTTCAAATTTTTCTTTGAAAATCCTTTAATCTTTCAACATTATTTTTTGTATTTGGTTGCCAGCAGTACTACGTATAAGATTAGAAACAATTCTAAAAGACGTCTAAAAAATAAACACAAACAAAGTGGTTACCAAAGTTTTGTCGAAAGACGATTTAAAGCGTATAAAGGTTTTACTCAATAAGGAATTGGAGTTTTCGAGTTGCATTTTAAAAATATAAATAAAAAAGAAAAAAGAAAACAGTTTTTTCTATGTTGACTTATTAATTAGAGTAGATCACTGTAATCTGGCTGTGTTAAACTTTATTTCGATAATATACCATTGTATGGGAGAAACTATTTTATGTGGAGACGGTATATCAGCCTATATCACTAGTTGTGTATAAATTATTTTGTCATGTGTTTTTTATTTTGTTATTCAATTTTATTAAATGTCACTGTTGTTGTCATCGTGTCTGGTGTATCGCTATCAAGGACGGACACAAAGAGTCATGATGCACGGATCGTCAATCGTTTTGCCTGCTTGATAGACGTATTGTAACATTATTATTATTATTTCCTATTATATTACGTAGTATCGTCTTAATGTCTAATATTATTACACGCGTCGTCAAACTCAGTAATGCTTCAACCGCAAACCTACACAAACGCCTCCACACTGCGTTCGTTTAACTTTAACTCCCGTGATACTATCATCCTCCACTGAGTTATCATCTACCACTTACCAACGAGTTTTAATACGTCATCGTTCACAGTCGTTATTTCTACCACTTTGAGATTATTGCATGTTTATTACTCTTACAATTTAAATTAAGTTGACCGATAAAACAAATAATTATAATAATAATAATAAGAAGAAAAAATATCCCCTTAAGAAAAATGCTGAAGGAATATTACAATATCACAATGGATGGTAATCGAAACAATGCTATCTGATAATCGCGGCCTCCAAATTCAAAGCATTTGAATCGTTTATACTTATAATCGTCAGTTACCTGAGTTTCGGTTATTGGGACGTTTAAATGCGATGTCGAAAATCTCCCAAATTTTAACGGTCTAAAATATAGAAGCGATTTGAAGCCCTTTCGAATAAAGTTTATAAGAATGGATAAAATCATTAAGAAAAAATAAATATCGGAACTTGAGTGTTTTATATAGGTATAATCAACATCTGTCTTCGATTCACACTGTCGTACACTATCATAACACGTAACGAAAATGAGTGTAAAAGTATGTACACTATATTTTTACACTCATTCTCATACAGTATGACACCTTTTTATTATCCAATTTTTAAAGCTTACATCTAAGCTGCATTATACGTAGTTTATGATTGTATTTAGATTCGTTATAAGTTTTTACATACGTTTTAAATTAATTTTATTGTAATATTTTGGGATACTTATTGTTACTTATCATACATTTTGGATAAACTAATAACTTGAATAAATAAACTACCTAATCAAAAAGCCTGTTAATAAACAACTTGCTATTATTAAAGTGTATTTTAAATATTTAAATATATAAAAATAATTGTTAAATGTGTACAATGAACAATGTACTGATTCATATAATATTGAAGTATCGGGTTTTTTTGTGTTATTATCTAAAAATAAAAATAAATATCATTATATTAAATAATCAATTACCTAAGTAATACACTTAATTTATTTTATCAAAATATCAAAGTTATATACTTCGAATATAAGGAATAAATTATAGTCTAACTTACTGTACGCGTTATACAAAAAGCTGAAAGGCAAACCCTTTTAGAGTGAATATAATAAAACATTAAAAAGACGAATTGTTTAGAAGGCGTGAAAAGTTTTCAAAGTTTAGTCATCGTTTTATACTTTTGTACCTCGTCTCCTCTTTGCCATGTTTGTGCTATATAAACTTTTACTATTTTTCGGTTCGTTGGTACAAAAAGGTAACAAAATAATTCGATAAGATAAACACACTTAAAAAAAATTAACGTTGAATAAGTTTCCCAACTTCAAAAAGATAATACATTTTTCTTTTTTAGCATTATAAAATAATAATACTATTAAACATTGATTTTTTTAAAAGAATGGTTAACTTAAATTAAAAAACAAACATGTTCTTATGTCATTAGTTAATATTATTAGGATAGCGTAATCTAATTAATAACCACTGTTAATTACACTATTTTTGTTTTGAATATTTAAAGCATAATTGCATTTTAGCGTTTTTGTATTTTAAAATAAAGCATTATAAATTATTATTTTAATTTGTAGACTTATTTTCGAGTTTCAAGTATTTTAAAAGGGTGTGAAAAGAAAATAACAAGTTTTATTGGTATTGATGAATGTTAAATGTGACAATTAAATACAATTTCCACTAACTACTCACATGGAAAACGCATTTCAACTATTTAAATTAATGAATATGCAATTCGTACACCTCAACTTACAAATTAAATCGAGAGACTCGCCCATATATATATATATATAAATTAATTTTTTTTTTGTGAGAATTTTGAAAAATTTCGGACAACAAAAAAAAGTATAAAACTCAACTATAGTACAGTCCGTACATTAACAAATTACGTGATTATTAACATAGAAAATAAGGCTAGCGTGTGTCAGCTTTTGGGAGTCAGACAGATAACAGCACGTTTCAAAAATATACATTTTCACATAGCATGCGAAATTCAATCTCTGAGGAATTTCCACGAAACAAAATTTACACGAATGTAATAATTTTAAAATTGCACGTAAACGCATGAACGTTATATACATAATTTATAAAATCACCTATAAGTACGATTGTACGATACAAAAAAAAAAAAAAAATGAAATATTTATGAATATACTGTGAATTGAGGTTTCCTACTATAATGTCATTAGATGCTTATAAATATTACTCGACACGCACAGATGTATGTATTCATACAGTCATTGAACGCTAAACTTTTCTGCTCATTGTGCTAATCAAATACTGTAAAACTTTTAACAACATTAATTATTCTAACTCCAGTTATTCGGCTCGTGTACTGCGTCGGGCATACACTATATTTTATAGACATGCCAATACATATAAGGATAATTACGAGCTTTCAGAATTGTAAGTATAAAATCAAATATGTTGCTCTGAGTAATAATGAAACATCGTAAACAGTGCGCGTAAAGTCCTTTAGGCTAAACATTTTTCACATAATGCCTACAATATAAATATGTATTGCATCATTGCGTAGATGTCGAGGAAACATATTATTCAACAACACTAACGCTACAAACAATAATTAAATATATTTATGGAATATCACCGTCCAATAACAACATTATAATAACAGTTAAATTTATGAATAATGGTCTTAGTTGTGAACGATAAAAGTTTGCAATGTTGATTTACTTTTAAGCTCTAAGATATAACAGATATTATTATGTATTATACTGGTATAGTACACTAGTTGTAGGGCAAAATCCAAAATGTTCTGTCTCAAGATACCACATTTTTCAGTAAAAAAAAATTAAATACTATTGTTACACATCTTTATGCTTAATAAATATTCCATATTTATTTTCAAATATAAAAATTAATTCAGTTGTTCGGCATTAAGTGTTTTAATTTTGGTTTTTATTTTGAAAAAACTTACCATAAAATAAGATAATTTTTTTTTTTTTAAATGCATATGATTTTACAACAAAAATATATGATCTATTTATTAAATTCTAATATATATATATTATAACCATTATTTCTAGATTTTTTTTTATTTTGTATATCTTGTAGATCGTTGATAAAACAATCAAAATATTCTATTTATATATTAATACTTGATAGATATAACTATTGAATAATAAACATGCGACTTAATTTATTATTACCTAGTCAATAACTGAATAGCTCTTTATATAATGCGCTGAAATGGTTGTAAACTAAGTTTAAGTTATAGATCATTATAATAACTTACTAATAAATTGTATATAAATAAATAAATATAATTATTTAAGTATACTTTTATGTATAAGTAAATTTAGTAAAATTAAGTTAAGAACATTTTTTTCAATCAAATGTGATTGAACTACAACTATATTTCTGATATTATATCGATAGCATAAATTCACTTAAATACTAATTTGTAATAATAATTATTATAAACCCACAAATCAACATAAAAATGGATAAATATATTATATTTAATATACTAAAATCGGTTATTGAATGTGATAATGGGACTATCGAAGGAGCTTAATGGCTGTATATAATTCTAAAAAACGTAGACCATCTTACAAAAAACTGAAAAACTATGTAAAAATTGGTCTTGTGGTTCTTAATTTATAAATCTCTAATATACTAACATCCAATTATATATATAACATAGCGTTAGGCTTCATAAATAATAAATATAGAAAAACATGAATATTTATATATTTTTCAGTTCATTGGATATTTCGGACAAATTTTAATTAATTTGAATTGTTTTGATTATAATTAAAAGTTTAGAATAATACATTGTATCCAAATCGTTCGTTAACTTGTTATGTATTTATGTGCATATTATTCTGCGTGTATTTAAAATATAAAAAATATAAAATTTATATTTTAAATATTAAGCAGGCACTAAACTGAAGAAATCTATACTGATGACATTGCGATTTTCCGACAATTTTAAATAACTTAATAAATCACGTTTAATTAATTAGTTATAACATTTCTTTGAACATTGTTTTTTTTTTAATAAAAATGGCATTGAAGTATTCACTTATTTTGTTTACTTATATTATAGACGTATACGTAAAATATCAATATTTTATTTTCAATATCCGAATGATAGTTTTAATTGAACGTAATAACCAGTAACCGTAGATAATCAATCATAATTGCTATAGTTGATGGATATCTCAAAACTAAGTTGAATTATAAGTTTTGAGACACTAATTATGTTATATAACTATTATAATAGGTGTACAAAATATGTAATAAATCACATAAATTATGTTTGGGATAAATTTGTTGTATCATTGTTGGCTTTAAAATAATTAAAATAACAGCAGACGCTTACGTAATGTAAAATTAGAACAAAATGCATTAATTAATTATTGATTTATTGTTTAAATTATGTCATTACACCTTTTGTGTGCTTTTTATTTTGATTTAATATTGTAAAGTGATAAAAAATTACGAAAAAATTGATACCTAACAACAAGTTGTTATTTATTATTACTGTTTTAAAAATAAATGTGATACAACGAATATTACCTGACTCAATGAAAATAATCTTATAAAACTACTAAAGTTGTTTAATATACTTACTATTAAAAATCAAACATTAATTATTATTTTAAAGTACAATAGTTTATATTATCGCAAACAGTTTTATATTTGTTCGGAGATAACTTAAAATTGTCTACACACAGTAATTTTCTATTATTCTACGAATAAGTTTAAATTATTTTATGTATATTTTACTTTATTTAATTATACAATAAAATTAGATGAATATAATACGTAATATATGTATGAAAATTAAATATTCTGACTGGTAATTATTTTAAAAATTAATCCAATTAAACACACATGATCGCGCATTGTTCATAACACAACCCCCATTTTGTTTTCTTTTACAACATATTGACCTTTTGACAGCCACGAACACACGTTAATTTGAGATTGAAACAAGGTGGTCTATATAGATAACACATATAAGTGCATCTGTTTTTATTTTTAATAAGACCTTTAACGAGAAAATGATGTCATTTCTAATTTTTTTTTTGTACTGACTAGATTATGACACAATATTAAAATAGTAAAATTATGTCGCTTTTTTTAAAAAAAAATATTTAAATTTTTTAACAGAGATTTTCTGTATTTTATCTTTTGGATTTATTAAAGATAATGTTGAATGTATATTTCGAAATTTGTATGTAATATGGCTTGACTCGACAACGGTAAATAAAAATATACTTTTGATATATTTCAAAATTTTTCAGGTCTAATTTATAATATATTTTTCTCATTTTCTTTGTTTTATTTTAATTAAATTGGTTTATTTAACCTAATGAAATATTTTATGAGATTTATGTCATAGTTTAAGTGGCCGCAACACCTACATGTGTTGTCTCCGTCTTACAAGTACGTAACATAGCAAATTTATGCTCAGCAGATCACGTTTAGCTCCGTTAGTTTAAAAATTAGAGTGAATCGATCTATTCTGGTAAGAACATTATCTGTGTTTGTATGTTGGTTTTTTTACGATTATTAAGTTTTTGAATGAGTTATAAGCATTTTTAATTTACCTTATTTTATACACGCATAACTTGCTAAAAAATTGAACTATCGTAAAAAACCAACATCCAAACACAGATAATTGTTTTACCATCAAGTTTTATAATAGGTCGATTTACTCTAATTTTTTAACTGACGGAGCTAAACGTGATCTGCTGAGCGTACATTTTTTATGTTACGTACTTGTAAGACAGAGACAACACATGCGGGTGTGACGCCCTCGCAATACTTAAAACTATTTACCAATCTTCTTTTCTAGTAACCAATCACCGCGATAACTTTTAATTTCCTAATTCAGCCTATATTTCTCTTTGTTAACACCTATTATTATTATTATTTTAACGTATTGAAGTGATATAAACCGTGTATTATGTGTGAATATAATGTACTCATGACAACGAATTTAAAGGCGATATTGTAAACTAAATTTTAGTTATTCTAGTTCTAATACTTGAAGTAACTACATATTCATGTTATTAGAGCGATGAGATAGATAATAATTATTCATAGCTTATTATTTAGTGTTAAATAATATTTTGTTTTATTAACGAATTCCGTCGTGAGTATCCGTCACGGAACAATGACTGTTAATTTCATCGACAACATAATTAATTTATCTACGAAAACAAAACAGACTAAACAATTTGAACTAGGCAATGTAATTATAATTTTAGGGGAAAACTACCAATATATATTATACACTATGTAATTAAACGCACGTAGCCACAAAACCAATTAAGTACGTTTTACGATAAAATGTCAAGTGAGTGTACAATAACAATAATAACGAATCAGATCAATAATCCAGAATTTTGTAGCTCTCATGACACATATATAATGTAAAATATATACACTAAAGCAATCCACTATTCACTCAACAATTTTAGATTTTTAAATTGTTAACATTCTTATATATATATATAATCTTTTTTTAGACAACAAAAGAATCATTACAAGAACTATACATAATTTATATCATAAGATAAGCATTTTGCAGACAAATCTTTGTATATTTAAAAAAAATCTTTTATTTCTTTTATTTTAATTTAAAGTATTATAAGAATTTTTTATTTTGCCGAGACTTAAAATTACATAATAAACATTTATATTATTATTATTATTATATGAGTTCTTATCATTTCTTTTTTTTTGATGTAATGCGCTTTGTTTTTAGATTTTATTGCACAATACTTTTAAGACGATATTGTTCTATAAAAAGAATTGTCGATTTATCCAATATTTTATTTTTATAAGAATTTTAAATTTACTAGCATAAGTAGAGTAGCAAAACACCTTGAATTTTTATTCCACTTTTCTAAATATTTAAACATTAAATGGTTATAAATAATAGAGTGAGTATTGGTTCAGTCTTCGATATTTGTCGGGAATTCGAGATTATGCTTCAGAATAATAAATATAAATCCATAAAAAAAAAAGTCCATACCTAAAAATATACTTTGTAAAGGAATTTACTGTAACTAAGTGTTAAAATTTACCAAATTTTAATCAAACAAATAATGTGTCTAAGAAAATTCATATTTTTAATAGAAAAAGTATTCACATGTATACAATAATAAAGAATATAACAAAAATAACTATAGTAATATAGGTATTTTTATTGCATAATATATTCTTTATTCAACAAATTTACTAAATAACATTAGAGTAGTTGAATAGAACAGTAATATGTATTAGAACACATTTAATTACATTATGCAGTGCTATCATATTAGTTTATTTTAGTTTTCATAAGTAAAGTTTTGAGAAATGTATATTTTATCTTTTTAACATTGGCATCCTTATTATGTTAACTTATTATAATAATTACCTATATTAGAGTTCTAAGATGTAAAATAAATAGAAACAGAAGTAAAAATGTTTAAATCAACATATCAAGAGATTTTGTTTTTAGCTGTAAATCACTTTGCGTATTTCGTTAATGTCAGGTCATTATAATAATTGAAAAACATAATTTTTACATGCCATTAAAATTGTTGTGACTTTTTAGTGGTGACATCAGTCGTCCAATTGTATCAAGTAGACGCCCATAATTTTAGTTGGTATTTATGTAGCATACAATACACAATTACTTTAATATATATATATATATATTAATGCATTTCATTCTTAATTGCGTGTATTAAGTCCTAGAGTCGAGAATTTAAACTCGAGCATTTTTATAACTACTGTCTTTTGTTTGTCGGTGTACGTTTTACGCTTCATCGTTATACTTTATTTCCGCGTCTTATAATTATTTGGATACGCGTGGAAGGATTATTATCGCATGTTCGCAAAAAATTCTCATTTCGACAATTGTCGGATAATTAAGTGAATTTCAAAACGAGTTTACATCGATTGGATTAATGTGATTTTGATTTAAATTAATTTTGAATTCGTTATTCGAGAGACAAACGTGCGAATTCTAACGTAAATAGATAGCGAAGAGATAAAGTCGATTTTTAATTTTTTTTTTTTCGTGAAACGAGTTAATTGAATCGTATTTTGCTATAAAGCGGATGTATATATTTTTTGTAATAATTTTACGATCGTTTTCATAATTGTATTTTCAACCCTTAATTTGATTTTTCATTTCCACTAACACAAGGTTCATGATTTTTAACGACTTTAGACCCTATGTTGTTATTTCTAAAACGTTTTTATTACCTACCTACATATTTCTTTTGATTGTTTAAAGTTGATTTGTTGTATTCTAACTTCTAACATAAAGTTCTACTAATAATGCGATTTGTATACCATTAATATTATTTTATGTACGACAAATTTTATAAATGGTACAAACCAACATTGCGTATTTTATTAAATTATTAAGAAACTACTTTTAATGTATTAGCTATCAGTTGTATAGAAAATAAACATAAATGTTTGAATTTTTAATAAAAATAAAAAATAATTCATTTTTTGCAGACGATTAATGACCAGACTGATTTAATTTAGTTCTGATATGATATTATTATCATAAAAAAATATAATAAATATAATTTTTTTATGTATAAAGTTAGATGTATTTACCTTTAGAGTTCAGTAAATATAAAAATATTAATCGATAAAATAAATATTATACGTATATTGGTAAAATTATAATGATCCTATCTCCCAACCACTCAAAGTTTTAGAATTATGATACTGAACTACAGCGTGCGTTCAATAAATCGAGGAACCTTACCCTTTGGGCTCAAATTCAATAAATAATGATGCTTTTAAGATCATTTATTTCTCTTTGATTCATTGTTATATGTTAGTGTGTTTTAATTTTCTACTATAAAATAAGTCTATAGCTTAATTTAATATTTTTTCCTAATTTTATAACACGACATCGTGATTTGTTTACAAATGGTAGATAAAACAAATACTATTATAATATTATATAAGTATTGTAATTATGATTTCAAGTAGTTTGTATGAAATTTATTGTACTGACGTATATTAGTCTTATAATTGTAAAAATATACAAATTATATAAATAAGTTTATAAAATAAATTCCTTAACACATGTGTTGATTTGTTAATATAATACTCATTATACTTCTATAAATTTCCAACAATATAATAGTTACTAAATAAAAATGTGGTTTAATTGTTTAAGGTATCTCCAATAAAGGTAAAAATACACATCCATACACACATTATTATAAACTAATAATCATTCTTCACTCTTATAATAATATAAAAAATATCTACTGAGCCTATAAAAAAATTTTAAAAAATGATCTAAATATAGAAATATTATGTTTAATAAATTAAATTGTATCATATACTTATATAAAAATAATTGTTTTTCTAGATTCTGAGCGAGTGAACAATTTTTTCTTATAGTGATTTTTTCTTTATTTTAACGTTACTATATTTTAGTGAAGTAAAATATGCAAATATCATTAGCATTTCAATGAATTTATTATAAATTAATACTGATTGCATAGAATTATTTCAATACTTGAGTAGTTTAAAGAAAATAATAATAAAATTGAACACAAGTAGTGAACAATTATTATTTTATTAATAATTTATATGTTATATTTGTTTGCCCAACTTTACTCAAAATTATTAAACTTAAATATTATGGACATAATATTATCATGTATTACTTTCTATATAAAGTAAACATAGTATACAATATTACTATAAATAGGCACCCAATCTGTATGCATTTACTATAGAGTATATCTAAATACAATTTGTAAGAGTTGATTAAACATTAATATATCATTAAAAACCAAACAAAATTATTTTAATTTGTTTAGTATTACACATAATTAATAACATACCAAGTATAACCATATATTTTTTTCAATTCGAGTTCTCATAAATCCGTCATTTTATTACAAGTTTTTGAATGGTACGTTATCAGATTATCTGAAAAGCCCAGTTTAAAAGCAAATTGACTCTATGGCTATCGGTGTATGAAATTGTTAAGCTCTTCAAACGTAATGAGGCGAACATTTAAATCGAATATAAAACGGATCAAATTTTCAAATCGCTATAATAATGGTCCAATGATATTTTACTATAAATAATAAAATAGGATTATTCATTAATCATTTGCAGGCAGCTGTTTCTGTATTGTTTAATAAAACCCAGATTTATAACTGTGTGTAAATAACATATATAATATATTGCGTACATTTTTATATATAAATTACACACCTACGTCCTGATTATTTATATATATATATATATATATTATATTGATACTAAGAGAAATCGGTTGTCGTTTGACAACATGCCTACATGAATGGAACAAATTCAATTAATTTCTTTAATAATGGGTAAAATGAATGTTCATTTTGTTAAACAATGGTTATAAAATAAATGACCTGAATGTCAGTCAAATAAATGTATACCAGTTGTAGTAAATTAACAAGGTATTAAGTGATATTTAAAAATGTAATAAAAGTATAATATATACATTATATATAGCTAAACACTATTTCAACCCTATATAATAATTAAATATATATTTGCAGCCAATGTTTCGAGGGATCAATAAATAAAAAAAATAATAAAAATAACTATATAATATGTAACCTAAACTAGTTTGTTTCAAAATCTTTAGGATAAACTAGTTTTTCGTTATATTTAAGTCCATGCTTCAGGATAATATAGACTGAAATATTCTAGCACCTCAACCTAATGATTCGCTATCATTAATGCCTTATTACAATGATGCTAATTTAATCTCTAATTAAATTTCAAATTGCAAAATTTAATTTTGATATTTTGATTTTTTTGAACTGATATTTTTTTATCGATTGAACTAATTTTTGGTTAAGCCATAACTTTACTAACATAAAACTGCAAAACATTTACCAAAGAATATTTAGAGTAAATACCTGAACAATGTAATTAAAAATACATAAATACTTGAAATTTTTAAAAAAATATTGATATTATGATTTTCATTATATAATAAAATTGTTGAAAATGTCCAAAACTTTAAATTTTTTTAATTGGCGAAACGTGAAAATCGCAAAAAATTGCAAACTTTATTGAAGTTAGAAACTCATAAAAACTTTTCATTTTATATGTAAGTTATAAAAATGTAATACAAGATTCCTTATTTTATAAAAAAAATGCAATTGCATAGAAATCCGTGCTTTACTTATAAGTTTTACATACTCAAACCATAAAATCTAAAAATTTTAAATACTTAGAGACAATTATTTTTTATACACATTTAAATTCGAATTTGGACAAAATTACTTATTTAAAGGATTAATAACGATGTTTTGTATTTCGTTGCAATTTAAAAACACTATTTGTAAAATATAAAACCTTTATGTATATTATCATGGATTTTAATATACTCAAAACTACTTTTAATTTATTTTGAAATAATATCGAATTATATTTTAAATATTTTTTTAGCTACTTTACGGTATTTACAGAAATACATAATTAAATTTCAAGTTATAAAAATGTTCATAATATGAAATATATATATATATATATATATGACTTTTATTAGTATATTTTATATAAAAAAATAAATGATGCAATATACTTTAGTGGTGTAGAATAATAGACAGTCTTCACTCGAAATCGTTTTTCGTATACAATGATGTATCATTGAATTCAAATTAAATCCATAATAGTAACCCAATCGAAACTTAGTGTACAGCAGAGCGATACTTACTTGCCTGTCTTTTCTTTTTCATTTATTCTTCAATAACAAAATTGCTTTATAATATATTGTTTGTATATTTCAAACAATCTGATAATTTAATATATTTACTTGGCTCTATAATTTAGGTATCTTAGATTAATTAAAAAGAAAAATAAGTGTAAATTATAATTTATAAATTTATCTATACATTTAGTGCTGTAATCAATCATAATTTGACATATCATGTTTAAAATAACGGGAATAATAAGAGAGGTGTCTCTCCAATGAATGTATACACAAATGTACGCGTGTGAGTTAGCTGGTGTTTTAGTAAATAATATTGACATTGACGCGGGAGTTAACGCTATAATTAGAGTTTTATTAAAAAGTGTTTGTTTAATATCTCTTTAATAATCAATCTCAATAAATTTAACGTAATATTATCGAATTTAAATTAATTTTCAGATGCATCATCGCATGGACCTAATGTTTAGAGCACAGATTTACATGCAATTGTATATTGTTTTCCTTTTTCATATTTTTGGATTTTTGTCAGTAATCTTTACTCTTAAGTATCGTAATTGTTTAAAACTAATGGTAATATTTTTTTTTGCATATTTCTGCATATAACGGTTGTTGTATATTTTTTCATGTTTAAAAAAAATGTTCAATGAAAATTTAAAAAAAAATAGTAGAGTACTATGTTATATATTGTAAAGTTGAAAAATCAAAAATATACTTTATATGTATTAAATAGTAATATTAATAATTCGAACGATCATTCTTATAGCCTTTAAAAATATGTTAATATAATATGGTGTGCCATAGCTTCACCGAACAAAACCTGAACATGTATACAGTTATTAATTTTAATAATAAATACAATTAGAAAATATGTTGATTTATTCAAAAATTCCCAAAAAAGTGTATTTTTTTATTAGGCATAAACCTTAACAATTATTATAATATTATGTTGTTAAATTTTTAAATCAAATACAAATTGTGATTTTTTTTATCGTAATTAATTTTGAAAAAAACATTTTTTCTTGCATATTTTCACAATTTTGACTTAAAATTATATGGGGTATTTTGCTACTTTTTAATGCATCAAAATGTATGCTTTACAATTGAATATCGGAAAAATTTACAAAATATACATACAAATAAACATAGTTGCATATTAAACTTTGTACAATGCGTTTGATACTAGGGTCGCTTATACTAGTGATCACTTACTACATACCCATTTACAATTAATTTTAACTTAGAAAATTGCCTATGGTACTGGATTTCCATTTTGAAAACAGTGAGTTTCCACCCATTTCAAAAGTGATTTGTAAATTTAAAAGTAAACTGTATGACACTGTTTCTAATATAATCTGCGTTTCACAGAAAATAAGCACAATGTTATTATGTAGATTATGTATAATAATGGAAATTCAAACAACACACAGTTAGCTCTTCTGTTACTATATAATTAAATCAGATTTCTGAGACTTAATTTGATATAGCTAATAATTAATGTTATGCTATCTTATCAAAACCAATATACTTATTCAAATTATTTAGTTTTAAATTAATTACAAATGATATAAATATGTAAATAAATTTATACGGTCTTAATCCTCAAATACAAGAATATAATTAATTTAATTCACAAAAAAATACAAATAGTTGCAATTGTGATGAATACAGGCTGCTAACATGTTTTATAATTATTGTTTGACGTACGTGTCGACTATAGATAATATATATTTTAATTAACACTATGGAAATGGCAATAATATATCTAGGTTTGTTTACCGAAAATAATAGTTTTATATAAATCAATAATGGTGTGGTAACCATGTCGACGAAAGTCACGACAGACAAAGGACAGATGGATGCGCACATCGAAAATTGAAAGATTCCGGAATTATAAACATAAAAAACTAAAATTAACTAAAATAAATTTGATGAACGGTTTTATTTTAGGCGTATTTGTTAAAATATATTGTTTTTTAGAACGAATAAATTAAATGATTCCAAGTGTTCTAAAATATATATTATTATACTACAATGGAACAATTTTAAATTCGTTTAATGTATCTTGCAATTTAAATTTCTTGATATTGATGATTGCCTGTTGCACGCGACAGGCAGCTTCTCGTGGCCAATCGAGGTTGGCATAACAAATACGATTCCTTTTATTTTATAAAATCGTAGATGTTCGGAAAATCTTTATTGCGTGAATTATTTGAATTCGGTTTATTTGATTATTGTTCGTAATTACATTTCAGGCTTCAGGCTTGACGTTTCGTTGGTATTTTTTTGTATAACTTATCTTTTTACTTACTATATTAATATTATATTAAAAAGTATTCGTTTTCTTTAACTAAAACGTGTCCAAACCATATTGTTTCTAATAATTTATTATCATAATACGTCAGTTTGATGGATCGTTCGTTTACCTTCATGGTTTCATATTTCTTTTCATTTCGTGTTTCTTTCCGTGTAATGCTAATAAACTTTTTTAGACATTTCACTAATACACATTTTGTATACAATATACGTAATATATGTGTTTATTAACCATTATATTTGAATGCATATTGTTTAATATATAGTTATTATTATATTGATTTAGATTCGTATTATTGATGTTTGGAATTAAATATTACAAAGAATAAGTTTCCATTAATTTGTAAATTCAATTTTTTTTTATTATTATTATTATTTTATTTCATAAAGTGATTGTAAGAGTAAATTTTCTTAGTTCGTCAAACCATCGATAAAACTACGCAAAAAAATCCAATCATTTTTAATCTAAACAGTTATTGTGTTTAAATAAATTAACATAAAATCTACATTAAAAAAAAAAAATATTCATAACTTCAAGTATACTAGATAATTATTCAATATTATTGTTTAGTTTTCATCGAGCCACAATGAATATTATATTTAAAACAAAAATCTAAAAATCTAAATGACAGATTTTCAATACTTTTCTGAAAAGGAGTTTTATGATTTTCAAATAATGCATAAGGGATATACGAATAAAAACTTAGACTACATATGTCATTCGTGTCAGTTTTGTTCACGCTTTATCAACAAATGTCAAAACTATAACCCATTTTAATCATATTGATACGATTTTGATATATATATTTTCAACTGTTGATATATGTACCTAAAGATTATAAAATAAATATTTCAGTTTAAATACAATTTTCTTTAATAAACATTGTTCATAATAATTGTAAATGTACGTAAAGAAAATTAAGTTCAATTGTTTTATTTATTTAAAATTTTCTAATAGTTATCTATTTGAACTAATCCTCAAAGGTGAAAATATATTATGTTAAAAGTTCAATCATTTTAAATAAATATGTTAGCATAGCCATATAACATCGGCTACTATATTGTTACACATGCACTGTAAACTAGTTTACTATTAATATTATATACTTAACATCAGTATAACTACATTTATTAATAAACCAATATGTAAACTATACAATGAATTATGTGAACTAATTATTTTCCTATACAATATATATTATATATATAAATAATATAACTAAACAGCATCTATAACATTTAACGCAAAAATGTATAAATGCTAATTGATAATATGTTAGTCAATGATAAATTACAATTTGTTTAATAACTTTGTTATAACTAGGCATTTTTTAATAAGACTAATGTGCACCCGGTTATAGCTAGACAAAATGTCAAACTGATAATAGAAATCTCTCCATTTTAGTCTTTAGGTGTGTAAAATAATACGAAAGAGGTTATGGATAAAAAAAGGTGTTATGTATTTTAAATATGAATAAATATATAAATGTCAACTGAATTTTTTGTAATCGTCAAAAATAAACTTGTCCGCTTAAAGTATTGAATTGTTTGGAATATAAACTAGAAGACTATATATAGATATACGAACGTGGTTAAAACGTGTGGTTTTAGAAGAGGGGTCTTGGAGAAAAATAAATTTACGTTATTTGAGTTGATGTCAATAGCGATCCTTAGTCTCGTTCTTGTCTACCCACTGAGGGCTGCAAACGGCAGTACTTTTAGTTGGGGTTTTATGAAACTCTTATATACGTGAGTAAAAAAGGTGGGTGGTTACGGAGAAATTGAAAACTGTTGAATACGTTATGATAATAATAAAAATGAATAAAGTGGTTAGTCGAAAAACAGATACTTGGTTTTTGGGCCACAGACGATTCAGTCATCGTTGTTGTGTTGATATTGTGATGGAAGTCATCTAGTAATGGTATCGTTTGAAAAATAAACAGCTTGAAGTTTGATTACTGAACGGCCAATGGTTGGCTTTTGGAGTCGATTCAAGACAAATCCTCGTAGGATTGAAGCATTGTGATTTTTTATTGTTCTTTAGACAATACTCATATGTTTATACATACGAGTAGTATATCAATGGGATTTTGAGTATCGGAGACGAGAGAAAGATTAATAAATAATTTCATATATGTATAAATTGATTTTATTAGATAAAATAATTTTATTTAAATTAAGTTTAAAGAGAAATAAAATATTATGATAGTGATAATAATTACAATAATAATTGTCTGATTGGTACAGACCGTTGATTACACACAATAATATTATATTATACACGTATACATAGATTAATGATGATCATAATCATAGATTCAAACAATTATCACGTGCAACCATAATATATAAATATATTATTATAATATATTATGCTCACAGCACACAAATAAATTATACATAAGAGAACGTCGTACGTTCATGTGTTATTTCGGTTTTACTTGCGCTTAATATAGCATTATTTAGGTTCAGAAATTCCGGTTTTGTGTTGTTAATTTGTTACCTTAAATATTAGAGCGAATTCACTTGTTATAAAACTTAAAGATTAGCACGTTTATTGTTTACTCTCGTCGGCTTTTTACAATATTTTATTTTTAAAGCGAGTTATTTACATTATTAAAATTTAACATTTTACATATACTTATTATTGGCTTAAAAGTTACTCTTTTGAAAGTAATAATTATATTATTATTATATTGTTATATATAATACGAAAATGACCTCGGGTATTCGGACGCCCACATCTAAAGATAAAACACATTTCATACATGTTTGTTTGATTCGTAATAAAATAAGAAAAACGTACATGTTCGTATAATTGTTTCTGTTCTGGAAATTGACGCCACCGTTCACAGATAATGAAACACTACTGGTGAGTTCACAATGAAAGCAATTTGTTATATTAGGAACTTTGATCAAATAAAAACTATCCAGCGGTTTCTAGTGACATTAGATGTTTTTTTTTTTTCAAGAATAAAAAAAAAAAACGATCTAGTTATACTAAATAAACGTGATCCGAAAAGAAAACAAATAGAAAAGTCTTAATCAATTAAACACATTCGCATTAATAAATAAAATATTATGTACAAGAATAAATAAGCAATGAGAAAAAAAAGAAATCATAACATTTTTGTGGCCATAAGAAAGTCAGAGATCGTCGTGAATATATGACTGCCAGTGTCATTTAAACTTTAGCTTATTCAGCAATACAACAAATATTTATAAAAATCATAAATCTATAATTTTAAATTAGATTAGTATTAATAATACATTATACATACAACTAACATACAATAACTATTGTTAGGACCTGTGTATCATCTATTTATGTATTTAAATAAATATTATTTTGATTTAAATACTATGATGCGGATTCGGTTTGACAACTTTCTAATTTTAAAGTATAATTAAGTTATCACGAAAATTGTGTGCACCTTATTTAAATAATTTAAATTAATCTATTATATACAAAACATACATTCAAATAGATTTAACTGAACAATTATTGTTACTTTTAAATGTAAATATTTTATAATAATAAACTTTAAAGTGTATTTTGTTAGTATTGTATTTGTACAACGTTATTATGAAAAACATTTCATACAAATATTATAAAATGTGAAATTAATCCTATATAAATTGTTTTTGTATTTCAACATACTAAAAATGTATACATTATTTGAAAAATATAATTACTCTAAAAAATATATATATTTTTAAATAACTTAAGTTATCTATAAGTAATGAGTACTTTTTTATATTATCCAAATCATAAAATCTTATTAAAATTTTCTTATGTATAGAGTATTTGCTCAAAGTTAATTTAATATTTATATATTTGTAAAGACAAATATTTAGATATATAAATATACACAAAATACACACACACACACACACACACACATACACATATATATATATAATAGGTTATTTTAAGTCTGTAAAAATGTTTTAGTAACATGGATATGTACACAATTAAAAACAAATTAATTACTAACGATACAGTTAGTTAAGAAAAACAAAAACAAAATTTAACGATATAATAAATTCAAGTTTTAGTGAAAATGTAACATATTAATTTTTTGAGATGAATTTTTGTATGAATAAGCACGGCACTACTTATATATTTGATGAATGTTACGCAGAAAATAAGTTAAAATAATATCTCATACGTGTGATTTAAAATGTTGAGAAAATATTTTAAATTTATGAATAGTAATTTATCAGATAGGAATAAAATACGATTTTCAGTTATATAATTTAAACAATGTCGATATGAGAAGAAAATAAATTTATAAACCCGATGTCAAAACACTATTAAAAATATAAATACCAAATTTAAATTTTATACAATTATATAAAAATCATCAGGTTTATTAAACTATTGTATAAAAAATGAATAAATGGTATTATTAGTTGTATTTATGTAATATAATAAGTGAATTTTATAATTTTGTATAGAAATAAAAATAAATAATACTTTTGAACTTGATTACATTAGTTATTTTATTTTACTCTTCTACCGCTTGTAATTGCCGAAGTCATTACATAAGAATACATTTAACCTTTAATAATAAAATTAAATTTAAGTACATCAAGGTTTATACAATCGAATAAATATATTAAATATTTCTTGATATAATGAACTATTCTTGAATATTTTATTTTTTTATTTGTATCTACTTTTTATCTACGCACAACACAAAATTACATAAACCGTTATTTTAAATACATTTTAAATAACTGTTATAATAATTATATCAGTTAACTTAAATTATGATTAAATAAAATCTGTAATACCTATTATACTAGTATTGTAGTATTTTAAATATTATTTATTTAAATAATGATAAAAAAAATATAATGTATGCTGTGTTAAAAACTTAATACAAAGTTTCTCGTAAGTTGTAAATAATGCAATTAACAAAAAAATTATATTGCAAATATACAAAAGTTGTTAACTAATGCCAATATAAAATATCGGTGTTCAAGTTAGTCATGAACTGCGTAAACATTCGCCCCTTGAATATTGTATGGGCAAAGGTGACTGAAGTATTCCGGCTGGTCAATTTCCATTCAATAATGTAATTTATTGTTTAGCCGCTTGTAAGACATCTTTAACACATTGGCTAAAATTATGTAGGCAATAAAATAATGTAATTCAATATTTTTTTCAAACTACAAAATTATTTACATTATAATAATTACATTAATATTATATAATAATACCCAGTACCTACTAGCCAGTGGTCACTAACCACGGATATGTGTCACTTTTGCCTATACAAGACGCCGTGTTACTATTTATTCTAATTATCTCTTTAAGATTTTGTTTTTTTTTTAGTAGTCATCATACATTTTTTGTTTTTATTAATGCAATAATGTAATAATAAAAATTGCATCTTACGTATAACTGAGAAATAATATATTATGCAATGTATCAAACTATAAATACATGATGTTTATAGTTGTTTTTTTTTTAAAAATAAAAATTGATTAAACTTGCTTATATTATTCAACACACAAATAGCGCAATAATTTTCATGATTTATATTTATGTATCCAAAACAAATATATCTAATTTTATTCTAAAAATAAAAAATAACTTTTATTTTAAAACAAATATTCCCTGCAATTGTCACATGCGTCACTATGAGTTATGACTTTATGAGTGCCATTTGGTGACAAAATCGAAAAAAATTAAGTGATATATAATTTCATATTATATTAATTATTATTCATACAAGATTATTGTTAGAATCATTACGAAAAATGTATTGAATGAAAGCTATATCATTTTTTGTTTACGAAAAAACTTTTATCACATACATAAATGTCGTTATACGTTTACGAATTTATTCATTAAATATTGCTGAATCAAAAATTAATTTTATTTTAGGATATAATAGAAATATTATTATATATATTAAATTACAATAAATGTGTATTTTTAAAATGAGTCAAATTATAAATTATAAAATTGAACTTCAAAACAAACAAAATTATTTTCAACAGTACTTTATTTTACATACACAAATATTAATTTCAATAAATAAATAATTTATTAGTTGAACAAACCGTTTTTGAATTTAGATAATTCTTATTTATCTACTTTTTATTTTTTAGTCGGATGGTACTATTGATTTCCTATTCTTATTCCTCTCATTTTAAATCCATGTAATCGAAATTTCTCATTGTACTCTTTATATATTATAGATAGTAGTTATTTATTTAAAAAAAAAAAAGTTTTGTTAGACTGTATAACTTTGTATTTCATATTTTATAATGGATTATTGAATGATTTATTTCAACCTTTAAGGTGTAAGAGGTTTATTGTTAGATTTTATATAAAAAATTTTGAAATATTGCTATTTTTTTTTTAACCAATTATGTCGTATGTTTATATAATTAAATTAAAAATTTCTAATTCAAATTTATAAAAATTAAAAACAATAGAAATGCAAAGTATATCACATTAGCATCAAAGATTAAATTTAATTTCGTAACATGAGTTACTGATCTCTATATATATATATTGAACATTTTAATATTGATTTCGTTCAATTCGACAATGATTCTAACAGCATTATTTTTTGTGAAAATGCATTGCTCTTTCGAACTTAAAATTCAAAATTTATCATTTTCAATTATTATTCTGCTGTTACCGTTAGTTGTAACCTACGAAACAGCTGTATTTGACAGACCAGTAAAATATAGTCAAATTAAATAAATATTATCTATTCATTTATAATTTGTCTTGTATGCGACAACGTTGGTTAGTTAACTCAATAGTAATGTCAAATTTAATTCATGATAATATATGGCTTACGTTGAAATCTTTTCCTTTTTTTTACTCTGGATATTTTACTTAATATTTTAATCATGAGCTTTAAAAATTATATACTAAGACATATTGACATTAATATGGAAATGATTTGTTGTATACACAAATGTATTCTTGATATCATCTTGTAATAAGATTTTATTACAAGTTAAATTATATAATTTATTGTCCTAATATATTTATATTACTAATTTAGATTCTGACTAGAGCGATGAAAATGTATTGATTTTACAATAACGTAAATTTTGTTTCTATTTTTGTATCTGTTTTCACATTTTTTTTGTTCTATAAATAAGCTTAAATTTTCAACTTTAAAGCTATTTTCTAGAAAAAAATTAATCAAAGGTAAATAATTTCCATTACTTTTTAAAATTATATGCAAGCCAATATTTGAAAAAATAAATAACAAAAATCCATAGATACAAAATATTTATATTATAATTTCCTAAAAAGCTGACTGCCTTGAGTATCATATATGATACTCGGTCAACTATCCAATTTCGTTCTAAACATTTTAACAAGATTTGCCAATCTTGTCTTGAGAATCATATATGATACTCAACATTTTTCAATATTATTTATTTATTTACAATCTAGGGAATTTCCCAAGCCAGAATTTCTAAAAAAAAACTGATTATCATATATGATACTAAGCGTTTGTGCAAGATCAAAGAAATTTACAAAGCATTCAACATGCTAAGTATGATATACTCTTAAAAATAATTTGTCTCATTTGGTATTGTTAATGTATATTTTAAATGTTTTCTCTAAATATTTTTCATAAGTTGTTATTATAGCTATTTTAAAAAATATATATATAAAAATACATATAATGAATGAAGTTATGCAGATTTTCTGAGTTAAAATTTGGATAAAATTAAATGTTAAACAAAGAATAATGATTTTAGTTTTTATTTGTTGTCCTTTGAAAATATTATTCATCGGTACTTGAAACTTTTAACGCATATTATTATATTTTATATGCACAATGGCATTTTCAAATGCAATGTTTTGAGTAAAAACTAATTTAACTTACAGTATTCCCAATATAAAGTAAAATAAATTACTTTAATAACAATATAAATACTTTATAAAATATGGACTGTCGGTTTGTGTTTGATCAGAATCGATTTACGCATTCAATGATTTATTATTTAAACAAAATTTAATACATACATTACAGTGACTTATTCCTCTATGAAAAAGTTAAATAAACTTTTATAATATAGCAGAGTGGTTATTAAATTCGCAGATATAACTATTGTGAGATCAAAATTAAAAGGTTTTATTGATTCAACTCCATAAGCAAATGCTTTATCAATTAAATAATATTGTTAGCTGGAAGATTGTCGATTATTTTGTTTTATAATAATTATCAGTTGTACGCGAAATACTTAAAATGAAAACCACCCTCCAGGTTTAACGTGCATTTATTGATAATTATTATCTTTTATATTATGTTCTATTGGCGTTTTTACGACATAGTAAATTCCATTTCTTAATTATAATTAAGTATTTTTTGAATTATTTTTGAATTATTATAAAAAATCATAGGTAATATTTTTAATTATTTTAAAATGATTTATTGGTAGGTTAATAATTATATTATGTATTTTCATTGTTTTATTACTTTTTTTTTCTAGAATAAACATATATTATACCATACCAGGCTTATAATTTATAGAAATTAAAAAAAAAAAACTACATAACATAACAGATATAAAATATTAGTTTATTAAACCACTGGTTTATAGAACTTTATTTTTATTTTGAGTGTACCAAATTCAATTTGATTATTGATCACATAAAATTTAATATACTGATTAATCATTAATAGTATTAATACCTATTATAATTATATGTAGGTTATGTAGGTCATTATTGTTTTCAATATTTGTTTTAACATTTCAAACTAAATTATGTAATTGGTCTAATAAAATAGTTTAAATTATTAAACTATAATTCACATGTGTGTCAAAATTAAATTATTTATGATTCACTATACACACACATGTATGAATTTTTTTTTAAATTTTACTTGTATTGATTTCGATTAGTTTTGATGAAAACTAACTTAAATACTCATAGTGTTTAAATACAATTTCTCTCCATAAATCTGTACCATCAATCATTAAATGTATCTGGTGTCTAACAATAATATTGTGATATTTTTTATGAATTTTCAATTATTCAATTATAGACTATAGTAACTTATATGATAGCTTTTTATAAGTTTATAGCCATTTTTATAGTATAAAATACGTAGGTGTATTGTCATAAGTAATATAATATACATATATACTTTAGTGACTAGAGTTACTAATTTGTGAAGTAATAATTATTTATAAATTAAATAAAAACAATAATAATATAGTCTACAATATATAACATTAAAAAAACCTCATGAAACTTTTATCGATACAAATTATAACCTTATAACCTTGGAAACTTTTTGATAAACTCACCTGCAAGGGTAAATCATGAATGATAAACAAAATTTATACATTCGACAATAATATGTCAAAAACATTTTTTTTTCCTGAAATAATTCTCTCGAATCTAAGCTTGTTTATTATACTAATTAACATGCCTTTAACAGGCATTCATTGTTATACAAAATTCACATGAAGTATAACTTAACGGCAGGTATATCAACAACTCTTGTTTACAATTTTTTAATTAGATCAAACAATAACAGTATTAAAAGGAAATATTCAGATGAAAATTTTAAGTTTTAAAAACTCTTACTAAACCAAACAAGAGTATGACACATAATTTATTACAAGTTTAAACACTAAATGCGTGACATGTGACCAAACCCAGCTGTGTCATGCGCGGGGATCAGTTAATATGCATACCAATGTTAGAGATTACGTGGAAAGAGATTTCACTACTATAGGGTTTAACACCAAAAGGTTTTAACAAAACAATATAAACTTGAAGTAGGGTTCAGCATATTATACTTTAAATTTTATATATATATATATAATATAATATATATGTTTTTTTTGTACTAATTAACAATATTAAAATGGAAATAATATAATGTTATTGAACCAACAAACTAACAAGTTCAAATTCATGAAAAAAAATATTATGTAAATAAATCGTTTTATTTAAATATAATAGCTTCAGTTGTAGTTCTTAGTAAAATGTATTTTTTCCTTTACTGAATGTTTTTGTTTTCACCATGGTAATTACACCATGCATTACGTGCAATTGTTTTTTTTCCGAGTACCATTATTTTACCGTGAAAACATTACAGGGTAATCATATTGACCGGAAATTTATACTTACTCAAACATATTTTTCGTGTAACTACACATTATTAATTATCGTACATTTATTATAAATGTCACAAAAATATATAAACCATGCTATATATAAAACGTACATGAAATACTATGAAATCATGAATATATAACATTTTCGAAATAATATATAATATTTAATTTAAGAAATAAACATTATTAATTAAAAATTGATATTAATAAAATACATTTTATTTTAATTTATTGTATTCAAAAATAACTTGAAAAAAAAGCTCAGTTAATATAAAAATGTTGTGAGAAAACATGTTAGGTTGTAATTTTCTCAATAAAATTTTAGTTGAGTATTTTTAAAAATATTAAACATTCAATGATTGAAATAGTTGAAGATAAACTTACTTCCTTATTTCTTAAAAGCATATTAATTTTTGTATATTCTCATATAGAAAATCTATGTTTTTAACTTAATAATATTATCATGTATAATATTTATTTTTAGATTCAGTATGCATAAAAGTAATAAATAACAAATAAATATATTTAAATAAATTATTTTACATTTTTAAGATAAACCATAAATACGAAATTTATTGACTAAAAATAATGAGCGGTTCAAGCTAAACGAACAATTGTATGATATATCTTAATTTACAGAAACTATTAGTATTTTTTTATAATGTTTAAAAAAAATACGCAATAGATTATGTTAAAAGTATAAAGTTTACATTATTTTTTGTATAATATAACCACTGTGATGATAAAACGTATTCATAGTTCATAAAAATAAGATTTTGGAAACTGGGGAGAGAAATGTTTAAAATTGAATTCTAATTGTAACGGAATAATCGTATAAATTAAACTTATTTTTAATTACATTATATATGTTATACCTGTACTATACAAATGCATTTTATAAAGAAAAATATAAGTATTGGTATATGTTACGGAATAGTATTTTGAATCAAAGATTCTATGGAATTCTTAGGAGTTTTATATAACATCAAATTTGATCAGAAAATGTATATTTAACACACATAATATATGCAATATTAAGGACACAATGAATAAAAGTAGTGAATCATATCAAGTTAATACGAATTTTCGGTTTGTAAAAATTAATTTAATTTTTTTAGACAATGTTATAAAGATACACATTTTTAAAATGTTGGTGGTAGCTATAATACTTAAGTTAATATATTTACATTACGAACAGCAGAAACCAAACAATAAAAGAGTTATTGTGGATACAAATATTAAGGACTTTAGGAAGTGCATGTGTATTATGTCGAACGATCAAATTTTATATTGGTATTGAAAGATCGAACAGCATACAATTCTAAAAATAAATTCTACATATATAATTGTAAATATATATATAATATTATGTTTAATTTATAATAATTATAGATAAGTGATTTATTTTGTTTAGAATCGACTTGATTTATTCATTTATTTTGACAGAAACTTTAGTAGAGTTGTGTTAATTCAATTAACTTTTTATTTTATAAATTGTGATCCTTTTTGCGTAAGACCTTGAGTTGCAGACTTCTAGTTTTTGTGGTGTTTACACCTTCTCATTTTCTTTAGATTTTTTTTAATTCCCAATTGGGTCTGATGAACATCTAATTACTCCTATTGTCGATGGTACCACTTTATCTTTTATTATTGTAACCACGATGCAGATTATTTGTCATTTGCTATATATAACATATATTTCTCTTTTGCTTTGCTGCTTTTTTAGTAGCTTTCTTATCTTCAAGGACACGTATTTGCTCTCATTTTTTTTCTGTAGTTTTGGTTTTCTTCTCATTTTTTTTATAGCTATGTTCAGCTTCTTCTGAATTGATAACAATAATCTACTACTCATTGATTCTTCTTTTCAACGTGCAGTCTTCTTCTGCGATCAGCCGCATTGCTTCCTATTATTCTATTACCTCTTCAAAAGTTTTAGCTGATACTTCTATCAGCACTACCATCACTCAATTAATTAAAAAAAATAAAACCTCTGTTTCCAAATTTAACTTAACTAACACTGATATTTTACTAGCTATTTTTAAACTAAGTAAAAACTTTTTTGCGTTTTAATATTTTTAACATTTTGGTTTATTTTTCAAATATTATTTCCACTTTTCCATTGTTATATTAGAGAAATTATTAAAAAAAAATATATGTACTCAGTGTACACCTGCATTAGTTTTCTATATTAACTAAATTTGTTTTAGATGAAGATAGTAGTAAATAATTATAAATCATAATTATAATCATATATTAGGAAAGTACTTTTATTGAAATTTTATTGAAATGTGCTATAAATATATTTCATAAAATATTTACTTGATCTGTAATTATTTTTTTTTTTTTTGCGGTTTTTAAATATATTATAATAACTAAAACAAATATTTGTTTAATGTACGACAATAATGATTTTAGTAAAAAGTTTAAAATAAAACATAATATACAATTTCATATAGAACCTTATTTCTACCTATAATAATTTCCAATGAAATTAAAAACAAATTCACAGTTTTAAAACCAATTTATAATGGATCTCACTTCAATTACAATCTAAAAAAATTACACTTGAGCTATTAATCAATAAATATTGATACTAATCGCAATGAATGTACACAGCGGCAAAAAGATACCAATGTGTGCCGGAAATTAAACTTTCAGAGTGTATATTATGTATCTATGCGTTTTCACGTTTTCATTTCAGACGTACACAGATGATGTTGAATTGTCGAGTGTATTAAGTCTTGGTGAAAATATATCTCTTCCTACATTAAAGATGCTAATGATATTTGAATATAGAATATTCCAGAGACAAACTTGTGTTGCTTTTTGATCTCTGAGAGTAACTATGTATAACACAGTACATCCGGCTCTTAAACTTTCAATTTCAGCTAGTCAAAACGGTCCTATGTCCACATAGCTGAATTCAAATATATACCGTCGACATCAACTCTAAAATCTTGATACTGTGCTATATATCTTTTATGAAATCCTACGTACAAAATAAACAGTTACTTTATGTTATCTGCATGGTTAAGTTAGGTTATATTTACTTAGTATATAAATATAATTTTTTATTAAAATATAATCGTTATAATCGTTTAACCTCTGATTATAAGAACCTCTTAATAGATTAAATTTAATTCAAACATAACCCTCGCCCACATATTTTATATCGTAATGACAGGAATAAAAGGCATTAGGTGTTCGATATAATTTCACCGTTGTTATTGTTATATATATATATATTTCACAGAATGATATGACTCGATTGCTATAATATATCGATTGGTATTCGAAATAAAACCCGTAATCAAGAATCATTGTCTTTTTTATTTCGCAGTGTATACAAGATTCGACAACGACGTATTGGCACTGACCGGCGTTCGTACGTTTCAGTCCGGGTCTCAGGCGATTTTTCGAGCTCAACCAAATATCCGACAAGATAGGTTGGTCAGACTTCCGGCGAGGCAGCAGTCTGCCATCGGTGCCGTCGACTGCCGGCACAATGTTCTCCAAACTCAAATCAGGCACATCGTCCGCAAGCCAGGGTGCACAGGTGTTGTCCACCAACAACATTCTCAACCTGTTCGAGGTCGGTAAATTCGTGTGCTCAGCTGGCCCAGAGCTCATATGGAAGGTATACGAGGGGTTCCGAAAACCAGATGGAAAGGTAAGTCAACGGTGGTCGAATGTATAAACGGTTAAGCGATGTGCGCTACTTATCGATGTTGGTAGAAGGTATATCGACAAAAACGTTTAACAAACATATTAATATAAAACACTTCAAGTTATATAATAATATCCACGTACTATGTTAGAATATTAGATGCTGCTAAGTGAGAATGAAAATTAACCAATAACTGTTTTAATACTTAAATTTTCTAATTTTTCGAAATAAAATGTACTTAATGCATTTTATAAATCAAACTAACTAATAACTATCAGCTTAAAATTCAAAATTATTGAGATGAATGATAAACTATTAAATAATTAATTACATAATAGTTAATTATTATAAAGTTTAAGATGTATGAAATAGGTACTAAAATTTTGCAAATAACGTGGTTTTTTTAGGTATTTTTTTTTTTTATGTAATATGAGTATAAATAATAAATTAATAATATTAATACTATGATATTTTTTTTAAATAATTTTTCTTGAAAAATATAAAAATAAAGAATAAGCATCAGTTGTATATATTATTTTTATACAATGAAACTTTTAAATAAGTACACAATAAGTCTTAAAAACCTCATTTAACTTTTTTTTTATATACAATATCGATTTATAGAACACATACAGTCAACAAATATTTTTTTATTGTTAAAGTTCAGAGAGAGCAAAAAATAATTATAATAATTATAAATAATATATTTTCTTCTAGTAAAAAATTTTGAGAATATTTACTAAAAAGAATATTAACTCGTATTTTAAAATATTTTATGGAAATCCAATTATTTTACTTACAGGTTGTAGTTATATTAACATATCATAATTTTTTTAAATAAATAATATTACATTGTTTTAATGTATTTTTCTTTTAGGTAGGCATTTAATTTAATTATTTTTATCTTATTATAACTAATTAATTACATCTTGTTAAATTACTTGGCAAGGTTGTCCTGAACCAATAATTTAACTTCCTCTTTAAACACCAATGATATAAAAAAATAACTAATGGATCAAAATCCAATAAATTCTATTTAAAAAAATAACTACGAAAAAAAAATTAGGCTCTGTAGAGTTATGTTAAGTATATATTAAGTAAAGTTTATGAAATGTAACCAAACAATAGATATCTCCTGACACTTTCAAAAGTTTACAATAAGACAAACAAAATTATCATAAAATATATACAGGTACTTCAAAAACCGATGACGAAGTTGACTCCTCAATGATATTCCACAATAAAGCACCGTTGTGTTAACTTATCGATTGATGTTAGATTTTCAAAGATGAAGAAACAGCTATACCTAAGGCAATACAAATTATAATCTATAAAAAACAAACGAAATGTATAATATTCAGTGAATCGCATAGTTCAGAGTTCTCTAAATAATTTTTTCAGCAATTCAATAACATAATAAATTATAACGAAAAATTCAAAAAATAATATTGGAATCATTAAAAAATAACAAATAAATAGTTATTACATGGTACCGATATAGATACATCAATGTATATGTTTTAGGGGAATTCGAGAAATTGATAAGTTGATAAAAATCTTAAATAGCTACAGCTAAAAATAAATGTACTAATATCAGTCAATTATCTCTCAATTATACTCGTATATAAAATGTATAAAAACAGTATATTAGAAAATAGCAATATTTATGTAAAAAATAAGCCACAAATTAATTCAAATTAAAAATATATGGGATGAAAAATTTTAGTTTCACAAAAATAAATTATATTAAATCGCTTACGGAGAGCATACACTAGCTGGTAACTTATATATTCTTCATGGCAAGAGAAAAAATACGAATTGTGTGGTGTCGGAATAATTGTATGAATATTTTTAATCAAATTCAACATTTATAAAATAATCTCAATAATTTCCAAACCGATATACAATATAACCACTAGAACTAGACCAAGACGACAAGAACTAATATTTCTATAACTAGAAATATCAATTTTTATAAAATAAATCAATATATTATTAATCACTGTATTATAAAATTATTTTTGTAAAAAAATGTAGCTAATGGACGTGTAGACACATAAATTATTATAAAGATAAATAAATAAAAATTATATCGTAATATATATTTTATATTACACTTCAGCTGCACTATGCTTATATTAATAATAGTAGTTATTAATATTTCAAGCTTTTTTTCAATATTACAATAATTGAATACATTATTATTTTTCTTTTAAACTTTGGTAAATTAAAATAATTGCATAATTTATAATTCATTGTATTTTATTTAACCGTAGATAATATAAAAAGTGATATGAAAAAAAAAATACTGTTGAATACTGGCTACTAACATTTGTGTAATATAGAATGACTTGAATGTAAATAATAAAAAAAAAATCAATAGAAATCGTTAAGAATTTTTAATTTATTGATTCATACAACATATTATAACAAGTATAAAATATATACTTTAGTCATAAATTCAATATTTTTTTTTTTTTTTAATCATAATTTAAAGGATGTATCTTGATGTTATTAATTGTTTTGTACTCAAACTAAAAAAATAAAATAAATCTGAATCACAAGTTAACTATAATTATATCTAAACTGACTTTGTTATAAAAAAAATAATTTAAAAAAAAAATCAATTTGCATCGAAAGTAACCATTGATAAATGTATGTATGCAATACAATTTGTAAAATATTATTCATTTTGATATGCAATTCGGATGCATTGAACATTAAATCTGGTCAGGTTATTGTTTCAGATAAATAGAAGAAAAATTATTGATTTAAATTGTATTTTAATCATACTACTAAAATTAACTTATTTTGTTTTATTTATGAAAACTATAACAATTATTATAATATGGTACGTGAGTGAACTAATGGATAACATTTAATTTAATATAATTTATATATAATTCGCTATTGCTTTAAATTACAATTCAAATTAAAAACCATAACTGAAATATTTTACGTAATCGTCATAATGAATCTAATAAATAAATACATAAAAATATACAAATATTTAATTTGATTAAAATTAAAATAGCGGTTATACATAGTATATAATATGAGACATGAGTAAATAATATATAATACGAAACATAAATCTATAATATAATACAATTAATTGTTATTGCACTGTGTGAAGTATCTGCATTGGTGTTTTCTACCACATTATACAAGTAAATTAGTGTATTCCAAAATTATGCCCAAGGATAAGCCAAGCTTATAAATAGATAAATAAACAATGTAAAACAAAATAATTTATGCAGTAATAAGTAGAATATAATTAATTTAAAAACGACATCACTTTAAGATTATTTTAAAGAATCACGGTACATTATCTAAAGTATATTATCAAAGAAAAAAAATTCAATGATGTCATAAAAATAATGTACAATTATTTATTTATTATTTAAATCATATTTCATTATGAATAAAACCTAAATAAAATATAGAGTAAAAAAATTTCTTAAATTATTGTTATTTATATTCTTAGAAACTTAGTTGGCGGAATCAGATAAATATTGTTTTTGTTTTTAAACATAAATTAAACTAATTAAAGGTTTAGTAATTTAAGTGCTATTCTTTTAAATAAAAAAATACTACTTTAATGACTGTAGGTTTATAACACTTAAATTTATGTGACTCATAGAACTTTTACCAACTAGTGGTGAACGTCCTATGTGAATAAATAAGAATATAAGACTATTAATGATTTATTTTGAACGTATAATTTACACTAACCTGATTCTGTATATTTTATTGAATTAGCTTAATAAATTATATTTAAAAATCTATCTATTTGTATAATCACAGGAACTATAGTCATTTTTTGAGTTTAAAATTATATAACTATTATTTTTTAATTAGGCGTTTACTGTAAACTTTTCAAATTACTTTAAACATACTATTTATCAACAAACTATAAGGCCAATCTAAATCCAACAGGATAAATTATAAGCCATACCAATCATTTCTGAACTACATAATTAAAATATTTAACTTAACAGTCTATTAATTAATTGTTAAACTCCAAAGAATTTTTAATGTGAATTATAATCACTTTTTTTTACTTATTTTTAATAAACCGTTTATTAGTGAATTATAGTACATTAATGAATAAATAATAAAATAGTAATGGATAATTAAAAAAATTTAAAATTATAATTTTCTAATATTACTATGAACTAAACACCATTTTCTCAGATTATTTTAATGAGATCTGTAGCAATCAGCATCTAGTTACATGGTTACTTTCAATAATTCAAGTATCCTATTTAAAGTATCCTATTAACCATTAACGTACCTATGTATGAAGGATAATATTATACATTGTCATAAGCTTTGATACAGATGGCATATAGGTAGAAGGGAACATAATATGCCCTTGTTTAATGATGTACCAGTGTGGTGATATTTAATTACAAAATATCGTCTAGACATTTTTAAATATAGTATTTATATTATTTTATAACATACTACTATACAATATTTTTATACTATATTATACATTTTGTATATATTTTCAAATATTTTTATAGTTTTAACCATTTTTAATAATTAAATGTATTTTCTATTTTTATTATAAATGGCTTAACTGCTATACTTAGTGACTTAATTACTAATTAATTACGAAAAAAATGTACAAAAATAAACTTACTAAAATAATAAGTTCTCTTTTCTATGCAAAATTAACATAGGTTATGCAATTAAGTTATAAAACACAAACACGTATCACTTTTAACTGTAGAAACTTTTTAATTTATTATAAGTATTACATCATTAAAAATCAATTTGAGACTAATTGTGTAAATATGTCTATATCAAAAACAATCTAATTTAAATCATATGTAACAGCATGAACATTTATGCAAAACAGTCATTCAGCATAGGTATAAATAAAAATAAAAACTAGATTAATTTATTATGAATTTATTTTGAATGAAATAAGATATTATAAGTTAATTATATTGTCTAATATCTTACGCATTAAAATAAAATCTAACAATGGAAAATTAAAATATGCTCTATAAATTTACAAATATTTGTGTTTTATGTTCGAGAAAATCATAAATCTCAGAGTTTAAAAAGTATCTAAATTAAAAAAAAATATAATAAACCATCAATAATTTATAGTTATTTGTAAATTAATTTTGAGTTATGTTATAAAATAAAAGATAAACGAAAAATGATTACTTAAACTTATTAGTTTAAAATCATGACGTATTCAGTCGATTGTCTGATTCATTGAAATTATAGACCATTAATAAAATTTACATAGTCATTATATTTTTATAAATTTATTTATTTTATTTTAGATAAATTAATTAAATTTTTTGAAGAACGGTTAATTAGAAATTTATTAAATATAATTTTATTGTTTATATGTATAATTTAATAAACCATTCAATTAATACCATATTTGTTAAATTGATGTTTTTGTTTTCATTTTATAATTCATATTTAGGAAAATTCTAACCTTTAAAGTGTAATATTTTTTAATAATTAATTGATTGTATTAATAAAACACGACAAAAAAAGTATAACATATTCTATAGTCTATCTTATAATGTTAAAATAAATCATCTTGAATTTCTTTAAATCAGTTAATGCAAATACCGTTACCAGCATACATAACATAATAGATAACATATACATAACTTAAAAAATTTTCGTTAATATCAAAAAAACATCCAAAAAGTTGTTCTTATACAAAATATAATTTCATCTCAACTTAAAATGTATCGTTGTAAATCAACAACCACTGCAGTATATATACATTAGTGTTACGAGCATAATCGAAAATACTGTTACCTTGATCCACGATGTGTTAAATGTGAGGAAGATCACTTCTCAGATTCTTTTGCCAAGTCACGCGACTCTCCAGCCAGATATGGATATCAGAGTAATGACGATATCCACCCTTTCAGTTATAATATTGTCCTGATTATAAAAAAAATTAATATCTTAATCGTCGAGAAAAACGAGATCCTTTCATACTTACCTACTTCTTCAACCCAAAATTATCGCTAAACAAAAAATAAAATAACGCAAATATCGTTTTCGAAGATTTATGAATGCGCAATTACTGATTATGTTACAAAATAAAAAGTATTCCTTATAAGACTATTTGATGTTTGCAAACATGTTTCATAGTACTGACTACTGGTGAAATTAAAACTATACTTTTAACATTCATTAAATATTAAAATATTATCAAATGACATTGGTTATTGAACCGAAAACTCGTTAGTTGCAATATTTGATGTTCATCAATTTTTAACTGCTAACTAGTGTGGGGACCATTTGTCTAAAGCTATTATAGGCTTAATAACATAAATATTTTGATAGTATTAATTACAACAATTACACTTTTTTTATCTGAATTATACATTCCATGCACAATAATTTGAATAGTATAATAGCAAATATTTATATTCTACATTCTTATTTCATACGTAGAATGTCAATATATATTTGATTGCTGTAGTTATGATGTTCAATATAGTGATTATTATTTTTTATTTTTTTTTGTAAATCATTTACTTTTGTACGCATTAGAGCACCTAATTTAATGTTATTCAAAATAACTATTTTTATGTATGGAATTTATAATAACAGATATCGAAGGTACCTTTATAATATTATATTATACATAATGTATTTTAGAATCTGTTTATTAGTAATTGGGTAATAATAAAATATAACAAAGCAATTAGGTATGTATCAGAATATGTTATATATTTTGTACTGAATATAAATGTGTATTTATTATATAATTAGAATTTTAGAATTATATTAATAATATAATTATTATTCGATTGTCAATGGACTGAAATTTATTCCAATGCAAAAATCTTATATTTCCACCTCATATAATTTCAACCGGGATAATGGTATTTTGGATAATTGATTTTCAAAAGCTGAATCGGATAGAAATAAATGGTAATACTGACAACAGGAAACGATACCATTATTATGCTAACGATATGCGGTGCGTATAAATTCAATTTGTCAGGTTGACTCATGTATCAGTTACATAATTGACTAACGGGTTTCAAATAAAATGTATGTGGAGAACTTTGACGACAGTAAAAATGAATAATTTGTCATGCGCGTTGTTATCTTACATAATTTAGACCAACAGTTTCAACACGTCGAGTAAAAAAAATATTGACATTATTTATTAATAACTGAAAACAAATCTATACATATAACAAAAACCAAAAATGATAAGACATAATAATTATGCAATATAATTATTATTATAATCTTATGTTTATAAATCGTAAGCTTCTTCAAAAAAATAAAGATGATGACGGGAGGAAAATTTTGAATAAAAATGTTTATATTTAGTAGTGGATGATAGATATCAGTGATGACTATACAAGATCATTCTTGTAACTTCGTAAATTACTGCTGTTACTTTGGGAACTTATCTGATTCATCATTGCCATTAGTATTGTTACGCCTCTCGAATATACACGTGTAGTCTTACCTAACATACACTTATAAATAGAATAATCAATTATTCCACCGCTATAAATTACAATGTATATTTAACCTATATAATATGTTTACGTGTGCACAGGAGGTTTCACAAGAATAATTATTTGCCAGTTGATATTGTTTGAAATGGGATTTTGGAAAATTATGATTATATATTAGAGAGCCATATTATATAGTATTTTTAAGGTTTACTTAAAGTCAAATCAGAAATTAAAAGTTTTGTTTTCATGATTTATACAATTTTAAGATAGCAAATTTATGTAAATATTTTAAAAGTTTTATTAATTACCATCAAAAATTAAAATATTAACATAAGTTTTAAATGGTCCACAGGAGGTGGTTAGAGGAATTAATTATAGTATAATAATATGGATACTTTAGGCTGGCAAAGGGTACGATTACAAATGGAACAATACGTCCTGCCAAATAATTTGATGTATTTTAGGTCATTAATATAGCGGATTTCAACTAAAATGATAAATATGACAAAAAATTGTCATAAACGTATCTATTTTTCATGTAATCGGACGTATATTTTATTAATTAATTATGTATATACATATCTATTAGTTTTTATTACCGAAAAAATCAATATCGTATCATATTATATAGTATACGCTTAGTAAAATGTAGCTCGAGCCTGAATGGTTAAAAAAAAACTATCATGCTATACCGTACACAGTTGTGCACCAAGTTTTAAAACGTGTATAGTATTTTTAGCGTCGTTTAAGGATGGTAAAAAATATGGGTACTCGTTAGCCAACAATCTGATGAGGGAAAAAATATAAAGTAAAAACACGTCACTGTCGAGTGAAGGTTGATATCGAAAATGATAAATGTCTCGCTGCGATGAACCAACCCGTGTGACCTATGAATCCTAACTGTAAATACATACATGCACTTCACCGTGGTGCTAGCCCGATCGCTATTATAGTATTATACACCGCGTAAATTGTGTCTCATCCTATCACCAGGACTAGAATTGATAATAATGTTGATTATAAGTTGGTACGAGAATATGAAATGCCAAAATTATTGTTTTCGATACATTTAAATGGGAACCCGCATAGTTACGAATGGTACATCTAAAAATAAATGTTTGGGTTATTTTAAAAAAAAAATTCAATTATTTTCCTTTTGAATAAATAAGATATAATTGGCAATATTCATGATAAAATTATTTATTAACAATAGCAAAACATAAAAGTGAGTGTATTGTATTATCATCTATTATAACTTGTTCTTAATATATTTGACTAAAGAGCAGTGTTATATATATATATAAATACATTATCATATCCTTTTATATTAATTTATCTCGCATAAAAAATATTGTTTTAGTTATCTAAAGATCATCTTACTTAAATGAAAAAATAATTTGTTATAATTATTTTATCTATAACGCAAAGTATTAAATATTCACGAACAATATTACTGTTTTAGATTTTTAACTTAAGATGTCATGTATACATTTATTTTTTTTTGTCATGTACTGTGAATGTTTTACCTATATATTATAATGAAATTGTGTATCTAAATAGATATATATGGTAAATTAATATAACTGGAAAAATATTAGGTTAATAATAAAAAAAAAAAGGATATACTTATAATAATTTATATATTGACCTTGTTAGATTAAAAAAGAAAAAAAATTGCCTCATGGTCTAATTACTAGACACAGTAAATTAAAATAACGCTACACATGAATTGCTCCCGAACGAAAAAAATTGATAAATGAGTATACCAATAGCGTCCGGCTTTATTTAAATGACTAGGTACACGAATTGCATCTGGTTTTTAAAATGTTTAATTGAAATATACTCAACATTAATTAATGTGGATTGAACTTTTAAAAATTGCCCAAAATTGTTTGCACATTTTTTTACAATCCATAGCTTAAAAAATAATAATTATATACCACTGTTATTTTTTTTTTTTACTTCCTAGTAAAAATATGTTAATGTTTTAGTGCAAGTATCTATTACTTGCACTAAAACATTTATACAAAATTTTTTTAATTTTTATATTTGTAATTTATTTATTATTTATTTATTTTAATTATTGTATTACACTCCTATCATTTAAACCTAGTACCTACAAGTTTTCATTTTATTTACTTATAATTACATAATAACGCTAAAAAATCAATTTTTTTAAACTACCTATGGTCATAATAATCCTAAGTCAGAGTGTGAAATGAAAAGGAATAATGTTTTTACGTTGGAACGCAATTTATGTAGTTATTAAATATGGCTGGATTGTGTGTAGCGGAAAATAATAGTACGTCTACTATTATATCGCGTATAATTATGTCCAAACTCGCCATATTCAAGACAATTATTTATTTTACAGGCTGATTTAATAATATGATATAATATTATTAATCAATAATTTTAAGAAAAATATTCTATTTATTCGTTTTGGTTTCGTTAATTTTAACTGTTGAATGCAATAATAATATTATTTCTACATTTATTTATTTTGTCAATTCCATGTTATAAAACCTTTATTAATTTTAATCTCCTGATCAAGAACATATTATAATAATTATTTTTCTTTTTTCTCAATTCATATCATTTTGATTTTTTTCTGTTTTTTTACAAAACTTTTAATCTATGTTTTACTTAACTCAAGGGCTTACATATACTTCGATTTTCACTTCTTTTAAAATGTAAATAAACCGATTGAAGCTGTTTGAATATAGAATAAAAATAACTATTAAGCTTGCAGTTATCTAATATTAATTATTCATTCATTTAGAAATACATGTAAATCTAGCATACATTGATATTGGATATATATGCTGTCTCATTGAATATATTTGTCCTAATGTTACATTCAATTAGGAGACTTAAATAGATAAATAGATAAATAGCTGTAAATTATAAATAAATAATTAACCAAGATAAGAAAATAAATAAAAATTAAATATAAACTATTATTTTTAGTGGACAATGATTTATTATATTAATATATTATTCTATCTGGATAAACTGAAAAAATGTTAAATATATAATAGTATTAATAAGAATTTTGTTTAAAGTGCTCAAATAATAATATAGAAAATGTCGTTATTGTGTGGTGTTGGTGACGCTTGATTTTTATCACTGAAAAAATTAAAATTAGTACTTAATAGAAATAACTGAATAAACTATATATAATTGTGTCTTCTAACGCGGATGTACCTTACTTAACCCATCAATAATTTCTACATGACTCTTTTGAAATTTTAAATTAGGTAAAATCGGTATTCTGCGTAATCAAATGTATATCAATATTTAATACCAAATGATTATTATTTATTTAACAGTTATAATATTATATTTAAAAAACGTCAATGTTTACAGTTAAAGTGACACGTTAACGATTCATTAAACTTCTCACAACGTCTCCACAGGTTGGACAAAAATTTCTATAACTATTAAAATGTTGTGGTCGTAGATAAAATTGATTATAGTGTATAGGTATAACCATTAACTATATACATAATAATAAACCTAGTCTATATTATTATTTATTATATCTATGGATGCAATCATAGTCGCACACTCTACTGTTGTCTCTGAACCACAATTATAAAATATATATAATATATTTATATCTGAGCTCTTAACTCTGTAATTTATAGGTAATAATGGGCATGAAGAACATATTTTTGTCCGAAAATTGATAAATATAGAAGTTGTTGTAAGTGACATACTATTTTTTTCCTTTCTATATATATATAATAAATTGGATTTGCTTACGGTAAATTACCATTTATCACCCCCCCCCCACCTACGGATATTTGTTTTAAAATTGTTTACTTTATTTAAAACCCAGCTGCATGTTTACAACTGTGCAACAGATTTATAGACTGTACAGAATACGTTTAACTGGAAACTGTAATCACTAATTAATAGATAATTAGTAATTACACATTTGTGGCCAGAGCATCGTCTAAAAAGTTTCAAAAAAAAAAAAGCAAAATGCATCAACTTCCGAGAACTACTAATTATCATGTTTTTTCAATATAATTGCAACCTTAACAATTATACCAACGTCTACTAATCTATGAATAATATTAAATAATTTTATTTAATTTTAGTTTTTATTTACACTTTATTATTTGTATATAATATTGAAATTCATTGGTATTTTAGTGACAAATTATAATCGATTAAGTTTATAGCGTGTTTTAGTATTTTAAGGGATTAAAAGTGATGATATTCTATATTTTTTTATAAGACACATATGATTATTTCTTTATATGAAATTTGCTTTACTTCCAATATACTGATTGAGTTAGAAAAACGAGAAGAGAACTCTAGAAACATATTTAAATTTATTAATAAATATATTAAACTTGAAATCAAATTTCCTAATTTCTTGATTGTTTTTCCCTAAAGCTTAAATCATAAACAAATTATATTAAAATCAATTAGAAGTTAAAAATGTCCATATTATTTAATTTTGAAGAAAAAAACTATAAAATTTGATCTCAAGTAGACTTAATAAATTCGTACTTTTTAGAATCACTGCACATTTCAATTTTTGAAGTCAATTTTAAATGTGTCCATTAGTTGATTTTTTTTTCGAGTATTTTTTTATGTAATCAATAAAAGTTGTACTACAAAGAAGTGTTTGATATAAGGATTAAGAAGTCAAAACATTCTTTCAACAAGTTGTATAAATATGGTCATGTCTTTCATCAAATAATATCTCAATTATAAATATTGCTCTTCGCCTGATTCAACTAAATAAACTTCAGTCCTTTCCTTGTTTTAAGAACATATTAATCAGACTACTATAATGTATTTATTATTTACAACCATAGTTGAAATATTCATAAATTATGATTGTTTGTTAACAAAAATAACTATTATTTTAATTGATTGCTATTATTTCTGTGATTGGCATTTTGTTCAAAGCAAGGATAATTAAACTCGAGTCTAACGTAACAAACATAGGTAATGAATTCGAAAACTACATCACGACGTTTATTAATATTGTTTCTTTGAAACATACATTTTAAATTATTATAACAAAGTAAAGGTTACTGTATTCACTAGTATTATGCAATAATGTTATATTCTAAAATGCAACGCCATTATTGGACTTTGATTATGGTATTGAACATACTCTGTGTAAAGGTATAGGTACTTGAATAAAATGTAAGATGATGATTCTCCATATATTAGGTTAATAAATTCCACTTTCTCTTGATAATAAACCGTGTACATTAATGTATATTATTCCAAAGACAGATATGCAAATTAAATTAATAATATTGTAGCTATTATTAACTTCTTGAAAATAAAAGTGAAACGTGAATTTTTTTTTATGAATAGTTTAAGTTAACATTTATATATATATAAAAAAAAATGTAATTATTTTTCAGTATTTCAAAAAATTGAAACATATTATAACATGAAACAATCAAATTCAAATTTACATTTACATTATATACACAATTATATTTTTGAAATATTTATACTATAAACATAAACTATTTAGTTTTTTTTTTTTATTATTCACTGGTACAGCTTCAACTGTTAAGATTATTAGCTTGCAACAAAAATGAAAGTTTTTGGTTAGAAATTGTTACAGTGGTTTCTTAAACTATTTATTATCAGTTTAAATTTTCAATATATATTTTTTTTCTATAAATATCAAAACAATGTAAAATGTTGTTTGAAAATTCAAAATAAGAGGAAGAATTAGTTTTTCTTACTGCAACCTAAAAATATCGAATAAGTATTCACATATTTTAAAAATAATTATTTTTAAGTTAATTTATGAAATTAGATATTTACTGAAAACAAAAAAAAACAGTTTAGGTATTCTATTATAATTTTAAAAAAATATTATAATCTTACTATATAAAAATAAATAATTAATTACATAAAAAATATTGAAATACTACTGCGTAGTGAAATGTCATAATACAGGTAACGTAAAATAAGAAAATTGGTAAAATTAAAGTAAATAACTAAAGATATCGAAAACTTAATAATCAGACTAAATATATTGGGGATTCTTCCATTTATATATATATATATATATATATAAGTGCTGGAAAATAAAATCACCTACTAGATACAAATACTAAATTCAATTACCTTTCTCTTGATATTTTGAGGGTTCTTGAGATCGTTTATTCGAAGATTTTATCAAGCACACCTTATAATAACATTTGTATACAAACTATAATATTAATGTGAAATATATAAAAAATCATGCACCTTACATGAACCTTAACTATATTTAAAGATAACATAAGTTAAGAACTCTAAACACTTAAAACCAAATAAATACAACTCTGATTTAGTGATTTAGCTCGCCAAAAAGAGAGATTCAGATGCCGCTCAAAAGATTCGGTGTTGAGAGGTGTTGCTATATGGCTGATACGTATGCACTGGTGAAAAATACGATATGGTTATGCCAACCTGAGAGTGGCTAGTGGCTTTATCAAGGGCCTCTGTGTTTTCATGAAGCTAGTTTTCCACTTGGTGGTAGATACCCTTGTTCGACATTCCTTTGTCCACGCTAGCTTATAAGAAAGTCACACGTTTTGCGTTTCATAATAAATACCAGTTTTTACGTGAACTTACAATGCAAATCGACCCTTTCATCGGTGATGAAAATTTATGTTGAGGGTTACCGTTATCTGCGCACGACAACCTGACCGTTATTTATTTATTATCTTTAAACTGTTATACAATGATAAATGAGAACATCATTACAATATACTAAGAAATATACTCAGGCAGTCTACGCTCAGGAACGTTTATTTCGTATACAATGATTTATTATCGAATTAAAATTTAATACATCCATTAAAATGACTTACTTGTTGGACTAGGTAAACTTGATATTTACTATATAGCAAAGCATCTTCCAAGACTTTTCTTATTTTCTAATAATGTATATGTCGCATCTAAATAGTGAAATCACTCTTTTCATGAACTGGATATCCAAATAGTGAAATTCGTCCAGATAGTGAATTTTGACAAAAATACATTATATGGACATCCATTTCATGAAATGGACAATACTTATATTGTGCACTTTGTGTAATTATTATAAAACCAGATATCATAGTATTATAACTATAATTTTCTATATTGTTCCATGAAAAAAATATAACAATAATTATAGTCATAATAAATTATATCATATTACATTATATTTTTATATTAGTTTTTATAAACAACAGTGTTACCTATGAAGTATTATGAAATATTCATGAAATTAATTATACTTATATTACTTAACTATCTATATTTCTTGTATTTTTTTATCAACAAAATTATTAATTGATTAAATTAAACAATAATTAATCAACTATACCTATATACACTTTTCTTCTTTATTATTTATTTTTACACGATAATTGATTATATCATCGGCTGTTACACATCATATTGTCTTTAAAACAAGCACACCTACTTGATTGGCAAGGAGTTTTTACCTTACACGAACAAGACAAAAATCCTTGCCCTCCTGAAATTTTTTTAATCATTTCTCGCACCGATAATTCAACATTTTTATCAACTTGGTCAGTAATGAGAAATTGAGTCGTTGAAACATTCACTACTGAACCATCATTTAATTTAGCTATATTTTGTTCCCAATTTATGTATTTTTTTTTTTTTTTTTTTGTTCCGTGATCACACAAATTATGTTTGGAGGATCTGTATGTCCCCTATCAACTTTTAGTACTCCGAATATAACACATTGAATAATATTAAAATCTTCAGTTATTCTGTCGTTTCCTTGTTAAAAATAAATTTAAATTAAGATATAAAAAGTAAAAGTACAATATAAATATATTCTCTTATCTACCTTGATCATTTTCTCTGTAGCTTTAATTTGACCTTCATGTCAAAGTCCACGTTGAATTTGTATTTTTTAATTTTAATCACAAAATTGGCAAATAATTTCATTATTTTCAGCAATCTCCGATAGTAGTAAATTCACTTCAATATTACAAATGCTGCAGGCACTTGAGCATTTTTCAATTTCCCTTATCTGAGATATATGTTCGAGATCTTCTTCTGTTGTTAATTTCTTCAACAAATCAGATATTTTTTGGGCAAAACGATTAGGTACAATTTGTATCAATTATCGAGTAGTTTTTTATGGTTGTTTAAACGTGATAAAATTTATATTTGATTTAATTAAGTTAATTTTTATTTAAGTCCAAAATCGATTACGTTTTGATTTTAGCCATTTTTATTTTAGCCATTTTTATTTCAGCAATCATCTGTAGTTGATCATATTTAGTGAACGGTTTTTTTTAGATTTCAATTTATAATATTCCTTTAGCTTTTCATAAAATACGTTATTTTATTCAATTTTTATTTAAAATGTCTGTATAAAATAATAAATACACGTATAAACTGCAAGCACAATACCTAGCTAGTACCTATGTCAGATACAAATTACAAACACTCACTAAATGTTATTTGTTGAACAACTTAGAAGTTACATAGGTATTTGTCAACCGTCATCCGATAAGGAAACATTCATTTGATATCGGATGTGGAATTACCGAAATTAAATTTTATATCACTATCATGTAATATAATAGATATAGATCACGGATAAAACATTATCATCTTTATTGATATTGAAAAGTATGGTATGTAAAATATTTCTTGCTAAATAACATAACAATCTTGTTTTATAATAATTACACAAAGTACACAATATAAGTATTGTCCATTTCATGAAATGGATATAATGTATTTTCGTCAAAATTCACGATCTGAATGAATTTCACTATCTGGATATCCAGTTCATGAAATGAATGATTTCATTATGCGGATGTGACATATACATAAAATAACATACGATGCATGCTCCAGAAATAGAAAAGACATAATAGGAAAAAAATCTATTGTTTTCTATGTACATATTCCATTTAAATTTTACAGAAATTTCATTTTATTTAAAAGTAACGGTACTATCGGTTCTAGTAAATAAATCGGACAATTTTTTCTTTATCCATTTTTCACAATAAACACTCTAAATTTTACTAAACTAATGTAATAATAGTAATAAATCGGATAAAAAAAAACTAAAGTAACTGTAACATTGATTTATTTAAGGCATTTTGTCACTCTGATCTTAGTTTCATACACTATCTTTAATATTTAAATGTGTAATATTTATTTGTATAAATATTAAATACCACACATTTTTTAATATACATTTACTGTTAATAAATTACATTACAAATATACCTAAAATAAAAATCTTGTTGTCTTTTAAAATTCAAAATCGTAAATTAAATGTAATAATAATTATCGAATTTTATATCATATAGATTTAAATAATGTAATGTATATTCAATAAATTAAAATATTTGTAAAAAAAAAAATTAAATACTTTATATCTAAATTTTTAATACAAGTAGTTGAAAGATTGAAAAATTTAAATTAAATAATTATAAAATTATGAGTAGTTATTTTATTTCTTATTAAATATATAAATCTTTTTTTATTATATTATAAAAAATACCAACTTGACACACAATAGTATACAACATTATTAATGCAATTTACAGAACGACTTAAAATATATTTTGTCATTTATCTGTATACCTCTGGGAATGGTGTACGATAAAAAACTCCCATGTGACTTTTTATTGACTTGTATCAAATACCTGTCTTTGAAAATGTAATAAATCATATATTTCAAAAATTATCTTTGTGAGTCAATGAAAAATGTTTAATATCAGTTTACAAAACTATTATGAAAAACTAACTTTATACTTGTAACATGTTTGTGTGAGATAGCGTGATATTAACTTAAATATTATTATTAAATTGTAATAATAATATTAAAATATTTTTAAAAGTTATGAAATAAAATTATATAGATAAAACTAAGTTACCATTTTCAACATCATAATATAATAACATATAATATGAAATTGAATATTTATGAACAAATAAAATATACTTAATCATAAACACCAATGCTAATTACTTATATAAAAATATATTTTAATTTTAACATTTTACTGAAATAATCATTTTATCGAAAATAATAATATAGAATATTATATTTATAAATTTTAATTGTGTGAATAACATCTATGAGTTATCACTGAAATCTGAAATTTTATAATTGTATACACATTTAATTAAAACCATTAAGTTAGTTTTAGTTTTATGTAAAAATTAGGATTTGCACGTTTTTTATGTATATAAAAATTAATACTTATTTATATTTATTGTCTTTGTCTATACTAAATATTATTATATATATTTTATTTGGTATTTAAAAAAAAAAGAAATTGTGATGGTTTTACTTGTGATTACGTTGAATATGTCTGTTTGTCCACAAAAATGTGGCCTATTTAAAATTTGGTAAGGATAGAACTTCAATAGACTTTTGTATTAAAAACCAATATAAATATATTAAATACCTTTATTTTAGGAAAATAAGAAAATAATAGTATAGAAGACACTTTTTATCTCATAAAATATGTATATATATATAATATTATTTTACAAAATTGATTACAATCTAAACTAATATAATTATCTAATTTTTTAATTTAATTTATAAATTGCATCTTATAAGTATATTTTTATCAATATTTCCCTGGGTATTTTATAAAATCTACAGCAAATTAAATATATAAAGTATCATGTATATTTTTATCACATTATGTATTCGGTTAAGTCTAACTCTGAAGCTATTAAGGTCAAAATAAAGTGAATTTTACTACTCATTATATAATATGTAATTTAAACCAGAAACAATTTTTATATCTAGATTTATGACCAAATATAATAATTGTAAAATGTTTTGTGTTAAAATCCAATATTTAAATTATTTTAGCTAGTATAAAAGTAAAGCTGTAATGAATTTGTTCATTTCGTGAATGTACTTTCACAGTATACTAAAATTGAATTTTTAATTTTAGTTTTTTGGATACATAGTTTATACAGTTAAAAAATATTTTTTATCTATCAAGATTTGCCAAAACACACTCGATATTACTCATATTATACATACATATATATATATATATATATATATTATAATGAATTAGTATACCATAACTTTTAGAGTATTTGATGAGAATATAAATATCCTGATTCTTTTCCATTTAGTAATCATATCACTGCTCAGATTTCTCGGAAGCAGTTGAGAATACAAAATGCCATTTGTTTTGTTCAAATTCATTGCTTTAATAGAAGTAAGAATTCTACCCCAGGCACCCGGTAATCTGACAAACTGAGAAATGCCAAAAGGTGATATTACGTCTAAATAAGAATTTATAAGATAACTATTAATTATAGTATGTTTTCGTCACTTTTGCTAACCTAAAATAATGTGACAAGAAACTACATCTTTATAAAAATAGATGACTTTAGCACTGTATAGTCTCTGACTTTGGACAATGTTTTTATTTTCTTATATTTATATATATAAATATATCGTGTAGCGTATATATAATATATTTCTGAACAATAACTCATCATACATTTTTATTTTTATTAAGAGACTTTTAATCGTTAATATGAATTTAATAAGAAAATATTTGAGATATGTAAATTAAGATTATTTTACCGAGAAATCTGTTTTCCATAAAATATCTTCATTGGAAAACTCGGTGATTTTTAATATTAATATAAGTAATTAGTCTTAATTTTACAATTTATATTGAGCACTATATTTAATGGTTATTTCTATAACATATTTACTTAACATTATTTGAAATTTTAATCTTAAACATAATAATAAATATAGGTATCTATAATATTAACGTGTTGCATGAATAATAAGTACATTTTATTTTATTTTATATGCTAATAAGAATAAGAATTATAATATAATTTGTGAAATTATTTAAATAGTTTAAGCATATTTAATTATAATATATCTGTCATTAACAATGTAAAAATGTTCTGTTTTTTATGTCTTAGTAGACATTTTTAAAAAATCTCTTCAGTCCGCGTCTACGGAACCTAACGTAATTACAATTTACAAAATGTTATTAAAATATTTCAGTTTATATTTGTACGGTTAACATAATGGTACGTAGGTATATATAAACACAATATTATATTATTGTAAAGATTCAATGTACTAGAGAGTTTAATAATCTCTTTAAGCTAGTCGAAATGTTTTCCGGTAGATATATGTCTAAGAAATGTCTTAAGAAATAAATTACTTAAAATAACAAACGTAATTTTGTTTAAAACAATTTACTTCGGTTATAAATTGTAAAACCAAAGGTTGTCGTAAATCATTTTGAGAGTTTCAGACCAAATTGAGGGAGATACGTTGTTTTACATTTACGTATACGAATGTGTGTGTTTATGAGCTTAAACGTGGGAAGTAAATGTCAAACATTATAACTGCTGATATTTATACATGAACGTTAAAGTATACACAAACCTGCAAAATACCAATTAATTCTAAAATTATTTTTCAAACTATGTACCTAACTAATTTTCCCTGTGTAAACTTCAGTTTATAAATGTTGCTGCGGGATGAAGTGCGTTTTATTTCTAATTAATTAATATACAAACTATAATGTATATACACAATAGTTGTAACTAAAGCTCTATTAAAGTTAAAATAAAAAAATAATAGTTAACAGTTATTAATTATAATTTGTGTATAAATAAAACGGTCAACTAATGAATTTCAAACGATAGTAATAACTGGTAAATAATAATATAAGAATATAACGCTTCAAATTGTATAGGATTACTATTGTTGAGATTCTTTGTTATGATTGCGATAAGTTGATACATATTAAGTGGATTATGGAGTATGACTGTAGTTCTCGTAGTTTAAATTTGTAATAATAATTTTTCGTATCCACAACCGTCTTAAAATACGTTTCCTAGAACTTATTTCTTTAAACCAACAGCCAATCAGTTCATCATTACCGTACTCTTAAGTACTATAGATACTTTATATTTGCTCAAAATTAATATACCAATGACTCTTTGATATTTTATTTTATTATTATTATATTTGTGTCATGGCTCACGAATATCGAAAATATCGTCAAAATTATTTTACTTGACATTTACAGTTTATTAATTTTTTTAAATTTCAAATAAATTAGGTTGGTTATGACTTCAAAAATATGTTGTATGTATCATAAATAATATCGTGTATGTGAATGTATCCAATGAATTGATGGTTTTATTATCAATTATCTTATTAGACTTTTTATAAGATACGATAAAGAATAAGTGTGTTTACTCCACATATTTTCCAATTATTCCGAAAATAAATCATAATAAAATAATATTGTATTTGATACAATTAAATATTAGTATTAATTAGAACGCTTGTGTTCGGTGATTATACTACTCGGACGCACAATTCCTTACAAAAGTATATGAACGTAGAACAAATGTAATTTTTACCGGCTAACTATACACATTTTTCCTTCACTTTTTTGATTTGTAACGTGACAAATTGAAATTTAAACTCATTTATTCTTCTTGTAAGCAATGGCATAATAAACCAGCTGGTTAACAGAATTTCCTCTAAAGTCTTGAGTGGTATATTGCGATATTTTCTTGTATAAAATCAACAGACTGTACTGTGTATGGTATACACTGTATGCCATATATAAACAAGGATTGTATTGATCAAATTATTCTTAGTTTTGAGTACAGCACAGATAAACTGAACAAGAATTTATATGAATTCAGATTCCCTAGAACTCCGTTCTTAGTAAACATCATACAATGGACAACATTTTCCCCATACTTTTAAAACAGATTTACACTAAATCACGCGATTTTAATACGATTTAAATGTGCACTTATTTTACTACCTATTACGTTTCTGTTGTCCATACACAGCCAAAAGAAACAATGATTACGTTTATTTCTAAATAAAAAAAAAAAAAATAAATATAAATCTATTCTCGTAAGTACAGATTCTACGACTCCAACACAAACAAACCGTATATGAATTATAATATAATATTAATCAAATATCCCATAGCATTATTCCCTCGAAAAGCTACATAAATTATTATTAGGAATATAGGTAGTATATAGGTCAATAAGGTACATATTACGTATACAACGATTTCAGTTAGAAATTAACTATTTATAATTATTAATTTGTAATAACAAAACAACGTAAAACTATTTAAAATTGTAGTTAAAAAACCATATCACTTAAATAATATTAATAATATATTTCTTTATTAATAACAGTTTTTTGCTAATTAAATGATTATGACGTTCAGTCATATTTTTACTTTAAATATGTATGTTATGAAAATTCTGTAATATATTCATTGCTCCACTCAGAATCTAAAATGCGATAAAAATATTGATTTGAAAGTTTCAATATTCAACGTTCCACTAAGTCACAATTTTTCAATCAGCCTCTATCCAAAAATAATGGTCAATAAAAGTGCAATATTATCTAGATTGCTCTAGATGTGTAAAAATAACTTTTGATTTTATTTCTGAATCAATCATAAAACTCAAAATATGAATTTTAAATGTTACAGTTTATTACAGTGAATATATATTATACCTAAAATAATAAATAAGCACAATTTAAATAATCGCTAAAATGATATGTTCATTATTTAACGTACTTTACTTTTGAATTAACAAGTATCAAATGAAAACTAAAAAAAAAACATTTTGTACACTATTATTTTGATTATCATATTTTTAACTTTTATTATACGATCAGGAATTTAAATGAACTTTTAAAACTCTTTTTTAATTTAAATCTTTATCACATTGTTATGTAATTACTTAAATATTAAGAAAGTTTATTCAAGTATCATGTACCGTTAAATAATCTACTAAGTACTAACTAAATAAGTTTGTGAGCAATAAAGCTTTAATCAATAAAAAAAACTTCCTATCAGTTTCATAATCTGAGTTATGTGACCAAAATAATTGAACATTTCTGGTCTATTTTATGATTACGGTAAAACTAATGTTTATAAAAATAAAATAAAATAAAAAAGCTTCTGTAAACCGTCAAGATTATATAGACTTTGAGTTGAGTCGTCTGTGTCTATATAAAACAAATTTTATTTTATTTTATAATAGTATATATTATATATATATATAACAAAATAGTTACGCTTACCGTATTTCTGAAAATCGGCGGTACGTAACGATAGAACGATGGTTTGGTGTATGGTTAAATTATATCGTTTTATTTCTCCATGGACAGTTCAAATTCTATCTCGCGCGACTACACAGGATTTCGACCCGCCTATCTAACTATGTACATCGAGTGAAAACATCAAAGGCAGCCGATATAATATCCAAGTAATGTATCCATGTAAATTATAATAATAATAATAATAATAATAAAATGTAAAAACCCTCAAGGATAATCTCTAAACTAATTATTACGAACATAAAGCGGTGAAGATAATGGTTAAATTAAAAAAAATAAAAACTATCAGTAATAATAATGATAAAAAAATCTACTAATATTAGTTAACGACACACAGACACTTCGAGATAGTGGTTATCATAATAACCAACAACTTTTAATAATAATAACAATATTATTTTACACCACGAGATATGATAACTTAATACCTATACATATAATTATATATAATCATATACATCGTATACGATGTCGCATTATATCGCCACGCAAAGCTCTCGAAAAATTGCCGAGGAACATATAAGTTGATACGACTAATGTGCACTTCTTGGACGTTATTCTCGTCACGTAATAACCCGCGTTGTAAGCATCCGGTATGTGCACGTATATTTTTTTAGTTTAAGTAACCCTGTACGAAAAAATAGCCGTTTAACCGTACTATCCCTGAACGCCTATATCTCGTCCGTGTTCATGATATAAGGTTTAACCTTTACGCTGCGTGACGTAGCCCGACAAAGGACGGTTAGAGATAATAATAATTCGATGAAACGCACGCTAAATAAACCCATAACGACCACCGTTCGTCGTGTTTTAGTCGTGACCCGCTCCCGATTGAAATCTTCTATCCAAATCGATTAAATTTAAACTCGACGCAACAACGTGTGCGTCGCATGCAGGTGCTGGAACTGTACCAAAACCCTAATTTAAATTAATTTTAAAACCGGAACCTTACCGGAATTGTTACTTTCTATAAAAGTTGTTTATGATTTATTTCGGTTTTCTATTAGATTAAATAGTATTGCATAGATATAGTATGTGGTAATAATAAATAAAAAGTTGGTGATTTTTAAATTTAAAATACTGAATACTGATACAATAAGTGGGACTTTGTAAAAAGTAACAATTAAAATATAAATTAGAAATAAAAATCAAAAATAAAACAAAAAGGATTTTTGAAACGGGGTTATGTGCATTAAATGATAGTGATCAGTTATTTTTTTATTTAATTGGTTTTTCCTTTGTCCAAAACAACTGTTAGTACATATGATTGAAAACTGGTATTGACCTGCTAGATTAGATTTATCATGGATTAATTTTCACAGCCTTCTTATAAACATATAGTACTGGTTGTGTGAATTATGAGCTATAATGTTTCAATTCTTTAAATTTGGTGTTATCCCATAACTTGCAGTTAATAAACACTACAATTATGTAAACAATTTGATAAGTAATATGACAAAAATACACAAATTGATCAGTTTTTCAACTACACTGTAAAATTAATTACCTAGTACGTTTTATAGGTATTTGGCATAATTACCTTAAATGTAAAAATATATTACGTGATCAATTTTCAAGACGCACATCACTTAAACTAGTAAAATTACATACATATAATATGAATATGTATTTTATATTACACACACATAATATGAATGCTATCTATTTTTTTTGTTTATTTACAATGAGTTAGTTTATTTTTATTTCGATTTCGATTGGTTTTAAAAAGTTTTACGCTATGAAATATGAATCACTACATTTATTACATACACATCTATAATAACGATATGAGGATATATTATTATCACATATATGTGATTTAGAACCACTAATTAAAAAAAAATTATAGCTAAAATTATAATATTTTATTTTTACCATGATTAAATCTGATAAATCGGAAAATATGAATAATTTGTAAATGGCTAATTGACGTATAATTCGATTAAATTCAAATTTAAAATTGATTATTTTAAAATGTCTAATGACGAGATTTAAAAAAGCGGCTAAATTTTTACTCACATATTATATTATAATTACTATAGTTTAAAAAAAAAAGCAAAAGAATGGACAGTTCAATAATAATAGTTCACGAGATAGAGTACACACTAATTAATTTTAAAGATGACTTCTGTTGTGTTGGGTATGGGTTATACACATAAACCACTCAAATAAATTGAATTTTGATAGTATTTCGGAAATATATTGATTTTTGTAAAAAAAAAATATATATATATAAACTACTAAAAACATCGTCTTGTATTCTTTAAATTGTATATTCGATTTGTAATGTTATTTTCTCTGACAACAGAAAATCAATTAATTGCAATATTTTGACAATTCGTAATAAATAATAAGTTATAATACTAACAATTCTCTAGACAAAATAAGTTTGTACTAAATCCATAATATTATTGTTATTAAAACAATGTTCATCAAATATTATGAGAATATAAAATCAGATAATATTGAAAAATGGATTTTAAATTTGCATAAGCTATTAATGGGGTGTTCTATAAATTTGAATTAATTATTTAAAAAAAAAATAAATTACAATAAAATTAAGTTTTTATTTTATATATATATATATATATATTCATACATATACATGGTATTATATAATTTAATGGATTTATTTTAAATTGTATTTCAGTTGAAATAATTTAAACAGTAAAAATCACATTTATAAATTAAAATAACAATGTGCTTTTCATAAATTGTACTATTTAACCAAGTCAAATAAATACTATTAAATAAAATATATTTTTATTGGTCCTTATTTATATGAAATAATATATACCAATGAAAATACATTTTACGTACAATTTCAAATAAAAATATTTACCTCAGATACTTATGTATTATTGTTTTTATACTGAAATGGCTACAAATATTACAATTTACAATAAGTAAACGCAATACTTGTAGAGTTATATTTATTTTTTTAAATTAATAGTTATTGTTTGAGTTGAATATTAAATATGATTTCCAGCCAATATTTAATATTTAGGTTACACACATTATCAAATTATAAATAATAGATAGATGAATAGATATATTAAAATTTATATGATAAAATGAGTTGAAACTAATGAATCGTGCAGTTTTGCTGATTTATAGAATAAAGTTGATGTTTAAAATTACAGTTAGTAGGTGACATGTGTATGCATATTGTATAAAATATGCAAATAAATGTATGGCAATATAAGATTAAATTCTATGAAAGAATGCTGGCCAACAATATAAATTCAAAAATTGTTTAATATAATATAGATAATATATATGGTAAACGTGGCGACGGATTTCACGAGGTTGATGGACACTGGACAGTTAATGTCGCGTTATAGTTTAGAAATAACGTCCTGAAAAGAGATAAACTATAAAAAAAAAATACTGTACAACGTTTTATAACTGATCAATGATCATTTAAGGTACATGATGTTAAAAAAAAAAAAAAAGACGAGAAGACAATAGACAAACGAGTAAAGTTTAGTCGTAACGACTCGATGCTCCTTAGCAAGGTTCATGGCTAAATAGCCAAAAGTAGAACTACTCGATATTGCTTACGAGCATTGTGTAGATTAGATCAGCGGTTCCCAAGCTGTGCTCCGCATAATGGCTTACCAAGGGCTTCGTTCATAATACCACAAAAATGTACACAGAACACAGGCAGATAAAAATGAACGTTAAATATTTCTTGGAAGCTCCGCGAGAAACTTCTACTTAAAAAAAGGCTCCGAGGCTAAGAAAGTTTGGGAACCGCTGGATTAGATGACACGAATCGCTGGTCAGCATCTATCGAAGATAAAATCGCTTTAGCGGCGAATGACGGTCTACGGAGGAGGGGTGATAGCCTTAGTTGGGAAAAATCTGCGATTGGACGTGTGCGTGACTATTACACGGTTTCAGCGACAATATGCGGCTAGCGTTGGATGTAATCGGCGATGACGCGCAATTATGGTAATAATATAACTATGTTGTAGTCGTGCAAATAGGAGCAAGCTGCATTCTCGTGATATTGTACAATTACTATATTATAGTGTTAACAGCTGTGACTACTGTGACTTATCGTTTTTTTTTGTGTTTGTCTTTAATAAATAATAATATTGCAAGACGGAGAAACAGCACTGTTCACATACATATTAATTGTTAAAGTACTCGTTGAAAAAAGGCAGCTGTATGTGACAGTCTTTCTGATTTTTAAGAGAGCAAAATCAAAATGTCCATATTATGATTTCAAATTTTTCGTTTGGTCATTAGTGTTATATATTCAACTTTAGAACTTGATTGATTATATATTTATATTTTAAACTCCATAATTATTATGTTAATGTTCTATTCCATATTACGTCAATATACTTGATTACTATTTATTAAAATAACAAATATAATACTTGATTAAATACAATATTTGAAACGATAAGTTTTAAGTAACAAATAATGCTTTATTATCATTCGTAATCGCTTGTATAGAAATTTAAAAAACACGATAAGCTACAATAATAGTATATATATATATCGATTATTAGATGCTTGTCAGTTGTCTCGAAAAATTGTTATAAAAATCGCTTTTAACGGTAAAGCGCTTATTTAACACCTACTTTTTGGATATTCTCGTTTGTAAATTTCGCTTGTCTCGAAAATGTTTTTTTTTTCATTATTAAATTGTTAAAAAAAACAGTAGCCGTCTTGCGTTCGAATGCTCAGACTGACGTTGATGGCTATCTCGTAGCATACACTATTATACACCACGTCACTGATCTGCTTTGGCGTATTAAAACGTCCATAGAATGTGATCGTCTGTGGTTTTTCGTGTATTTTATATCGAATAGGCGGTCGTCGCAAAACTGGTCAAGTTTTTGTCGTGTCGCCCTCCGTATACAATAACACCGCGCGTATTTTAATGGGTGAAAGGATAATAACTTTGCAGCGGACTATCAGCGCGAACGCTACTCCTACTGTGTGTGCCTCGATTGAGGGGTGGCGCATCGTAGGGGGGTTGACGAGAGGGTGTCCGGACGCGAAATTAAATTCCTCTAGTCCCACGGCATATTCGTCGTCCGGAAACTCCCGACGTTCACCGCTCCACCACAGCACCGCCGCCACCCGTGACTTTTGACGCGATCTAACAAGATTTATAACCCATTACGTTATTTCGTGTTAGCAATGCAAAACACGGTGACCGCCGCTGCCACGCCTCCATTGTGTGTACGCGAAATGCACTGTATCACGCGAAGGACCGTAAGTCTAAGTCGTCGCCACCGCCGTCACCGTAGCGCCGCCACCTCCCCGTGTATCCGAATAATAATCACCAACCACCCACGGCCGCCGACAGACGCAAGTGGGCTTCCTCCCCTCGTCGACCTCGTAACGCGTACCTACCGCGACTCGGATGGTGGTCCTCCGCACGCCGTATCTTTGTGCGCGCCGACTAGCACGCAGACCTGATTATACGGTCTTAATCATTTAGCCGTCGCTAAATAACAATGGTAATTATTATACGAGTGCAATTCACAGTATTATACGTTTTGCCGCTGGCGATTATGTGGTTGTGCGATTATGTGCGCACCGCGCACGGCCCGCGTCGTGTGACGATAAACGAGACGAGCTCAAGTACGACCTTATTAAATTGCTTTAATCACGCGGAATTGTGGAATATGATATCGGCTTAGCGATTCGCATATCCAATGCATACGTGATCAAATAATATACCTATTTAATAATACACGAACAGTATTTATCTCACTCTCAATATATATATATATATATATATATGTCGCATCCTCTTAGTGTAATCGTATTTTTCATGAAATGGTATACCATTTCATGAACTACGATCATATCGCGTAAGTCAAATTTTAGTTCATGAAATGGACATATATTTTATCCATTTCATGAAATGGAAATTCTAATTACACTTTGTGTAATATTTTAAATTAATTACATCAATGCGACATATACATATACATCGACCACAAATAGTTTTGTTGTTCGACGATTTCTTGGAAACCGTTTTCATACATATTTAAACGCATTTAACGAAAACATATAATAATTGCGGTGAATTTGAAATTGAATTTTAAAACAACGGTTTTATTGCCACTTTGAGAAGCGTAAAATGTATTCTCCAGTTTTATATAATATGAAAAATTCACGTTACGACTAATTGCATGTTATACTCTACTACAAAACTTACTGCTCGTAAAATGTATTGATTATTTCTAATCGAAAAATTATAATTGTTTAATATTTTAGTAAGTATAGTATAATGTGTTATTTAATTGTAATTTATGTAATAATATATTTATTAAATACCAATCGTACTCGTTGTTGGTTTAGTTTTATATCGTTCAATTTTTTTTAATAATAATAAAAAAAAAAAAACTTAACATAATAATATAGAAGTGGTGAAAATCTGAGCATAATATTTTACATTATTTTTAGTATTAAAGTATATTAAAAATAGATTAAGTGTTGTTGGTTGTCATAACGACGAGCGATTACTGAAAAAGTAATTTTTCATTTAGATTATTCGTGATTATAATTTAGAGTTTTCAAAATGCAAGCGCTATAATTATGTTGAATGCTTAATATTTACTTAAACGTTTTGAAAATTCAAAATCGTACAGGAAACCAATAATAATATTTCTGTAAATGATATTAAGTAGCAATTATAAATAATTTTTAAATTGCTTATACAAAACGCGGTTACATATATTTCTACAGCATTATAACAATTAAATCAAATGTTTTTTTTATTACGTAGTTTAATTCAAACTTCAAAGGGTAGTAAAACCGTTTTAATTCCTTCGATCAAAATATTTAAGAATACCAAAAAAAATTACTTTAGTTTTGATTAAATTTATATTCATTTTTATGAATTATCACAGTGATAGGAAATAATATTAAACAAAAAAAAAAATTGATTAAACTTTTACTCTCATTAATGTCATATAAATGTATAATTATATTATTGTTCTATTATCCATTGTTATAAACTAAAAAAAGAATAATCATTAATTAATGTATTTATTGTAAAAATAAAAATAAATTCTTGAAATATAATATTCTTATATGAAATTATAGTAACATCAGTAACAAACGATTATTGTTACAATATAATCAAACACTAGCTGTAACTGTATGGCGTTTTCCGTGACAAAATAAATGACTGTGAATTTACCACATCTCAATCTTCGTTAAATGTAAGCTAAACAGATTTTAAACACATTAATTTAGGTGGTATGAACCAAATATAAAATGTAGGTCTAAATTATATCCAATTAGCAATCATAATAAATATTTTATTTTCTGTGATAATAGCAAGCATGTATCAACAAAAAAATACCCATTTTTATTGAGCCAACAAATCCTCGCGCGAGTGCTTTTTTACCATTAGTAAACATACAATATTTTGTAAGCTTTCCTTGTATACTAATACTATTATGTCTACTATTATGCATAGTGATAGTCTATTATATCATTATTATTGCGTTTAAAAAGTTATTGCCCCATAGAATAAATAACAAAGAAACTAAAGTTAAAAAAAAAAAAATGATAATATCTATTACATTCGTTATTGACATTTTAATTATTATAATATTTAAAATAGATATTAGATCATTTATATTACTGGTTACATATGAATAGTAAAAAATATTAAATAAGTTATATTGATTTGAAATCTTAACCATACAAATGATTTTATTAATAATTAATTAGGTTTTTTCTGAGTAAAAAAAAATATAGAAATAAATATAATTGACAATTTAAAAATTTCATAAAGTGAGTACTTAAACAGAATAAATCAAATGCTTATAAACATAATTCTTTGTGGAGTTAAATTATGAAAAGTAAAATTTTAGTTTATACATTATACATAAGAAAAAAAATAGTGAAAAATACGTTGTTTATAAATATTAATTTTAAAATGTCACATTCATGAATTTAAGTGAATAATTTTCATTTTTTTTTTCTTAAATTCTTTTAACAGAGTGAACTCCGTGTTGATTAATACTTGTTAATACAAAATACAATATATAATTATTATTTAATGACATTCATCAAGTACTAACATTAATCATTGATATAGTAATAGTATTAATATTAAACTCGCCTGGACGCATAGGACCTTTGTGGTAATCAAATTGTCATGAGACTTGCTAGGCAAGATGGACAACGACTAACGAGATGACTAAATTGTGCATAAATTGGCTACGGATACCTTTAAACAATATGCTACTACATCCATGTAATAGTGATCAATGAAGTGCATTATTATTAATTGGTATACTAATTTGAAATTCTAATATACGCTCAATATTGTTTTACACATAACAACCAAAATGATCGCAGACGATTTCGTTACAGGATTTATCAATGCAGAGTGCGGTATTAAATTCTGACGATTTAAAAAATGATGTGGTTATGCACTAAATAAGTAAGATAAATTGATTTTTTGCCAGATTAAAGTCCATTATGTTTCACATTATCAGTAATCAATAACCAAGGAAACGTGGCTCGTGAATGCTTTTTTGCTGCTACAGCGTATATTGAATCTAAATTCATTGTAACCGTATGACGAAATTGTCGACAAAAATTCAAAATTCTTATAGGAGAATTCATTTTTAGAATGTAATCTTAAAAATTGAAATTTATGATACAATTTTAAAATTAAATGCCGTTAAAGAATTTTACCTCCGATTTAGCAACAAACCATTTTATCTTATAAACTCAGTACGATAATAGTACTTTAATTTTAAGTACCTATGATGATGATCAGAGCACTCTTTAAATCGTCAGAAACTCAAAACCCACTGTTACACTGAATATGTATAAACCGTAGTTATATTTGCGACTATCGAGTAATGAGTATACGAACCATCGGAGAATAGCAGTGACGTAGCCATAACATATCGTTAGAGGAGTGGAAGAAATCCAGTGTTTTAAAATACCCACATTTTCTAGACTACCATGGCTACGGCCTTGACGAGTGGTGAACTGTTATGTACAGTCATATTATTGGTACGGTTATTTAAGTTATTTTATTAGGGTGAATTCGTGATACATACGGGTTACAGAATCAGTCATTAATATATTATAATATTATAATATCAATTATTTTTTATACAGTAACCACAAACTTCATATATTGTATTCCATATATTCCATCAAATACAATTCCTTATTGCCATCTGTACAACGTTGGCAAACATTTCAATTCTGTGCATACAAATTCGATGCATGTAGGATTGTTGAAAGTCAATATTGAGACAACATTTTCAACAGAACACACATCACAAATATTTTAAAGTCTTACGCCGAAGACAGTTATCGTAAATGGAAATATAAAAACGATTTTATTGTAGTCGAAGCAATTTTTAAAAATCGGTACCTAAGAACTTCACGAAGGAATTCTATTATAGACCATGAACACCGCTCGTTCGGCACACTTACTGTTCTTAACTTTACTTTGCTATATTTTTCCAGAGTGAATAAATCATTTACGTGTACCTTAACATCTAAACATAGTTTGAAATTGTGTGATTTTGCTTATCATCCACAGACATAAAATCCATGGTTGACAGTTATTCCAGTTATTGATATTTTTTATTCGATTAACTATTCTTTTTATCAATTAAAGTATTATACATTTTGAATATTAAATTCAATGATTAAATTTAAAACGAATAAGTTTATATTCATATATACCATTAACCATATAACTACATTTTAAAATAAGTGATATCCATTTGAATAGTATAATTTAATTTAATATACTTACCTATTATTATTATATGTAGATAATATATCTATAAAATATATTATGTACCTATGTATTTTAAAATCTATGGAATTTATAGAACTTTATTTATATTTCAGAATTATTTTCATTTCAAATTTGGATATAAAAGTACTTATTGACTTGTATTGATCTTAGTGTTGTTCAAAACTTACAATTTCGGATTTACAAAACATATCTATTATATTAATTAAAAGCTTAAAAATGTAATTACAAATTAATAATAACTAGAAATTAATTAAATTAATATTTGAAAGTTACCCTAACTAATCGTAGAAAATACTTAGTACCTAACTATACTATTTAAAATAATACTGAAGCAATGTAATAAGTGAACAATGAAAAAATGTGTTAAATATAGGTACCAATATAATATATTATACATTTTATAATTATATTGAAAGGACTTGTGGTAGTATTAATAATATAATATAGTACGAGTATAATACTATAATAATTATAATTCCGTGTATTTGTAATTAATATATCTTTTAGCTAGTAACTATGTTACTCCTATATCATTAGTAATTAATATGATACATTAGTTGTTATCTATAAATAAAATAAAAAGAAATAGAATTCACTGTTATTAATAATTTATAATAATTTTTTTTTCTATAAATATCATAGACATAATATTTCATGAATTTTATTTTAAACAGTAATAAACAAAAATATTATTCATGATAATATTACAAAACTAACAAAATTTGAATCATTTAAAAAAATAAAAGTTGGTTTCAAGTTAACTTAAAGTGACAAATTATTTAATTAAAAATTAAGTTAATGAATCATAAAAATCAACTAAAATTATAACTTTTATTAACTCATTAATGGCCAGCATTGTGTAAATCTAATTAATAAATTTGTTTTATACTGATACAGCAGTGGTGCATGATAATATTATGTGCTATGACAACTTCAGAAGAACTTAATTTAAATTCGCATTCATAGAAACAAGCTCAATCTCTTTCTATGATTATATGTGTATTGTGATTTATCTATCAATGCATGTTCTTTTCATATTAATTTATTATTCGTAGTATTTTTTTTAATGATTTAAATTTAAAATTTAAAAAAATATACTAAAGATATAACTGTTATTTCAATATTATTCAATAACAATAATAAGAAAATTTCAAAGCATTTATTTTTCTTTTATATATTAAAGTAAGCTAAAATCTACACAATACATTAAAATATAAGATGAAAACTTATTCATATAATGAATGACCAAGCAAATATTTGAATAATATGAAACATTTATTATAAATGAAAAGCGTGTGAAAACTAACGTAAAAATAAATTTATCTTTTTGTTTGTCTGTAGTTTCACAATAAAACTTTGTGCTAAAAACACATAAATATCAATATACAAGTTAGTTTGCAAAGGGTCTTATCCTGAGTCGAGTCATATTTATTGTCTCTTGTTTTTTGTGATTTTCAAATATTCGTTTTATGCACATTGTGGTTCATTAATAACAAAATATTAAAATTAAAAATCATTTAGAAAATTTATAGACAATACGAATGTTTCAGATTATAATGAAAACAAATATTTTATCAATAACTTTATAATATTTATTTTAAAGTTATAAGGTTATTAAGCACACAGTATTATAATATTTTGTAATTCAACAAATAAAACTTACTAATATTTCTTTAGGTTACTTTCGAATTGAACTTAACTCTGTTTTGGTATACAATTATTTTGAACAATAATTTAAATTTAAATTTCCAACAACTTACAATTATTTTAATAGTATATTGTATAAAGGTACTTCAAAGTTAAACTGATTTATGTATTTATGTATACATATCTGATATTATTAAACATTAATAACATTTTTTATTTTTATTATATTATATACATTACTTTATATATATTATATTTTTCTAACTCATAAAATAAAGTTAAACTATACCTATCTACACTATATTATATTTAATAATACACATTATAATAAGGATAAGAGTTTACGACATAGTTATAATAAATTATAATAACACAATAGAAATATTTATTTTCTATTTTTAAGGAAAATAATTTACGGGTTTGTTATCAATAATATTTTTATGGTTATTGTGTATTCATTAATTTTAAATCTAATAACATTAGCTAAAAGTTAATTTTATCTTATCCCGGCATAATTAACATAGTTTACTAAATATTATGTAACAAAAGTTTTCACTAAGACCCTATTTTACAGTTTTAATAGAAACATAATATTACATGATAAGTCATAATAGAATAAATTACCTTGTTTATAATATTGTGGTTATTCCTGTATAACTTAAATTAACTACCTACATTTCCAACATTCACGAAACCACAAAAGAGCGAACATAGGCTATCGGAATTATTTTGTTAAAAGACAATTTTGATAACTATATTTTATTTAAATAATAAAACTGATAGAAATTGTAAAAACGAAAATATAATATTTGTTCAAAGGTCTTACTTTTAACGTCATCATGACGTGTATAATTAAATAATACATAATCAAACAAAATAATTTATGTTTAACCATCGACATACGTTTTATACATGTGTAAATACACGGTAAAGTTTATTAAATTTATTTTGAATCTGTATTGTGACTACATACATGTTACACAAGTCGCGTGATGGTTTATTTTTTAATACGATTCGTTTCGTGGAATTTTTACAACCTTGAGTCTCGAAATAAAATAACAATTGGAATTACGGAAATTTTCCTAGAAATATTTGTTGTCATAAATATCAAAACAACATATTATAGTAATACTACGATCGAGTATATTATGTTGTATTGAAATTTAAAAGTATTACAGAAACATTTTGAGTGCGTCTGTTTTCATTCTCATAGATAGGTACATAATATACAGTTTCGTCAAATAAATATTTCTGGAAATAGTTATTTTTATTTTTTATTAGTTTATTCATTCTTGATCAAATATATTGTTTTGTGTTCATCGAAAGTATTAAAAATACCAGGAATAGCGTTAGATAGAAATACACTTTTTAGGAAGATAACGATATGTCCATATGTATATCTATACTATAGTATAATGATTCTCTATTGATATTTTTAGATATACTACACATCCTGTATACAAAACTCACAACATAGTGTTTTAGAAAACTAAAAATTTAACAGATTGTATGTGTCACGATGTCTCAAACTCGATAAGTTAACCAAATAAGTTATATCGTTTTATATAAAAAGAAACGTGTAGAACACGTTAATACATCAGACAGATATCGTCGCAGTTACTTGAATAATTAAACTTGCAATAATACATACATTTTACATTGGTGAGTTATCAAAACGAATATCGAAACTTTTGAACGAATCGCTTTCGCGTAATATCTCTCGTAAGTATAATTCAATAAATTAATTTCGAGGCGGAAGGGGCCCGCGGATTTGTTTGTACCGCCAAAATCGAAGTTAAACCGCCACTCGAGAACTGCCGTCGACCTCACGAGCGCGCTCGCGTCATAATATTATAACGTCGGCGTGTCGTGTTTACAATAAATTATAAACGGGTGTCGCTTCGTGTTGATTGCAGGAGGTATCGATTTTCGTCTTTGAAAAAAAACTGGCGGACAAGCTGCACAAGCCCAGACGGAAGGAGACGGTGACGGAGATACTGAAGAAGAGCGTGCACTACTTGGAGATGCTCAGGCAGCCAAAGCTCATACTCAAGGTGGTGCACTCCGTGGAGGACTGCAACGACACGCTCGCGTTCGCCGCCGAGCCCGTGATCGCCAGTCTGGCCAATATACTCGCGTACCAGGCGTCCGTTGGCGGTCGGGCGGTCAACGGGCCACCGTCCACCGGCGCGTCAATTATCACTACCACGGCCATGCCGCGGCCCGCGCACGCGAGGGAGTACAACTTTTTGGATTTCGAAATCAAGTACGGCATCAGACAGGTGAGTCGGTTATCGCGTGCCAGACGAGTGCGCTTAAATTACACGTATAATCGATATCTGCGGCGTTCAGGACGTATGACCAAACAGTAGGCAGGTACATGGTTGTATACGTTTTTTACAGCGATTATAATATATAATAAATAACCACCTATATACAGCTGTCGTTCGATAAAATATAACGCGCACGCCGAACCGACATGTTTTTTTCCTGAAATTGTTCGGAATCAATAATAGTATGATACTCGAACGCTGGCCAAAGTTATTGCAACAAAATATTACAATGTAAATCTCGATTCGTGGAATATAGGTTAGATTAGGTTATAATGTTTTCAGTACATTAAAAAAAAAAAAAACAGTTTTACAGATCTCGGGTATTATTCGTGTTTCTCATTTCTTGCCAATTAATTTGCATACATATTGCGCTGTTCGTTCCACTATTTTCTTTAACTGAACCTCGTCGCCTATGATGTTTTAACTATTGTGTCTGCCGTTAAACTTCTGCATGCCTTACATATTATGAATTTACCTGATCGTCTCCGATATATCAGTTAAGGGAATGAAACTTTTGTTTTTCACAATTCATTAGAATATCTAAATAGTTTCCTAATAATTATTTAGTTAATTATTCATTTGAGTTATTAATCGGTCATTAGAAACTGCTATTCACTAGTGTAGTCTTCTTTCAAGTTTTCCGTGTCATGTCCAATGCTCTCTAGTTATTTGATTATATCACTTATGACTTCCGTAGTTCTATAAATCTATGTCATAAATTATAAATATTATATTTTTCCTCTTTCTATAGTTACGTTATTTATCATTTGCTTCTCTCCAATGGCATCTATATCTTTTCTAACTTTCTTTTTTATTTATGTCTCCTAGTAATTTCAGCAAAGCCAGTATTCTTCTTTAAATCGCTTCCTCACATATTTTATCAAACCAGAACTATGATTTTGGTTTCTTCCTAACCAAATAACTTCCAGCATCACTTATAGTTTTTTTGATTTATTTCTAAATTGCATCTATGTTATTCTCAACCCGTTTTTCTTTTAGATTATTATCTAAATTTTATTTTTATGTCTTCCATACAATTCGGTCAATACATTTTCATAACATTGTTAACTACCTATCTTCGTCAATTTGCAGTTTTTAAATTTTAAATTTTCATGTTTATTTGACATGCAACTTGTAATTGATCAAATTTGTATTAGTTGTAATTTGTTTTATATATGCCTAATGTTATTCTTGAATTGGTTGTTTTTTATGCACCTCTGAAATGATTATACAATTGTCCAATAATAACTTATAGTCCTTACTCCTTAGACGTTATAAAATTAGTTTAATTAATATTTGGAATTGATTTTATATTATCAATAAAATAATAAATTATTAAAAATCAACATTAGTGGCATTAGAACGTAAAAAAAAACAATAACAAGTTATTATTACAGATTAAATTTATCATATAAATAAACTTAAAATAAAAAAATAATTAAACAATACAATTTTTAATTTAAATTTAAATCTTTATAATATTATCAGTACTTAAGTTTATATCTTTAAGTCTATAATACATATTTATTCTATAATGTCCATTTAAATTGTGTTTGAAAAAAAAAATATATTCTTTATATTCTAGTATAAAAAAATGGTACAACAGTTTTTACGTTGGATATTAATTTAAAATCAACATAATATATAACTTCCCATTGAAAAAATAACATATAATTGAATTAAGTGCGTAATAATATCTAGTATTTTAGATATTTATCAAACAATTATTTATGTAATTCATACTAAAAAAATATACCTACATTGTCGTAATTATTTAAAAATGTATCACCTATCTAATAAAATACAATTAATCGCTTTTATTATATTTGTAAAAAACATGTTTTAACAACATGAATCGTGACTACTGTGTTTATGGTGTTAACGGTCTTTTTATGGTTTTTTTTCACATTATACTACTGTCATTAACCTAATAAATAATTAAACTAAAAGTATAATTATATTTATAACACTATTAATTTTATATATAATACATATGTATATATACATTATAGTATTTTTACAATGATTATACCAAATAATTGAAAATATTCAACTACTTCATCACTTTGTAATTTTAAAATGTAGTTAGGCTGTGAAATAATTGTATTTTTTAATATTTTTTAATTTGGTATATAACAAGAAAATTAAACAAAATTAAACAAAATGTAGTTATACTCATACCTTATGCTCATACTTATAGCATTGTTATGATGGAGTATAAGCATATAACATCCTGCCAGAATTATTAACCGGACCAGGTATAACTTATGTTTTCAACATAGACACACTATAGCTGAACGTCACTAAGTTATTTTTATTAGAATTTACTTAGATAAGTGCAGTATAATAACTTAAAAATTACTATATAGATAAAAAGTAAAAATATCAAATATGACATATTGAGCTTACGAACAAATGAAATCAATATGAAAGAGAATGAGTACAATTCAATTAGAAACGAGGTTTAATTTAGATTGGAAAATTAAACTGAAAAGTGTAAGCACAGGATTTACTGGTGGACTTAAGTCTTCTAAGAACTTAGAAAGTGACGGAAATGGATCTGACAAGAGATGATCCACAGCGACACTGTTGTATGTTCTAGGGGCTTAGGATATACAACCATTTGGATTTTGTTCACTGATTCCAATGGTATTAAAGTTAATGATTATTTTTATGTTTATGTCAAAAATTTACTAGTTATTTAAGCACTGTTAAATCTCTACAGAAATCTGTATGGGAGTTCATTTGTATGGCACATTTAGCTATTATATTGAACAGGGCTTAAATATTAATCAGAAGTATATATCGGGAGTAGCAACTACAAATTATTATAGATTATTATAAAACTGAAAATAATAATGTTTTATTATTTTTTTTTTTGTTTCGATACTTAAATTTTAAGATTTTGTTTATTGAGTGATGAAAATTACTCAATAAAGCTCAAATTGATTTTATTGTAATGTGTAATTAAGACTGTTTATTACAAAAATTCGAAAAGCATCAGAAAAAATAATACATTAAATAAAAATTAGAGAAAAAATTCAACAGAAATATTTAAATATTGTCAATATGATAGAAAAATATCAATATTGAAATAATTTATCTTTCAAACATTTAAAAAGGAAATCTACGAATACTTTCTGTCACTGTAAAAAACTTAAGTTATCTGAAAATTATACACACACAAATTTGTTATTATTATTATAATTTGTTTTTATTTGTTGTTTATTTTATTTTAGTTTTAGTTTTCAGAAGATTTAAGATTATAAAATAGTGCCTATACTTATAAGAAAAATATATCTTGTAATATAACTTAGATTTATAAATAATGTAATGAAATCCATAATCACATATTAATTGTTTTTTGTATTAATACACTAGAACAGTAAATAAGATCGTGTTTACTCGCGTACCCACACACACACACACATATATATATATATATATCATGCTCATTAAATATAATTCTACAGGTACCAAGTAGGTATATTGACAAACGACAAAAGCTAGCTTTACTAGATATTGTAATTTAAATTAATAGTTCAACAATTTTAGCCCTAAGGGAGTATAGAATCTAAACATAACTTTGATAATCTCAACTTATTACATACGCAAAACATTTTCTAAATTTTTAACAACGTATCCTTGTTGCATCACGAATATGCTCTAAGATAAATAAGAAGCACTGTTGTATAGATTCGAATTGTTTCTGATTTATTGATTTTTTTAAAGCTTCTTCTTTGATTATTATAAATCAATTTTAGGGGATACTTTGAGGAAATAATTTCAATATGATACTTTATGCTTTATCCTATTTAATACTAAAGTATCAATCACTGAATATTTTAATATTGAAATGATATGTCAGCAATCAAAATATTCATAAAACATTTATTAATGTTGAATGCAATATCAGTTTGTCATCATGCTCTAAATTTTAGAGTCTAAAATATAATATCACCTGTTATGAAATAATGATTAATACGATTCCACACCTATATCGGTCAACAAGATGTTCAAGTTTTAATAAAAATCTAAATCACGTACTATATTTTTTTTTTTTAGATTTTATTTCTGATAAAAAAATTTTCTGTAACTAGTTAGAAACTGTTGTGTTTTAACTTGTGTTTTTTTTTGTTCTACATACAATAACCTCTTAATTCCTTGGCCAAATATCTTATAATGTAACCGATAAAGTGTGTAGTGTGTATTATGTAAATGAATGCAAAGCTTCATTATTATTATAAGTATATATTTATTTGAGTATTTAAAAGTTATATTTATTTTTGGTATTCAATATTATAGTAAAAATAATGATTCTTCTACTGCATAAATATTCTATCTATTATATAACTTATTTTTGTTTGATTCGATAATATTTTTTTTTTTTTTGTATCGCCATAACTATTAACAACGTGTGTTATATTAAGAATATTATATTAAAAAATAGTGATATATATATAGCTAAATTTCATATAAAATGTCGGTATAATTTATATTTTAGTGAAATGATAATAATATAATCTACGAGTAAAATTAGTAAGCTCATAGGTGTTATAAAAAATATTCAAACAGAAATTGAAATATATTAAACTTCCAAAAGTACATGGGTTTCATTACAAAAATAATTAATTTACCATCAGAAATAACTTGTTCATTTTTATTAGAAATTTCATGTAAATATGTAAACTAAGAACAAAAATGTTTTTCATGTTTATGACAATATAATTAGGAATAAAACTTAAAGAATAAATTCTGAAAACAATTATTTTTATTATTAAGTTGAAGTTATTAAAATATTAACTTAAAATATGGATATTATTATCATTATTATATTACCAGAGCCTATTTGTCTATATAGTTAAAAGCTAAACTATATTGTTGAATAGGAAAGATCATTGCAAAATAAATTGATATATCGGTATTATATAGCCACATTAGCAAATAAAAAGTTGATGAACATTTTCTTTTATAACTGTATTTAAACATTTACTATAAGCTTAATACTATTTATTTTAGTATGTTTTCTCAATGTAACCAAATGTTACCCAAGTTAGTAATTAAAAATTGACGTATTACAAAATATAAGTAACTGAATAAGTAGTAGTATAATATAAATTAAGTGTTAATAATATTCCTCCGATCTCGTAGTTTATACTTGGTATCCCTTTTAAATAATATTTATTATTTTGTATTCTTTTCACATTTATCTATATCTAAATTCAAACACAATCTAATAATTTTATTGTATCTTTTTTTTTACTAAACTGTGTTTTTGTAGGTTTTTAAAGGTAGTAATGAGGTTGTTTTTAACGGATAGAATAGCAGTGTCATTGGCGTAGGTTGTTAGTATGATATTTAGATCAGTAGGTATATTGAATGTAAATATTTTATATAAACCAGGTTAGGTTACATACCTAGGTTTCATTATTACCAAAAGAGTAGGAAGTTTCGTTTTCTTGAATTGATCTTTTAAATAAGTTTTTCTTAACTGAATGAGTCATAACGAAAGATATTTAAGAAAAAATAATAAAATTTTAAAAATTACAGTTTTAGATAATTAAAGTCAAAATGAATACAATTAAAAAATGTAAACATAAATAATTTATCAAGACAATACATTTAAAAAAAACAGGTAGTTTATACTTACGTACACACATGGTTATACGTGTATTGTTTTACGTAATTCAATTAAAAATAGAAATAATACATTTTTGGACCTGACATACCTTTTTAAAGTAGAATTTTATTCACAAACGTTGTTTGTTATGTTTTTATAATGTGCTTGTTAACTTTGAATAGTTACTATATACAAAATTCTAAATGATTTTTTTAATGTTTTGAATATATTAATGAAAGTAATAGAACTGATACTTTAATATTATTATAATATCAAAAACAATTCATACTAAAACCACATCATAAAATAAAAATTATTTTATTGCTTTATTCTGATATTTTCTAAAAGATTTTTCAAAAAAGGTGTTAAATTTAAAAATAAATTCATAACTTAATAGTATCTACTTTGTGGTTTTATAAATCTTCAATCAGAATATGTATTTTATAAACCATAAATAATAAATCATTTCGTTCAAAAGGTAGTTATAACATAATCAATGACTGATATCAAAATTTTAATTATTTTCCGTAAAAAAATATAATTTTAATTTAATAAATTTCAGATTGCTGAAGCCCTTGATTTCTTATCACCTCAAGTCCACCACCACAATGTTTGCCCGAGCAGTATACTAGTAACAAAAACAGGAACCTGGAAACTTAGCGGTCTGGAATTCATTGGTATGTATATATATATATATATTACTCTTTCAGAACATCAATGAATTATTAGCTACAATATGTTATATAGTATTGTTTTTTAAAAAATAATTTGATAACTTTTTTTTAAATTAAGTAAACATTTAATTTTCAATTTAAAAAAGATTCTATTTTTAAATCCATGGTTTTATACATTTAAAGTTATCAAAATAATTACAAACGCATAAATGTTTATTTTAGAATATAATCGTTTATACATTTCTATGAACGCCTATTCACATATTAGTGTTGTTAACTGTGTTTAAATACTACATAAACACTTACATTACTGTTTAACACAAATGCTCATTAGGAAATACAATATCCCCAATACTGGCAAAACTCTTCAAATGTGTATTGGGATTACAAGTTTAAAAAATATGGGAGGTGGGTACCACTTTGCTGTAAATTAAGTGTTGAGTGAGCTACTGTAATGAATGTGTTCAATTAAATTTGAATTCAATGATATATCATTGTATACGAACATGGGCGTATTTAAGGGAGGGACCCATGGGGCCCGTATAATACGAAAAATGATTCTAAGCGAAATGGTTTCGCTTATATCACTAAGTATATTTTATGATGAATTTATGTTGTTATTGCTATAAAATAATTTATTTTACTATTAATATTATGGTAAGTTAATTTTTGCCCAAAAACAATGCATTTAAAACTGTTGTTGTATGTATAATATATAACAGTATATTATGTAAAAGTTCTAATTCACCAAAAATATTGTTTCTGAATAGTAGCAAAATAATTACATAGTTATTCGTTACTTAAATATGTAATTCCGTCTAAATTAAAAATTAAAAGGCTATAAAAAATTACAAAACAATTTAAAAATTTTTGCAATTTTAATGATTTTTGACAAAATTTTTACTTCAGTTGCTTATAAAAATAAATTTTGCGAAATATTTTATATACTATTTTACAGCTGTAAAAACTACTTATATGGGAACTGCATTCGATTTTCGATCTTCTTTTACAGAAAAAAATGTTTTATCAATAAACACTATTTTACATTTTTTCAAATTGATCAAGCCTATATTATAGTTCAAAAAGAGTCAAACATTCTGGAAATCTCATAATATATATACAATTATCATGTAGGTATATATTTGATAAAAATTACTACATATCTACAGTTAATTATTTTTGAAATACAACAAAATATTAAAAATCTGTTATAGAAAAATAGTTATGTTACGGAAGAATGATGTCCAAATTTAAAAATCCAAACACTCATAACAAATTAATGTGACTTTCTCATAATCTTTTTTTTATTTAGCTAGAAAAACTTATTATGAATATTGCATTACATTTTTAGATTTAAAAAGAAAATAAACCACGAATTTTTAACTAAAAAATAACTTTCTAGAATTTTAAAAGTAAAAACTATATAGCATTTTTTTTACAGAAACTACTCTCAAAGGGGAAAATTGAAGAATTTATTCAACTTCTTATCATATATCATACACAAAATAAAACTCATAGCACACATCATAAAATCAACAGACACATACAATTCACAAAAAAATAAAAAACTTATACCTAACTGTCGAATGCAAAAATGGTGTGTAGAATGTTCATGAAGTTTTTAGGACTAAAACAGTAAACAAAAAAGTACTTACATAAATAGCCAAATAAAACAAAAACATAATAAAGGTACATTTACATTTTTTTTTTAATTCACCCTATTTTCAACCAATAAATAATAATTAACATTATTTTATGAACAGAAGGTTCTCGGTTATTAACTTTTCTAAAAAAAACACTATAAATGCTATGCTAAATCCAGTGACCAGACACTGAAAATGTATAATAATATACATTGCACTATTGTAAAACAAACATAATATAATATGTTAGTGAAATAAATAAATCTTCAATGTTAAAGTATAATAATATGGTGAACATAATATTAGGGAGTATCGCAGTATACTATATGAATATCTACTATATAAAATAATATATATTATAATATTATATAGGTACTATATAATAGTCACAGTATCATCGAGTACAGCGAATATTTTATTATTTCCTCATACCTACGTTTAATTTTTTTTTTTTTTTTTTTTATTTGTTCATCACATTACCTCGCCAATTTCACGATATTAAAGATTACATTTTTTTAAATAATTTAATTTTAAATGTGTCTTGTGTAGTTTGACCAATAGAAAAATGTTAAATGATTAATAATTTTTTTACGATAATATTCGGTATAATTTATTATGACGGTGGAACTTTGTAATTGTCACATAGTCATAACTAATATCGTTAGTTTACGGAATCCGTTTAAATTATAAGTTTAATGTAATATTTAAATAGAAAAAAATAATTTTGCAATCATTCAAACAATTATATTGTGTTGCATAATAACATTAAACACGCTATTCTACAACGTTTCATGGTTCCTTTCAACCGGTCCATGTATTATGTTGACGGGCCAACGGGGTACTAACTTAAAGTAACATATATACAGAAAATCCACCAAAATTCATTATTATACTTGCATTATGTCGAAAATAGAATATTATAGTTTAAAACTAAACATAATATAAGTATTATAAATGTATTTATAACAAGTCAATATATGTGTATGTTAAGTGTCAGAAAATAACCAAATGTGAAAAGGATCAACGAGATTTAAACTATACAATTTAATGAATTACTGTCTAGAGTAATATTGTATGAATCTTAAGTAATTTTTAACTCTCCAAAAAGTATTAAACAAATAACAAACTATAAATTTAATTTTGAGAAATCAAGATTATTCTATGTACAATTTAAGCGCAATTAATTTATTGTTAATTTTAATTATTCTTCATAGGCACACGATTTAATTTCTACTCAAATAGAACTCAAATTACAAAATGTTTATAGAAAATAGTTAAACTTATATTAATATTTTACTTGATAGTTGATACAAGTGTTCTGCATGTATAATTAGTAATATTATAAATATATTTATAAAATTATAATAAAATATTTGTATAATATATAAATTAATAGTAGAAAAATTAACATAATACTTGTATATGCAAGTGGTATATATTTTTATGTTCACAGCACTTTTCATCAGGGAAATTTTAAGAGTTCAAGCGGGAATATCCCACTCAAGTCAATTTTTTTCTCGTGTAACACGAAAAAATACTAATTTTTAATAACAATAATGTATGTTCACAGCACTTTTTAGCAAGAACATTTCAAAATTGTAAGGAGAAATATCCACCTCAACGATATTTGTTTTCCGTGCAACACAAAATCATAATAGTTTTGAAAAAAAGATTTAGGTAAGGATGTAATTTCAGAGTTATTATAATTTTATGGTATACGGAAAAAAAAATTGCTTGAGTAGAATATTCCTCTTTAAACATTTAAAATCTCCCTGCTAACAAGTGCTGTGAATATACAAATACATGCTACTTATGCATTATTAGTAATGTTTATTATAAGGTGTCATAAAAATATATTTAATTTCACTTTTTAATGTTAAATGTACTTTTCAAGAATTTAGATGACAATCATATTCTCTACCACAAAAATAATACCATAACTTATAAATTAGTAGATTGTACTAAAAATAAATAAATTATACATTATTGATAATTGATTAATATCCATTTTAATCATATAATATAATATTTTTATTTTTGCGCCATATTTGTTAAATTATTGAAATAAAATAGTTCCGTTTAAATTTACAATTGAAAATTAGGTCTTTAAATACTTAATAAAATTTAAATTTTCTAGGTAAAATTTTAGATAACTAATTAATATAAGGTATTATAATATATATTTATATGTATGTAGTACGATGTACACAAGATACAAATAATGTGGATTTATTATAATATATCTACTTAGTTTAATGGTGGCGAATGAAATAAAGTAAGAAAAGTATTCAACTTGTTTGTAACAATAAATATATTATTATATTTATACCTAATATACGTTGTGTGTTTCATGTGTACAGGGTAAATAATGTATAAGTTTGCATTGATAAAATATAAAATACAAGTTAAAACACAAAAGAATATTTAGAAATCATGATCTGATAACAGATAACTTTGATAAAAACTTATATGTATACTGATGCATCAATAATTCCAGAAAAAATTACTGATATTTTGTTTAATAAAACACAGTGCAATGCCAACGGACTTCAATATAATATATTACACATTAGTATAGTCGACTTCAAATGCATTTTACAACATTTTAATTTTAATTAAACCACCGTATCTATTCGAACGACTTGAGTTTTAACAAACGGCACCACTATGACAATGTATTGTATAAAAGTTTGATTAATTTAATATACCATGGTCGAGCACCAACAATTTTTGTTTAGCACATGGAATTCGCACAGACGAATTGTTCTTTTAATTTTTCTAAATCGATATGCTGGAACGTACAAATTCTATTATGCGTGTAATGAATTACGAGAAATATATTGACGATATTTTTTTTTAAGGTGGGTACTGGGGTAATAGATAAATCGTAACTGGGAAACATGTGTCAATGTCTGAGTTCCGAATAGCTCTATGTCGAGATGGATTTCAACGTTTTATTATTGTTATTAGTATGTCATACTTATACGTGAAAAAAATGTTATTCGGGAGGATCATCTATAAATCGATAAAATGATAAAATGCCATTGCAACTACTAGTCATGCAATAATAAAGACACTGCCATAAATCACCTACCACTTCAGTCGTAATATAAAATAATATTGTTTTTAAAAATACGTTTTCAGCAACAGCTGCGATTAAATGATTAAAAATACCCATTTATATGCTTATACGTAATATATATATGCTTAATATATTTATGCAATATTTAGAGAATAAATTGTCCTTTCTCTTTCATGCACACTGTACACAATCTACACATTTAATATTCAGTTATTTATAGTATCATAATTCGTAATTACCACATTAATGTTTTTAACACTCTGTTCTTTGCCGAGGTGTTCGATAATTCTCTGCAATCACGTACGATAATTATGGAATATCAAATACATTTCATTTTTTTCTCCACTATATATTATTGTTCAATACTGTTAGCTCTGTTGGCAATAAACTTAAATCGGTGTATGCGCGCAACATAAAGTGTAGATAAATTGGAGTTATTCAATAGGTAAGCTAAGTGCGTTATGCCGAAAGCAGACATTCTTGTATTCTATACAGTACAGTGAGAGTAGATATATACGTGCGAGTTTTCTTCCAAAAAAAGCTTCTTAACGATAAATAAATCATAACTAACAAGGTTCACACGGTTCAGTATAGGCAATAAAATATAATTTAACTATACTATTAAATGCGTTTTAGAGTCATTTCACATTTATTTGAATAAGCCATTCCTATAAAACGTTAGAATAAAAAAAAAAAAAAAATGAGCAAGTATATCCACGTGGTTTATAATATTATTTTGTTTATTTTTGTTTTTTCTAACGATTGAAAAACGTGAAAACGTGTATGTTTTAAATTTGAGTTTAAAAGATTAAAAATAATGTTTTTGTTTTTATTTTATTTAGACAAATACTAATAATATTTATTGAAAAAACTAATAAAACACTTTCCTACTTAATTTCAGTAAAAAAAAAAAAAACTAACAATATTTTTATATAATATAATCTATATGAAAAGCTTCATGTACAAAAAAATACAATTAATATGTTTATACTTAGTTCCTTACTTTTCTTAGAACTTGAGAAAAACTGTATTAAGTTATTTTGTTATTTTTAGTTCTATGAATACATTTTATAAAATTGTTAGCGATTTTTTTATTATAAAAATAATTTATAAGTCATCCAGATAAACACTTTAAAAATTTAAAACAATGGCTTAACTCACCACTGAGAATATTTTCTTATCTGTGAAGTATATGTACTAAAAATACTATTTTTAAGTATTTTTTCTTGATATTATGCAATTCCAAGATAGAGTAAAAATTCTAAGTTTTACTAAAATAAATATAACAGATATAAAAATATTAAAATAGCTATAATTTTTAATCGGGTTTACATACACTACAAGTTGTTAGATTTATTAATAAACCGTGTTTTTTAAATTATTCTATAACTATTAAAATATGATATATAATATTTACAGATTATTAACTAAATATTAATAAGTTGAATTGGAACTTTATCTAATAAGTTTAGACCTATTTTCTATTTTTGTAAAACATTGGCTTAGAGAAAATAGCGCATTTATACATAAAAAACATATGTTGTATAATGAACAAATTGTATAATTCGAATAATCTACAATATAATTAACTTTATATTTTATTGGGTTTATAATATATTTCAGATTATTTTATTTAAGTACAATAAACTAAAAAAAATATAATATAATAAAAAATGTATTTGTGGCTTATTTCATAATAATTGAATAAAATTCATTATAAACTGAGCATAGTTAAATTATGAAACAATAATTTAATAATTTGCGTAGTTATAAATTCATATATTTCTAGGATTAGCAACTAAGTTATAACTAAAATGGCCCAAATAAAGATTTCAAATTATATAAGAAGCTTATTTATTTAGTTATATCATATACAACAGATATTAAATATAATTTATTTTAACTTAGCCTCAAAGTATCAGCTTTTTATAACCATTTAAAATTCAATTTTATATTTAATATTATATAGTCAAACATAATTGTATTAACTATTGTGATAGGAAGTGTATCAATGCGAAAAATGTATTTCGTACCATATTATATCAATAGACAATAATATCATCACAAATTCGTATAATACAGTTTATAATAAGAAATAACAAAAAATATTATTACAGTTTGTCATAAAATAATATTTGGATAAAAACGTTGGTTGCACAATATTACTATATAATATAAAACTCAGTCAACATACTAATAATATTTTATCGACGAATAGAACTCCATCAGTTAATATGATTAGAACTAAAAATGGAAATAATTGTATGATTGTATCTGTTAATAATCACGTCGTCGATGCCTAATGTATTATATGTGTATATAATATTATTATATGCTTTTATTATTGTGCAGTGGATTGTCATTGAAAAATGAAAACATCAAATTTTGTGTACGTACCATTCATTTTCTGCCCATCGAGCCAAACCAGTAAAATCTGCCGCTATAGAAATATATGCCATATCATGGATATATCTTTTTATCTCATTAACGACGAAAATCGATCTCATTTTTATTATTTAACGGGGAACTTGTTGTTCACGGACTAGGTATTCTTGGTAAAATGTATTGAGCTTATTTATATTAATAATTACTGGATGAACAGTGATAACTCACATAATGCAACAATTGTACAGATCATCATTAGGTACTCGTTATTCGTTAAAATGGCTTTAAGTGTAAAGCCCAAAACACATTTTTAAAAACTTAATCAATTTGTCACAAACAAACTTCCCACGCGTTTTAATTATTAAGTACTCACAAAACAGTAATGAGGACACGGCATAGGTAATTTGATAAATAAATTGTAATGAAAAAAATCTAACATTCAATATAAATTTTGATAACGCCAATTTAAATATTGTAATAAGGCATTTTTCCATAAAACAAAATATTCTTCATCATTTCGCAATATTGTACGGGTTTTATACGCTGACTTCTTTGAACTCTAATAGGTTGTTCACGGCGAGTGCAAAAAAAAATTGCATAAGTATTTTAATAATGCATGAATTTATTTACAAGTGGTTTGAAGCGTCACCGTGTCTCACCATTCTGTCTTTGAAATGTGCTAATGCATACAATGTATTTATATATTTTTATTGTTTATTTAAATCAGTTAGCTGAATTTTTAACATGACAATGTTTTTAAGTTATCAATATCAAGTACATTAGTAAGATTTTTTTGCGTCATGTGCCACAATTGGTTACTATTATTTCCCATAGAGTATCAACGACAATAATATACGCAAATTATATTCTTATCATCATTATTTAGTATCACAGATTTACAACGTTCATTTTTAGATCTTTTACTTTATCATAATTTTCGTTTTTGATCGCAAAAGGATTTCTTTATTTCTTCCACTCCGCGTACTTTTCCGCTAGGTTGACAAAAAAAAAAAAATAAAAATGTGATGTAATATATTTACAATTTCAGCATAAAATTAATAGGTAAAATAAATTCTTATTTTTCGTCTTATAAAATAAAACTTATAAAAGACATTAACATGGTTATATCGTAAGTTTCTAAATTTAAAATAAAATTCATTTTTCTTCCCATGTTATGTGATACAACTATAACAAGTTTTTTTTAAAATACATAGTCAATTTGTATACAATTATTTTCACTTATTTTAAAGTATAAAAAAAATGTTTACTTAAAATAAATTACATTACACTTACTTGATATGATACATAAAAGCTTACTACTTGGTTTTTCGCTGCCCAATCCAAAAAGTTTCAAAAGTAATATTTTTTAATACATTCCATTTGTTTAGTGAATTCGTTACAGTACCTAACAACAATACTATAGTAAAACTCTTCACGAGTATAAGCAATGATGTAAAGATTTGACTCATATCAACTAAACCATTCAAAATCCTAGAATTTTTACAAAGTTATAATAAATTAAATATTCTATCATTTTTGTTAAACTATAAATGGATCGACAAAGCTATTCGAATGACACGAGTAGATAGTTTTAAGTTTTAAAAGGATAGAGTTCTTAAAGGAATTTGAAATCAAACAATAAGTAGCTATTAAAATCTTATGCGTTTTAATAATATTAATTGGTTTGAATTATATAAGTGAATAGAACTCGCTATTTTCACTTGACCCATTTCATTTGAGTTTCCATATTTTTTTGATACTCAAATAATGTCCTATATTTTTAGGAGTGCCAGGTGTACTAAGCGACATTTTTTTTTTTAAATACTTACAGTTTTTTTCTTGCAATTAATATTAAATGTTTTTAAATATAATATTTTCCAAGCGTATAATTATAAATGTTTACATCAGAATGAAGTGAGAAATGTATATATTTTTTTCACTTTATTTACTCTATAAGTTATTTTTATTGTTTATTTTTATTAAATATCACGTATTTCATTAATATTTTTGCTCTATGCTATATCAAAATAATAATTATTACCATTTTTAAAATTTGTAAACAAAGATATTATTATGAATGGTGAAAAAAGTGCACGTGACAATACAGTTTCTTCAGACATTAATTTAATTTCTTGTATTGTAATTGTTTGATAGGTATTACGTTTTAAAACAAATTAATTTAGTAGTAATAGTCATTAATAGTTTTAACATATTTTTTTTATCTATTATTAGGTACATTTGTGTGTTCATTATATTCGATTTGTGTAATAATTCAATATTAATTAAAAAAAGTTGTAAAACAAAAAATAAAATATATTATAAGGTATATATGTATAATAAATAACCAAATGCGAGTATACAAAATAATAAAATATCTGAATAATACAAATATCAAAAAGACATATTACTTTCTAGGTATACAAACTTTATTTTAAAAATCTAGAACGCAATATGAAGTAAGTAGTCACGTATATAATATTTACTAATTATTAAAAATAATTAAAAAAAAAAAATGTATTTTATAATCAGTGTTTGTTTATAAATTATAATATATAATAAATAAAATAATAAATATTAATAAAGTGCCGATTTTATTTAAATTACAACTTATATGCTTATTTTTTAGTTTATATTGTATACAATTCTTTAAAGACTCTCAAACACTCTATCCAAATAGTTCTACAAATATTAACTGGAATCAAAAAACTACATTTTTGATTGATCTAATAACAATAATATCATCTATTTTTTTTTTTTTTGTATAAATAGAACTTTCATATTTTAAGAACAAAATTAATTTGTAAACTTATGTTTATGAGTTTTATTTTAGCATAAAAAGTATTCTATGTCACTCTTTTCAATGTTCTTAATCTCTTCGTGAAAATCTTATCAAAATTGCTTTAGTCAATTTGAATAATACTACGGATAAACCACAAATAGGCCTTTCAATTGTATTTATATATTGATGTGTAAAATATATAGATATATATATTACATTGAAATATACGAAGTTATTGATTTTGAGGTCATTGCATTTACTGAATACCTAATTATTATTTAACGAATGTTTAATGTTTAAATCGGGAATATTTAGTACGTTTCTACTTTTCTATTAATACTTCAACCATCATCCTCCATCAACGGATAGGTAATGAGAGAACGTAGAATGTATACTAACTACTTACCTATTCTATACAAATATATATTATTTTATCTCTGTTTAAATTCGTAAGAACCCTTATTGGGAATAAAGTATATTCATTGAACGTTTCCCACAGGTTAGTAATAAATAATATTTACCATCTTAATTTAAAAATATATATATATTTATTTATTAAAGCCATTACAAATAATATGTTGATAAAAATATACTCAGATAATATCGTACAAAAATTGCTACATGAAACATTATCATATAATAGTTTAATACTGATAGAACTATTAATATTATCTTTATTAAAATATCTTAAACATTAAACCAGTAAAATTATATAATTATTTAATAACTTATTGTTTATGAGCATTTTCGATCACTGCGTAGTAAAATTAATTTGAAGGAGAGCAAGTTAGCGATTTTCATAAAAATGCACACACTCTACAAAATTCAATTGAATATATCACTGTGGCATTAAAATAATAAAAAAAAGTTACTGTATTAACGATTTCGCCAAAATATGATGAAATAAAATTAATACACCTAATTGGACCGTTTATATCATATTGTAAAAATATATTATTAATTAGTATACTACAATATAATACGTATTATCATGCACAATTTACAACTATTAATAATTTATTTTGTAGGAAGACGGTATAAACATTATACACACCTACGACTATATACTTGTATAACAAATTAAGTTTTATTTTATTCAATTGATAAAATCGAATTTAATGGAAGAATGTGAAATAAGGTATTCTGTAAAATGGACTTCTCACCATTGTATAGTTAATGTATCGAAATATATTCAAAAAGTGTAAGTAAAATGTTCAAGCATATTGACATTGTCAACGTATTCAGTATACGCTGAAAACAGCACACGATACAGTGTGAAATCCCTTTGCGTTAGTTTAGGGCTGTCTAAATAAAATTTATATTATTCGATTTTACTTTTAAACGCTTGTCGGCTGTCACTTCATCATATACAATTTCTCCAGAAAAATAGTTTTTATCAATGTTAAGCTATAAGTGATAACATTGTTTAATCATAATATGCACATATTAAAAGGTTCCATTCATGGTAAGTATGGAAAGAAAGGTATTATCTTTCTGTTATATTACAGCCATATTATAAAGACACTAATATCTGAATGTGTAACTATAGATTCTTATCTTTTTTTGGGGAAAAAATAACAGCATTATTATATTATTTTAGATTCTGAACGGAGTGATGAGTGTATTGATTTTACAATGATGTGTGTTTTTTTATTTTTGTGTCCAAGGAATTTTGAAATTGAAAATTCGTAAATTTTTTATGATTTATATTTTAGGTTAAAAAACCTAATACAAGGTTATTATAAATTTTCCTTCAAGTAACTGTAAAAAAAAATTTAGCGTCAATATAAAAAAAAAAATACGAGTGTCTGAAATTTAATTTTTACGAATAACAACATATTACAATTTAAATATAGGTAATAATATAATATATCCTACTAATTATCCTAGACTGACAAATCATCTCCGTTCAAAATCGTTTTTCGTATACAATGTGATACTTTTCATTACATTCAAATTTAACACATCCATTTTAGTGACTTACTCTCCTCCATCTCGTATTATACAGCACAGCGATAACCACTTGCTCACCCTTTTTGTTTTTTAAGATTGTTTTATCGATGGTACTTATTTTTTGAACTTTTTGTTTATTTTATAATTTATTTAATATCATCCATAAGATGGTGGTCTTGAACAATATTTTACAAATATTAAGTGGAATTAAATATGTTACTAATATAAAAACAAATTTTATATTTTGTTCTTGAATAGTTATTGGCAACAAGGGAATTGGAAATTATAGCTTGAATAATAGCCGATTTATTCGAGTTAAATAATATAATTTAATATCATACTTAATATTTTATACTTATCGACTGATGAGCCAACGCCTGTTCATTATGAAATATAAATTAATCGTAATACATTGTTATTTGTTATTTGGTTGATATTATATTTGTATGATATTGTAATAATGCTGAATTATTAAATTCTTAAATCAGCTAAATATTAAAACATATTATATAAATACGTACTCATATTATTTTATGAGTAATGCTAAGCTGTTTAATGTCTATATAATATTCTTGTAATTTTGTTGCTTAACGTAGCGACAAAAATCGATTTGTACTACGAATCGTCAATTCAACAACACAAAGTTTGAACGGCATAGCCAAAACATAATCAGTCGAATAAATTATTATGTCTTTAAAACTTGTTGCAAGCTTAATAATATATTATAATATATATTCATAACATCGATGATGCATCTGTTATTAGATATTACTTATAAATAAACTACGAGTGTACCCCTCCACTACATTATTATTTATTGCCATTATTATTTTGTACAATGTTGTTTGTATTATACGATTCGTTTGATGTACAGTGTTACATTGTACTAGAAACATATTTTTTTCAAATAACGCGTGTGAACTGCTTCTTTTGTTCCACCCGTCGTTATGAAAACCACGTAATTGTTTTGAAAAAATGTAACTACCTACGATGGAGGGTTTTGCTATATCGTGTATGTATGTTGAGAAATCCTAGTGGTTTTTCGTGAATTCAACTTTTTTCTGCTCAAAACGTAAACACATTGTTTCCTGTATATATTATGTTTTTTTGCAAGTCTACAATAACATATATTTTTTTTTGTAAGTATATACTTAAAGGTACTTTAGTTATATATATATAATAGTTACTGTTAATTTTAGTGTTACTAAAGAAAGAGTAGAGTATGTGACTGTTCTGCTGTACAGTATCTAATATGTCAAGTGAATAGTCTTATCATTAAGGAGTAAGACACTGAAACGCTAATATAACATTTAAATTCAATAATAAATCTTTGTATATAAAAAAGAATTCTGAGCACGGTGTTTTAGCCTAAAGTATAGGTATTTTATGATATATTTATATCGTTATTAAAGTAATTAATTGTTTAACTACTTATTGGCTATTAATAATACAATGGGTCGAATTAATTTTTGCCAAAAATATTACACTTGATGTCATTATGTGTATAAGATATTATATGTTATATACAATTTAATAGTATATGTTAAAAGTATTAAGTGTTCATAAATAATATTTTAAAATTACAAAAAAAAAATTAAAATCATTACTCATCGATTAAATATCTATTAATATATATGTATATATACATTTTAATTTTACAGTATGAACTACTTAAAGGTAATATTTTATTAAATTTTCAATCTTTCGGTATGAAAATTAAATATTTTAAACATTTTTAATTATACAATTTTTTGCAAATTTCACAACTTTGACGAATTTCATTAAAATGTGAGCTTAAATGCTCATAAATATAAATCGTCTCTATAATATCGTTAACATTTTAAAATTATTATAATAACAACTTATGAAAAACCTTGTAATACGTTAATACGTTTTTAAGATTTTTAGCCACCGAATCATATTAAATTAACAAACTTGATGTCTACAAGAAATTACTCCCCAAGGTAAAAAACCAATATACTTTTACTACCTCAAAAGTGATGACAGACAAAAACAAAAATTACACATATTATAATAAACACTTAATATTGTTGGAAAATCCAATTATTATTATGTATTTATACTTACATAATTTAAGTAAATACATATAATAATTATTATCATTAAATCTGTTAATACCTATGCAACTTAATATGTTTATTTAAAGTAGTTTAATAAATTTAACTAATACAAATTATATTAAATAAAATTATAATCGTAATTAGTTTTATTCGTTATCATAGAGTTTAATTATTATTTTTCATTACAACTTTCATGCACAATATATATTTTATTTTTTTTTTTTTTACACAAACGATCATATATTATTAGAAAATTCAACGAATGTACCTACATTTATTGGTATTTATACATTTTAAATTATGTAACAGAAAAAGATTTGTTTGTATATTTTTAAAATTAGTTCATGTTTTAATATAGTTAATTAATATGTAATAATTATCCAATCTGTTGGCCGATCAGTTTAAGTAAACAAAACATGCCAAAAAATAATCGTAAATTTTCTTTGTTACTTACTCGACTCGTAGATTTACAGCAAACCCGATTGCACCAGTTCAGATTACATAAATTCGTATTAAAATTTAATAAATTAAATTATTAAAACTAAAATATTTACATACTTCTATGAAAAATTGTATTTTTCTATAAATGTAACAAATAAATAAATAAACATCAAATAATATTAATATATATTAATATTAAATTAGGTAACAGATAATATACCATGTAAACCAATTATTGATGTAAATACTTATGTATATGTAGTGAATTTTAATTTAATTTCCACAGATTTACGACTTTTCATATTATGTACAAATATAAGACAAAAGTAAATAGGTCTAACATAAAAAGAATTTCTGATTTTACTTGAAAAATAAATCATGGATCTGTTTTACATATTAACATATTTTAACATAATATTAACCTAACCAGTACTACACATTTTGATTCTTAGCATTTATTCAAATTATTCTTATATTATTAAAAATACAAATATTATATTTGTTAAGTAAACAAAACTAGAAGTTACATCATTAAATTATTAAAAAAAAATCTTAAAAGAAAATAATGACTAAAATGCTTGATTAAAACAATCAAATATTATGAGTTATTTATTTATTTATTTTAAAAAAAAGAATATATTTTAATATTATACATGATAGTGATGATATTTTTTATTATTATTATTATTATTATTACGAATAAATAACTAATTTATACTTATTGAAGACCCTGTGTAGTTTTATCATTTGAATTTTTATGATTGTTGATTATACATCGAAGACCGTAGTGACTGTGAAAATCAATTGTGAACGTATCACATCATAGTCCTATCTTGTAAAAATATTGTTTTAAATATTGTAATAAGGAATATAATAAATAAGTATAACTAGTTAATTGCTCGTTAGTTTTCTTTCTCGTGATATTTGAATTCTCGATTGGGTATAGTCACATAAAAAATATTTATTATTACATAATATTTTGAGTATCTTTTTTTAACGTGATTAAATTTAAAATAGAAAAAAATAAGCTAAAAATAAAAAGTATTTGAAAATTAGTACTTGTTTTTAAATACAGATACTTTGAGAAAGTATTTAATACACATACTTAAAAATTTATTTATAAAAATAATTATTGAAAACATGTAGTATATATACAATAAATAATGATACTATTTATACTATATTATGATGAAATATTAGTAAAAATATATTATAGTTTATTTTACACAGTACCATTCAAATACTTTAACTATAATAATAGCCTTCCCTGATAAAAGATAACTTAGAAAATACACATAAAAATACAAATAAACTAGATCTATACACGAATAAAAATATAAAAATATTACACCCGCTAATAAATTATAGTTCAACACTATACATTATTCATTACTACTAGTACTGATATACTTTGTTATACTATATTTAAATCAATAATAAAACCACTCTTAACATATATTACGCATATCCAGTGTGGACCACCATAAAAATTAAAAATCCACTGATAATACTGAATAAACTTCTTAAAAAATTGTTAAAAGACCAGATGGTTCATACGTAATAACGACACCCACTTCTTAGACATTTGGATCGAGGATCAACCCATAAGATTTTATTCAACATTAAACTAATAAAATTATTTTTCCAATATAAAATTATTTTTGACATGAAAAACTTTTAATCCCCACTACCCTTAAGATTTCCTTCATTAACTTAAATTTGTATAATTTTGTATATTTTCATATTTCATTTAAACTATTCATTATATTTCACGGTTATTATTTTGTTTGCTTTCAAGTTTATTGATTTAATATATATGTATATTATATTGTAAACAGAAATATCAATATAATATTATGACGAAAGGATTAAATAAATAATAAAAAAACAAAACAAAAAAAGTAAAATATTTTTTCACATTTAAAGGAATTTATTCAGATCTTATTATTTAATACAATATAGTGTATCTACCTATATTGTATATTATAGAGTTGTTCAGATTTTTATTAGTAAAAGAATTTTTAGAATTAGTTCAGTAATAAATATAATTACAGCGATTACTCTCAATGTAAATAAAATTTCACATTTTTATAATATTAGTATGAATCATGTATTTTTTGATTGCTGCAGCTTATATAAATATTGATGTATTGATTATAAAATACGAAATGTTGCTTCTGTTAGTATTTTGGAAATCTATCCTATAATACCATCTCACTTAAATTAACTAAAGCTTTTTATTTCTTTTTTTTAACTTTAATCAAGTAATTTTTAAATAAGTATTCAATACAATGCATCTAATCTAATGTCTTTTCTTATTATTTTACTAACCTACCTACGTTATTGCTTCACCGGTTTCACTTACATTAAACAACTTTACCGTCTTTACTAACATGGTTTGTTTAGTGTTCTGACCACCATTTGAATTATTAAGTAGATGGCGATGTGGTTAAGTTTTAATACGCACGAATGCATAACTATTATCATTTGAGGTACTGTGTATATGTAGGATTTTAAGCCGTCGTGATGTAATGGTGGTTGATACCTTGGTCCAAGGACAAGAGTATTTTGTGTGAAGAAACGTCACTGGAATAAATCCTCAGTGTTAATTCTGAGGTCTATTTAACCGTTATTAGGGTTACCTGAAATAATAGTATACGGCTATATACATGGGATATAAGCATAAGCAATCTAATCGTGAAAGCGTGATTTTTACTTCCATACAAATAGGTTTTGGATTAAAAACTGAACTGCTTGCCTCTCACAATGATTTAACAATGTAAATTTTTTTTGATATTCGTTTTATTACAATATATTATATGATATATAATTCAACTTTTATTCTGGTTTTAACGTAGATAAACATTATTATTAGTTCATATTTCCTATACCTAGTGTCTTAATATTTTTTAAGTTATTGTGAATTTTTAATGTAATTTTATTAACATTTACTGCGTATATTGTACCAATTATAATACTATTTTCTGTGACTCGCCTATATCACACATAATATTTTATTCCGAAATAATTAAAATGTCTTTAAACATGATTTGTTGATAAAAAATATTAGTAACTAATACCATATTATAGTAAAAGTCTGTATTACATTAGTCCTTGTCAAAATGGTGTATAATTTCCATTATGGACTATATTTATAAATAGTATAAGGGAAATAATTTAATTTAATTTCTTTGGTAAAAATAATATTTTAAATTTAGCGCATTAATACAGTCTAATTTATATACAATTCTAATATTATCCCAATCCGTAATGCGCACGTTATAACAGTTTAAGTTTTCTCAATATGTAAACTTCAGCAACAGCTGTTCTTAAAAGCATTGAGATAATAACGAATAACGACTAAAACGAGTTAAATCCTTAACTGCACATATTATATTCAATTTTAGCCGTTTTGTGATTTTCACCCGTTTAATTTAATACAGATACTTCTAAGTGGGTATATCGAATTTGCTATTTTCAATTTATATTAAATATAATATATGGTTTTCCATTTCATATGTAATTGCTAACGGTAAATTAAAACAAGATTAACAATTAAATAATATTATTGCTATTAAAATTGAAGACTCATAAGTCATAGTATTAATGGTTCAAATTGTATATAAAAAAAATAATTCAAGAATACCGTGTATTATATTTTATATTTAAATTACTTGCATATAAAGAATAAAAGTCTGTTTAACTTAACATAACTTTTTTTTTTAGTTTTATTTTTTATTAGACAGTCGAGTCACTCGAGTCGGTAAAATATTTTTTTAAATTTCACAGTACAATTTACGATACGGTTAATAACTTTTCTTCGGAGGGATGACAACACTTTATAATTAAAAAAAAAAAAATGTTGCACGCACGAAATAACTTAGATAATTAGTATGAATTTGATGTTTCAAAGGTATGAAATATATATATTTTTCATTTTATTTATTAATTCAACCACCAATAATGGTACTAATGTAACACCACTCGTAAAAAAATTATAATGAAAATATATTTTCATTTTTTTATTTAATTTCTTTATAATATCAAACTCCTTCAATGAAACTTTTTTGTTACATTCAGTTTAACATTAAAATATACATCGTTTTATGTTCGATAAAATTACAAACATTTTTTTTTTTTTTTTTTTTTAGTTGTAAAAACAATATTCATAACATTTTCACGATTAAATAGGTCTAATAAATTAATATTATTTTTATCAAATAATGTATTAAAGTTTTTTTTTTTTTTTGTCAGTACCTATTATTTTAAATTCCGTGCTATGTAAATAGATAATATTTTCATACAAGTTATATATCTTTCAATGTATGTACACAATTTGGATTTTTATGATTGCTTATAATATTGTTGGTACAAAAATATTTTCCTTCAATCCTAAAATTCTGCCATTGACATAGTTTATATTATAATATGTCAACATTAATAATCGATTAAATATATTCTTTTTTAATTTTATAGCACATTGAGTGAAAATAATAATGTCATCATATTATATAGTTATTTATTAAATATATTTTTAGCTATAAGTATTAAACAAGTAATTCTATTGTACGTATACGCCATTTTAATTATTGCAATTTGAACTTATATAATGTGAATTATATGTTTATAATGTTTGTAGTTAGGCCGTAAAATATTAATAATATTGATTATATTTTACTTCAGGCTCATAAATTACGTTTAGAAAGCAGAAACATGGCATGCTAGGAGAGTGCGTTTTTTCGTACTATTTAAAATTATTATTGTTTTAGGAAGCAATGAATTGTTGAGCAACACTAAAATCCCAAAAGACAGCTTGGCGTTTAATGCGTTTTATTATTGAATACATTTCCTGTTGTTTATATATAACCGTATAATAATAATAATAAAAAAATAAATAAATATTATTTAGTTGGATATTGGTTGCACCTAAGCCATTTACTACCAAATATCAACACTGCTGGTATCCATAAACTTCTTAATAAAAGTTTTTATAACTTGTCCCCATGGAGAATAAGAGGTGTAAAAAGGACGGAATACTTTTGTCGTTAAAACTTTTACTGTCGTAATAGAAACATGTTCATTTCAATTATTTGTCACAGTTAGGCTACAAAGGTACAACGGAAAGTTTCAACTGGAATTTGAATTAATTATCAGGTAGATATATTTGTCAGTTTTATTTATCGTTGAATTGTATCAACCTTGAGACATAAAATTTTACATTTTTGTCTCTAAAATATGTGTGAAAATATTAAGCTTATACACAAAAGCATAATTAACTATCCTTTGTTTATTCTGTATACTATATAATGTATAGCAATATTCGCAACTACTGATATTACACTGCTCATAATAAATTATTGATAAAATTAATAATAATAATAATAATAATAATAATAATAATAATTGTAATAAATTAATTTTGTGATATGTATTATTCAAAAAAATGTTAAACATAGAAATGTCATTATTAAGTTTTTAACCTTACGCTTTGTTAGGTTGGATTAAGTTAGGTAAGTAATTATTAATTTGATTATTTGCTGTTTCTTCAAAACATAATTATTTATCTATAAAAATGAACAAAGTTCAACAAATGTCAACACTAAGTATTTATAAGCTTTTAAAATGTCATCCCTTTGATATACAAGAAGATAATATAAAACACTACCTAAGTATAATATATACATTATTGCCATAATTTAAATTATTTTATAAGACTCAAATTAAGTTAACAGTAGTATTTTGGATGTATCATTTATGTATAAATATTTATTTTTTGAGTTTATTTAGTATTTCGTAAACGTTCATAAGGGAAGGAATATCATTCATATTTAAAAATATGTCTACTTTAAATATTTTAACAGCATTTTATACTCCACTGGCTCACACAAAAAACCAATATTAATAATAATATATGTATATAAAATATTTATTTATTTTTTAGTAACACTAGCATATACGTTAAACTAAAATTTATTTTAAGCCGACTCATATTTAAATTTAATAATACAATTATTATTATTATATTAATAATTGTTTTGCAGTTCAGACCGAAGCTAGAGAGCGGATTACTTGTACTCCATGGACGTCTAGACTGCCAAAAATGGCACAACCCGATTTGGATTATATAGGTGAGTCTGATAATATTATGTACATTTTACATTATTCCATAAGGATGTCCCATTAATATCTATACCTAATAATCTTTAAATGAACACTTAATATAGAGTAATAGAGTTTACATGACCCTATAATTTTAATCTGACTGTGATATCCAGCATAAATAATATGTATATATATATAATATCATGTATAAAATCAATCCATTTATTCTTAACAGCAATACACAGTAATAAATAATTTGTCATTTTAGCTCCAGAAGTTCAGTTGTCTTCATATTGTAGTTCTCACAGTGATATGTACTCGTTGGGAATGGTTATATTCGCGATATTTAATAACGGTCGACCACTGATACAAGCGAACCATAGCAGCTCGACGTACATGAAACAATTGGATGTGGTGAGTTTAATTGTAAATAAAAATGGTAATAGTGAAAAATTATGTGATAAAAACCAATGTCAATTTCAATTTGATAATACTTATATTATCATATACATTTTCAAAATAAAATTTTACATTTTTTAATTACCTAACAATTTTCTTTCGGAACAATGGATTGTCGAATATTCAAAATAATAGCGGGTTTGAAACAAAGATAAATTTTGTAAAGAAATATATTTTTTTATTTAGATACAGAAAATAAACGCTTTGAAATATACATGACACTTACCAAAAGTTAACTACAAACAAACAAATTTGTTTCAAAACTAATAATTTTTATCACATATCCTGTACGGGCAAAATATATTATAAATAATTTTAATATGCTCGGCTCATTGATATCAATACTAAACTACACGGATTAATACACGGGGAATCACATTATTGTATGATCTGAAAACAAGGTGTATAAAATAACAATAAATATAATAAATTATTCAGATGCTAAATATATCCATTTCTTTCCAACCTAAACTTATAGACAAATATAATATAATATAAAATAATATAACAACTGATAACTATGTACCTAAATAATAATAATTTGAAAAATGTTTTTATTATTATTATTTATAATTATAATTTATGTTTGATAATGATTGAAGAGAATAATAATAAATTAATACAATAACGCAGATTCCAAATTGGATTAAGCATCAACGTTTTTTTTTAATCAGACTGGTTGGTAAAATATAATCAATATTTTCAAAAACCTTTTTATGCTTAAAACTTATTTTATAAAAAAATAACTGTTATTGGCCTTAATTAAAAATTAAAAGTTCTAAAGTTTTAAAATCATGATGCTTCGTATTAAAAACTTGTTAAAATAAATCAATAGATATTTCAGTTTTATTTTTAAATAGTTACCTCTTGAAAATATACGAACTTAGTGTTTTGAACTTTTAGCGTTTTTTAATACGGTCTATTTTTAAGATCGTTTATTCCTCTCGTCTTAATTTTAATTTCACTCAGCTTTACTTCTTACGCATAATTATATCGAACGCTGTACTGGTAACTGATGTATAAAAACCATTTGCACTTTGCTGCACAGTGTATTACAAATTACATCAATTATCGGTTTGATAATAATTAAGTTTTATCTTCTTATTGTATATAGTGATTTTAATCACTTAACTTGTAATACTATAATGGATATTATTAATTATAACCGTTAATCCGTTTTGGTACTTTTGTTATGTTGACAATATCTATTTAGGTATTTAAATTATATGAATTCAATGAAGAATTTGTCTAAATTTATTTCAAATACTAAAAATAATTTATGATTACATAGATCGACTTTAAAAACATAAAAAAACCATTCATAAACCCAATTTATTACATTTAACTGTACCCTTGCAGTTTAATAGAATTATATTATTTTAATAAAATGTGGTACATTAAAAATAAAATCATATTTTATTTAATATATACAAATTATATATCATTAATTACAATTACTTATTTTTTATAAATTCTATGACCTTTTTACTTTTTATTTTATATTCTTAATTAATCTGTTTTTATAATTTTATTGCATGTGTATATCTCTGATTTTTAATTAAATAACAATAATTTAACGATCACAGCTATATAATAGTTCCATATACCTTTATTTAATATAAATTGTGGCAAGAATTAATTTTTCTTAAGAGTCTCGAATTTTTTTTGTTCTGTTTCGTTAAGTCTTTAAAGCTAAAGCATTATTATTTTTAAAACATTTAGCCTAATTTATTTTATATTTTTGTTTTTATCGATGTATTTTCTTTTTTCTTTTGTCTTTCTATTTAGTATTATATTGTATTATTATCACTTTGTCCATTACTTTCATATTTGCCAATTTTATTATTATATAATATATTTTTTTATTGTTTAAGGGCTTATGCCTACTGATTATAAAGATTATAAATAAATAATTAATTTAAACAAATGATTGAGAATTTAACATTAAAATAATTTCAATTATATAAAATTTATTTCTGTCTATATAATTAAAAATCCAAAATAATTTATTTTAATCTACGCCACACTACCACAGTATTCAAAATCCTGTCAAAAATCTAAACTAATTGTAGTGCTTACAATATTAATTGTATTAAATTAAAAATAAATAAATAAAAATTCTCACAGATCATACAAAATAATATACCTATTCGTTGTAATAAATATTAACAAAAAACTTTTTTGTGTAAATATGAAGTACTTAGTCCTATAGTTATAGTTAATAGTTATATTATTTTAGCGAAAAAAATGAGTAGAAGCATAAATGCATAATTACTTTTATACTACCGCTCAACAGGGTAAAGAATATTGATAGAAAGTCGAATAAATTAATTTTAAAATGTTACCTTTGTTATACTTGTTTTGATTACAGTAGAGTCAATTAACAAAAGTTTGAAATTTTTTTGAAAATCAAAACTTGCACAATAAAACTGATTTATGATAATATTATATTTTTATACTCATAATTTATAAACATCAGATCAACCACATAGTTTATTATAATCCACACATTCACTGTACATTACACTATGCTGAAGACTATGAGTTTAAAATTATTTTAGTTCTTGTTTTTATTTAAAAAGAATAACCTTTTTTTAATGTAAATAAATTGTGTTTATGTATTTGTTTAGTTAGAAAATCAAATTCACAACGTGTTACCTAAACTTCCGGCACAATTACAAGAAATGGCAACCAAAATGCTGAGCAAAGACGTGGATGCGAGACCATTTGTCAAAAATTTATTACACACTCCTTATTTCTGGTAAAATACTATTAATGTACCTATTTCTATTAATACTATAATAGCTAGTCTTATAAGTAGTAGTCCAATACCTTAATTCAATGAGGTTTACACGATGGTTTTTATTTTTACATTTAGATTTACTTCTTTAAATTAGTTCATACAAACTAACATATTAGTTACTTAATAAAAAATGCTGCATGGGGGAGAGGAAAAATGCTTACCCGATTCCTCTTTGTACAGCGACATAAAATCAGAATAAAAGTTACTTGGAATATAGTCGTTTTATCATATCAAGTATCAATAGTTTTTTTTAAACGTTATGAAAAAAAAAATATTATAAAAATAATTATGTTGTAATAGTAAAGAATTCGCAGCATGTCTACGTTTTTCACATCAGAATCGTCATATTTGACCGTTAATCTTCACTTAAAAATAATTGTAATAATATTCAAAACTAAAAACTCGATCAATTAAACATAATAATATGACATTTAAATTATGTCTTGTTATTCTATAGAGAGTAATTACTTTTTAATTATTTGAATCATATAGTCTAATTACAAAATAATAGTCTTTTTGACAACGGTTATCTTCGTGTAACGCATCATAATAAAATGTAACACAGCACAATAAATTGTGGAATGTGCGTGAATCGTATAAATATTTTTCGTAAGGCAATTCGTACTCAATTTTAGTCCGCAAGTTAAGTATTTTAACATTAATATTATTATTCACGTACGTACTGTAACAATAAATAAGTTTACATTTATAATAATATGTTTTTTTTTTGTCATCGTCATCTTTACAGAATCGTGATGTTGTATAAAAAATATTGTAATATGTAGCCAAAATCTAATCTAAGACTAAACTTAAAAAAAAAAAAAAACCACCAAAAAATGTCCTCACGAAAACTCGAATCGACTAACCACGCAGCTTGCAGTTGCAAGGCTGCATCGTAGGAATCGTTGACGTGCACGGACACTTGGTAGGGTGTGATATAGGCTGCCGGCAAGGCCTTCTAGTCGTCGTGGCGGACGGGTGACAAATGATCGCGGACGGCGGCGTATTATCGGACCACGCGTTTTCATAACCACCGCCGCGAGCCGACCGAGTGTCGCACGGCATTGGCGTGTTGCATGGCCTCTCAGGAATTTCAACGCGTACCACTAACAACGGTCGTGTCGTTCGGCATTTCATACACGGAGGCGGCGTCCGACAAGTCGTGCACGGAGGCGGCGTCCGACATGTCGTGCACGGAGGCGGCGTCCGACATGTCGTGCACGGAGGCGGCGTCCGACATGTCGTGCACGGAGGCGGCGTCCGACATGTCGTGCACGGAGGCGGCGTCCGACATGTCGTGCACGGAGGCGGCGTCTGATGGCATCTCGCACACGGCGGCAACGTCTGGCATCCCTTACACGGAAGCAGCGTACGGCACGTCGTACACGGCGGTGATGTCCGGCGGAACGACCACGGCGGTGGCGTCCAGCACGTCGTGCACGGTGACGCCGTAGTCCGGCACGTCGTACAGAGCGGTGGCGTGCGGGCGGTCGGCCACGGCGGCGTCGTGCGCCTGGTCGTAGACGGCCACTGTTGCACTGGACAGCACGTCGACGGACGGTACCCGTTGACCTGTTGACCAGCGGCGTGCGGTGGACAGCTGCAGGCCCGCGGTCGCGACGACCGGTGTTGGGCGGGTATTCCGCGGTCGGGGGCGAGAGAATTCGATTCGCCGGTGTGCGACGGCGTCGTGTATTCGGACGTCGGCGGACCACGGTGTGCACCGGCGACTCGAACGCTGTTGCCCACGGCGGAGGAATACCCGCCGAACACAGATCGCCGAGGCCTCGACGAGCTGCTCGACGACCCCGAAATGATGCAAAAGCACAGACACAACGCAGTCACCAAATACATTCTACGCCGACAACGAACTCACTCGAAACGAATCGGTCGTCTGGTGGACAGACAATAAAACGTGAACGTATACAATGATCGCGTTGATAACACAATGTTATGTAAACTATTATTACACGCCGATAGCACGATGACAACCGTTGCCGACGTAAATATGTTCAGCAATGATTTGTAGCCTTAAAAAACTTATTTGCGATTTAAAGCTCAATGTTTTTTTTTTTTTATGCGTAATTCTAGCTGTCCGGGTTAGGTTAAAAACAAAAAAAATTATGAAATACGATGCTCGGCGTGTTTTGTTTTGAGTGTACCTCTCAGTCCACGGGCATGTCTGTGTTGGTGACGTTGGTGTGTTTGTTTAGCGGACAAATCCAATGGAGATGAGCAGTAATCCGCCCGGGCTTGAAGCGTTTCTGTTTAATTGCATTATCTTCATGAGCAAATCGGTTTAGATACTAAACTCGAGAATAATAAACCAACAGAATGACGATTTTTACTTTTTTTCCCTTGACGACCAAATTAAAATTGAAATCATTATTGGATATTTGTTTATTTTTAGTTACCATTGGTTACATGCTGGAAGATACAAAAATACCTACTTAATACTTATTTTTTTTAATACCGACATTCGTGTGTGAGCCACACAATAGTCATTTAATTCTAGGATTAAAGAAAACCTAAAACGCTCCTTGAGGCACGACAAAACTATTGATATAACTTTAAATAAAAAAAATCCAGTAACTGTTATGTACTAAATGTTGTGTATCATTATTTACTTTTGATCAAATATAGAAAATCACCTTATTGTTAAACATAATATTTTGATACCAAAATTAAAAAGCCGTCAATTAAATGACCGTTCAGCTGTTCAATAGGTGTCGAGTGTCCCTCGTAATTTATTAGGCCACTTTAATAGATTAATTCAATTTGCATAACAAATAAATAATTGTATACGATGAAAAATTATTCTAAGCAGAGATGATTTTACTTTTTTGTTAACCGCGGATATCAAACGATTATTTTAATAACAATATTAAAATTTTAAAATAAATTCGTAATACATATTTTCTTGTTTTTCCCAATTATTTTAATTACTGAACATTTCTACTCCCCAATAATTAATACATAACTATGTAATATATGTATTATTTTAACGATTGAATAATAATTATTATTAAATATATTGACTATGAATAATAATTGTCAAATTATAATAATAATACTAATAATACTCGTATGCATCATTAGAGGTTAAGAAACTTAAAAAAAATCAAATTACAATCTTAAAATCAAGATTGTTTTAGATTTCTGTATAATTATAAATGCATAATAGTTATATATGTTTTAATTAGTTTCTGGAAATAAGATTTTCATGAGTTTCTTAAATATAATTTAAAACGATAATTAGCATATACGTGTCTTTTGATATTTATAATTACAACTATAGAATTTATAACTACGGTTAATACCTAGTTATTTTTAATCTTATATTTAATGTTAATTATTAGAACGCGTCGAACACGATATAGTATTATTTTAATTTAATATCATATTTTAAAATAAAATAATTCTGTAATTTTTAATGAAACTGCGTATAGTTTTAAAACGTAAAACGAGTTTTATATTTTATATTTTTAACCATTATATATAATAAATGATTGTAGTACAAGTTACAATATATTCAATTTTCAATTTTCAATAATATGTTTAGTGAAATATATTGTATACTCTATGGGCTAAAATAACTTAGAGACAAGCACAGAATACTATTATAAAAAAATAACAAATTTTTTCAGAAAAAATAAAGATGACCTTTTGACACAGTTTTAAAGAGTAAAGGACGGTAAAATTTAAACGGACCAGTAAAGTAAACTCTAGCGTCCCTTTAAAAATTACTGTTGAAATACCTGTTCCTGCATGAAAGTCCTCAGCTAATCTAAAAGTATCAAACGACCCAATTTAGCGAAAGATCAATAATCGCATTCCTTATTTCACTGCAAGTAATTCACAATAACTGTTCGTTTTTCTTTTTAAACTAATTAGTAAAATTTGCTAAACTATACCAAGTTATTTTTGTCCGTAAATTCAATAATAAAAACAAATTTAATAAATATAAAATCGTGTTTATTTCTCCATTGCAGTATGTCACATAATATTGTAATGTTTGTTATATATAGTATAAATTTCACGAGCGAAAATATTGTGTTTTTTATTATTGTTGTGACATTGCTAATGGTGGTTGGAATCGCTTGCGCATTACTTCCCCGAGAGAAAACTATTATAGAATACAGGTTCTAAGAATGTATTCTTTTTTACTCTTGTTGCTTGTTTTATTTAATTTATTTAGATTTTAGGACTATTGTAGTCACATATTGTTGTGAATCATTCTTTTTAGAATAAAGAATGAAAAACTTAATATTTACCACAAAAGAAAAATCATAAAAATACAAAAAAAAAAAAGAAGAAGAAGAAGAACCTGTATGGATTTAGATGAGAAAAAGTATATTTTTTCTGGCTTAAAAATATTAATTTTTTATCTCAAAAGTAAAAATTTAAACTTCAAACTTATTTTAATGTTATTAACCTATTATAGTATTTTCTTTTATATTATTTTAGATTCTGATCGAAGTGAGAAATGTATTGAATATGATGTATTTTTTTTCGAAAATGAGTTTAACCAATCAGAAATTAGTAATAATATAAACTATCCTACTATCCTTATATGCTGATTTTTTCATTTCCATAAAATCATAACTTAAAATAATTTTTTCAAACAAAATGATTTACATCGAATTTATATTTAACACTTCAATTACATAGATCTTTGTTTAATTACGATTAACCCTTTAAGCATAGCAATAGTTTCTAAGTTGTCAAAGATTTTTTTTAATAAAAACAATGGTGAATTATTATTGATTCGTTCTACAGAAGAATTAATTTATATTTTAATTTCATGGAAAATATTTAAATAAAAAAATACAAATCAAACCAATAGACGATGTAGCAATTAGATACTGCAAGTTTAATTTACTAAAAACTACTGCACATATTTTACACAGGCATCGAACAGGTATTTAGGTAGTATAGTCTATTATCTAACTCTTATAAGTTTCCAACAATTTTTAACACACGTTATGTTCAGAATATTACATTTTAAGTATAGATGATTTGTATCATAGATATATATATAGTTTTGTATTGTTTAATTCATGTTGCAGTAACTGTAAAATATTGTAAGCCAATGACAATTATTAATTTTCTTATTACTTGAATATTATCGTTGATTTAAATATACTACTTCATACTATATACAAGTTGATTTACCAAGTGCTTTAACATTATTTTATTGTTTAATAATGCATTTATTTATATTTGAGTTATTAAATTTTTAAATATACTTATATATTATCATTTTTATTACTAGCTTGAAGTTTTTTGTATACCATTAGAATATCATGTTGTAATATTTTTTTTTTTAAATGATCATCATCTAACATAAATTTTTAAGATAATGTCAACGTAATATTAGTTTTATCTTTGACAAACGGATAAAAAAGCAAATTTGCAATCAGCAGAATCAATTTTGTATTTTTAGAACTATTATACAAACTATAGACTTATTAACAAACGTTAAGCTATAAAAATGATCTATGGTTCTTTATGATTTTTCAATTTTTATTTTTAAGCATTTTTAAATTTCAATATTTTTGTACTTTCAACTTAAGTTATAATAAGTATATAGTATATAGTATTATATAGTATATAATAATTAAAATATCGTAAAAGTTTATGTATAAATAAAAATAATATTCTTCATTCTAATAGTAAAGCTAAAAACTCATGATTGGTTTAACTGAATACAAATAGTCAGTTAAATTATATGATAATGAAACCAAAACATTTATTGCTTAACTTTGAATCATAAACAAGTATAATATTATCTTAATTATTTAAAATATGATTTTGAAGTTTTTATGTATTCAGTTATTAAATTCATTATTTTAATAATCGCTACATAATTTAAAAAAAAGAGGTTCAGAATTATAATTCGTGAATCTTTTCATTTATAACTATTAACACAAATAGTGTAATTTGACTAGTAATATAAAGTTTTTTATACAAAAACTATTGAATATAAATATTTGTACACTTTTTAAATAATATTTTTACTTGTATATTTAATAAATATTAATTAATAACAAAACTATTCTAATTACAGCGATCGTTTTGTGGAAACTATTCAAACACTGGATATTATAAATATGAAAGATCTAGTACAGAAGTGTCAGTTCTATAAGATAACATTGAAAGAATCATTACCATTCATTCCAAAGGTATGTTCTACGACAAGTTTAATTTTATATAAAAGTAAATGGGTATTATAATATGCATTTAAACTATTTAAAGCAAAATTTCGGGGACGTGTAAGAACTTCTAAATACAATGTTAGAATTTATATGTATTATGTATGCCACGTGCAGTTTTTTTATTGTGAATCATGTGTATAGCTGAATGCTTTAGTTTAAAATACTTGAAATAGTTTAAATGTAAGGAATACTATAATATAATTAGTAATTAACAAAATTACATTAAATACCATTTGTGTTGTACTTTTATAAATGATTATGGATAAAAAATAACATAGTTATTTATAAAATAAATAACAATAACACAATGATTTTTCGATTATAATCCCATTGTTAAAATGTCGGTAATATAGCATAACGTTTAATGAACACTGTCGTCTGTTAAATCTAGGAAACGCCTACTATAAAAAAAAAAAAAATAGGCAAGTTTGTTTTTGAAACGTATTTTAATAACCTATCTTTAGAGGTAAAACGTATACGTTTTACAACAACTATAATAATTATATCCCTTCATTAACACGATAAAACAGCTGGGATAGAATATTTTTTCATAATATAGTAATCATCAATCAATTTTACTTTAAAATTACACTGAAAATGTTAATTTAAATGACGTACCGATATAGTATTAATTCATCAAACTAAACGTTTATCAATAAATTTCGGAAATTAATTTATTTTCCGTTTTTGGATTACCTCGTACATTACTATATAGACTATACAATACGGGTGTTGACAAAGTAAAAGGTAATCAAAACCGACGTTTGAAATGTTCTAAATATTCAGTACCTATAATTATCATTTCATGTTTAACATAATAATTTTAGAGATTATTACTATTATTTTATTTTGCTTTCATTTATATCCAACTTTGGATTTTGCTCATAACTTTGAAGATTTATTATTAACAATATCCATTCAAATAATATAATATCAGTAGTATATTTAGATTTTGTTGGTACTAATGATGTTATTTTCTAATTGTATTCACGTTTTATTAACGTATATTATAAAGTAGTAGTAGTGTAGTACCTATTATTTATAATTTATATATTATAATAAATAATAATATACATTATCCTGAGGTCTACTCAATAATCAGGTCTGTGATCAATAATATACAAATCTTATTTTTCTATACAAAAAAAGTCTCGTTTTAAAAAGTACCTATAAACGATCCAGTCCATCTGCGCGTGTGTGTATGCGTATTCGTGATCGATCGGCAGGATTCGGGACCAATTACTTGTGTTTGATTATTGCAGACGATAAGCTAATCGCGAGGAATACGCACTTGTATTTTATTTTTGTATGTTACGTTACAGACACAACACATTTAATGAAATTCTTAACTCGTTGAGTCTGAGTTTCCCGATGTTAGTTCGAATTTACTATTTAGTTGTTTTGTAAAACGTGGTTTGATCACGGAAAACGAGAACTCGTGACCGTACCACGCGCGTCTCACGCGACCGTTATTAATCCCATTGCTGATGAGACACGTGCGTGCATTAATAATTTTTCCTGCCCTTAATAATATATCATATTATATATAAACATACATAATATATCACAGTTTCCCATAGAGTAAAGAATTTCCTGACCGTAATATCTATCGTTTCACATTCAAACGGCCCGAATGTCAAGGACCTTCATTATTATTATTGTAAGTGATGGTGGTGTATTATATGTTTATACAAGTATTATTTTTGATATATAAACGTTTTTCACGTCATCCCGCCATCCCGGGTGATCGGCGCACATGCAGTAATATTGTTATTACGCAGATAACGTCAGCCATCTACGCGGCTGCACAGCCCCAGCTGCGGCTTCGTTCGGCCGATTGCGTGTGCACATTGTGCGTCTGTGCGCGTGTTGGCTGTCGAGAGAATTACAACGACTACCCGCCCGGAATAAGCTGACAAAATACGAAAACGTCAAATGCCACGCGCGCGAACACTATGTTATTATATATATATATATATATGACACTGTAGAACATAATGATATTATGTAAAGCGGCTCACTTGTATTACGATGATTTTTATGATAATAAGGTTTAAAGATGAGTCCGTGACATATAGATCGATATATTATTGAAATATCGGCCGATATTGGCGGAAAGTTATGATGATGTCGGATATATTATATATCTACATATTTTTTTTTTTTTTTTTAAGAGAAGAAAGATATCAAATGACAGATTAAAACTGAGAGAACCCGCATTCGTTGTATCAATTTTAATTTTTCATGGCACGTCGTTCAGTGTTTGTTATACGAACGTTGTTGGTCGAGCGTTTTTTTTTTTTGAATATTTGATACGAATTGTATAATCGTATTAGGTAGTCGTTACATAGTCTTAAATATGAAAATATCTCCACTATGTGTTATCCAGAATAATAACAAATTGTACGTACTGTATAAACTGTATAAATTATATACTATAAATGATAAAATGTTGATATTTGAATATTTTAGAATAATTTATAAAATTCAAGCGTTTTAATAGTCGGACATTTTATTTTACCACGATTAAGAATTATTATGCATCACAATATTATATACTACTACTTTCAAAATATCGAGTCTTTGGCGTATGTTTTCAATTTTACAATCGTTTAAAAGCATTCTACGTATACTCACGTTATTTACATACTGAAAAATAGAATTTGAATATCTCACTGTGTACCAGGTTTTCGATAATTTTGAATACTCTTAATTACTATATGCATATTTTAATGTCTACATGGAGCAATAACAGACAACACTACTGTACATTTATAATGTAAAATATTTGATAACATCATAAATTATCATCGTATTATTATCTTTTATCGATTCCAATTAGTTTAATAACCGTTTCCAGATGTATTGAACAGTCTGTATGTATATTTCATTATTGCATACATAAACATAATATATTATTGGTGACCTACTGACCTAACCGATACAGCAGGGGCGGAAATGCATGAGACTGCGCGCATAGGATGTGTAAGATTGATTTCAAGCCATTTTGCTATTATAGTTGGTACCTACATAGTACATATTCTTAACTATTATTCGTATTTGTATATTTTATACGGTATTTTTCAAAACGTAAATCATTGCACACAAAATAAATTGTCTTATTATTATTTGACACATTACATATTAAAGAAATTGTGTTTGTAAATTGTTTGATTAGAATACTTACACATTGCTACAGGTGAATGTATTCATTTCAATAATTATTTAATCAATTTTAATGTACAAATTTCTTTAAAAAAATATATTTATATTATAAATCAACAATGAGCAATATTGTACTTAAATTTTTGGTAAAATATTATGCTGTGTCTTATGAGTACGTCGTACATCAATTGTGAAATAATTATAACAAACGATGTCGGGGAGCGAAAAAAAAATTAATATATTTTAATGATAAAATACAAATCTGTATAGTATTATGGTTATGTATAAACTGTATATAAATTTATAGTGTAGTATAAATGTAAAAATATTAAATTTTACATATTGCGTATTTATTTTTTAACATAAAGAAAACGAAGGATTGTACAAGAATAAGGATAGCACTATAAGGCATTAATATTTAATATTATGGAAGGATCAGACGTTTGGTTAGACCTCGGATTTAAAGTGCACTAAGAATATGGTAAAAAAAAATGAATAAAAAGAGGGATAAAAATAATCTGAAAAATATAAATGGATTTTTCATTTTTACACAATAGAGAATAATGTATTTTTTAATATCAGAATGTGCTTATAAAGTTATAACTATTAATATATTATTTAAAATTAAATTTAAATTATGACTACTAATTTCACAGTAAATATTAATTTCCCCGAAATTAAATAAATATATTTTTTATCTCAATATAGATTATGTAGAATAATATTATTAGAAAATGAATTTAATAATAATCGTATTATAATTTTATAAAATCTGCGTTTACCTATACTGGGTTATTCATTCATCCAATTTCAAATCCTTATATCTTATTCGTTTTTAAGTTTAGTGTTATATAATATATCATATTATAATGCATTAAATAAAAGAATAATATTTCAAATTTATACAATGGTACCAATAAATTTCCTACGTGGCATCCCTTGTCAGATGAATAACATCTAATAATCGGAACTTTAATACATTCGTTTATTCCATGCATATCCGTCGCAATTGAATGCTCAAATTTTTAGCTCCTCTTTAGTCGATGATAATATAAATACGTTTACAGTATTTTTAATATATCATCAAAATACGTGGTAGCGTGGCGTAAGATATGGAAGCCAGGTGAAAAGCATCAGATGGTTCATTTTGAATAACGCTATATTATGTATTTTAGGCAAGATTAAAATAAAATGCAACTTAAGAAGGTATATAGACGTAAACACTTGATACGATTTAATCCTTTTGAAGTACTTACAATTTGATACAATATCAGAATATGCGATGGTCACAAATCAGCAGACAACGTTGACGACGATCAAATTTATTGCCATTACAATTTATTACTATTATTATTTAGGAGTTTCCTTATGCGTGGCTTAACGGATAACTAGCAAATAAGATATAATCTCATAAACTCGACCGAATATCATTTCGTTGCAATATTGTTTGAGATATATACGTACGATATTTACTGGCTTCTGAAGTTGCACGAGTATTAAGCTGCACACTGACGATAGACAGTGGATCAAGACATTTTCACGATAGCAAAATATCTACCGAGAATATCGTAGTCACCCGTCCATGTAAAAAATCACAAAGTCCGCGTTATAGATATAAAATGGAACTTGTGTTGTAACATAAGCGTTTCGTTAAAAAATAAAACAATACTAACCATTTATTATGGTATTTAAATGAAATATTAATTTGGAACTATAATTTCGTGAAAAATTACGTATACAGGAATAATAAAAGGTACATGTATATATATTTATATATATTATGTACGTAGTACACAATTAAATGACCGTTTAAACGAGACGTAAATAATTATTATAGATGAAAACATATTTATTCAATAATTATTTATTACGATCTAAATATAACTCGAAACGGTCTATTAAATGCATGTTATGACACTTATAGAAAAAGTTTATATATATATAATATATCAATATTATAATAATATTTGCATAACTACGTCTAAAGAACCACATACTTTATTCGTTCAATAATCATCAAAGCCCGTCAAAGGGGAAATAATTATGTTATTTTTTTGAAGTAAAATCGTAGCATTATAGTAGTATAATAAACACTTAAAACCTTCAACACGTATACTTATACATCACGCGTGTGTAATAAATAATGTTTAAGACAAATTATTATTCACTTCTTGAACAGTAAACTCGTAATAATCATACTCATATATAACCATCAACCATATAAAAAAAATCAAATTTTATTCACTTCCGACCTACCTTTATTTACCTACTAATGAATAAAAAATTTAATTTACTACATATATTATAATGTATAGGTACCACTATTAAAATGCAAAACTTGTCTAGGCTATTCAATGACAACTTGTTCATCGTTAATGATACATACGATAATTTTCATATTATTATATCATATATGCGACTGTTTTCTAAGTAAGTGTATGTTAAATACATTTTTTTTTCTGATTTTATATCCATGAAATCATAGATATACGATAACGTACTATTTCTCTACCTGGCCTAGAAAACATAACGATTACGTACGAAAATGAGAGCAACGTTACCAACATGCATTACTACAATAAATATAGTGTTATTATACTATATTATTATAGTCAATGAAAAAAATATACATATTATATATAGAATATAATAAAAAAAAACAAATTATAAGTTATGAATTAAAACATTGTTATTGATTAGCCAACTCAGTCACGGAGTTCAAGTTTTCCGTTTCTGAAAAAAAAATTGAATACATTACCATCTACTTTAATTTGGTCGTATACTCTTATAGTGTCATGACATTATATTTCTTTATAGTTAGAATAGCTTTGGATATATTTTTTTGTACAGTGACATCACTTAAAATGCTGGCTATTGGCCTGGAAATAATAGTCATCACAGTATCGTTTATGAAACTATCAAATATAAGCAAAATAATTTCCTAAAAAAAGTTATATTACAAATTTTCACGGTTGTGAAAAACGACAATGTTGCATTACGATTCGATGGCAGAACGTACGCAATCGTAATAGTGAAAAAAGTCTCAATCGTAATGCACCCCGTAAAATATCATTATCAATAAAATAAATCAGCCAAGTACCTAAACCTTGTTTTAACGTTAACAAAGACCAATATTTTTGCCAGATATTCTAATAATACAAAGGTGCTAAATGATTGAATAAACATTACATAGGTACCCATTGTTTTTTCTTGCTTACCAAACATTTTAAAAGTAATTATTAAACTACTACATCGTGGCACAAAATATATTTTTACTACAATAACTATTTAGTAGCAAAAGGTACTATAGTCCTTTTTTTTCATAATATCTAAAAATAAATTGTGTGTTATGTAACGTTATTAATGGTTATATATATTTTTTTTTTTTGAAAAATCAAATTAAATATTGTTTAATATGTTACCTTCATATTTCATGAAAATATTATATTCGCAAGTTATACGATATGAAATCGATAATTTTTGTTATACATTTAAGCAGTTAGTAGGTAGCAACCTAGTATACAAAGGTACAAGACAGGTACGAAAGTAAATACCTATAATATATTATCATTACTTAATAAAAAGTGCATATGATTGTTGCTTATGGGGTAAATAATTTATTGTTAGTTACATTCTACTCTTTACAGTTTACTTTTTATTTAATCAAATTAATTTTTACTGCGAATAAAAATGTATTTCAAATACATAAGTAAAAAGTGAAAAAGTACTCTTACTGAAGCTGCACAAATCATTTTTTTTTTAAGGAGATCAAACCCAAAAATTTATTAGTCAGCGTTCACTCACTCAACATGATATTTATCGTTATAAATTAATTATACAATATTAAATTTATGATATAATTATATTAGTATACTATATAAATAATATAATAATAACATAACCTTTTCCAGGTACTAGGATAATATGTGTGACACATATCTTCTTAAAGCACCGATTACTTTATAATTTTTTTTTTTGTTTTGGATGAAGGAACAAGTGCCTCCACTGCTCCTGGGGATTTTTGCTACTATTGAGTGTCGAATATACCTCGTCATCGAGGGAATAAGTCACTATAATTGATTTATTACTACTTAAAGAGAGATAGATAACCGCTCTGCTGTACGGTATAGATGTCAAGTGAATAACTTTGTCATTGAGGAGTAAGACACTGAAACAATAGTATTAAATTTTAATTTAATAGTTAATCATTGCATACGAAAGACTTTTATAGACTATATCGAGACTATAATATTATATAAGCCTATATCACTAGGCATAAATTATTATCATATATTTATACTGATAATGCTATTAAAATAATTTATTTTATTGATATAATAGTATTGTGGCAAGTTGAATTAATATTTAACGAAAACGCTGCATTTAAAAAATAATTCATTATTTTTATAAAATACGTTGAAAGTTTCAAGTACACAAAAATAATAGTCATTATTTATTTTTTTTTTTTGCAGTATAAACTACTTATGAATAACCTTGTATTACATTTTCAACATTGCAACACAGTGAACAATTTTTTTCAATATTTATAAAAAAACTATTAATAATTTTAGTTTTTTGTAAATAGTTCAAAAGAATCAGAATATTAGAAAATTATACCATGTATACGAAATAACAATATGAACATTTGGTGAAAATTGTCCATTTACCTCTATCTAGAGTAATTTATATTTGAATTACAACAAAATAATAAAATCGTTTGGTGAGAAATCGTTATTTTACGCGTGAATATCCAATTACGTCAAAATGTTAAGTTCAATAAAATTCATTAAATTACACTCAAATTATTTTATTATTCCAAATATAAAACTTTACTAATGAAAAAATAATAATAAATCTTGTATTATAATTTTAAATCATAGATGATAAAATGAAAAATACAAAATACAATAATATATTTATGGATTTTTAACTACAGAATGGAATGCAAAATTTTGTCAAAATTTTATCATTAAAAATTATTATAATTATACGCTTTATAATATTTTTTTACCTCTCAAAGTACTAAATATATCCAAATTGCTACTATAAATTAACTCCCAAACTTAATAACTGAAACAATTTTAGTTGCCTTAAAGGTAAAGAAAATTGGATAATAAAAAATTCCTATATTAAAATCAATAGCTGCATCGTTTCCACTCAAAATCTAAAGTAGTTACGTTTTCTTTAATTGTACGTAAATTATAATAAAATTTTTACTATAAATTAATACAGTATAATATAACTACATTTTACGACTTTTAAATTAAAATATAATACATACCTAGTATTTCCTAATTTAAATAAATATTTTTCTTCTATTTTTGCGTTGTGAATTGAATTATTTGTTTTAGGATATTGCGAAAAACTTATGTTTAATATATTTTTAAATTATCTATTTTTTATTTAAATAAAAAATTCTTATTAAATGGTCTTAGTTTAATACAATCATTAAGTTACATAGATTCTTAAATTCCATGATTTAAGAATATTTCCCATAACTGAATTTATTTTAAATTTATGTATCGAGACACTATTAGTTATATATACATATTCAATATTTTAAATATACAAATAATATTATATTTAAATATAAATATATTATGATGTACAATATATAGGTATAGACTATAAACATTTTTGGAGCCATTTCTGCAACACTAAAGTGCGCCAACTAATGTTCAAACGTTTGCGGATTAGTAATAATAATAAATATAACATGAGACGTTACCATAAATTATTGAAGAATATAATTTAATTAATTAATTAATATCTATAAGTACTAAGAATAAAATACATTATATTGTATTGGTAATCATGCAAAATGCTCACCATTTCGGTATTTGTAGTATTTCACTCTACGTATTTCAGTCCTGTACTCGATCTTTATCGTGATTTTACTAGGTACTTAAATCAATACCAACAGGAATAATAATTTTGAGACACAATTTATTATTGTTTAATAAAATTGTTTTTAACAACATTCTATCTATTTTATGAACAGCGTAAAATAGTACAATATAAATATTTTATTGATTTTTTTCTATTAATATTTTCAAACAAACTTATTAAATTGTTTGAATTGACGATAAAAGTCTTAAGTCTTAATACTTTATATAATTAGATTTAAATTTACACTTTTTAATATAACCGCAATGTTTGTGCTTTAATTACTAAAACTTAACTAGTATTAATATTCAGTTATCTATGTTATCTATTTGCTTTTTATTCAACTTGAAGAACATAATTAATGTGGATATTAATGTATTTAAAAATATTAAGAGATAATCTAAAACAGATTTGAAATAAAAATAAAATATATTTTATTAAAACATAATAAATCGAGTTATTCTTTATAAGGTTCTAAAAAACCTATCTTGTGATCATTTAATCAGTTGTGTAATGTATTTTGTAAAATTATGGATAGATGGAAATAAAAAGTTTTTTTTTAAAAATGGAAACATAATATATTTTTTAGTTATTTTTGTAATATTTTTTTTACGTGCAATACAAAAAAAAATATATGACCCTCGGGAGTGATCTTAAAACTACATGTACCTCTTTACTTTGTTATTATATATATATTTTAATTTTATCAATATTATTTTATACCAATATTAGTTAAACGACATTGGTCAAAATATAAAAAACTTTAATACTGATAAAAACGATACCATGTGAACAAAGCAACATCTAACATCCTGTTTTTTTAAAAAAAAACATAATAAGTATCAATTATATACATTTTGTACTTAACTTAAATATACATTATTTAATATACAAAAACCATTCAATATTTGGTCTTATTATCACTATTTTTTTCAGTTAAAGAGATTTTTTTATCAATAATTTTATCTGTCAACTATTTGTAGTTACCATACACATGCTCAAAGTTGTACCCCACTTCCATATTTTGTTCTCAAATATTCTTATCTTATTATTTATATTATTTCAACTAATACAAGTATTTAAAAATACTTAAGTACCTACACACTTTAACTTTTTTTTTTTTGTTCAAATTATTTTTTTTATTGAATAAAGACTTTGATTTTGGAACATATACTGAAGATCTATTGATCATTTTACCTAATAATGAGTAAATACCCATCTTATAAATTGTATTATAATATAATGTATACATTATACATATATTATAGTCATCATAATGATGAGCAACAATGACGATTTTCCAGACTCTGATGTTTTTGTAAACAAACACACTACTGCACTAGATGAACTAGTTTTTAAATTTATAAATCAATACTCATACAGACATAAATCGATACTGTTATAAATCATAATTTGATACCTAATTAATTATGCATTATATTTAATATTATTGGTTTTATACTCAAAATAGGATAATATATAGTTAAGGCCGTTATATACTGTTATAGGGAATGCGTTAAATCTGAAAAAAACAAAGAAATATGTATTTATATTTTGTATACAATGGCGATAGTTACGTTATGGGTATAATTGTATTTTCAATTTACAGTATAATAATAATTTAATATAAATGATGCTATTATGTTTCCATAGCTGTAAGATGTTAACTTAACAAAAACTATTAATCTAAATTCAACTCAGGGTCTATGTGTGTAGGCACGATACAAATTATACTATCTATTTAAATCTATAAATGTATGGGTGTAAATATATGAGTGTGTGTGCAATGTGCATATGATGTACATGTATGTCATTATAATATCTATGTTATTATTATAACGGTAAGTTGTGAACTTATCGTGAGACCCAAAGGATTGATTGCGAAAATTGTTGATGCGAAACAGATATAAAAATTAAATAAATAATCAGGTTTATGATGTGTTTTCTGTTTCCTTTAAGAGAAATCTCAGGTATAAATAATATAACAGTATAATACGTAAGCACCGTTGTTAGTTATTATGATGTAAAATGATACTTATGAACTTTATAGGCTTTGAAATATTTTTATGTTTATTAAATTTAAAGCTAAATAATCCCAGAACATGATAATAATCTTTCATTAACACTTTTATTCTTAAAAAAATACTACAAATATTTATGAAAACAAATTATTTGACAAGAATTTTTAAAAAGGTATTCAAAATAAGTATTTTAGGTTTAAAAACTTGACGGTTCAAAATAACATGTTTAGACTACTTATATACTAATAAAAATTATAAATTCGAGTAGCAAAAACTGTAAAATTTATTTGAAAATTATATATTAGCTATATAACTATATTTAACGTTTCGTTGTATAGCAATATATATTTATGCCGTAATGTTTGGAACTCGCATGCGTTTAAATTTAAAATTAAATTGCAAACTTTCTTGTGAATAGGTATACGAAACAAGACGACAGCAAAATAATACAAGCATCGTATTTATACAATGAACTTTGTTCTCTATTTATTTACTAAGCTAATTTTTTACTATAATTCCTTACTTACATTTTCTTTAGTACTTCAACACTTTATATTTTTATCCCTTAAAAACTGAACTAAATATCGAAACAACTAATTTATACATTCAATTTGAGTATTCCTTCCATTAAAAAATCGGTTAATTTAATATAAACATCTATAGTAGTAATATTGTTTTTATACTTACAGAAAATTTGGTATCAAAGAGTTTGGCCATTTTTGCAACACGAAATGTTAAAACCCGATGTATCAGCTGCAGTCCTACACCCGGTAATATTCTTGATTCAGGAGTCTAGTCTAGAGGACTACGAAACACTCATGTTGCCTGCTATGAGGTATTATATAAATAATTATTAGAATTAAGTTAATTATTTTATTTATAATTTTCCCAATTTTCAGTAAAATATTTAATGGTCCAAAACATGTTCCTGTGCAAGTGATATTATTGGAAAACTTACACGTGATATTAGAAAAAACACCAAGGGATGATATTAGAAAAGAAGTACTCCCCTTACTGTATACAGCATTTGACTTTTCTGACATAGAAGTGCAGGTAAGTACTAAGATGTAATTGAGGTTATTTTAATAACCGTAGTTTTTACTTAATTAATTCAAAGATATGTTATAATTCAAACTAGAGAAATTAATATTATTGTTTAAATGTTATTTCAATAAGCACTCGGCCAACTAGTTAAGCATTCAAAAACAAATTAATTAATTATAATATTATGGTAAAGCTAACGATAAAAATAAAATAAATATAACCCGTGTGGTTATTTGTATTAATTGTTTATACTGAGATGTTTTTGTTTCACTAATATACACATAAATTCTAATTGTTATAATAAATTAAACACTGAATAAACTAACTAAATGGTTCACGTAACATAAAAGGGGTTTATTTAATTTGGGACCACGTAGAATAGATTTATCATTAAATTACAACGTGTTTTCATAAAATCGTTGATATAATATATATATATATATTATATATATTTATGTATACTTTTATTTTATAAATTAATCTAATATACTTATTGAAACTGAGTAGGAATAATTAAAAAGAAGTATAATATATTGTGTATACAATATTTAAATCTAATCATTTTAATTTTATCCTGCTTATATCTGTACTTAATGTATACTTTTCTTTTTAAAAACAATCACTGTACAAATAGTAGTCTACAGTTCAGCAGTTCTCGATTACTTTAGTCTTATGGCGCCCTTTTGGATCTGAATTTTTCTTATGGCGCCCGTGATAAAACCGGTGACCAATTTTTAGATAAAACAATGAATAAAACATTTTAAATTTATTTTTGGACCACATAATGATAAGCGTTGCGGCGCACACCTTGGGAACCACTGCTATAATCTATAATAATATTTTAAACTATAAAATGTATAATTTTATTTAATCATAATTAATATTATATTTTTGTATAGTATATACTATTTTTAATGGTATATTTTTATAATAAATCGTAAAAATATATTAAATTATAGAAATATACACAAAATATTTTTATTTTGTATAATTTAAGCACATATTGCATCATATTGTGCCTACTTAACTATTATGAAGTAGGTGAATAATATTTAATAATTTAAAAAGCTTGATTTTGTTTGATAAGTTTGTCATTGTTACAAAAATAACAATTTAACTAAAAGTTTTTAGTCGGATTTGTAGATCAACACATAATATTTACTTGGTTAATTGTATTTATTTATTTATACCATTTTTAATTTTAGTAAAATGTTTACCCAGTTTTTTAAATACAAAAAGAAATATAATTTTAAATTTAAACTGTGCATTAATTGCATATGGACCTTTAAAAATCTAGATATAGAAAATCGGACAATATAATATCATTATAAATAAGATATAAAAATAGACACAATAAAATATTTATTTATTTTTATATCTTTATAATTGTTTATTATTCATTAACGCCCAAAAATAATGATAAACACATTCCCATGAAATTAATCTATTTTAATTAATAGATAATAGAACTTTTATGAGATTCGTTGAAATATTCTATGGACATTACTTTGCAGAACTATACTAGGTTATATTAAATTGTATTAGGAACAAGTCTAATGAAAGTTGTGTAAACCTGTGTTATGTGGTGATTATGCTAAAAAGCAAAATAACAAAAAAGGCTGTATGCTGCAAATATGCATTACACAATATTTATTATTATAATATATTAGTATATTTTATAATTTTCAATAAATGAAAATGTCTATTTTAGAATTATTATTATAGTTTCCTTGACTTGTTTCTTTGTATTATTCTCCAACAAATCTGCTACAAGGTTTCAACTTATATTATATATATTAATATTATATTATAAGTATTTTATTATATCTGGCATCTCTTTTTTGTTCATCTTGGAAGCTTGCATCATATTTAAAATAATTTTAAATGTCTTTTATCTAAATATTTCTTTTAATTTCCCTCCATTATTTATACCATAAGAACATAACACAAAATTGGTTAGTTATTTATTGATGATATTTTGTTTATAAGTATCATAACTTAAACTTCAAATGCAAAAATTTAATTAGCGCATGAACTAAAAATTTTGTTAGATACCTACCTCTGTAAAGCTCCCGCTATCGACCACAGAGCTTAGATACTAATGAAAAGCATAATCAGAAAGGCACATTGATATTCTTTGAGGAAAATAATACCTGGCTTTATTCTGTGCACAATTCAACATTATAAACAAAGCCCACCTATGTTGATGTTCAATGATAATTTGTATGAATTCGATTAAAATAAACCATTTTTCTCCCAATCTATAATACTTAGTTTTTAAGGAAATTTTTCTTCTGCGTTTTTAAAAATAAACAATTCTAAGCCTATTATACATAAAAAATTTAAAACTCTATAATTTTTGAAATGAAAACAAAATTATAATTGTTCATTGTTCAAAAATAATCACACCCATGCAAATTTTAACAAATTTAATTAAATTGAATTGAAACAAAATTTATTAATTCATATTATAACTTTAAATACCAGTTAATTAAGAAGTACAGATAGGAAAATGAATTGAGTTTGAGTTGTTTATAACTAACTTATACATACGAAGAATATTGTATTTGTGATACACGTATGGTTTTAATTTAAATACCTATTTTTAAATCAAAAATAATAATAGGTAATACAAAATATATATATATATATATATTGAAATGCGTCTTTAAACCTATTTAAAACTATTTTTAAACGACGAAATCAGCCTCATTTTGATTGTAAGATCTTACTTTAAAAAGAATAACTGGATTATGTTGATAATAATGTAGGTACCTAATTATATTTTAGGCTATTCGTTTCTACTTTAAAAGTAATTTAATATATCTATTTAAAAAACTTGTTCTTTCTAATTAAATTTAACAAAATTATTATTGAACCAACAAGATTATGACTTATTTGGAGGTTTTTTATTTTTAATACTCGCACGAATTATTCATTTTTACATAATAAGTAAATAAATATACTACTTATATTATTAATTTAAATGGAATTATTAATCATATGTACTCGTATACCAATTTCACGAATTAAACTTATAAATTTTAAGGTTCATAAAACTTTGATTAGTTTTTGTATTGAAATCCTATTACTATTATTTACTTTCATTAATTAATTTTATTTTTGTTGGAAATTTCAAGTAATTACATCGATTTCTATACTAGATTAGAAAAAGTAGGTAGTTGAAATAAATCACCCTATAGTCTATAGTATAGGCTCTAACAAAAAAAAAAAAAATGTTATACAATATTAAATAGACATTTTAAAACTTCGGAGAACAAATTTTGAGATTTGTTTTTTCGTACCTTCTGTGTAGTTCAATAAATATAATTAGAAAAACCGAATAAATTATATTTACTGATATTGTTTGATCTTTTTTTTTCTGGTCAACGAAAATGTCGGTGTCAAATTATCAAAAAAACAATAATTTAAGTTACGCATCAAGTTACAATTAATAATAAAAATATATTCCTGTTTTTAACTGAAATTGGAGTCCACGTAAAATTCCATGGTTATAAATTACAAGTTTTATTAATACCTAATGTTAAAATATTATTTTTAATTACACTGAATCAATGAGTATAATTTTTTTTTTTTTTAATTTTTGAATGAAGGTATAAGAGACAAAGGTGGGTGTTTATAATAACATAATATTCCTAAACTATTCAAAATAAATTATTAATTTATTATTATTGAAAGAAGCACTTTCTAGAGATAACTGAAAAATAATGACTTGTCTTCATCTACCACCGCGCATTATTTGAAATGCAGGCTATTTTTAATATAATCTGTGGCACAAAAAATATATGCAATAAATTTAAAATATATATATAATGCATCTCAAGAACGATCTTAATCCTAAATTGGTAGTTGGGATCACGTTTCGTAAAATATAATAACAACCAATAACATGTTTTATTAGTATATCTACATTAAATAATTAATTATTCTGTATTCATTATTACATTATCTTTTTATCTTATCCGAATAGTATTATATACACAAAACACTTTCTTCCACTAATTAAAAACTTCCTGAACTTTCTTGACATTGTCTACGCTTAACACCATAGTACATGGAAATGGATACTTCAAAGTACCTAAACACGAGTACTTTTTATCAATTTTAAAAGTTTATTCGAATAAATCAAGTACATAAAATGAATTTAAATAATATAATATTACAAATACCGAAATAACACTTAGAATTATTGCGGAATTATTTTGCTTCGTACGTTATGACATACCGACGGTATCGTTGTTAAGATGAATTGTATACACAGGTTTACTAATACTTCATAAAACGTCTTGCTCAATTCCTCATTTCAAATTCCTTCGTATTGTAAATGCATATAAACGGAAAGACTCTTCAGAATGTGTATACGGTTACTGAACGGTTAATTTATGTGTTATTTTGTCAGGAATATATTTTACCAAAGCATAGAGTACTTACGGTTGAGGCATTTGCATTCTCTTTTATTTCCAATTAATTTATTCGTATGAATTGATAAATACTTGCATAGTTTGAAATGTTTGAATAACTATATTTAATCCATTGTATTTAGTATCTAAGCTGAATTGCTTTTTATTTTTAATCATTTTAGTTACCTACCTATATGTATAAGCTAACACAAATAATGAATGTATGATTTAATACAAAAGGTAATATATAATTACATGAAAGTATATTTAAATTTGTGAGATTATTTAATTAAACACTAAAGATATTCCAATTATTATTGTATTTTAAAATGGTGAACAAATCGAGACAAGTGTCTAACATCTGGTCTCGGTTTTCTCTCTAGCTTTTCATCATTTTTTCTTTGTTCTTGAACTCATTGCAAAAGTTGTAAGACATTTTAATAATTCTTAATAATTTAATTGTAATTTGCATATTTTACTTAAATTATAAATAATTTTAATCTCAATTTTAACAACTAATATAATATTTAGATGAATACATTTTTAAGCAATATAAAGATAATTTAAAAATAAACAAAGTAAAGTAAAGTTTAATAAATTTGATTAAATATTCAAATAAAGAATAATTATTATATTTACATAGTTACGTAGGTTTTAATTTTTGTGACACGATTATTTAAACTAAATGTTGTATTCATTTTTGTTATTTAACATTATTTGTACATAGGTACTAATTGTATTGTATTTGTATTTAATTGATTATTTTATTTTTATCTGTTATTAACAATATTATAGCTTATATAAATTGTTTTACAAATAATATAGAGTATGTGAAACTATTTTCAATTATACGTAAACAATTTACCAATACCAATAAAAAAAAATCTATAGCGAAAAATTCTATTAATTAAACAATAATACTATATGAACCATGTATTATTTTATATTTACCTATAAAAATAAATTATGTACTTTTTTTAATATTTTACCCAAAGCCTAAAAGACAGTTAGAGATTTTTACGTACATATACTTTCTATAATGTATATTTATTATGTATATAAAAACAAGATAAATCAAATTCTAACTAAACACTTTTAATTTTAAACTAATATAAATTATATGGACAAAATAAAAACTAACCAGCATTTTATTAGTAAATTATACAAAGTACCAGTTCTTTATAAATAAATGAAAAAAAACCATTTTTATTGTTTAACGAAATAATACAAATGCATTTTTATAACTGATTATATTGTTTTTTTTTTTTTACAAAACCTATGTTGCTTAGTTTTTATACATATTAAATAAGAATATTGATAAACTTAATTGAATTTCCAAATAAAAAATTGAGGATGAAAAAAAAACATTATAAAATTATATTATTCTATTTAATGTTTCAGGAATACGTTTCAATTGCGTTAAATAAAAAACTATTTATTTCAAAATATTATTTTATGGTCCTATTATATTGGTATTATCCAAGCATAGTTGTCTTATACAAAATTAAATATAAACAACGTAAAAAATATTCATATTGATTCTACCAAACAGTTCTCGCTGTCGACAAAAAAGGTACTGAAAGTATAGTAATGATTATTTCCACAGATACTGCGTAATAGACGGGTGTATACGACCACATAGTCTAACAGCGATTTTATAAAATAGTTAAATGACGTTATAAAAGGTGCAACTAAAAATACGTGTGACAACGCTCGAAATAACAAACACCATTAAAAACATTGTCGACACTAAACTTTACCAATTAACTGGTTTTATTTTACTCACATTGATGATTTCAGCCTCCAATGTCTCGTCTAATTTGTGCGCTTAGATAAAAAAATAAGTAACGAAACTCATACTGCTCTATAATCGCTTTTGATTGTACGTTGTCATTAAATAGATTATTGTAATTGAAAGTGTTAAATTTTATAATTCAATTATAAATCATTATTAAATTTGTAGACATTGTTCATTATATATAATACTTAAAATCATTAATATTTTGTACTTTGTTTTTCTTCAATAAAACTTTTATTTATATAAAATATGCCATTTTTATCATCATATTTATTTTTAGATTCAGAGCAGAGCGTTATATAATAATTCATGTTTTATTTTTATTATTATTAATATTTGTGTGTTATCCCATTTTGAATCAATAAAAAGATTTTAATCTTAAACTTTAATGTAGCTTATGGTAGAAAGAACAATTTTGTTAGTATCAGATCTGGTTTGAGACATAGCAGTAATTAAAAAATTAACCGTGAAAAAATATAGAAACAGTAATATTTGCGCTTACCAGTTTTTAATGTATTTTATTAAAAAATTAATACCTAACCGTAGATACTTAACATTTTTACATATTACTATGAATTAATACAAGGCAGCTATTATAAATTTAAAAAAAATTGATTTTATTTTTTGTTTTTGATTATCTATTGTTATTTAAAGTATTCAATTATTTTTTCAGTTCCTTTTGTTATATTATTTTTTTTATTAGTTAAAAAATTTAATATAATACAAAATTGATTTTAAATTTTTTCGTCAGAGTTTAATTTTATTTTCTGAGTAATTTGTTGGTTGAAAAATGTTATAATTGAGTACAGGGTTCAATTAAGTGATGTTATTATGCTATTTAACATAATCGGAAATATATTTATTAATTTTTTTTATAGATATTTAAAGTTTATGTTTTGATAAAATTAATTACTTATAACGAAAATTGATTTTTTCTTAATCGGTTATTTTTTTGCAATTGTTAAAACATTAATCACGGGGACTTGAAATATTTTTCCATCATCGTATTTAGTATATTAAGTATATTTATAGAATATATAAATATTCATTTTTTTTAAACATATTATTATGATATTATCATTGTATTATACATATTATTAATTAAAACGCATTTAGCGTTTTAGCTATAACCAATTTAGGATAATACCAAATTTCTGAGATGTTAAACATCAAAATCAATAGTTTGAAACATTACTATAAAATTAACATATTATTTTCCTTGAAATATCAAATTACTCTTAATCGACTATTTTTAATCAGTTTTTCGTCGATTTGTAATGCTATACTTAACAATAAGGAATTTTTTTTCTATCCGTTGAATATACGTATGGGATAAACAATAAAAATAATAAAATCAATTAAAAACCAAAACAACTTATGATTACTACTAAAATGACAACTAAAATTATTAATTACTTTACATTGTTCTCGTGTAGGTTTTAGTAGCGTTTATTTGTAGAACTGTAATTTGAGTGTAGAATTTATTTCAAACCCACGACTCGTAGATGTACTCGTATAATATATAATTGCCTATTTCAAATAAAATGACAAATAAGAAAAAAATAAATACTCTTTTACGTCACTGTGGTTTGGCGAATAACGTGTTTGAGCATTTGTTAGTTCAATACATGTTTCTCGAAGCCCCGAGGGATTTTCATCAACAGGAGGGCTTTATACCCAGACGTCACACAGTACGCTTCAATATGTTTTCTATACAACCAACAGGAAACCAAATATTACGTGAAATTATTAAATCATTCAACACCACTATAATAATTCCATAATATCGTATAAATTATAAAATAAATTTACCAGGCTTTAGAAACAACAACAATAATATAATGTACCTATATGGCTATATATTGCAATTGAAGAAATTTTGTGAGTTTAATGGCATAATATGTCGGCATATCCATTATAAATACAATAACTTGACTTCACCAAAAACGAATTTTTTACCTTAAAGCTATTAGAATATAATACAACATCTCAATATGTATGTACTATTATTCAATCATAATTATTGTTTATTGTTAGCAAAAATGTTTTAAGAAAGCATAACATTACAGATATAAACTTATCTGTGACATGCATCAACTATCGGTATAAATAAGTGATAATATGTTGATGTCATAGTATCTAGTCTAAGAAATATGTTGAGCACTAGACAGCCATAAATAAGTCATAACCCATAAAATTATATCCAAAATTTTAGCTGAATTATCAATACTATTACTTAAATTTAATTCACAGTTATCTTTAAAAATTGAATTTACTACATAAATTATCGAATTATTTATTATAATTATTAACATTTTAACTATTTATGTTATTTACCTTGTGTATAATTAATTATAAAAACCGTTGTTTAATATTCAATTGTGACACCCTAAAAATTATACACGAACCTATTATATATAATTTAACTACTTCTATTTAAATGATAACAATTATTGTATTATTAAGAAAAAACAATTTTAAGTAAAATTTTATTAAATAAAAAGTGAAATTAAAGTGTATTGTATAAACAAAAATATAGTATATTTAGAAAACTCAATATATATTTAATTATTATGAAGAATAAAAAATAATTTGTTCGTAACATTATGAATAAAAATTATCTTTTTTAAGCTTATTCCAGGCTATTTAGGGCCATTGCCGCTTCTTTTAATATCTTCCTTTACGTTTCTCTATGTATTGCTAGTTCTTTTCAATTCAATACTCCCAATAACTTAAGTCTAGTCACTGTTGTCTTGGCCTTCCACTCAGTCGACTTTTATTAGATTTCTATTTCGTGGCAGTCCGTATGAGTTCGCCTTTGCTCTTCAAACATGTCCAGCTTATTTTGGTCTTTAACTATTATGTGTGACAATTATATCGGTATCGTTGGATAAATCAATAAGTTCTCTGTTTGATCACATTTTGTAACCACCTTCTTAATTTCTCTTTAGCTCAAAGATACTTCGCAGGATTTTTATTTCTAAAATCATTAATTTCTTTTAATCCTACTTGGTAGATGTTTATAATCCACAAGCATAAATTACAACCAGTCTAACGAGGGTCTTGTATAATCTAATTTTTGCTCTTTTCGATGGCTTTTTATTCTTAAATTATTGGACTTATTTTAAAATTGGACTTGTTTCCCGCTGTGATTCTGCTATGTATTTCTGCAAACGGTATACTTTCAAAGTTTATTTTTACCTTTCAGCTACTGGCAGCATCGAAAGATAAGACCCGACAACCAATATTTCAATAATATGTTTTGCATATATATTATAGACATATAAAGAAAAGACTTAAATACATTTCCCATATATCAAACAAATTTAACTTCTAAGCCAGTGTGAACACAACTACTCCCAGATTTTAGTATTTAACGCTAACTACTATCAATGGACCTATAACGATTTTTCTAGTTCCAGAGCGCCGGAACTGAAGTATCGTACTTTACCGGGATGAGTCGATTTTCATCACTAGTATCCTGTGTCACTGGGCTTAGTAAATCACTGTGAACAATATTAATATAACCTGCGATGTTTAGAATAAAACTAATAATATACTTAAAAAACGATTACAATAAAATAAAAACGCAGATGAAAAAAACGACAGATATAACAGCTATTATAATATATATACATAAAACTCGTTATTGATAGTAAATTATGTTTTAAATAAGCTGAGTAGTATTTATAATAAAGAGTACACCAATCAAATATAATTTTGGTCGATGAAAAATGTTAACGACATGATACTACATTAAAATGTATACATAAATAATAATTTTATATTTAATTATTTAAAATAAATAAGTTTCATTTCATGTGTGTTATTGTTGATATTATATTAAACAATCGATAACTTATACATATATGTTTAGAACTAGGTAATTACATTTTGTATTAAAATATCAGATGAGCGAGTTTCCATTATTTATTATCATTACCTATTGGGAATAATGAATAATGACTGCGTATATTGGTAATAAAAAATACTAAAAAATAATTAATAACCAGTATAATTATTTGTTTGAGCTATTATTTTTTTAATACTATAAATATGTGTATTATAGTTAAGTGTTTACTTTATTGTTAATATTCAATAATGATCGTTGTATTTTTTTATTATTACACTTGTGTCCAAATAAATTTGTATCATTCTTCGTTGAAATCAAACGTATATTTTAAAATTTTTTTTTAATATTTGTAGTTCTTTGTCAACATGTAAATCTTTATTTAAAATATATAACAAACATAATATTACAGACCTTTATTATACAGAAATTTACTGTCATGGCTTTATTTTTATATAATTTAAAATTACTGAAATTAATAAAATGTAGCACAACTTTTTAATAACCCCCTTTTTTATATATAATATCAAATTTATTTTATAATTATATTCTAGAAAGATTTTTATTTTATAAAGTATACAATGACTTTTATAATAATTTTTAAATTTAAAAATATAAAATAATCAATTTCCTATCTAATTTTAAAATTTGACCCAATTGAACAAATATTATCAATCATCTATTATAAAAGAAAATATGTTATTATTAATAACATTCAATTTGTTTGATCATTATAAAATAAATATTAATATTATATTTCAGTATTTTAAATCATATTATATTCTTCTGCTTACTATTTATTTTGTCAATAACATCGTTTAAAATGTTCTGTAATACTAATTTAAAAATAAAGTGCGCTGTAATAGTAAAATACTAATTCTCACAATAATAAAAGCTATTATAACATTTATTTATATACTTAAATGTTATTTGTATTACTTATTTTAAATGTTATATTATTTTCCCTTATTTTTACCACTCACTAGTAACATTTGTAACGGGTTAAGTACCCCATACTTCTGTTTAATAGTTTCTTTTATAATGACATGATATAAAATACGAACAAAACAATCTACGAGAATACTTTAAATAATAATATAATATTTGAAGTACTTAATAAAGTTTTAATAAAATAAATAAAATAATTAAATCAACTAAGTTAGCTTAAGAAAATAATCGTATTTATATAGGTATTTTTGAGAAACATTATTATGTTTATGAATAATTGAATCTGATCTTATAATGCTTAAAATTATTATTGGTTTAATGTAATTTATACATTAACCCAGTAATAGTTATTTTATACTCATCTATATTAATGTTTTAACTACTGTATATTTATTAGAGTGCTGCTGTATTGGCTGTAACCAACGTTTCTCAATACATGGATGATACGGCAATAAGAAGAATGGTACTTCCCAAACTCAAAATGGTGTACGAAACAAATCCAAACGATTTGAAAATTGTTTTAAACATATTGGCTTGTCTGGAAATAATATTGCATAGACTTGAAAAACAACAAATCATCGAGGATGTTTTGCCGCTGATTTGGATAGTAAACCAGACAGATCCTGAAGTGATAGCGAGAATAGCAGGTATACAAATAACTACAATAATTACTAAATCATCAAAATTAAATGATAAATTATTCAAATATAATATTACGTTTCTTGTATTTTATATGCACTGTTTTATATATATATATATTATATTATATATTTATATATAATTATATACGTATAATATTATATTAATATTATTATTTTCTGAATAACCTCCTGCCAAAATACATAGATTCATAAAATCCGATTTCAGCACTACTTACTGGGTCTAATAGTGAATACTAACTACCCAGAAGCTTACTCAAGTCTCAAACACACTAAAAAAATGTCATCAATATATTTCCAGATGTTTAGGTAGAGTTTAGTAAGTAAGTCACTACGTATTGAAGAATTATAAATATGAACACCGATTATTATAAAAATACTTAAAAAAATTAATTAATAAATTATAGTTATCACATAATCATAGCCAATTTTTATTGGCTTACAAGTTGTAAATAATTTAAAACAATACAAGTATTAAAACACATTTAATAAATTAATAAATAATAATGATTAACATCGAATAAAAAATGATAAACTCGCTTATTTTAAAAAAACAATTTTAGATACATAAAAGGAGTGGTAGATTATTGATGCTTCTAGATCTAGTTACTAATATGTATTATACATTTTGATTGAACGTATGTTTACCGAAATTCAAAATTTCATAAACAACAAAAGAGAAAGAGAATCATCTCTCATCAACATTACCCAACAGAATTTTATTATAAAATAATACATTACAGTATCAGAACTGCTAATTTATTATAATACATAATATAATATTTCTATGTAGGCAATACGAGTATTAGTATACCTATTACACTAATTGCTTTTCACCGTATGACACAGTCACAGATATTTACATTTATATTTTATATTATATATATATATATATTATTATTGGTGTATAAATATTTTAAATTATAACTCACAACTTTATTCTCATTTATTTTTTAGTTAAATATCAATAACTCTACATAAATAGTTTTATGGTATATTTTGTAAAATATAATAATTATTTATATTGTATAATAAATAATAATACACTGATAACAATTATGTTATCCGTACTTATTATTATGCAATTTTCTTCGTTAATCCTATAATCGCAAATATTGTATAGTTATTTTTGTGAAAATTGCGTTGTTAATTAATTCTTAAAACGAAGTATATTAATTTAATTATACATTCTATTAAAAAGGCACTTGTTTTTCTCTTTTTATATTAATGATTTTGTAAATTGATGTTGAAAGCTATTGCCACCAAGATCGAATATAAGCGATTTTTTATTTTTCCGAACAAAGAATAATTACAACGGCGTGTTCTTATTTACCTTACACCTAAGTATCCGGTGTGATGCTTCTTTATCAATCTATTATTCGAGTATTATTTTATTTCACTACAAAAATGATCATATAAAAATAAAATAAAATTATAATATAATTTATTAAAAATAGCTTTTATATTAAAAAATATTCAAACTTCATTATTTGATTGAATAAAGCTAAATATGAATTATGTAAGGTGATTTTATTTACATTTTTAAATATATATATATATATAAATAAAATTACACTTTTTTACCAATTACTTAAAAAACAACACTATTCATAACAATATAAATTGTTACCTACCTAAATTAAAAATTGTATTATTTATTTCATAGTTTCTATACATTTTACAATTATTTACCATACACATATTGAAAACGATTTTTGTTTTATCTTTTGATATTTTTAGCTCTTTGAAAATAGACTACCTATATTATCATTTAAAATGTGATTCATCAAAATTTTATATATATTTTTGATACCTATACAAAATATGCATGATACAACAATTTAATTTAAGTACGCGATCTATGTAGTAGTAGGCGTGTGAATCATGTTTAATGGAATAGATAGCAATTCAATGGTTATATTTTGACACATAATTTTCATATCTCACATTCTGTCTTCCTACTTTAGACATATTATATTATCTAGTTGCTTCAATGTTAGTTCAGCTTTCCTATGATATACCATTATTAATATTGTTTCATAACATTTCAATATATTTTCTGTCACATTATTTCATTTTAACATAATACGAATCGTGTAAGCATCAAAATTATGATCACTGTACAACTATACTTCTCAAAATAAACTTAAATTTATTAAAAATATATTCTTTTATAAAAATTTATTCTTTGTATTATTGATCAAGGTCCAATATCGGATACACCTATACCTATAGTATATACAACTTACACGTTCATAATTTTAAGACATGGTAGGTATACGAAATATAATGCAATTATTAACGTGAAAAATATAAAATAATGTGAACAACACTTAAAAAAATATGGATTATTATTTAGAGTGAATGCGTAGCAGAATAATATATATATTTATGTCTGTCATATGATGTTAATCTCAACTACTCAACCCAATTCCATTTTATTGATTTTAAATATTTTGTTTCGTGAATAAAACCGTAGTATAACACTTATAATTGCATTTTATGTGAATGTAAACAATAAAAGCCTTTGGTATTTACAGTTATATACAGTATGATTTTGCGTGACAAGAAATATGGTTTATCTGTAAATATGATAGCCACGAAAATAATGCCAACGTTAATTCCACACACAATGAATCCGGGTTTGAATTTAGAACAATTTCAAACCCTTATTGAAGTTTTACAAGACATGCTGGAACAAATTGACAGGTAAATAATGAATATTACGCGTTTTGTAGTTTTTACTCAAGATTTAAGTTATTACTAAGCTCTTGTTATTAAACTATTTAAACAATGTCTATATTTTGATTTTAAATTAAATAATTAAAAATTAAAACTATGCTTTCTATTTAGATTTTTTTCTTTTCCTTTAATTTTTAATTTGTTGTACTAGTATATAAGATGTAACAAGACTATTAGACAAACTTTAATAACAAATATTACTATATTTGTTAAATAGTCCTATTACACTCTGTATATTATGCTCTATATCAAGTGTATGAAATATAAAAACGAAATGTAATAACAATCATTTTAGAAACCAAAGGAATAAACTGAAATTAGATACAATATCCATGCAGAGTCCAGACAGACACAGGCCTTTAAGACATTTATACAGTTCTGACAATATGCATGCGCAAAACTTCAACATACCAAATTTAAAAATTGAAACACGCAAAACGTCAAGTGCTGAAGATATGGTTAGAAAAAATTCAGCAGGTAAATTAAAAAAATAAAATACAATAAAGTATTAAAGTAAATAAAAAAAAAATTGAATGTTATTAAAAACTAATGAAAACGTATACAAATAATATCAAAATGTAATGGTTCTTGATTATGATAGTTTCTGTAACATTAGTCTCTTGTGCTCTTGTGTGCATCAACATTTTTAAACTAAATTGAGGCTTAAACGTAGGTTTTGATACACCCGGATTTTGTTCTCAATAAGACTCAAATAATAGAGTATTGAATGAGAAAATGTCAAGTGAACCAAAATTATATCTAATTTTCTCGCAATGAAAAATCTATCCGACTGTAATGACGTCTGCTTTAATCATTTCAACGTGATAGCATGCCAAAATATTAAATCTAGCTTTCTTAATGACAAGCCAAGTTTTTCCAAGAAAATTGCCCACCTCTTTTCACGTCCATCGTATACTCGTACTTAAGTTAATTTTCTTTTTCTGTTTCTTTTATTGGCTGTAAAAATGTAATCATTGTAATATTTTTAAAGCTGCGCAGATAATCTGGATAGACAGTCTAGTCTCAATAGTATCTGCACATTATCACAATGCTATAGTGAAATCATTTCTGAAATAAAAAGTCTAAAGGTCGGGTTTATTTTACTTCATAGCATCATATCACAAAACAAGCATATAAGAAGAATAATATTCTTTAAGTCGTCAGATATTATGTTTTAATACTTAGGGACAAAAATTATTATTAAGGCAACTGAAAATCACTTGGCTTGGATATTTTTCTTTTGCTACCTTTTCCCCCTTAATGTTATATTAGGTTAATCCTTTAATAATAAAAACAGAATATATTATTTTATAAGCTGTTAGATACTGTCTGTTATCTATACTCATTACTCATATAGTATTTTACCAGTGAAATTGTTTAATAAGGTTCATGATAGAGTGCTGGATTTAAATAATTAAAACTATTTGGGTATATCACTACTGAATTTCATGAAAATATTTAAATTTTCTTTGTTTTGACTTTTATTTTTTGGTTAATTATTTATTATACAGGGGTTTATGAATTTCACCGTTATAGTGCTATTTTAATTAAACTCGACTGGTACGAATACTTTACCTGTAAAAACAAAAAAAAACTTCTATGGTGATAATTTTAATTTTGCTGGTAAAATGTATGATTAAAATAAACCATTTAGAATATCGTGGTTTACAGTACTATCTAAAATTAATTAGCTGTAGTATTCAATTTGAAAATACTGTTTAAGTGATAATGTAGTTTTATCTGAATTGCAGTATAATATCGTTTATTTTTTTTTATATATTTTTAGTTTGTCGAAAGTTTGAAAGTAATCAATTATTGCTCAATCATAGTTAATATATTTTATTAGCTCATACAATTTAATTTAATTTAAAAAAAAAACTGTTTAATCTATTTGGAAATAATCAATTTTATTTAGGTATAAACATAATCAAGTATTAATTAATATATTAGCTGCTTTTATTAAAAGTACGAACATTTCTTGTATAGTTTCTGGAAGTTAATGTTTGTTTGTGCTTTAGTTTATTGTTGGCATTCGAGAATACGTATGCATTTGACTGTGACGAGTGTAACAGCATAAGTTAAGCATAGAGATTTTATCTACCTTTGACCCAAGTTGTATGTTTTGGAAGTCTTGCCTAAACGAAGATTAATAATATAACCTTGTATATTGTGAAAATGTTGATTGGCTTGGGTCATTAGTTTTTATTTTTTTTTATAAATGAAGTATTGGTTTTTCGTTCAATGATATGATTAACGTATTAGTTATTAGTGTATTTATATTTTATAAATCTTTATTCGATGTACAGAAGCGTATAATATTGTAGCTTTTTTGGCTTTTTAGCCAGCCTTTTTCATTTTCTATTATCATGACATTACTAGAAATCCATTTAAAAAGTTATGAGTTATCCGATATTTGTGATAATTTAGTTTATCGATTATTTTAACTATAATTCATTACGATGTGTTTAAATCGTGTATGACGATTATAGATGTTCTACGCTATGACGTAGTTAAGATAGGTTTAGGTATAGGGTTTCACTGGTGTTACTGGGTATACTGTAACCCAAACCTCACGAATGTCACATTAGTGGTAAACGGCCACTACGATTACCGCTAGTAAAGGTGTTAGTCACCTATCATTTTACGAACCTTTGCGGTCGTAGGTCCATTAAAAAACCAATGGTAAAAATTAAATATTTGCACTCTACTATAATTTAGCCAAGTATCTATGAAATTAAAACACTAAATATAAGTAAGCATCCATATTTTTTACATAATTATATTTAAATCGTGTACCTTTTGATAAACAGTTATTTTTATGATTAATTGAATTAAAGATATCAATGTCCGGCCCTGACGACCTATGTCAACAGCAAGTTAAATAACATTTACTATATAAAATAATTTAACCCAAAAATGTCAACAACATGTCACACCCATATATTATTTTGCCTTATATATGACCGCGGTATTATTATAATTATAGCCCATAGTATTTTCATAAATATAAGCTTAAGCCAATAATTGTAAAAATAACATTTGGTTTAATTAATTGTATTTCATTTTAAAGAAGACTTAAAACCATGACTGTTGAAAAGACTTACAACAAATATATACACATATATATATATATATAATTATCATAATAATAAATCGACAACCGTCTTTGGTTTCCGTGCCCTGCAACAGGTAGCTGGTGGTTTGGCGGTTCACCTTCCGGTTCCGATAGCAACTTCTTGCGCGTAGTCAGTTCGTTTCCGAATCGCCGACTGTCTGACAACATGTTGAACACGCCGAAAATTCGTGTGGCACCGTCGTGTGCCTCTTCGCCAGGAAGCACGCCCGTTGGCACCGGACTGCCAATCCGGAGACACTCGAACGTTGAGCGCCGTGGGTCCACCATCAACCTGTCACCACCATCGGTAATTATTATTGTTATTTTTTATTTTTAGTAGCTAGTTGTAGAAATTGCATTATATTAATCATATTTTGTTTTGCGCAATTATAATATTATATGATACGATTATCAACTACGACAAAAAAAATTGTGGAAAATAACAGTATATTATAGTGCGCGCCTCGTACGTTATTATACGATGCATAATCGTATTATCATGACATTGTCATTAGTTTTTATTACACAATTATGTTACTGTTATATTATATATTATTATTATTATACTATCATGACGTGTGTGTATTTATTTCGATTCTGTGCAAGTAGCTTGTCTTCGTATTTTATACATACTAATAGACATGACGTACTGTATAGAATTACGGACCGTTGTAATATACAAACGAACCAATAACGCTGTGAGTTATTACTATATATATAGCATATTGTGCTGGCCTTAACGTTTCCTCCTGCCCGTAAAATGATGATATTATTACGATATAATATTATATTTTCGTCGTCTCGACATTTTTTTTTTTTTTTGTTTTTATGACGCTTGCTGTGGATGATATTATGTGTCAGGAGCTTTTAAATTGATTTTTTGCGCAGGGCTATCAGTACTTCAGACCGATTAACGGACACGATGGGTCCACATTGTCGGTGCCATCATCGACGTATGTAAGTCATTATAACGAATGAGAAAGCCGATGAGTGTTGCATTAAACGGTGTCCGCTGTCAGTGTATACTTTATTTTGAACGCCACGCCTATGTGCGTTCGCTCAGCATGATTAAAATTGTTATTTCTTTTTTATAATTTGTTTAATTTATATTGTGAGATAGAGAAACATGTGAGATAAATGGCGGATGGTCCGAAGTATCAACTATCTACATTGCTATCGTGATATTTAAGTTCCATATAATTTTATTCTTTCATCAGTAATTCGTAATAATTATTGGTATTATTTATATTTCTCATAACATTGTTTGTAAAATGATAATAGTGTTATCAAAATAATTACAATTACAAATTGAAAACTATGCATAGATTAAAAGTCTGCTTATATTTAGATTACTAGAGCGTGGGTTAAAAATCTCCAAAAAAAGGAAACATGATATATAACAATACATTTTACCTATACAGTAATAATATTTTAAAAAACCCTAGTAAAAATTGTTGTTTTAATAATATATTAGAATTTATTAGCAATAATGGTTACAAATATGTTTAATATATTTGTATTATATGCATGTTTTCGTTTAGAAGCCGCAATTCGAAAATAAAATGACCAATTTAATATATCTACACACATCTAATCTAATATTATATAATATACTTGCATATGACAATACAATTTCGTTTGTGCAGCCACCACGTAATAAAAATAATACAACGAAACAAAATAAATAATATTTAATTTTTTTTTCCTAATACTTTTTTGTTATTTATAAGAATAAGTTAAATTCTTATTAAATTTAATTTATTCTTAAAGAATTTATAAAACTACCACAAAATTGCAAAAATACAAGTTTTGTTTTGTGCTTGGAAATTAACGTTTTAGCTAGGCCATTTGGAAAAAAATATAGTTTGCATTAAATTCACGCTCTACTTTATACCTTAATTTAATTTTTTTTTTTTATTTTACATTGAAGAGAAAAATAATAAATTATCAACTACACACAATTAAAAAATTATCTAACAGCATTTAATTTTTTGAAAAATTATATAATGTATATTAAGAAAAATTATCCAGGACTTATATTAATATTTTCTTACCGCAAATTAAATTTTACTTCCAATGTAATATTTTGAAGAGATTTTTCCAATACAATAAAAGTATTAGTTTTTAACTATTAATTTTATACTTAATCATTATAACGTATAAAAATATTGAAAAAAGTAAGTAGTAAGTACTATAGTAAGTTATCATCCGTCATTTACCTTAATTAAATGGAGGATAGAATGCTGAAGAATTTAATCAAACACTATTTTGATATGCCACACTATTCACTTAAAAAATCCACGTTCGGTCGTTTGTTTTTCTTTTGTTTTACAATCTTTTTTTTAATTTTAATTTTTTTTTTTCGCTTTTGACGTTAGTTAGAACTTACCGGTAATAGGTACGTACAACTTAATTACACTGGTTTTTTTTCTATTTTTAATTCGATGTACTGCTTTTTGCCAGTTGTACGTACTAAGTAAAAATAATAATTTTTCATTGGAGTTCAATGATTACGTCGGAAGATATGAAATGACATTTTATAAAAAATGTTTTCAAGAAAATAATATATAATATATCTGTGAAACATTCAAGAACTATCGTGTTTCGAAGAAATGTTTTCCTATTGTATTTTTGGTATTTTCATTTAAAAAAAAAAAAAAAATGATAAGTTCCTTTAAATATTATTGGTTTGTATTGATTTTTATATTATTGGTAAGAAGCTTTTGCGCTTATCATTATACATATTTAACTTATTTAAGTTTTTTGTTTTATATAATTTAAAATGTTAATTTATTGGCTAATATTTAATACATACTAGTACATATTGTTATTCAAATCTATAATACTATGTCTATTGTCCACATATTCAATCATTTTTCATCCATAATATATTATTGTATACAAAATACAAATTTAAAATAACAATTTTTAACAGTATTCCATTGTGTATCTCAAACAGTGAAATATTGTTGGATTTAAAATTTGGGGGTCCCAGGCCTAAAAAAATTCTAAGCAGCTAGATCTAATAATACATTTGTCTTTGTTATATCTTCAAAATGTCTTCATGCTATACAATAAATATTATGTAAAAAAATCAAATATTCACATTGGTTATTACAAATAAATAAAAGAAGTGGGCTTTTTTTCTATTATTTATTGTTATTAACATTTAAATATAATTTAAATTTAAAACATATTTAATCATTTTTGTAAAAAAAAAACCAAGATAATTTTATAGGGACCTCTAAAAAATTGGAGCCCGGGAATTTACTATTAATATCTTCCATCATATCCAGTTTTGGTCTAGATTACCAAAACAATAATAATTAAGTGCTAATGTGTTATACATTTAAATATTCTTGTATGTACCTATAATACAATACAATTAATTTTATTCAGTTACTGTAATAATTATTAATAGTACTATAAATAAATTCCATGGAACGTGTACATTCTTTAATTAAACTAATGCATTTTACGACTGATATTTATAAAATGTTCTTCAAGTCTGTCAATCCAGAAATACCAGAAACCCATTATTATATAATATCAAAATAACTATTCAATATACATACAAACATATTATTCTCATTCTAGTAACAGAAATTGATTAACGAATGTAAGCAATTGAATTAACACGATAAACAACAGCTTGCAGCGTTACAGGTTCTTAAAGCGGTTTATAATACTCAAATCGCAATAATAAATACATTATTGTGTATTATTTAAAATGTTATTTATTTATCAACAATATATTAACTATGATTTATTCATAGACACTAGACTTACCAATCCTATAATTATTTTATTTTTCTTCTATAACATTATCTTAGATTTAACTAAAAATTAAATTTGAATTGTAATTATTATAATATGTTTATTATTATACTGCATTTCATATTTCAATTATTTTATAAAATCTAAATCATATTATACGATAAGAATAGGTTATAGGAATAGATTTATGGTTATTCTTTATAAATTCAATATGTTAATTATACGATTTTAAATTAAACTAAACTAAGATAAATTAGCCCAAATAATAAAATGTATGGTATACGTTTATTTTTATAATAATATTATGAACACTATATTATTATTTTATTCATTGAACATTATAATTTATTGAATATTTAAAAAAGATCAAACGTTTTTAACTATATTTTAATTATTTTAAATGTTACAAACAATTAGTATAAATTAAAATACAGCACTTCAAAATTTGAATTTGTAATTCAAAATATTAAATTAAATACAATAATGTTATAATATACATTGTATTTTGTACATAAGTAATACTTATCTAATTTTTAAAAATTATTAATACTTACATTTTCAGTTCAGTGACTATTACTAAATACAAAAAGTGATGTACGTCAATACATTTTCCGTATACCAGCTACAATTTAAATATTTCTGATTGTCTTATATTATACGTTATTTACTCAATATTTTTTATACAAACATATTATGTGTTCAAAAGAGTCAATTATACATTAAACATTTAAATGTAAACAATACAAATTATTAAATATTTCCATAATAATTTTAAGCACGCAAACATTTTTTTTTTTTTTTTATTAATACAATAAATATTTATTTTGGGACAAACTATTTTGTTACGTTATTATTATTATTATATCCATACATGCAATAAGTATAATGTCCTTTCATAACATTTATGCTATTTCGAATTTCTAAAAAACAAAAATACATAACTTAAAAAATCAAAAGACAATAGTCCCTATTTTAATAAAATATTAAAATCACCAATGTATTAATATTGCCAGTATGTAACGCCGTGTTACACTTTAACAGTAATGTAAAATATTACTATATTATTTTACAACAAAATATATTACTATGATAAATTATTTATCATAACAATATTAATAATGCTTTTAAATTATTATTACAATTTTGAGTTATTTTTTATATTTTGTTTTACTGTTTGATTGCAACTTACGCGGAGTACAGCTTGCACGGAGCATGATTGTGAGTATTATTAAGTTGATTTTCATTAAAATAATTAAACGCATCACTAAAAAAAGTAATCTGCTTTAAGATTCATTTATGAAATACTTTTTTATAATAATCAATGGATAAATTACTAACTGCGAGTTAGTCGTAATGAAATATTTTCAGCGTCGTATTGACTCAATTTTATAATTCTAAGTAGAACAGGTACTATTTGTTTTCACTTTAAGTTTTTCCACGGAAAGCTCTTTAAATTTAGTTTTAAAAAGGTCAAAAAGTTTTTGCAAAACCTTCATGACTTGTAAACTGAATACATACTATGATACTTTAAAAAAAGGTATTTTACTGAATTTCCTGGTATTTTTTTTTTATAAAATGGAAAGAAAAAAATATCTATACAACTCTAGGGAAATGAGAGCTACAAGTGGCAAATTAACAAAAACCTAGGTAATCACTTTTCAGTTAGCCCAGTTCCACACACAATCATTAAATATAGTTAAATTAAAAATAATAATAAAAAAAGAGCAATTTATTTTTCATAAATATTTATTTTTTATAATAATAATATTTTAATCTATATAAATATATTTATCTATATTTACTTTGTTCTTAAATAAATTCCAATATAAAAATGATAAAATTATGTCCTTGATGATTTCTAACTAATAATACCTACATCTATGTAATATAATATACAATTTATAATTTTTAATTTTTTTTTTCAGCTTATATATCAGTTGTTTTTAACTGTTATATAATTTTTTTTATCGTTTTTATCATATTAATATATAATAAAGAAGTATAAAACCATAAATTACTTAATACTTAAAATTTTATATCCACATTAATTGTTTCTTTAGTTAAAATTTGAAGACTTTTTTAGTTGTAAAAGTAAAATATGTATTATAATACAATATATATATATATATATATAAGTAGAAGTAGTAATACTGTATATTTTTAAGTATTGTAAGTATAAAAAGCATTGTTTTATTTTGATAAAATAGACTACCTAATCTAAATTCTTCTAATCATCGCCAATGCACTTTTTTACAAACAAAAAAAAATCACCGCAAGCTCTCCATATCTCTTCTAACAAACTCTGTTGTTATTAATAATCAGTGAATGTCTAAAAAAATTTAAATATCTATTTATATCAAACCTTATTTTTAAGTTCATTATTTTAAGTAGTGTCAATGAATGTTCTCTTCTTTCACGTCGTCACGTTCAGTTAAATTTTATCATATTTATTTATTGTATTTTTTTTTTTTTTTTGGTATATAGATTATAAATTTGACCTTACCCTAAATAAAAAATAAAATTACTTTATAAAATTAAATTGAAAATACTCAGGTAGTTTTTATAATTTATTTTTCTAATATAAATATGACAGTTTACTTATAAGCTAAATAATTTAAAAATAAATATTAGATTTTTTTTTATTATTTTAAAATTGTTTAAATAAAATTAAAACAGTATAATCGATAAGAAATATGTATATGTATTATGTAGGTATGTTTATTTTTAGTTTTTACTTATAAATATAACAATAAATGTGAAGTAATATTGCATTCTTAAGTTTGTAAAATAAGTTGTCATCGTATCACATTATTAATTAAAAAAGTTGACAATACAAATTCAGGATATTATTGTCATGTTGGTTAATGCGACGTAACATATTAAATATATTTCATCACCGTTTAGGTTTTATTATGCTAAAATTAAGCATTATACGATAAAGCAGAGTACTTACAAATTACATAAACTATAATGATAAAACTGTGTAGGTACTTAATTAATTACGCCGTTAAATTATCAAAAACGTAAACAAAGCATATTATATGTTATTAAAAAAGTATGGAATTTTGTTGAATTATAAATAGTATTTTTTCTCTTCTAAATTGTATTATTATTGAATAGTTATAACAGTAACATTCATTTTGATCAAATCTTAAATATGTATAGTTAATAAACTTAAAATAATGTTTAAAATACTACGTTTATGTAAGTCAGTTTGTATGTGACGTTTAAGTCAAAAAGGTTTTGTGAAAAAGTTTAAACATTAATTTTATATCTTGAGGAATTGGGAAATCTAGAATGTAATGAAATTACAAACACCTAATAACCGTAGTCCATAAACCACCATAGTACTGTGTAACGGACCTCGAAGAATTCGATAACAAAACACAATGTTTAGCCCAGCGGGCTTCCGAGTTATTTACGGGTATAAACGTTAAGTTGCCTTTAATAATAGTTTTCCCCGGTCAAAGATCATTTTTCACACCAAATGGAATTCAATTTAAATTGACAATTATATGTTTTTCTACGTTTTTATATAATATATTACATATACAATATAGTAGTATACTGTACTTTAAATTATATTTTATATTATATACCCTATTCCTACGAATGAATGTGTGATAAATCGTATAAATACCTAACATTAGAATTTTCCTAGAATCACTGCCACCAATGTATGAATTTAAATTCAATTTATTATTTTAATGGTATTCAGGGTATTTAGATAAAATTCAAAATCATATCATTTACATTGGTACGCGTTACTTTTTAAAATATTGTGATAAGTTTACTTTATAAGTTAAAACTCACAAAACTAATAGGTTTTAATGTAGGTAATTCAACTAAAAATTATCATAATAATATTATTAATTTCATACTTTTACGTGTTGGCAATGATTACAATTCAGCTTGCGTCTTTATTACATAATTAACATAGGTGTTACCTTAAACTCTCGAGAATAATTAAAAACAATTTAATTTTATGTGTGACAACATTTTATTTTTGAATAGTTATTACTAGTAGGTAGATGCTATTTATTAAGAAAAAAAAATTTGTTTATTTATGTTCATCGTTAATTAATACATAATGTATAGACTTCCTAAAAATTAGTAAACAATTAAAAGCTTTATATATAGCTTAATATTAACTTTTATTATCTATTCTTTTTGAGTGAAATTTACATTTATCCAATATGGATCTAAAATATTCCAGTCTAAATTTATTAACTCTTTGAGCAGAGTTTACAATCCTAAAATAGCCTATTGATTTAATTAGTATTTATAAT